>NC_064575.1:56321419-58721419 GCF_937001465.1 Orcinus orca | reverse complement strand
AACAAACTCAATAAAGACTTTAAAAATGGTCCACATCAAAAAAATCTTCAAAGAAAAAAAAAAAAGCAGTCTCAGATTTTCCCAGGCCCAGAGACCATTGGAACCAAGGCTTGCAGTGTGTTATGTGTCCCCTTTCCCCGATGGTTGGGATATTTAATTAGCATTTTACCTACTTGCAGTCAGAATACCCAAAATGCAACCTTGGGTACTTGTATTGTGACCGAGTGTGTTAAATTCCTTAACTTCCATCATGGATTTTAATTAATGACCCAGCCTGCCAGTGTTCCTTCTTTCTGGTGCCTCCCCTTCATTCCCACCCACTTAGGACCACATATCTGACTCTAACACTGCTGACTAATGATTATATCAGAACATACATGACATCAGCCATCATACCCCACCTTCCATATTAGGCTCACTGAATACCACTGAATCATATCCAAGCCCAAGTTGCCATGTTCAGTGTGATTTTGATTCTTGTCACCTTCCCTTGGGTCTCCTCCTACAGCTAACCCTAGTTCCAGCTGCATTTATCCTGGTCTTGCTCTCTATTTCTCCCTGGCCTGATAATCAGAGAATAACACAACCATTGCCAGGTTTATCTAAGTTTTAACTGGAACTAAAATAGGAAATGTATATTCTACTTCAGACTGTATTTTGTTGCTCAGATTTTTCATATCACTTTTTTTTTTTTTACTTCTTTCTCTACTTTAAAATGGATCCTCTCTTCACATTTCCACCAAATTCGTGTTTCTGAAGATTTATTTCCATTACATCATGCATATGACATTTTTAGAGTCTCCTATTACCTAAATGTTTCTCGTCTGATGTGCAGAGTCCATTACAGTTTGATCAGAACTTAATATACCTCAGTCAGGTGGGCATACTCCCTATCTTCTCCCACTCCAGCCCACTCAAAGCCTTTGCTCATTTCATTGCACTTACCATGAATGCCCTTTTCTTATTCTCTCCCCTGCTTATCTAATTTTACCCATCATTTAAAGTCCTCATTTTATCTCCACTCAGAAGTCCCCCTCTCTATGATCAGCACACACTAATCTCTAATTAATTCTAATAAATATGGAATTTATTATCTGTGCTACTCCTTAAAGCATATAGCTTCTTAAAACATGAACTGGGCCAAATGATTTTACAAGCTAACACTTTTGGATGGATTTCCACTGTATTAAAATCAAAATTCAGTCTCCAAGTCATTGGCTTCAAGTCCAGGTATATTCAGGCCCCTGTCCACATACCCTTTGTCAAGTCCTAATTGATTGGTTCTTTCATTAAGAAGTGAAATGGGGATTTAAAACTCCGAGAGAAAGAAGTCAGTGAAAATATTTTTACCAAAAGTCCATTTATTGTTTTTATCCAACTTAATACTGAGTAATGAGATTTTACCCATACAGTTCATCAGACCTCAGCTGGTAAGCTTTCTTTCTTTATTTCAGAAGTCTGGACAGTTGCAATTGCTCTTCCTGTCCCACTCCACCTCTATTGAGGGGAAGATAAAATAAGTTTCATCTGTTAAGGTTAAGGTCAGTGGGGTAACTTCTCCCAAAGATGGGGTGGAGTACAGCCTTACTCATTCTTTTATAACCCAGATGAATGATAGCATTGGTATACAATTACAATATTTCTTATGTGGGACACTAAGAGGTAGGTTTTCACCATTTTCTAACTTAATAAATACACAAGCCAGCAAAGATACATACTTTTATTTAGAGAGAGAGAATAGAATATAAGAACTTTATAAAACAATACATACTTAATTTTTCTTCTTTTATACTAACTTTTATAAACGATCTCTTGGAATGCAATGGTTGGATCTTGTGCTACTTGTACTACTGTGGTCTAAGAACCAAGGTCAGTTTTCCAATCCCATCACTTCCCAAGTTACAAAGGAAATGTAATACAGCAAATACTCAAAAGTCTCCATCTGCAAGCAGAATATACCAAGGATCTTTTTCCTCATCTCGTCTCTGGCCCCGTACTGTATTTACCCACAATAGCTTCCCTTCTGTTGCTTAATAAGGCCAAGCTATTTCCTACGTCAGGTCTTTACATGTCTGCCCAGAACGTATTTCCTTTCATCTCCTTTCCTGGCTGATAATTCTCTCCTTTAGATGTGTCACTTTCTCAAAGAGACCTTCACTGACTACCCAATCTAAAAGAGGTTTCTTCTTTAATTTCTGTTTCAGCAACCTGATAGGTTTTTTTTTACAGAACTTTTCACAATTTTAAAAAATTTCTTTCATTCATTTATTCATTTATTTGCTTCTTAAATGTTTCTTTCCTACTGGACTGTAGGCTCCATGAAGGCTGATCATGTCTGTTTTAATAAATATTGGCTACCCAGTACCTAGTGCAGTGCCTGGCACAGAGTTCATAATTAATAAACATTAGTTAAATGAATAATTCCCATTTTCAGGTTTTTTTTTTTGTTTTTTGGGGGGGTTTTTTTTGCATTACGCGGGCCTCTCACTGTTGTGGCCTTTCCCGTTGCGGAGCACAGGCTCCGGACGCGCAGGCTCAGCGGCCATGGCTCACGGGCCCAGCCGCTCCGCGGCATGTGGGATCTTCCCAGACCGGGGCATGAACCCGTGTCCCCTGCATCGGCAGGCGGACTCTCAACCACTGCGCCACCAGGGAAGCCCCCATTTTCAGTTTTAATTGCAATAGTTATTTTTATGTGCCTATGTCTTGATTTGTCAATTACATACAATACATTTAAAGAGACAGCATCTTAAACCTCTTGATCAGGGTTTATAAGTGCCTGTTGAATTATATGGTTCATTTATCTGTTTATTTGTTTGTTTGTCTGTCCGAATTTCAGTTCTTCACACTCTCTTTTAAACTGGTATTTAATTACAATGTTGGTTGATATCTTTTGGGAGCCCCTTAAAAATTAAATTTAACTGGCAGGGAGAGATGTAGGTGTTTTAGAGCTCGGAGCTCATATAATTTGGGGAGACCTTTTGAAAAAAAAAATGAATGTAAATTAAGTACTGGTCCTTAGGAGGGACTTGTATAAGTGAAGGGAGCCTAAAACTTAAGCTTAATTTAGTTCCACAATAAGTCTGTCTCTGTTAACGGAATTGAAATCTTGATTGCAACATGTTTCTTCTTGCACCATGTCCAGCATTTGCAAGACATAAGGGTAATATTTGAGCCACACTCATCTTGCAGATTATTCTATCTGACCCTTGATGCAGCCCCACACTTTCTCCCCACTTTCATTGCTCCTGTTTACTGCAGCCAACTAAATGCCAACTGGATATCAGTTTGAGAAGCCAACTTCACCACGACAGCTGTTAATACACTGATTCTAATCCAATGATGTCAGTAGTTATGTTGGCATTGCTCTAGCTTCACATTGCCCTGAAAATCTCATTCTTCCTCTCTTTCTCAAATTTTGCCCAAAGATCCAAGTTTTCTATTTTTTCTCCTTTTAACTGTCACTCTCCATCAGAAATTAGCATCTATTTTATTGACAACAGTAACTATTATTTTGTTTATTTTCTTCTCATAAGACTTGAATTACTAAAGAGGAAGGGGAAGACAAATACATAGCAACCACTACACTATCCATGTGACTTTCATTTCCTAGCTACTCTCTTTCAATTTTTGAAGGCAGTTTCAGTTTTACTGATGAGGCAGTAAAATTAAGGAAAAAAATGGGAATATACTAAATATGTCACTAAGAATTAGAGTTTCTCAAATAAAATATCCTTGCAGCAGCAGAAGGGCAGCCCTCTGCCCTGCTGCCCATATTTTAGGCCAGTGAATTATTGGCTTTCATAGTGAGCTGGAGTTCAGTGGGTCTGGACAGGATCTGCCAGCTGTGAGGCAATGTTTAGGTTGAAAGATCTGTCTTGGAGATTGGGAATGCTGAAATATGGGTAAAGAAAATAAATGTCTTGAGGGACATTCACTTATAGAGAGCATATTTATCCCATATGAATACCTTGCTAGGCTAGAGAAATTCAGAGATTAAACCTCAGAGGCAGCAGCTGAATGAGAGTAATAGAAGTGATGAAAACCAAAGGGAGAAGGAAGGGGCATGACTGGGGTGCACAAAGGATTGTGACATTTTGGTTTTTGAGAGGAGTCCCCAGGTAAGAAACCACATAGTGGACTCTGTCAATGTATTCAACATTTAGTCAGTATGTACTATGTGCCGGGCACCTATGCTCAACAATACGAATGTAGCAATGACTAGGACAGTGTAGAAGGAAATAAACACACTTAAAGTGTGCTATAGTAGGGGGTTATACAATATAGTGGTCATACAAAGGAATAAGTAACTTTTTATTGGAGACCAGGTAAGACATCACAGAAGAGCAGCTCCTGAGCTGACAGGAGACATTGTTGACTGCTGACCTGGTTGAGTTCTTACAAAAGCAGAACAAAGACAGTGATTTGGGTGTGACCCCTGGGAGCACTGTGAAGAAGTGAGACACTGAAAGGAGGAAAGTCAATGAGGTACATGAATGAGTGTATTACCACTGTGGGCAAGTGGGGCACCATTCCACTGGTGAGTCTTTGGGAGATCGTGTGGAATATGCTCCGTTAATCGGGGGAGGCTGGGGTATTTACCCATCACCTTCTGTCTTCATTAGTTGAGGATTCCTGTTGGCAGAGCAAGCTCTCATAGGCAAAAAACACTTTCAAGTAGAGTGAAACAAGTGTGTGAGAGTCGTTCAGAGTAGACCTATGTGGTATGGTTGGGACACGAACAGTGTCTGCTAAGACTGTCTATTCAACAGCTATTCTTGCTTCTATTCCTTGTTAATAGAATTCTGATTTTGTTCAGGTATTTGAAAGCTTAAAAACCAACGGGCCCCCTGCAACCCCAGAGAGTGAATGTTGACTGGTGTAAACCAGTCATAATTATTTCATTTCTCTCATCAGTGATCTTTTTAAGCATGAAACACTGGCCAATAAGATGTAACGGGATGTTTGCTGGGAGCCTTCTGGGAAATTTTTTCTCAACTTTAACATGGACAGAAGCAGGTGTTCACCTCTCTTCTGCTGCTTGATATGTATTGGTGAGAATGTGATGCTTACAGCCATCTTGCAGCCATGATTAAAAAAAAAATTTAAAAAAAAACCTGACAAGATCAACATATAAAGGATGGCAGCAGAGGGGAAAGAAGAAAAAATCCCAGGCCCTTGACAATTGCTTTGAGCTGCTAAATTTATAACTTTGGAACCACCTGCTTCTGGATGTCTTAAAAACTGAAATAATAAGGCTGAGTTTACTGCCCAAATAAAGGGCACATGACAGAGGAAGGAGTTGAGGCTCACTTGTTCAACTGGTTGGATGTGCATGGTATATGATAGCTTCTCAACTTTTCCTGTTGAGAAATTTCCTATTACCTGTTCTCTTGACAACCTTAATTAATGACCTCTACATGAATAGACATAATGGAAATATTTGACTGACTTCAAGTGTTGATTGTCTCCTGAAGCTGCCCCCTCCCCATTTCTAGAGTTGTAACATAGGACAAAATGGCTTCCTGGACCACAGTGGACTTAATATGTTGTTTAGACCTGCCTTCAGACCTCTCTGTTGAGTTAGTTTCTGTGGTTTCAGCCTCCACCCCAATCCTTACTTCTTCTCCCATGCTAACTTACGTATTTGAGGTAATAGCATAATTTGCTCCAACTCTTGCCCGGTGGAAATAAGTATGCATTTGGAGCAGGATATGAAGTCTCCAGAGAGAGAGTGAATGTCACCGTGTTTTTAGGGTCTAGACTTTCTGGGGTCTGAAGGTAGTATACAAATTTTAGGTTGTAAAGGGCTGGGATTCTAAACTACTATCTTTTTGAGAACCATTATTTTCTAGAAGTGAAATAAACTTGAATATTTGTGGGAGAAAGCCTATAGAAGGTAGAGGAATTTCTTGAGGGAAGACATTGAAAGGGAAGAGGCAATAAAACATGAAACAACTTTCATGTCCTGAAAGTAAGATACTAGGGCCCCATATCCCACAATTATTCATAGTCAAGAAAGGACCTAGACTTATGGGACAGTGGTAGAACCACTGTGAGAGGCATAGTTCTATTGCCAAGAAGTCATGTTACCCTAGAGAACCTAGGTTATACTAGAACCTGAGGGCCAACTCACCTGGAAGGTCTGTCCATCCAGTAGAAATGCATTTGCTTAGCTTCCTAAATTTAGGAAAGAATGATACACCTTTTAAAATAGCTGTCTATAAAAGTTTGAACTTTATTCTTATTCTTGATAAATTTTCCAACATCTGATAATTTTCTTCCTTGGAATCAAGGCAGAGTCAGACAATACAGAGCTAATATGTGGAATAATTATGGGGCAGAAGGAAGAATAACTATTTTTCATTTATTCGTTCAAAAAGTATTTAATAACACCAACTATGTACCAAGTATTAGTCTAAGTGCTGGAGATACTAGCATGAACCACACAGAGAAGTGCTGTGCCTTCATGAAACTTATACTCTAGTTGAAGACAATAAACAACTAAGCAAATAAACAAAATAATTTCAGAATGTGAAATGTGCTAGAATAGAAAATAAACAGGACATGTTTTAAAGAGAAACTGTAGTAGGAGGGCAGAGTGGAGGGACTATTTTAAATAGAGT
Organism: Orcinus orca; assembly: GCF_937001465.1. NCBI lineage: Eukaryota > Metazoa > Chordata > Mammalia > Artiodactyla > Delphinidae > Orcinus > Orcinus orca. The sequence goes on along the minus strand of NC_064575.1, from coordinate 58,714,793 downwards.
GGTCAGGGAAGGTTCTCAATAGAGGTAAAATCTCCAGCCTTGGTAAGACCCAGGGATAAGAACTGAGACTGGAGATTAAGCATTAGAAGAAGTTCATATTTTACTGTATAATACAGTGGAATGTCATTGAAGAATTTTAGACAGGGGAGTGTTGTGATCTTACTTACATTTTTAAAAAGTCACTTATGTGGGGACAAGAGCTGAAGTAAGAAGATTTGTTAGGATGCTATTGTAGTCGTTTGAGTAGCAAATGTCTCTTAAGGTAATTAATCAGTTAAACTGAAATAATTGAGAGAGGTTGAAAAATACCAGAAAAGTTTATTCCTTCATCTTAATAAGTCTTAGCTCAAGTAAAATTTCAAAATTGCATGTATGTTAAAAAGGTAAGAATACCTACTAATGCTAGTTCTATAGAACTAGTTCTGTAGTTCAATAGAACCAAAAGTTTAAGACTAGAAAGAGGAGAAATAAGCTTCTTATCATACAAAGATGATTTGATTATCTTAATAGGAAATCCAAGGACTCTATAAACAAACTATAATGACTGATAATAAAAATCAGGAAGGTTGCTAGATTCAAGATCAATTCCCCAAAATTGGTTGAGAATCCTTTTGTCTACCCCCCAGAAAAGAGTAGAAATAAGTTACAGAGGGCTTCCCTGGTGACACAGCGGTTAAGAATCCGCCTGCCAGTGCAGGGGACATAGGTTTGAGCCCTGGTCCGGGAAGATCCCACATGCTGTGGAGCAACTAAGCCTGTGAGCCACAACTACTGAGCCTGCGCTCTAGAGCCCTCATGCCACAACTACTGAAGCCCACGCTTCTAGAGCCCGTGCTCCACAAGAGAAGCCACCGCAATGAGAAGCCTGCAACCAAGAGTAGCCCCTGCTCGCCACAACTAGAGAAAACCCATGCACAGCAATGAAGACCCAATGCAGCCAAAAATAAATAAATAAATTTATAAAAAGAAGAAGTCATAGTAATTTTTTAAATGTATATTTAAAATAGATTAAATTTTATAAGGAATCTAGGCATTAAAGTTTTAAAGATGTGCAAAATTTTATGGAGAAAATTGTAAAACTTTATTGACAATTTCTTATATAAATGGAGAATATACCATGTTCATGAATAAGACCCTCTTTTGTAAACATTTCCATTCTCCCCAAATACATCTTGAATATTCATTGCAGTTCTTATCAAGATGCAAACGGGGTTTTGTTTGTTTTAGAAAATTGAAAAGGTAATTTATGTAGAAAAGCAAAACTAAAGAATGATCAAGATAATTTTAAAGGAGGAGTGGTAGGAGAAAGGAAAGGAGAGACTTTTTCTACAAAGTATTAAAACTTATCTTAAAAGTACAGTAATTAGGACAGTGTGATACTGACACAGAAACAGACAAATAGACCAATGGAACAGAACTGATAGCCCCAAAATTCTATATATTCATCCATGGAGAAAACTTGGAGAAAGTGTGGATTATTCAGTAAATTGTGCTGGGACAAATGGATATTCACTTGGAAAAATAAAATAAGATTAGATTCTTATGTTCAGAGATAAATTCTAAGTTGATTAAAGACCTAAATATGAAAAGCAAAACTTTTAGAAGAAAATACTTAAGAGTATTTCACGACTCAGGCTTAGATAAAGATTTCTTATGCAAGACCCCAAAAGCACAGATCTAGAGAATGAATTGACAGTTTTTACATTATAATGGAAATTTGCTGTACAAATAAAAGGCATCAAAAGTGAAAGATGAGCTAAAGCCTGTAATAAGATATTTTCAATGCATATAATCAACAAAAGATTTGGTATTCAAAATGTGTGAGGAATTCCTCCAAATCAATGAGCAAAAAAAGAAAAAAAAAATTAAAAATGAACAGAGAGAGCCAAGTAAATCTCAGATAGATTGAAAGGCCAATAAATTTATGAAAAATGCTCAGTCTCACTAGTCATCAAGAAAATACAAATTAGGGCTTCCCTGGTGGCGCCGTGGTTGAGAGTCCGCCTGCCGATGCAGGGGACACGGGTTCGTGCCCCAGTCCGGGAAGATCCCACATGCCGCAGAGCAGCTGGGCCCGTGAGCCATGGCCACTGAGCCTGTGCGTCCGGAGCCTGTGCTCCGCAACGGGAGAGGCCACAACAGTGAGAGGCCCGCGTACCACCAAAAAAAAAAAAAAAAAAAAAAAAAAAAAGAAAATACAAATTAAAACAATAACAAAATACCATTTACTTCCATTAAATTGGCAAAAAAATAAAAGGGACAAGTATTAGTGTGGAAGAGGAGTAACAGGAACTCTCATAGACTGCTGATAGGGTAAATTATATAAAATAATATTGGAGAGAAATTTGGTGATATCTGAGAAAATTGAGGATATGTACACCTCAAGGCTCAGCAATTCCTTGTTAGGTATGTCGTAAAGAAACTCTTGTACATGTGCAAAGGAAAGTGTGCACAGGAATGTTCACAGCAAAATTGTCTGAAATAGTGAAAAATTGCAAATGACATAAATTTTAGCAATAGAAAAATGGATAAATAAACAGTTTATTTTATTCAAACAGCAGTTTGAATATATTTGGGGAAAAACTTTTCAGAAAGTTCCAAAAAAGCAAAACTTGAATTTGCGGTGTGCTAGCAGCCATTTATGTAGCATTTACATTGTATTTACAACTATTTATATAGTACTTACATTGTATCAGGTATTGCAAGTAATCTAGACATGATTTAAAGTATGTGGGAGCGTGTAGGCAGGTTATATGCAAATACTAAGACATTTTATATAAAGGACTTGAGCATCCTCAAATAGTGGTTTTAAATATGTAGCTGGAGAAAGAGGGTTGAAATTTGGAAGGATAAACAGGGAGCTTGAACTTATATGTTATGTTTTACTTCTTTTAAAAAAATATCTTAAGCAAAATAGGAAAATGTTGCTTAAGCAAGCTAAGAGGTGGTTATGTTCTGTGTAATATTTGTGAGTGAAAAATGTTGCCTGCCGTATCAGTAAACAAAGGATGTTGCAGCCATCAAGCCCTACAGCCGCCCCAGTGGTGAGCCCTGAGGGAATGCATGTGGGAAACAAACAGGCTGCCCACTACCAAGCCCTCAGCCACTGCAGCCACCCAAAATGGTGCACCCTGAGGGGACTCAGGATGGGAAAGAACAAGGTACTTGCCCTAGATAGCTAAGGTGCACATCAAAAGAATGATGTCAATGAGCCGAGACTCTTGCATCTTCCCATACATGGAAAAGTGCTAAATTTATTAACTTAAGGTATCTGGTTTCCTTTAATTAACGGTAATTTTTTGATGTTCCAACTACCTGGTCTTTGTTGCAAAAACCCCTGTATATCCTGGCTCCTCCTTTACCTCCTTGGAGCAGTCCCTCAGAGCTATATCTGAGAAGCTGTCTCCCAGGCTTGAAGTCCTCAGAAAGTCTGCCAAATAAAACATAATTCTCACTTTGTTGACATATTATTCCTAATTGTTCTTTATTGTTTGTAATCTGTGTTTTAAAGGCATGTTCTTTTTAGAGTGGTTGCTAATTCTAGTGCCTAGTAGTGCCAGTCAGGGAATGTGAATGCAAGAGGCCTTTCAGAGGGGCTCTGGCATTTAAGACCCATATCCCCTCCAAAGAGGGTGGCTGCTACCCAGCCCCATTTATCTGTTGCCAAATGGGAACTTAGACCTTGTGTTGCCATATCTGACTTTTCCAGAGAAATCAATAATCTGAAAAAAATTTTTTAAACATCCTGATTTTTAAAAGTTGGCAACTAATTCAAATTAACTAAACAAAGTAAAATGAAACACTATGAGGATCCAAACCAAGGGGAAAAAAATGCCTGTGCATTGGATTCAGCCCACAGGTTTCTAGTCTGCCGCCACCTCTGCTGTGCAGTCTTATATCGTAATCTATTTGTGTGGCAAATGTAGGCAAAATATTGTAAAGTCTTTTATTGTGGAAGACGTTATTCATGTGAAGAAGGTGAGAATGTTCCAGGGCTCTGCAGAAAAAGTGTACTAACCAGACTCCCTGGAGCCCTGCAGAGAAGAGCTTTGGCTGTGCTAAGGATGATTCTTAGCTTCTTGTATACTTTACAGTCTGCAAATCCTTCACTATGAGGACCTCAAAAGAGAAGCCAGACTTTTCCATTGATTCCAAGGCTGTGTCAGCAAATGCCAGACCCAGCAGGCCCTTTGTATTGTATGTTAAGGCTCCAAACAGCTGTAAATAGTTTGTGCCAAGATCTCTAGGAGTGTGACACACACACAGCATTTTACATACCCCAGGAGGCCAATTAAAGCTAGGAGACCGAAGATCACAGTCTTTGAATACAGTCACCACACCTCTCAGGGCTGATGGCCATGACGCTTTTTTTCTATTCTCTCATCAGAAATGAAAACTTGGATTGAAGGTTATTTATCCATAGGTTTTGGTTTAATTTTTAGCAGAGCATAAGAAACCAATGCGTAGATGTCTAGTCCACATATTTTCTTATCGACATGTTCTCATGTGAGTGAATTATATACCTTCTTCTTATAGGTTACCCATTCTGTTGAAGAATTGGGTCAGTATATTCTTTGAACAGAAACTGCTGATCTTAAAACCTCCTCAAAAGTGCTGAAAAATCCTTGTGTTGTAGAAATCGTTTGTGAAACCTTTTATGGGAATAAATCATGCATCTTAATTTACCAGAAAATCATTCCCTCCTAAAGGAACTTGATTCTGTTTCGGTATTGACAAATCTCTAATATTTTTCAATTCTTTATCACAGTATTCTTTTGTCTTTGGACCAGGTTCATATAGTAACATATTGTAATATAGTATTAGCTACATGGGGTTGGAACAGCCAGGTGGGGATAAAATGAACTAATGATCATATGATGTTCTCATGAACTTTTGTATCACTGACAGCTGCTCTGATACCTTAGAAACAGTTGGTGTAAAGCGACATCCACAACAAACTAGGGGTGCATTATGCCAAAAGCAGCAGTGGGTAAAATAAAGAATACTGATGTAGAACTCCTGCCTAATGGAAAATAAATACAAAACCTAAGGGTGAATCTAACAATTTTTACTCTGTGAATAGAAATTTTTATTTTTGGCTATTATTCACAATGAAAGATAATCAAATTCTTTGCATTTTTTAAAGAACTAAGTCCTCAAATTGACTACTTGCATTATTTCCAAATTGGTACAGTTTTTCATTCTTTTGTTTTACATACAATTTTTACCTACATTTTCATCCATTTAACATTCATTGCTGAGTAAGTCTCTTGGAGATCAGCTGTATGCAGAGCTTCAAAAATGAGAGTTGGAAGATATCTTACATGGTTAGAAAAAAATTTTTTTTGTCTCAGATATGTACGTAATTTATACTAGGTGGGAATTGTTGACCAACCTATTTTTTTAGAACACAAACATAATAAACAAAAAACTGTTGAGAGACTGTGGATAAACATGTAGAATATAGTTAGAAATGGAAACATTAACCTGGATCATTCAGGGAAAATGAACAAACCACCACTGAGGAAAAGGACATATGAACACACAGTAAATTTCCTTATACAATTTTATAGACCTGTTCTTTACTCTGTTGTTTAGAAGAAAAAGCAAATAATAAGTCCTGGCCTCCTTTTGCTATTTTTTGAAATAACAAAGAACTTCAGACAGGTAATAATTCAGCTCTCCGTTGTTAGTCAAGCTTTATCACAAAAGAGCCTTGGAAGGAAACTCAGTCACCCTATCCTTTGTCTTGTTAATACCTTTCCACTCTTCTGCCTTGCAAACAAAACTACAATTTTGTTTGAGTAGCAATCCCCCAGCACCAGGCCCAGGGGATAATTTCTTATTAGTCTCTATCAGTCATAGGAATCTCATTTTTTATTGGCCTGCAAGTGAGCATGCACCCCATTTCGGGAAAATGAGACATAAAGAGAATCTCCTTGAGGAAAAACGTTTCTTTTGTTGCCTGCTGCCTTCCTTTCTGCTTTGAATACTCTCATGTAATGGTGTAGCCATGTGATTGTGGACAGGGGTTGGGGGTACAGAAACCAAAAGAATTCCAGAAACATTGACTAACACCCTGACATTGCTGAGCCTCTGAGGAAACTGCCTAATCTCCAGATTTCTTATTAAGTGAGAACACAAACTTCTGTGTGTTTAGACCACTCTAACTTGGCCTAAAACTTACAGCTAAAAACATAATACATTCAGCATGAATAATTACGCTATTAAACAAAAACCCAGAAACAATAAATAACAAATGTTGACTATGCGCCAAGCCCTATTTTCACCATTCAGTTTCTCATTTATACCTTACAATAATCCTATGAGGTTTACTGTCATTATTTTCATTTATCAGTAGGGATAGTGAGATATAAAAAAGTTAGAGATATGACTGGTAAGTGGTAGAATTAGGTGCTTATACTCCAGCAGTCTTGTTTGATGGGATTGCCATTTTGAGATTTTTATACATCAACTTTTAAAAAATTACTTGTATTTGAATTCAGGTAAATAAAATGACTATAGATGAAATTGTCAGAGAAGAATATTCTCAGGTAGTGAAATCTAATGGAAGAATCACAATGTGTTCTGTAGTTGTTGCTCACTCCAGTCTGTGTTTGTTCTACATTGTTGCTAATATGTTGCTGTGATTGTATGTACAGGTTTTGGGCTCCATTGTTACATAATTTTTGGCATAACTTTTTTAGCAGAATGGTACTTTGTATTCAGTAGCACTAAATATTAATAAAGCACAGGTACAAAGAATCTTTCACACCATTTAAGCAGAGAAAGCTATTATTTTAACATAAAATGATATCAGATTATCTCAAATACAATTTAATGGGAAGACTGACAGAACAGGCAAAACACTAAGATTACCATCACCAGTGTTCAATCAATGGATTTTCATTTTTATTATGACTAGAAACCAGGAAGCAAGGAAAAGTTGGCTTTTTCAACACCAAGCATATGAATAGCAACCACCACCAATGGGGGGAAAAATTGCATACTTGAGAAATAGAAATTTAGTACCCAAATTGTCTCAGATATGTATGTAATTCATACTAGATAGGGATTCCAGTGGGTCATCATAAGAAAACCAAAATTTAAAGACATGATGCAGAACCACATATTGGGCACTCATTCATGCATAGTCTTTTGAATGCATCAGCCAATATATTTCTATCATGAACATAAAATTTATAAACTGTAGTTGTCTCTTTTCTTTAATGGTTCACTTGCTAAGTTCAGTTTATTCTGGCTTTCCGCAGAGTATTTGCTTTTAAACTGCATTAAATTCCTGCCCCATTCTTGTGTTTAGACCCCATACTTCCATCAGTACTTTGATAATAAGATGGTATATTTCCAGACTAGCTTTTATTTCATTTTGGCTTAAAGATTTCCTCTTTATGGAACTGGACTTATTAAAATAATTTTTCTTTTAATAAAAGATCATGGGGAAAAAGAGAGAAACAAGATGGAAGGGAATGTGGTTCCTTATAAAAATATTGATAAAAACAATCAAGCTCAAGGGTAATGTTGACTGAAAAAAAAAAAAAAAGCACAATGTAAGAGCTATGAGTTGAGTTTTATTCAGTGTCTTACTGAGGACCATATCCCGGGAGACAACCTCTCAAGTTGCTCTGAGGAACTTTTCCGAAAAGATGCAGGGGAAGCCAGTATATATGTGATTTTGGCTAAGGAGTACATAAAATCCAACTTATGTCTTGGTAGATAGTTAGTGCTAGTCATGAGGAACAGATATCTCAGTTAATAATTTTATTACTAAGTAAGGGAAGATGCAAGAATCTGGGTTCATAAAAATTTTTCCTGAATATGTGTAACTAACTATCTAAGAGCCTGTTTTCCCAAAGCTCAGAGTGCCTCATCCTGTTCTTCATCCTGAATTCAGGGACTGCAGTAGCCAGTGACTTAATCCTTGTAGAACTGGGTGGTGAGTGACAGTCTCTGTTTTACAGTAACTTCTTTTAGAATGTACATTAATTTTTGGAAAAAATTTTAAAACATCCTGGAGTACCAAAACCACACTCATTAATATCTTAAAATGGTAGCTGCAATAATACTAAGCATATAATCAATTTTTAAGGTGATTTATCTGTTCAGAAGGGGTATGGGCAAAATCTGAACTAGGTCAAATTTGTCTTCTCTCTTTCCCTCTATGGTTTGGATTTTTTGTAGTGTAATGGAAAGCCTATACTCACTGTGGTCCTTTGGACAAGTTCCTTAACATATCTGAGTCTACTTTTCTCATTAAAAATAAAAAGGGGTTCTGCAGTCTCAGAGTTTTTGTGATAATTGCTTAAGCTAATGTTGTGAAACAATTTTATAAACATTAAACATTCTAAACTTTTTTATCCATTCCCCCTACATCATTAAAACTTACTCATCACGTGTCATTGTTTAGTGAACCACAGTGGCTAGTTATCATCTCTCATAGTTATTTGTGTTTTAAGTTATTTTAGCTAAATGAAAGAAGAGCAGCTGATTTAATCCTAAAAAGCCCGAATTCTCCAGCCTTCTAGGATGATCTTAACAAGTTTTCTCAACTCCCTACTCTGTAGACACTGGAAATTCAGGCCCCTCCACAATTCCCAGGTGTTTCTTGGGATGGTGTAGGGATGTGAGAGGCTTGCACGATCCAGACATCTCTCACTCCCAGGCCCAATCTCCACTCACTGCCTTGCCTCTGTGACGTTTTTTTTTTTGTCTGTATCCTTATCTGCCTGTTCATTTCCCAAAGCTCCACTAACAAAAGACTGTTGGGTAAATAGCAGTTTTTTTATTAAACAGAACATGTGGGGAGGAGGAATATGCCCAACATAGAAAAGGAAAAAATAAAATTAATCATTAGACGATTGTTTTAAACTGTGTGTCTCCCATCTTTGGATATTTCCCACTGTCTTTCCTCTTCTGCTGTACTCCTCTCCTCCCTGTCCAGAACCCCTGAAACCTCCAGTCTTTAGCCCCATGCCCAACTAGTTGAAAGTTCCTGTTAGTATATTATGCAGAGCAATTATTCTTCCTTTTTTCTCCCCCTTCAATTTTTTCCTTCCAGACTATGCCTAAGGACCCTGCCATCACTTAAACATATTAAGGTAATTTTCTAAACAGAAGAACAGTATAGAGAACTAAGCAGAAGCATTGAAATTAGAGTTTACCTTTAAAATGTTTTCAAGGGCTATGCAAATTGCTTCCCTGCACTATTGCATTTAACCTTCACAACAATCTTATGAGATGGGTACTATTATCCTACTTTTACAGAAGAGGAAACCTGAGGCCAAATCCATATTTACTCACTTGTTTCTGTTCTTTTAATATTTTGTTAAGGAAGAAAGGTTTCATGTACACTAGATTTAAATGATATTTTGATCTAAAAACATGAGCTGAGGTCCCATCCAATCAAAAACAGAAATAATCAGTCCGAGTAATGGAAATAATTGGAATAAAATTTTGGTGTGTGTGTGTGTGTGTGTGTGTGTTTAGCTTTCTCTACCCTTTGTTAATTTCACAGCATACTGTAATTAGCCTTGAACCATATTTACCCACATTATATACTTGATCTTATCACTCATTCTGCTACTTATACTTATTCATTGTGTTGCCAAGTCTAAACTCGTACTACTCACTGCAGGACAGGCCAATAATCAAGAGATCAGCTGTTGGGGCAGGGAAAAACGACTTTATTCAGAAAGCCTGCAAACCGAGAAGATGGTGAGCTCATGCCCCAAAGAACCATCCTGCCTGAATTAGAATTCAGGCTTCCTTTATACTAAAAGGGGAGGCCATTATGTATAATTTAAGCTTATAGGCAACATCCCTTTAGTGATTAACTTGTAATAGAATACAAAAGGTTCTTCCCTATTACAGTTATATTCTTTATTCAGCTGTGGATTGCCACAGCTTTGGAGGAAATTGATTTCTCTACTTTTGAATCTGACAAGGAATTCATGAGTCTTTGTCGAATATGCATAATTAGCTTACAATGGTGCCAGCATTGTTACTTCTTTTTTCTTTTTGGCATTCTCAAATTATTCGGGTTTTTTGTTTATTATTTTTAAAATATTTGGGAAAATTCAACATGATTTTGTGGCATGATGACAGAGAATTGGGAATATTGTGTTCTGATCTTGTTACTCTCCCAAAATTCCTAAGGGATCTTGGGCAGTTTAAAAATTTTTTCTCAGTCTCTGAAACTTCACTTTAAACTGGGGAAAATGCCTAGCTCCATAAGTATACAGAATCCATTAAGTAAGAGATGATTTTAAAGGGATTTTAAAGTTGGTTTAACAGGATTTTACAATATGCAAAATTAAAAGATATTTTATATATAACAATAGTATGTGTTCTACTTATGAATTGCTACATGTAAATGCTCTTAATTACACAATGTAAGAGGACTTCACACTCCAAGTAAGCTTAGTCACAAGAAAATTCTAATAATCAAAAGTGAAGGATTTTTTTTTCAGTTATTCATACACATAATAAAAGAGCTAAATTATTCTGCAATGACCATGGAAAATTTATTATGAAAAACAGTACTTTTAGAGAATATATTTGTTACTTACTTCCATATGTACTTATGAAAATACATCGTTTTGATGCTACTTTTGCTTTTTTCAGTATTAGGCATCATCTACTGACATCCTACTGGGGCTGAGGATGTGGCTCTCTTTTCTCCACCCATCGCATCATACATACACTTGCTTCCAGTCCCTTACCCTTCCAATATAGTTAAAGTACAATGTTAGTTATGTCATTGTTCACTATTCACATTAGTATATCTTTCTAAATGCTATTCAAATCTGTGTCATTGAAAAGACTAGGATTACTTTGACTTTATTGCTAATCTTTACATTTTTCCTTGAGGTTAATATTGCCTTATTGTTTAAAATTTTAATTTTTAACGTGTTTGTCATAAATTTAAATTCAAACCTTGAACTCGCTGCCAACTGTCTGAATCTCTGCTTAAGAGTTCAGATACATCAGATATTATGTTAATTTTGTCTCCTCGAAAAAAATCACTCCTGGAGCCTCTGGCCTACACTTACATGGACCGTTTACACCCCTGGAATTGATTTCCTTCACCTCACCTCTTTCCAAGTCTCCTCTTTTTTCTTCACTCTCATAAAGTTTTTCTCCAATAGCTTCCTGACTAAGGTACATGAAAGGAAATTTTTTTGAGAACTTGCATGTCTTACAATGCCTTTATTTCGTTCTCACTGTATTAATATATTATATAATATATATTAATATATATAATATATTAATATAATACATAATATATTAATATATAATATATTATATAATATATAATATTAATATATATATAATAATATAATTCTCCATTTGAAGTCATTTTTGCCTTAGAATTTTGCAGACATTGTTCTATTATCTATATCCTGGTGTTTATGTCAAGAATTCTAGTGCCTTTCTGATGCCTGCTCTTCGGTTTGTGACCTGTTCTTTTGTCTTTGGAGATTGTTGGATCTTCCCTTTATCTCTAGTTTTGTGAATTTCACTGAGATTTGCCTTGGTAGGTGTCTCTTTTCATTTGTTGAGCTGGATGATTTATAACTTTTTTATAACTTTTTTCTGAGAAGAATGTTTTCTTCACCTGTTTTCCTATGCTTTCTTTCTTGAATTTTGGAAAGGCTAAGTGGTAAAATCCCCAGGATCTGAAGTCAGACTGCCTGGGATTGAATCCTAGACTTTCTACTTATCAACAGTGTGACAATTTTTTTGTCTCAATTTTCCCACTAGGATAATTGTATTTGATCTCCTGGACTGTTGTTTGTTCTTTTTCTCCCCACCTGCCAATTCTTTGGTTTTTTGCTACACTCTGAAGGAGATTTTCTCAACTGTATCTTCCGCCTATTTTTTTTTTACCTACTATCATGTCTTTAACTTCCAGGAGCTCTTGCTTGTCTCATTTTTGCACTATCTTCTTATCCCCAGAGGATATTAATGATTGTTTATTGTTTTCTTCTTATTGTATAGCCTCTGTTTCCTCCAAATTGTTGCTTTTCCCCCTCTTTTTTTTTTTCTATGTTAAAGCCTTTCCTCAAATGGCCAGTAATCATGATTATCTGTTCAAATGTAAGGATAGGGGAATGAGACATTGATTTGAAGATATGAGCATGAAGGATAATGATCAAGCATGGACCTCACAGAAAGATCATTTGGCTAGGACATTTTGTTGATTTTCTCCCAATTTCAGATTCTTTACATATTTAGATGTCTTTGGGAACAATTTCCCCTGAAGAGACTCCTCCAGTGTCCTTCTTGGAGGATAAAGGCCCGGCTTCTGGTACTCCAGGAGTCAAATGGGCAGAAAGGACTAGACATCTCAGAATCCTACTTTCAGTAAAGTACCCCTTAATCAACAACTATCCAGCGTCTGCATCTACCAGTCCTGTTGTATTGTCCCTTCCAAGCAATAAACCTCTGGTCTTCTATTGGAATGAAGAGGGGCAGTCTAGCACCTGCATAGAGAGAATGCACTATGTGTCACTAATTCCTGACATTTTAGAGGATTTTGTGAAATAAACTAAATTCATTCTTTACTGCTCCCACTGCAGACAAGATATAACTTTCTCAGGTATGCTAAACCAGTACCACTTTTCCATCTGCTTTCCAGCTCTCCCAAAATTTTGTGTATTTTCCCTCTTCTGTTTTCCCCATCCTTTTGGGTTTATTTCTTTTAAAAAATCCATTTTCTACACTAATTAGAAAAGATACATGCACCTCAATGTTCATAGCAGCATTATTTACAATTGCCAGGATATGGAAGCAACCTCTGTCCATCAACAGAAGAATGGATGAAAAAGATATGGTATATATATACAATGGAATACTACTCGGCTATAAAAAAGAATGAAATTTTGCCATTTGTAGCAACATGGATAGACTTGGAGGGCATTATGCTAAGTGAAATAAGTCAGACAGAGAAAGACAAATACTGGATCATATCACTTATATGTGGAATCTAAAAAATACAATAAACTAGTGAATATAACGAAAAGAAGCAGGCTCATAGATATAGAGAACAAACTAGTGGTTGCCAGTTGTGGGGGGTGATATAGGGGTGGGGGAGAGGGAGGTACAAACTATTGGGTGTAAGATAGGCTCAAGGCCATATTGTACAATATGGGGAATATAGCCAATATTTTGTAATAACTATGAATGGAAAGTAACCTTTAAAATTTTATTAAAAATTAAATGCAAAAAAAAATTTTTTAAAAACTAAAAATAAAATTTAAATTAAAAACATTAAAAATCCACTTTCTGATTTTTCTTGGTGGGGCTGTGAAGGGAGTAAAATTGGATGTGTGGGAGTAAAATTAGATTTTTACCTGGAAGCTACAAAGCAAAGGTTTCAATGGGTCTTTGAGATTGCCGATCTATCTAGAGCCACTAGAGACAGATTTTTCCTCAACTCCTCAGAGAAACCTCATGAAAATTAGGGAATTTGATAGAGATTTGTTCCCTTACCAATATGGTACTGCCATCTACACAAGTAGATTGAATAATTGCTGTGACTCTTCAGCCTTAGAAAATTATTTCTTGACATCTAAGCTTTTTGTACTGCAGAAGCTTATACACTTAGTGAATGGGAGGAAAGAAGAGGCAACTTAATCATCATCCCATCTTCTCTACGCCTTATGGACCTTTTATTTTGCAACAAAACAAATGAGAGAGTGGAGATTCTGGTTGTGGGAAGTGAAAAAAAAATCAATTAAGCACAGACAAGTAGAGAGATGAACAGAATCCTAATGGCAGTGAATCCCATCTCCAATTCGTTCTTCCTTGATTTGTGACTTATCTTTATATCCTTTCTAGTTACGTGTATCAATAAGATATAATTTGTTTCCTCAAAATCATTTGGTGTATGATTCCGTTTCTTACTACTGAAAAAGTCCTGATTAATTCACTAAAGAATCAACAAAATTTCCCAGTACTAGGAACATGGGAGTGATTTTCATCAATATAACTAGCACAGAATTTCTAAATTGCCTAAGGAATTATGGAGAGATTTTATTTCTACTTCAATATTTTGCTCCTAGAAAAAAACCAGACCCTAAATACAATAAATAGTTACTGGGCATGTCTAAAAAAAAATACACATGAAGAAAGATACTTGCTATCTCAACTTTTCTTCCCTTATTCAAATCCCAGTGAATTTAATTTAGTTAATGGAGTTTCTCAAGGTTAAGTTTTTCTAGAACACTTTCTTAAAGTTTTTGGTGCCTGCTTCTCCTTGTCTTCTGGCAGATATCAATATAATTTGACACAAAATAATTAAATTCAGAATTATTACTCAACCAGTAAAGCTCATCCTTCATATTACATTGAGTGAGTAGATGGATAGATAATATCCATCCTTCTAAACACATAATTTTTAAATAAATTTTATGTACTATTATTTTTAAGATTCAGAAGCTCTTATACCTAAAATACAGTCCCAGTTTCTGACAATAAAATTGTTCCTAGTCATATAATGGCATAAACGTGTAACTATTTGGGGATAGAAGGACAGAGTACCAAGGGTTATGGCTGCTTGATTAGCTGAACAAATTGAAAAATCACTGTCTTGAAGACTCTTTCTGTTTTCAGTTTTTTAGAACTTAGCACTCAACTGTAACTTAATAGCCACAGCGCACATACCTGCCTATGCAGTACCATCTCAGGCTACATCATTGCTTATCTTCCCTTATCTTTACCTTTTCAACTTTCAAAATATAGACTGTTACTTTGTCCTTTCTCATATTTGTCTCTTTTCTCTCCTTATGCTCCTGGTTCTTATGAAAAGCTTTCCATTTATAACTGGTTTCAAGATCCCCTAAACCTGTGGGATAGGGAGGGTGGGAGGGAGGGAGACACAAGAGGGAAGAGATATGGGGATATATGTATATGTATAGCTGATTCACTTTGTTATAAAGCATAAACTAACACACCATTGTAAAGCAACTATACTCCAATAAAAATGTTAAAATAAAAAGATCCCCTAAACCTGGATAGTGATCATTTACAGTTTCACCAAAATTAGTCATTAAAATTTTTGTAAGTTATTTAATATAGCACCCTCAAAGAGTACTAAATCTTCAATAGAAACCAAATTAAAATATTAAATATAACCAAATCACCAATTTAATTCTTCCCTCACAGTTTCACAATGAATGTAAGAGCCACTTGCGTTCACCTGGAAAAATAGAATTAACTAGTTGGAGAACTCCCTAATCTTCAAGCAATCATAATTTGGTTTTATTTAACCTCCAACATGCATCACTTTCACCTTCTTACCTGCCTCTCTGCTGATGCTCCAGGCCCCAGTGTTTCGATATATAGGAAAAGGGCCATGATACACATAAGCACACCAGAGGGGTTTCTTTTATCTCATGCCAAAAAAAAAGATGTTCACAGACATTTGGGTATCCTTAGGTATTTTCACTTCCACTCCCCTCACTATTAGAGAAGGGAGGGGGATCAATGGTTTAAGTAATTAGTTTCTGTGTGTTACTCCTATTCATGTCCTATAGCTGCCCTACAGCACCTCAGCTGAGAAGCCTGAGTTGGTGTTTTTTAGGTGGAGTGAAGCTCACTTTTAAGTTTCTCAAGTTGATCTTCAAGGGAGTCAGAAGATCCCTTGAAGATCATCGGAAGTCCATCGATGTCTTCAACTTCATGCTTCGAAAAGTTATCAACCTCATAACAAATGGTATTCAATAAGCACCACTATGTCATTGACCCTTCAGCTTCTGGAACAGGAGCAAAGGGAATAGGAGTGTATATATAGCAACCTGTCCAGCAAAGCTGCTGTTGTATAAACATGATTTAACACAGGCAAAAAAAAAAAAGACCTCTTGGATTGCTAAGGTACATGTTTTTTCACTTTACACTGATTGTAACAACTGGCTTTTCTGTCTCTGAAAAGAAATAAACTAGTAAGAACTTGTCAAATGCTATCATTTATTGTGCGTGCCACTTGTAGAATGTGTTTGTACAGGAGAATTTGCTCTTTCCATATGGTTTAAGTTATTGGCAATGTAAAGCTAAACAAGTGCATTTTGAAAGCATGGTGTAAATGACTTCCATTTTGGTTATTTACAGCTGTCCACAGCTATCAATGTTTTTATATTAAAATTATTAGAGGGACTTCCCTGGTGGCACAATGGTTAAGAATCCGCCTGCCAATGCAGGGGACACGGGTTCGATCCTGGTTCAGGAAGATCCCACATGCCGCGAAGCAACTAAGCCCACACGTCACAACTACTGAAGCCCCGGCGCCCTAGAGCCTGTGCTCCACAAAAAGAGAAGCAATGGCAATGAGAAGCCCGTGCACTGCAATGAAGAGTAGCCCCTGCTTGCTGCAACTACAGAAAGCCCATGTGCAGCAACGAAGACCCAACACAGTCCAAAAAAATAAATTAAAAAAACAATTATTTGGGCAATTATTGGGCTAGAGGTGTGCACTGAGCTTGAAAATATGACCAAGAACAATTCACATAGTGAAGACTGTATACAAAAGTAGCTTCCTTGAACAAGAAGAGTTATCCTTAGCATTTCATTTTATCCAAGGATCTTGATATAGCTTGTCCCTGGAGAAATTCCCCATCTTTTTCTTATTACTTGGGTGTTTTTCCTATTTTAAAAAATGAAATTAGATGAGAAAATTAAATAAAAGGTACAAATATTGTAAGAGAGGAGGCAGTATTTGCAAGTAGTGTAGTGGCTGTCTAGAAAACCCAATAAAAGCAAGTTAAAATAATGGGAAACAATTAAAATTCACTAAGCATACTAGTTAAAAAAAAATAAATCATTAATTTTCCTAACACACCAAAACATTAGCTTGAGATTATACAGAAAGAAAAGATCCAATTTACAATAGAAATCAATAATCAAAAATCTAGAAATAGGGGGCTTCCCTGGTGGCGCAGTGGTTGAGAGTCCACCTGCTGATGCAGGGGACATGGGTTTGTGCCCCAGTCCGGGAAGATCCCACATGCCGCGGAGCGGCTGGGCCCGTGAGCCATGGAGGCTGAGCCTGCGCGTCCAGAGACTGTGCTCCACAATGGGAGAGGCCACAACAGTGAGAGGCCCACGTACCGCAAAAAAAAAAAAAAAAAAAAAAAATCTAGGAATAGGAACTTCCCTGGTGGCGCAGTGGTTAAGAATCTGCCTGTTAATGCAGGGGACATGGGTTCGAGCCCTGCTCCAGGAAGATCCCACATGCTGCAGAGCAACTAAGTCCGTGCGCCACAACTACTGAGCCTGCGCTCTGGAGCCCGCGAGCCACAACTACTGAGTGCACGTGCCACAACTACCGAAGCCAACGCCTAGAGCCAGTGCTCTGCAACAAGAGAAGCCACCGCAATGAAAAGCCTGTGCACTGCAATGAAGAGCAGCCCCCGCTTGCCACAACTAGAGAAGGACTTTGCACAGCAACAAAGACCCAACACAGCCCCCAAATTAATTAATTTTTAAAAATCTAACAATAAACTTTATTAAAAAACAAAGAAAAAATTAAAATTCTACTGCAGATGTCAATATATAAGAGGGCATAACATTTTCTTTTATAGAAATATTCATTATTATATCAATTTTCTAATTTAATTTATGAATTCACTCTGATTCCAATTAGAAAATGATTTTGTGAAATGTAAATAAATAATTCAAAAATTTTTATGGCAGGTGATTGGATGCATCAAATTACTTAGAAAAATCTGAAAGAAAAGAGTAACAAAATGAGACATACCTGCTAAATATTAAAACATATTATAAAGTAATTAAAATAATATGATACTAGAACAAGAATAAAAAGATCAGTGGAACTGATCAGAAAGTCTAAAAATGGATGCAAGTACATTTGAGAATTTAGTATAATCTATGGAAGAAAGACTGATTAGTCAATAAATAGTGGGATGACTGGCTAGCCATTTGGAAAATAATTAAGCTAGAGTCCTACCTCACTCATTACACTAAAATAAATTCCAGATGGATCAAAAAAATTTAAAGTAAAACCATAAAAGTAGTTTTTTTAAAAACTCAGATGAGTGTTTTTAATAAAATTGGAATAGGAAAGACTTTTAAAAAGTGACACAAGACACAGAATTCAGAAGGAAAAGGCTGATAATTTTGACTACATAGAAATGAAAGTTTTCTCTGTATTTGAAAACATCAATAAAGCCAAAAGATACAAACTGGAAAAAATGAGCATGACAAATATGGTAGAAAAAGGACTAATTTATTTAATATATATTTTTAAAACTCTTAATTTGAAGGTCCATAAAAAACAAATAAAAACTCAATAGCAGAATGGACAAAGGACTCAAAATGGCAGGCCTCAGAAAATGAAACACTAATCATACAAACCTGTGAGAAGACACTGAACCTCACTCATAATTTTTAAAACTGCAAAATAAAGGAGAGCAATACAGATTTCTGTAAATAGGTAATAAACAAGGATTAGAATTTGATAATATTAAGTATTAAAATTTCCATGTGCATATAAACAAAGGTGAAAAAATTATATTGTTAATGAAGTTTTCTTAGAAGAAGAATAAATTACAGTACTTTTTTGAAAGGCAATTTGGCATTATTTATCTGAATATAAATTTCCATTGACCTGGCAATTGCATTCTAGCTATTGAGACAATAGGTAGACTCACATACATGTTAAGCTTTATGTATAAGCAGAACTTACATTCAACCAGCAGGCAAAGTTATAGCTATACTGGTTGTTAAAACAACAGAAGCCCTTTTGCAAATGGTTGCTGCACTAAGCTCCTTGAGCTCCTCACCCAATACCTCAGCCATCCTACCCTCTGCAGTGGAGTTCTTTGTGACCCAGCAACAAAGGATTAATGCCTAGTTTAGCAGGGGACCACTACAGTCTCCATCCAGCACTAAAGTTGGGATCCATTTTTATTGGTCAGTGTCCATGACATAAGGATTATTAAATATTTTCAATATCACCTCTGTGAATAGGATGTTCATTGTAATTTGTTTGAGAATATATAAATACCCATTAATAGAAGACCAATTAAATAATTTGTGGTATTACAGTAGCATGAAATATTATGACACAATTAAAAAATAATGAGGTAAATTTATATGTAATGATATGGAGAAATATCCACAACATATTGTTAAATTTAAAAGCCATGTTGTTGAACATTTTGTATGTTCTTATTCTGTTTATACATTTTAAAAGACTCTATAATGAGATATTTGTAATATGCATAGAAAATGTCAGGAAGGATACACACCAACGGTGAACTGGGTGGTAGGAGTCTGAAGGTAACAAGGTACGTCTGCTTTTTACTTACACGCTTCTATACTATTTGCTATTTTTTTCTCTTCTTTTAAAAATTATTTGATAGTTTGAGTCTCCTTAGTCAGGTACCTTGAAATTTCATTCCATGGACCCTCTTTCAGTCTAGTGAAGCCAATGAAACATTTCTCACAATAATGTTTTTAGATGCCTAATGTAAAATATATAGTAGTACAAAGGAAACCAATTACATTGGAGTAAAGTTATCAAAATATTAAAAAGAAAAGAAATTTTTGATATAGTAATATAAAATCTTATTTATTGACACAATAACAATATCCAGGAGCAGGTCTAATAACTGATGTAATTTCAAAGATGTAATAAGCATAAATGATAGTTTTAGATATATGCAACAATTATAATGTGATAGAAATATGAGTTCCTGACACTACTGTGGTTTATTGTTTACATTCATAATTAGAGAAAATGCTAAATTTTAGTTGGCTGTTAATAAAAATAAAGATATAATCTTTCCTATCCAAGTTTACAGATCCTCAGAATTCTATCCATGGACCACTCACATCCTTTAATGTAGCTATGTAGCCTCATTGGTTAAAGAGAGCCATTTACATTTGTGTGGTAAAGAGAATGGGATCCTCTAGATCACTGTCGTTTAAAATAGAGCCTTAGTATGATAGTTTATTTGAAGTTAGCTCAACTTTTCAAAGTACAGTGCATCTACAATATTTCATTTCTCTTTTCTCTCTCTATTTTCCTATTCCCTTCATCCTTTGTCTGGATACTGGCTTTCTTTTCTAACTCTTTTCTTCATACTAGCTTTTCCCTACCAGCTGCTCTGTTCTCTAGTCTTTCCACATTTTTAGATTGTCTTTTAGCTTGTTTCCATTCCAGTTCTTAATCTTGTTTTCAATGGTGGTTATAATTAACTCTCTATAAATCAAGATGTTAACCGTTACCCACTATAGGGCATGCAATTTGAGATAGTATTTCAGTAATAGGAGCGGATTTACATTGATCCATTCACACTACATCAGAGTCCCCACTGTGACTAATGATACAAAGGGTCAAGGTGACTGGGATTAGTGGTTATAGCATCAGTGGTTAAAGAATAGATCAAATTTTTTTTTTTGGTTTTCTTAATACTACTCCATCCTTTTCCCTCAATTTTACAGCAATTCTTAAATTTACTTATTTTTAATTAATTTATTTATTTTTGGCTGCATTGGGTCTTCGGTGCTGCACACGGGCTTTCTCTAGTTGCAGACAGTGGGAGCTACTCTTTGTTGTGGAGCGCCAGCCTCTCACTACAGTGGCCTCTCCTGCTGTGGAGCATGGGCTCCAGGCACGCGGGCCTCAGTAGTTGTGGCACGTGGGCTCAGTAGTTGTGTCTCACAGGCTCAGCAGTTGTGGTTCGCGGGCTCCAGAGCGCAGGCTCAGTAGCTGTGGCTCACGGGCTTAGTTGCTCCGCGGCATGTGGGATCCTCCCACACCAGGGCTCGAACCCGTGTCCCCTGCATTGGCAGGCAGATTCTTAACCACTGCACCACCAGGGAAGCCCAAATAGATCAAATTTAACAATCCTATATAGGAACGTTGGATTGACCCTATATTTTGACATAATGCTTTCTAATCTGATATTTTAAAAATATTGCTGTCAAAAGTTACTCTTTTTCTGAAATTATACCAAATTTTGTTAGTTCTACTTTTCTTTGCCAGTTGTTTAAATGGTTAGTGTGTGTGCATGAGTGTGTGTGCGGATGTATTTGGTGTGAATACAAAGTTGGCTGTGACTGCTCAAGGTAGAGGATATATATAGATTTTGTATTTTGATTTCAGAAAATACATGTTCTAAAATCAAAGAGATTGGGAAACAGAAAAGTAATGGTCATGTGGAGTGTAGCTGAGTCATATTTATAGTAAAATACTGGAATGTAGCCTAAGTGGGTTCCCAAATTAGTGGAGTTCTATATTAATGATTCAGTCTCTGGCTGCTGAGGTCCCCAGTGATCTCATCCATTCAGAGACTTGGTTGTGTAGCTTTTTCTTGTTTGCTATAATATCTGTCATATGTTAGCTCTTTACTTGAGCTAGTTTTTGTTTCTTGCTACAAAATGTGCTCTGGTTAAGGTAATTGTTTTGAGAAAAATTCCTAAATACAAGTTTGTTTTGTGATGATTCTGTTTGGGAATCCTTACTAATTTTATTCAGTTTGTCAGGGTACGTATGTAGTCAGTACATAAAGGACTGTGGTGAGATGTCCCCAAAAGTTGAAAACAAATTTTTCTTTGAATGAAAGAGTAATAATCATACATAATCATGGAAGTATAGAAGTAGTCCACTCTGAAAAGATAGTTTGTAAATATGTGACTTCCAAATGACATTTTGGAAACCCTCCAAAAAAGGTAAATCCATAGATTTAATCCAGTTATAGAAAGAATGACTTAAGAGAGTGACTATTAAGTGCAGAATAATATACTGAATAAGAATGCTAACATATCTTCTCCACTATCCTGGGTGAGATGGGAGTGCCCCAAAAGGCTTTCCTAATATATTATATCCTGACAGTGAACATGGGTACATTGGCCCTCATAGAATATTTTCCTTCACTTTAACTCATACTTACAAAGCAACAACTTTCTTATTATGATTATGTTTCTTTTGTAGATTTTCCATTGGGGAAAAATAGCAATACAGTGGTCAGATGATAAACAGCGTTCAGGGCACTTGATCATTATATTTATCATTAAAAATTAATGAAATGGACTTCTGGGTTGTGCATAATTCTTTTGTGAGCCTGGTTAGCAGGAGATTTGCTGAGCCTAATCTTTTCCTTCTTAATTTACTCTCTTGTTTTCTGGAAATTACCCCAGAGTAATTTCCTGGAAAGGGTGCATTGAAATTTTTATATCTTGCATATCTGAAGGTGTCTCTATTATGTGCTCATGCTTGATTGAAAGATTGGTCAGGTACAAAATTCTTGACTGAAAATAATTTTTACTCATGATTTTCGATGCCTATTATATTGTCTTTTAGCTTTCAGTATTGCTATTGAGAAGTCTGATGCCATTCTGATTCCTGATCTTTGGATGAGAACTGTTTCGTTTGATGTTTTTCTCAGTGGAAGCTTTTGGATCTTTCTGGGCACTGCATAGTCATTCGATAGCTTTTCAAGAGAAGTATTTAATTTTTAAGACCCATCTTATTAATTAGAAAACTGAGACTCAAGGAAATTAAATAAGTTGCTCAATCATAGAAGAACTAGAAAGTGCCAGAACCAAGATTCAAACACAGTCTAACTCAACAGTTTATATGCTTTTTATATGCTTTACATTACACTAAAACAGTTAATACCTTAAGGTTTTAAAGAAACTGAGAGTTCAGTTAGTCCAAACACTTGCCTTTTTTTTTTCCTTTTTTTCCCTAATGTAATTGTTTTTCTGAAGAATTACACTGATTCACAGTATGTGTGCCAAAACACTACTTTTTATTCTTGTGGAAGATAAATCCAAATTATTATAGATAAAATAATTTTATTAGTTACTTAAGGAGTCTCTTCTCACATTCAAAATATCAAGGACTATGTACATCAAGATAAACAATCCAATTTCAAATTTCTTATGTATTTCAAAATCTCAGTCAATACACATTTAATGCAGCTATCTACTCCAGTTTAATTCTCTTTAACACATGTTCTAATTTCTTCTCACACAAAACAGCCTTCTTATTTTAATGTGCTCCAGGATGATTAACATCTTAACATCAGTTGTCTGTCTCCTAAAGTATTGCAAATGTAACTTGTCTTTTATGAGGTGTGCTAAATGTATCTTCCATTTCTTTGGGCTATTTGTGTTAAATCTGTGATTACTTCTCTAAAGGCATCATTCTGAAAAACAACTGGTTCAGTGACTGTTACATTAACACATAAAGAAGTATTATCTTAGCAAAATGTAATACAATACTTTTACAGATGGCAAAGCATTAAGGTTGAATTTTATTTGCAACAAGTGTGCTTAAATAACATGCTGACTACATTTTACTGGAGGCTGCTATTATCACCAAATTACGTACATTATGCTCTTATGTACTATGCAAAATAAATATGAATTGAAATCCCTTTCCTCTATAATGCTTAGGTCAGAAAAAGCAAAGGTATAGACAAAAGATAATATATATAATATGTTAAATATGATATTCAAGGTGAATGTAAATCAGTATGCAAATCCAAACCTAACAAGTGGTATCCATTCATCCTTATCTTTTACCACCATAGTTCCACAACATTCATTTCATCTTTTTATATTTGATTCATTATAGACACCAAGTATACTTTAAAATAAACAAGCAAAAGGAGAACTGGGACTTCTATATTACCCATTATAGGTTACCTATGTCTCTATCTTGCTTCCCCCCCCCAGAATCTGTCATGTAGCACAAAAAAAAAAAAAAGCAAACCTAAAAACTTTATTACTTCTGCTCTGTCTTGCCTGGTTGTCAGAAAAAAATAACTCCAGAATTGGTTTCTTTGGGGAAAAAGTACTTTAATAAATCGTATTCCAAAGGGTGCTTTATGGGATGGTAATAGATATCAGAAGAAACTAATAAGTCGGTGAAGCATTCCATAGCCAAATTGGTTAAAATCTGGGGCTTTTTTTCATTGCAGAACTTTTTTTTTTTTTTTTTTTTTTTTGCGGTATGCAGGCCTCTCACTGTTGTGGCCTCTCCCATTGCGGAGCACAGGCTCCGGACGCGCAGGCTCAGCGGCCATGGCTCACGGGCGCAGCCACTCCGTGGCATGTGGGATCTTCCCGGACTAGGGCACGAACCCGTGTCCCCTGCATCGGCAGGCAGACTCTCAACCACTGCGCCACCAGGGAAGCCCCATTGCAGAACTTTTAAGACTTTAATATGCTATAATATATTCATTATACTCTCTATAACAGGAATGACCTATCGTATAAAAAGTTCCAAGACTAATTTGACTGGAGAAGCTCTTTTAAAAGTCATCTTTTCATATAAAGATCAAGTGGTACACTTTGGAAAACACTGTTTTGACTCTTATAACACATCAATTATAGCCTTTTAAAAATGCAGTAGCAAGTTGTAGTGGAGAATAACCCCTCTTCCTATTGTTAATGACATATTCATCTTATAAACAAACTGTTACAACAGGTTTCAAACTTACATATGTGGGTGTGAATAACTAATCGCTAGAAAACACTGGATGTATGGAGAATGGTTCTATAGAGAAAAAAAATTATGAAGCCAAATGGTTTTGCATAAAGGGTCCAGGAAAAAAGTGCTTCTCAAGTGACCTGCTTTATAATGATAACTTCATTTGCTCTCTCCCTGGTGGTCTAGTTGTTAGATTTTGGCATGCTGTCTCTCTCATTTACTCTAAATTCTTTATAAAAGTTTTCTATGTGAACATATATTCTTCCTTTTCCTCAAATGAATTGTTACTATCTCCTCACTACCGGACATCCCAATAGGAGATGTAGAATTCCTGTTGAGATAATTTGAAGCTAATTTAATACTCAAACACTATTCAGTTTTTCAAGAAGCTCAGTGCATTTTAAGAAAAGGATTTTAGGTCATTATAAATTACACTGAAGCTGTCCTGTTTGGATATTTAAAAGCTAGTGCTCTCACTCCCTCTTTCGAGAGCACAGGAATCATAACTAACTGCTGAACAATCATTGACAGGAAGACACTGGAACTCACCAAAAAAAGATACCCCACATCCAAAGACAAAGGAGAGGCCACAATGACATGGTAGGAAGGGCGCAATCACAATAAAATCAAATCGCATAACTGCTGGGTGGGTGACTCATAAACTGGAGAATACTTATGCCACAGAACTCCACCCACTAGATTGAAAGTTCTGAGCCCCACTTCAGGCTTCCCAACCTGGGGGTCTTGCAACGGGAGGAGGAAATCCTAGAGAATCAAACTTTGAAGCCTAGTGGGATTTGATTGCAGGACTTTGACAGGACTAGGGGAAACAGAGACTCCACTCTTGGAGGGCACACACAGAGTAGTGTGCGTGTCGGGACCCAGGGGAAGGAGCAGTGACCCCATAGGAGACTGAATCAGACCTACCTGCTAGTAGTGTTGGAGGGTCTCCTGCAGACGTGGTAGGTGGCTGTGCCTCACTGGGAGGACAAGGACACTGGCAGCAGGAGTTCTGGGAAGTGTTCCTTGGCATGAGCCCTCCCAGAGTCAGCCATTAACCCCAACGAGAGCCTGGGTAGGCTCCAGTGTTGGGTCGCCTCAGGCCAAACAACCAACAGGGAGGGAACCCAGACCCACCCATCAGCAGTCAAGTGGATTAAAGATTTACTGAGCTCTACCCACCAGAGCAACAGCCAGCTCTACTCACCCCCAGTCCCTCCCATCAGGAAACTTGCACAAGCCTCTTAGAGAGCCTCATCTACAAGAGGGCAGACAGCAGAAGCAAGAAGAACTACAATCCTGCAGCATGTGGAACAAAAACCACATTCACAGAAAGATAGACAAGATGAAAAGGCAGAGGGCTATGTACCAGATGAAGGAACACGATAAAACCCCCAAAAAACAACTAAATGAAGTGGAGATAGGCAATCTTCCAGAAAAAGAATTCAGAATAATGATAGTGAAGATGATCCAGGACCTCAGAAAGAGAATGGAGGCAAAGACTGAGAAGATGCAAGAAGTGTTTAACAAAGACCTAGAAGAATTAAAGAACAAACAAACAGAGATGAACAATACAATAACTAAAATGAAATCTACACTAGAAGGAATCAATAGCAGAATAACTGAGGCAGAAGAACGGATAAGTGACCTGGAAGACAGAATGGTGGAATTCACTGCTGTGGAACAGAATAAAGAAAACAGAATGAAAAGAAATGAAGACAGCCTAAGAGACCTCTGGGACAACATTAAACACAACAACATTCGTATTATAGGGGTCCCAAAAGGAGAAGAGAGAGAGAAAGGACCCGAGAAAATATTTGAAGAGATTATAGTCGAAAACTTCCCTAACATGGGAAAGGAAATAGCCACCCAAGTCCAGGAAGTGCAGACAGTCCCATACAGGACAAATCCAAGGAGAAACACGCCGAGACACATAGTAATCAAATTGGCAAAAACTAAAGACAAAGAAAAATTATTGCAAGCAGCAAGGGAAAACGACAAATAATGTGCAAAGGAACTCCCATAAGGTTCACAGCTGATTTCTCAGCAGAAACTCTACAAGCCAGAAGGGAGTGGCATGATAAAGTGATGAAAGGGAAGAACCAACAATCAAGATTACTCTACCCAGCAAGGATCTCATTCAGATTCAATGGAGAAATCAAAAGCTTTACAGACAAGCAAAACCTAAGAGAATTCAGCACCACCAAACCAGCTCTACAACAAATGCTAAAGGAACTTCTCTAAGTGGGAAACACAAGAGAAGGAAAGGACCTACAAAAACAAACCCAAAACAGTTAAAAAAATGGTAATAGGAACATACATATCGATAATTACCTTAAAGGTGAATGCATTAAATGCTCCAACCAAAAGACACAGGCTTGCTAAATGGATAGAAAAAGAAGACATATATATGCTGTCTACAAGAGACCCACTTCAGACCTAGGGTCACATACAGACTGAAAATGAAGAGATGGAAAAAGATATTCCATGCAAATGGAAATCAAAAGAAAGCTGGAGTAGCAATACTCATTTCAGATAAAATAGACTTTAAAATAAAGAACGTTACAAGAGACAAGGAAGGACACTACATAATGATCAAGGGATCAATCCAAGAAGAAGATATAACAATTATAAATGTATATGCACCCAACATAGGAGCACCTCAATACATAAGGCAACTGCTAACAGATATAAAAGAGGAAATCGGGCTTCCCTGGTGGTGCAGCGGTTGAGAGTTCACCTGCCAATGCAGGGGACACGGGTTCATGCCCTGGTCCGGGAGGATCCCACATGCTGCGGAGTGGCTGGGCCCGTGGGTCATGGCGCTGGGCCTCCGCGTCCAGAGCCTGTGCTCCGCAAGGGGAGAGGCCACAGCAGTAAGAGGCCTGTGTACCGCAAAAAAAAAAAAAAAAAAAAAAAAAGAAACATTCACAGAAGAGCTAACACCCATCCTTCTCAAACTCTTCCAAAAAATTGCAGAGGAAGGAAAACTCCCAAACTCATTCTATGAGGCCACCATCACCCAGATAGCAAAACCAGAAAAAGATACCACAAAAAAAGAAAATTACAGACCAATATCACTGATGAATACAGATGCAAAAATCCTCAACAAAATACTAGCAAACAAAAGTCAACAGCACATTAAAAGTATCATACACCATGTTCAAGTGGAATTTATCCCAGGGTTGCAAGGATTCTTCAATATATGCAAATCAATCAATGTGATACACCATATTAACAAATTGAAGAATAAAAACCATATGATCATCTCAATAGATGCAGAAAAAGCTTTTGACAAAATTCAGCACACATTTATGATAACAACTGTCCAGAAAGTGGGCATAGAGGGAACCCACCTCAACATAATAAAGGCCATATGTGACAAACCCACAGCAAACATCATTCTCAATGGTGAAAAACTGAAAGCATTTCCTCTAAGATCAGGAACAAGACAAGGATGTCCACTCTCACCACTATTATTCAACATAGTTTTGGAAGTCCTAGCCACGGCAATCAGAGAAGAGAAAGAAATAAAAGCAATACAAATTGGAAAAGAAGAGTAAAACTGTCACTGTTTGCAGATGACATGATACTATACATAGAGAATCCTAAAGATGCCACCAGAAAACTACTAGAGCTAATCAATGAATTTGGTAAAGTTGCAGGATACAAAATTAATGCACAGAAATCTCTTGCATTGCTATACACTAATGATGAAAATCTGAAAGAGAAATTTAGGAAACACTCCCATTTACCATTGCAACAAAAAGAATAAAATACCTAGGAATAAACCTACCTAGGGAGACAAAAGACCTGTATTCAGAAAACTATAAGACATTGATGAAAGAAATTAAAGGTGATACCAAAGATACCAACAGATGGAGAGATATACCATATTCTCGGATTGGAAGAATCAATATTGTGAAAATGACTATCCTACCCAAAGCAATCTACAGATTCAATGCAATCCCTATCAATTTACCAATGTCATTTTTTTGTAGAACTAGAACAAAAAATCTTAAAATTTGTGTAGAGACACAAAAGACCCCAAGTAGCCAAAGCAGTCTTGAGGGAAAAAATAGAAACAGGAGGAATCAGACTCCCTGACTTCAGACTATACTACAAAGCTACAGTAATCAAGACAATATGGTACTGGCACAAAAACAGAAACATAGATCAATGGAACAAGATAGAAAGCCCAGAGATAAACCCATACACCTATGGTCAACTAATCTATGACAAAGGAGGCAAGGATAAACATTGGAGAAAAGACAGTCTCTTCAATAAGTGGTGCTGGGAAAACTTGACAGCTACATGTAAAAGAGTGAAATTAGAACACTCCCTAAAACCGTACACAAAAGTAAACTCAAAATGGATTAGAGACCTAAATGTAAGACTGGACACTATAAAACCCTTACAGGAAAACATAGGATGAACACTCTTTGAGATAAATCACAGAAAGATCTTTTTTGATCCACCTCCTAGAGTAATGGAAATTTAAAAAAAAAATAAACAAATGGGACCTAATGAAACTTAAAATCTTTCGTACAGCAAAGGAAACCATAAACAAGATGAAAAGACAACCCTCAGAATGGGAGAAAATATTTGCAAACGAATCATTGGACAAAGGATTAATCTCCAAAATATATAAACAGCTCATGCAGCTCAATATTAAAAAAACAAACAGCCCAATCCAAAAATGGGCATAAGACCTAAATAGACATTTCTCCAAAGAAGACATACAGATGGCCAAGAGGCACATGAAAAGCTACCCAACATCACTAATTATTAGAGAAATGCAAATCAAAACTACAATGAGGTACCACGTCACAATGGTTAGAATGGGCATCATCAGAAAATCTACAAACAACAAATGCTGGAGAGGGTGTGGAGAAAAGGGAACCCTCTTGCACTGTTGGTGGGAATGTAAATTGATTCAGCTACTATGGAGAACAGTATGGAGGTTCCTTAAAAAACTAAAACTAGAATTACCATATGACCCAGCAATCCCACTACTGGGCATATACCCAGAGGAAACCATAATTCAAAAAGACACATGCACCCCAGTGTTCATTGCAGCACTATTTACAATAGTCAGGTCATGGAAGCAACCTAAAGGTCCATCGACAGACAAATGGATAAAGAAGATGTGGTACATATATACAATGGACTATTACTCAGCCATAAAAAGGAACGAAATTGGGTCATTTGTAGAGACGTGGATGCCTCTAGAGACTGTCATACAGAATGAAGTAACTCAGAAAGAGAAAACAAATATCGTATATTAACGCATATATGTGGAACGTAGGAAATGGTACAGATGAAACCGGTTTGCAGGGCAGAATTTGAGACATAGTAGTAAGGAGAAAACATATGGACACTAAGGGGGGAAAGTGGGGGGTGGTGGTAGTGGTGGTGTGATGAATTGGGCGATTGGGATTGACATGTATGCACTGATGTGTATAAAATGGATGACTAATAAGAACCTGCTGTATAAAAAAAAAAGCTAGTGTTACTAATATTAAAAGTTCAATCTTAAATATTAAAAAAAAGAAAAAAAATTAAAGGATTTTTAAAATAGCCATTCATCTGTGATTAGGTTTTCCTATGCTTGGAATAAGCTTTTGGTCAGCAATAGGAATGCCTAAAGGAAAGTGCACCTAATTTTCTTATTTGTTCATTCAATTGATTCTACTTTGTGCCTATTACTGTGCTAATACTAGGATGAGGGTGAAAAGAGAATGACAAGACAAGCCACAACCTGGAAGAAAATCTTTGCAAAACTCATATCCAATAGAAGACTGGTGTACAAAATATATGAAGGACACTTAGAACTCAGCAATAAGAAACCAAGCAACCCAGTTCGAAAGTGTGCAAAAGATCTGAACAGGCATGTCACCGAAGAAGATATACTTACAAATAATTATGTGAGATGATGCTCAAACTCATGTCATTAAGAAACGGCAAATTAAAACAACAATGAGATACCACCATACAACTATTAATGGTTAAATCCAAAACACTGATAACACCAAATACTGGCAAGGGTATGGAGCAACAGGAATTCTCAGTCATTTCTGTTGGAAATGCAAAATGGTATAGCCACTTTGGAAATCTGACAGGGTCTTACAAAACTAAATGTAATCTTACCATAAGATCCAGCAATTGCACTCCTTCGTATTTATCTAGATGAGTTGAAAACTTATGTCCATGCAAAATCCTGCACAAAAATGTTTATAACAGCTTTATTTATAATTGCCAAAACTTGGAAGCAATCAAGATGTCCTTCAACAGATGAATGGATAAATAAACCATGGTACATACATTGAAGGGAGTATTATTCAGCAATAAGTAGAAAAGAGCTATCAAGCCATGGAAAGAAGTGAAGTGATCCTAACTGCATATTGCTAAAGTAAAGAAGCCAATCTGAATAGGTTACTTACTATATGAGCTTAACTGTAAGACATTCTGGGAAAGGGAAAACTATAGAGACTATAAAAAGATCAGTGGTTGCCAGGGCTTTGGAGGAAGAAAGGGAGGGATGAATAGATGGAAAATAGAAGTTTATTAGTATAATGAAACTATTATATGTAATACTGCAATGATGGATACATAACATTATGCATTTTTAAAAACCCATAGAACTATACAATACAAAGAATGAACCTTAATATAAATTATGGCCTTTAGTTAATAATAATGTATCAGTATTGGTTCATCAATTATAGCAAATGTATCACTGTTATGCAAGATGTTAATAATAGGGGAAACTGTATACAGAGTAGGGGGTGGGGAGAGGAGGTAGATGCAAACTATACTTTTTGCTCAAGTTTTCTCTAAACCAAAACTGCTCTAAAAAGTAGAATCAATTAAAGTTTGAAGACCACTAACTTTTAGAATTGCGTTTTGGCAAGGACCAGTCATTCCTGGGCCATTTCTTTAAAAAAAAGGACATAGTTTGAGTTAAGGGCATAAGCCTCTGTGAGAGACAATAATAGTTTATGTCACAGGTCTGTCATAGTATAATACACTATTTATTTTCTATATCATTCATTTTCTATACAGAAGACCCTTCCTGAATGGACCATGAATATGACTTTGATATGGACTCCTTTATGTTAATAGTAACTCTACAACTTCTTTTAAATTACCTTTTCTTTCCACAGTTTCTTTTAAATCACTTCAAATATAAAAATAATGGGAAATGCTTTCATGTTTTTGTCAAGATTAATGCACCCTTTGCCCCCCTTTATGAGGCTTTCGACTGGTACTTTAATTCTAAGGGAATGTACCCACCAGTTCTGGGATGTCTGCCCTGGGAGATTAGCTGGTGGTTGACTCCTTATTATACATACTCAGTCAGTCTATGATTGGCCAGAAAATTTCACATTATTTTTTACCACTTGAAAGCAAAAGGGGAGAAAAAATCCCCCAAACTCCTCAAATTGCTATTTCCAAGTGTCCAAGTGAAATTTCAAGTAACAATTGAGTTTGACCAGTTTAGTGCAACCCTGAAGCTCAAGCTGACTCTAAACCTGTCTTTAATCAAGTTAACCACAACATGCAGTCAGGGGTGAAATAGGCATTTGCTGTTATGTCCCTCCTTATCAATACAAAATGCTACTCAATTTCATAACTTTCCACAGCACTCAGCAGCCCCAACTTCCTCTTTTGCACCTCCCAACCCACTGCCAATGTAAATTATTGTGTAGTACCTGTATTTTTCAGGATAAATCATGAGAACAGAATTTTTTAGTGAGAACTTTTTTTCAGAACAACATGGAATTATTTTAAGGTGTGTTTCCAGCCGATAGTAAAAACAACTAACTAGAAACTTAGCTAAGTGGATGCTATGTTCCAAGAATTCAAGTCCTGAAGAAGGTTATTTTAATATCAAAAGAATGTTGACAGCATCTCTTAGTGACACAGATTCCATTCAAATCTCCCCTTTGCCGTGGGTTTGAAGTTGAGCCTCTGGTGACATTGAGATTTGTAATATCAAAGTTCTTTTAAACGACTAAGCAGGTATTATAATTTTCTTTTTTCCCCCCCCGAAGGAGATGGTAAAAAGTTCCCCATCAGCTCATTTATAAAAAAGCCATTAGGAGAAGGAGGAAAGGAAGAATGGGGATAAAGCCCTTTAAAAAGAGGTAATAAATGATCACATTAGAACAGTAAGATATAAAATAAGGTCTCTGAATTTCTATTTTTAAAATAGCTTTATTTTTAAAAATTAAAAAATAAGTAGCTTTATTAAGATATAATTCACATTCAATACAATTCACCCATTTAAAGTATACAAGACAATGTTTTTTGGCATGTTCACAGGATTGTTCAACCATCACCACAATCTAGTTTTAGAATATTTTCATCCTCACTAAAAGAAACCCCACACTCTTTAGCAGTATATCCCCATTCTCCTCTCTGCTTCCCCCCCACCCCACCCCATTCAATTCTAAGCAACCGCTAGTCTACTTTCTTTATAAATTTGCCTGTTCTGGACACTTTATATGAAAGTAATCATACAATATGTGGCCTTTTGTGACTGTTTTTCATCACTTAGCATATTGTAACATGTATCAGTACTTAATTTCACTTTATAGATGGATAATATTGCATGTTACGGAATATCAAATTTTATTTATCGTTTCATCAGGTGATGGACATTTAGGTTATTTGAACTATTTGGCTATTAAAACTAATGCTGCTTTGAACATTTGTATACAAGTTTTTGTGGGAATGTATGTTAATTTTAGGGGGGTAAATATTTAGGAGTAGAATCACTACATCATATGGTAATTCTGTGTTTATTTAAGGAAATGACAAATTGTTTTCCAAAGAAGCTGCACCATTTTACATTTCCATCAGCAATGAATGAGGGCTCCAATGTCTCCACATTCAATCTCTTTTATAAATTAACTTTCTCAAAAACAGAAAGAAATGAAGGAAGGGAGGGAGGGAGGGATGGAGGGAGGAAATAAGTCAGCTGATGCTTTCCTGCTGATAAGGTCATTCTAATGATGGACTAGACCTTTTGGAGTCAGATATTATAAAAATAAAGGCAGAATTGCACTGACCATTTTTTTCCTACATTATCAGCCATGTTGCCTATGAAATCATAGGTAAATGATTCTAAATACTTTTTATGATATATGAAGAAACATAAAAATGCAAGAAAAAAAACAGTGTTTACATATTCACACATATTTTCACACAGGCATGCACAGTAAAGAATATGGAAGAAAATATACCAGGGTTTTAATAATTGCTATATCTAGAAAACAAGGTTGCACATGGATTTTTTTCCCCTTCCTTTTGCTTATCTATAGGTATCTTTGTAAAAACAATAAGCATGTGTAGCTTTTTTGTTTTAAGGAAGAAGTATGATCCTTCTACCACTGGGTCCCATAGCACCAGGTTCTCAACCTGGCTGAACATTAGAATCACCAAAGGAGCTTTTAAGAAAAATACCAATGTCTTGACCCCCTTCCTTACAAATTCATATTCAGTTGATCTGGGATGATTCCAGTGTACAAGCAGAGTGAGAACTACACCCTTCAGTTCTCTGCTATCGCATTTGTTGAGTTTTGCTAGAAGGAAGAAAGCTTTCCTACAGGCTGACGGTCTCCTGTTGTGAGCTTAGTTGAGGCCATTTTATTTATGGTTTGCAAGGTATTATCTTTACTGGGTTACATCTGGAGAGGCTCCTTTAGTATCAAGAGGCTACTTCAAGAAACATGTGAAGAGGTGTCCCAAACTTTCTTCTGGCAAGTGTCATGGGAAGATCAGTAACTTAAATGTTGAAATGAAACCATCTGGCACTTAAGGAGTTTTATACACAGAGTAAGGTGCAGTTTTTAAGCCAAAATAAAGCTGTCTTTGGCTTAATGAATAGTAATATTTAGACAATGATTTGTCATGCAATCCTCTGCTGCATGGTAATGAGAGATGCATAGAAGTGGTCTGGGGATGGGAGAGAGAAGATGAAAGTAAACACTGAAGGCCTCAGTAAGGATATGCATCACTGAATATTCTATATCTATTGCCTTTTCCTTTTTATGTACAGTAGGTAGTTGGAGAGAAACTGGGTCCATTAAAATTCTTGATACTTGTATCTAGTGTGAAGTAACATACTTCTTGAATGAAGAACAAAGTAGTTAGCTTTCCGGCTGAATAATGGGGCAGTGTGACTTTATGTGTCTGATACCTTCAGAACTAGGGATATTTGATGTTCCTGTCAGAAGGATCTACTCCTGAAGCATCTGAAGGCTTTTAACTTAAAATATTGGAAGCATGCATCCTTTGACAAATCTCACTCTTAGCTCCTGTCTGGTCTCTGTTTGGTGGGGCAAGAAAACGGGTAAAGAGAATGGTTGTCTTAAATGGATAACCAGCAACGACCTACTGTATAGAACAGGGAGCTCTGCTCATTGTTATGTGGCAGCCTGGATGGGAGGGCAGTTTGGGGGGGAGAATGCATACATGTATATGTTTTGCTTTTGCTGTGCACCTGAAACTATCACAACATTGTTAATTGGCTATACTCCAATATAAAATTAAAAGTTAAAAGCCCACCCCCCCAAAAAAAAGAGAATGATTGTCTTTCTCTATGACAAGGGGAGAAAGTAGTACTGAATTAAGCAGCTCTTTTCACAAATGTCAGTTATTTTTAGAAGAATTATTTTCACCTTTTCATCCACAAACCAATTTTAATGAGTTTCAAGGTACCTGGTAGGTATGTGGGGAAAGTCAGTGATAAATGACATTATTCAGGCCTTTAAATTCTTATGATCCAGAAGAAAAAATACAAGTCCTTAAAAAATTAATAAACAAAGTAGAATTCATGAAAATGACATACAGTTCTGTAAAATTTCTAAGAATGAAGAGAGCACCTTTGGATGTTGAAGAGGTTTAATGTTTTTCTACTGTAATGTCAAAGCTGAGTTTTCCCCCCACCTTTTAGAAAGTGGTGCCGGCTTTCAGATGAACCTGCAGTCCCTTCAGATTCAATTGCAAGACTTTGGTATATTCCTTTTTCTCACTGCATTGTTTACCATTACTATTTCTATATGATAAATGTCAGAAGTGTTTTGTTGTTTTGACCTTCTGGCTTCTGCTAAAAATAGCCAAATTACCAGTAAATTTAGAATGTTAATTCATAATCACATTGGATATTAATATCAAAGAAAATGCAAGATTCTTATCCTGGATAACTTTGAAAGTTTAAACTTTTTTTTTTAACGTTTTCCATATTAATGACTGTCAATCATGCTGTATTCATGGTTTATTTATTTATTTTGTATTGAAGTATATAATTAACTTACTATATTAGTTTCAGGTGTACAACATAGTAATTCAATATTTTTATACATTACAAAATGTTCACAATAAGTCTAGTTACCATCTGTCACCATACAGTTATTACCATATTATTGACTATATTCCCTAGGCTGAAATCCTATTCCTAATAATAGGAATGTTACTGACGTTTAAACTTCTTAATGTTTAAACATAATAATAATGATGTCTATCATTTATTGAGCTCTTTCACTTTGTTCCTTCCTCTGTGTTTATCTTGCTATAAGTGTATTACTTCATTTAATATTTAAAAACGTCCTATGTATAATTCTTCTAGCTTCATCTTCATTATAATTCCTGAAAATGCACATAATACCTTGTTTTTATTGACATACTTTTGTAAGCTACAACAACCGATGAAAAAACCTAGACAGGAAAGTGGTTGTTTCAGGAAGTCTCCTCCTCTCAGGAAGTCTGTTTCCTTGAGTGCTTCAAATTTTAGACTGACTCTATCTTCCGACTGTTTTTGAAGGATGTGTTCAGGGTTGTGAAGTCATTATTGTGGGTGGTTTTATTATGTCTACCTCTTTCAATCCCATGGGTCTCACAACCAGTTTTAACGATGATTTCTTGACTTCAAATTCTTTGGCCAAACATAATATGTGAATTCAACCCCTACCCCCATATAGTTATCAGTTTTGATTTCTCCCAGATGATTAATTTTCAACCATGACCTAGGACAGGCAATCCATTTTTCTTGCCAAATTTCCAGTCCAGTGGAAGAAACTTTTCTAGTCCCTACTAGGCTTTTGGTTTTATGCTGAGAGTGCACCTATAGCTTTCCACACCCCCAGGCCTGAAAATTCCTGTCTTTTTCCCCAACTCTCTACTCTTAGGTTAAAACCTCAGTGACTTAGAATATCCAGGTCCAGTGGCCTCATAACGCATTTGGCTTTAGCGCCCATTCATTGCTCTGGCTTCAGATTGACTGTTCATTTCACGTGGCTTTTCTTTTTTGTTTTCAAGCATATATATGGATATGTATGTTTTCATGGCTGTTATATCCCATTCAGCAGTGCTGTGTTTGGAGCAAAGGGGAGGGAGAGGCTGATCAGTCGTAATGATCAAAGACCTCAACTTCATCTATATGGTACCACAAGCTAATTTGACTTTCTCTGTATTTTCAGCCTGCTTACTTTTTTCCCATTAAAGAAACCAGCAGGTCACATAGTCTGTCTTGAAAATGTAGCCTTATACCTGTTGCTCTTTATATGTCATGGTTGTCAGAGATGGCAAACTCGTGGAGGACAGGCACTGCACTACATGCAGACGTGTATTAGCATCACTGGAAAATGAAAATAACCTTAGTGTCCATGGTATTTCCAAGGATCCTGTTTGCAAGGAAAAATCTCTTTTTCTAAGTTGGCAACTTTATTTCATAGATTCAGACTCAAAATGCAGCTTTGTTTTTGGTTTGGCAGTGGTCATTGGTATCTTCATCTTATTTCTCTGCTTCTTTAGAAAAAACGAGAAGTTTTTTTCCCACTTTTGCTTGCTGTGACCAAATCTCAAGAAACTGGAGGATCCTTGGGCACTAGCCCAGCCATTAGCTGCAGTTGCTTGACTTAATAGTTGGTCAAATGTCACTCTCAAGCCAGAAATATAATAATGGGAATTTTTGTGTGTGTGTGGGGAGGAGGGGTAAAATTATGAACTATAAAACCAGAGTGACAGGAAGGTGCTAGGAGAAATGTTCAAAACACTGATGTGATTTATGAACATGTGGCAAGCAGATGTGGTGCAGTAATAGGGACCCCCATCTCCTTTTATAAATTTGGATCATATTTGTGTCTTTCCTGAATCCCCCCACCCCTAGGTTCATAATATGCTTTATTAAAATTCTCTCCAGGGCATATGGATGACTAATAATTGTTGATGACAGAAATTTGGTTTTGGTAAGCTGCACAGTGAAAGATAAATACAACGAGGCTATTTTAACCTCTGTATATTAAGCTTATTAGAGTGAGGCTTCTTTGTAAGACGGCCTGTGTTGAGATTGTGTGTGATTTATGGAAATGTCACCAATGACCCTGGTTCTGGAAAAACTCTTAAAATCTCTTTTGTTGTAATCATCACTTGGGTTTCAGTTGTCACTAGGGAAAATCATTTGGGGAAAAAAACGTAATCAAGAGTAGTTAAAATATGCTTCAAATAAAATAAATATTGGGTAGCTATCTAGGAATAAAAATACAAAGAACCTCTGAGGTGAATGTTAGAAATAGAAATTTATTTGTAACTAATCCTAAATGTGGTGTGGAAGAGAAGCAAATGGATAGGGAAACACTGGAATATTGGCTTCTGATTCTCTTCCCAAAAGCCAATGACATGTCTGAAACCTTTAGATAAGCCTTTTAATTCTTTAAAACTTTGTTAAGAGAGCAAGTGTTCTGCATTTAGTATCTGTAATACAGTTTGAAAAAAATGTTTTAATAAAACAAAAAATTTTAAGACATTGCATCTGTGTGGCAAGAAATTCAAGCAGTACAAATGTGTTTATAGTGAAGAATTAATTTTTCTTTCATCCTTCTCAAGTCCTCAATTTTGCTTGTCTAGAAGCAACTGCTATTAGTTTGAACTTATTTAATAAAAGTCCTAATGTTATAAGTCAATCTTCCAAATAGGAATATTGAAATTTACCACAAATTGCATTTAGCATCCTGTACTATTCACACTGAGTTACTAGTCATTTGTAAAGCTAATATTTATAGCAAGATCATATAATTCCTACTTCACTCAAGTGATATGTTGAGGAAACTTAAAGTGGATAAAGGAAACAAAATTCAAAATAATGAGAATAATGTTAGAGGCCTGATGTTACTGATCTGGTGAATTTTTGCTGTGGGCCGGGACTTTGTCAGGCAGAACTAAAAGATCATACAGCTGAAACTCTTGATTTGCAATTTCCAAAACCCCTCCATTTCTCCCATCCAAGAGTATGGCCAGTAGTTGTCTGGAAGTTACAAAGACTGATGGCTAGATCAGGGCCTTCTACAAAGTGTTATAAGAATCAGCCTGGGCAAGTCTGTGCTTACCTTGTTGGGCTAAAGGAGACGAAGAATCAAGAACCCCCATGCTTTACTTCATCCCGTCATTTTTCATTCAATTAGGATAAATTATAAAAACAGTAACAAAAACTAAAACACACAGGGTAATAATATCCTAATGTGTTTGAGAAATAATGCAGAAGATGGACTTAACCACCTCAAAAAAATTTGGGAAACTATTCAGGGGTCTAAATGGAAGTCTGGTACTTTGATTACCTAGACAAGTTTCCTTCAACTCTGTTCACATCATCAGCTTCCTTCTCACCTCTATCAGTAATGACTAGTAACTCAGTTTTATACCTGTTTCTTAGAAAATGTATAAGAAAGATTCTGTCACACAAAAAAAAAAAGAAAGAAAGAAAAGAAAAAGAAAAAACATTAGTGCTGTTGCATTCTTTGTGTCTTCAGAGGGTTTTGTCCTCAGTCTGAAACTAGGTTAAGACATTTATACTTGAATAGCTGGAACGTGTCTTGATTCTTTTCTAAATTGAAGTGCCTTGGTGGTTGACAATTGAAGAATGATTTACAATTCCTGGAGTACTTTGTGGGTTTGGTTTTTAAAACCAGTTCTTAATATTCAAGCTACTTGGAAGTTAGAGGTTGAATAATAACTGGTTATTTCTAAAATGTGGAATTTGTACAGTTTTGAGTAAATGCCCAAACTGTGTTCTCAAAAATGTAAATTACCATATTCAATTGTCCTGGGAACTAATGGAGAAGCAGTAGGGTCTTTTCTCTAAATTATAAACTAGTTCAATATTAGAAAATTAAAACCTAAAGAAAGCAGATTTCCCTATGCAGATGTTATAGTCCTGATACAGTCCCCATTTGCTATAGTGTGGCCCTATGATAACACCATACACCTCCAGGTTTTACCAATGCATATCTTGAGAATAAGGGAGGGAGCCACAGCATCTCGTGTATCTTTTCAGAACAAAAGCTAATGTTACATTAATCCAGACTTTCAAAAATAAATTCAAATATCCTGGTATTCCGTCAGTATAACAGTTTTGAATTATCCTAGCAATAAGACCAGCTGAATTCTTTACTGCGCTTAGCTAACATAAACAAAATAATGCCTGCCTCTCTTTATCTTTCCTGAAATCAGTCAATAAGTGTTGTATAAGCTGAAATAGCATTTTAATTAATGAGCATAAGCAGCCAGATAACTGAGAACTTGAAAACTGAGTTTATGTCTCACCTGATGTTCTATTCTTATCACCTACAACACTGCTAAATAAAACCTCTACTCATTCTTCCGTTGATTCTACAAATAATTATTTACACCCGCTATATGTTAAATGTCTTGGTAGGAGCTGGGTGTTCAAAGACTTAAAAACAAACAAACAGATACACAAAATGAAATAAAACACCACTATCCCTGACTTTTAGTAGTTCCTATTGTGGAAACAAAAATATAACTACGTAATAAAAATATGACGCTATTACAGAGGTATGTACAAAATTGTATAGAAATACATCATAAAGCTACCTCTAGAGAAGCTAGAAAGAAATCACATAGACTGTGTCTCATGTTGGTGTTTTCCAGGTGTCAGAAAAGGATGCGCATAATGAAGGATGTGAGCAAGAATACAGAACTGTGAACTGAAATATTTGGGAACAGATATTGGTAAGGAGGCTTGGGTTCATATTACAGAGTGTTCTTTATATTATGTTAAGAAATGTACTTACATTCACTCTAAATAATGAAGAGTCTTTTAAGGCTTATGAGTAGAGGAGCTGAGAAGATCAGATTTGGATGTGTACAAACCACTCAGAGTTATAAACAATAAATTCCGGGCAACAAGACTTTAACAAGGAGAAACAAACAGGGCGCTACTGAAAAGATGAAAACCTGAACCAAGAAAACTGCAGTGGGGATGAAGAGGAAGGGGATGGAGATTAAGTTCCTCAGCCCTGAGACACGACAGTATTTATCCATGCCTGTGTCCATCCATGCCCCTCCCTCAGCAAGCTCTCCTCTAAACTGTTCCCATATTCTACAAGTTTACCATTTACCCCTATAAAAATTATGATGTATTTCAGGCATACAGAGGCAATAAGGACTAATGTCATAAAACACCTGTGAAACCACTACCCTGTTTAGGAAATAAAGCATTAATACCGATGAAGGCTTCTGTGTGGCTGTCCATGTTGCTACATGCAGCTTTTGTTCTTTGATTTTTATTGCTTAGTAGTGTTTTACTGTATAAACCTACCAAGATTTATTCATTCATCTCTTGTAAATACCTTTAGAATGTTTCCAGTTTTTTGCTGTTACATGCAATGCTGCTATAAAAATTATTGTTTTGTCACTTTCTATACATGTGTGAGGCTTTCTAGGTATGAACACAGGAACAGAATCCCTGTTCGAGTCTGCATTTTCACTTTCATTAGGTATCAACACATTGTTCTCCAAAGTAATTATACCCATTACACTCTCACCGGCAAATTTTAAAAATTAAATTAAATTTTAAAATAAATAAAACAAAAACTCTTGGTGTTTTGCAATTTCACCGATACTCAGTATTGTCAGACTTTCAAGTTGTTGCCAGATTGTGTCAGGACTTTTAAGCCACTGAGGGTTCTTTGGCTTTTGCTCTAAGTAAGATGGGAAGCCACTGGAGGATTTTGAATAGAAGGATGAAATGATCTGACTAAGCAGGATCATTCTGGCCACCGGGTTGAAAAGAGACTATAC
Organism: Orcinus orca; assembly: GCF_937001465.1. Classification (NCBI taxonomy): domain Eukaryota; kingdom Metazoa; phylum Chordata; class Mammalia; order Artiodactyla; family Delphinidae; genus Orcinus; species Orcinus orca. The sequence goes on along the minus strand of NC_064575.1, from coordinate 58,673,206 downwards.
GGAGGTAAAGGGATAGAACCTGTGAGACTAGTTAAGTGGCTGTTGCACTAATCTATTCAAAATATGATGGAGGATTAAACCAAGGTAGTGGCAGTGGGGGAGTGAGAACTGAAAACATATCCAGACTCTAGATACATTTAGAATGTGGCAACATTTTGAAAGTAAAGACAGTGGATTTGCTGTTAGTGTGTGAGAGACTCCAAGGTTTTAGCATGAGTAACTGAAAGAATCCAGTTGCTGTCTACTAAGATGCGGAGGAATGCAGAAGGAACAGGTTTGGAGGAAAGATCAGGAATCAGCTTTGGGCTTGATACGTTTGAGAAGAATATTAGATCTCCACTTGAATATAGGGAAGTTTAGAATTAAGATGATAGTTCAGAACTAGAGTGTAAATTTTGGGGACTTTATCATATAGACAGTATTTAAAGTCCTGAGACTAGTAGAGGTCACCAAAAGAGTATTGTAGTCAGAGAAGGTCCGTGAACTGAGCCCCATATTTATTTATTTATTTATTTGCGGTACGCGGGCCTCTCACTGCTGTGGCCTCTCCCGTTGCGGAGCACAGGCTCTGGACGCGCTGGCTCAGCGGCCATGGCTCACGGGCCCAGCCGCTCTGCGGCATGTGGGATCTTCCCGGACCGGGTCACGAACCCGTGTCCCCTGCATCGGCAGGCGGACTCTCAACCACTGCGCCACCAGGGAAGCCCTGAGCCCCATAATTAATGGGAGATAAGAGAAACCAGCAAAAGAAACAGGAAACAGAGGAGGAAAGCTAAGACAGTGGCTGTGCCAGAAGTCACAGAAAATGTGTCCCCTGTTGCTGGTAGATCAAGTGGGTTGAGAACTGAGATATGATCGTTAGATTTAGCAGCATGAAAGTTATCGCTGATTTCTCAGCAGAAGTTTTAGAGTTGTGGTGTGGGTGAAAGCTCAACTAGAGCATTTTATGAGAGAACAAGGAGAGGAATTAATTATTCTTTGTATTATTTTTGCTGTAAAGGGGAGCAGGGAAATAGGGCTCCAGCTGAATGGTGGATTGGGGATAAAAGAGGTTTTTTTTTTAATATTGGGAATGTATTTAGCATATTTATGTGCTGTGGGATGATCCAAAAAAGAAGTAAAAAATGATGATGCAATAGCGAGACGAGACATTCTGGAGGGATGTCCTTGAGTAGGTGGAAGGAGATGGGACTAGTGGACAAGTAAAAGGAGTATGGATAGTTATTTCATCAGTTGTGGCCAAAGGGAAGGCAGAATAAACGGGCATGGATGTGGGCTGAGGGATAGAAGTGATGGTGGGAGTGTGTAGAGTTGATGGTTTCTCAGTGAAATGGGAAATAAGCATCAGCTGAGAGTGTGGAAGAGGGAGAGGTGTTAGAAGTTTTAGTAGCGAGGATAAGGTATGGAGTAGTGACCTAGGAGAAACACACTGGGAATTATTCTTTCTGATATTTAATATGTCTTTGATTATTTCAGTAAACTGGTCTCCTACTTTCTGTCCTTGCCCCAAATTGATTCTTTTTAAACAAGATTATGTCACTCTACTCAAAACCTTCCAATAGGTACACATCTTGCTCAGAGTCAAAGTTCCTCATATCTCCTACAAGGCTCTACACTATCTGTACCCAAATTGCCTCTCTAAACTCACCTACAACTGCTTTTTCCCTCGCTCACATCATCAAGGCAGGAAACTGTGTCTATTTTGTTCACTACTATATCCCCAGCAATTAGAACAGCGCCTAGAACATAATATGAGTAGGTACTCTAAATATTAGTTCGGTAAATGAAGTGGCAGAATTTTAGTGGTAAACTAAGAAGAATATAAGCAAAGTCATCCAAATTACAGCCTTTTTCTAAACTTGTTGGCTTTGTTGGGACATATGGGTAATGATGTCTTTTTTTGTTATTAACTGGGACAATTTGGGGCCAGACAAGTATTGTGTTATTTAAATGCTGCTGAAACTTGCATATATCTTTGACTCAAAAAATTTAAGAGATGGCAGTTCAGGATATTTTTTGTCCTGCATGTTGAGGTACATAAAGTTTATACTTCATGTATGTTTATATTTAGGCATGGGCTAACATAATCTAATGTCATTCAATGCAACAAACAGCCAAGGTGGATAAAAGTATGAAATTTGCTGTTAGGGATGTTGTTGAATAGGTTATGGTTGTTGTTCTTTTTACATTTCATTATCCTCCCATTATGAGACTAAAAGGAGAAAATTCTTCATAGTCCTAGACTGAGGAATAGTGCTTCTTTTATCATTATTTTATGAATATTGCAAATCATGTTAACTGATTCTGTTCCTTTCTTTTCCTTGGCTGTTAGGACATGTAGACACAGGGAGAAGTTAACTACCAATGCATTGCAGTTCTCGAGGATTTATACTGCCCACATTCAGACACTCTCCTTACTTTCTCCCCACCACCCACCCCACACCAATCTGCTAAGCCAGTTAGCACTCTGGGATCTGCAGAACCCTTCCCTTTCTAATTTCTGTTTGTTTGGTTTTTTTTCTCCCAATGCTGCTAGTATGAAATTGATGGTGAACGCTTATCAGATTAAATTTATGTGAAAGAGTGATAGTAGTGAAATAAGGATAATAGAAGAGACAAGAGCCTCAGAAACAGAAAAATGAAAGAGTAATATCTCACCCTGGTCATCTTAATGAATGTTAAGAATGAGGAAGGGGCAGATATAAGAAGAACAAAGGAAAAGGTAGACTAGAAAAAAGAAACAAGAAAGAACAAGAACCTCAAAGAGGGTAGGATAATTGCACATTTATCTTCTTTTAGAGTCCAAAAACAGATTGTGTCAGAGGTGGGAAGCACCTGCTCATCTATGTCTCCTGTCACCACACACCTTCCTTTCCCACCCCATTTTGAGCCAAAGCTATCAGGGTCAGCAGAATTAAACTAGCACGAGAACACCAGTCTCTACTTCTTGTCATTTTTTATTCTGTTCTTTTTTCTACTTTTACTTAAGAAGTTAAATGTTTTAGCTCAGACTCTGATATAAATTTTTTCTGTGTCATGCCACTAGGCTGCAGAACATGATTGTTCTGGAGAAGATTCTCTCAGTAAGTTGATATTTTAGCAATATTCACCTCCTATTTCACCAAGGTTCTTCTTAGGAACAAGGACTATAGCAGGTGTATTCTCTGTAATTTTAGAGCTAAAACTCATTTTAGGAGAACTTTAAGGTGAATATGTTTTTCAAAGGAATTTGTCTCTCCTTAGAAGAAGACTTAAATTGATTAAGCATAGAGACTATAATAATCACAAAAACACATATAAAGCATTTATATGTATCAGGTGCTGCTCTCAGCATTTCACATGAATTAATTAATTCAATCCTTACAACAATCCTGTAAGGCAAGTACTATTACTATCCCCAATTTAGCGATGAGGAAACTATGACATGCCCAAGGTCCTGCAACCTGTAACCGGAGTACCCAGGACTCACACCAAGGGAGTCTGGCTCTACAGCTTGGGCTCTTAACTACTCCATTAGACTCAGATAAACTTTTGTTGGATGAATAAATGGGTGAATTAAAAATGAAAGGATAGTTAAATTCAGGTTTTTTAGATACATTTCTTGATACATATTTTGTTGAACTAGGAGCCTTGGTGTATGTGAGTTTTAAATTAATATCTAGAGATCCAGAAAAACACAAAAAAACTCTATACCTGCGTGAGTGAATGTGTGTAAGTATGTGTGTGTTGTTGTTTAATATTGGAAGGTTTGCACACTAGATATCTTTTGAGGACTCTTGGAGAATTGGGACCAAAATTGGACCTAGCAATCATAAGACAACTTAGAAGAAGAATCGGGGCTAACAATTTAAGAACCTCCAGAAAGTAAACAGAGAATGTGGATTGAAAACAAATTATTTTATTTTGGTAACTGATTGAATGTTTTTGGAAATAAGACTTAGTAGCCCTTTCTTTCTTATCTTTCTTTGGTCTGGCCAAGGAGAGGGTAATGATACATAAGCCCAGAAAATATTGAGAGAAGGATTATGTATGATTTTGGTGAATTTGTACCTTGCTAGAAGACTTTGTCTGTGTATAAGGCTGCTCTATCAGAGTTCATAGAACCATTTGCAGAAGGAATCTGATAGTACACGGCACTGGGCTCATACAGTTCTTTGGATTCTATAAGGCAACACCACCATTGTGATAGGTATGTTTTTGAACAATTAAAGTGATGGATTTGATATTTTGAAAAGCTGAGAAGTCAGTTGGGCTCTTTTGTTTTTAACTAACAGTGCTTTCCAAGTTGAGAGGGAGGTAGATTTTTTTTCAATATGTGATGTATGTGTCTTCTTAAAAGCCATTATCAATGTAGAATGGAACTGTACCCTTGTAGGGCAGCACAAGTTAGATATAATAGTATTCTTTGTTAAGTTTCAAGTTAGTCACCATGAACTGTAAACTTGCTAGGGTGGATATCCTGGGATATTTAACCCACATATTGCTGCTCAACATTATCTTCTTAGTCTTTTGCTGGTGCAGTAATTTTCATAGGACCTAGAAATATGATCCATCCCCATTGCTTCCATCGTGTTAGATATGACCCTTCCCCCAACCTTTCTAGATTGTGACATCAGATAGATTGTTTTCTTTTCAGCTTTGTGTCATCTATAAATTTGATGAGCTTGCCTTTTCCACGTTATAGAGACATACATCAAATAAGGAAGAGTTATGGGCAGAACATTATAGTTCTTTGGCAATAATAAGCAAAAGCTACAACTTATTAAGAAATTTTTAAGCTAAACAACTAATTTTTGGACTGACCTACTCATCTTAAATGTGGTGATTATTTTTAATGCCAGCTAGGAGATTAATAAAAGACATATTAGAGACAGTAGAATGCATTAAGATATGTTATGGTTATGTGAGATGAAAATCTAATATTTTGAAAGAAAATGAAACTTCAAAATTGAATTTTAATACATCTAAAAGAAATTACATTAAACCATCTTTGCAAATTATTGCATCCTTTACAGTGTATAAATAACAAAGAACAGGTACTCAATAAGCATTAGATGACTGAATAAAAATAATAAAATGAAGGCTACCTTCCTTGAAATTAGTTTATTAGTAAGATAGGCATTCTTTAAAACGTACCTAGAGGGCTGCATTTTTTGCATAATGCTTTCACTTTAAAACTGTTCTTATTGTGTCACTCTCACACACACAACCTTTCAGTGGCTTTCTGTTCCCTACCCAATTATTTGCATGGATTCTAAGCCTTTCTATAATTTGACTTCAACCTGTGTGCCCTGTCTCCATGCCCACTAACTTGCTTCTTCCTTTATAATTAAGACAGTCTCCTCATTGTACCCCAGACACACCACGTGCCCAGTCTTGTTAACTTGGTTCAAGTCCTCCAGGCCTAATGCTTTTTGCTTTCCAGTAAATTTATCCAAATCTTGTCCATTCTTCAAAGCCCAGCTCAATTCCCACCCTCTCCCTAGCAAGTTTTCCACTATAGCTCCAGTCTTCATCTGTCTCCCTCTTCTCTGACATCATTCAATTATTCATTCAATGACTATTTGGATGCTAAGTGCCCAACATTGTGCCAGCATCAGGTATAAAAGACATTGTGCCTGCTTTTGTAGTCAGACTGTCTGCATTTGAATTCTTACTATGAAATGTAGTAGCTTTTTGACCTTAGCAATATCTTAACCTCCTTACACCTCTATTTCCTCATTTTTAAAATGGGGTAATAATAATACCTATGTGGTTGTTGTTACTGCAGAAGATAATTATTTAAAGCTTTAAGAGCAGTGCTTTATTCAGCAAAATGTTTAATGAATGCTTGTTGTTTTGTTATTGGAGACAGAATAATAGTAAACAGTCAATTGCAATTGAGAGTAATGAGTGCATTGATAGAATTGGGCACAGGATTCTGTGAAACCTGGGGCATGTAACCTAACCTTAGAGATCCGGACAAGTTTCCTGGAGGAAGTGATTCCTAAGCTGAGGTCTGAAGCATGAGTAAAACACCTACAGCCCTCAACTGTCTGTACCAATCAGCAACTGTATGCTCAACTTTATATGTAACAGCTTACTTTCATAAGTTTCCAAGGACTGTTCTTCATGGAATTGGTCTTAGTGAACCCATTCTTTATTCATAATGCTGCACACACAATTCTTTCCCCCAAACAGAACCCATACCCCCACCCACACCCAGCATTCTTGGGAAAATTTAAATATAAGATAGGTGTTTTCACCATGGAATTAGGAATTAGAAATGTGATTTAAAAACAAATAAAATGTAATTTCAAGTCAGTAATTTCACATTGAAACTGAAATTTTCCTGATGGCTAAAACCCAATCTCATCGAATGACTAAAGGTCATAGTCTCTTCTTGGCTCATTTTTTATTTTTACCAGGGCCTCAATTACTAGAGTCACTAACCTCCATGCTTCTCAATGCCCACAGGCAACTCAGTTATACAGAGTATGGCCTCTTGCTCTATGCTCGGCTACCCAAGTTATTTTGGAATCTGTCCATTATTACCTAATGAGGGGAAAAGAAACAAACTGCATCCCATGTCTTTGGCATCTGCCATCTTAATTTTTTTCCTCCCTTCTTTCTCATCATATTGTTATACATACTTTCTTGCTACTATTGTTTCATGCATCTCAATGTTGTCTTCAACCCTGCCTGCTTCCTCCCCTTACTCAGATAGATTGTAAACTAGTTGAGGACAGGAACCATGAACTGCTGCTACACCCAGCCCTGCAGGATGGATGTGCCCTCTTAATTCCAGGGTACCATCCTCACAAAGCAAATCTGAATGTCCCCCTGGAACTGAGCAATGTGGCAACCCCAGGACTCCGTGCGAGAGTCCTTTTGTATTTTCCCAGTGTATCCAAGGTAGTCAATCAATAAATATAGATTGTTTAACTGATTATTGATTGTTTAAAGCTACAAGCTCATGTTTTATGTTTCTATAATCAATAAACATTTTAAATCTTCCATAAGCTTTTCATCTCTAATATTTTAAATATTTTTCTAATAATCTGTAATCCATTTTAAACAATCAGAATAAATGTTAGCCCAGTATTAAAACATTTAAACAAATCTATTTTTTAAGGACCTAGATATTTATGTCAGTGTAAAATATCTATTTTTAATTAATAAATGTATTTGGATCTGTCTCAGTAATAAATCCATTAGATTAAATAAGATTTGGATATTAATAGCACAAATTTACGAGATTTTAATTTTTACTTGTAACACTTCACAAAATAACAGTAATGAAGGCAAAACACTTCTTTGAATATATATCTCATTTAAAAATGAAAAATTTAACCAGTATGTCTTGGACTAACACCAAAATGGGTAATTCTGGAAATAACCGCAAAATGATAAAATATACAACTGCTTGGTGGTTTCCCTCTTTTGTATAATTTCATAATTTACTGCATTTTCTCCACAACTGACCAAATGGAGATTTTTCTCTGAATTTTAAAGAGTAAGCAGACAATTATATTCAAGTAAAGATGTTAAAAAAAAAATAAAAATAAAGAGGAAGCAGAATGCGAAAATCACAAAATTCAGAACTTAAACATTTTAAATAAGTGACCTCAGAGTTCACAGATCCACTTATAAAGTGTATTCGCTATAAATTATTTTATAAGGAAGCAAATGCTATAATGACCCTACATTTGGAATCAATTGAAATGCACAAGTGCTTTTAGGTTGACTTTTGAACTCCTCTGATTTGTGACACAGATAAGAGTAAATGATGGACTGATGAATTTGTGCAGTTTCTTGGCAAGTTAAGGAATATGGTAAAGTAAGTAGTTGATTTCAGGCTACTTTAAGTGTATTAAGCACTTTAAACTCTTTGTTCAGATATGAAGGCCTGTCCCTGGTACTTGAGGAATGTTTTCAGCTTCTTAGTTTTCCTTGAACTTGTGTCCCAAGTCAGGGAGTCTTTGATTGTCCATCTTGATATAAACTTTGCCTCTTGTTTATGTCCTCTAACCTTGACTGTTTGCAGGACTGTGGCCTTGTCTTAATTGCTGCTACCTACAAGTGAATTTTAAGTTTGCCATTCTGATCAAGAGATCAATTTACTTGTCCTAGAGCTGCTCCACCCCAGATTGACTGTCAAGTGTGCATGTATGCACATACATATGTAATTTTGTTTGTGTGTTTGTCGTCATGAATGGTAGAGAAAAAGAATAAAGCTAAAATGCATCATCTGCTCCCTATATGTACTTCCTATAAGGTGCTTCCCTTATTTTCTTTAATCTTCACAGTTTATGAACAGAAAATATACTTGCCCAATTAAAGCATATGTAAGGAATATACATAAGGAAACAAATGAGACAGAGGCCACGTATGTTAGTTAAAGTTACACAAATCAAAAGTGTGGAGCCAGAATTTATACACAGGACTCTATACTGTTTTCTGAAGAATGTTTCTCAAAGTCTACTTGCAGCAGAATCTCCTCAGGCACTTGTTTAAAATGCACATTTATGGTTCCCGCCCCTCCCTGCCTCATGGAAACCTAGGGATAGATCCCAGAAACACTGCCCTAGTGTGTCCAGAAAATTCAAGGAACGATAGACTTTTTTTTTTTTAACGATAGACATTTAAATGATCAAGAAATACTGGAATAAAGGATCTGAAAACTCAAATGACTTTTCCACTTGAAAAGTATTTTATGAAAGTGCCAGGCACCTGAAAATAAGGGTTTATAGTGACAAATGTCCTTTCGGGGATGATTATGGCTTTATGCAAAGTTGATGCCAATAAATCTTTTCTACAAAGCTCAAGTCTCAGTCCAGCCTGGCAGTAAATCATTTTACCTGGCACTGCAATTCCAAAAGGAAAGCCAGTGAGGACAATTTTATGAATGTTGCTTTCCTGGCACTAGCTATCCGAAGATTAGTTGCATTGGCATAATTTTTTTCTCATAACCTGTTTTTAAATTGAGAATAGAAAAATATAGTCATTCATCTATGTAGAAAATTATAAAGACTGGAAATGAGGAAATAAACCAGAGTCTAAGACATCCAAAAGGAAATCATCATTCTATGCATTAAATGAGCAAGGTTGTTGTTGTTGTTGTTGTCGTTGTTTTTCCTGTATGCAGGCCTCTCACTGTTGTGGCCTCTCCTGTTGCGGAGCACAGGCTCCGGACGCGCAGGCTCAGCGGCCATGGCTCACGGGCCCAGCCGCTCCACGGCATGTGGGATCCTCCCGGACCAGGGCACGAACCCGTGTCCCCTGCATTGGCAGGCGGACCCTCAACCACTGCGCCACCAGGGAAGCCCTGTTGTTGTTGTTTTGATGAATAAAGTGAAGGTATATCACATTAACATTCAATGAGACACCAAAAGAAAAGAATGTTAATTTACAAAAAGGACCTTATTAACCTACTAGGTTATCAAGAACTTCTAAAGCATTTTTTTCAAAGAGAGGTGATCTGATCTTCTTTTTTCTCACTATTTCACCTTAAAACTGGTTTTAAATAAGGCCTACTGTTCTTTAAAAATTCTAATATTGCCAGAATCTCAATATATGTTAAGTTTCTAGACTAAATTCACCATTAAGGAAAGAGTTGGGAATTCCTTGTCAATCCAGGGATTAGGACTCAGCGCGTTCCCTGCTGTGGCCTGGGTTCAATCCCTGTTCAGGGAACTAAGGTCCCAGAACTAAAATCACAAACTGTGCAGCACAGCCAAAAAACCAAAACACAACAAAACAACAACAACAAAAAAGAAAAAAAAAGGAAAGAGTGCTTCTGCAAAGGCATTTAGTTTTCAAAAAAAAGAAAAAGTCAAGTTTAAAAACAGCTGGTAGCAAAGAAAAGTATCAGAATGCCAAGTAATAGCTGACCAGAACTAATATTAATAATTCGTAACTAATATTAATAAGAAATGGAGGGAGGAAGGAAGCTGGTCCATTGACTATAGAAAGGAAAGAATATGAATTAACAGATGCGCACTACTATTTATAAGATAGATAAACAACAAGGACCTACTGTATAGCACAGGGAACTATATTCAGTATCTTGTAATAACCTATAATGGAAAAGAATCTGAAAAAATATATATTTACATATATATATACATATATATATATATATAAAACTGAATCACTTTGCTGTACACCTGAAACATCATAAATCAACTAAACTTCAATTTTTAAAAAAAGACTATGTTTGAATTCAAATGTTACTAATTTGGGGAGGAGGGGAAAGCCTGATATCAAGATTGGCTCAGCATCCGAAAAAGTCATGAAATAATCATATCAAGTCTTGTGTGAATCGGGCACACAAACCTAAGAGGTAAAGGAGGTTTCCTGATTCAGGCTGATTGGAGCCAGAAAATGAATGATCTAACTTAGAGACTTTTCTAATTTTCTTTTTTTTTTTTAAACGTCTTTATTGGAGTATAATTGCTTTACAATGTTGTGTTAGTTTCTACTGTATAACAAAGTGAATCAGCTATATGTATATATATATCCCCATATCCCCTCCCTCTTGCGTCTCCCTCCCGCCCTCCCTATCCCACCCCTCTAGGTGGTCACAAAGCACCGAGCTGAGAGAGTAGCACTGACATATATACACTACCAAATGTAAAACAGATAGCTAGTGGGAAGCAGCTGCATAGCACAAGGAAATCAGCTCGGTGCTTTGAGACTTTCCTAATTTTCTGATTATGGATGCATAGGAATGAGTGAAATTATAATTTTTCTTTTTCACTTTTCAACAATCTTTCAAAAAGTATAACAAGATAATTTCATCCCATCCTGACAAGTTGGAAGTGTATGAGAGGGAGAGAGGCCGACATCCTTTCTTGGCTCACCTTGGAGTTTCTCTGGCTGGGCTTATTCAGTCAGAATGGGAGGGGCAGGCAAAAAACTACCAAGAGCTGAATGCAATAGTTTATTTTGATTAAAGGCTTTATTCATGAAGTAGGTGATAAGAAGGATGGAAACACTCAAAGAGCCAGGTTGCCTGCCTGGTCATACCAATCCAGCCACATAGGCATAAAGGCAGTGTATGAGTCAAAGATGAAAACAGATCAAGCCTGTCAGCCTCCACTCATTCACCTGGCCACCTTGAGTATTGGTTATTATTCTAGCTCCTCTGTATTCTCTCTTTGGGGTCGCTTTCCATATTTCTGTTGATTAGATACTGCCTATCAGAGAAACTCTGGGGAAATAGGAAAAAAAGCAACTTGACTGTTGCTTGTATTTTTAAAATATGAAGACTTTCCAAATATTCTATTTGCAGAATCAATTTATAACCCCCGCAATCACCAGGGCAAGGCAATTAAACTTTCCTTCTTCACAAGTATCAATCTGCCCTTTTGTTACTTCATTTCACCTTCAGTGCTGCTTGTGATGCTCCTTTTCGTGTAATTTTCTCTGAGGAAGATGCTAGAGAAGTGGGACATCATGGGATCTTCCAGAGGATCTGATGATGTGGTGATGATGGTCTCTGGCCCTGCTGGTGGTAGTCAAAACTCAACACAGGAGTATGACATCCCAAGCAGGAAGCCACACTTGTCAAGGGACCAGCCACTAATGATTAATCCAGATTTGCTCTTGGCACCACAAGATTCCTCTTCTGGTCTTGTTTTGCATGCAGGACAGCCCAGAGGAGCCTGATATTTTCTGTGGAAAATCACGTGATTGAATTTTCCTCAAGGCTAATTGGTAATTGGCTAATTTCCTTTCCTTCATTCAGGCAATTGTTCTTCATCACTAAGAAGTTTCCTGCTGAGTTAATGTGCCCACTTTTATATTTTAATATTTAGAATCAGTACATGTTCACTTGCTTTACCATCTTGAAAACTATATTTTATAATCTTAATGTAAATTATGCTTTATGAATCCTAAACAAAACTGACAGAAGTCTGTAATTGATTAAACCCATCTTTTGGAAGATGGGTTAAATAAATATTGGACTTCCCTGGTGGTGCAGTGGTTGGGAATCCGCTTGCCAATGCAGGGGACATGGGTTTGATCCCTGGTCCGGGAAGATCCCACATGCTGTGGAGCGACTAAGCCCGTGCGCCACAACTACCAAGCCTGCACTCTAGAGCCCGTGAGCCAGGGGCTCTAGATGGGTTTCAACACCCATCTTTTGAAAGTCCCACACTTTCGAGTTTTTAAAAAATGTTACTGATCTAATACCTGATTTTCAAAAATGAAGTTAACTAAGATAATATGATTGACACTTTTTTCAGCTTACTTAATATTTTAAGCATTTATTTGCACAACTGTCCATTCTGATAACAATTCATTATGGTTGCCCTGATGCCACATGAATATTTGAACCAGTCATAATAAATCATATTAAATATTATTTATGATTAATTAATTTGAATATTTGCTTCTATTTAGTATGAAACTGAATTAAAATATGCTAATAAAAGGTAAGAGATTAAAAATTAGAAATGTTTATGAATATGTGCATGAAAATCAATATTACCATTTTTCAAAGAGAAACAAATACATAAAATATAATGCCTTTAAGCATGGCCTTTAGCATCAAACTGATCTCACTACCTGTTCTGAGTACTAGCTGTGTGTCCCCAGGCCCTTTTAAATTCTCAGTTTTTCTCATCTGGAAAATAGGAGGAAATAATAGTGTTTGTAGGGATTAGATAACATTTGTAAAGCAGTTAATGCTCAACACATAATGATAACAATAATTGGTAGTTACTGAACAGTATGTTGATACTTACATTTTTATTTTTCAAAGTAGTAATCTCAAAAAAATTTTGTGCACTATTGGAACTTATGAAAAGCCGAATTATTAAGAGCAAAATCTCTCCCTTCTGTCTGTTTGAGTTGAGGAGTATTATACTCTGGAAACTGAAGGACTTAATCAAAATAAGTCTGTGGGAAAAGACTCAAGCTGCTTAAGATAGTGGAATGAAACTTCAAACTTATCATGTACCCAAGCAAACTCTTCTCCACACTCCTGCCCTGTACCTGTTCCTTCCATGGTTTTCCCCATTTCAATCCATGGTAAATTCATTCTTCTAGGTGCTCAAACTAAAAACATCAAGAGTTATCCTTGACTCCTTTTTTCTTTTACTTGCCACATCCAATCCATCTACAAATCCTGATGGCTCTCCCTTCAAAAATATTGATACTTGACTACTTATCTCCACATCCTCTGCTATTCTACCCTGCTCTAACCTGAAGCACAAAAAATTAAATCCTGTCTTAATTTGCATTTCTGTAAATATACATAAGTATTAAAATATTCATTACTACTTTTTCCATTTTATGCATTGAAAATTATCTTCAAAAATTTATCTATAGGTATCTTAAAGTAAGAACCTCAAAATAAATAATACTAATTATTTTATGGCATAGCCTTGCTCTTCATAAATAATGCAGTTAAAAATATCATATAACTTTTATTCAAATAAGTCATAGTGTAAAAATGTAGTAATTGCAAACCTCTAAATTACCATTTAATGATCAGTATTTATCAGTACAAAATGTACTGCATCAAACTAGCTTTTTTTTCTGTCATTAACTATGGGATGACTCTTTACTTTGTTAAGATCATTTCTCTTGTTTCATTGCTTGCTTTTCTTCTGTTGGGAAATTATTAGGACCATGAAAATGAAGAGCTAAAGAGGAGGAAGAAAACATGTGTTACTTGGCCTTTCACACTGATCTTCACTAACCCATGTTTTCATGAGCACCAGATTCACCAAGTTTTCAAAGAGGAATAGCAAGTGTTTGATGATGAAGGAAGTTTGGATTTAATTTTCACTTTGAGACACATGGATACTATTCCCTGAAAAAATATTGGCATTCTGAAGATGTTCAAGCACTCTTACTCCAGCAGCTACCAATAGCTCCAACTGCATGTGAGGCTCTGGTGGCTCTGAGGGCTGTCAAAGCAGAGATGTTAGAAACCAGCTGCCTCCTTCATTCATCCTTTGAGATCAGCAAAGGTGGGGGTGGACTTTCCTGCCATCAAATCCTTAGAGCAGCAACTTGCACACAGAATTTGCTCTTACAGAAAAATGATTCAAATAATATGAGCAAAATAGCAGCAGTAATAAGAAAGATAACTTGTCCTGCAGTTTATTGAGCACTTTCCAGGTATCCAGGACTATTTCAATCGCATCTCATATATTATTTCATTTCATCTCTAGAACATAAGCAAGCAGACAGTTGTGGGCTATCCCCAGAGGAATGGCTTCAAGTAGAGTTATGAAGAACACCCTAAATCTTTAGAGCAGTTCAAAACCACCTTACAGACAAATATTTTAAAAGGTTGAGGTAGGACTTTTATAAGCGCAATGAATTCTATATGGGAAATCCTTCATTGATATATCATAGCAGTCCTTTGAATAAACATTAAGTTCAAGACACTGTATAGGTATGACCCAGAACTAGCAATAATCTTGTCCTCATCATTGATAAAATTGTTTCTTAACCATCCTAAAGTATATATCATGCATCAGAAATTTTAGATGTATGGGATTTTTTTATTCAGAATTCTTGTATTATTTAACATTTTTCCTTCTCCACTTCTTACATATATTAAAAAAAATTTTTTAATCAAGAAAAAATTTTCTGGGTAACTCTTCCTCCACTATCATGACCAACATTTTACTGTTTTTCTCCCCTAGAACTGGAACAGAGACTGATGTACCAGCAGATGTTTCTAATTCAGAATGTCTTACTCTTTCCAGGAAAGGAAAAAGTTTAAACTTAAGTAGCTGCTGTTTATCAGCAGACCAGGTGGAAGAAGAAGACTATCACCTTTTACAAAATATCTCTTCTTCATCTTTCCTTCTTTATTCTGGAAATTTTCTCAGTTCAGTCTTTGAGGTATATCTACTAATAGAGAGTTCAGATCATGGCTGTTGCCTGATCCTTCTTCCTAAGATCAAAGTAGACTAAACCACAAACTTGAACTTAAATAAGAAATCTAAAAGCATGCTATTCTGTGTTGAACATTTGCTGATTCAGGCAGACTTTTATCACCTTATTTTGGTTCTAGCACCCCAATTGTGCTTTAGGTAACCACCATCACCCCTATAAGCAGCTCATGTGCTTCAGAGAAGTATCTCCATGAGCAGCACATGTGGCTCAGGCCTAAACTAATTAGCGTTATGTGGGTCTGTGACTGGTTCAGAGATGGTAACATGATCTAATTAATAAGTTAGTGCAACTAGAAAAAAGCCTAAGACTTTAAATCAAAGGTTGAGGGAACAGGACAAATGCAGTACATTAATGGGGAATCATGTAGCCTGAGAGCTCCTGGAAGAAATTTTGGAACAACCAGGGAGAATCTCCTGAGACTGGAGCTGCGATTTTGGGGTATGTTTGTTACACACCATTATCACAATACCTTTGGTGTATTTGGCTAATACACCAAAGAAGGTAATAGGTCAGGTTCCAGATATTTGAGGTATATCCTCCTGACTTACCCTCAAATTAGAATATTACCAGCAAAACATAAGATAGAGTAATCCAAGGCAGGATGATAACATTTTTAAACACTAGAAGAAACATGTTGTCTTTCTGTTAAGGTTGCTAAGCTTGGAGATTTTGAACCTGGCACCAGTGGCTGTCTTCCCTGACACAATGAGGAGTCTGTTGCAGAATGAAGCTAATCAGAGACAGTGATGAAAGGCAGATAGAGAAAGAAAGAGCAAAAAGGCAAAAGCAAAAGAGAGCATGAGTGCAAGAGAAAGCAGGAATGAGTGAGCAAATAAAAGAGGAAGAGTAATGATTTAGAAGAATCAGTTTTATATAGATAAAATTTAAACTTTTGCAGAAACACATTTTAGGTTACATCAACCCTGTGACTGGCATTTTTCAAATATGAAATACAGATACAGAAATTATATGTTTATTTAACCAGTAATCAATCAGTGATTTCCATCTAACACTGTTAGATGTTCTCATTAAACATCTATAAGTCAATGTCAACTCTAAATTTTTTTAAGTAAAAAAAGCTTAACATGTAAAAAATTACAATGTGTTGTGTAGGAACTGTCATATGGAGAAAGATAATAAGTGCTTAGGGAACACAAAAGAAAGAGATATTAACCCTGTAAGTAAATGAAAATGGGGAAGATATGGAAAAAGAATTCACATAAGGGACTTCCCTGGTGGTCCAGTGGTTAGACTCCATGCTTCCCCTGCAGGGGGTGCAGGTTTGATCCCTGGTGGGGGAACTAAGATCCCTCATGCTGCACAGCGCTGCCAAAAAAAAAAAAAAAGAATTCACATAAGCTGTAGCTAAAAACCAAAGGATAAATAGAAGTTGGTAAATAAATAAATCGTGAATGAGGACAAGCGGAAGGCTTGCATTTGTACTGGAGACTTAAAATTCATGTAAACTGTATCAATTTAATAGCTTCTATTACCAGTATCCTGTGCACTCAAAAAGAGAAATAAAAATCTGCCTTCAAATGTCTATTATTATTATTTTTGAAGATGTTGGGGGTAGGAGTTTATCAATTAATTAATTTATTTTTTGGCTGTGCTGGGTCTTCGTTTCTGTGCGAGGGCTATCTCTAGTTGTGGCAAGCGGGGGCCACTCTTCATCGCGGTGTGCAGGCCTCTCACTGTCACGGCCTCTCTTTGCGGAGCACAGGCTCCGGACGCGCAGGCTCAGTAGTTGTGGCTCACGGGCCCAGTTGCTCCGCGGCATGTGGGATCCTCCCAGACCAGGGCTCGAACCCGTGTCCCCTGCATTGGCAGGCAGATTCTCAACCACTGTGCCACCAGGGAAGCCCAAATGTCTATTATTAATACACCTCACTTATTTTCTTCAATCTTTTCTTCTTTAGTTAAAGCTTTAAATTATACTAAATATTTTCAAGAGAGGAGGTGAGCAAGGCTGACTTGATGTATGAGCCTGTGATATTAGACCTGCTCCAAAAGAAAACATCAGCCAAAAGAGATTGCACTAGCAACTACATGGCACTACTCAAAGGGCACCTGAATGGCTCCTGTTCCTCTTTCCTATTTCCAAATACTTCCTCAACCTGCTAACATGTTTTATTTCCTTTTGGCACCTTGCATTAAATCAGTCTAATTAAAGATTCATTTGAATGGTAGTGTTCATTTTTCACAGTGGAAAAAAAAAAGATAAAAGGTGTAGGGGTGTGGGTAAGGGGGATGGGTTGTAGTCATTCACACCTTAGTTTAAACAGTTTGCTTTCCTCTTAACCACAACTTACAGTGTATAAGAAACCAATCCAAGTGCACATGGCAGTGTGTGGTTGGAATTATGAATTTTCTTACAGTCAAAAAGAGCTGGTTTGAATCTTGCCTCTATCACTTTGCTAGCTTTATGAGCTTGAGAAAATTGTTTAATGTTTGGGGTGTCTCAGTTTTCTTGTCTCTAAGATGAGAGAAACATGGTTACCACTATTGTTATATAATATACATACTTGACCAGCATAGTGTCCAGAGCTTGGTTAAGCAACCAATAAATGGTAGTTATTGATACTAGGGTGGAGAAAAAGAGGTAATTTTTTAGCAAGAGAAGTGAGATCCTGGGTGAACAGAAGACCACAAAGGCATACTTTGCCGTTTCACTACTTTTGCCTGTGACAGGATCAGAGGTGCAGATTCAACAACGATGTGACAATCAAGGTGGAGTTGATACAAATGTATTCAGTATTATCATGTGTTCCCGATTTTGGTGATAGAAATGTCACATGTAGTTCATTAATATTGCATCAACATTTGATCTCAAATTTGATGGTTCTGGATTTTTGTTTTCACTATAACTTTCCTTCTTATGACTGTTCCTTACAGAGTTAGGCAGCAGCACTACACGGGTGCTTAAGGGAAGTGCAAAGAGTGTCTTAAACAAAGGTGAATATTTAAAATGTCTGTTTCCTGGACCGCTTTGCAAAGGTGTATTGGGTCGGCCAAAAAGACCAAAAAGACGTTTGGGTTTTTTCGTAACATCTTACCGAACTTTTTGGCCAACCCAGTATTTTACCAGATCCTGTTTTCAAAGCAGCTTATAACTGATACCTACAAGATTCCTCCTTTTAAAATACGTGCACATTGAATACAAACTGAGCCTAAAATATTATTTTTTTTTAAGCTTGTCATGAGCATGTTAACATTCCCCAGTTGTCCATTTCAAAAGGACAGTGGGCCTATCAATGTTGGAAGTTTGCTGGACTCTTCCACAGGGCAGTCACTGTGCTAAGAGACAAAGTAGGGATGCTCTTCAGCGAACTTCACGCTGCTTAGACCAAACTCAAAGCCACACCCTTGAAAAGTGATAGAGTAAAACTGCATTTTAATTTCTGTTTTTCCAAAACCTGCCTAATGTAGTTAATTGACAAAAGCAACTGTATTTTCTGATCAGAGACATAAACTGTAAACCTCAAGGCAATTCTTCTCTTGCCAGTGGTTGCCCTTGATAATAAAATAATTACCACATTGACAGCATTCACTCAATTTCAACACTGAGAATTTCTCCCACAAAGCATGCTGGAGAAAAGTGCCAGGCCACAAGACAGTTAAATCGAATTATTTCTGCATTTCGCCCTGGCTTGGTTTAAGTATAAATGCCCATACTCTCTCGGTTATTCCACCTCTGAAAAGCACAGGGATTTTTTTTTTTTTCTTTTTCAGTTTCAGTGTATAGCAGTATTGTTTATGGGACTTGCGATGCCACAGTTTTAAACCCAATATTTATCTTTTTAATATGAAATATTCAACCATTGTTTTGTGTATTTGACAGGGTTGGTATCTGCCCTGAGACCATACCGAAATGTTTTTGTTTCTCTATACTTTCTCTTGACCTCAGGCCTTGCTCATTCTGAGCTGCTGAGAACTCTCTCCCTGCCCACTGCTGCTCAGCTCATTTCACCCTCTAACTCCTGTTCACCATCCAGGTATTGGTTTAGTTATTACTTCCTCCAGGAAGCCTTCCCTAATACTTTAATTCTGGGTTAAATGGCATGAGTTCTGTACACTTTTCGCGTTACATTTCAATTGTCTCTTCACTTAGTTGAATTCTCCACTAGACTGAGTTTTCTGAGATCAGAGACACTACTTTGTTTATAGAATGTTTTTAGCAGCTGGAAGGAACACAGTTTGTCATTTAGCAAATATTTTTTAAAGTATATTTGATTTTTTGTTCTTTTATAGCTATTCTTTTCCTTCCTATCCTATGGTCAGTCAGCATTTGCTCCCCTCACCCATTAACTTTGGTTAACTTTGGTGGCTGTGTGGTTTGCTTTAACCAATGGGATGTGAGCAGATATAACATATAACACATTTGGGCCAAAGCTTTAAACGCACTTGCATGATTGACACTCCTTTTCTTCCTGCCTTCTACGGTCAGAAAAGCATCTTTCATATAGTGGCTACTCCTCAGGCTTGATTCAAAGAGAAGACACAAAAGAGCCCAGCAGAACCCAGTAACATGAATGATAAATGACTGTTTGTTGTTGCAAGTTGCTAAGATTTGGGATTATTTGTCACCACAACAAAAGTTGATTAATAAAGAAATTGATACCTAGAAGCAAGGCATCAGTGTAACAACAATAAACTAATATATGTAGTATTTGCACTGTGCCTGTTATGGGAGCCCCTGATATTAGAGGAGGCTGGAAAAATGACAACCTATTGTATGCAATGGTGAAAATTTTGGTAATACTGTTACCTGAGATAACTTGAAAGGCAGAAAATATACCTATAAACTTTGCAAAGAATTTTCAAGATGGAATGTTGGTAGCCCAAAATTGCTTTTTAGGCTTTATAAGGAAGAATAAACTCAGAAAATAATTGGACTTTTTTCAATGGAATGGAAGAGAAAAGAAGAATGCAGAAGTCCAGAGCCAGAGTTGAAAGATGTTACTGTTTCTCATCTCCAGCCAGTAAATTATTTGCAAATTAAAACAAGGCCTCAATGCAAAACCAAGTCAAGGGCATGGATAGTTGTTTTCTAGTTGTGTGTACATATTATTACACTGAATAATTTTAATTATTTTTAGTGAATTTAAAGCACATCAGAAATTTAGCAACTTGAGCAAATTCTGAATGCGAAATTACCGTAGTAACATGTAGGCAATTTTAAAGATAATATCAAAGAGATTTTTAAGTGGATAAATAGGAGGAGCAACTTATATTATCTATTATCTTTTAGAAGCCTGTTATACAGATCAGAAGGCAAAAGCAGTCTTCAAAAATTAATATTGTAAAGTGCCTATAAAGAGTTTTTGTCATCATAAATATGAAAAGTTAATATTTTCACCCTACTAAGTAAAAGTATGCCTAATTAATAATAAGATGATGATGAGGAGGAGGATTATGATTCAGGCTTGGGAGTAAAGATCAAATCAAGACTGTTGTCACCACACCATTTGTTAAGACCTCTGATCCCTTTAAAGTGATCCCCAGTAAGTCATTTCACTCGTACAAAATGGTTCTGGGTAAAGAAATCATAGATTGGCCTAATGGAAGCCTAAAGAGTGCAAATTATCTGTAATTAAGCCTAGAAGTATGTCTGCTAATTATGGATCTGGCTATTGGCAGGAGGCACTAACAGGAAACAAAGATATCAAAGAAACTAACAATGTTTTTTTTTGTTTTAAGTTGTAGTGCCAAAATTGCTACCAGCCTGAATTAAAAGAGGTTGTGATTGTTTGAACAGTAAAACTACCCTTGAGCTCTCGACTTTTTTGACAGGATAAGGAAGCTGTTTGGCATCCAAAAACAGAAGTTTCTCCCAAACAGGATATTGGAAAAGGAAGGACTTCCCAGAAGGTGAAGTCAAGAGTCATGAAGAACAATAGACTATGAAGCTACCTCCAGGAGACAAAATTGAAGATTGGTTAAACACAGTTCCTTACACTGAGGTTAGTAGACTTTATATAACAATTTCTCCATGGGATTTCAGAACTTCTGTGAATCAGTGACTGCTGGGTTCTCACCTTCTTCCCCTTCCTAAATGAGAGTGTTTACTGTGGTTACACTATTTTATTATGGATGTGTAGGTATGTATTTTATCATGGGTGGGTACAAATAACAAGTCTTTTAGGTCATAGGACTTTGGCTCAATAGAGCTACATTTGGGCATGATACAAACTCAAGATCCTGGATTTCAAGCTAGAGGTTTTGATTAGATCAGACCTTGGAGTATCTTTAGGATGGCGTGATTACATTTTTTTTACAGCAAGGAAGTGAACATTTGTGAACTTGTTCACAAGCAGGCTGTGGTAGATTACATTATGTCACAAATATTTATTCCCTCCATACCCTTGCCATGCTTCTCTGTGAGCACAGTCTATTTTCCTTTCCACTGACTTTGACCTGGGTCATATTACTTCCGTTGACAAATAGATTGTCTTAGAAGTTTTAAATGTGTTTTAAAATGTGCTTATACATTGTGCATGACTTGGTACCCAATCTTGATGTTTCCCTCCAAAATGAGAATAGCATGTCCAAGATACTAGCTTACTCCTTCAGCCTGGGCTATGGAATGGAAACATAATTGTCATGGAGCCAAGGTCTAGCTCAACCTAAGTCAGCTAAACCCAGAAAAGCCCTCACCCTCATGAACTTGGGCAATCAATACAAATTTGTTGTTATAACCCACAGAGATATTGGGATTGTTTGTTACAGCAAAAGCTGGCTAACACAAGTTTTGAATGAATTTGTTGTTGAAAATAAAGAAGGAAGAATTATATTGTCTATAAAAATACTTGGTTTATATAGGAAAACCATGTAAGAGTCTTAATGTACATAAATAAATGAACTCAATCAGAATTACTCACACGTGGAACTAATAGAGATACTATTAGGTTGACCAAAAGGTTCGTTCAGGTTTTTCTGTAAGATGTTATGGAAAAACCCGAATGAACTTTTCGGCCAACCCAATAGTTGAGTTGCTTGGTTATTTGCTACTTGGACAGTAGTTTATTTATTTATTTTTGGCTGCGTTGGGTCCTCGTTGCTGCACACGGGCTTTCTCTAGTTGCAGCGAGCGGGGGCTACTTTTCCTTGCGGTGAGCAGGCTTCTCATTGTGGTGGCTTCTCTTGTTGCGGACCACAGGCTCTAGGCACGCGGGCTTCAGTAGTTGTGGCATGCAGGCTCAGTAGTTGTGACTCACGGGCCCTAGACCATGGGCTCAGTAGCTGTGGCGCGCAGGCTTAGTTGTGCCGTGGCATATGGGATCTTCCCGGACCAGGGCTCGAACCCGTGTCCCCTGCATTGGCAGGAGGATTCTTAATCACTTCACCACCAGGGAAGTCCTGGACGGTAATTTTGAAGTCAAAAGTAGTGACCCTAGATTCAGAGGCCTAGAGGGGATTTTTTTTTTTTTTTTGCGGTACGCGGGCCTCTCACTGCTGTGGCCTCTCCCGCCGCGGAGCACAGGCTCCGGATGCGCAGGCCCAGCGGCCAAGGCTCACTGGCCCAGCCGCTCCGCGGCACGTGAGATTCTCCCGGACCGGGGCGCGAACCCACGTCCCCCGCATCGGCAGGTGGACTCCCAACCACTGCACCACCAGGGAAGCCCGTAGAGGGGATTTTGATAGGCTTTTTAGACATCTTCTTTTTAAAAAACTAATCAAGAGGTATCTATAGACCCAAAAGTCTGAAAGAAATTCCAGTATATATTAGAAGATGGGTCAGTGTTTCCAAGGATGTTGATATTTAAAGAAGAGCCTGCAGATTTAAAAAAGGGAATGCCAGTGTTGAATGTTTAAGACACTGATTTTTAAATATTTATTTATTTATTTTTGGCTGCATTGGGTCTTTTTGCTGAGCACAGGCTTTCTCTAGTTGCAGAGAACGGGGGCTACTCTTCGTTGCGGTGCAAGAGCTTCTCATTGCAGTGGCTTCTCTTGTTGCAGAGCACGGGCTCTAGGCCGCATGGGCTTCAGTAGTTGTGGCTTGCGGGCTCTAGAGAGCAGGCTCAGTAGTTGTGGTGCACAGGCTTAGTCGCTCTGCGGCATGTGGGATCTTCCCGGACGAGGGATCGAACCCATGTCCCCTGCACTGGCAGGCCACTGCGCCACCAGGGAAGTCCCGAGACATTGATTGTTTAATGCCGTATATACATGCCAACTTGAGTAATGAGATTTTGTACCTGGAATGTAAAAATTATGTAGCTTGTTTTTGAATTTTCATCATCCTATAGTAGAGAGTACTTTTTAGATGGAAAAAAAAAAAAGACAAGGGAGTTTTACTTAGAAGTATGTTCTGAATGACATGTATGTGTCACTGAGAAAAGAACCAAATTGATGAATGTTGTGGCAAAACCCCAGGGATTTAGGAGTTCACGACTTAATTAGAAGTTCCGCATGTAGAAGGAAGTATCTAAATAGGCTTACTTAAGAAGGTCTATCATCTGACTACAGGACTGACTAACCCCTTTATTCATCTTTTTAAATGCTCTTGCAGCTGTGAGAGTTAGCATCATCAGTATAATTTTTAAATTCTAGAAAGATATTTTTACAAGGACTTGTCCCATCTCATGGATTGCTAGTTTTCTGAACTTTTAGATACTGTATCATATTCATAAAAATAACAGAAATGAAAAGATGTTTATATATATATATATATATATATATATATCCACAAGTATCCTTCTTAAAGGAGAATTCATGTATTGAGTCATTCATGAATCCATTATTTATTTATTTATTTTTAACATCTTTATTGGGGTATAATTGCTTTACAATGGTGTGTTAGTTTCTGCTTTATAACAAAGTGAATCAGTTATACATATACATATGTTCCCATATCTCTTCCCTCTTGCGTCTCCCTCCCTACCACCCTCCCTGTCCCACCCCTCCAGGCGGTCACAAAGCACCGAGCCGATATCCCTGTGCCATGCGGCTGCTTCCCACTAGCTATCTACCTTACATTTGTTAGTGTGTATATGTCCATGACTCTCTCTCGCCCTGTCACAGCTCACCCTTCCCCCTCCCCATATCCTCAAGTCCGTTCTCCAGTAGGTCTGTGTCTTTATTCCTGTCTTACCCCTAGGTTCTTCATTGCATTTTTTTTTCTTAGATTCCATATATATGTGTTAGCATATGGTATTTGTCTTTTTCTTTCTGAGTTACTTCACTCTGTATGACAGACTCTAGGTCTATCCACCTCATTACAAATAGCTCAGTTTTGTTTCTTTTTATGGCTGAGTAATATTCCATTGTGTATATGTGCCACATCTTCTTTATCCATTCATCCGATGATGGGCACTTAGGTTGTTTCCATCTCTGGGCTATTGTAAATAGAGCTGCAATGAACATTATGGTACATGACTCTTTTTGAATTTTGGTTTTCTCAGGGTATATGCCCAGTAGTGGGATTGCTGGGTCATATGGTAGTTCTATTTGTAGTTTTTTAAGGAACCTCCATACTGTTCTCCATAGTGGCTGTATCAATTTACATTCCCACCAGCAGTGCAAGAGTGTTCCCTTTTCTCCACACCCTCTCCAGCATTTATTGTTTCTAGATTTTTTGATGATGGCCATTCTGACTGGTGTGAGATGATATCTCATTGTAGTTTTGATTTGCATTTCTCAAATGATTAATGATGTTGAGCATTCTTTCATGTGTTTGTTGGCAGTCTGTATATCTTCTTTGGAGAGATGTCTATTTAGGTCTTCTGCCCATTTTTGGATTGGGTTTTTTGTTTTTTTGTTATTGAGCTGCAAGAGCTGCTTGTAAATTTTGGAGATTAATCCTTTGTCAGTTGCTTCATTTGCAAATATTTTCTCCCATTCTGAGGGTTGTCTTTTGGTCTTGTTTATGGTTTCCTTTGCTGTGCAAAAGCTTTGAAGTTTCATTAGGTCCCATTTGCTTATTTTTGTTTTTATTTCCATTACTCTAGGAGGTGGGTTAGAAAGGATCTTGCTGTGATTTAAGTCATAGAGTGTTCTGCCTATGTTTTCCTCTAAGAGTTTGATAGTTTCTGGCCTTACATTTAGGTCTTTAATCCATTTTGAGCTTATTTTTGTGTATGGTGTTAGGGAGTGATCTAATCTCATACTTTTACATGTACCTGTCCAGTTTTCCCAGCACCACTTATTGAAGAGGCTGTCCTTTCTCCACTGTACATTCCTGCCACCTTTATCAAAGATAAGGTGTCCATATGTGTGTGGGTTTATCTCTGGGCTTGCTATCCTGTTCCATTGATCTATCTTTCTGTTTTTGTGCCAGTACCATACTGTCTTGATTACTGTAGCTTTGTAGTATAGTCTGAAGTCAGGGAGCCTGATTCCTCCAGCTCCTTTTTTTGTTCTCAAGATTGCTTTGGCTATTCGGGGTCTTTTGTGTTTCCATACAAATTGCTAAAATTTTTGTTCTAGTTCTGTGAAAAATGCCAGTGGTAGTTTCATAGGGATTGCATTGAATCTATAGATTGCTTTGGGTAGTAGAGTCATTTTCACAATGTTGATTCTTCCAGTCCAAGAACATGGTATATCTCTCCATCTATTTGTATCATCTTTAATTTCTTTCATCAGTGTCCTATAATTTTCTGCATACAGGTCTTTTGTCTCCTTAGGTAGGTTTATTCCTAGATATTTTATTCTTTTTGTTGCAGTGGTAAATGGGAATGTTTCCTTGATTTCACTTTCAGGTTTTTCATCATTAGTATATAGGAATGCCAGAGATTTCTGTGCATTAATTTTGTATCCTGCTACTTTACCAAATTCATTGATTAGCTCTAGTAGTTCTCTGGTAGCATCTTTAGGATTCTCTATGTATAGTATCATGTCATCTGCAAACAGTGACAGCTTTACTTCTCCTTTTCCGATTTGGATTCCTTTTATTTCCTTTTCTTCTCTGATTGCTGTGGCTAAAACTTCCAGAACTATGTTGAATAAGAGTGGTGAGAGTGGGCAACCTTGTCTTGTTCCTGATCTTAGTGGAAATGCTTTCAGTTTTTCACCATTGAGGACGATGTTGGCTGTGGGCTTGTCATATATTGGCTTTATTATGTTGAGGAAAGTTCCCTCTATGCCTACTTTCTGCAGGGTTTTTATCATACATGGGTGTTGAATTTTGTCAAAAGCTTTCTCTGCATCTATTGAGATGATCATATGGTTTTTCTCCTTCAATTTGTTAATATGGTTTATCACATTGATAGATTTGCGTATATTGAAGAATCCTTGCATTCCTGGAATAAACCCCACTTGATCATGGTGTATGATCCTTTTAATGTGCTGTTGGATTCTGTTTGCTAGTATTTTGTTGAGGATTTTTGCATCTATGTTCATCAGTGATATTGGCCTGTAGTTTTCTTTCTTTGTGACATCCTTGTCTGGTTTTGGTATCAAGGTGATGGTGGCCTCGTAGAAGGAGTTAGGGAGTGGTCCTCCCTCTGCTATATTTTGGAAGAGTTTGAGAAGGATAGGTGTTAGCTCTTCTCTAAATGTTTGATAGAATTCGCCTGAGAAGCCATCTGGTCCTGGGCTTTTGTTTGTTGGAAGATTTTTATTCACAGTTTCAAATTCAGTGCTTGTGATTGGTCTGTTCATATATTCTATTTCTTCCTGATTCAGTCTTGGCAGGTTGTGCCTTTCTAAGAATTTGTCCATTTCTTCCAGGTTGTCCATTTTATTGGCATAGAGTTGCTTGTAGTAATCTCTCATAATCTTTTGTATTTCTGCAGTGTCAGTTGTTATTTCTCCTTTTTCATTTCTAATTCTATTGATTTGAGTCTTCTGCCTTTTTTCCTTGATGAGTATCTTCTTAAAGGAGAATTGATATATTGAGTCGTTCATGAATCCATTATTGACTAAGCATTTACTGAGTACCTGCTACATGCCAACCTTTCTTTTTTTTTTTTTAATTGAAGTATAGTTGATTTACAATGTTGTTTTAGTTTCTGGTATACAACAAAGTGATTCAGTTTTATATATATATATATATATATATATATATATATATATGTTTTTTCCATTATTTATTATAGGATATTTAATGTAGGTTCCTGTGCTATACAGTAGGACCTTGTTGTTTATCTATTTTGTATATAGTAGTGTGTATCTCCTAATCCCATACTCCTAATTTATCTCTCCCACACCCCCTTTCCCCTTTGGTAACCATTAGTTTATTTTCTATGTCTGTGAGTCTGTTTCTGTTTCATAAATAAGTTCATTTGTGTCTTATTTTAGATTCCACATATAAGTGATATCATATGGTATTTGTCTTTCTCTGTATGACTTCCTTCACTTATTGTGATAATCTCTAAGTCCATCCATGTTGCTGCAAATGGCGTTATTTCATTCTTTTTTATGGTTGAGTAGTATATACCACATCTTCTTTATCCATTCATCTGTGGATGGACATTTAGGTTGCTTCCATGTCTTGGCTATTGCAGTAGTGCCGCAGTGAACATTGGGGTGCATGTACATTTTCGAATTGTGGTTTTCTCCAGATATGTGCCCAGAGTGGGATTGCTGGATCATACAGCATCTCTATTTTTAGTTTTTAAAGGAACCTCCATGTTGTTTTCCATAATGGCCGCACCAATTTACATTCCTACTAACAGTGTAGGTAGGTGTTCACTTTTCTCCACACCCTCTCCAGCATTTGTTATTTGTAGACTTTTTAATGATGGCCATTCTGACCCTTGTGAGGTGGAGCATGCCCACCTCTCGATCAACTGAGATGGAGTATAAAAGAAATGACCATCTACTCCAGGAGCTTATAATTTAACAAGTGTGTCAAGATTTATATGTATGAAATAATTAAGTAATAAACTCATGGTGATAAATGATTTTTGTTTTAAAAACAATGGTTCAGGAAATAAATTCTTTGGACTGTTAGAGACTGGGATAAATAAAAGGAGGGCCAGGGCAGTTTCATAGAGGAGTGAGACAGATCAAAGAGAAGTCTGATCTTACGGTTGGGTGAGATTTGTTTAGGTGAGTTCTAACAGCAAGAATAAAGATGTAAACATAGGAAGCAGTAAAGAGAGTACAGCAGTATCTTAAGGAAACTAAATTACTGAGAGGCTTAGGGCTAAAGGAAATATGTTGTGTGCCATATTTATACTTGAAAATGCTTGCTTCACAGACAACAATGTTGCAAATGGAGACTATGACTGGCACAAGTAAGATGAGGGTAAGCATGCCTGTCAGGGTCCCGGGGCCTCTCGCTTCTTTGGCATCTTTTGCCAGCTCAGTAGGTATCCCAATTAGCTAAGAGAGAAGCATTTCTAGGACACAGAACTTTTCCTATGAAGAGTTAGAGTTAGTTCTAGTTGAGAAGTACCAGTTTGTGTGATCCCCATCGTATTAATGAAAATAACAAAACACCGTTCGTGAACATACATTGCCCATGTCTTCACTGAGCTGTTGCTGCTTGGAATGGGAGAAACTCTTTATTGTACTTGAATGGGGAATAAGTGCATAGGTACTAGTATTATTTCGTTCTGTAGAGAGCACAGTCAAGAGATTCCTTATGCCAAGTGATTTCAGCTTTTTTTTTTTTTTTTTTTTTGCGGTACGCAGGCCTCTCACTGTTGTGGCCTCTCCTGTTGCGGAGCACAGGCTCCGGACGCGCAGGCTCAGCGGCCATGGCTCACGGGCCCAGCCGCTCCGCGGCATATGGGATCTTCCCGGACCGGGGCACGAACCCGTGTCCCCTGCATCGGCAGGCGGATTCTGAACCACTGCGCCACCAGGGAAGCCCGATTTCAGCTTTTTTGACTGTGGTCCTCAGTAAGAAATACATTTTAAATCACAATCCAATACACACATTCATAACTATGTCTGTATTGATATACGTTAAACATACAAATTATTTTAAGACATTATATATTTTATGTTCATCTGGATAAGAGTAGGCTGTGTTTACTGTTTACTGTAGTTGTGCTGTGAGAGGCTATAAATTTCCTTTAGTGTCTTGCTTTTGTCTCCCCTTTAGTCTTTGGGTTTTCACAGAAACTTCTTTTTTTTTTTTTAAGATTTATTTATTTTATTTATTTTTGGCTGCGTTGGGTCTCAGTTGTGGCACTCAGGATCTTCCTTGAGGCATGTGGGCTCTTTCGTTGTGGTTCGCAGTCTTCTCTCTAGTTACGGCGTGAGGGTTTTCTCTTCTCTGGTTGTGGCATGCAGGCTCCAGAGCATGTGGGCTCTGTAGTTTGCAGCTTGTGGGCTCCAGTTAAGGCGCTTGCGAGCTGAGTAGTTATGGCACATGGGCTTAGTTGCCCTGTGGCATGTAGGATCTTAGTTCCCTGACCAGGGATGGTACCCACATCCCCTGCATTGTAAGGCAGATTCTTTACCACTGGACCAGCAGGAAAGTCCCGAGACTTCTTAAATAGGGTTTGAGCCTTGTAGTTCTTTTAGCTGTAATCTCCTGATATTATACAGGAATCCTATGGATGTTGTGGTAAGATGCAGGGGAGGGCAAGTATGCTATAGTCCTATGATTAGGTCTCAGTCTTTTAGTGAGCCTGGATTGGGTGTTGCCCTTCCTCAGATCAGTTAGGCTTTTGTGAAATCCCAGTTAGGCTCTGGTCAAATAGTTTCCTTTAAGGGTAGACCTTGTTAAGAAGAACAGAGAGTTCTGGGTATATTTCAAAATGGTTACTTTCCCCCTTTTCCTGCTGAAAGCACTAGGGGATTTGTCTCCCATCTACACAGTGAGAAGACGATAGAGCTCCTAGAGGTAAAGCTCAGAAAAGCCTGAGAATCCCTTTAAAATTGGGCCCTATGGAGTTTTTAACTCTCAAGTTTTGGGAGTTATAATTTTCAAACATTGAGGCACTTAGCAATTCATCAATTACAGTTTAAAGAATTCCTACCAATCCTGGCTCCTGCTGCTGGCTTCTGCTCCTGGGCTTCTGTTCCTGGTAGACTGTGATTCTCTGTATCTTCCTGTCTGTCTCTCAAGTTTGGGGAGTAACAATTTATCCTTTGGCCTCAGATCTCTGATATATCTAAGAATTGAAGACTTTCAGTTTGTTCAGCTTTTTTCTTGTGAGGATTGGAGTGGCAACTTCTAAGCTCTTTCAATACTTCATTATATACAATGAATACTATTTTTTCTGTTCTACTTAATTGTATCTCTTTTTAAAAATTGCTTGTTACAACCCACTAAACTGGGTTACTTTTATGGTTATACAAGTTTTAAAGGAAACACAATTGAATTCTTCTATAACCTGAAAGGGGGAAAACTATGACTCCAGAAGCGATAAAAATGATGAAGTTGATCAGATAAAATTTAAAACGTGATAATAAAAACAGCCAGATTTTTTAAAAAATGATTAACTGGGGAAAAGTATATGTTACAGACAAAAGGCTAATGTCTCTAATATATATAAAAGCTTCTAAAACTAAAGGAAGAAGACAACCCTATAGTAAAATGGGCTAGAAATATGAGCAGAGCTCTTAGGAAAAAGAAATGCACGTGGATCTTAAACCTAAAAAATGGTTTCAACCACGTTCATAACAATAAAAGTATAATTTAGAACTTCACTGAGTTGCTATTTCTTTCTTATCAGTTTGGGAAAAATCCAAAAGTTTGACAGCATACTCTGTAGATGAGGCTGTGAAGATATAGGCACCCTAATACATTGTTATAGAAATACAAGATGTTGTAACTCCTATAGAGAGAGGAATTGGTCAATATATATCAAAATTATACAAATGCTTACCCTTTGACCTAGCAATCCATTCCTAGGAATTGACCACAAAGATACATTGGGAAAAGTACAAAAGGTAGGTTTACAAGGAATTCATTGAAGGAATTCATTTGTGAAAACAAAAACTGGAAACAACCCAAGTGTCTATTAATAGGGGATGGGTTAAATAAAACCATGCTATATCGATACAATGGCATACTTTGCAGCTGTAAGAAGGAATGAGTAATAGCTATAAATACAACTATAGCATGATCTCTGTGATATACTCTATGATATGAAGTTTAAAAAGGAGTGTTTATAGTATACTGCCATTTATCTATAAAAGTGGGAAATAACGTTCCCTTATATTAAAAATAAAGGAAAAAACAACAAATGCTGGACAGGATATAAAGCAACAGGAACTCATTCATTGCTGGTGGGAATGTAAAATGGTACAGCCATGTTGAAGACAGTTTGGTAGTTTCTTACAAAACTAAACATACTCTTACTGTATGATCCAGCAATCACGCTTCTTGGTATTTACCCAAATAAGTTGAAAATTTATGTCCACACAAAAACCTGCACACAAATATTTATAGCAGCTTTATTCATGATTGGCAAAACTTAGAAGCAACCAAGATGTCTTTCATCAGGTGTAATGATTTGAATGTGTCTTCCTTCAATTAATTTATATGTTGAAACCTAACCACCAAGGTGATCGTATTAGGAGGCAGAGCCTTTGGGGAGTGATTAGGTCATGGGGGCAGAGCCATCATGAATGGGATCAGTGCCCTTACAAAAGAGGCCTGAGAAAGCTCCCTTGCTCCTTCTACCATGTGAGGTTACATTGGGAAGTCAGCAGTCTGCAACCCAGAAGAGGGTCTTCACCAGAACCCAACCATGCTGGTACCCAATCTTGGACTTCCAGCCTCCAGAATGATGAGAAATAAATTTCTCTTATTTATAAGCCACGCAGTCTGTGGTATTTTGTTATAGCATTTCTAATGGACTATGAAATGTAGGTAGATGGATAATCTGTGATGCATCCACACAATGGAATTTTACTCAGTATTAGAAAGAAATGAGCTATCAAGCCATGATAAGTCATGGAAGAAACTTAAATGCATATTACTAAGTGAAAGGAGCTAATCTGAAAAGACTACACACTGTATGATTCCAACTATATGACATCCTGGAAAAAGAAAAACTATGGAGATAATAAAAGGATCAGTGGTTGTCAGCCATTAGAGAGGAGGGAAGGATGAGTAGGTGGAGCACACAGGATTTTTAGGGCAGTGAAACCCTTTGAATAATACTATAATTGGGGATATATGTCATTATATATTTTTCAAAACCCACAGAATATACCAATAGTGAACCCTAATGTAAACTATGGACTTTGGGTGACAGTGATATGTCCATGTGTCCATGTAGGTTCACTGATTGTAATAAATGTACCATCTGGTGCAGGATTTTGATAGTGGGGGAGGCTGTCTGTATGTGGGGGTAGGGGGTATGTAGAGAATCTCTGTACCTTCTCAATTTTGCTGTGAACCTAAAACGTCTCTAAAAAATAAAGTATATTTATTTATTTTTTAATAAAGAAAACAAACCATACAAATGGTTGCCAACAAGAGAAAAAAGAGAATAGGCTGCAGGACACAGAAATAGAAGTTGAATTTTTTTAAAAATTTCTTGTTATATAGAGTTGACTTTGGAATTATGTAAGTATTTTACATAATTATAAGAAAAAATAAAGTTGGAGTGGGACTCAGTTTCTAAAAGTAAAAAGTGAAGTGAAAGAAACAAATGAACCTAACTTATATCCACTTTAATTCTATAAACATAGAGGAACAATTCTAACTGATTTAAAATACAGTAATTTGACTTTATATCCCTAGTGTAGGATAACCTAAGGATAAAGAAACTGCAAATAAAAGAATCTTGCTTTGTTTTTAGTAATCATTATACTTGTGGTAGTGTTTATGTTAATATTCTGAGACTACGTGTAGTACAGAAAAGCAAATGAGTAAGTTGAATTCACTGAGAACTGAGATTTTTTTGGCATAGGGGAAGACACAAGTATAAACTACATGAAGTTAAGGCAAATCTCTCTAGCCTAGTACCTAAATTGGAAGTATTAATATAGACTCATCTTATCTTTTTAAAAATGCACACTTTCTAATTGTGTCTACTAAAAAGTTCTAGAAATAATGAACCTAGTATCAATGAGTACTCTTAAAACACAGATTGTGTTCTCTAAATACCATTTCCCACTAAAAAGAGTTAGTGATTCTTAGACAGATGGCTGATTCCAGTGCCGTAACAGGAAATGTACTGAGGATCTTTGAACATTTTGTTAACCAGAAGGCAAGAAAATTATCAAAAACTACTGGGGTCTTGTCAAAAAGATAAGTGCAATGGATTGATACAAATCCAATATATTTAAATTTATAAGTTCAAAATGATACTTTTAAAAAACTTTATTGATTGTCAATATCTTTTAAATGGACTATACATCAAGGAAAGCAAATAATTGATGTCAAGAAGTTTTACTTTACGGAAGTATACCAGCTAATAAACAATAAAGGAATGGTGGAATTATAATATCACTATTTACAGTCCCTAATAATTTAATAGATCTAGGCAATAATCACAGTGGCTGCTAACATCACTGAAAGTGAGACAAACAGACATTATGTAATTCCTGGGGAAGTACAGAACATCACCCAAGAAGAATTCTTGCTAAAAAATCAAGCCCAAATCTGTCAACACCTCTAAATCTAACTACCAATTTATAGGAAATAATGGGGATGGATGAACACATTAAATGACACCATGAGAATACAAGCAGAATGCGGGGAGTAGCGACTCCACAGAAAAAACCAACTACTGGCTTTCTTCAATAACCATACTGAAGAGAAAGAGAGAGGGAGAGAGAAGAGAGAGAGAAGGAAAGAGGGAGGGAGAGAGATAGGGAAAAAGAAAAATTGCAAGTAATAAAAGAGATGGAAAAGAAACCTATATATAAAAAGAAAATAAAAAGATATAACAACTAGTTACAATGTATAGACATCATCTGGATCTTAATTCAAATAATAAACCATTAAAAAAAAAACACTCCAAGAGATAACTGGAAATATTTCAACATTGTCTGGATATTTATGATATTAAAAAAGTCATTTGCTGAGGTAATATTGTGGTTATAGTTGAAAAAAAAGTATACGTACATATACAAATACATACACTCAGAAATAGTCACAGATTAAATTATACGGTGTCCAGAATTTGCCTAAGTATTTTAGAGGTGGGGTGGTAAAGAGTATGGGTATAGAGAGGAAGCAGTACTGGCTGTGAGTTGATAACTGCTGAATTGTTGAACTGGGTGATGCATGCTCTCCCATTTATACTCACAGGATTTTAATTTATGAAGGCGAATCATTGCCAACACAGAGCTAATGCCATTGAAAGAAGATTTTTATTACTTACATTTTCTAAGAGGAGGGGCACACTGTGCTACACAAGAGAAGCATCAGGTGGTCAGAAGACAGAAGACAGGAACAAGGGGAAGAGCCTGTAGCTGGGTTTACATGAGGAAGGCGAGGGAGGGTAGGGTAAACAGCTTGGGATTGGCCAGTTTGAATAATTCTGGCAGGCTTTGTACTATAGGGATGGTCTCTAGTTACTTGATAGCTGGCCCTGGGATGATTTAGGGCAGGAGAAATACTGGCTTCATATGTGAGAGTTAGATAAGGAGGTGGTTGGCTTGTGAATGAGAAGGGGCTCCCAAGTAAATTATTTACTATCTTTAGGAATTAGCTAGCTCTGGAAGGGGCAGTCTGTCCCCAGGTCTGTAAGACCCCCAAATGCCAGCATATCAATACAGAAAAGAAAATATAGTTAAAGTAATTGGCCCCATGGTGAACAGATGCCAATAGACAAATACAGAATCTAAGAAAATACATACATGGGGTACATTACATTGCTTTCTCTATAATTATATATGTTTAAAATTTTTCTTAAAAAATTTGACTTAAAAAAAAAAAAAAACACTAGAAAGGGGACTTCCCCAGCGGTCCAGTGGTTAAGACTCTGCACTTCCACTGCAGGGGGAATGGGTTTGATCCCTGGTCAGGGAACTAAGATCCCACATGCCATGCAGTGCAGCCAAAAAAAATTAATTTAAAAAAAAAAAAGAACTAGAACATGATAGTGTAAACAGGTTTTTTTTTTTTTCCAAAGAGAGCTACAACAATATCACCCATTTCACATGCTCTTTAGCAATGTGGCCTTGCTACTTTCCTATCAGGAGGTAGAGTCTATTTCTTCTACCATTGAATTTGGACTAGCCTTGGTACCTATTATGACCAATGGGAGATGTAATGCTTTGACTTCTGAGCCTGGGCCTCAAAAGTTATACATCTTCTATCTTTGCTTCTTATAATGCATCTTCTGGGAATGCAGCCATTATGCTGTGAGGAAGCCCAAGCAGCCACATGGAGAGACCTATGTGGAGAAATACCAAGGTCCCTGACTACAACCTCAGCTGAGTCCCCAGTCAGGAGCCAGAAATAACTTGCTAGACATGTGAGTGAGACCATATTAGACCTTTAGTCATTTCAGCACCCGCACTGACAACAAGACCCCTGACAAAGAAGAGAACCTATTTAGCCAGTCACTGCTCGAATTCCTGATGCATAGAATCATGAATAAATAAACCATTTTTGTTTTAAGCAATTAAGTTTGAGGTACTGTGTTACATAGTGATGAATAACTGATTTAAAAATATAAGAACATCTTGCAGAGGTCATTACTTGCTTATGAGAAGAAAATAAAGAACTATAATATGGATGTGATCTTTAAGGAAATGAATAAAAATAAAGGTGAATTTAATTTAAACACCAAAAAAATTGATTTCATGATCCATGAAATTAAAAAAAAATACTGCCTGAAGTAATGCAAGGCAGATGGTCAGTAAGTGGTTCAGAGCTGGAAATATCTTTACATTTTTAGAACAGTGAGGTCTACTTAGCTGGAATAAATAACAAAATTAGAAAAGTAGCAAGGAACTAGATGGGGGAAGGTCAATAGAGGCATTAACCTTAAATGTCTCAGTTAATAGTGCAGACTTTATTCAAGAGGCAACAGGAAGTTGGCTGAAGATTCTGAGCAGGACAGTGACAT
The DNA here is from genome assembly GCF_937001465.1 of Orcinus orca. Lineage (NCBI taxonomy): Eukaryota > Metazoa > Chordata > Mammalia > Artiodactyla > Delphinidae > Orcinus > Orcinus orca. The sequence goes on along the minus strand of NC_064575.1, from coordinate 58,637,417 downwards.
GATTTAATCAGTATATTAACAAAATTATTGAATAGTTGTTTTAGAACGGATTGGTTTAAGAAAAAACTCGACACAGCAGGGCCAGTTAGGATGATTTCCAGATATGAGGTTATGAGAATTTAGACTATGGAGATATTAAGTACATACAAATTCAAGAAACAATCTAATAAATAATTAAGAGATGACTGAAAGGGTAAAGGAAATGAAGAAGGAAAATCCAGAGATGATGCTGAGATTTTGAGTTGGGATGAATGAGAAAACTGTGGTGACACTGATAGAAAAAAATTGAAAAGAGATATTGGGTTGAAAGATGATGAAAATGTGGTTCTAGACCTACTGAGTTAGTAGAATATCCAAGTAGAAATACTCCATGCCCAGTTTCTGGCACAAAACTGAATTAAGGTGTGACATTATCAATCACAATATTAATCAGTATTTCCCAAAATGTGTTTCTCAAATTCCCCATTCAAAGAGTTTGAGACCAAATAAATTGGGAAAATGTTTGCTCCTTCTTGGATATCCATAGTGCCACATTACGGTAATGAACACTCAAAATGATCCTTCTGTAAGGAAATTTTGCTAAAGCAAAGCATTCCAAACTGTGGTCAACCTTTGACATACTTTATATCATGACATACTTGGAAAATGCAAGAGGAGACTCATCAAGAATAAACCTATTAGCTAAAGTCAGAACACAGAGTCAGTCAAAAATGGAAAAGAAGATTGAGAGCGATGGTCAGGGGGTTAAGAACTGAACTATGACAGAGGAGAGGCTGGAGAAGGGACTGTCTGACAAATGGAAGATGATCGTGGAAGTTCAGTACCAGAGAAGATCACAGGAGCCAACCTTTAAGTGGGTTTCAGAAGGACAAGGTGGTCATGTGCTGCAGAAATGTTAAGAAGGCCAAAGCCAAAAAATGAGGATTAGAAAAGGTAATTGGATTTAGTAAGAGGTCAGTTGTCACCCTTGAAAGAGTTTTGATGGAATGGTTTGAAGGAAAATGTATAATAGAGGCCAAAGAAGAAGTATGTTGTGAGGGAAATGAACATGAATAATAGATAATGATTGAAAGGAGAAGAGTGACTCCATGAGTTGTCTATGTCAGTTGAAAAATTACCAATAGTAAGAAATCTGTGCCCATGCAAAGACTGATGAGAATATGCCAATGAGGCAGTCCAGGAATGATGCTGGAGAGTGGGAATAATTTATCTGGGGAGTAAGGAACATTTTTAGGGTAATGCCAAAAGAGGGCTGAATAGATGAAATGAAAGAGAAGAACTACTAAGGGTCAGAATTGTTGGGTAAAGGAGGCAGATAACAAGGGAGAAGGCTGTACTCAGAGAACGAAAACCAAATGCATGCCCCCTTGGAAGAGGAGCAATGCCAGGCTACGTTAAGGACAATAAAATCTGGGAGACTGAGAAAGTCATTTAGGTAAATGTTGAATATAAAATGGAAAGGAATATAAATGTATATTCTTTAATAAAACATATTCTTTAGTACATATAAGAGGAAAAGTTTGGAAAGGATGGTATGATCTGCCCCCTTATTGTTTACTTATTAGTTTATTTCTGTTGCTTATTAAAGATAAGTCCTTCCCATTGAACTCTAAGTTCTGTAAGGCAGACCTTGGTCTGTCTTATATGTTTTTGGGCCACTTATGTCTAATAGTGCCTGGCACATAATAGGTGATTGGTAGATATTGGTTCAGAATTTATAAGGTGTGCCTTGGTCCAGGAGACAGAGTGGAAGTGTGGGGTACAAATGATAGCAATCAATATTTGATTATAACAGAAGAGGAAGTCTAGGTCTGTGAGTGGGGAAACTTGCCTAATTAATAAACATTTTTGAGTTGTGAAGCTGGGCATTACCTCTCAGATCATCTGATCTTGATTTCTGTTTCTAAGGAAGGCTCATTTAATTTCCTAGCCTTAAGAAGCAAACTCAACCAAGAAAGACTCATAACACCAAAAAAAAAGCCTATATTTTATTTCATCATCTGGGTTTTTACTGTTACCCAAATACAAAGGATATGAATATATTTTCCCCCTTCACAGGTCATTTCCATTTCCTACTAGTTGCTGCATCATCAGTCTTTTCAAGTCATCATTCCAATAGTGCGTGATCTCTCACCCTCCACTCCCAATGTCAGCTCCAGATACACCCAAAAATACAAGGCCACTGTGAGAATTTTAAGCTTTTTTTTTTGAGAATTTTAAGCTTTAAAACACCTGATGAACATGAAATGTGGTAGAGAGCAGAGGCATTTATGTAACACTTTTCAGTTGTGCCAATAGGTCTTACTGTTTCTGACTTAAGAGGTTGACTCTTTTAAGACCAACAAATCATGTAGGACAAAGCATCAACTTTGGGTCAATGATTCAGACTTAGTTTTGAATCCCCAAACCACTGACTTGCTTGCTAGTGACTCTAGTTAAATTATTCAACTATATGCAGTGGGGATGATAATAACTTATAGTTTCGGGTTGTTTAGAAAGTTGCAGATAACATCTGTAATGTACCTGGTACAAAGCAGACACTCAGTAAAGAAAAGCTACAAAAGTTTTTATCCAAATTCTCTGTTTAGATAGCCAAAATACCACAATTAGGGCCACAGTAAAACACCGTTAAGTCTCTGGCCATGGCAAATGAAAAAGTGCAAATGAAGATGAGTCTAAATACAGAAAACTATTTGAAAATCTGTTTACGAAACAGTTAGATCTCACATCCCTCAATCCACTGTAAACTGCATGACAACTGCAGTCTTCATCTTTAGTAGAGGACTGAAGGTATTTCTCTGGAAAGAGTAAAACAGAAGGTCTCTGGAGCAGGTGATACCAGAGATACTAGTATCCCTAATATCACACTAAAAATATGGAGATTAAATCAATGTTTACATACCAAATGTAGAGCTATCCTTCCTTCTTCCCTCATTCAGCTCCCAGAACTCTGAAAGACAGGTCTCTATCCTGCAGGCAAGGGATTGGAATTTTCTTTGGGCAAAGTGACCAGCCCAAAAGAAGAGACTAAAGACGCTGAACATCAGAAATTTAGTGAAAAGGCTAGACCACCAGTAGTGAGGTCCACAGTTGACAAGCACCATCCAAACACTCACACTTGGTCTGGTTTTCAATGCCCCCTTTTAAAAAAAAAACCAAAGCAACTAAGGATTACCAGACAAACAAACAAACAAACAGCATAGAAGAAAAGTTCTCTTTAAAAAATCATCATAAGATGATGAATATTATAACCATGATGCAAGGTCAGTATGCTGTTAAAAAAGGGGGGGAGCATTCATAATTTTTCTTAAAGAGCTTTTAGAATTTAAAAAAGATGCTAGCAGAAATTTAAAAGAAAATAGAAAGGCTGGAAAATAAAAATACAGAAACTTTTCAGATAATAGAGTAAAAAGACAGAAAATAGGAGAGAAAAGATAAGTAATTTAAGAAGTCCAATACCCAAATAAAAAATTTTCCAAAGAGAGAAAATGGAAAATACAGTAGAAGAAATCAACAAAGGATAATCCAAAATAATTTCCCATAACTGAAGGATATGAATTTACAGATGCAGAGGGCCTGCTGGATGTACAATGCCTTAGCACACTGGAAAAAATAGATCCATACTAATGTCTATTATCATGCATTTTCTGAACACTGGGAGCAGGAGAAAATTCCACTCATTTTCAAAGAGAAGGTACCTAGTAGAGTCAGGTATCAGAATGGCTTTGGACTTCTCAACAGCAGCCCTGGAATCTAGAAAACACTGAAGCAATGACTTTAAAATACTGAGATTGCTAATCTAAGTATTTAGACAAACTAGTAGTTTGACATACTAGTAGTATGACAAACTACTAATCAACTGTGAGGGAAACTAAGTATATTTCAGACATCTAAACTCTCCAAAATTGATCTTCTATGAACCCTTCAGTAAATTGTTAGAGGTTACATTTCACTAAATGAGAGCATAAACCAAGAAAGAAAAGATATAGGATATTAGGAAAGAAAAGATACAGGCTATAGAAAAAATATAGAATATTGGAAAAAGTCAAACTAATCTAGGAAAGATTTCTTTAAGAAAGATGAAATTGGTAGAATACTTAATATGTCTGGATGTATTTAGAGGGATATAAACAACTAAAAGTGATTGAAATTGAATTATATATTTGAGTATACATATATATTAACCAAAGGATTATGTATATAAAATCACTAATCAAAGAAAAAAAAGACAATGAACTCTAATGAAAGGAAAGTAAAATTAATTCTATATATTATGTGGCTCAGCAGGAAAGGTTGTTTACCTAGGTATAACAATGCAAACCTTGAATGTTAATCTAACTTAACATGATGTAACTATATTGGAGGAAGAGAGCACAGGGAGCAAATATATAGGTGGGGGAATAGAGATACAGGCAGTAGGGTGAATGGTTTTATTTATTTTTTCCAGTTACCTTGGAGTTTATTTAAACTAAGAGAAAAAGGTCATAATGTTTTCATGCAATACATACTTCATTCTTTAAATAACAATTGTGAAAAATAACAGAAAGAATTAAGGAATGCTGTATTTGTGATCCATGCAAAACACCAACATTTTGGGTTATACATAATTTAAAGAAATGTCCCAAACACTTTTCAAAATACTGTAGTAGCCAATACTTAGAGGCATGCCTTAGGTGGCCATAGGAATGCAGTTTAGAAAATAAAGAAAAAAATCACACTGTAACTACTCAATTTCTTCAAAATCACTGAGCAAGAAAAGCAACAATGAACTTCCATACCGCCTTTACATAACTTCTTTACAGTACCTTGACTTAAATCCAAGAGCGAAAGTTGACTCTCCTCCTCTATTTTTGGTAAACAACTGCATGGTAAACTTAGACAACTTTTTCCCCAGATTTTACCTGGGAGTGGCCTTTTAAATTTTTTATTTAAAAGAGGGCAGGTTTGGCACTTTTATGCTGATGTCACAAATGTTAATATTTCTTGGGAGCTCAGGAAGATTCATATTCTTTACAGCTGATACAGCACTGGCTGGAGCTCCTGCTAAGCCAGCCTCAGATTTCTCTAGTTTATTTTGTGCATCAATTTGTTTAACAGTCTCATTCATGTTGGTCTCCAATACCATTCCCCCCACATCACCATGTCTGCAAGAATATTGTGAACCTTGTCTACATGGAAAATTAAATCCAGTTCACAGACGTTTTCAAAACACTTGTCTAATGTTTCCACAAATACTTGAATTAGATCTAAAATGCCAAGTTCACTTTCTGAAGAATCCACACAGAAGACAAAATATAATGTTGCATAATGTCTATAAATCAGTTTGTTGTCAGATCCTGCAATTAATAATCCTTCTTCTAGGAAATTACAGCATTTTCATCTCTCTTAGATACCAAATGGAATGTCTCCCTGATGATTTGCTGTTGTGTATCTTCACTGTAGGGCTGGTAGAACTTGGAGAGCCGCGGCTTCCCTTGTTTGTTAAGGATGAGGATCGCCTTGATCATGGCTGAGCAGGGCCGACCGGGTGGGAGCTGGGGGCCAGGGTGGGGGCAGGCGCGCGAGCCTCGCCTCGGGATCTCGCTGGCGATCCTTCCCCACCGGGTGAACGGTTTTAAACAAAAACATATGCTAAATACTCATCTGGACAGAGATCACACGAGATAAAATCTACACGATGTAGCGATAAAACCAAGTTATTTAGAACTATTCAGGTAAATTTTAAATACTGAAAAGAAATAAAATGATTGCTTCTGGGAATTAGAAAATAGAGGAGCAGTAAGGGAGAGGAAAGTGTTGCTTCAAAGAATCACTTAACTCTTTAAGTTTACTATGTGCATGCGTATCTTATATAAAAATTTTAAATATAAAGAAATTAAGAACGGAAAAAGAAACAGCTAGCTAGCTAGCTTAAGTTTCTTCATAATTATAATTTTGATATTGTCTATGGCCACACCACCCTGAATGTGCCCAATCTTGTCTAATAATTTTGATGTTATCCTCTTCTCTGATGAAAAGCAAGAGGAAGGCAGTTGGCTTTTACAAAGAGCTTACCATTTTGAACAAATGATGTAAATGGTACTCTAAAGCGAGGTGAAGAATGAACGTATAGATGCATTGAAATTGTCTGCATCTGTGTGTGGAGAGGGAGGGCAAAAGCCCTAGGGACGTGGACTGTCTAACTAAAAGTGTAATATTCCTATCAGTAGTTCCTGATGAAATAGATTAAAAAGATAGACACAAAGTGAGGTAATATTTAATAATTTGCAGGGTTCCTAGAAACATTGTTCAATATTAATTTTTAAGTCTACACTGCCACATATTTCCTTGATATTTAGCTTGAATTGAGTTGAATCCAGTGAAATGTCAAATATATGAGTCCCATTATTTTGTTTGGTCACACATTGATAAGACAGTATTTCTGTACAAATTTGTTTACAAATTTTGTGATATTATTATGATTTTCCTTAAAATCAAGCAAGTTGTAAAAAATGATTTATAGATGTTTATAATAGAGCTTCCTACTAAAGACAGCACTTGGCTTTTCTGGCATATTTTTCAAAACTTTAATGATTAAATAGTTCTTAAAAATGAAATATATATATATATATATATCCCAATTCTCAATAAAAAAGTAGAAAATATTTATATATGATACCCTCAATTCACAATAAAAAAGAAAATATTTCATTTTTAGGAACTATATATATATAAAATCATTTTAAGAAGTTATCAAACACCATTCACATTTATCATTTAAAAAGAATGATTATTTTGCCTACTGTAGCCTTAAAAGATCCAGGGGGAAAATACAAAAAATGTTCTTATATTTTGGCAATTTTCTTACTTAAGTAAGGTGTTACTTATATTGGTGGTGTGATATATTGATTAATAAGATATTAAAAAATCTTTTTTTAAAAAAATTTAGAGTTCTTTTGAAATTCAGAGAAGTTCACAATAATTTGTCTATGTTATATATGTGTGTGTGTATGTATATAGACTCTGATTAGAATTGTCTTTTGATGTTAGTTAGTTCATTCTTAGCTTTTGTTCAGATAGGAAATTGAAGAACAGAATGGTTTAATGGCTCCCTAATTCTAATATGATACAGCTGATCGGTGAAAAAGCAGTGGTCTCCTGATCCTCCATCCCATTCTACTTCTATGATACCAGTAGTAAAGGAGATCCAATTTTTGATAATTATGAATATAAATGAAGAATTTAAGAAGCATGATCTAGTTATGATGATGAGAACAGAAAGGAAAAATAAAAGACTTACAAATTATTTGATCAGATTTGGGAGAGAAAAGATTCATTGAGGAAATGGGAAAAGTTTGGTAAACTTTGTAAAGGTTGGAAATATATTCCCATCAGATTTCCTATATATATATATTTATTTATAAATAGAGTAGTATCTATAAAAATAGCGCTCCTCACTCTTCAGTCTGTGCAGCATGGGAAGACAGAACTGTAAAAGAAAGCCACAATCCTACTGGTCTAAGAATTTAGAGAACTGAGTTTGGGACTGCCTGAACAACTAAAAATTTAGGGGGAAATCCCCAAAAGGAAGGAGCTTCTGGGTGAGAAGACACAAAATCTGTATCTAAGCTCCCCTCAAAACGTTGGCTTACTGCCTCAACTATGAACGTGCCAGTGAGAATCTAAGGAACCTAGCTGAAAGTAACATCTGGGGAAGGCTCCAAGAACTAAGCAGAGATTTTAGCTGCTATCTACCACAGGTAAGACACACTTTGGAGATTAAATCCAACTAAGTTAGAAGGGCTTGATAAACACCTTGGGCTTTCCATAAAGTTAGGAATAAAGACTACATCACAAAACTAAAACTTAGAGCTGCCCTAACAAAATAAAAACCAAGCCTCCCCAAGTTGAAGGCAACCTGTCTGTAATTTAACTACTTGCTAGAACAACACTTTTCAGAGGAAGATTCAGAGATTCTGCAATGTATTACCCTCAGCATAACAATAAAAAATTACTAGAAATGGAAAAATGTGACTTATAGTCAGTAGAAAGAGACCAACAAAGGACATAGGTGTTAGATTTGGCAGAGAAAGACTTTAAAATAACTGTGATAAATATGTTGAAAAGTCTACAAGAAAAGATGGATATAACATATAAAGAAATGGGTAATGGGGAATAAATATTGGAAAAGGTAAAATGAAACTGTCTTTATTCACAGACAACATGATTCTACACGGTTCTTCAAAAATCTATTAGGGTCAATAAGTAAATTCAGCAAAGTTGTAGGATATAAAGTCAGTATTCCTATATTGTTTCAACAGACAATTGGAAGGTAACATTTAAAAATAAATATCTTTTATAATAGTGTCAAAAAACATTAAATACCTAAGAATAAATTTAAGGAAAGGTGTAAAATATCTCTACTTTGAAAGTCACAAAATTGTAGAAAGAAAGACAGACCTAAATGAATAAGATACACCATACTTTGTTGCAAGACAATATTATAAAAATGTCATTTCAGCCGAAATTGATCTATAGAATCAATGTAATTCCAACTCTTAATGCTTTTTTGTTGTTGTTGTTGTAAATTGATAGTGTAACATGAAATGTTATATGGATATACAAAGGACTAGAATGGCCAAGATAATCTTGAAAAAGAAAACAAGTTTTTGGTTTTTTTTAATTGGGGTATAATTGCTTTACAATGTTGTGTTAGTTTCTGGTATACAATGAAGTGAATCAGCTATTAAAAAAAAAAGAAAACAACTTGGAAGACTTAGATTACCTGATTTTAAGACTTAATATAAAACTACAGCAACTAGGACAGTGCATTATTGGTGTAAGAAAAGACAAATAGATTGAACAGAGGAGAGAATCGAGAATTAGGCCCACCTCCATAACTTCAGCTAACTGAAAAGGATGCCAGAAATTCAATGGGGAAAAGAAAATATTTTCAAAAAATGGTGCTAGATGTATCCTGACATGTACATCACAACATATTTAAAAATTAACCTGAGTTGGACTGAAAATCTAAAAATAAAAGCCGAAACTATAAAATCCGTAGAAGGAAGCATAAAGGATATCTTTGTAATCATGCAGTAGGCAGAGATTTCTTGGTGTCTAAAAAAGCAATAACCATAAAAGAAAAAATGATATACTGGACTTTATCAAAATTAGAAACCTGTTCATCAAAAGGCACCTTTAAGGAAAATGAAAAAGTCACATACTCGCCACTGAGGCCTAGTGAAATTATATTATATAGCTTATATATAATAGAAATATGATTTAACCCAGGTCTCTTGAATTTGAATCCTTGCAGAACAAAATATAAATATGATAAAGCTTGACACTGCAAAAATACAGAAATTGAGGCTTAAAAAATGGGCAGGAGAGCTGGAAGTGTGAATAGTAATGTTAGTGTCATCTTATTAACACAAAAAGTGAAAAGAGAGTTGGCAGTTGATGCAATAGACAATAGAAATTTCAGTACTAATAAGAACCTACTATATAGCACAGGGAACTCTGCTCAGTACTCTGTAATGGCCTACATGGGAACAGAATCTAACAAAAGAATATATATATATACGTATATATATGTATATATATATATGTATATATATACATATATATACGTATATATACTATATATATATATATAAAAAACTGATTCACTTTGCTGTACACCTGAAACTAACACAAAATTGTAAATCAACTATATGCCAATAAAAATTAAAAAAAAAAAAGATAGCACATACTTTTTCCCTACCTTGGGAATGATGGTTCTCTTTGCTTGTACTGTCCACAGAATCGGATGATAGCCTCATCTTCCTGCAATAGTACCATAGAAATTATAGTTCTTTTAAGATACATTTCACAGAGGAGACCACAGTTAATTTGTACTTTATGACTTTTTTCACCAATTTGAAATAATTAGTGTTTATCATGAATGTGATGTTTATGCCTTTTTTATTCAACTAGGAGCCAAGTACTTTGTCAACAGCTTTAAGGTGATGGATGTGATAATTAACTAAATGGGGGAAATCTTTTCATAATATATACATATATCAAATCATCACAATGTACACTTTAAATATATTACAAATTTGTCAATTATACCTCAAAGCTGAAAAAAAATAACAAATAAAAAAACAAAAAAATAAGTCAGTAAGTAACCATTAGAAATGAAAGTAATAATAGGATTATTAAAACTGGTAGGAAGAAAAGACAAGTAGCAAGTAACATGGGTGGACTAAATTCTTACCTTTATAGCTGGGAATCAACAGATAATATCCAAAGTCGATAAATCAAAATATAGCAGTGAAACATAAACAATTTAACCTCTGAAAAACTGATTTAAGGATGGGAGGAAGGAATTTGCTTTACATGTTGTGTCCATTCTCTAATATATGATTTTTCCATAATGTGTATTTATTGCATTATTTTTAGATAGAGAGATAAATAGAAGGATAATAGAAAAAGAGGGAGGGAGGGAGGGAAACCAACATACCTAGAGGTTATCACTGCATAGTGAGATTTCAGATGATTTCTTTCTTCACTACACCAGTCAGTATGGCTAACAATATTTTTATAACTGTAAAAAGAAAATAAAGTTGTTTTCCCTTTGAAAAACAGAAAATCTCAAATAAAAATCAACCTTGTTGAGATACTTTGTTGCCTACTGGAAAATAACATCTGGTAGTGTTGGAACCATCTGGTGGGAAAACACTTTTCAGAATGTCAAAGTGTTATTAACTTCTTGGTTTGCATCACGATAATACACTGAATGCAAACCACTGTTGTTTCAGTTGATAAAGTCTGGAGAGTCCTTAGCCTCAAAGTGCCAGGTAGACTGAAGAATAGTTGCCTACTAGTCAAGCAGAAAGTTCTCACAATGATATTGATAGAATTACTGTCAAATGACATTGAGTTCTTTGCAATTACTGAGGGAGTAAAGAAATCCTAAAAATACTGCTATGGCAGTGTCTTTACAATTTGTACTGACATAAGCTCTTTTGGAATTCTTCTCTAAGATTAAGTCTACACCCATAATTATGTCATCCTGTATGCAGAAATGTCATTTTTGCTCAGTTCTTATAACTTGTTTACAGACCTGGAAGAGCAATAGCTAATGGTGATGTCCAGAGCCACCTGTCACTTAGATACCAAAACCTGTTGTAGTGCTCCCACTAGAGCTGTGATGCTGGTTCATCGATGTCCTAAATTAGGTGTGTAGAGAAAAAATTACATGCCATAGGAATGCGTTTTATAGCCAACAGTATTGTTTTAGAAACTAGTCATCAGGTTACCTTGACCATTGTACATGTAGCACATCTGGGAATTATTCTTGGGAAAACATTGGGTAGAAGCTCTTGCTTACTAGTAGCTTGGACTTTATCTGACTACTGCAAAGACTGGAAAAAAAATAAAGCACATGTCAAGATCCAGTGTATTATTTACCAAAATTAATTCCATGATAGATAATGTCAAAACCTTGATCAAGAATCCCTATTGATTTTTTAAGATTATATTAATAGGTTCTGGTAGACTTTTTCACAAATGCCACCAAACTGTTTCCAATTTCCCTACTGCTTTATTCATAACTATGGGTCAGATATTTCCAATAAATCTTCTGCTGTATGTGTGTGCAATTTTTTTAGTTAAATTTAGGATTATCTAGGATCTTGCTTAAATAAATATAGTGAAGTAGTTAAAAGCAAGGATTTTGAAGTCAGACAGACCTGGGGTCTGAATCCTTTAAGCTGGATTTGCTGCATGACCCTCATCAACATATTCAGTGTGAACCTCAATTTTCTCATGTATAAAAAGGAATGAAAGCACAACTCAGAGAGTTGTTGTAAAATTAAATACGAAAATTTATATGTCATCTACTGCAGTTGTCTGCACATTGGACTCTCGTGGGGAGCTTTGAAAAGTCCTCCTGGTCCCTGTGTCCCATTCCAAGAGATTGTGATTTAATTGGTCATGGGTGTGGCCTAAACTTTGAAATTTTTTAAAGGTCTCTAGGTGATGCTAATATACAGATTAGCTAGGAAACCACTGACTTAGAGCATAACAATATCTACATAAAGTTCATATGGCCTAAGTGTTTTATAAACATTATGAAACTTAATATTTATAATAATCCTAAGAGGCAGACACCATATTATCCCCAATTTCTAGACAGGGTTTAGAGATATTTGATAACATAAGGCCAGATAACTAGTACAAAGAAGAATCAATATTTAAACCCTGTTTGCCTAAATTCAAGGTCCAAGCACTCAGTTATAACACAACCTAGCCCTAAGCAAGTTTCCTATTCATAAATTTCCCAATGCAAGTGAGGTATAGCATATTGACAATCTCAGTTTTGAAAAAAAAAAAAAAAAGAAGAAAAAACAAAAATCTCTTCAGAGTTGTATTAGTAAGTACCCAATAAATCATAGAAGCAACTGTTTTATCACATCTCCCAATGGTCTCAAGCAAATGGTCAGGCTGAAAGGATGGTAAAGACCACTGAAAATTGTTGCAGGAAATTGGACAATAAGATTAGATGTGTTTCTCATCATTCCACATTAGACAGTAGATGTTAGTCCTGTCTAACTTTTTAATAGGAATTTGCATGACAACTCACTCCAGCTTCCTTCTAAATGCATCAAGGTTTCAAAATACAAAGATGTCTTTTGGAAGTTATACTCCGCACTTAATTTTCACTTATCTATACAATAGTTAATACTTGTAAAGAACTGAACTAATGTAGCTTTCAGCCACATAATTGAAACATGGTCTGTGTTCAACAAAACTAAGATACAAGCAAAGTGATAAAGCATCAAACGTATTAACTGTGAGCATATCCCTCATGCATCAGTTCTGAACTGGAGTTTTTACTCCATCTTCTCAGATCAGAATTAGTGAAAAGCATCTTTAAACATGACTATTCTCTGCCATGACATTACTTGGTTGAGTAACCAACGGAAAAAGAGGAACAAAGTTAGAAGACAAATGCTATCTGACTTCAAAATTTATTATAAAACTACAGTGATTAAGACAGTGCAATATTGGCATAGGCAGGCAAATAGATCAATGGAAAAGAGTAAAGAGCCCCTTTGTGACCACCTAGAGGGGTGGGATAGGGAGCGTGGTAGGGAGACGCAAGAGGGAGGGGATATGGGGATGTGGGGATATGGGGATATATGTATACATATAGCTGATTCACTTTGTTATACAGCAAAAACTAACACAACATAGTAAAGCAATTATACTCCAATAAAGATGTTAAAAAAAAAAGAAGAGCAAGCCCAGAAATAGACCCACACATGTATAGACAACCGATTTTTGACAAAGGTGTAAAGGCAATTCAGTGGAGAAAAAACTAAACTTCTCAATAAATGATGCTGAAACATTTGAAAATACGTATGCAAAAAACAGAGAACTTCTATCCATACCCCTTACAATACACAAAAACTAACTCAAAATGGATCTTAGATATAATGTAAAAATCTAAAACTATAGAACTTCTAAAAAAAACAACATAGGAGAAAATCTTTGAGACCTTGGGTTTAGACAAATATTTCTTAAATACAACACCAAAAGTAGAATCCATAAGAAAAAAACAATAAATTGGACCTCATCAAAATTTTAAATTTCTGTTCTTCAAAAGATACTGTTAAGAGTGTGAAAAGGTAATCCACAGACCAGGAGAAAATATTTACAAATCGTATATAGAACATGGTGCTTATATCCAGAATATTAATGAACTCTTAAAACTCAACAATTGGGCTTCCCTGGTGGCACAGTGGTTGACAGTCCACCTGCCGATGCAGGGGACACGGGTTCGTGCCCCGGTCTGGGAGGATCCCACATGCCGCGGAGCGGCTGGGCCCATGGGCCATGGCTGCTGAGCCTGCATGTCTGGAGCCTGTGCTCTGCAACGGGAGAGGCCACAACAGTGAGAGGCCCGCGTACCACAAAAAAAACAAAAACAAAAAAAACCCTCAACAATAAGAAAACAGCACAATTTTTTAGAAAGGGAGCAAAGTATTTGAACACACTTCATCAAAGAGCTATATGAATAACAAATGAGCAAATGAAAACATGCTCATTATCATTAGTCATTAGGTAAGTGCAAATTAAAACCACAAGAGGCTGATCCGGGAAGATGGCGGAAGAGTAAGACGCGGAGATCACCTTCCTCCCCACAGATACACCAGAAATACATCTACGCGTGGAACAACTCCTACAGAGCATCTACTGAACGCTGGCAGAAGACCTCAGACCTCCCAAAAGGCAAGAAACCCCCCACGTACCTGGGTAGGGCAAAAGAAAAAACTAAACAGAGACAAAAGGATAGGGACGGGTCCTGCACCAGCGGGAGAGAGCTGTGAAGGAGGAAAAGTGTCCACACACTAGGAAGCCCCTTCGCGGGTGGAGACTTCGGGAGGCGGAGTGGGGGAGCTTGGGAGCCGCGGAGGAGAGCACAGCAACAGGGGTGCGGAGGGCAAAGCGGACAGATTCCAGCGCAGAGGATCGGGCCGACCGGAACTCGCCAGCCGAGAGGCTTGTCTGCTCGCCCGCCGGGGCGGGCGGGACTGGGAGCTGAGGCTCCGGCTTTTGTCGGAGCGCCGGGAGAGGACTGAGGTTAGCGGCGTGAACACAGCCTGCAGGGCGTTAGTGCACCGCGGCTGGCCGGGAGAGAGTCCGGGGAGAAGTCTGGAACTGCCGAAGAGGCAAGAGACTTTTACGTCCCTCTTTGTTTCCTGGTGCACGAGGAGAGGGGATTAAGAACGCTGCTTGAGAGAGCTCCAGGGACGGGCGCGAGCCGCGGCTAAAAGTGCGGAGCCCAGAGACAGACATGAGACGCTAGGGCCGCTGCTGCCGCCACCGGGAGCCCTGTGTGCGAACACAGGTCACTAGCCACACGCACTTCCGGGGAGCCTGTGCAGCCCGCCACTGCCAGGGTCCCGGGATCCAGGGACAACTCCCCCGGGAGAACGCACAGGCGCGCCTCAGGCTGCAACATCTCGCCGGCCTCTGCCGCCGCAGGCCCGCCCCACACTCCGTGCCCCTCCCTACCCCCGGGCCTGAGTGAGCCAGAGCCTCCGAATCAGCGGCTCCTTTAACCCCGTCCTGTCTGAGCAAAGAACAGACGCCCTCCGGCGACCTACACGCACAGGCGGGGCTAAATCCAAAGCTGAGCCCCTGGGAACTGTGAGAACAAAGAAGAGAAAGGGAAATCTCTCCCAGCAGCCTCAGAAGCAGCGGATTAAAGCTCCACAATCAACTTGATATACCCTGCATCTGTGGAATACCTGAATAGACAACGAATCATCCCAAATTAAGGAGCCCTGTGGATGAAAGGCGCTTGGTGCTGCAGCCAGGAGTCAGTGCTGTGCCTCTGAGGTGCGAGAGCCAACTTCAGGACACTGATCCACAAGAGACCTCCCAGCTGCACATAATATCAAACAGCAAAAATCTCCGAGAGATCTCCATCTCAACGCCAGCACCCAGCTTCACTCAACGACCAGCAAGCTACAGTGCTGGACATCCTATGCCAAACAACTAGCAAGACAGAAACACAACCGCACCCATTAGCAGAGAGGCGGCCCAAAATCATAATAAGTCTACAGACACCCCAAAACACACCACCAGACGTGGACCTGCCCACCAGAAAGACAAGATCTAACCTCATCCACCAGAACACAGGCACTAGTACCCTCCACCAGGAAGCCTACACAACCCACTGAACCAACCTTAGCCACTGGGGACAGACACAAAAAACAACAGGAACTACGAACCTTCAGCCTGCAAAAAAGGAGACCCCAAACACAGTAAGATAAGCAAAATGAAAAGACAGAAAAACACACCGCAGATGTAGGAGCGAGATAAAAACCCATCAGACCTAACAAATGAAGAGGAAATAGGCAGTCTACCTGAAAAAGAATTCAGAATAATGATAGTAAAGTTGATCCGAAATCTCGGAGATAGAATGGACAATAGAATGGACAAAATGCAAGAATCATTTAACAAGGACCTAGAAGAACTAAAGATGAAACAAGCAACGATGAACAACACAATAAATGAAATTAAAAGTACTCTAGATGGGATCAATAGCAGAATAACTGAGGCAGAAGAACGGATAAGTGACCTGGAAGATAAAATAGTGGAAATAACTACTGCAGAGCAGAATAAAGAAAAAAGAATGAAAAGAACTGAGGACAGTCTCAGAGACCTCTGGGACAACATTAAACGTACCAACATTCGAATTATAGGGGTTCCAGAAGAAGAAGAGAAAAAGAAAGGGACTGAGAAAATATTTGAAGAGATTATAGTTGAAAACTTCCCTAATATGGGAAAGGAAATAGTTAATCAAGTCCAGGAAGCACAGAGAGTCCCATACAGGATAAATCCAAGGAGAAATACGCCAAGACACATATTAATCAAACTGTCAAAAATTAAATACAAAGAAAACATATTAAAAGCAGCAAGGGAAAAACAACAAATAACACACAAAGGAATCCCCATAAGGTTAACAGCTGATCTTTCAGCAGAAACTCTGCAAGCCAGAAGGGAGTGGCAGGACATATTGAAAGTGTTGAAGGAGAAAAACCTGCAACCAAGATTACTCTACCCAGCAAGGATCTCATTCAGATTTGATGGAGAAATTAAAACCTTTACAGACAAGCAAAAGCTGAGAGAGTTCAGCACCACCAAACCAGCTCTACAACAACTGCTAAAGGAACTTCTCTAGGCAAGAAACACAAAAGAAGGAAAAGACCTACAATAACAAACCCAAAACAATTAAGAAAATGGGAATAGGAACATACATATCGATAATTACCTTAAATGTAAATGGACTAAATGCTCCCACCAAAAGACACAGATTGGCTGAATGGATACAAAAACAAGACCCATATATTTGCTGTCTACAAGAGACCCACTTCAGACCTAGAGACACATACAGACTGAAAGTAAGGGGATGGAAAAAGGTATTTCATGCAAATGGAAACCAAAAGAAAGCTGGAGTAGCAATTCTCATATCAGACAAAATAGACTTTAAAACAAAGACTATTAGAAGAGACAAAGAAGGACACTACATAATGATCAAGGGATCGATCCAAGAGGAAGATATAACAATTGTAAATATTTATGCACCCAACATAGGTGCACCTCAATACATAAGGCAAATACTGACAACCATAAAAGGGGAAATCGACAGTAACACATTCATAGTAGGGGACTTTAACACCCCACTTTCACCAATGGACAGATCATCCAAAATGAAAATAAATAAGGAAACACAAGCTTTAAATGATACATTAAATGAGATGGAGTTAATTGATATTTATAGGACATTCCATCCAAAAACAACAGAATACACATTTTTCTCAAGTGCTCATGGAACATTCTCCAGGATAGATCATATCTTGGGTCACAAATCAAGCCTTGGTAAATTTAAGAAAATTGAAATTGTATCAAGTATCTTTTCCGACCACAATGCTATGAGACTCGATATCAATCACAGGAGAAGATCTGTAAAAAATACAAACACATGGAGGCTAAACAATACACTACTTAATAATGAAGTGATCACTGAAGAAATCAAAGGGGAAATCAAAAAATACCTAGAAACAAATGACAATGGAGACACGACGACTCAAAATCTATGGGATGCAG
Organism: Orcinus orca; assembly: GCF_937001465.1. NCBI lineage: Eukaryota > Metazoa > Chordata > Mammalia > Artiodactyla > Delphinidae > Orcinus > Orcinus orca. Next base: position 58,619,768 of record NC_064575.1, on the reverse strand, counting down.
CAAAAGCAGTTCTAAGAGGGAAGTTTATAGCAATACAATCTTACCTTAAGAAACAGGAAACATCTCGAATAAACAACCTAACCTTGCACCTAAAGCAATTAGAGAAATAAGAACAAAAAAACCCCAAAGTTAGCAGGAGGAAAGAAATCATAAAAATCAGATCAGAAATAAATGAAAAAGAAATGAAGGAAACGATAGCAAAGATCAATAAAACTAAAAGCTGGTTCTTTGAAAGGATAAACAAAATTGATAAACCATTAGCCAGACTCATCAAGAAAAAAAGGGAGAAGACTCAAATCAATAGAATTAGAAATGAAAAAGGAGAAGTAACAACTGACACTGCAGAAATACAAAAGATCATGAGAGATTACTACAAGCAACTCTATGCCAATAAAATGGACAACCTGGAAGAAATGGACAAATTCTTAGAAAGGCACAACCTGCCAAGACTGAATCAGGAAGAAATAGAAAATATGAACAGACCAATCACAAGCACTGAAATTGAAACTGTGATTAAAAATCTTCCAACAAGCAAAAGCCCAGGACCAGATGGCTTCACAGGCGAATTCTATCAAACATTTAGAGAAGAGCTATCACCTATCCTTCTCAGACTCTTCCAAAATATAGCAGAGGGAGGAACACTCCCCAACTCATTCTACGAGGCCACCATCACCCTGATACCAAAACCAGACAAGGATGTCACAAAGAAAGAAAACTACAGGCCAATATCACTGATGAACATAGATGCAAAAATCCTCAACAAAATACTAGCAAACAGAATCCAACAGCACATTAAACGGATCATACACCATGATCAAGTGGGGTTTATTCCAGGAATGCAAGGATTCTTCAATATACGCAAATCAATCAACGTGATACACCATATTAACAAATTGAAGGAGAAAAACCATATGATCATCTCAATAGATGCAGAGAAAGCTTTTGACAAAATTCAACACCCATTTATGATAAAAACCCTGCAGAAAGTAGGCATAGAGGGAACTTTCCTCAACATAATAAAGGCCATATATAACAAACCCACAGCCAACATTGTCCTCAATGGTGAAAAACTGAAAGCATTTCCACTAAGATCAGGAACAAGACAAGGTTGCCCACTCTCACCACTCTTATTCAACATAGTTTTGGAAGTTTTAGCCACAGCAATCAGAGAAGAAAAGGAAATAAAAGGAATCCAAATTGGAAAAGAAGAAGTAAAGCTGTCACTGTTTGCAGATGACATGATACTATACATAGAGAATCCTAAAGATGCTACCAGAGAACTACTAGAGCTAATCAATGAATTTGGTAAAGTAGCAGGATACAAAATTAATGCACAGAAATCTCTGGCATTCCTATACACTAAGGATGAAAAATCTGAAAGTGAAATCAAGAAAACACTCCCATTTACAATTGCAACAAAAAGAATAAAATATCTAGGAATAAACCTACCTAAGGAGACAAAAGACCTGTATGCAGAAAATTATAAGACAGTGATGAAAGAAATTAAAAATGATACAAATAGGTGGAGAGATATACCATGTTCTTGGATTGGAAGAATCAACATTGTGAAAATGACTCTACTACCCAAAGCAATCTACAGATTCAATGCAATCCCTATGAAACTACCACTGGCATTTTTCACAGAACTAGAACAAAAAATTTCACAATTTGTATGGAAACACAAAAGACCCCGAATAGCCAAAGCAATCTTGAGAACGAAAAAAGGAGCTGGAGGAATCAGGCTTCCTGACTTCAGACTATACTACAAAGCTACAGTCATCAAGGCAGTATGGTACTGGCACAAAAACAGAAATATAGATCAATGGAACAGGATAGAAAGCCCAGAGATAAACCCACGCACATATGGTCACCTTATCTTTGACAAAGGAGGCAGAAATGTACAGTGGAGAAAGGACAGCCTATTCAATAAGTGGTGCTGGGAAAACTGGACAGCTACATGTAAAAGTATGAGATTAGATCACTCCCTAACACCATACACAAAAATAAGCTCAAAATGGATTAAAGACCTAAATGTAAGGCCAGAAACTATCAAACTCTTAGAGGAAAACATAGGCAGAACACTCTATGACATAAATCACAGCAAGATCCTTTTTGACCCACCTCCTAGAGAAATGGAAATAAAAACAAAAGTAAACAAATGGGACCTAATGAAACTTAAAAGCTTTCGCGCAGCAAAGGAAACCATAAAGAAGACCAAAAGACAACCCTCAGAATGGGAGAAAATATTTGCAAATGAAGCAACTGACAAAGGATTAATCTCCAAAATTTATAAGCAGCTCATGCAGCTTAATAACAAAAGAACAAACAACCCAATCCAAAAATGGGCAGAAGACCTAAATAGACATTTCTCCAAAGAAGATATACAGAGTGCCAACAAACACATGAAAGAATGCTCAACATCACTAATCATTAGAGAAATGCAAATCAAAACTACAATGAGATATCATCTCACACCAGTCAGAATGGCCATCATCAAAAAATCTAGAAACAATAAATGCTGGAGAGGGTGTGGGGAAAAGGGAACCCTCTTACACTGTTGGTGGGAATGTAAATTGATACAGCCACTGTGGAGAACAGTATGGAGGTTCCTTAAAAAGCTACAAATAGAACTACCATATGACCCAGCAATCTCACTACTGGGCATATACCCTGAGAAAACCATAATTCAAAAAGAGTCATGTACCAAAATGTTCATTGCAGCTCTATTTACAATAGCCCAGAGATGGAAACAACCTAAGTGTCCATCATCGGATGAATGGATAAAGAAGATGTGGCACATATATACAATGGAATATTACTCAGCCATAAAAAGAGACGAAATTGAGCTATTTGTAATGAGGTGGATAGACCTAGAGTCTGTCATACAGAGTGAAGTAAGTCAGAAAGAGAGAGACAAATACCGTATGCTAACACATATATATGGAATTTAAGAAAAAAAAAATGTCATGAAAAACCTAGGGGTGAAACAGGAATAAAGACACAGACTTACTAGAGAATGGACTTGAGGCTATGGGGAGGGGGAAGGGTAAACGGTGACAAAGCAATAAAGAGGCATGGACATGTATACACTACCAAACGTAAGGTAGATAGCTAGTGGGAAGCAGCCGCATAGCACAGGGAGATCAGCTCGGTGCTTTGTGACCGCCTGGAGGGGTGGGATAGGGAGGGTGGGAGGGAGGGTGACGCAAGCAGGAAGAGATATGGGAACATATGTATATATATAACTGATTCATTTTGTTGTGAAGCTGAAACTAACATACCATTGTAAAGCAATTATGCTCCAATAAAGATGTTTAAAAAAAAAAAAAAACCACAAGAGGATACCGCTACACACCTAACACAATGGCTAAAATTAAAACTGACCATACCAAGTGTTGGTGAGGATGTGAAACAACTGAAATTCTCATTCACTGCTGGTAGAAACTGAAGTGGTTCAGCCAGTCTGGAAAAAGGTTGGACAGCTTCTTAAAGAGTTAAACACAATCTACTATGTGATCCAACCATTCAACATCTACATATTCATCCAAGAGAAATGAAAACATAGGTCCATACAAAGATTTGCATACAAATATTTGTAGCAGTTTTACTTGTACTAGCCAAAATCTGGAAACAATACAAATGCCCTTCGACAGGTGAATGGATAAACAAATTGTGGTATATCCATACTTCAGGAATAAAAACTAATGAACTATTTTACATGCAGCAACATGGATGAATCTGGGAATAATTATGCTGAGAAAGAAGCCAAACAAAATAGAATATATGCTGTATGATTCCACTTATATAAAATTCTTGCAAATGCAAACTAATATATAGTGACAGAAAGCAAATCAGTGGTTGCCTAGGTTGGGGTAGGAGAAGTAGAAAGGGTTATAAAAAAGGCACAGAAAAACGTTTGAGGGTGATAAGTATGTTTATTATCTTGCTTCTGGTGGTGGCTTCACAGGGCTTTGCATGTGTCAAAACTTACATATTTTTTAGTACACTTCAAATATGTGCAGTTTGCTTTAAGTCAGTTATATCTCAACGAAACTGTGGAAGATTTTTTAAAATGTTAAAGCTCTTCTCTTTTTGTTTAAAGACTTTGTTAGCTAAATAGAAAAGCACTGCATATGGTGGGGACATTTTTCTTTTATATTTATTTATTTTGATTATATGCTGCAGTGATTTCTAATATGGCTTGACTTTTCATTTTTCAGTGATAAAAGAATACCTCGTTAAAAGCCTGTTTTATTGCTTAAAGACAGCACAAATATTTTAATCAATTTTCTGGGAGAAAACAAAAACTCCTTCTCCCTCAAAAAGAAATTGGGAGTACAATGGATTAGACGGTTGCATAAACTTTTATAATGCTGATTGTTTTGAAATTCATATTTGGCAAGTTTATTCAATAGTTTGCAGATTTATCTTATGTATTCTGACCCATTTGTTAAAACAGGCAATTATGAGAGAGCACTGCTGGTGAGTATACATTCTCAGGGCTAAACATATATCTACACACTTAAGTACATTTAATATCTGAGCATCAGTTTGCTGAAGATTCTGTTTGTCTTTTTCACCTTTCTCCGAAGGTAAATGGCACAGCAGATTCTTTAAAGACAAAGTTGCATTTTAACAAGCTGGTTTTAGGATTTGTTCATATTCTGTGCTTGCAGTTATTTATTGCTTTATAAAGGTTATATAGGTAGGTAAATATGACTAAAGGTCGATAAAACAGAACAGTTTTACAGAACACCCCATTGGTTTAATGTGGGAAAACTTCTGGCATTTCAAATCATTTTAAATAATGAATATCTTAGAATTATTAGACCTGAAATGTTTATGACATATCTAGATAGGAGTAGATGGTTTTTAAATACCTACAGAGAAGATTCCATAACTTGCTTTTGTAATCTATTTTACTGTAATTTACCTTAAAGTAAGTATTAAAAGCAGAGTAAATTCTTGCTTATTTGGAATTTTGATGAATGAGATATTAATAATTAATATTCTTGTTAATAGGAATGCCATATACAGTATGCCGGGTTTCTAATTTTTCAAAGAAAAAGTATTATGAAAGACACTAAAATGAGGCCTTAGAATACCTAAAACAATCTTGAAATAGAAGAATAAAGTGTGAGGAATCACTCTTCCCATATTAGGGCCCATTGTATAACTACCGTGGTCAAAACAGTATGGTATTGATGGAGGAAAAGATGGATAGATCAAGGAAGGGAACAGAACAGAGGACCCAGAAATGGACCTACACTCTATCAATGTCAATATCCTGGTTGTTAAATATAACTGTGGTTTTGCAAGATGTTACCACAGAGAGGAACTGGGAAAGTGTACAAGGGATTTCTCTGTGTTAATTCTTACACATGCATGTGAATCTACAGTTATCTCAAAATAAAATTTCAATTTAAAAAATTTGCTAAAATAGTAGCAAATGAAATAGAATTTTTCTGGTTTGCTTTTAAATTAAATACAAAATTTCACTTTTCTTGGTGGCTTTCATTAAAAAGATGAGTTATCACACATAAGGACTATAAAAAAAACTCATTATTTGAAATGTCTAGTTAAGTGAATTTTCAATGAATAAGCATTGACTGTACACAAAAGTTGCAGTAAAAAGACCTCAGATAGTTCTAGAAATTACCCAGTAACCTTTTCCAGGGGTGAGAAAGGTGAAACTTAGCAATTTGTCAACCTAAAAAGTTGCTGGTGCCTCCATGAATTACCTATGTCTTGGTCATCTGACCATTTCTCATGTAATGCAATAAGAAAAGGATGTTCTTCATTAGCACACCAGAAGACATATTTTTGCCTTTAAGTATCTATTTCACAATCTTGAAATGTATAAGATTGTCAAGAATATACAAAATTGGAACACAACATTAAAATATTTGATGAGATTATTTTTGCATAATATATTCAAAAGTAATCTAACCTGGGATGTTATAATGGATGTTATATTTGTTTTGTTTTGTTTTTTCCCTGAAGTATGAGCTTTTCTATGTTTTAGAAGAGACTAACATTAAACAGTGAGATGGTAAAATGCAATTCATTTTGAATTAGATAAAAAGTTTTCAAACATCATCTCATAAATTTTTAGGGTTTTAGAAGTATATAGATTATTGGAAATGCTTCATAAAATGCTTTATCAAAACAAAGTTGGAAAAGTAAAAAGAAATCATCATTTGTGAGATAATAGAAAATATATATCAATCTCTGCCCCTGGTTCCTCACCCAGATCTCCTGAAACCCTTCTAATTTCTTAGTGATAAGAGCATTAGGATCATCTCTTGTTCTAATATTTGTCTTTGACCCCATCTCTGACATAGGGCTCCTAAAACCCTTGTGAATTCCTAAGTGATTAGAGTACTAGGGGTATCTTTTGTTCTATTGAGGTGACTCTGGGTGGGCTCTGGGATGGCTTCTGGATGGGGGCTGGTCACCAGAAAGACCAAGCCATGATTAGAAGCTTGGAATTTTCAGCCCCACACCCCCTCCTCCAGAGAGGGGAGAGGGGCTGAAAGTGAGGTTAATAATTGATCACGCCTACGTAAGGAAGCCTCCCTAAAACCTTGGTAGTATAGGGTTCGGAGCGCTTCCAGGTTGGCAAACACATTCACACTGGGATAATGACATACTCCAACTCCACAGGGACAGAAGTCCCCATGCTTGGGGACTCTCCCAGACCTAGCCCTAGGTATCTCTTCATCTGGCTGTTCATCTGTGTTCTTCATCACCTCCTTTAATAAACGGGTAAATGTAAGTAAGTGTTTCCCTGAGGTGTGTGAGCTGCTCTAACAAATTAATCTAACCCGAGGATGGGGGTACTGGGAAACTCCAAGTTGTAGCCAAATCAGATAGAGGTTGTGAGTAAACTGGACTCCTATTATTTGGTATTGGCATTTGAAGTGGGATGGGAACAGTCTTATGGGACTGAGCCCTTAACCTGTGGGATCTGACACTATGTCCAGGTAGATAGTGTTAGAATAGAGTTAAATTATAGGACACCCAGCTGGTGTCACAGAGAATTGGTTGGTGTGGAGAAAAACCTTCACACACTTGGCGACCAGGAGAAATGAAGTGTTCTCTGTGAGTATTAAAAGAGATACACAGAGAAAAAGTGCACAGTAGAGAAGAACTGGGTTTTTCCCTACATTAGAAAGAAAGAACTGCATTTTCCCAATACATCATTGTTTTTTTCTGCCCCTTCATCCCACTGGAATCATCTGATTCAAGCTCTTGCCTTACGTGACTTGTCTAAACAATTCAGGTAGACTACAGGTGTCCCCAACTTACAATGGTTGGACTTAACAATTTTTTGACTTTACGGTGGTGTGAAAGTGATACACACTCAGTAGAAACCATACTTTGAATTTTGATCTTTTCCCAGGCTAGCGATATGCAGTACAATGCACTCTCATGATCCTGGGCAGCAGCAGGGAGCCACATCTCCCAGTCAGCTAGGCAATCACAAGGGTAAACCACAGATACACTTACAACCATTCTGTACCCATACAACCATTCTGTTTTTCACTTTTAGTACCGTATTGAACAAATTACATAAGCTATTCAGCACTTCATTATACAATAGGCTTTGTGATAGATGATTTTGCCCAAATGCAGGCTAATGGAAGTATTTTGAGCACATTTAAGGTAGGCTAGACTAAACTATAATGTTCAGTAGGTTAGGTGTATTAAATGCATTTTCAATTTCCAATATTTTCAACTTACAATGGGTTTATTGGAAAGTCAAGGAAGATCTGTAGTGATTTCTTTGCTCTGACCTGTTTCTCACCTCCCACACATAGTCCATCTTCCATACTGTCCCCAGAGTGATCTTTCTAATGAGGAATCTGCTCACCTACTCTCTATTTGAAATTGAGTCATTGCTTTTGATTGCCTAAAATATAAAGTCTAAATTTTGCTGGCTATAAAAAGCTATCAAATATATAGGCCCAATACCTGCCAATCCTAAATACACATCCCACAGTCCAGATGGGCCACTTCATTTTCTCAGAACACACCACGCTTTTTCTCAGATGGCTCCTTTAACCTAGAGTGCCCATCTTGGTCTTTGCTGGTTAATGATCTCACTTCCTCTCTGAAGCTGTCCTCAGTATCTTGAGACAGCCCATCACTCCTTCTTTTTGCTCTCACAGGATTTTACATGGAAGAATAGTTACTATTTATTGAGCGCTTACTAGGTACCAGGCACTGTGCCTAACTAAGCATTTTACAGACGTGATCTCATTTAATATTCCCAGAAGCCCTATGAGGTAATGTGGCACTTTTCGCACTGTCTTCTCATTCATTGTTTTCACGTCCATATCCTCATTAGAAGAGATTGGTATTATTCATCTTATCTGAACCACCTCCTCCTATAGTATCTGATCAAATCAGGTGCTCAATAAATGTTTGTTAAGTGAGTGAATGATGGAATGAATAAAGTGAAATAAATAAACAATAGGGTGCTTTAAAGACTAACTTGTTAGAGAGAACTGGCTTTACCATATTTTACATGGCCAGAGCACTGGGAATATGCTTCCTAATCCAAATATCTCCCTTCTTGCTCCTGGCATGATGCCTGAAATCCCCAGGATTCACAAGAATGCCCTGTCTTTATTTTTTATTCTTATTGCCATCAACCAAAATTAGACCATGTCTTGCCTTTTATTTGATCTACATTCAGATCTTCTCCTCTTTAATTATTACTAGACACCATGGAAGAGAGCAATTATCCTAAAATACTAGTCTGATTATATATTTCCCCTGCTCAAAAATCTTACAGTTTTTTAAAAGGAATCCTTTCTCCCTAGCCTGACTTTCAAGAATCTCCACAATTTGGTCTCAACTATTTCCTACTACATTTTAAATGCTCTGGTCCAATCAAGCTGAAATAGTTGCCATTCTCACTTCCATGTCTTTGTTGATTGTAATCCCTCTGCCTGTCTGGGCTGGCCTGTTTCCCTGTACTGTCTAGATGCTTTCCTAGAACACACCAGTCAGAAATGACCTCTTATTTTTCCTATATGCTTATTCCTCTGATAGAAGACTTATAAGAGACATTTGAATTTTAGATTTTTCTCCTATATTCAAAAGTTACCTCTTTGGGCTTCCCTGGTGGCGCAGTGGTTGAGAGCCCACCTGCCGATGCAGGGGACACGGGTTCGTGCCCCAGTCCGGGAAGATCCCACGTGCCGCGGAGTGGCTGGGCCCGTGAGCCATGGGCGCTGAGCCTATGTGTCCGGAGCCTGTGCTCCGCAACAGGGGCCATAACAGTGAGAGGCCTGCGTACGGCAAAAAAAAAAAAAAAAAAAGTTAGCTCTTTGAGGGATCGAGTAGACCTTTTCAGTTAACTGCCCACTTCATAGAAAATTCCCTTTTCAAATAAGTGCCCCCTTCCCCATATGAGGGTGAATCCTCCACAGCTGTGCATCTGCCACATTAGTCGGTTTCTCAGAACATGGGTGAGTAGATTAGGGAGGAGACCTAACCATGCTGGGCCAGCTAGATTCTCCTCTTGGAGACTATGCACTTGTAACAAAAAAAACTCTTAGCCTGGATCTGTCTCCTAAATGGAGGAGCTGGGAACTAGAGAATTGTGAAGCATTACCGGTGTACTCGTAAGGCTGTGTCCCTCCATGGGGACCATTTTGTTCCCATAAGAAAAGGGCAGCCCTCTAGGTAGATGCAGCTTCAGATGCAGGGCACAAATATATGTAGTGACCTTGGGCAGCCATAGCATTTTTCTTCATAGCTGGGGAGGCAGAAAAATTTGGGTTTCAGAAAGAGCAAAATGAACCAAAAACGAAAGAGAGAAAGAAAGAGAGAGAGAGAGAGAGAAAGACAAAGCCACTGCCTGGTTCCTGTCAGCTTTCCAGAAACTGGGTATAGTCCCTATTGAGATACCATTGCATATGCCTGAGAAAATCCAGTATTCTTCCCCAAAACTCCTTTTTCACTCAAGGCAAAATGAGTTGTGCTTTAGTCATGTAATCCCACAAGGCTGAGAGTAGTTTTTCAGAGTAACTTGCAATGTCAGGCACCTGCTGTATATATTTTGAATGTGGGTTGGACTCCTTGTCCTTAATGTTGGCTGTACATCAGAAACACCCAAGATGCTTTTAAACCTACCAATGCACGCATCCCACTGTAGACCAGTTAAATTCAAACTGGCTTGGATGGGAGGGCTCATGCATTTGATATTCTTTTAAAGCTTCTCTGATGATTCTAAAATGTAGTCAGGAATTATAACTGGGTTAGATGTTATGAAAATACAAACACTGAGGAGGAACTGCTAAAACATTAAGCCATTTTTATTTGTTAACTCATCTATGTTGAATCATTTAATAGATTATACAGTTTGGGGAAGGTTTTCAACAGTATGGTAGGGTCAGGGTAGCATCAGAAGCAGTAAAGAAAAATGTATAAAAAGACAGAGAGGATTCACAGAAAGATAGACAAGATGAAAAGGCAGAGGGCTGTGCACCAGATGAAGGAACAAGATAAACACCCAGAAAAACAACTAAATGAACTGGAGATAGGCAACCTTCCAGAAAAAGAATCCAAAATAATGATAGTGAAGATGATCCAGGACCTCAGAAAAAGAATGGAGGCAAAAATCAAGAAGATGCAACAAATGTTTAACAAAGACCCAGAAGAATTAAAGAACAAACAAACAGAGATGAACTATACAGTAACTGAAATGAAAACTACACTAGAAGGAATCAATAGCAGAATAACTGAGGCAGGAGAACGGATAAGTGACCTGGAAGACAGAATGGTGGAATTCACTGCTGCGGAACAGAATAAAGAAGAAAGAATGAAAAGAAATGAAGACAGCCAATGAGACCTCTGGGACAACATTGAACACAACAACATTTGCATTATAGGGGTCCCAGAAGGAGAAGAGACAGAGAAAGGATCCGAGAAAATATTTGAAATGATTATAGTCGAAAACTTCCCTAACATGGGAAAGGAAATAGCCACCCAAGTTCAGGAAGCACAGAGAGTCCCATACAGGATAAACACAAGTAGAAATAGGCCAAGACACATAGTAATCAAATTGACAAAAATTAAAGACAAAGAAAAATTATTGAAAGCAGCAAGGGAAAAACAACAAATAACATATAAGGGAACTCCCATAAGGTTAACAGCTGATTTCTCAGAGGAAACTCTACAAGCCAGAAGGAAGTGGCATGACATACTTAAAGTGATGAAAGGGAAGAACCTACAACCAAGATTACTCTAACTGGCAAGGATCTCATTCAGATTCGATGGAGAAATCAAAAGCTTTACAGACAATCAAAAGTTAAGAGAATTCAGCACCACCAAACCAGCTCTACAACAAATGCTAAAGGAACTTCTCTAAAGGGGGAAACACAAGAGAAGAAAAGGACCTACAAAAACAAACCCAAAACAATTAAGAAAATGGTCATAGGAACATACGTATCGATAATTACCTTAAACGTGAATGGAATAAATGCTCCAACCAAAAGACACAAGCTCTCTGAATGGATACAAAAAAAGACCCAGGGATTCCTTAGTGGCGCAGTGGTTAAGAATCTGCCTGCCAATGCAAGGGACACGGGTTCGAGCCCTAGCCCGGGAAGATCACACATGCCGTGGAGGAACTAAGCCCGTGTGCCGCAACTACTGAGCCTGTGCTCAAGAGCCCACAAGCCACAACTACTGAGCCCACGTGCCACAACTACTGAAGCCTGTGTGCCTAGAGCCCGTGCTCCGCAACAAGAGAAGCCACCGCAATGAGAAGCCCGCAAACCACAACGTAGAGTAGCCCCCTCTTGCCACAACTAGAGAAAGCCTGTGTGCAGCAATGCAGACCCAACATGACCAAAAATAAAAACAAACAAATAAATAAAAACAAAACCCATATATATATTGTCTACAAGAGACCCACTTCAGACCTAGGGACACATACAGACTGAAAGTGAGGGGATGGAAAAAGATATTCCATGAAAATGGAAAGCAAAAGAAAGTTGGAGTAGCAATACTCATATAAAATAAAATAGGCTTTAAAATAAAGAATGTTACAAGATAAAAGGAAGGAAACTACATAATGATCAAGGGAGAGAAAAGGAAGGAAACTACATAATGATCAAGGGTTCAACCCAGAAGAAGATATAACAATTATAAATATATATGCACCCAATATAGGAGCACCTCAATACGTAAGGCAACTGCTGACAGCTATAAAAGAGGAAATTGACCATTAACACAATAATAGTGAGGGACTTTAACACCTCACTTACACCAATGGACAGATCATCCAAACAGAATATTAATAAGGGAACACAAGCTTTAAATGACACAATAGACCAGATAGATTTAATTGATATTTTAAGACATGCCCTCAAACAACAGCAGATTAGACTTTCTTCTCAAGTGCACATGGAACATTCTTCAGGATAGATCATATCTTGGGTCACAAATCAAGCCTCAGTAAATTTAAGAAAATTGAAATCATATCAAGCATCTTTTCTGACCACAACACTATGAGATCAGAAATCAATTACAGGGAAAAAAACATAAAAACACAAACACATGGAGGCTAAACAATACGTTACTAAATAGCCAAGAGATCACTGAAGAAATCAAAGAGGAAATCAAAAAATACCTAGAGACAAATGACAATGAAAACACGATGATCCAAAACTTCTGGGATGCAGCAAAAGAAGTTCTAAAAGAGAAGTTTATAGCAATACAATCCTACCTCAAGAAACAACAAACATCTCAAATAAACAACCTAACATTACACATAAAGGAACTAGAGAAAGAAGAACAAACAAAAGCCAAAGTTAGCAGAAGGAAAGAAATCCTAAAGATCAGAGCAGAAATAAATGAAATAGAAACAAAGAAGACAATAGCAAAAATCAAAAAAACTAAAAGCTGGTTCTTTGAGAAGATAAACAAAATTGATAAACTGTTAACCAGACTTATCAAGAAAAAGAGGGAGAGGACTCAAATCAATAAAATTAGAAATGAAAAAGAAGTTACAACAGGCATCGCAGAAATACAAAGCATCCAAGAGACTACTGCAAGCAACTCTATGCCAATAAAATGGACAATGTGGAAGAAATGGATAAATTCTTAGAAAGGTATAACCTTCCAAGACTGAACCAGGAAGAAATAGAAAATATGAACAGACCAATCACAAGTAATGAAATTGAAACTGTGATTAAAAATCTTCCAACAAACATAAGTCCAGGACCAGATGGCTTCACAGGTGAATTCTATCAAACATTTAGAGAAGAGCTAACACCCATCCTTCTCAAACTCTTCCAAAAAATTGCAGAGGAAGGAACACTCCCAAACTCATTCTATGAGGCCACCATCACCCTGATACCAAAACCAGACAAGGATACTTCAAAAAAAGAAAATTACAGACCAATATGACTGATGAATATAGATGCAAAAATCCTCAACAAAATACTAGCAAACAGAATCCAACAACACATTAAAAGGGTCATACACCAGGATCAAGTGGGATTTATCCCAGGGATGCAAGGATTCTTCAATATACGCAAATCAATCAATGTGATACACCATATTAACAAACTGAAGAATAAAAACCATATGATTATCTCAATAGATGCAGAAAAAGCTTTTGACAAAATTCAACACCCATGTATGGTAAAAACTCTCCAGAAAGTGGGCATAGAGGGAAACTACCTCAACATAATAAAGGCCATATATGACAAACCCACAGCAAACATCATTCTCAATGGTGAAAAACTGAAAGCATTTCCTCTAAGATCTGTAACAAGACAAGGATGTCCACTTTCACCACTATTATTCAACATAGTTTTGGAAGTCCTAGCCATGGCAGTCAGAGAAGAGAAAGAAATAAAAGGAATACAAATTAGAAACGAAGAAGTAAAACTGTCACTGCAGATGACATGATACTATACATAGAGAATCCTAAAGATGCCACCAGAAAACTACTAGAGCTAATCAATGATTTTGGTAAGCTGCTGGATACAAAATGCACAGAAATCTCTTACATTCCTATACACTAATGATGAAAAATCTGACAGAGAAATTAAGGAAACACTCCCATTTACCATTGCAACAAAAAGAATAAAATACCTAGGAATAGGGGCTTCCCTGGTGGCGCAGTGGTTGAGAGTCCGCCTGCCGAGGCAGGGGATACGGGTTTGTGCCCCGGTCCGGGAAGATCCCACATGCCATGGAGCGGCTAGCCCCATGAGCCATAGCCACTGAGCCTGTGCGTCCAGAGCCTGTGCTCTGCAACGGGAAAGGCAACAACAGTGAGAGGCCCGCATACCGCCAAAAACAAAAAAAACAAAACCTAGGAATAAACCTACCTAGGGAGACAAAAGAACTGTATTCAGAAAACTATAAGACACTGATGAAAGAAATTAAAGATGATACCAACAGATGGAGAGATATACTGTGTTCTTGGATTGGAAGCATCAATATTGTGAAAATGACTATACTATCCAAAGCAATCTACAGGTTCAATGCAATCCCTATCAAATTGCCAGTGGCATTTTTTTATAGAACTAGAACAAAAAGTCTTAAAATTTGTATGGATCCACAAAAGACACTGAACAGCCAAAGCAGTCATGAGGGAAAAAAACAGAGATGGAGGAATCAGACACCCTGACTTCAGACTATACTACAAAGCTACAGTAATCAAGACAATATGGTACGGGCACAAAAAGAGAAATATAGATCAATGGAACAAGGTAGAAAGCCCAGAGATAAACCCACGCACCTATGGTCAACTAATCTATGACAAAGGAGGCAAGGATACACAATGGAGAAAAGGCAGTCTCTTCAATAAGCTAGTAAGAACCTGCTGATTTAAAAGATAAATTAAATTTTTTAAAAATGGAGCTTAAATTCTTTTATGGGCAGAGGGAGGGGTAATATCTAATTTAAAAAAAAATAGAGGACAGGCATTGAGTTTAGTTCATATTTTTTCAAACAGCAAATTATTAGGGCACTAGGAGTGGTTGCATAAACCAGTAGCTGATCAAACAGAAGGAAATGGGTTATGATAGTCATTTTCATTCCAAAAATATGGAATTCTTTTGAAAGGATATCTTAGAAAACAATATTTTGCTAAAATTTTAGATAATATTTTAGGAGGCAGCATAAACTTCCAAGAATACTTGGAAGTTTTTAATTTTATCCCTCCCCTCCTTTCCCCACTGCTAATCATAAGATTGTTTTCTACATCTGTCACTCTATTTCTGTTTTGTAAATAAAACAGAATTTGTACCATTTTTTAGATTCCACATATTAAAATATGTATTTTTAAAGCTCTATTCCTGATTTCCCCACACTGTTCCCTGAACTCAAGTATGACTTCATTCTGCTTAAGACATGGTTGGTGCTGTACTTCTTCTTAATGCATTCTATCTGGTACTGCGGCTATTTCAGCGCTTGTCTTTGCCTTCTACTTAATTAGAAGTGCCTTGAGAGAAGCTTCTCACAGAACCTTCTTCAATTAGAGCATGTTAGTTTTATTTGTTGGGTTAGGCTGTATCATTTAGGCATAAATTCTACTGAAAATAAGGTAAACCATACCACAATGGCTTAAACCATGGGTTTATTTTTCTCCTGTAGCAAGAAATCCAGACCCACGCCCCTATGGTCAACTAATCTATGACAAAGGAGGCAAAGATATACAATGGAGAAAAGACAATCTCTTCAATAAGCGGTGCTGGGAAAACTGGACAGTTACATGTAAAAGAATAAAATTAGAACACTCCCTAACACCATACACAAAAATAAACTCAAAATGGATTAGAGACCTAAATATAAGACTGGACACTATAAAACTCTTAGAGGAAAACATAGGAAGAACACTCTTTGACATAAATCACGGCAAGATCTCTTTTGATCCACCTCCTAGAGTAATGGAAATAAAAACAAAAATAAACAAATGGGACCTAATGAAACTTTAAAACTTTTGCAAAGCAAAGGAAACTACAAACAACAAAAAGACAACCCTCAGAATGGGAGAAAATATTTGTAAACGAATCAACCAACAAAGGTTAATCTCCAAAATATATAAACAGCTCATGCAGCTTAATATTAAAAAAACAAACAACCCAATCCAAAAGTGGTCAGAAGACCTAAATAAACATTTCTCCAAAGAAGACATACAGATGGCCAAGAAGCACATGAAAACCTGCTCAACATCACTAATTATTAGAGAAATGAAATCAAATCTACAATGAGGTATCACCTCACACCTATTAGAATGGGCATCATCAGAAAATCTACAAACAACAAATGCTGGAGAGGGTGTGGAGAAAAGGGAACTCTCTTGCACTGTTGGTGGGAATGTAAATTGATACAGCCACTATGGAGAACAGTATGGAGGTTCCTTAAAAAACTGAAACTAGAATTACCATATTACCCAGCAATCCCACGACTGGGCATATACCCGGAGAAAACCATAAATCAAAAAGACACATGCACCCCAATGTTCATTGCAGCACTATTTACAATAGTCAAGTCATGGAAGCAACCTAAATGCCCATCAGCAGAAGAATGGATAAAGAAGATGTGGTACATATGTACAATGGAATATTATTCAACCATAAAAAGGAACGGGGCTTCCCTGGTGGCGCAGTGGTTGAGAGTCCGCCTGCCGATTCAGTGGACACGGGTTCATGCCCCGATCCGGGAAGATCCCACATGCCGCAGAGCGGATAGGCCCGTGAGCCATGGCCGCCGCGCCTGCGTGTCTGGAGCCTGTGCTCCGCAACGGGAGAGGCAACAACAGTTAGAGGACCGCGTACCGCAAAAAAAAAAAAAAAAAGGAACGAAATTGGGTCATTTGTAGAGACGTGGATGGATCTAGATACTGTCATACATAATGAAGTAAGTCAGAAAGAGAAAAACAAATATCATATATTAACGCACATATGTGGAACCTAGAAAAATGGTACAGATGAAACAGTTTGCAGGGCAGAAATAAAGACACAGATGTAGAGAACAAACTTATGGACACCAAGGAAGGAAAGTGGCGGGGGTGGTGCTGGTGGTGAGATGGATTGGGAGATTGGGATTGACATATATACACTAATATGTATAAAATGGATAACTAATTAGACCCTGCTGTACAAAAAAATAAAATAAAATTCAAAAAAAAAAAAAGAAATCCAGATACAGGCACACCAAGGTTGGCACAGTTTCTCAAGGAAGCAATACATTCTTTCCATCTCTCTGATTCTGTTGTCGTTACTATTTAGCATGTCACCTCATGGTCATAAGATGGCTGGTATACCTCTAGGCATTGCATTTTTTTGCAGGCAAGAAGGGGACATGTTCAAAATGTCCAAAGAACATTCCAACCCAATCATTCCTTTTAAAAAATCTTTCCTGGAATCTTAGCCAGCAACTGCTTTTTGGTTAGAATTGGACACATGGTTACCCCTGGACCAATACTGAAAGACGATGAGGGAAAAAAGAATTATGCATAGGGGTTGAGCCAGCCAGAAACATTGTACCATAAGGTTTTATTCTAATTAGACTTGAAATGAGTATTACAGATTATTTGGCACCCCCTACCGAGATCTGACAGCCAAGATAATCTTGGGTCAGAAATGTCTGAGATCCATAGCCAGGTAATGGCAGAACAGAGACTAGATTAAGATCCAGCTATTACCATTCCTAAGCCATCAAGTGTTACATACATCTGCACGTGGACATTTAGAAGGTCCTACTTTAGAAGCTATGCATCATTTCCAAAGACAGAATTTAGAATGTTGGAACTTTGCTTTAGCCATCTCCCAAAGAACCTTCCCCTTCCTATAAATCATCAGAGCAACAAATAGGAAAATAGAACTTTCAGTCCCACTTTGATTTAAAAGATGGCAAAATTAACTGTTCAAAATTTCCGTGGGATATGTCCTCCATAAGTTGTCCTCTTGCTTTGGGTAACTGGGAAAGTTGTTTTTAAAAATCTCTAATGCAGAACTAATTCATTATACAGTGAAAATCCAAAAGCGTTTACATGCAATCCCAATCTTTGTTACTTTCCCTTAGTATACACTACCATTGATTATTTTTGCTAGGAAACTTTTTTATAAATTATTGTTGCTATCAAATGACTTTGACCCTTGACTCCCCAAAATAAGGTTTTGCTAAATGTATACCACCTAAATAATTATCATTTCATGATTTTTGTTTCCCCAAATGACTAATTTTAGCTCCCTAGGTATGATATTCACACTTCAGGAAAAAAACAGTATACCTCCATTTCAACCACCTAATGCTCGCAAGAGTGTTGATTATTACTTCTCCACATCTATGATTTTTATCATTATGAATAAATGCTAAGTGGTAGTTATTATTAAGTTCCGGTTGCTATAAGTTCAACAAGACAGTGGATACACATCTTTGAATGTTAAAATAGAAATCAGTTGTATTCTTATGTTCAAACACGTTTGGGCCTGAATTTTTAGGACTCGTTTTTTCATAACTATATTATTACCCTTATACATATATGCATAGCATATACATAATTTAACCATTCAGCCATCTGCTGTCATGTTTCCTTTTTTCTTAACCACTTTAAGGATTATTCAGCAATAATCTTGCTACCACCACAAACTGTGTTAGGGAGAATAATTCTATGAAAATTCAACCTCATAAGCTAGCATTTTAAATAGGGAAGTACAGTAAAGAAATGTATACAAAATGTTTTACATACATTTTGTAATACCCCTCCGTAGTTTTTCTAAATCAATTTTAATCTGTTTGGGATGTGTAGTTTATCGGTTATATTTCAATTTCTATGGCAACAGATGCAGTCATTGCATACACATTCTGCAGCTGGGTAGACAGACAGTCTCCTCTGAGACTTTAACTTGCAAATAAAGCAGTGTGTGAGTAAGAGGCAAGCGTTCCTCTCCTCCAGGAGACTGAGTACATTATACTTGCAGGATACCAGGCTGAGGCCATAGCCAAAGAAAGTCTTCCAAATGCAACCCTTTCTCCAGGTTTTCATGGAACGATTGAGACATCTTTGCACAAGGCATAAAGATACTTCCACTGCTGCTTTTCGAATTTGGGACTTAGGCTAAATAAAACACAATGGAAAAATGTTCACTAAGTACCTGGTTCTCATCCATTTCTTAAGACTTCCTGTGTTTCTGAAGTGGAAATTTATAAAAACACAGTTCAGATGTTCTGAAAATAAAGCTTAGATGATGATGAAAATAAAGTAATAGAAGTCACTGCACACACACACAAAAAAGTAGGAACCAAAGAAATCTCTGTAACAAAAATTCCTTAAAAGTCTTTCATGATGCCCTGAAACTGAGATTGTGCATTCATTTGAGCTACTTCTTCTGAGCAAGTGAATGTTTTATACATAGTTGACTCAATTAAAGGAAAGATGCTTTCATTTTTTTTGTTACAGAAAATTTCAAATATAAACAAAAATGGAAAATACTGTACAATGAACTTTTATGTACTCACCTCCCAGATTCAGTTATTATCAATACTTTTACATGTGTTTTATCTATAAACCCACACAAACTTCTTTTGACAAATTATATTAAAATAAATCATGTCCTTTCAGTCATATATCTACTACATCTCTAATTGGTAAGGATTCTCTAAATGTAACAATTGTGCTGTTATCTATGACACTTAAAATGAGCAATTATTTAATATCAGAAATATTCTATTTTAAATTAATAATGTGAAAAGAGATTGATGTTAACAAATGAATCACTTTCATAAAAAAATGTAAATTATTTATTTTTCCCATGGAGAACAAAATACGTTTTAAAAATCACTTTTTATTTTGTCCCTAAATTTTGTTTTTCTTTTCTAGAGGAGGTATGATCATGAAGTTATTTCCTATCCTACAATAGTGTAGGGACTACCCATTGAAGAATTTAATTTTAATTAACTGAAATAATGTTTAGGTATCTCTGTCTTCAATTTCCCTTCAGTTGGCCCAGAGGTAAATACCAAGAGGTTATCATCCGCCATATACCCATCATTGCTTAACACTAATGTTTATTAAATGTTTCAGTAAATGTTATTGATTAAGCTATTTCTCCATGAAAACCTTTCTCTTAGAATGACCCATGTTCCATTTGTTGAGTGTCTGTCTCTTTGCCTTTCCACTTAACTCCTATGAGAGTCTTTCTGATACATTTCCTTGTCTCTTTATTCTTGATTTGTCCACCTATTTATGTCTGTGAGTATCTTTATCTTTTTTTTTCTTTTTCTCATTTTTCTTTTTCTCCATTTCCACCTTCCGTTGCCTCTAATCTCTGCCTCTCCTTCATGGTTGTTATATTTATTGAGTATATGGCAATATTCCGTGTTCTTAATTTTAAAAATAGATAAAAGAAACATTTGGGGCTTCTCTAAAGGAAAATAAAATGGCTTTTCACTTGATTTGTTTTCTTCCTTCAAAGTAGTAACTATCTTAGCCTCTTTGTTTAGAATACATATTTAGGCATTCTAAGATGTATTGAATGTTTACTGAAGATGATTTCCAAATAATTTTTTTCAAAGAATAATTCAGTTTATTTAAACAAAAACAAAAACAGTTCACCCATTACTCCCACTTCCCCACTGCTCCCATCCCGCCCCTACCACCCCCCAGCCTCTGGCAACCACCAGTCCATTCTCTCTATGAGCTTGGATTCATTGATTGCTATACCTTTCTTTCTTTCTTTCTTTCTTCCTTCCTTTCTTTCTTTCTTTCTTTCTTTTTTCTTTCTTTCTTTCTGTTTCTTCTTTCTTTCTTTCTTTCTCTTTCTTTCCTTCCTCCTTCCTTCCTTCTTTTGTTTTTTCCTTTCCTTCTTTCCTCTCTTCCCTCCTCCCCTCCTTCCTATCCATTCATCCATCAATAAGCACTTAGGTTGTTTCCATATCTTGGGTATTACAAATAATGCTGTAATGAACATGGGTACTCATATATCTTTCTTTTGGGGTTAGTTTTTGTTTTCTTTGGATAAATACCCCAAAGTGGAATTCCTGGATCATATCATAGTCCTATTTTTAATTTTTAAAGGAACCTCCATACTTTTTTCCATAGTGACTGCACCAATTTACATTCCCACCAACAATGCACAAGTGTTCCCTTTTCTCCACATCCTATCTAATACTTGTTATTTCTTGCATTTTTGATAATAGCCATTCTAACAGGTATGAGGTGATATCTCACTGTAGTTTTGATTTGCATTTACCTGATGATTAGTGATGTTGAGCACCTTTTCATGTACCTATTAGCCATCTCTATGCCTTCTTTGGAAAAATGTCTCTTCAGATTTTCTGCCTATTTTTTAAATTGAATTGTTTGGTTTTTGCTATTGAGTTGCATGAGTTTTTATATATTTTGGTTATTAACCCCTCGACAGATATATGATTTGCACACATTTTCTCCCATTCGGTAGGTTGTCTTTTCATTCTGTTGATGTGCAGAAGCTTTTTAGTTGATGTAGTCCCACTTGTTTATTTTTGCTTTTATTGCTTTTGTTTGGTGTCAGATTTAAAAAATCATTGCCAAAACCTATGTCAAGAAGATTACCACCTATGTTTTCTTCTAGGGGTGTTATGGTTTCAGGTCTTACGTTCAAGGCCAATGTTTCCTTATTGATTTTATTTCTGAATTACGTATCCATTGATGTAAGTGGGGTATTAAAAGTCCCCTACTATTATTGTATTGCTGTCTATTTCTCCTTTTAGGTCTGTTAATATTTGCTTTGTATATTTAGGTGCTCCTATGTTGGGTGCATAACTACTTACAAATGTTATATCTCGCAGGTTTGACCCCTTTATCATTATGTAATACCTTTCTTTGTCTCTTATTACAGTCTTTGTTTTAAAATCTATTTTGTCTGATATAATTATAGTTATTCCAGCTTTCTTTTGGTGTTCATTTGCATGGAATATCCTTTTCCATACCTTCACTTTTAGTCTGTGTGTCGTTATATCTAAAGAGCCTCTTTTAGGCAGCATATAGACGGATCTAATTTTTTTTTTAATCCATTTAGGCACTTTATGTCTTTTGACTGGAAAATTTAGTCCATTTACATTTAAAGTAACTATTTATGTGCTTATTGCCATTTTGTTCATTGTTTTCTGGCTGTTTTTGTAGTTTCTCTCTGTTCCTTATTTCTTCTTTTGCTCTCTTCCTTTGTGGTTTGATGACTTTCTTCAGTGGTAACTATAGATTTTTCCTTTGTGGTTACCATGAGGCTTACATATAACAGCTTATATCTATAACAGTCTATTTTAAGTTGATAACATCTTAAGTTTGATCACATTGTAAAGCTCAACATTATTACTCTACCCCCATCATGGTTTATGATTTTGGTGTCACATTTTACATTTTTTTAGCATGAGCAACCCTTAACTAATTATTATAATCATAATTATTTTCACTGATCTTGCCTTTTAACCTTCATACTAGCTGTATAAGTGATTAATCCATTGCCTTTACTATATATTTACTTTCCAATGCAATTTAACCTGTCATATGTGTTCTTGTTACTAATTAGCACCTTTTCTATTCAGCTTAAAGAAGATCCTTTAACATTTCTTGTAAGGTCAATTTCCAAAGAATTGTAAGCATTTTTGTAACTAGGAATTTCACTCCTTCTTGTGGCTTCTATGCTAATAGTATAAAGGGAATTGTGTAATGCTTTGATTTTTAGAAAGGGTCACTCAGTTTAGAGAGTTTCAAAACATCACTCAGCAAATGAGTGCAGACCCCTCATAGTGCTCAGTGTTTTACTTAGTAAATTTATAGTTATTCCAATTGAATTCTGTACTAAGTACAGATTTTTGTGGGCTTTGTTAAAGTCTTAAACCTGGAGGACATCTTAGAGACAATATACCCTAAAAGTCCTTCATTTTACCAGTTGGAAAACAGAGACCAGGGGAGGCTAGGTGACTTCCAAGTATCTCCTCATAAGTACGAAATAGAGGTAGAACTAGAACCTCAGTTTAATGACTATCAGCGTACTTCCCCTACAATTTTTGGAAATAGGAGATGATTATATGTTACATGGTGTGAGAGGACATAATACTTGCTTACATCAGTATAACATGCACTGTGAGTTGTTTTTTGAGGGTGCCTAAACCTCCCACTCTTTGATCCAGTGGGTCTAGAATGTTGAAACACATTAGAAGGACAGCTGGCCAGATAGATAAAGAGGTATGGAAAGTTTAATCTGCTTTCATTAGCATCATGCTAAGATGCAGCTAATGGTAACTTTACTAAAAATAAGTCAGGACACCCTTGCCTGGGAATTTCAAAATGGGAAACTACCCCCAGTGAAGAAAAAATATATACATTGGAATGAATTTATAAAACAGTATTAGTTTTCATCTGTGAAAGAGAAAGGATATCGATTATTTTCTCTACCTTAAATGATCCAATGTATTTGTTGGCTTAATAATATAGTTCCTGTCATTTTTGTTCCATTTCGTTACTAAGTTCCCAAAAAGCATGTTACTTGCTTTAATTATATGATAAGCATAAATGGGTACACATGCCACATTCTTGCTGTGAATAAAGTGCCTTGATAATAATGATAATGGGGAAGATAATAACACACATGCCCTAAATACTCATTTAAGTGATTTAAACCCAATGCCTTTTGCTCTCCAAAAGCAACTTTAGGAAATTCAACCCCCAGTGGATAAGCTATATTTTAAGATGTTATTAACTTTACTTAATATTAGATATTTGTCTCATGTATTTTAAAAATTACTAGGTTTATTTCTATTATGTTTTTAAAAAACTCCCTTTTATGACACACAATTTTATTAAAAGGATACATTATCAACAATTCACTGTTTTTCAGTAGGTTTAGAACTACTGCTAAAAAAACCACTCTCCTTCATTCTGTGTTTCCAATGAGAAAATAAATAACTATTAAAAATGTCACTTCGGTGAGGTTATTAACAACCTTAAATTATAGGGAGGTTCCCCTGAAGGGGAAAAAAGGATGATAAAACACATCTACTTGAAATGGCTTCATAGTTTAAGCAAACAGCATAGCCCCCAAAAAAAGTTCCACCCAGCAGGAAATGGTAAGAACAGCCATAAAATATTCCAGAGAAATAGACTACTTCAACAAAAAATTAGGGGAAAAAAGTCAGCCCACGACATCAATTGAATTTTGACTGAGACTGTCAAAGACTTGGGCTGGAAAAACACAACAATAGAGAATCTAAAATTTTTAAACAGCACTGGAAAGTGCAGCCCCTAGGAAAAATAATGGAGGCTAATGCATTAAAAATAGGGTATAGATACTGATCATATGTTGTAATTCAGTCTCTTTTTTTCACATTAAGCTTTAAGAATAAAATCGAACATTGTCACAGCATAGCTAATTAATCTATTATAATATTATTAAAATGCACTCACTAAAAACACACAATTCCAGATCGCTGTACTTCACATCTAATTCATGCTGTGAACTATTAAAATTATTTCTATAAAAGTTTCCGCTGATATCCCAAAAAAAGGTCTTAACTTGCAGTAGCTTTCCCCTAACTTTAGTATCAAATAACAACCAAGAAACATAAATAGAATCTAGTCATAGGAGTTGACATAATGGGAAAAACTGGGGCCTTCAAAGTTAGTTTAAATGTTTACACTAGTTGCTAGTCAATGACCTTGGATAGGTTGCTTAACTTCTCTAAGCCTCCATTTTCTTTATATATACAGTGGAACTAATGATATTTATCTTATTGGGTCTCCTTTACCACTTAAGCAAGATTGCATATATCTTGGCTTAGAGCATGGTAGATGCTCAATTAATGCTTATTTCTTACATTTTTATGATTAGGATAGAGCTTGAATTAAAACCTGGATTTCTTTAAATGCAGGCCAGTGCTCTTTTCCTGTAGATTACACAAACTGTTGCAGTCAGCTGGAGGGCCACCCTGAGAAGAAGGCTGGAGAGTAAATATTTGTCTAAAGAAAACAGAAACCACCAAATGTAAAATAGATAGCTAGTGGAAAGCAGCCTCATAGCACAGGGAGATCAGCTCGGTGCTTTGTGACCACCTAGAGGGGTGGGATAGGGAGAGTGGGAGGGAGACACAAGGGGGAGGAGTTATGGGGATATATGTATATGTGTAGCTGATTCACTTTGTTATAAAGCAGAAACTAACACACCATTGTAAAGCAATTATACTCCAATAAAGATGTTAAAAAAAGAAAAGAAAACAGAAACCTTCATCAAGTTTAAAGTGTTCAGATAGACAGTATAGTAAGCAAGAAGACTGTGTATGAATCAAGTATGGAAGTGATGCTTCAGGTTCCTGTATCTCCAATATCTAGTGCATCATAGGAATCTTTGTGGAAACACAAATACCCTAACACATTGTGTTGTGTTCTGCCTTTACTTTAAAGGTGTTTTCTTGTAAATCTCAAATTTTCTCAATGAAGCCTGGTATTTTTGTTTTCTGATTCTTAATAATTTGATTCTTATAATGTATGCATAGAGATATTTTATTTTACAAATTGTACAGGTAATAGTTAAGGGATTGGTGAGCATTTGTATAGAACATTGCCACCTTTGGTTAGATTTTAATGAAAAAGCATATGTTTTAAGCGAGCTGTCTGGAAATACATCTTTACAAAACTCAGAAAAGGCTATGCAAGAGCTATCTCAAATATATTTGCTTTTATTTAACAACTCCATTAGTGGTTGCGTAAGCAGATAGGGTAGGGGTCCCGGGAGAAAGAGAACCAGGCATGGCTTTCTTGACAAAATGGAAGCCATTTTTGGCCTAAGCCATTTTGTGATCTAAAACTGGCCACATGCTTGCCTTTGAACAGGTCTCAGTAATTAATGATCTTGAACAAAGAATGAAGACTGTTATCAGGCAAGAGAAGTAACAATAGCAAAGATAATATATCAGTTGTGAAGACTCCCATTTCTGTTTCAATGGAAAGATTAACCTGAAGGACTTAACCACCAGAACAGTGGAACCTAAGGTATGATGATGTTGACCTTTTCTGACCCTCATGACTTCAATCAACTAAAGCTTGGACTCAGTCTACCACCCAAGCCCCTTCATGAATATGCATATATGCTTACCTTAAAATTTCCCCAATTTTGCTATTCAGGGAGACACTGCTTTGGAAAAGCCCCCTGTATTCTCCTTACTTGCTGCAAATAATAACTCCTTCCTTCTCCCAATCTTTGGCTTGGTGGTGTTCTTTTGGCTGGACACTCACCAAGGGGTGAACCCAGTTTTAGGTAGCAGTATGATCTGATCAACTCAAAAGGATTTTCCCTCTTATTTCTACTTAGTTCCTGGAGAATGCTCTGAAAAATGCCACTATTTTGGCATCAACTAGGTAAGTTTAAATTCTCAGTCTTTGTCCTATGATATGGAAGGGCATAGTCACTGAAGATGATGACTTCTACTTAGGAGGCCATGTTTAGTAAAGCAGAAATAGCCTTAGCAGCACACTAAAGTTTCACCATACTTACTGGATGTCATTACTCATTGATTCCCATGAGATATGTATTATAGTTTTCTTTCTAGACACCTTTTTAAGAACTTGGCTCTACTTTTATTATCTCCTTTTAACAGATCAAGGAAATTTAACTTAGAGAAGTTATATACATAAAAATTCACAGCTTGATTGGGACAAAGGTGAAATGGAAACCCCAACTAATGACTCCAGAACCATGCTCATAAGAGCAACACCATATTCCTGAAATAGTTAATAAATATTTTTTCCCCTAATGGCAACTCATCTTCCAGGGTAGAAAACAAGAATTGCCAGGCCAAATCAGGAGGAGGCTGACTCTGTTTTCCATTCTTTCACCTACCCACCCTTAGAAATTCCATGTGTTCCAATGACCTTAATTTGCCCATGTATTCAACATGCACTTCCTACCTCAACCTCTGTCTTGAATTCAAATTCCAAACCCACATTGCTGACCTTTGGCTGGGTGTCTCCTCTTGGATGTTCTACCATTACAGAGACTCAACTTGACCAAACTGAATGCTTCTTTTCCTGAAATAACTTTCCCTTCCAAACTGTCCCAAAATCACTCTTGTTTTTGATTTTTCCTTCTTCCTCTTTCCTTACATCCTATCAGTCACATAATCTTGTTAATTGGTTAATTGATTCAGTCTTTACATAGGTCCTGGGTATACATTGTGCCCCCAAGCACAGGCCTGCGAGCCAAGAATATCAAGATAAGCCTCTTCCCTCTAGGCTCACAGTGAATGGATTTCAGAGTCTTATTTAATGTCTTTCACACCCAAGACTTTCTTTCCATCTCCACTACCAGTATTTTAATCCAATTCATAATCTTGTCAGGATCAGACTTTTGCAAGCGTTTCCTAACTGGTGGTCTGTGGCTTCTATTCTCTCTGCTCATCCCTAGTCTGAGCCCCCATTCCTTGTGCTCCATCTAACCATTCTATTCACTACCAACAGCAGACTCTTCCTGAACCCTGCTTTGCAGTGTTGCTTCTTTGCCCATATGCCTTTAATGCCTGCTATTGCTGGCAGAATTATGTTCAAACACATTAAGCTAATTTTCAAGGATCTCTACAACCTGCTCCCCCCCCTTTTTTTTTTTTTCAACCTGCTCCTTTGTTCAGCTTTATTTCCTACCAAAGGAGTGTTTCGGAAAGTTTGGTACTCAGATTCCCTCAATCAGAACCACATAGGCATTTTTTCAGGAATACAGATTTCTTGTTACCAGTGAATCAGTTTCTCACGCTCATTTGAAAAACTGAAAAGCAGTCACTGACATCCAGGATCTGGTCTGGCCCTCACTGCTGGGCACTGTGTTTTCTTGTTGAACATGAGCCATGTCACAGAACACCAACATCAGACAAGGCTCCACAGTGGCCGTGACAACCAACCTGCAGTCAAGCATCAGCACAGACAAGAACAGGAACATTGTCTGTTTTCCCGTAAACGAGTCATATGCATTATTACTTATCTGAATCCTTTCTATCCTGCAAAGCTAACTTACATTCCCCTTCATCACTGAGGGCCCCCTGACCCTGCCATTGCACATCATTTCCTCCTTCACTGAACTCATACCAGTGTGCGCATTTGGAACTAAGTACAAAACATTGCATTGCTCCCTCATCCCTTAACATTGCATGGACCTCCTCTCCTTAAAAACTGTGGCTTTTCAACATCAGACTCTCCAGAGGAAAAACGATTCTAATTGATATCAACAGAAAAATCTTCCTGAATCCTACTTTGTAATGCTGCTTCTTTGCTGGTACACCTTTAATGTTGCTATTGCTGGCCAGAATTAATTTCAAATATTTCAGCCTGTTAGGAATGAACAAACTAGGCTGTTCAATATCAGACCCTTAAAAGCAAAAGATAGGAAAGAGAGGGCATTCTGGGAGTGTCAGGTCTCTGCCAGGACCACATCTAGGAAGAGGCCCCCAGGAAGGCTCCAGAGGACAAACAGGAGAGGCAAAATCTGGCATTGTTGAGTATCAAGGAGGAAGGTAATAAGTACATGAAGAATTAAATGAAAAATAATTAATGAATGCTTGTGTTCCTAGCAGATTTATCATCAGACATGCTTGAATAGCCCTACGTGTTGATTTCATGTCTTTCTGATATTTTTCTTTTTTTTTTGAAGAAAGCATGAATATGATAACTGGTCTTTTTTTTTTTTTTAACCCTCTTTTACCTCCATTTATTTATTCCTTTTTTCACTACTCAAATGTTTTGAGAGCACTTTCCATATGTAAGGCACTGTGCTAGGGACTGGTGGCACAAAATTAATTAAGAAAGACAGGTCCCTGCTCTCACTGAAAGCCCACAATATACTGAATGGAAAGGGAAAATTAAATATCAGATTGCTCTAAATTATGCTAAGTACAGAACAAGGGACTATTGGACTACATAGGAAGGATTCTTGGAAGGAACAACTTTAAATGGACACCTAAGGGATTAGAAAGAGTTAGTCATTTTATAGAATTGTAGCGAATCATTTAATATATGTGTTAAGGTCTTTTTAAAATAGCTTTATATCTACTGGCTCAAATAAAAAGTTTTAGATACCAAGGTTTAAGAAGTTATTTTCTAAGGACTTACCTCCTTCAATATGCTCTTGACAATTGCTAGCTACCTGCTTTTAAAATACTTCACTTTTCTGTCTCTCCAACATTTGTGTTCTTTGTATCTTATTATGTGAGTATATCTTTCTGTCCTGAAAAGCATTCTGTGTTGCAAGATCTTACAAGGTTTTCTTTGGTAAGAAATATCACTATGGCATAATGTCAGATCAAAAAATGGATCCGGGCTTCCCTGGTGGCACAGTGGTTGAGAATCTGCCTGCTAATGCAGGGGACACGGGTTTGAGCCCTGGTCTGGGAAGATCCCACATGCCGCGGAGCAACTAGGCCCTTGAGCCACAGCTACTGAGCCTGCGCGTCTGGAGCCTGTGCTCCGCAACAAGAGAGGCCACGACAGTGAGAGGCCCGTGCACCGCGATGAAGAGTGGACCCCGCTTGCCACAACTAGAGAAAGCCCTCGCACAGAAACGAAGACCCAACACAGCCAAAAGTAAATTAATTAATTAATTAATTTTAAAAAATTTAACAACATAAACATACAAGTTTAAAAATGAAAATAAAAATGACTGGCCAAAATATTTTTTTTAAAAAATGGATCCTCCATTGGGGAGTATCATGACATACCACAAGTGTTGCCTTCAAACATTCCTGGGAGCTGCTGCAGTTTATGTGTATTATTGATCAATTACTTTTTTCCCCCAATATTGTACAGACTACTTGGGTAGCAAATAACAGGAAGGCAGGGTCCATGTCTATCTTATCTATAGCAGAATGTCCTCCCAACACCTAGTACCATTTCTTACACCACATCATAATGCCCATAATATAAAGAAAATGATAATACACCTTTGCAAAAATTGGAGAGGATGTAACCAATAGTATAGGGAAGCAGAAGAGGGTAGAAACAAATAAACCGAGGAATTTGAATTTTACTGGAGATAAAATGGTGGCAACTTGAAATGCATAGTGATCCAAAATTCTTGTGGTTTCAGAGAAGGTATACAGAAATAAGTCCACATACACTCACATTTCAAATGAGAAGAACTTGTGGTTAGAAGAGGATTACTGAATGAGACATGATCCTTTACTTCAGCAGCCTACAGTCTAGCTGAGGAGACAAGGCTCAAGAACAAGAAACAACCTGGTAGCAATTAAGTTCTAGGCGTGAGGTGCTGAGAGGCTGAGATATGAAAGAAGCAGAGAGAATGAGGAGAAGGAAGAAGAACGTGCATTTTGAATTTAGTGTCACATCCTTTTATATGCTTGTCTATGTCAATTTGTTCATTTAAAAATATAAGTTCCTAGAGGGTAGCAACCATGTCTATTCGATTGACTAAACTCTGATAGCTAGGACAACTTACACATCAAATGTCTTACAGAGTCTCCTAATCTATAAAGTAATTCTAGCTTCTCTGTAACTGCCTCCTTTAGGTCATTTCACCTGTGTCCTCTACTGACCTTTGGAGTTAAAGTCTTAGGTGCCAACTTTCCCAAAGTGTGCCAATTTTGCTGGCTGTCCAATCCTCCAGCCTCGACATGGTGATGGACGAGACCTACGGCATATATTTGCTTCTCTTAACTGACCTACTTAAACATGATATAGTCCTGTTTAGTCCTCTTGCTGAGATGAATTCCTGCCTGTCCTTTCCAGGCTAGACTGTGTGTTATCACTCCTGCCCCTCTGTGCAAGTTATCTGTTGCTGTACAACAAATTACCCCAACATTTAGTGGCTTAAAACAATGAACATTTATTATCTTATTCAGTTTCTCAGGATCAGGAATCTGGGAGCAGCTTAGCTGAGTGGTTCTGATTCAGTCTCTCATGAGGCTGCAGTCACACTGTCAGCTGGGGCTGCAGTTATCTAAAGACTGGAATGGGGCTGCAGGATTCACTTCCCAGCTCACTCACATGACTGTTGGCAAGAGGCCTCAGGTCCTCACACAAGGGCCTCATTATAGGGTTGTTCATGGTACTGCAGCTGGCTTCCTCCAGAGTGAATGATGAGAGAGAGAGAGAGAGAGAGAGAGGAAGAGAGAGAGAGAAACACTGCTTCTTAGGACATGCACTATTAATTCCACCTTTTTCTGTTCATTAAGAGCAAGTTCCTAAGTCTGGCCAATATTCAATGGGAGGGGATTACACAAGGATGTGAATACCAAGAGGCATAAGGGGTTGGGGTTTTTTTTGTTTTTCTTTTGGCTGTTCCACACAGCATGTGGGATCTTAGTTCCCCGACCAGGTATCGAACCTGTGCCCCCAGCAGTGGAAGCGTGGAGTTTGAACCACTGGACCACCAGGGAAGTCCTATAAGGGGTTGTTTTATTACTTTTTTTTGTACTTTTATTTTATTTATTTATTTATTTATTTAACATCTTTATTGGAGTATAATTGCTTTACAATGGTGTGTTAGTTTCTGCTTTATAACAAAGTGAATCAGTTATACATATACATATGTTCCCACCTCTCTTCTCTCTTGCATCTCCCTCCCTCCCACCCTCCCTATCCCACCCCTCTAGGTGGTCACAAAGCACCGAGCTGGTCTCCCTGTGCTATGCAGCTGCTTCCCACTAGCTATCTATTTTACGTTTGGTAGTGTATATATGTCCATGCCACTCTCTCACTTTGTCACAGCTTACCCTTCCCCCTCCCCATATCCTCAAGTCCATTCTCTAGTAGGTCTGTGTCTTCATTCCCGTCTTGCCCCTAGGTTCTTCATGACCTTTTTTGTTTTCTTAGATTCCATATATATGTGTTAGCATACGGTATTTGTTTTTCTCTTTCTGACTTACTTCACTCTGTATGACAGACTCTAGGTCCATCCACCTCACTACAAATAACTCAATTTTGTTTCTTTTTATGGCTGAGTAATATTCCATTGTATATATGTGCCACATCTTCTTTATCCATTCATCTGTCGATGGACACTTAGGTTGCTTCCATGTCCTGGCTATTGTAAATAGAGCAGCAATGAACATTTTGGTACATGACTCTTTGAATTATGATTTTCTCAGGATATATGCCCAGTAGTGGGATTTCTGGGTCGTATGGTAGTTCTATTTTTAGTTTTTTAAGGAACCTCCACACTTCTCCATAGTGGCTGTATCAATTTACATTCCCACCAACAGTGCAAGAGGGTTCTAAGGGGTTGTTTTATAAAGTCACCCCTTTATAAGGTGACTTCTCCATTCTTCATTTGAAGTAGTTACCTTAGTTTTCTCATATATTTATTAACTTCCTCATGGAATTAAAGTGAATTCTAATCTGTTTGCCTGTGAAACTATGTGAAGTCAATATTTTATCTGGTAGCCTCAAAATAAGAGTTCCCCTTCCTCCTACTGACAAATTTTACCTTTTTGAGAATGAAAACATACTTGTGTTTCCACCCAATATTGTCTTCCTCTGAAAGCTGTAGGTTACCTCTTCTTGCTTATTTTGATTTGTAAGTCTGTCAGGATAACAGCACAAAACATTCTTTAAACTGACAATGTCAAAAAGCAAACAGAGAATTCCTTCTCCTCCTTGCTGCCAACTGAAAATATTCATATCCAAGTCCTTCGCCATTCAGTCAGCAGGCCAAACCCAATTCACTGTAAAAGCTAGCATTTGCCAAATGTTTTTTTTGGTTTACTTACATCGAATAAATAAAGAACTCTATTAATGTGAGCATTTGTTCATTTCATAAATAATTGAGATAATTCAGGGCTTGAGTCTTCAGTGTTTAGAGGAAGCAAGAATTCAGCAACTCAAACATAACCTACTGTTGCCATGATTTGACTTGGGGCAAGATTCTTTTAAGCCAGGTATAAATTGGAAATTGGAAGTCAAGGTCATGGCCTCTGTCATTCAGGAATTTACAGCTGGTGAATACGTTAGAGCTTTGGTTCCTGAAACCATCCCTATTGTCACTAAGAAAGCACAGACTGGTCTGATAACTCCCTTCTTGCTTTTAAGGCAGCAGTAAAGATTTTCCTTTCTTAAATGCATGCCTACTTGGACAGCACTGAAAGGATTGTCCTAAGAAGGAATAATACTAAAATACCCCTGATGGATGCTTGAGCAGAAGTCATTTGCATTCATAGATTTGGTCCTCGGTCAAGTGCATGAACAGAATGTAGACAGGATTGTATTCCAGTCTCAGTTCCACCACAGCTGTATTAACCTCAGCAGTATCTCTGAGCTTAGTTTCCTTAAAAGTGAAATGGGAATAATGAATAAATATACTTGCAGATTTGTTTTGATGACAAAATGTGTCAAAATACTAGTAAAAGGGTTGACACATAGTAGGCATTCAGGAAGTGCTGATTCTTCTTCCTTTTGTGTCCCATTAAAATGTGCTGGAAATAACTCTACCAGGAAGCTTTTTCATAGCTGTTGCCTCATTTTCTGGCCTGGCTGGCGAATCTGGTGTGGAGGGAAGCTTTTCTACCTTCTTCATGCAGGACATTATATTGTTAACTGTATTCCAGAGACTTAAGAGTGAATTAACTGAATATTTAAGTACTCCCTGAAGTCAATGCATGATTTAGGAAATTATGTATATTAGAATGTTATGCTGCAACATGATACATTAAGTCCCAATGAAGCTGTGGTTCCTAGTTCAGACTGTATTTAGTTTCTCTGCTTAAATTTTATTATAATGGAGATCATCGATATCAAGTGAATCAAGCCAACTATGAAAACATCACTAATAAGAGAAAAACATTTTAATGTATCAAAAAACCGCTCTATGAAGTTTTACACAAAATACACCACTTATTTCAGAGACATTTGCTAGAAAGTTGCTAATGTTGAGTTTTATATTAACTTATGTTTACCAAATGCTTTGCAGTCACCTTTATTTCCCACCTCCAAAGACTTCTGATAATGGATCAAATCAAACCACCACCTTGGAGAAATGATTTTGTTGAGATAGAAGGCACCATTACACCACACGCCAACTGAAAATTTAGGATAATTTGGTCTACAATATTTTGTAGAACCCCTTCTACTGTCAAAATAGCCAAACAATAGTGTTGAACTTTTTCTCAAATAATTGAAAACCATATTGTCTCCCAAACTCCCTTCACTTTGCCCGCAGAGCAGGGAAGAAGAATCAGAATCTTTTTCTTACTAGAACTTAATATACTCAACCCTGTCGTATCATCTTGGTTTCCTTGTCACATTCATGCTTGATGTATTTTTGAACAATATCCCACCCATGCTCAGTCTTCTCCATCTCACACCATCCAAGTTCACAAAGGACTGCTATATAAACCATGGTTCAATTTTTAAACATATAGTGATAAATATGACTGTGAAGAGAATGCAACTACTCATGTTGAAAATGAGTCCATCCTATCCCTGGAGACCAGGAATTTATGAGGAAGCCTTGGCAGAATCAGAGGCTATTTAGTGAACATGGAAGCAGAGTAGATAATGTTAGATGATATTCCAAGTTAATGCCTTTAAGCTATGACTGCCTGATGCTCCCCTTCACTAAAGAAATGCTGCTAAACAGACTAGATATTTGACCAGTTCATAGGAGACAATATAGACAATAACTATATTGAAGGCATGCAAAACTTCTATAGTACTTTTTGCCTTCCTCTTAATAGGTCCCGTGCAGACTTGAAAACATGGGATATATTTGTTAACTATAGCCTATCTTTTCTTTACTTAAACACAATGTAAATGTTTGGACTCAGGCATTCTTACTTGTAGTCACCTTGATAAATTTTGGGTATTCCCGTATTACCTTAACTCTGCATTTGCAAGTAAGCACATCTATTGATAGTTACACCATGTTATTTTTCCAAAATTCATCTTGAGAGGTTGTTCAAACCTCTTGTGCCCCACCTCACATTCTCTTAACATACTTCTAGCCTGGGTGTTATTATAACAACCAGGCGTACACAAGCATAATGTGACAGCACTTACCTCCACTGCAATTCCTTGCTTTCTGCATCAGGAAATTTTTGCTGTAGCGCCTGTGGGAATCTGTTCAGCTAAATTTTGACTCACACACAAACCTGGAACTGGGAACTGTGAGGGAATTAACAAAATGTAGGACAAGAGTCAGTAGAGAAATAATTCCCTCTTCCACCCCTTGGGTGGAGAACTCTAAGGCATGTTCCACACAGTTCCTCAGACTGTTCCCGTATGATAAGATCACATTGGTTGATTTGCTATGTTTCTTAAACGGAGTTTTTTCCCCCTCAATTGAAAAATGTGAGATTTAGGAATATTTTAGTTATGCCCATTTTTACATTGGCAAGTAGATATGCCATCATGACTTTAAGAAGTATTTTATCAGCTCCCAAATCAATATGCATATTTTCCAGAATATTTAAACAAATCAAAATATTTGGACTATTAAAAAAGTAAACACAGCATGAGAAAAATTTTAATGAGAAATGTGAGTAAATCAAATGTTAAATTGCATGATTCTCTCTGTTCAATGTTTTAGCATAAAAAGTGAAAAATTGGGAATTTCCTGGTGGTCCAGTGGTGAAGACTCTGCACTTTCACTGCCCAGGGTCTGGGTTCGATCCCTTGGTCGGAGGATCCTGCAAGCTGCCTGGCATGGCCAAAAAAAAAGGAAAGTGAAATACTGGATATTTGCCCTTGGAAACATATTATTTTTCTCTTTTTAAATAATGGAAACTAGTAACAAAATAAAATTACTGCAGCATAAATAGAAAAAGTGTAAAAGCCCTAGTATATGACATGATCTTTGAATTTGCCTCAAAATGATTTCCCATTTAATACCTTCCCTTAAATATTGATACAGAATCAGAGGTCAGCCAAACATCTTGGCAATGCTTAAGAAATTATACTTTAAATGAAGTATGCAAATACTTATTTTTGTTTTCTAATCTTAATTCAGAGAAGATGGAAAATACAAGTATTCTCTCCCTAAAGAAATATTAACTCATCAAACTGGGCTGCTTTGGAATAAAAAGTCCTACATGTGTGCCCTGTGAACTTATTTAATATAACTATGAGTACTGTAATTTCTGCATTTCCTGATTGGTACTAAAATTGCAAGTATATTAGTTTAATATTTTATAGGGGTTTTGGAAGACTGCTCTTGAAATTTTCAAGGTATAGGGTTGTTTTTCCTCTGGAAGGAAAATCCCAGCATCTGACAATAATTCTCTGTAATCTTTTACTTGGACAAAAGCTCTGATTGGTTATAGTCATGGCTTTTCCTCACACACAAATTGAACAATTTCACAAGTAAAGAGGCTTCACTTTTTTTCCCTTTCATTCAAAATAACAAAAACTCTACATCATACTCTCCCTTTTCCTCTGTCCTAGAGTCACCAAAGTATTAGGTCTAATCCCAGACACCCTGATTAGTTACCCAGTCTCCATAGTTACTTTTTTAATTTTTTTTTTTTTTTTTTTTTTTTTTGCTGTACGCGGGCCTCTCACTATTGTGGCCTCTCCCGTTGCGGAGAACAGGCTCCGGACGCGCAGGCTCAGCGGCCATGGCTCATAGGCCCAGCCGCTCCGCGGCATGTGGGATCCTCCCAAACCGGGGCACGAACCTGTGTCCCCTGCATCGGCAGGCGGACTCTCAACCACTGCGCCACCAGGGAAGCCCACTTTTTTAATTTTTAAAAAAATTTTTGGCCATGCCCTGCAGCTTGCAGGATATTAGTTCCCCAATCAGGGACCGAACCCAGGCCCTGGCAGTGAAAGTGCCGAGTCCTAACCACTGGACCACCAGGGAATTCCCCATAGCTACTTTTAAAAAGGGAGAGTTTTGATCTGAGTGCTCAGAGTGTGCTTCATGGTTTGCAACAGTTCCATTGACATTATCCTTTGTTCTGTGTGATGTTGTTTGTTATTTATATTTCTCTGTTTTTGTGACCCTACACATCCACAGAGCACTCTGTTATTGACTGTAGACAAAAATCTTCTCAAATAATAAACTTTATCATAATTGTGAACTATTTTGTGGAAATAACAGGCTTATGTTCAGATGCATAGTCTAGCCTACATAAACCTCTCCCTCCCCAAAAATGTACGTAATTTTATTTTCATGTGGTCATAAGAAACAGTAAACTTCTTGTTTATTATTTTTCACAGCAGCATTCATGGAGCTTACATTTTTGGTATATTGGTTACATTACCTAGAAACTTCCTAGAAATCAAAAATTCAATTAAAAATTCAAGGAAGTAGGCAGATGATTTTATAATTATCAAGGGCTGATTTTAAAAGTAGTACAAAACAGAGCTTCCCTTGTGGCGCAGTTGTTGAGAGTCCGCCTGCCGATGCAGGGGACAGGGGTTTGTGCCCCGGTCCGGGAAGATCCCACATGCGGTAGAGCGGCTGGGCCCGTGAGCCATAGCCACTGAGCCTGCGCATCCGGAGCCTGTGCTCTGCAATGGGAGAGGCCACAACAGTGAGAGGCCCACGTACCGCAAAAAAAAAAAAAAAAAAAAAGTAGTACGAAACAAAGTAGCTAGCGCTTACTAAACATTTCTTTTTAGGCATCTGTGACAAATAATAATTAGGTCTCAATCATTCCCTCTCTCTTGGGTCATTTTCATCAACATGCTGGAATGTCTGCCTCCTTTAAAAAACATGCTTTGTGCCTTTTCCCTCAAGTTACTTTCTTTTCCTCTACTTTCCTAAAAACATTTTTTTTTAAAAATTATTTTTATTGGAGTACAGTTGATTTACAGTGTTGTGTTAGTTTCAGGTGTACAGCAAAGTGAATCAGTTATACATATAAATATATGCACTCTTTTTGAGATTCTTTTCCCAGATAGGCCATTACAGAGTACTGAGTAGAGTTCCCTGTGCTATACAGTAGCTCCATAGTACTTACCTATTTTACATGTAGTAGTGTGTATATGTCAATCCCAATCTTCCACTTTATCCCTTAAAAGCATCTATACTCACCATCTTCACTTGCTCTCCTCCTATTCCTATTTTTAAACCCCTCTAGTCAGGCTTTCATTCTTCCACTCCACTGAAAATACGCTCTTCAGGGTCATTATTCTTGCTGAATCCAGTGGTTTATCCTCAATCTTCATCTTATTGTACCTTTCCTAGAGCAGGATTTGACAATAATTGATCAAGCCTACTTTTTGAAAAACATTCTTCTTTTGATTTCAGAGACATCATACACCTGTTTTCCCTTCTACAAAACTGACCTTTTTTCTGTTTTTTCTTACTCTTCCTGGCCTCTAATTTTTTTTTTTTTTTGGCCTCTAAATTTTTAAGAGCCCCAAAGTTATCTTCACTGAAATTGTAAGGTTTCTTTGTTACTGTTTGCATCGAGCTGAGGGCTCTGTGGATAGAGATCCTGCTTCCCAGAGGGAGAACATTTCAACCAGGGGACATAGCAAGAGTCCAGTTGAACTACAAAGTATGGCTGCTTTTTGGGCACTTCTAGCTCCTAGTGTCCAGGGACCAGTCAGCAAGATAAGGAGTCACCATTTTTGCAGGGGAAATTGACCCTGATCATCAAGAGGAGGTAGGGCTGGTTAGAATATGTGTGAAGCCCAGGTGATCCACTTGGGTGACCCTTGGTACTCCTTGACCAATTCTGATGGTAAACTGAATTTACCAACTGTAGTAACTCTGGCCAGAGAAGGGCATGGTAAGCAGTGCTCAGACCTCAGAAGAAAGGGTCTGGGTCATGCCAGGTAAACCACTGAGACCAGAAGAGTTGATAGCTGAGGGTGAGGGGATCTAGAACGTATAGTAGAGGAGGGAGACAGCCAGTGTTAGTTGTGGCCCCATGACCAGCTGCAGCAGTGAGCACTCCAGCTTGTCCCACTAACCTTCCTTTTCCAAATTTCCCTCAGGAAGAAAGGCGCATGGGGAGCTGCTTCTGGAAAGTATGCAAAGATTGAGGGACACATGGGGTAGATTGTGGTAGCCATTGTGACATTTCCCCAGCTTCTGGGAAGGCTGCTGGAAGGTGATCCTCAGCTGTCAGCCTTCTATAGGGATTCCCTCAGCTGAAGAAAACTGCCTTGCCCAAGGTCACGACTCCTTTCCAGGATAGCTGGTATCCAATGACTTATCAGCATGGGAGTGTAAAGGTCTGATCCCAGTGTTCCAACCGGAGACAGCTCTGAAGGGCTGTCCCAGTTGCACACCTACACATGGGGTCAGCTGAGGATTCACTTTGACTGCATTGCACCTCAGTTTCTACCTCTGCCTGATCCGACTTCATTCTCTTCTCTTCCACGAGTGTTGATCCTGAAAGCATTCCTCAATAAACTTCTCATACACTAATCTCCATCTCAAGGTCTGCTTCTGAGGAAACCCAGGTGGAGACAACAGGATATTGTCTCCAATATCCTGAACTCACTATGTGGCTGTACCCAGGCGTATAACTAACTATAATTCCTGAACATACCAAAAGGGTCTGTACATGCTTAGTATGTGTTTTCCCTGCCTCGAGTACCCAGGCTGTTTTTGTCAGGCCAACTCACATTCATCTTCTAAGACTCAGCTCAAGACTCAGTTTCACTACCTCCTTGAAGCCTCCTCTCAACATGTGTTCACCTCCATTCCCAACATGTGTTCCTTCAGAAGCCTGTGCTTCCCTCTATCACATATCTTACTGTACCAATCTGTAAGTATATATTTACTTGCCTGTGCAAGACTGAGACTTTCTTAAGGGCAAGATTTGCCTGGTCTTTCATCTTTGTATTTTAATGCTAATACAGGGCATCTGACACAATAAGCAATCAATAAATGTTTTTTGTTTGTTTGTTTGTTTTTGGTTTTTTTTTTTGCGGTACGAGGGCCTCTCACTGCTGTGGCCTCTCCCGTTGCGGAGCACAGGCTCCGGACGCGCAGGCTCAGCGGCCATGGCTCACGGGCCCAGCTGCTCCGCAGCATGTGGGGTTTTCCCGGACCGGGACACAAATCCGTGTCCCCTGCATCGGCTGGCGGACTCTCAACCACTGCGCCACTAGGGAAGCCCAATAAATATTTTTTAAAAGAATGAATGGAATAGAGATTTTTCTCTATGTCACAGGCAAATGTTTATGCAATATAGATTTGAAGATACAGATTTTGGAGCCAGACTGGCTTGTAATGGAGGCCTAGCTCTATATTTAATTAGAGGTTTGTTGAAATAACCTTGGGAAAATTGCTTAACCACCTCATTTCCCTTATTTATAAAATGGAAATTATAATAACACCAATTTTATAAGATTGTTACAAGAATTAAAACAATAATCATAATGGGCATGATATTATTAAATATCATTCTCATTTGTTGCACCCTACCATACAGCAGAGCACTAAAGCTTTTCACCTGTAATTCTCATTCAGTCTTCCAAACAAATCTACAAAGTTGATGGCAACTCCATAAAGATTAAAAAACAAGAACAGCAGGGAATTCCCTGGCGGTCCAGTGCTCAGGACTCTGTACTCTCACTGCTGCCGTGCGGTATGGCCAAAAAAAAAAAAATTAACCATTATTTTAATCTGAAATTTTAATTTTTATTTGTTAAATCTGGCAACCTTACCCAAAATCCATAGGTTTCATACATGACTAAAACCTGTTGCTAATTTCAAGTGGCGAATTACTTCCTCACCTAAAGTTATTTAAAAATTTCTAGCCAATACAAACACATCTGCAGGTTGAAATTTGTTAGCCACTTGCCAATTCACAACTTAAGCTGCACCATATTACAGTTAAAAAAAAATAAAGCCGTAAAATCGAATTTTAAATCTTGTATCTACCTAAACTCCATCACCAACTAAGGATGTAGCTAGCCTTCTGCAATTTAAGTTGCCTGAATCTCACCTTTCCTTATTTGTAAAATTAAGAGGTTTGACTAGAAAATCTTGAGTGCCTTCTTCCTCTTAAAATCTAGTGTCCTATAACTCTACTGTGTTTCTTCTGTAGCAGGGTGTCAGGATATTAATGAAAACATATCACAAATGACACTTCTCTCACAAATAACATGTTTTTTCTCTCTCCCAAAGTGTACTCCTCAGGAGGCCATATACTTATTTTGATGATAGTGCTGTTGCTTAAATCATTTTTGGAGAGCATAGCAACATATTGAATATCCTTTCTGGTGGCAAATTATTTTTCCATGAAAGTGGATTTGATTTTTGGAACTAGACCAAAAGTTATTCAGACCCAAATCCAATGGATGGTACAACTGAAAAATATATAGAAATTTTAAACAAAATACGAGATGGGTTTATCAAATAAATGAAACTTTTATTTTTGGGAATCTTTTTTATTTTATTTTATTATTTTTTTGCTTTTGTTTTAATTTTTGAATCTTATTTTATTTACATTTTTATACAGCAGGTTCTTATTAGTCATCAGTTTTATACACATCAGTGTATACATGTCAATCCCAATCGCCCAATTCATCACACCACCATCCCCACCCCCACGTGGCTTTCCCCCCTTGGTGTCCATACGTTTGTTCTCTACATCTGTGTCTCTATTTCTGCCCTGAAAACCGGTTCATCTGTACCATTTTTCTAGGTTACACATTCTTGCGTTAATATACGATATTTGTTTTTCTGTTTCTGACTTACCTCACTCTGTATGACAGTCTCTAGATCCATCCACCTCTCTACAAATGACCCAATTTCGTCCCTCTTTATGGCTGAGTAATATTCCATTGTATATATGTACCACATCTTCTTTATGCATTCACCTGTCGATGGGCAATTAGGTTGCTTCCATGACTTGACTATGTAAATACTGCTGCAATGAACATTGGGGTGCATGCATCTTTTTGAATTACGGTTTTCTCTGGGTATATGCCCAGTATTGGGATTGCTGGGTCATATGGTAATTCTATTTTTAGTTTTTTGAGGAACCTCCATACTGTTCTCCATAGTGGCTGTATCAATTTACATTCCCACCAACAGTGCAAGAGGGTTCCCTTTTCTCCACACCCTCTCCAGCATTTGTTGTTTGTAGATTTTCTGATGATGCCCATTCTAACAGGTGTGAGGTGATACCTCATTGAAGTTTTGATTTGCATTTCTCTAATAATTAGTGATGTTGAGCAGCTTTTCATGTGCTTCTTGTCCATCTGTATGTCTTCTTTGGAGAAAAGTCTATTTAGGTCTTCTGCCCATTTTTGGATTGGGTTGTTTGTTTCTTTAATATTGAGCTGCATTAGCTGTTTATATATTTTGGAGATTAATCCTTTGTTCATTGATTCATTTGCAAATATTTTCTCCCATTCTGAGGGTTGTCTTTTCGTCTTGTTTATGGTTTCCTTTGCTGTGCAAAAGCATTGAAGTTTCACTAGGTCCCATTTGTTTATTTTTGTTTTTATTTCCATTACTCTAGGAGGTGGATCAAAAAAGATCTTGCTGTGATTTATGTCAAAGAGTGTTCTTTCTATGTTTTCCTCTAAGAGTTTTATAGTGTCCGGACTTACACTTAGTTCTCAAATCCATTTTGATTTTATTTTTGTGTATGGTGTTAGGGAGTGGTCTAATTTCATTCTTTTACATGTAACTGTCAAGTTTTCCCAGCACCACTTATTGAAGAGACTGTCTTTTCTCCATTGGATATCCTTGCCTCCTTTGTCATACATTAGTTGACCGTAGGTGTGTGGGTTGATCTCTGGGCTTTCTATCTTGTTCTGTTGATCTATGTTTCTGTTTTTGTGCCAGTACCATACTGTCTTGATTACTGTAGCTTTGTAGTATAGTCTGAAGTCAGGGAGTCTGATTCCTCTTGCTCCGTCTTTTTCCCTCAAAACTGCTTTTGCTACTCGGGGTCTTTGTGTCTCCATACAAATTTTAAGATTTTTTGTTCTAGTTCCATAAAAATTGCCATTGGTAATTTGATAGAGATTGCATTGTATCTGCAGATTGCTTTGCGTAAGATGGTCATTTTCACAATATTGATTCTTCCAATCCAAGAACGTGATATATCTCTCCATCTGTTAGTATCATCTTTAATTTCTTTCATCAGTGTCTTATAGTTATCTGCATACAGGTCTTTTGTCTCCCTAGGTATGTTTATTCCTAGATATTTTATTCTTTTTATTGCAGTGGTAAATGGGAGTGTTTCCTTAATTTCTCTTTCAGATTTTTCATCATTAGTGTATAGGAATGCAAGGGATTTCTGTGCATTAATTTTGTATCCTGCAACTTTATCAAATTCATTGATTAGCTCTAGTAGTTTTCTGGTGGCATTTTTAGGATTCTCTATGTATAGTACCATGTCATCTGCAAACACTGACAGTTTCACCTCTTCTTTTCCAGTTTGTATTCCTTTTATTTCTTTTTCTTCTCTGATTGCCATGACTAGGACTTCCAAAACTATATTGAATGACAGTGGTGAGAGTGGACATCCTTGTCTTATTCCTGGTCTTAGAGGAAATGCTTTCAGTTTTTCACCATTGAGAATGATGTTTGCTGTGGGTATGTCATATATGGCCTTTATTATGTTGAGGTAGTTTCCCTCTATGCCCACTTTCTGGAGAGTTTTTATCATACATGGGTGTCGAATTTTGTCAAAAGCTTTTTCTGCATCTATTGAGTTGATCATATGGTTTTTATTTTTCAATTTGTTGATATGGTGTATCACATTGATTGATTTGTGTATATTGAAGAATCCTTGTATCCCTGGGATAAATCCCACTTGATCATGGTGTATGATCCTTTTATTATGTTGTTGGATTCTGTTTGCTAGTATTTTGTTGAGGATTTTTGCATCTATATTCATCAGTCATATTGGTCTGTAGTTTTCTTTTTTTGTAGTATCTTTGTCTGTTCTTGGTATCAGGGTGATGGTGGCCTCATAGAATGAGTTTGGGTGTGTTCCTTCCTCTGCAATTTTTTGTAAGAGTTTTAGAAGGATGGGTGTTAGCTCTTCTCTAAATGTTTGGTAGAATTCACCTGTGAAGCCATCTGGTCCTGGACTTTTGTTTGTTGGAAGATTTTTAATCACAGTTTCAATTTCATTACTTGTGATTGGTCTATTCATATTTTCTGTTTCTTCTTGGTTCTGTCTTGGAAGGTTATACCTTTCTAAGAATTTGTCCATTTCTTCCAGGTTGTCCATTTTATTGGCATACAGTTGCTTGTAGTAGTCTCTTAGGATACTTTGTATTTCTGCGATGTCTGTTGTAACTTCTCCTTTTTCATTTCTAATTTTATTGATTTGAGTCCTCTCCCTCTTTTTCGTGATGAGTCTGGCTAATGGTTTATCAATTTTGTTTATCTTCTCAAAGAACCAGCTTTTAGTTTTATTGATCTTTGCTATTGTTTTCTTTGTTTCTATTTCATTTATTTCTGCTCTGATCTTTATGATTTCTTTCCTTCTGCTAACTTTGGGTTTTGTTTGTTCTTCTTTCTCTAGTTCCTTTAGGTGTAAGGTTAAATTGTTTATTTGAGATTTTTCTTGTTTCTTGAGGTAGGCTTGTACAGCTATAAACTTCCCTCTTAGAACTGCTTTTGCTGCATCCCATAGGTTTTGGATCGTCGTGTTTTCATCGTCATTTGTCTCTAGGTATTTTTTGATTTCCTCTTTGATTTCTTCAGTGATCTCTTGGTTATTTAGTACTGTATTGTTTAGCCTCCATGTGTTTGCATTTTTTATGTTTTTGTCCTGCAATTCATTTCTAATCTCATAGCGGTGTGGTCAGAAAAGATGCTGGATATGATTTCAATTTTCTTAAATTTTCTGAGACTTGATTTGTGACACAAGACGTGATCTATCCTGGAGAACGTTCTGTGTGCACTTGAGAAGAAAGTGTAATCTGCTGTTTTAGGGTGGAATG
The DNA here is from genome assembly GCF_937001465.1 of Orcinus orca. Classification (NCBI taxonomy): domain Eukaryota; kingdom Metazoa; phylum Chordata; class Mammalia; order Artiodactyla; family Delphinidae; genus Orcinus; species Orcinus orca. The sequence continues at coordinate 58,574,935 of NC_064575.1, read as the reverse complement.
TCTTATAAATATCAATTAAATCTGTCTGGTCTATTGTGTCATTTAAAACGTGTGTTTCCTTATTAATTTTCTGTTTGGATGATCTGTCGATTGGTGTACGTGAGGTGTTAAAGTCCCCCACTCTTACTGTGTTACTATCGACTTCCTCTTTTATAGCTGTTAGCAGTTGCCTTATGTATTGAAGTGCTCCTATGCTGGGTGCGTATATAATTGTTATATCTTATGCTTGTATTGATCCCTTTATCATTATGTAGTGTCCTTCCTTGTCTCTTATAACATTCTTTATTTTAATGTCCATTTTGTCTGATATGAGAATTGCTACTCCAGCTTTCTTTTGATTTCCATTTGCATGGAATATCTTTTTCCATCCCCTCACTTTCAGTCTGTATGTTTCCCTAGGTCTGAAGTGGGTCTCTTGTAGACAGCATATATATGGATCTTGTTTTTGTATCCATTCAGCAAGCCTGTGTTTTTTGGTTGGAGCATTTAATGCATTCACCTTTAAGGTAATTATTGATATGTATGTTCCTATGACCATTTTCTTAATTGTTTTGGGTTTGTTTTTGTAGGTCCTTTTCTTCTCTTGTGTTTCCCACTTATCGAAGTTCCTTTAGCATTTGTTGTAGAGCTGGTTTGTTGGTGCTGAATAATCTTAGCTTTTGCTTTTCTGTAAAGCTTTTGATTTCTCCATCGAATCTGAATGAGATCCTTTCCGGGTAGAGTAATCTTATTTGTAGGTTCTCTCCTTTCATCACTTTAAGTATATCATGCCACTCCCTTCTGGCTTGTAGAGTTTCTGCTGAGAAATCTGCTGTTAACCTTATGGGAGTTCCCTTGTATGTTATTTGTCATTTTTCCCTTTCTGCTTTCAATAATTTGTTTTTAATTTTTGCCAGTTTGATTACTATGTGTCTCGGAGTGATTCTCCTTGGGTTTATCCTGTATGGGACTCCCTGTGCTTCCTGGATTTGGGTGGCTATTTCCTTTCCCATGTTAGGGAAGTTTTTGACTATAATCTCTTCAAATATTTTCTCGGGTCCTTTCTCTCTTCTCCTTGTGGGACCCCTATAATGCGAATGTTGTTGCATTTAATGTTGGTGTCTTAGGCTGTCTTCATTTCTTTTCATTCTTTTTTCTTTATTCTGTTCCGCAGCAGTGAATTCAACCATTCTGTCTTCCAGGTCACTTATCCGTCCTTCTGCCTCAGTTATTCTGCTATTGATTCCTTCTAGTGTAGTTTTCATTTCAGTTATTGTATTTTTCATCTCTGTTTGTTTGTTCTTTAATTCTTCTAGGTCTTTGTTAAACATTTCTTGCACATTCTCCATCTTTGCCTCCATTCTTTTTTCGAGGTTCTGGATCATCTTCACTATCATTATTCTGAATTCTTTTTTGGAAGGTTGCCTATCTCCACTTCATTTAGTTGTTTTTCTGGGGTTTTATCTTGTTCCTTCATCTGGTACATAGCCCTCTGCCTTTTCATCTTCTCTGTCTTTTTGTGAATGTGGTTTTTGTTCCACAGGCTGCAGGATTGTAGTTCTTCTTGCTTCTTCTCTCTGCCCTCTATTTTGGGGAATCTTAAGCCACAAGTTTAAAGCAGTTAGGAGAGACCTCTAAAACCTATTTTCGAGCAACAGTTGCATCCCTGGAATAAGTGCATTGCCTCCAACTTCAAGGGGCTCACACTCAACAGGGTGTGTAGGTTCTGCCAGTTGGTTACACAAAGTCACCCTCTATCAAGAAGCTAGTGATTCATTGCTATTCATGATAAAGTGTTGAAAATACAATTCCACATGATTTATTACCCAAATGCTCTTTTATCCTGAGACATAGTTCCTTTTTGGTGAAATTTTCAACTATGTTTAAGAAAAGAAATGCCAAATCCTGATGGTTTTTTACCTCCCATCAACACACACATACATATATACATATAAAGCTTTTCTTAGCTCATTCATCTAATGATTTTAAAAGTAGCAGTACTTATACTCTACAGTGTAAAGATTATGTGACAATGGAAGAAAACAGAAAAAGTGTTTCTTTCAAAGGGAAAATGTAACATGTCATAATTGAAGATGATTCTACATAAAATGCAAATATTTAAAAATAAAACATATTTCTAGACAGAAACAAAACAGGGATAATCAAATAAATAAATTGAAAGCACACAAATTTGGCTGTATTTCTAGGCCTAGACCAATAAGGTATGTTTTATTGATATAACTATGGACAGACAAATTATAAAGGAGTAGAGTTGAAAGCCCCCTCCCAATTCTTTTTCTGTTTTCTCTCCACTTCCAATTTTCTCTTCTCTTTTCTTTCCTTTTTAAATTTTTATGGAGTACACATACGTTTTTGCATGGTGTGTATACAAGCACACGCATATGTTTAAGAACATTAAAAACACAATTCAAAGTCACTCTAAAGCACGATTTGGAAATATCTATCTAAAAACATTTAAATTTTACCTAACCTGAACTAATAATTCTGGTTTTAGAAATTTATCTTAATAAAACTGTAGTGGGTTGAATGGTACCCCCCCTCCAAAAGGTATAATTCATGTCCTAATGCCCAGAACTTGTTAACATTACAAGGAAAAAGAGTCTTTGCAGTTGTAATTTAGTTAATGATCTAGTGATGATAAAATCATTCTTGGTGGGCCTTAAATCCAATGACAAGTGTCCTTGTAAGATTAAGGCAAAAGGAGATTGCAAAGACAGCTGAGGAGGAGACAATGTGAACGCAGAGGCAGATAATGAAATGATGCAGCCACAAGTTAAGCAATGCCAAGAACCACCAGAAGCCAGAAAATGCAAGGAACATTATCTCCCTTAGAAGCCTAGGATCAGTGTGGCTCTGCCACATTTCTGATTTTTAGCCCCTAGAACTATAAGAGAATAATTTCTGTTGTTTATACCCACCAAGTTTGTGGTAATTTGTTAACTGAACTCTGGAAACTAATACAAAAACTACCATAAAATCAATAAATATGATAAGTGTAGTTTAATATATAATAGCAAGATGAAAATGGCATCTTATGAAATAGCATATCCATAATAGAGGGATCATTAAAAATTATACCATAGGGGGCTTCCCTGGTGGCGCAGTGGTTGAGAGTCCGCCTGCCGATGCAGGGGACACGGGTTCGTGCCCCGGTCCGGGAAGATCCCACATGCCGCGGAGCGGATAGGCCTGTGAGCCATGGCCGCTGAGCCTGTGCGTCTGGAGCCTGTGCTCCGCAACAGGAGAGGCCACAACAGTGAGAGGCCCACGTACCGCAAAAAAAAAAAAAAAAAAAAAAAATTATACTATAGGGCTTCCCTGGTGGTGCAGTGGTTGGGAGTCCGCCTGCCAATGCAGGGGACACGGTTTCGAGCCCTGGTCCGGGAAGATCCCACATGCTGCGGAGCAACGAACCCAGGCACCACAGCTGCTGAGCCTGAGCTCTAGAGCCCACCTACCACAACTACTGAAGCCCACATGACTAGAGCCCGTGCTCCGCAACAAGAGAAACCACCCCAATAAGAAGCCCTCACAGCACAACGAAGAGTAGACCCCGCTTGCCACAACTGGAGAAAGCCCACGCGCAAAAATGAAGACCCAATGCTGCCAAAAATTAATTAATTAATTAATTTTAAAAATTATACTATAAACATATGACATAATATAAATCTTATAGCAAAATAATGTTAAATAATATATTCAAAGTACATAAAATGAAATGAAAAGACACATTGAAAAACAGCCTGTAGTGTATAAGTATTATTCCATGTTTATTTAAAAACATATATTGGGTATTAATACCCAGAATATATAAAGAATTCCTTCAACTCAACAACAGAAAAACCAAAAAACCTGATTTTAAAATGGACAAAGGAGGGAATTCCCTGATGGTCCCGTGGTTAGGACTCTGCACTCTCACTGCCAAGGGCCGGAGTTCAACCACTGGTGAGCGAACTAAGATCCTACAAGGCGCGAGGCTCAGCCAAAAAAAAGAGACGAAAGACTTGACGTTTCTCCAAAGATGATATACAAATGACAAAAAAATACCAAAAGATTCTCAACATCACTAATCATTAGAGAAATGCAAATCAAAATCACAAGATATCACCTCATACCTGTTAGAATGTCTGCTATCAAAAAAGAAACAAACATAAAATAGCAAGTGTTAGCAAGGACATGGAGAAATTGGAATCTTTGTGCACTATTGGCGGGAATATAAAATGGTTCAGCTGCCTGAAGAAATTAAAAGTAGAATTACCATATGATCCAGCAATCTCACTTCTGGGTTTATATCTAAAAGAACTGAAAACAGGATCTCAGAGATATTTGCACAGGCATGTTCATAGCAGCATTATTGACAACAGTCAAGAGGTGAAAGCAGGGCATATGTCATTGACAGATAAGTGGATAAACAAAATTTGGTGCATACATGCAATGGAATAGTATTTAGCCTTAAAAAGGAGGAGAAGGAAGGAGTACTTGTCATATGCTGTAACATAGATGAATCTTGAGGACATTATGCTAAGTGGAATAAGCTAGTCACAAAAAGACAAATACTGTATGGCTCCATACATATAAGTTACCTAAAGTGGTCAAATCCATAGAAACAGAAAGTAGAACAGTGATCACCAAAGGCTGGGAGGGAGGGGAAATGGAGAGCTGTTGTCTAATGGTTAGAGAGTTTTGGTTTTGCAAGGTGAAAAGTCCTGGAGATCTGTCACACAACAATGTAAATATACTGAACACTGCTGAACTGACACTTAGAAATAGTTAAGCTGGTTAAAAAAAAACCAAACTGTGTTTTTTAAAAATTTGCAGTTTATTGTATATATAAATAAATAAAGCTGTTTAAAGAATATATTGGTGAACTATTTTAGCTAAGAAAATAACTAAGAAAATAAGACTCCAAAGTCAGACTACCTGGCCTCAAATCCCAGCTCTGCCACCTACTAGTGATGTGATTTTGGGCAAGTCATTTAATAAAGCTGTTCCTCAGCTTTCTTTGTAAAAGAGAGTTTATAATAGTATACTGCCTTATAGAACTGTTTTTTGAATTAGATGAGCTAATATTCATAAAACAAGGTCTAGTACATTGTGCTAAATAAATATGGTGACCTATCAATCTCACTCTTGATAGAAGAGTGAGATTGAGATTGTGAGATGAGATTCTCTACATAGAAATATTTACAGATTATTTCTAAGTAGATGTCCTACCAGAGATTTTAATCATTTTCTTCTCAGCTTATCTGAGGGTTCTTTTTAATATATATTTATTTATTTATTATTTTTGACCATGTTGGGTCTTCCTTGCTGCACGCGGGCCTTCTCTAGCTGCAGCGAGTGGGGGCTGCTCTTCATTGTGGTGCTCAGGCTTCTCATTGAGGTGGCTTCTCTTGTTGCGGAGCACAGGCTCTAGGCACACGGGCTTCAGTAGTTGTGGCGCACGGGCTTAGTTGCTCCACAGCACGTGGGATCTTCCCTGACCAGGGATCGAACCTGTGTCCCCTGCATTGGCAGGTGGATTTTTAAGCGCTGCACCACCAGGGAAGTCCCTTATCTGAGTTTTTAAATCTTTTTATTACATATTTTCATAATAAAAGCAATAGAAGGTTTTTTTATGAATACAAAATAAGTCAGATGGTCCATCTAGTTTACAAGTTTGTCTCTTGGTAACACTAAGGTAATAATTTCTGGGCAAACATGGATTATTTATTATATTTCAAAAACCTTTCTAATATTTTTAGCACTGTCATTGACAAAAAGAAAGATACTGTTATATGCGAATGAAAATAACAGAGTCTACAATAACAGCCTGTAACTGTTGTTATGAAAATTATGGTCTATAATCCTTTAAATTTTTATAGTTATATTATTAACTATTAGAGTAATTTCCTGTTTGTAGGCTGGGTGACAATAACACAATTTAAATGCGAGACTGCAGAGGTATTCCATATGGATGTCTTCCTGACCCAGTATTTTTGCAACGCTGGGAAAAGCCATGGTAGATTTGGTGTTGATCCTGCTTTTCCTCTGGACAGAGTCAGTTCTGGCCTGCTCTGTCTCTCATTACTGTGATGATGGCCCTATCCAGATGCTAAATACTCAAGAGACACTCCAGTACAGTGTTAAAGACTCTGAACACTTCATCCGCAAAGAATGTAGCATTCCAAGAGAAAACAGGCCTCCTTCTGACACTAGTAAAATTGTGAAGGTGTGTGATAAATCAGGCATCAAAATGAGAGGCCACAAATTCTTAAATATACTCTGCCTCTTACAGTGAGTCCCTGCTCCTCTCTTTCCAACACAGAAATAGTCATATATTCTAAATAATGATAATAAAGCTTGCAAATACACATCAGTAGAAACAACTATAAAATATGTTCAACTATAAAGTGTTACAATAACCTATTATGCAGTTAAGAAGGCTGGTCTAGTTGGGAATCAATAAATAGAGGTGTAACTAACAATGAAAACGTGTGAAATGTCTTAAGCTCTTTGAGGCGATTTACGTTGAGAAGATCGGCAGGAATATTTTGTTTTAAGAGCACTGGTTTCTTCCATTTTCCTTCTCTCTCTCTCCCTTCCCTTCCCTTCCCTTTTCTTTCTTTTCCTCCCTCCCTCTATTCCTTCTTTTCTTCCTCCCTCTTTCATACAGATGTTTTCACTCTTTCATATTCAAAAAACAAAAACTACAGGGGTTTAAAGGTACAATTTACTTGAAACATCAACTTTCTAAAGAAATACAAAATTTTTAAAATCTAAAAATTTGATAGATAATGACTTATCTATCTCAAAGAAAACAAAATGATGGCTTGTTTTTCAAACAAATAGATTTGGCTATAAACTAGAATTATTTTTCCATTGAAAAATAAAACTATTTTAACCAGAAATATGTAAAAGATTGTTTCTAAAATGACCAGTGCTTAGTTTTCTAACAAAAATGCAAAATAATCTGCCTGAGAACAATGGAAATATATAAATTATGACTACTGGTGCTAACTAAAATTTACTAAATATTAGATTTACTTATTATGCTAAAGCAATATGGAATTCCTAGTATTTTTTGTTCCTTTTTACTTTTTACTAAGATATAACTTAATATGAAGTAGAAAAGTTAAGTGTATACCTTGATGAATTGTTACATGTTACAGCCATGATCCACCAGCCAGATCAAGATAGAGAACACTTAAAAGATCACGTTTCCTTCAATTTTAGGTGTATAAATCTCTCCCTTAGTATGTAGTTTAAAATGTAGATTCCTAGACTACATTCCCAGAGATTCAATAATAATACGTCTGGGATAGGGTCCCTGAGACTGAATATTAAATAAACACCTCCACTTGGAGAAACTTTGCCCTCAAAGGAGGCCTAACTTGACTTATGACTCTAAAAGTTCCATTACTCTCAGCTTTAAAGATAATTTTATTAGGAAATCTAGGTGGTTTTCTACCAACATACATAGGACATTTGGTGTCCTTGTGTAATTCTAAGTTTTAGTGTGATTTTTTCTTTTTTTGAGGCAGCATCTTCCATATGAAGTTTCTCCTAGTCCATGGCAAAATGAAAAATTTTAAGTCCCTAGTGAATATATCCTAGTAATATATCCTTTCTGTAGAAAACTTTCAAAGAATGGGAAAACTTAAATCAAGACAACCAAACCATTGTTAATATATTGATTTATTTATTCCAGTGTTTTTCTATGTACAGTTTTTTTTAACAAGAATATATATATATATGTATTAATATATATTGTTCCTGCCATTACCACCCAATTTTTCTTCAGCATTTTCCAATGTCCTTAAAAACCCTTTCAATGTAGTTTTGTCTGTAGAATGTTCTGTCTTATGAAAGCATCATAATTTATTTTACTACTCTGTATTTAAAATTTTAAACATAGAAGTTGTTTCCACTTTAAAAAATGTAAAGAACACTATGATGAACATTTTTGTACACATTTTAAAACTTCATTTTAAAATATTTCTTTAAGATAGATTGTTAAAGAAATTGATATGGAGGGTATAAGCATTTTTAAGGCTTTTGATATATATTGTGATTCAGTTACCTATTGCTGTATAACAAAATCTCCACAACTTAGTGGCTTAATATAACAACTATTTATTAACAATCATTTTTCAATACATAGTATTGACTGGGTTCACGCATGCAGCTGCATTCAGCTGAAAGCTTGACTGAGGCTGGAATGTCTAAAATGGCTTCACTCATGTGTCTGGGACCTTAGCTGGGGGTAGTTGGAATAGGTGGGAGCTGGCTTGACCTCTTTCTACATAGTCTCTCGTTATTCAGTAGTCTAATCTGAGCTTGTTTATATCACAGCTGTATCCCATGAGAATAAAAGTGGAAATGTCAGGGTTCTTAAGACCTAGAGCTAGAAGCCAAAGCAAGTCATGGCGTCAGCCCAGATTTGGGGGGAAGAGAAAAAGACTCCACCTTTTACTGGAAGAGCTCCAAAATCATGTTGCAGAAGGGTATGTGGGGTTGGAGGTATTGCTAAGGCCCTATCTGGAAACAAAGGACCACATACTGACATATTATTATTTTATAAAGCATAGATTTATTATAAAGATTATATGCAAAATGTACTTCCATCAGATTGGCATGAGTTAAAAAGTGTCAGCAAGAATGTGTAGCAACAACTCTCATATACTCCTGGTGTAGGTGTAATCTTGATGCTCATTTTACAAAACAATTTGTCATTAATTGCCAAAGGTCATAAGTATATACCCCCATGAAATGGGTGCACAGGTAGACCAGGATATATGTTCAATGAGGTTCATAGCCTCATCATTCATTACAGCCTCAATCTGAAAACAACCTAAAGTTCATTGACTCTAGAACATTATATTGTAGAATAGAATATATGGAAAATATAGAACAATGAAAATAAACAAACTATACACTCAGCATTATAGATGAATCCTTCAAACATGATGTTGAATATAAAATACAAGTCCTGGGAATTCCCTGGCGGTCCAGTTCTTAGGACTCCACTCTCTCACTGCCGAGGGCCCAGGGTTCAATCCCTGATCAGGGAACTAAGATCCCACAAGCTGCGCAGCGTGACCAAAAAATAAAACAAGTCATAAAATGATTCATAGAATTTGATTTTATTTACTTGAAGTTCAAAAACAAGCAAAAGTAAACTATGTTGTTTAGGGATGCATACATAAGTAATTGAACTATAAAGAACAGCAGAGAAATGTTTACTGTATTAAAGCCAAAGTATGTGTTTGGCCTGGTAAGGGGGAAGGAGGATGGAGAGGAGCATCCAGGCAGAGGAAAAAGAATAACTGGGCAATAGGAAGGAGATGACGGAATTTGAGGAGTTTAAAGGAAGCCAGTGAGCAAAAGGAAGAACAGGAACTTAGAGGCCAATGTAAGGATTTTCAGACTTCGTGCTAAGAGCAATGAAAAGCCACTGATTGGTTGTAAGCAATATGATTAGATTTTCATTTTCAAAGAGTAATTTTGTCTGTTATATATAAAACAGATTAGGGAAAGTCAAGAGTGGATAGAGGAGTATAGTTAGTAATCTATTTTAAATGGCTTCAAGTGGTACAGTGAGAGTGGTTAAGAAAAGGATGGATCTGAGATGGGCTTGGAAGATGGAATCAATAAGACGTGTTGCTTAGGGAGTTTAGAAAACAGAATGAGTCATCATGATTCCTATTTTCTGGCATGATCAACAAGGTGCCATTAATCAAGAAAGGGAACACTAGTGGGGAACTGGATCTTGATTTGGACTCCTGGAAAAGATGTGTGTACTAGATTCACTGTTTTAAATGTACTATTTAAAACCCACAAGTGCAGATGTTACCCAAGCAGTTGAATAAATGATCCGGAGCTCAGAAGACGTACTGATCTAGCGAGAGAAATTTGATATTTTTTTCTTTTAATGTACCATGGCAGTAAATGATACAGAGCATACCTGAAGTACTAAGGGCAGATAAAATGACTCAGAAAGGACAGATAGAAGCAAAACACAGTGAAAATGTTAATATTATCTATGTCCAAGGCACTATACATGATGCAGGTCACAAAGGTAAGTAAGATATGGTCCCTAGTTTACTGCGAAGTGGAGGAAACACTTAGATTATATAGATCTTACCTGGTAAATGACAAGAACTAAAAGATGCTTTGAGATCCCAGAGGGGTGCAGTTAATGCTGGAAACTTGAATAAGAATCAGTCATAAGGTGAAAGGTGGAAAAGGCATTCCAGGCAGAAGCAATAAGATGCACAAAAGCACTGAGTCTTGAAACAGTGTGGACGTGAGTAATCACAAGCAGTCCAGTAGCATTAATACGCAGGGTTTGAAAGTTGTGCAACAGGAGGTCAGACTAAAGAGAGAGAAAGGCCCCGGTTATGGACTGTCTCGCTTGCCCTTCTCAGGAGTTTAGGATTTATTGGGTAGGAAAGAGGAGTGTGTATTTCTACGTTAGGGAGATTACGCAGACCAAGCATGGAGGGTGAAGGCAAAGCTGAACACAGCAAAGCTGCCTAGGAAAGAAAGAAGCTGCTACATGTATGGGAAGTGGTGATAGGGGTAAAGAGGGGACATCACATTTGATAAATATTTAAGATTACCCTTTAATTCAAAGGGCCTGTGTGAAGTCTTATCCGCTTAGTCCCAGGTTTCTCCCAGCTTTAAATGCAGTTGACGGGTACTTGGGAGAGATGGCAGAAGCCCAGGTTTTAAATCTCTGAATTTCTACAAAACAGAAAGGAAAAATAAGCAAACCACAACCACTACATAAACAGAGCAAATACATGGCGAAGCCCAAACGCCTGGGCAACATATACCACAAAGCTAGGGGACCCCAAAATACACGTGGGTGCGGCCAAACCCCCAACAGTCAGATTCTCAGGGCCTGTATGGGAGGAAGGAAGCTAGCGGGCGACGGCTGCGAAGCAGGTGCGGGCAGGTGCCCTTGGCCGCCAGGAGCCGCCAGGAGCGCTTGGCTCAGCAGCGGGCAATGCGCAGCCGGCGAGGGAGGGAGCGCTTTGTCGGCTCCCGCCCCGGCGGCGCTCGAGTCCGCAGGACTGCAGGGGTCGGAGCAGCTGGGCCACCCTGTGACTCATCGGTGCTCCGATGTGAGACACGGCCCAACACTGAAGAAGGAGAAGCCGCTGAGAGTAGAATAAATCTCAGCAGCACCTGAACAACCAGGACAAAGTAAAGGAAGTTTCAGGGGGCAGGAAACAGGGCCAGGGAACTCCAGAGAGAAAGCCACCAAGGTTTTGACTGCTACACAAAAGCAACAGAAGAGGGAGCATGCTAGAGTCAGAAAACATTTTCTCCACCAGCCTCACTGTAAAAGTTCAAGGGGGAAAAAAAAAAAGACACCGAAAAACAAAAAAACCCCACAACCCGCCCCCCAATTTCCCATAGAAATGAGCATGAGGAAAATATCCAGGGGAAATCCCATACAGAATTTATTATAAGAAAAAATAAGGAGCAAACTAACATCCTTACAGACAAGGAAAGCAGGCCAGGAAGATGTGCCCACAAAAGAGCTCAAAACTGTAACCTACCATTTCAAAACAAACATAAAACACATTAAGAAAATGATTCAAGATGTGAAAGAACATCATGAATCAGGATTAGAAAAGCTCAGCGTTGAGGTGACAGACCTCAGTGAAGAATTAGACTAATTAATTTATTAATTAAAAAGAATTAGATTAATGAATGCCTTAAAAGAAATAGAAAGTGCCAAGGGAAAGTTTTTCATTTTAAAAGAGACATTAGGGAATTCCCTGGTGGTCCAGTGGTTAGGACTTGGCACTTCCACTGCAGTGGCCCAGGTTCAATCCCTGGTCCAGGAACTAAGATCCTGAAAGCCACATGTAGCCAAAAAAGAAAAAAATAAGAGAAATTATTTTAAAAATATAAAAGAAATGAAGAGATAAAAACAGTGAATCTAGTACACACATCTTTTCCAGCATCTACAGACTGGGAGCTCTGCTTTTTACCTGTTGCTGCTTCACAGTCTTCCTCCTGGGCATCTTTGTATCTCGTGGGCCCCCTCAGCTCTTGTCACATGGCAAGTATAGAATACCTTTGTTAAATAAGTGGTTCTTAACTCCTGTGACAACTCCCTTATTCCCAATCTCCAGGACTCAGAGGAGTCTTCAAAGATAGGAATACCACTAACCCACTTCCCTTCCTCCATGGCACTGAGTTAATTTCCTATTGCCACTTAGGAGAATAAAAAAGGGGAGACCTCCCTTTCAGAGATCAATTACCAGGACTTAAGGCATTTTTCATGTTCTTTCCTTTTTCAATAGTTGTACTTCCCCCTGTGCCCACTGTATCCTGGTATGTAAGCAAGCTTTTCCTATCATGTAAGAAATTTTCAGAATACAAACATATTCTTTTGGCCTAAATCAGACATATTAATTCATTCAAAACTTCATTCAGCAAATAGTTGTCAAGTAACAAATAGTTATTGGGCAGTAATGAACAAGACCAAAGATTAGGTTCCTGCCTTCATGGAATTACCATGAGCTGAGAAAGATGTAAACCAGTCAACATGTAAACAAGATCATTATAGGTTGTGATAAGCAATGGGAGGGAAATTAACAAAGTGAGGTAATGTTGGGGGAAGCTATTCTAAATAAGAAAGTCAGGGAAGATCACTCTAACCACATCCTAGTCTTAAATCATCTGGTTAGTTGAATAATATTAAGATATTTAAGTGCTTTCATATGAATCCCAGTTGTTATTCCCCTTTGGGACGACCTACAGGCCTTCTTGCCCGTGACTTCATTTCCTCCAAAAGGTACATGGATATAGAGGTACATAAATATGCCTCATTCCTGACCTTGAGAACCTACAGTGTAGTAGAAGGAACAGACATGCAAACAGATAAGAAAATACAACATGGCAAAGGGGATACCACAAGCACGAACAAGGTTACTGTTCTTCCTGGTTAACTCTTCGGTCTTGGGCCTCTGGTGTCCCTGGAAAACCCTGTTTACCTGTTTGGGTTTTAGGCTGAAAATTCTTCCTGGCTCCCTACATCATCTTAATATTTACTTTTAAGTTTTTGGCTATATCAGAAGTAACTTGACTTGCATGCATTACTAGCTTAATTCCCTCATAGCCGGTAGATCCCAACATTGGCTTGAGATACATAACAAAGTACTGGGGAAAATATTTTTAAAAATTACTTTCTTAAAGAGCCCATATTGTTCATGTCAAATTTTTCAAATAAATGCTAAATAAGATGTCTGGCCAGATAATTGAAGCTGGCTGTTATCACACAAGAGAATGTATTCAAATAATAATTGTCATGATTAGAAGCCTGTACTGCATTTCAGTGTCACCGTTTTCCTGTCAGTAACCATGTTAGTCTGGTAACCAGGCAGTGAACATTTATTTGGACTGCAGGAATTTTTAAAGACAGATAACACAGGCACAGAATATGCTATAAAAGACACACAGAATTAGAAGTATTTGAACAGATACATAGGTATTTTAATTATGTTCTGAAGTGGCTAGTGGTTTATTTAGCTTGTCAGCTCTTAAGATTCATCACAACTCTTTCAGATTCCTCTGAGATACTTCCAACTACTGGGAATTGCTACCTTCCCCCAAATAATGGGGTAGCCGCATTCCAGGTGCTAGCATCAGGGACAGATGAGAAAGAGCAGTGATGTTTCCCTTTGCCCGATATCCTTCACTTCACATATTACAACGTCTCCAAGTGAAGTAGATTTAGCTGTCAATCCTAGCTTTATATGAGGTGGTAAGTGAAGAAAGAAGGAGATTTAAGTCCTCCAAAGGCACCTTCTCTCTGTGTGATTCTTTAATGAGGATGACAGCAGGACTGAGGCTTCTGGAAATTCTCACACAGGAATTAGGTGGAATCAGTACATAAAGAGTTCCAATAAGGTCCCCCAGAGCAAGGGAATAAGGTCAGGGAAAAGTCAGCTTCTGAAGATACACACTCCCAGAAGCAATAATTATTTTGGAAAGAAAGACTGAAAACACCTAGCTGTACGATGTGTCCATGCTTTCAATCTAATTAAAGCACTACATTAATATCCCGTGCACACCTCTATCATTGCACTTACCACACTGAAATATAAATTGTTAGTTTAGGTATCTGTCCCTTCTGCCTAATCATGAGTTCCTTCATGTAGGAACAGCATTTTAGTTATTTTCTCACTCTCAGAATCTAGCACTGTGTCTGGCTAGAATAGGGACTGAATAAATGTGTGTTGAATAAATGAGTGGGAAATATAGTTAAAGAAGGCATACTGCAATAGGCATCTGCATGCAGTACGTAAAAAGGGTAATTGGATTAAATATAATATTATTTAGTGTTATTTAGAAATATCTAAGAGAGCTATTGAATCAGAAGGCAGGAGCATTCTGAAAGTGTCCACTACAGTAGTGACAGGTATTCATTAGGCTATTCCAAGATATGGATGAGGGACTTCCCTAGCAGTCCAATAGTTAAGACTCCATGCTTCCACTGCAGGGGTCATGGGTTCGATCCCTGGTCGGGGAACTAATATCCCACATACTGCATGGTGCGGCCAAAAAACAAAAACAAAATATGAAAGAATTTCTTTCAAGAACATGTAGGTCTGGATATCCAGGCTCTATGCACATTTATTCATTTCCATAGCATTTGTTGAGTACTTGGTATATGTCAGGTACTGAGACAGGAACTAGGACTACAAAGACAGATATTCATAGTCCTTACACTCAAGATGTTTACAGCCTAATAGGGGGAAACAAACATTAAAAAATAATAAAAGAGGGCTTCCCTGGTGGCACAGTGGTTGAGAGTCCGCCTGCCGATGCAGGGGACGCGGGTTCGTGCCCCGGTCCAGGAAGATCCCACATGCCGCAGGGCGGCTGGGCCTGTGAGCCATGGCCGCTGGGCCTGCACATCCAGAACCTGTGCTCCACAACGGGAGAGACCACAACGGTGAGAGGCCTGCGTACCGAAAAAAAAAAAAAGTGGGCTAAAATGTTATAGACTCTGTGATAAAAGTTTGTTACTGGTAGTGAGAGGCTGGAGGGATTGCTTCAGATATGCTCTGCTAATGGGAGACACAGAATAAAGAAGATGATGCTTAATCCAAGTCTTAAAAAGTGAAGAGGTTGGGACTTCCCTGGTGGCGCAGTGGTTACAAATTTGCCTGCCAATGCAGGGGACACAGGTTCGAGCCCTGGCCCGGGAAGATCCCATATGCTGCGTAGCAGCTAAGCCCCTGTGCCACAACTGCTGAGCAACCCCCGCTCGTCATAACTAGAGAAAGCCTGCATACAGCAACGAAGACCCAGTGCAGCCAAAAATAAATAAATAAAAATAAATATATTTTTAAAAAAAAGTGAAGAGGTGGTCAACAGGGTGGGAGAGGGCAAAAGGGCATTTTAGTCTGAAGGACCTGCTAGAGAGCAAGCGAAGAAATCATAAACTTGTGACTCCGTATAAATTTCAGAAGTGTTTTTTTCTACTTCTGTAAAACATAGCATTGGAATCTTGACAGGGATTGCACTGAATCTATAGATGCCTTTTGGTAGTATTGTTGTCTTAACAATATTAATTCTTTCAATCCATAAACACAGTATGCTTTTACATTTATTTGTGTCTTCTTCAATTTCTTTCGTCAATGTCTTGTAGTTTTCGGAGTAGAGATCTTTCACATCTTCACTAAATTTATTCCTAAGTATTTTATTATCTTTTATGCTATTGTAAATGGGATCAATTTCTTT
The DNA here is from genome assembly GCF_937001465.1 of Orcinus orca. NCBI lineage: Eukaryota > Metazoa > Chordata > Mammalia > Artiodactyla > Delphinidae > Orcinus > Orcinus orca. The sequence goes on along the minus strand of NC_064575.1, from coordinate 58,559,182 downwards.
ATTTCTTTTTCAGAAATTACATTATTAGTGTATAGAAACACTACTAATTTTTGTGTGTTAATTTTGTATCCTGCAACTTTACTGGACTCATTGATAAAATCTAACAGTCTTTTGATTGAGTCTTTAGGATTTTCTGTCTATAAAATCACTGTCATCTGCGTATAGAGACAATTTTACTTCTTCCTTTCCAATTCTTATACCTTTTATTTCTTTTTCTTGCCCAATTGCTCTAGCTAGGACTTCCACTACTATGTTGAACAGGCGTGGTAAAAGTGGGCACCCTTGTCTTATTCCTGATCTTAGAGGAAAAGCTTTCAACCTTTTGCCATTGAGCTATGGGCTTATCATACATGGCCTTTATTATGTTAAGATATGTTCTTTCTATGCCTAACTTGTTAAAAAGTGTTTATCATGAATGGATGTTGAATTTGCCAAATGCTTTTCCTGCATCTATTTAGATGATCATATCATTCTTTCCTTTAATTCTATTAACGTAATGTCACACATTAACTGAGTTGCATATGCTGAACCATCCTTGCATCCCATGGATTAATCCCACTTGATCATGGTGAATGGCTCTTTTAATGTGTGGCTAAGTTTGGTTTGCTAGTATTTTATTGAGAATTTTTGCATCTACATTCATCAGGGATATTGGCCTGTGGTTTTCTTTTCTAGTGGTGTCCCTTGCAGTTTTGGTATCAGGATAATGCTGATCTCATAAAATGAGTTTGAGAGTGCCCTCCCCTTCATTTTTTGTTAGCGTTTGAGAAGGTTTGATGTTAATTTCTTATTAAATTTTTGTTAAAATTCACCAGTGAAGCCATCTGGTCCTGGGATTTTCTTTGTTGCAGATTTTTTTTAAAATAAATTTATTTATTTTTGGCTGCGTTGGGTCTTTGTTGCTGTGCACGGGCTTTCTCTAGTTGTGGCGAGTGGGGGCTACTCTTCGTTGCGGTGTACAGGCTTCCCATTGCGGTGGCTTCTCTTGTTGTGGAGCACGGGCTCTAGGCACGTGGGCTTCAGTAGTTGTAGCTTGTGGGCTCTAGAGCGCAGGCTCAGTAGTTGTGGTGCACGGGCTTAGTTGCTCCACGGCATGTGGGATCTTCCTGCACCAGGACTCAAACCTGTGTCCCCTGCATTGGCAGGTGGATTCTTAACCCCTGCGCCACCAGGGAAGCCCCTGTGTGAGTTTTTTGATTATGGTTTTAATATCTTTACTAGTAATTGGTCTATCAGATTTTCTATTTCTCCCTTGGTAAGTTGTATATTTATGAGAATTTTTCATCTGTTCTAGGTTGTCCAATTTGTTGGCATATAGTCATTCATAGTAGCCTCTTATGATCCTTTGTATTTCTGTGGTATCAGTTGTAATGTCTCTTTTTTCAATTATAATTTTGTTGATATGGAACTTCTCTTTTTCCCTTGGTTATTCTAGCTAAGTGTTTGTCAATTTTGTTTATCTTTTCAGAGAACCAACTCTCAGTTTGGTTAACCTTTTCTATTGTTTTTCTATTCTCTATTTATTTCTGCTCTAATCTTTATTATTTCCTTTCTTCTGCTAATTTTGAGCTCAGTTTCTAGTTCCTTAAGGTGTAGAATTAGGTTGCTTTTGGGGGCTATTTCTCACTTTTTAATGTAGAGAAGCAAAAAAACTTGATGGCTTATTCGAGCAGAAGTTAGCATGGAAGGGGTGTACAGCTCTGGAGAGATAAAGTTCTAAAGAACATCCTACAGTGTGCTAAGATGTTTTTATGTTACACTATATGAAATTAGAAGTGCAGAGTGTATTAATTTGCTAGGGCTGCCAAAATAAAGTACCACAGATTAGGTGGCTTAAACAACAGAAATTTTTTTGTCTCAATTCTGGAGGCTAGAAGTTCAAGATCAATATGTTGGCAGGGTTGTTTCTTCTAAGGCTTCTCTCCTTGGCTTGTAGATGGCTATCTTTTCCCTGTGTCTTCACAAGGTCTTTCGTCTGTACATGTTTCTATCCTAATCTCTTGTTATTAGGACACAGTCTATTGGATTAGGGCTCACCACAATGACCTCATTTTAACTTAATTACCTCTTTAAAGACCCTATCGACAAATACAGTTTCATTCTAAGGTACTGGAGGCTAGGGCTTCAACATATGAATTTCAGGAGAGGGGGGCACGATTCAGTTCATAACAACGTTAGATGTACATTTAGGTCACCAGGACAGCAGGGCAGAGGACAGGCTATATGGGTGCAGGGCTAGGGACAGGGAGACCCTTTGGATGACTATTGCAATAGTCCGTCTGTGTGAGGGATGATCAGAGCCTGAACTAGAAAGACAGAGGAAGGTGTGTCAAAGACAGATGATAAAAGAGTTACCAGGAGAAAGGGCCTGCAGGATAGAATCTAAACTCCTCAGCATAGTTCACAGAGCCCTTGACAATTCAGCCCTGACCCCTCAACTCAGACTCATGTCCTGCCACTTGCCATCACACATGCTACCCTCTAGGCATAAAGACCTTCTCAATGTCTCTGATCACACTATGCTTTTACTCAAGGTCAAGTCTGTGTGCCTGCTCTTCCCTCTGCCTAAAACATTCTTTTCCCTTTTTTTTTTTTTGTGGTACGCGGGCCTCTCACTGTTGTGGCCTCTCCCGTTGCAGAGCACAGGCTCCAGACGCGTAGGCTCAGTGGCCATGGCTCACGGGCCCAGCCGCTCCGTGGCATGTGGGAACTTCCCAGACCAGGGCACGAACCCGTGTCCCCTGCATCGGCAGGCGGACTCTCAACCACTGCGCCACCAGGGAAGCCCCTTTTCCCTTTTCTTAGTCAGTTAAACATCTATTCAGGTAGAGGTAGTCCAGTGTTACCTTCCCCATGAAACTCCAGCTTTCTCTGGCAGCAAATCACTTCCTCCTCTGGACACTCTGTGCATAGACTCTCTCACATGGTGCTATGATTATTTTATATTTTACATGCTTGTCACCTCCACTAAACTGTAAATTCCTTTTAGGCTAGGATTGGTTTCCTTTCTTTGTTTCCCCAGAGCCTGACATGGTGATCAGCAAATGAAAAGTGTTGCATCAATATCTGATGAATGTATGAGAAAGTCTTCACCTGATACCACCTAGATCCTACCAGGTGAGGCCTTGCCTGTCTTTCTTCTGTAATATCTCTTTTTAACTAAAACACTAGGAAGAGACTAAAGCAAGAAAGTCAGATTTTCCATATTTGGGGCTAAATCTCTCTTTTAAAAAGAAATAAGATATTTTCACAAACCAGCAAGGAAAATTCCAGGGGAAAAGCCAGGCAAATCAGCAGAGTTTCCAATCTGTCACCACTTTAATCCTTCTTGTAAATCACTTCCAGTTTAATTGTAAAGGACAAAACACCACTGTCTTCATGTCTTTTTCTATTTAAGAACTTAATGAGCGGCTCCCATTGCCTATCTGGTCAAATCCAAGTTTCCCAGTCTGGTTTTGAAGATCTTCCACAGCCTGGCTGCATTTCACCTAACCAATTCACTGTCCACACGACAGTCAGAACTACCTTCCTGAAACACTCTCACACTCAAAAATATTTTAAGGCTCCTCATGACTTCAGATGAATTTCAAATTCCTCACATAAGCTTTCTACTGTTTGGCCCTGGTCTTGTGTTTTCTGGCATATCCTCTTCTATAGTCTTCAATCTTCAGTCAACTTCCCAAGTTGTCTTTCCCAGATATTTCTTATATTCTTCTGTTTTTGTGTCTCTCTACTGTTCAAATCGTTCCTGAACCACCTGTAATGCTCTCTCCCACATCTGTTTTAAAAGTCAGCAGTTCCAATACAAAAGACATCCAATCCACCAAGCTTTCTCCATTTTCTCTACCCTCATGGAGAATCAATCTCCGTTTGGAGCCAGTTGCCTAGGACCACATGCTCTTCTCATATTCCCTACAGCTTGTCATAATACTCTATCCTTCCATGATAGCTATTTATGTAAGTACTATAGCATGTCTATCAGCATACACACATCTTTTAAAACATGCTCCCTAGACCCAACATCTATCGTTCCATTTTACTGCTTCCCTTTCTAGTAAAATTCCTCAAAAGATCTGTTTATATATGGTGTTTCACTTTCTCTCCTCCCATCTTTTGAGCTCACATCAAACAGACTTTCATCCACCACTCACTGAAATTGCTTTTATCAAAGTCATCAATAACCTGCATATCTTAGAAAGTCAAAGAGCAACACAGTAAGTGCCCTACGTATAAACCTTCAAGTTGCAAGCTTTCAAAGATGTGAATGTGCATTCAAATGTCCAATCACATAAGTTAGTTCACATGTCTGGTGTACATTGTCACATGCATCCTCTACACGTGCTTGTGCTTTTGTGTACTTTACTGTACAGTACTATATAGAGTACAGTAGTACAGTATCTTTATTTCAAGCCCAGGATGTCTGGAAGCAAGTGTAAAAGCGGCGGTGATGTAGCTGGTACTGCTAAGAAGCACCAGGAATTGGAGGCCCAGAGAAAGGACAAAGAGAGACAAGAGGAAGAAGAAGTAACTGAAGAACTGAAGAAATTCATGACGCAGGAAGTGGCAAGAGGATTTTCTTTATTTGAGGAGGCACTATTAGTTTTTGAGGCACAGGACCGTGTAGAATGGTACATGAAGGAAGGTTGCAGCAGCTGTTCAGAGTGCAATCCAGTGCTACCGTGTCATCTAAGATGAGAAAAAAAGAGCTATTACTCAGACGTCACTGGATCGCTTTTTTTAAGAGGGTAGATAGAATTAAATCCAGAAAGGAACCAGAACCTGTGCCATCAGCGTCAGCCATGAGTGAAATTGCAGCTTGCCCTCCGTCTCCTATTGCTGAGGATCCTTCAGCTCTACCATCTCCCACCTCCTCTCCCTCCTCCAGTTGGTAACTCTTCTTGCCTGTTCACTCGATGCCAGCCCCTGTATGCCACCTATTGTACTGTACTACTGTACTTTTCAAGGTACCGTACTATAAGATTAAAAATGTTTTCTTTATTTTTTGCGTCTGTTTGCTTTTTATGTATTATTTGTGTGAAAGCTATTAGAGTACAGTGCTATATAGCTGATTGTGTTAGGTGGGTACCTAGGCTAACTTTGTTGGACTTACAAACAAATTGGACTTATGAACGTGCTTTCGGAATGGAACTCGTCCCTATGGAGGGGACTTACTGTATTCAGTTGTCATCTTGAACAAACCATACCATTTGACACAGTTAATTGCTCCTTGGTGCTTGGACCAATCTCCTTCTTTGGTGCCTGGAACACCACTATCTCTTGTTCCTCCACATTCCTCCTCCACTTCCTGGCCAGTCTTTCTCTGGTGTCTTTACTTGATCTGAATTATCCCAACCTCTACAAGTTGAAGTGCCTAAGATTTAGCCCTCCTCATCTCTTTTCCCAACATACTCACAGTCTGATCTCATCCAGTGCCATGGTTCTAAATTTCATCAGGAGGTTGACAAGATCTAGTCTTCTGTCTCCAGCTCTTACCTTTCTCCTGAATTCCAGATTCATATGTACCACTGCTTAATCAGTATTTCAACTTAGGTGTCTAATAGGCATCCCAAACATAATATGTCCAAAACTTAACTCTTGATTTCTCTCCTCTAAACATGCATCTATCACACCCTTCCTCATCTTAGCAAAGGGCCTCTCATTTCTTCTAGACCTTAGAGTCATCTTGGCCCCTTCTCCTTCTCATCTAATGCATCTAATGCACAAATTTTGCTAGCTATGCATTTGGAATATATTCAGAATTTCACTACTGTCCATAACTCTTTCAATGCTACCTAAGCCACCAATGCTGATCTAAGCCACCATCATCTCTTGCTTGAGTTATTTCAATAGTCCCTTAACTGGTCTCTCTGTGAATGAGCTTCTTCCCCCACCCCCTTCCAAACCCTCAAAGTGGCCTTTTTTAAAAGCATAAACACTGATTATATGCCTTCTCTGCTCAAAACCCTCCAGTACCTTCCCACCTCCTTCAGAATGCAACCCAAAGTCTTTACTGTGGCCTACAAAGCATTATGTCATCTGTCCCACCACTCCCTCTCTGAACTCATCTTCTTCCACACTTCCCCTTGCTCAATCAGTTCCATACATTGATACTTAATGTTCCTTCACCTGGCTTTTTCTCCTCTAGGCAGCCACAGGCACCCTCACTTCCTTCATATCTCTTTTCAAATTCTACTTTATTAGAGACGCCTTCTCTGACCACTTTATATAAATTAGCAACTTTTTCCCATCATTCTCACCCTGCCTATTGTTCTTCATAGCACTTATCACCACTGGACAAATTATGTATTTGTTAATATGTTTTTATCTGTCTCCCCCAACTTGAATATAAGCTTCTTTAGAGAAGGCAATTTGTTTTCTTTACTGCTATATTCCCAGGACCTAGACCAGTGCTTAGCATATTGCAGGTGTTCAATTTATATTGAATGAATGAACAAATAATTGCTACCTATTAGATTGAAAGCTCCTGGGCCAGAGACTAGCTCTTACGGATTATATAGTCCCATTAACACCTAGCTTAGTACCTGGCATATTAAAAGTTCAAAATGTTAATCAAATTGAATTGCATCTTATTTCTCACTGCTTCTCAAAGATGCTCTCTGTTCCTTTTTGGCAAGTTTCCGTACTTCTACCTGCTTCCTTCGTTCCTCTGCTGCGGCTCACTTCTGCTGGAAGCCTCAGTTCCTGCTTTTTCTCTCTTTAACTTCCTCTTTTCCTGTCTATATTCTATTACAGCTTTGGTCTCTGGGCTTACAGGAAACTTCATATTACAGCTATCACCTCTTAGAGGCTACAAAGACTATCCCCTACAATACAGCAGCCTATACCACCACTTATTCTTTGCTTCATGGAAATTCAGCCTTGCTTTCCCAACAATACTGTAATGACACTATGGCAGAGATCATATCATACTCCCAAATCCTTGAAAACAGCTAGTACAAGGTTACACGGATGGTAAGTGATTAACAACTATATCAACTGATCCAGAATAGTATCTCCATTTTTTTTTTTTTTTTTTTTTGTGGTACGCGGGCCTCTCACTGTTGTGGCCTCTCCCGTTGCGGAGCACAGGCTCCGGACGCGCAGGCTCAGCGGCCATGGCTCACGGGCCTAGCTGCTCCGTGGCATGTGGGATCTTCCCGGACCGGGGCACGAACCCGTGTCCCCTGCATCAGCAGGCGGACTCTCAACCACTGTGCCACCAGGGAAGCCCAGTATCTCCATTTGCATACTAGACAGCATCACTTGGGTAGCTAATAGGAATGTTATTCTGTCTGAAACAGAATTTCTGATTTTAGCACTCATACATATTCCTTTGCCATTCCCCCACCCACCTTTTACTGTCACCAGTAGGTATCCAGTTTTTTAAGCCCAAAGTCTAGGAGTCACTGTTTTTTTTAATTAGACTTTTATTCTGATTGTGGATTCACATGCAGTTGTAAGAAATAATACATGAAGATCCCGTGTACCCTTTACTCAGTTTCTTCCAGTGGTAACATCGTACAAACTTATAGTATACTCTGATGGTTCCTCAAATAATTAAACGTAGAGTTACCGTATAACACAGCAATTCCACCTCTGAATATATATGTAAGAGAACTGAAAACATATGTCCACATAAACATGTGTACACGAATGTTTATAGCAGCATTATTCATAGTAGCCAGAAAGTAGAAAAAAACCAAATGTCCATCAGTGGATGGATGGGTAAATAATATGTGGTATGTCCATATAATGGAATATTAATCAGACCTAAAAAGGAATGAAGTACTGATACATGCTACAACTTGGATGAACCTTGAAAACATTAAGTAAAGTGAAAAAAGTCAGACCCTAAAGGCCATATATCATGTTATTCCATTCATTTGAAAGTCCTGAATGGGAAAATCTACAGAGTGGTTCCTTAGGGCTGTGGTAGAATGAGCAAGAGGAGGAGATAGAGAAGATGAGGTAAGAGAGGTAACGGGTCCAGATGGTGCAGGGCTTTTTAGGCTATTTTGAGACATATGTTTTTCTCTGAGTGAGATTACAAGGCCTGCAGGGTTTTGAGCATAATCTGACTTTTAAAAGTCACTCTGGCTTATATATGGAGAATAAACCACAGGAGGAAAAGAGGGGAAGCAAGGTGATTCGTGAAAAGACTATTTCAAAAACCAAAGCAAGTGATAATGGTGTTTTGGAGTAGGGATTAACTTTGTAGGTGCTGTGAACTGATTGATCAGGACATGCTTTAAAGGTAGAACCAGAGGATTTGTTGGTGAAGTCAATGTAGAGTATAAGAGAAAGAGAAAAGTCAAGGACGACTCCAAGGTTTTGGGTCTGAACAACTGGACAGATGGAGTGGGCATTCACTGAGGTGGAGAAGAGTGTAAAAGGAGCAGGTTTTGACGAGCTACATGGGGAATTTGCTTTTGGACACGTTAATGTTGAGATGTTGGATATATGGAGTATTAGCTGTTAACTAATATGTGGACTATTAGCTGTTAACTAATAGTTTGTGCTGGGGCTCTAATTTGGGAGTTGTCAATGTGTGGATTGCATTTAAAGCCCTTAGGTTGAATGACATCACTTAGGGCATTGGCCTAGAGAGTGAAAAGGTCCAAGACACTCCAAAGGCACTCCAAAATGCAGAGGTCTGAAAGACGACAAGGAGACAAGAGTACTTAGAATAAAATACTCACATTCCCTACCTTAATGGAGACCTGGCCCTTCTCCATGTCTGTAACCTCACTCTCCAGTCTGGTAGGATACTCAGTTTTTGAAGGACACCAAGCCCTTTCCTGTCTCATGGACTTTGTCTTTGCTGTGCTTCCACCAGGCATGTTTCCACCCAGGCTCTAATTTTGGTCACCTGCTTCTCTTACCACAACCTCGACTAAATTGTAACCCTGAGTTTTATCTAAACACCCTAATTGAAAAGCCCCAAACTGGCACCGCGTCCCTCACCTCCCTGCCCCCCTGACACCAAGTTATGGCTTTTACTATAATCTTAAATTATTTCACTGTTTTTTGTCTAGAAGACCATCCCATCTTAATTTAACAAATGCTTACAAAACGATTACTATACACCAAATAAAAGCTCAGCTATTCCTTGTACTTAATTTTCTGGAGAGCAGGGGCCTCATTATCTTGTCCTTTGCCGCATCTCCAATACAAATGACATTGCCTCAGCAATCAATTCTGAGTTTTCAGTATTTGTTAACGGAACGGATTGCGGGACACCTACAAACTTGCAAACAAAAGGAATTTTGCCCGCCCATCCACCCCGTCCCAGAGTTGCCGGGAAGGAGGAAGGGAGGGAGAACCTCGCGCATGCGCTATTGTTCCCTGAGCTCTCGAGGCTGAACCCCGCCCCTTTCCTTTGGCTGGTTTAACCACTGCACATGCGCAGTAAGGGTCTTGTCCGTTCGTTTGTCGGCGCTATCAATAAAGTTTTAGCGACCGCACACTTCTCTTTTCCTTGGCAAGATGGCGGAGTACGACTTGACTACTCGCATCGCGCACTTTTTGGATCGGCATCTAGTCTTTCCGTTGCTTGAGTTTCTCTCCGTAAAGGAGGTGAGTGGGTTTTTGAGCGCGAGGAAGGCGTGGGAGCGCGTGAGATGCGGGGCAAGGCCGAAAGGCGGTGGCGGTAGCCTTAGGCCTTACCCACGTGTGAGGCGGCCCTGAGTTTGGTCCCGAGTCGGGCAATAAGGATCTGCTGGTAGTTAAGCGTCGTCCCTGTTGATTAGCACCGCGGAATTCGGCCGTGAGTAGGGGTGAGGTGACAATATGAAACTCAGGGGAGAAAGGGAGGGGTCTCTGCTTCACTTCTTGAGGTGCCAGTGCCGCTGGGACTTCCGCATCGTTCCTCTTGGAAGTTGACGATTGGCTGGCTTCCCTGTATTAATGCTTGAGCTTAACATAAAGCTGGCTTCGAGAAGCAAATTGGACTGTTAGAGACTTAAATTTTTCTTTTGGGCACAGTAGGAGGGGTGACCGTGGCTTTGTGTTTTTGCTTGCCGGATCGTTTGGAATGATTTTCTTACACTTAAATATCTAGCCCTTTGGTTTCCGTAAAGTTGGGAGTTCTTTGCGAGGAGTTTAACTGGTGTTTCGGTAAATAGCCACTTCCTAGAAGCGTAGCTTTTTTTTTTTTTTTGCGGTACGCGGGCCTCTCACTGCTGTGGCCTCTTCCGTTGCGGAGCACAGGCCCCGGACGCGCAGGCTCAGCAGCCATGGCTCACGGGCCCAAGCCGCTCCGTGGCATGTGGGATTCTCCCGGACCAGGGCACGAACCCGTGTCCCCTGCATCGGCAGGCGGACTCTCAACCACTGCGCCACCAGGGAAGCCCAAGCGTAGCAAATTTTGTCTAGTGGGGAGGGGACCCCAAAAAATAATCCGACAGTAATTTTATCTTAAGAGTTGTTTTTCGGTGTATAGATGTACAGACTTCGAGTGATTTAAATTGGTTGTTAATGTTCATTGAGCTATTCCGGATATCTTGAAAAAGTATTTGGTCCTAGTACCTCATTTAAAAATATCTCAGTCCTAAAAGTTTGGAGATATTAGGCTTAGTTATACCGTAGTTTATTGGGAAATTGATATATTTTAATAGTTACAATAAAGTAATATTACTGTGATGAAGGAATTAGAATATTGGTCAGAAAAATGCGTTCTATTTCTAGAAGCAGATTAAACCGCAAGTCTACTTTGGGCACTCTAGATTTGGGGAGTAGATTTTGTGTGTTCCAACAGCAATAAAACAAAAAAGCCCTACAAATAAACATTAAATTTTTCTGATAAGTTTTCAAATTTTCCCATGGTTCATTGGATAGGTATAACCCTCAAATTCATATGAACCTTTTCTAAACACCTACACACAACTCTAAAGTTAATGATATTAGGGAACAGCAAAGTTTACTTTCAATAAATATTCAAGCATGCCTTGCCATATAAAGCTTTATCTTGAAATGCTTTTGTCTTGATTTTTCTTTTATAGGATGTACTTAACCTGTATTGTAGAACTTGCATAAAACAGCCCAGTCTGCCTTCTGTTTCTCTTTTGGATAATTTAGGATAATTTACCAAAGATCAAGGAATAGAAAAATATCCTCTATGCTTCTGAACTAGCCAAACTTCATATTTTTGTAATGTGTCTTTACACCTTTGTTTTTCAATGCAGACAGATGAAAGGGAGGAATACATAAGTGTAAATTAGTTTTTCATAGGGCAAGACCAAAACTGTGAACGGCAGCTGAGAATCAGTGGAAAATAACTGCTCAAAACCTGTTTCCTTGGAGAGAATGTTGGTAAGATGGCTGTGATACACCAAGGGGAAGACAGCTGCTGGAGTATTTATTTATCAATTACTAAGTATAGGACTACCGTGGAATTGTGAGAAATCCAAGATAAAATCCAGACATCTCATCACTAAAAAAACTCATCCTTTCGTGGAGATAGAGGTCTGTAATTATAAGGCTAAGAGTAATAAATGTCAGAAGTAGTGGCAGAGTGCTGTCAAAATTGAAGAGGTACAGAAAGGATTCTGAGGAAGAGAGGCTTGAAGTTGAGTTTTGAAGGCTAGATGGTTAGGATAGTCAATGATCATGACACGTGAGGGTATCAATTGAATATATTTATAGTATCAATATGTTGGAAAATATAAACTCCATTGGAGCAGGAGCTTTGTTTTATTTCCTTGCTGTGTTCTCAGCAGATAGAGTCTGGCATAAGGGCTTCTCATGACTATTTAATAAATGAGTGAATATATATTTGAACCTTAGTGTTCTTTATTCTCAAGTGAAGTGGAAGGCCAGATAGTGTTTAGCAGCCTGGGTACTGAATTGGGACCTGGATTAGGATCCTGGCTCTGTCACTTAATACCTTTGTGCACTTGAGAACAGTTTCTTTCCCATCTTTTTTTTTGCGCGGTACGCGGGCCTCTCACTGTTGTGGCCTCTCCCGTTGCGGAGCCCAGGTTCCGGATGCGCAGGCTCAGCGGCCATGGCTCATGGACCCAGCCACAACGCGGCATGTGGGATCTTCCCGGACCGGGGCACGAACCCGTGTCCCGTGCATCGGCAGGCGGACTCTCAACCACTGCGCCACCAGGGAAGCCCCTCCTTCCCATCTTAACTAAGCCTTTTCTCATGCATAAAGTGTTGGTACTACCACCAGCCTCATAGGGTTGTTAGAAAAATTACATGAAATAGTACATATAAAGTATTTAGCCTTCTGGGACAGAGTAGGTACTCCTAAGTGTTTTCTATTAGGAGGCTAGGCCATCCTATATGAGAGGTATTCAATTGGCTTTGTTTGTTTGTTTTTTTAAGTTTTGTTTGTTTTGGGCTGCATTGGGTCTTCGATGCTGTGTGCAGGCTTTTTCTCTAGTTGCGGTGAGCAGGGGCTACTCTTCTTTGCTGTGCGTTGGCTTCTCATTGCGGTGATTTCTCTTGTTGCGGAGCACAGGCTCTAAGTGCGCGGGCTTCAGTAGTTTGCAGCACTTGGGCTCAGTAGTTGCGGCCTGTGGGCTCTGGAGCGCAGGCTCAGTAGTTGTGGTGGACAAGCCCAGTTGCTCCACGGCATGTGCGATCATCCCGGACCAGGGATCGAACCCATGTCCCCCGCATTGGCAGGCGGATTCTCAACCACTGTGCCACCAGGGAATTCCTCAACTGGGGTTTTGAGGAGGGAAATAAAGACTGGAAATGGTGACTGAGGAAACTGACCAAAGACAAATGCAAGGATTGGTAAGTTTGGAGGGCCCAACTGAGATTGGAAATCACACATTTATAAGTGGTCATTCTTGGAGTGAGAGAAATGGTAGTTTATTTGAGTAGTATAGAAATATGTGGAGGTAGGCTGGTGATAAATAAATGCCATCTAGAGATTGATGAAAAGGTTTGCTGATTAGAGAAAAGCACAGATGTGATTGAATAACATTATTGCCTAGTTCTGAAACATTTTATAGGTGACCTTAGCCATAACGTAGAAAAGAGGGAACTTTTTTCCAGTGCTAGAGATAGACATTGATTGTATTTGGTTGGAGAAAATGAATGGAATAAATGTTAACCGCTAAAGAGAAGGGCTTTGAAATAGCCAAAAACAATATCCAAACTAATGTAGAAAGTGACAACCAAATAGGGTGATGTAAAAATTAGAAAGAACAGAGGGTATGTTGAGGGTGATGAACCATTTTAGAGGTAATAGTGGAAGAGGTGATGAATGTAAGTTAAAAGTCTTAGAGATGAGCTGATGAAAGTTGTTATGATTTGCAGGATAAAGGAATTTTAAGGCTTGAGGTTTTAAAGAATCATCAGTATGGATGTTGGATTTGTGGAGGATGATAGCAGGAGATGTCAAAAGAAGATTTTTAATCTATTAAAAAGTAGGAGTTGTTTTCAAGAGGTTGATAGACTGTGTTGGCAGACTATAACCTGTGAGCCAGATACAACCCTCTCTGCCTGTTTTGTATAGTCTCAGCTAAAAAAAATTTTTAACAGGTGCAAGATTTGCAACCTTTCTCAATTATAGAACAATAACTGTACACAGGTTAAGTGAAACGTTTCCTGCCCAAAAAGAATTCCATTCTTCTCATTAGTAGAACTGTATTACAGAAAATTTTATAACATATTATATTTTTTATTTCAAAAAGAAAATTGAAGCTTTTCTCTCTTGTACTTATATATAGTATCCTTGATTTTTGCTTTTTGGCTCACAAAATCTTACTGTCTTTTCTTTACAGAATAAATGTGCCTATGAGATAAAATTTAGAGAGGATGGTATAAGCAGATATAGATTTAAGAAGAGCCCAGTGAGGTCTGATGGCAGAGGAGAAATGCTTTGGATCTGCAGTTGGGAGAAACATTACAAATTAAAAGCTATTGATGAAGTGGTGAGGAGAGGTGGCATGCCAGGAAGAGGATGTTTTCACCTAAGATTAGGGTTTCTATGGGGCAAACGGAAAGGAAATTTCTTTTTTTTTTTTTTTAAAGTAAACTTCTTATCAAGTATAATATGTGAACAGAAAAGTGAGCTGGGCTTCCCTGGTGGTGCAGTGGTTGAGAGTCCGCCTGCCGATGCAGGGGACGCGGGTTCGTGCCCCGGTCCGGAAGGATCCCACATGCCCAGGCGGCTGGGCCCGTGAGCCATGGCCGCTGAGCCTGCGCCTCCAGAGCCTGTGCTCCGCAACAGGAGAGGCCACGGCAGTGAGAGGTCCGCGTACCGCAAAAAAAAAAAAAAAAAAAAGAAAAGTGAGCAACTATAAATCCTTTTTTCCCCCAAAGGAAAAACACTTATGTGTGACCACCATCCAGATCAATAAATAAAACGTTGCCAACATCCTAAATAACTGCAATTTATTTATCCAGTCTAATGTTGATAGGACTTGGCTGTTACAAATAGTTCTGCTGGGAACATTCTTGGTAATGTCCTTTGAGTATACGTACCCATTTCTGTTGGGTACTTAGGAGTAGAATTGCTGGGTTAAAGAATATTTTAGCTTTAGAAGATAAAAACAGTTTTCCAAAGTGGTTGTAGTTCTGCCAGCAGAGAAGGTGTTCAGTTACTCTGCAACTATACCAACACTGGTATTGTCCAGTTTTTTTAGTGTGATTTTAATTTACATTTTCTTTATGACTGATGCGGTTGAGGGCTTTTTCTGGTGTTTGTTGGCCATTTGGTTGTGCTCTTGTGGAGTGCCTATTTAAAATCTTTTAGCCATGTTCAATTGGATTGTCTATTTTTTCTTACTGTTTTGTAGGAGTTCTTTATGTAGTTTGGAAGGTTCAGGTTTGATCTCATGGCTATACCGTTTGACCACCTTTATCTTTTCTTTTCATGGGTAGTAAAATGTTGTATAATCTTCCTTCATTTTTCTTTGCTTGACAAAATTAGATTTAGTACAAAAATCTTTTCTTTTGCTGAAACCTTATCTTGACTATTTGATTAAAAATTGTTTTGAATTATGTTACTGTCTCTCTCCTTGAATGCTATTGTGTAGAATCCTTAACATATTGCTCAGTACACTTCATGTTTATGTGAGTTTGCTTATGTATCTATTTGGTTCCTGAACTGTGGGTTAAATTACGTTTCTTGAACTCTTTGCAAAAGCTAAAACCTGATATGACAAGGTTGACTGAAAGAATGGGTGCCAATTTGTTTCAGGGGTGTGGATGGGAAGCATTATAAAGGATTTTAACTATTTAGTGGAAAAGTATGTGGGGGAAAAAGGAGAGGCCACCTCAACGAGAAATGGGTAGGCATCATGTGGATGTGAGAGAGACTAAGAAGGTAAAACATTTAAGGGTTGATTCTTAGTTACCTGAATGTGGAGAGGAGTCAACAATACTATGTGCTTATCAGGGGAGTTGGTGTGGTTTATTTACTCACAGCCTTGTTCTAGAAAGACTAAGAGATGACATGTAGGGACACATTAAAAAATGAAGTTGGTGGGAATGGCTTTGTGGTATGTAATTGCCTTTATTTTAAAGTTGCTAGGTAAACAAAATATTTTATGTCTCTGTAGGCTGATTGCTTGCCTTGTTGTAGGAGGGTGAATTAATAGTATATATTTTATTAAAAAAATAGTTCAGGACATATGTTTCCAGGTACACTATCTTAATATTAACCACTTTACTTGAGGGAACTTCAATTTATTCATTAGAAAGTAATTTTCTCTTGCAGATATATAATGAAAAAGAATTGTTACAAGGGAAATTGGATCTTCTTAGTGATACCAACATGGTAGACTTTGCTATGGATGTATACAAAAACCTTTATTCTGATGATATTCCTCATGGTAAGTTTTGTCATTACATCTGAAGCTTGACTTGTGAGCTGAGGCCACGTGTATTAAAAGTTTTGTGATTTATAAAAGTGCTTTAGCCAGAAGTCTTAATAAGTATTTGAATGATTTAAAAGTTCTTTGGATGAAAGGTAGTATGAAGGTTACAGGTCTTCTAAAGCAGTGGTCCCCACCCTTTTTGGCACCAGGGACCGGTTTTGTGGAGGACAGTTTTTCCATGGTCTGGGGGTGGCAAGGGGATGGTTCAGGGGGCAGTGCGAGCGATGGGGAGCTGCAGATGAAGCTTTGCTCCCTTGCCCGCTGCTTCCCTCCTGCTGTGCAGCTGGATTCCTAACCAACTGGTCTGCAGCCCGGGGGTTGGGGACCCTGTAAAATGTGTGAAACTACTTTAAAACATGGTCATCAAATGTCTGCAGTTCATAGTATGCAGCATCAAAGTTGTACTTATTAATCAGATTGCTTCCTTAGAATTATCTGGGAATTTTGCAGTTTTTTGACTTTTTCAGTTGGCATCTTGTGTGCCTTAGAGATTTCTTTTTTGTCTTGAAGCATCTGGGTTCTCAAAAGCATGGTCCCCAGAACCAGCATCCTCAGCTCACCTGGGAGAACTTGTTAGAAATGCAAATTCTTGTGCCATACCACAGATCTACTTAACCAGAAAATGTTGGCTGAAGACCAGCACTCAAATTAGGGAACTGCTGTGGTATATTTCGAAATCCTTGTTTTCTGTAGTAATAGATGTTCTTAAAACAAGCAAACAGAAAAACCCACTATGCACATAGTATTTTAAAAGATTATAAGAACTCAGTAGAGAAATACAGTTTACTTTGTTTAAATTGACATTTCTCAAAATTTGATCACAGATCCCGTCTGTGTTTGAGAAACACTCTCCTAGTATTAGTACTTTCTAATATATAATGTAGAAATTATTACATAAAACATAATCACTATTTTGACTTCTATTATAGTTCCCTGCAAGAACAGTAGCTCTTTAAATTTTAGTTTGTGGTAAAAAAGTAAACTATTTCTTAGTGAAACTTTAAAACATGCTAACAGGGTAAATTATGTGCAAGTTTTCTCTGACTTCATGATGTGGTAAAAAGAAACTATAGAATTGGTTTTGAGAGATTACAGAACTAGATTTAAAGTGAAAAGAGAAATTATTGACTGGATTTAAATTCCATTCAACCTAGTTGAAAACCTGTACTAATAATATGTAAACCCCTCTGAGCCTCTTCAGAAACTGTGGGATAATCTCCTGAAAGAATTCAATGAAAACAAATATAAAAACACTGAGGATGAAGTGTCTGAAATGTAGAGTTAGATAATTGTTTCCTCAACAGCTCCTTCTCCTAGGCTGTATCTGTATATTCCTCAGTTTCTTCTAAGAGTAAGAAGAGGATTCACTGTTCCTTTATGTGCCTTTGCAGTGCTAGACAGAAGAAATTGGATCTGAGGAAGTTACTGAGTTGGTGGCTCCTGGCATATGCATATATTGGGGATAAATAAATGCACAATTTAGATAGACTGAAAAATTTCCAGAGACATCCTCATAGTGAGCAATATAGTTTAACATTATAGTACTCCTTTGCATTTTTAATTAGCTTTGAGAGAAAAAAGAACCACCGTTGTTGCACAACTGAAACAGCTTCAGGCAGAAACTGAACCTATTGTGAAGATGTTTGAAGATCCAGAAACTACAAGGCAAATGCAGTCAACCAGGTAACCTCTTTTTTTTAAAATTATTTTATTGAAGTATAGTTGATTTACAGTGTTGATTAATTTCTGCTGTACAGCAAAGTGATTCAGTTATACATATATATACATATTATTTTTCGTATTCTTTTCCATATGGTTTATCACAGGATATTGAAAATAGTTCCTTGTGCTATACACTAGGTCCTTGTTGGTTATCCATTCTGTACATAATCGTTTGCATCTGCTAATCCCAAACTCCCAATCCATCCCTCCACCACCCCCTCCCCCTTGGCAGCCTCAAGTCTGTTGTTCTCTGTGTCTGTGAGTCTGTTTCTGTTTTGTAGTTCATTTGTGTCATATTTTAGATTCCACATATAAGTGATATCACATGGTATTTGTCTTTCTCTTTCTGACTTAGTTCACTTAGTATGATAATCTTTGGGTCTGTCTTTGTTGCTGCAAATGGCATTATTTCTTTCTTTTTTATGGCTCAGCAGTATTCCATTGTTTATATGTACCACATCTTCTTTATCCATTCATCTGTCATTGGACATTTAGGTTGTTTCCATGTCTCGGCTATCGTGAATAGTGCTGCTATGAACATAGGGTTTCATGTGTCTTTTTGAATTATGGTTTTATCCAGGTATATGCCCAGGAGTGGGATTGCTGGAGCATATGGTAACTCTATTTTTAGTTTTTTAAGGAACCTCCATACTGTTTTCTACAGTGGCTGTATCAATTTACATTCCCACCAACAGTGTAGGAGGGTTTCCTTTTCTCCACACCCTCTCCAGCATTTGTTTGTAGACATTTAGTGATGGCTCTTCTGACTGGTGTGAGGTGGTACCTCACTGTAGTTTTGATTTGCATTTCTCTAATGATTAGCAATGTTGAGCATCTTTTCATGTGCCTGTTGGCCATCTGTATGCCTTCTTTGGAGAAATGTTTATTTAGGTCTTCTGCCCATTTTTCGATTGGGTTGTTTTTTTGTTGTTGAGTTGTACGAGCTGTTTGTTGTGTTTTTGTTTGTTTGTTTTTGCCACAGCATGCGGGATTTTAGTTCCCTGACCAGGGATTGAGCCCTTGCCCTTGCAGTGGAAGCGCAGAGTCCTAACCACTGGACTGCCAGGGAATTCCCTGTATGAGCTGTTTGTGTATTTTGGAAGTTAAGCCCTTGTTGGTTGCATCATTTGCAAATGTTTTTTCCCAGTCAGTAGGTTGTCTTTTTGTTTTGTTTATGGTTTCTTTTGCTGTACAAAAGCTTGTAATTTTGACTAGGTCCTATTTGTTTATTTTTGCTTTTATTTCTGTTGCCTTCAGGTAACCTCTCCTTAATTTGAATTCTAAAAATTCTGTTTTCTGGATTAATACAAATGTTAATTCATACTTTAGTAACCCAGTCTAAAAGTTCACAGTTTAAGAGATAGCTTTATCTGCTTTTTTCATTTATCTTTATTGTGTAGGGACGAGGAAGTCCTTAATTATAAATGTTAATAACTAAATTTTTTTTAGAACTTCTTTACCAATTAATCCAAATCTGATTATGCTGAGCCGCTCCCCCCTCCTCCCCCCTTCCCAGGGGACATTTGGAATGTCTGGAGACATTTTTGGTTGTCACAGCTGGAGAGGTGCTACCAGCATCTAAAGAGGAGAGGCCAGGGATGCTGCTATACATCCTACAGTGCATCAGGCAGTACCCTCACTTCCCCCAAAAGAATTACCCAGCTCAAAATGTCATTAGTCCTGAGGTTGAGAAACTGTGCCTGGGCAATACCTAGAGTACATGGGTTGCTCAATGTATGGGAAAACTGAGCTCACTCTATCACTTTGCTACGTTGTCTCATATCCTTCCATGCTCAGCCCAAGGAGGGTAGTATAGAGCTGATATGGTTATATTTTATTCCTGATTTCCTCTTAGCTAGAAATAGACTTATTGTTTAGTTTACAAAGAAAGCATGTTACCCTACTCTGGCTTTACTAATTGAAGCCCTTTGGGTCATTAAAAATGTTTAAAAATAGTCTTCTACTAAAACTGAATATTGCCATTGTGGTAAATCTTTTCTATCAATATATTCACCTGAGGAATTGTTTAGGATTTTACCATGTTGCACCTTGAGTTCTTAGGATATGTCATCAAACCAAATTTTTAGAGCGATTGGCTCTAAGTTTTCATTTGTGATTTGAGAAAGTGTTACCAGATATGTTTTAGAAAAGCAGCAAATACTATACAATTACTATACCTTACTATAATGTGCCATGTTATATAGTATGTATATATATACAGAGATAACTATATCTTAACAAAGCTATTATATATATGTATTTTCATATATATGTATATAGCCTGTATATAGCTATCTCTGTGTGTCTGTGTATACTAGTATACACTTAGAATATCATGAGTAATTGTAGCCCTTCAAGTCACGTGTAAGTGCCCACAAAGGGACAGCTGAAATAATCCAGATGTTAGGGTATGACAGAAAATTTAGGATTTTAATTCTAAGTTTAGTCTAGTCACTTAAATACTGGGAAGTAATTAGATTAAGGTATGAATAAGATGAATATAGATTTGTTCACTAAATATTAGAAAAAGATAACTCCTTTTAGCTTAATAGGCAATAAATTGGAGATAAATGAAAGGATGGAAATGGGGTAAAAACTTGTAATCTAATTTATAACCTATTCATTTTCAAAGTAATAACCTCTCCCTGCCGATTCCCCATTTTAAAATTTCATTGAATATGTAGTTTTGTACTTCTCATACTTTCCCAGAAATACCGTATCAGCCAGAGGACAGTGATTATATACCTGAGGTGTAAGGCGTATAACACAAAGTTATTCACTATGACCTATAGGAAGTGTTAAGGGTTTTTTTTTGAGATCTCTTTATGTTAAAATTTCATGCATGTTTTTATTTAGTATTATAATATGTTCATGTTAATTTTAGTGGTAACATATCCCCTCCCCATTAAACCTTCAAGTAAAATTATGCTCCCAAAAGACATGCCACGGTATTCATTCTTACAATGAGCATAAGAAAATGGTTTCATTTTTGCAAATGCCCAGAAGGCGGGCAACTCTGCCACCTGTCACTTGTTCCTTGGTGTCTTTGTCATCAATTTGTCTTTTACAAGGCTGCCAACATCTCAAGTTATGCAAAGCTAATTTTAAAAATGTTACATTGGGTTATTTGACACTTTGGTATAAATAATGATCATATAGAGTATGTAGCATAGATAGCATGTGAGTTAGGCATGATTTATTAGTCTTGTAAATTTGCCAAATCACTGTCTGTATGAGAAATACTAACATTGTGGAGGGGGACAAAATTTTTGTACAGGATTAATTCCTCCTTGTTTGTATAGTACATTATTTCCATCTCTATCCTATTTTAAGAATATATTACCTATTAGAAAAGTATCCTCAAGAGAGCAGATTCCATTCTCAGTAGGTTAACACCTAAGTAGACCTCACTGACCTCACTATAAGAATAGTCAGAATGTTCTGGTTTTATTACCTAAAAAACTTAGATCATGTGGTGAATCAGAACACATGATTTTCAATTACAGCTAAAGAAATCTGAAAGTGAAATGTTAAGTTTGCAGTTGTCCTTGAGTTCCTATTCCTTATGTTCAAAACATGTAATGTTCTGTTTATTTTATTCCGGAAGTTTTATTTTTAGTGTTTAAGTATTAATATAATTAAATTGGCTTTATGTGAGTAATAAGATAGAAGTTGAATAGGCTTGTTTTGTTTTCTGTGGTCTATAAATTACAATAATTTTTGTTTTTTTATTATTAAGGGATGGTCGGATGCTGTTTGACTACCTCGCAGACAAGCATGGTGTAAGTGGTCTTTTAAAAAATTGTTTAGTTGTCATGTTGTAGTAAGGTTAATTAAAGAATAGTGCGGTATAGATAGATTCATGGCTTGACAAGAGTATAATTTCCAGATTAAGTTATTAGACATAATACCTGGTATGTTTTTGAAACTTTAGTTTTTAAAAATTGGTCCTGATTGGAAAATAATATCCTTATACTTACCTTTTTAGATAACAGAAATTCTCAAATTGTTTGTTCCAGAATGATCATGTAATAGTTAGCATTTTATATTTCTGATGGATAAACAAGTGGGTAAAAACAGAACTAAATTTGAATTAGAATACCTTGAGCAATAGCATTAAGCTGCCTTGTGGAATACAGTAGCCCTTGACATTACCAAGACCTTCATAAACCCCCATATAAAGGAATGTTGTTATAGGCTTTCCTTGTCATCTCCCAGTCTCCTTCCCCTTGTGTTAACTCAAAGTGTGAGGCTATGTATATAATCAGTTCTTTAACTTGCATTCAAGTTTTATCATTCATTTAACAATTATTGTAACAAGAGACATGCTGACCACTGCAAAATTACTCTTTCTGGTTTCCATATAGAATGTTTGGTATATTTGTTAATGTTCTGGTTCAGAGCCCTTCTCTTGATTTTTTGTCTTTCACTTTGCTTGCATCATTAACTGTAAAAGTTGGTGTAATTTGGGGGCCAGTTTTTTCAGAGAACTAAAGTTTACTATACACATTATTTGTACAGAATCACAAAATCCTCACAGGGATGCATATGCTTGGTAGTTGTCTAAGCTCATTCACCAGCTAAGGGACTCACACATCAGACCTTCAGCTGTAATTCAAGTTTGTATCACAACAAAGTAGGTATTGTTACAGTTCAGAACTATGAAAGTTAAATCCAACAATTCCTAATATGTATTTTAACGGTCATGTGCTTTTCTGATTTTGGGGGGCGGGGAGAGGGTAGTAACTTTTGAAAGAATTGATATCTGGGGATATTTGAAAGAGTAAATGGTTTGAATTTTAAAACTCAAAATTAAAAAATAGAATTTAAGCTTTTTTCCTTTTTTTAGTTTAGGCAGGAATATTTAGATACACTCTACAGGTATGCAAAATTCCAATATGAATGTGGAAATTACTCTGGAGCAGCAGAATATCTTTACTTCTTTAGAGTGTTGGTAAGTAATTTTTTTTTCTTTTTCTTCTCTTTTGTAGGTTGCCTTGGTTCCTTAAAACATGTCTGTAGATTTGATCTGTCCATTAAGTTTTCAACAGTTATTGGCAAAAGGAGAAAAAAATAAACTTTCAACAAAA
This sequence comes from Orcinus orca, assembly GCF_937001465.1. Taxonomy (NCBI): domain Eukaryota; kingdom Metazoa; phylum Chordata; class Mammalia; order Artiodactyla; family Delphinidae; genus Orcinus; species Orcinus orca. Next base: position 58,536,525 of record NC_064575.1, on the reverse strand, counting down.
CCAAATAGAAATAGGAAACCTTATTTCAGGGCCTCAAAATTTGGAGGGAGATTTAACTTGTCCTTGAAATCCAAAAGTAGGAACCACTAATTTTTCATTTTATATATAATTGTATGATTTTAGCATTAGAATTCTATCATGTAGTGAATTTGTTATAGTATTACTGTACAGCACAGTGAGTGGCACATTGTGGGTGCTTAATATTTACTGAATAAATCTATTATTCCTAATTTTAATTCAATATTTTATGCTGCATATATTCCTTGAATTTGTTCTAAACAGCTGTGGAATTCTAATGATATCTGAAAAGATTTTATGCTTTAATAGTAACTTTTTTCTATTTACTTCTGCCCTCAGGTATTAGACTACAAAGCTCAATTTCTTTTCATTATGTAGGGAGTAGATGAGTTTAAATAGTACTGCTAGAAAAAATCCCTAACCTTTTTTTCTTCATTTGTTTACTTGACAAGTTTCCTAGATTCATTGTGTTTGTTAGGGAAGGAGAGTTGCATGAAGCCAAAGGAAAAATCAGGATTTCACATTGACAGATTTCTTTCTTATTCTGCCTTCTGTTTAGGTAATTATATTAATAAATGCCTTCTAAAGTTACCAAAATTCTCTTGTTTTAACTAGCGTCTCATTTGAGAAATTATAATTTGTTACTTTGGATTAGTAAGCAAGTACCTACATCTCTGATATCTCTAGTTAACTCTAGAAGTTGGGAAATGACCTCTTTAAGACAGGGACTTTTTGTCTTCCAACCTTGGAAGAGTCCGTTCTTTCTGTCTCTGTTTTCTGGTGCCTTTTTTCTTTTAACCCCGCAAGTCACAAAGACAAGACTCAATGGCTGCTATCTTTGGTTGTTCTCTAGGAAATTAAATTTTCCTTTTTTGCAAGTGAGGAAAGAGTTCAGTATTAATAAATCGAATAAATCCTACACTTAAAAAAAGTGCTTAGACAACTTCATTTTTTAAAGTACCATCCTTCCTTCAAAGAAATAAAGATTTCAGTTTATTTCCAAGTTTGATTTGAAAAAAAAATTATCCCATTTGTAAACGAATTCTTAATTTACAGTTTAGCTGTGGTTAGCTTGCAAGTGCATTGAAGGTAATGGGTGATGCTAAATTTGTAGCAGCTTATCAGAAAATTCCATCAGTTTTACTTTGAATATTATGAAGGATTTAGGAGAGCAAAAGTTGATTACTTTGGAAATGTAAACAGCTTAGACGAGGATTGTAAAATCAGAAGCCTGATATGATTACAGGTACATGAAAAGAGTTGGTTATTCATATCATTTGTTAATGCTGGGAGTGAATTTTGAGAATGAAGATTTAGTGTCATGTTAGAGTTCTAGCACAGTAAATTTATTGTTGCTGGTCAGTGAGTGAATGTGCCATTTTGCTAAGACATGGAAACTTAAGGTAACTGCTGGAAATCCAGATATTGAAACTCTTCTAGCATATCCACCCTTGAAAGCAGATTGGTATGAAGAGCCAACTGTAATGACATGGACTTGAGCCAGAGTAGTATGCATGAATCTTTTGGGGATTAAAAAACTTGCTACACTGCTGCAAAAAGCTTTTATCCTAACACATGTAACATATTTTAGTTTTAATAGTATTATTATGTTTATGTAGTATGGTTTCATAATTAGTCTGAAAATTTCTGCATGTGATAGGTATATACTTAAAAGTTTGCAGAGTTTTTGTATTTACTTTTGTAAAATACAAAGATCTAATTAAGTTTCCTGTCTTAAAAAATTCTGGGTTGATCTTAAGCTTTTACATTGCCTAGCAGATCTTATGATGGAACTCAAATGATGTTTAAGTGATTGAATACCATGGTCTGGATACAAAATTAATGTTTTACGTTAAGAGCAGTCAAAATGTAGTGATTGGATAGTGTTCAGAAATTAGGTGCAGTTCATTTTAGTTTTTGTCCCATCTTGTGCCACAGAACAATTGAGTTACGTGGGAGTTGGTTACTTCATGTTGGCATATTGATAAAGGCTAACTAAGCTAAGTTTAAAAATGGATTATTTACTTTTGATTAAGATAGACACCACTAATGAAATCTTGTTAATAGCAAAGATAAAAATCCTGTTTTGGATTTGGGATAAATAATGTCAATGTTTTTGCTTATTAGTTATTTAATTTTACTTTTTTGCAAATGGCCTGTTTTCATTTCTTTTCTGGTGGTTGATTATTCTTTTAAATCTATGGTTAGGGAAACATAAGCTATGAAAGAACCATTGTAACTATGATCTGAGATTAGAATTTGACTCTCTGAGTGACCTATTGTAGGTTAGTGTTGTATAAATTAAAGCTGTATGACCCTAGAATCTACTTTTATTTTTAAAAGACTTCATGGCTTTTAGAATACACCAAGTGCTTAAATGCACCCTATTTGATTGTGAAGCTTCTTTGAATCATGCTCTAAGAAATGCATTAATTTGAATTGAAATGGTGGGGCAGATTTGTTAGGAATTTTTGAACACTTTTGTTTTAAAAGTTATTAATTTATAACTGTATTGTAATTAATCACTGTATTGTAATTATTTTGTTAAAATTTGCCCTCACTGTGGCCTTTGGTCTGGCTCCAAAATATAACCCCTCTCCTCATCCAGCAGCTATTTGAAATAAAAGTGATTTTAAGATGCTAGGACTGTTGGTGATCATATTTGTGTGTGTGTGTTTCACTCAGAATTTAAAGTTTATCTACTGTAAGTACTTGCCATTCGATTTAAAGGTACTTTCCCTTGACTCAAGAAAGCTTGAGTAATGATTTGGTGAAGTTTTAGGCTCTTGACTGAAGGTTTGGATCTGATGTACTCTGATAATGTCACTATAAAAGACATCTATTTCATATCGATTCTCAGATATATTTTTATCCCACTTTAACATCTAAAATTAGGACGTGTCCTGAATTGACCTAAAATAATATACCATAAAATTGATGACATCTTAGATTCAATGAAATATTAGTACTTAGATTTCTTTGTAAGGATAAAACGTTTTATCCTTTGTAATTTGAACAATAATTTTATAGATTTTTATATAAGGTTTTTTTGATTTCGGTGAGTTTTGACAAATGCACATACCTGTACAACTACCACCAAATCAAGATAAAGAATATTTCTGTTACCCAGAAAGACCCCTTGTTCCCCTTTGCAGTCATACCTCATCTCTGGTTCATCCATTGGTCTGCTTTCCATCTCTGTAGATTAGTTTTGTCTGTTCTAGAATTTCATGTAAGTGGAATGATATATGTAAGCTTGTGCCTGGCTTATTTTGACTAGCAAGTTTTTTGAGATTCGTTTATATTATTGTATGTATCAGAAGTTTGATTCTTTCCATTGCTGACCAGTATTCCATTCTATGAATATACTGCAGTTTATTCATCTATTGATAAACATTTGGATTACTTCTGGGTTTTGTCTATTTCAAATAAAGACATGAATATTCATATACAAGTTTCTTGTGGACACACATTGTAATAATAATAAGAACTAGTGATTTCATGGTTATGTTACAAATTTTAATTTGCAAATTTAGTCTCTACTATTTGCCTGTTCTGAGAGTTTGCTAAAGTGTTTTCCTGTACATTTGAATTAATTACTGACATCAAAGGAAGAATTTCAGTATAGGCAGAGTCTGACTTAGGTATGATTTTGATCCTCATAGTTTAGGCAACCTATAATACTCTGATATAATCATTTCTATTCTCATTATCATTGTGGTAATGACTCACATTTCCCAAGTTTTTATCATGTGTCAGATGATGTTGTAATCTTTTTACATGTATTATGTAATTTAAGTCATACAACAACTGAGGTGGCTTCTGTTACTAGCCCCATTTTATAGATGAGGAAGCTAAAGCACAGATGGTTCAGCTGCTTATAGTAAGTGGTAGAGCCAGAATTATTGGTGGTTGGATTTCCAGTCCTGCCCATATGATTTTATTTAACTTGTAATTATAATATGTACCAATAGTACTTTACAATTAATAGTACCATGTAAGTGCTTCAGTGAAAAATTCAAAATTTCAGCTTGGGGTATAGAAATGTTTTCTCCCTCCAGTACCCTCACTTGCTTCTGCTGCTTTAGCACAGTTCAGAGTCATTATATCCACTTTCTTTGCCTTGTTTTGAGAGTCCTGCTTTACTTGTTTTTGTTATTAGCCTAGTCCTTATAGGTGTTTGGGTTTATGACCCACTTGCATCAATGGCAAGAAGAGATAGAGTGACCCTCATTCCTCCTTTTTTGTAGGGTTAAGACTGCAGTATGAAATTTTATAGCTTTTATGATTAGAAGTATAATTTTCAACAAATTATGCTCTCCGTGCATCAGTTCCCCTCTTTAAAATAGGGATAAAAATCATTATTTACCTTCCAGGGTTTTAGGGTTATATAAGAAAATGAACTTCTGTTTCTCAGTACATATTCCTTTGGTAATTATTAATGTTATTAACCAGTAGACCTGCTTTTTTTTCTCTCTATGACCTCTTCCATTTATATCATAATTTGGAAGTTTTTTTGTTCTGGAAATAATTTTTCTAAATTTTAGATGAGACACTCAATTCTTGATTTTCACATCTTCACTCCAGGAATTTTTAGCAACAAATTGCCTCTGAATCTAACTTTGTTTGCAAAGTTTTGAGTCCCTAAAATTTGATTAATTGTGTATAAATGGTCTGAAATGGGTTACACGAAAACACTGGTGCTGTATCCTAGTTTTAAGTTATTTATCTTCTGATCTAGACTGACTATCAAAGACCTGAGTATTTTTAGTAAATCAAGTTAAATGAAATCTATTTGAATCAGCTTAACCAGTGTGATCCAAATAAGGGCTTATATAACTGGAGTTAGGGGAAGAGTGCTATAGACCTTTTAGTAGGCCCGAGGGATATGTAGGGTATAAAATATACATTATCTTTTTTTCCTCCAGAGTATTCAGAATATAATTAATTATGATTGCTTAAACAGGTTCCAGCAACAGATAGAAATGCTTTGAGTTCACTCTGGGGAAAACTGGCCTCTGAAATCTTAATGCAGAATTGGGATGCAGCCATGGAAGACCTTACACGGCTAAAAGAGACCATAGATAATAATGTGAGTTACACTTTTGCAGGGTGATTTTCTGAAATTTCTATGTATCCTTCATACTTCCTGATAAGGAGAACACTGTGTACTTTAAAAAGGAAGGAGGAAAAGGAGGGAGACTAAACTAAAATGTTGACCTGATATAAAAATCACAGTGGATTAGTGGCTTGATTAGTTTTACTGAATCTCCTTGAAGGAAGCTGTCAAACTTCTTTTGGCTCTTAGAGAAAATAACTCAGTTTTCATTTTTCTTAGAGCTGTGGTGCCTCTTTGATCTGTTCCAGTGGAAATGACATAATACTCTTAGTGCCACCCATTATTGAAAGTCTAATGCAGAAGATGACAGTTTTCATCTACTATTAATGTCTAATAAAACTTATTATGAAGTGTTTAATTTAGTCCTTGCTTATGAAATGTTTTCTGAAATGTGTATAACTTGGAGCCTCTGTAAAAATGGCTTAGTGGACATTGTTGAATTTGTCTCTGAGAACAGGGAAATTTTGAATGTCAGGGGTCATGCAGAGAGTAGAGTGGTCTGGGGGATTGGACTTTGATCATAATGATCACTGTGCATGCTTTAGAAGGTTCTCATTTAAAATAAAATTCTGAGATCAGGCATGTTTATTCCCTTTCATCTTTTTCATATATTAATATTTCCTATGTATACCTTTTTTAATCCTTTAGTCTGTGAGTTCTCCACTTCAGTCTCTTCAGCAGCGAACATGGCTCATTCATTGGTCTCTGTTTGTTTTCTTCAATCACCCTAAAGGGCGTGATAACATTATTGATCTCTTCCTTTACCAGCCACAGTAAGTTATTTCACTGTATAGTTTTGACTTTAATTATGTGAAATCAAATAGGATTTTTAAAATTTAAAATGTACTTCTCTCTAACATTTGAATTTGTTGTCACATTTTTTCCCCTCTTCATGTGGTAGATTTGCTTGTTAATTGAAAAAGCTTACATGTAACTCTTAAGTAAATTATTTGATAAAAGTATACTCTTAAGCCCTTTAAAGTGCTATTTAAGTTTGGTCCCTGGGCCAGCAGCATCAGTATAATGCAGAGTCTCAGGCCTTATTCTAGAAGAACTAAATCAGAATCTTCAACATAAGAAGAACCCAGGTAATTCATGTATACATTAAAGCTTTAGAATTAAGGCTCTAGGCCATATTATTTGGAAGGAAGATACACATTCCAAGAGAATTCCTTTTATATCTTCTTTGTTCCATCATCCAGCTTTTGGTGATAAGAAATTCACTGCTTTATGAACTAGACTGTTCTACTGTTAGCTAGAAATCATTTTTTAAAATTTATTCTTCCATTTGAGGTCAATGCCTCTGAATATTCTATTATTTCTTATTTGGTTGGAGCAACAGAAAACTAGACTGCTTTATGAAAATACTTCAGATACTTGAAGATAATTTTCCTTATTTTTCTTTCCTTCAGGCTAAATATCTCTAGTTTTATTAAGTAATGTAGTTTGTCACATTCTTCAGTATTTTGGCTGCTGTTCTTAGGTAACCACCAGTTTATCCACAGCTTTTTAAAAATCTGGATCTTTAAAATTGAAAGCTTATTCTAGGATTGTTATCTAAGCTTTATAGATTACAGTGGCAATATTAGCTCCTATGACCAGTACATATACTTATATTAATTTAGCCCAAAATTGCATTCTTGGTATGACTTATTGACTGCATTGTTGGTTAAGTCTCACATAACACTTTGAGCCGTATTTTTGTTATTTTTAACTCAATTTAAGATGGAGATCCTAATACATTTCAGTTGATATCTGCTTATTGTCTGTCAAATTAAGATTTTAACATTTTTTTCTAAAATGCATATTTAATTTACAGAAGTATAGTTTAGGAATAGATGGTGTAATACCCATCTAATAGAAAATCAATGAACATTGAACAGTGTATTTTTAAATTTCTTTGTAATTTTTTAAGTCTTGAAAATAAGGTAATAATACGTTAGCGATATTTTTATATAAGTTGATGAAATATAATCATCTAAACTGAGTCACATGAATAAACATGTTCTTTAAATACTCCGTGTAGTAAGATTTTTGAGACTATAAAATATTTGACCTATTCAGTTAAGTTGTTAACATAATCATCTGAACTTTAAATTTAAGAGAAATGAAGTTATTGGTGGCGATACAGATGAAAAATATTTGCCAACCAAGAATTGCCAGTGATTTTTAAATGTAGAAATGGAGGGGTTTTGTGTTTTTTTTTGATGTGGACCATTTTTTAAAGTCTTTATTGAATTTGTTACAATACTTTTGTGTTTTTGGCCACGAGGCATGTGGGATCTTAGCTCCCCAACCAGGGATTGAACCCACACCCCTGCATTGGAAGTCTTAGCTACTGGATCACCAGGGAAGTCCCAGGGAGCCATTTTTAAATGGTTTAAATTGTGTTTTCTGCATTAAATGCTAAATGTTTGCCTGAATCTGTCAGATAGAAGCACTTTTATCAGAAATATGCTTGGCTTATTTTTTGTATTAACATTACAACTTCAGTATTAATGTATTTAGTTAGTATTTGCATGACACGCAGGTCCAATTTGTTAAAACTGAACACAGGCAAAGAAGTTTTCGTAATAGGAAATTATTTCGGTCTTCCCTTGAAAAAACAAAACTACATGGCATTAAGTGAGGTAGAAGATGGTGATTCCAGCATTAAATTTTAAATGTAAATTATAAGAGATAAGATTTTGTAATTTACATGGTATTATAGTTATTTCTTCTTTTATTAGAGATGTTCAAGTATGCCTTCTAGATTCACATTATTCACTAATGTGAACATAAAAGCTTCATTCTGTCTGAGCTGTTGTTCCTCCTTTATTGAAGAAACCCTATTTTGTGGGAAATCTAAAAATTTTAAAGCTATATGTTTTACTGTTTGCTGGATGCTATGATAGATTGTAATCTGGAAAGTTATATATAAGTTGTAGTCCATATGTTGCATTAAGTAAAAAGCTCTTGGGAAAGGTTAAAAAAGAAAAGCCACTGTGTACTAAAGTAAGATCCTACAAGGGTGGTATTATTTTGTTCTGGCTTTTGGTATAGGAAGCATGCAACTTTATTTTTACAGTATCCTAGGGGTTGATTTGTGAAGAACAAAGCTGAACCAACCTCAAAAAGACTGAGTATAAAACCAGAAAGCCATCATTATTTGCAATGAGAAGTGCTTAGAGGACTAAGTACATGAAACATGACCAGATTGTTCTGACCCTATAGGTTTAATACATAGGAAGCTGTAGAATACAGAAGATTCCTTTATGAATATTTGGAATCAGAATAGAAAATTAATTTATGTGACTGGAATGTTTCATGGCACCATCAGATTAAGCATCGGGTTAACATTTCCATTTCCACAATAGGAATATCCTTGTCATAAGGACCAGATCATGAACATTTTTTGACATGTTATGTCACCCTAAACATTTGGATGGGCATTTCCAAGATTTGCTTTTTACTTCTCTTTTTATGATTCCATTTCATATCAGTATCTCTCACTTTGTTCCTATCTTCCTTCCCTGTCCCCCTATGTTGATTTAAATATGTTAGTATTTTGTATCAAGTTCTTCTCAAGTCTTCCTGATCTGGTAGTTTTCTCTTACTAAATTGATTAATATCTCTCTGCTCTGGTGCATTGTTTATTTAATCCTCTGAGGGCCGTCTTATTTCTGTTATACTCTGATTCTTGAGAAGTACCTTTTTCATGCACCCTTTGGGCAATCATTATATTTTAGAAGAGGCTTTTTTATTTGTGATACTGACAGTTGCAATCTTATGCAGTAGTTGAGACATACCAATAATGGATGAATCTGGAGTACCCAGAAAAATGATTGGTAAAACATTGCAAGAAATTTGGGGATGTTGGTGAATATAAAATAGTTACATACCTATCTTTAATGTTAAACTATCCGTGCATCTTATGAAAAGAGATGTTTGATGAGAATTTCAAACTCAAGAATTAAGGGTATATTTCTCAATATTTATGGAGATTAATCGAACATGCATTCAGGAGATTAAAAGTAACATTATTATGTAGTATTTTGCCTCCCTCCTGAATAATACAGCCTGTACGATTGCCTTATGAGTTGATTGATATCCCTAGAATCATGGCTGGGAGTAAGAGCCTTCCCTGAATGAGCAGATTTGACTCAAACATTGGATACTGTAATAGTTGGCTCTAATCTTGATATCTAGTAGGTGGGTTAAGGATCGATAAGGACAGCTCTTCTTGAACTCAGTCATAGGAATCCCTAGGCATTGGCTTTCCATGCTACTGCTTACAGGTAGACTCACTCTGCTGAAATTTTTTTTTTGATAAATTTATTTATTTATTTATGGCTGCATTGGGTCTTTGTTGCTGCGTGCAGGCTTTCTCTAGTCGCGACGAGCGGGGGCTATTCTTCATTGTGGTGCATGGGCTTCTCATTGCGGTGGCTTCTCTTGCTGCGGAGCATGGGCTATAGGCACGCAGGCTCAGTAGTTGTGGCTCGCGGACTCTAGAGCACAGGCTCAGCAGTTGTGGCTCACAGGCTTAGTTGCTCCACGGCATGTGGGATCTTCCCGCACCAGGGCTCTAATCCGTGTCCCCTGCATTGGCAGGCAGATTCTTAACCACTGCGCCACCAGGGAAGCCTTCTGCTGTAGTTTTTGCAGTTACATATGTATCCAGAAAGGAACATTAAATTCAACTGATTTTTTAAAAATATTTTTAAGTAATGAAAGGAAGTATACAAACAAGGAAAGTGAAAATATTCAAGCCCACTGTAAAAATTCTATAATACAAATAAGGGGGAAACAGTATGGATTAATCCCTGACAACCTTATGGCTTATATGAAATCAAAACAATATATTTAATTCGTTAGTAGAATCATTTATTATAGATATTAGAAATAGAAAGGTAGTTCAGTTGAGATTGCAGAAAATTTTGTTAAAGATAAAAAATCAAACTTTTATAAAGGAAAACAATGCAAAAAAGTAGATTTGTTTTTTAAATTTTAAAGTAAGATAAAGGTTCATGGTCATAGAAATATAATTAAAATAACAACTTAGAATTAAGACAGTTAATTATCAAGCTGTATTCTACAAGTAGGCTTAATGCCTTCATTTGCATTTCCATGGTTCATATGCAAAAAAGACAATACCTTATGCCATTAAAAATCTCTGAATAAATTTTTAAAACTAGAAATTTTATAGCATGTACTTTCCGGACACAAAACAGTAAAACTAGGAGTTATTAAAAGTTTTATAAGTAACTGAATCAAAGAAGAGATTAAATGTTGATAATTATGAAATACCTGCCAAAGCAGCACTCAGAAATTAATTCATAGCTTTGAGTACTTGTTCAACTTTTAAAACCTTGAGTAAAAAGTACAGAAAAATGGAACAAAGGCACTGAAAATAAAATTAGTAATATATTAGTAAATGTTGAAATTACTAATTTTGGAGCATTAAAAGAACTAGGTGTACATGGGGAGATATTCTGCATCCAATTTTGCGAGGCAAATAGGACTAGCCCTATTAGAACATTCAGTAAGATCCTCTTACCCCCTCCAAGACCCAAATCAGATATACACAGTGAGGAGAAAAAACATTGGATGTTGAGAAGAAAATAATACTGACATCAGAATTATCTTTGGCAATATTATTGTTACTGGTGAATGGTTCTTAAACTTTTTAGTCTTGAAACTCTTACACTATCAAGAGTTTTTGAGTGTAGTTTTGTATGTGTTGGCTAAATTTATTGATATATATACTGTATTAGAAATTAAGAAATTCTAAAATATATTTATTAATTGACAAATAGTAAATTGATTATAGTTATATATATTCTTATGAAAAATAACTTTAAAAAACCAAATTTAGTGATGAGTGGCATTGTTTTACATTTTTGCAGACCTTTACATTTCTGGCTTAATTGACAGCTAGATTTTCGTGTTTTTTTTCATATCTGATTTTCATTCAGTCTGTTGTGATATGTCATTTTGTTTGAAGGATAAGAAGAAAACCAAGCCTCACACATACATGTAGTTGGGAAAGAGAGGTGTTTTACTAGCCTTTTCAGATAATTGTGAATATCCTTTTTTGATCATACACCAGAACTCAACAAGTAGTAATTTCTTAAAAGGTACTGAAATGTGGGATTTGAAACCATATCATTCAGTTTTTTGGATTCTAAACTATACTAGAATTCTAAACTATATTGGTTGATTTTGCAATTTAAATGGATCTTTTACCCATGCATGATTTTTTGACCGTATGCATTGATTGTTTGGGAAATACTGGTTCAGGGAGTTATGCAGGTATTCCAACATATGCAGCACCATTATACAACACCAAAAAAATCACATTCATTAATTTCACTACTAAACCCATTAGAAAAGGCTTTTCAAAAAGTATTGGATAATAGTCAAACTCTTGATGACAGATACAGATTTTCCAAAATTTTACCCTTTTTTTGAAAACTGATTTTTATCATTTGTTTTTATTGAAGGATAGGCTCAACTTTATTATCTGGAAAATGTCTGCCAAATACTCAAGTCTGAATGGCTTTGGTTTGACTGTCACTCCTTCAAGTAAAAATAGTGTTCTATGAGAAAAGCAGCTGGTTCACCTTGCAACTCAATCATTGAACATGTACTTTTCCTTAAGACAACCATGACACTGTAGTGTACAGCAGAAGATCTTTTACACACTTCCCATTTTAGTCATACAGAATATTAAAAAGATAAGTATGCACGGGTTGAAATTTTTGAAAATTAATAATTTGTACTGCCTAATCAAAGATATAGTTGAAATTGGCTTTTTTTTTAACTGTAAGAGTTTGGTTATTAATAACAGTGACTATTATAGTATGATGTCACTACCGTGGTTTGTGCTAAGGTACCAGATGATTTCATTTTTTGTTTACAGTTCAGCGATTTTTAGTTACTTTACCAAGTGGTGCAGCCATCACCATAAGTCAATTTTTGAACATTTTCATCCTCACAATAAGAACCCTGATGCCATTTGGACTATTTTTTTTTAAACAGAAGTAGCTTGTTCGCAAAATGTGAAAAAGAAAACTCAGTAGTATTACAGTTTTTTTTTTTTTTTTTTTTTTTACATTATTGAATTCTGAATTTATTTCACTTCCAGATCTTGCAATGAAGGTCAGGTAGTAAGATGTGTACAAACCTTGGTAATATTTTAGATTTAGATACAGAAATTAACACGTATATTTTTCTGTAATTGTAAAATAGAGCCAGAAGCAGGGTTCATGTATATAGAGCTATATTTGCTTGCATGTATCCTTCAAAGTGAAATCTTAAACAGATTTAACAGTATATACTTCTTGTGCTGCTGATAAAACACATTGACCAAATCTGCCTACCAGGTGGATTTGAAATCTGAATTTACTTTTACATGTATTCATAAATTACTATTTCAGTGCAACCAGGTGGTACTTGATTTTCCAATAATGTATGATGTTTTGGTTTTGCCAAATATATAGATATATATATTTGCCGAATATATATATATATTTGCCAAATATATATAATATATATATAATATATATATGGCTGTGGATCTCACAGAACCCTATAGTACCCAACCACATTTTCTTGATTTAGTTTCCCTTAATATCAGGTTGTCATCAGATTCCACAATTTCTTTAAATTAGGAATGGAATCATGTTTTAAGCCAAAATCTTGGAGTCCAATCTCAATTTTTTTTACATTAAAACAGTGAAATATCAGTTATTCCAATGCTGTAATGTATCAAGCAACACTGGAAATTTAAATCCCCAAACAGTACACCTTTAGTTTGTTCAGCAGATATTAAGACATTCCGCGAGCCATCATCATATATTTTCAACAGTTTTATATTCAATCTACTCTTAGCAACGCTTTGGGAAATATCCTGAGATAATTTACTGGGTAAGTGCATGGATCTTCTAAAATACATTTGTAATATTTCATTGTTTGATCCCCTGAGACTGTAGTAAAGGAAACAGAAAATTTAACAGAGAAATAAATAGGTTAAGGATCAAAGCAATCTGGGCGTTGCTACTGTGCTATAGCTTCGTGTAAAAGCTGTAGTTCTTCCTCACCTCTTTCCCAAGGGCCACGAGTTACTTTGTTATTTAAAGTCTCCGTAAGTAAGACTGCTATTGAAGAACCACCCAGAAGTACAAAATATCACGAAATCTTTTCAAGTGGCAATTTACAGGGGGCTCTCTGTATCCTACCGTTCATAGATTAAACAAATCGTTACAGTTAACTGCCTACCTACAGTTGCTCTCGCTACAATCCCCGACTTCAGTCTGTGCGCGGACTGCTGGAACGCCGCAAGAATCTCGCCTTTATTTAACAACAGCAAACGAGCGCCCCTTTCGGAGAGCTGTTCAGAACCACCTTGCCCTGGGGACTTTAGAATAAGCAGGCAAGTTCGAGGTGGCTTCCGGGTCCTCTCTTCTCCGTCACTATCCGGTGTAGCTGGGCGCGAGTCCCCAAGGCTTCCAGTATGGAGCGTTTTGCACGTGACCTGCTCTGCTCCGTGCAGCTTGTAAAGAAAGAGCCCACGACGACCGTCATCATCGCTTGGTCCTCCGTCTTCAGCTTTGCCCTCATATCCCCAGGGCCTAACGCCTGACGTAGGGGCTTAAAGGAGGGGGGTCTTTCAAGGTCAATGGGGCGAACGTTATCACCTGCCTCCCACCCGAATGCCAGTCACCGCCGCCTCCCACTCTGCCCCAGCATCTTTTGTGTGAAGATTCGCAGCGCTTGGGTTCCTTCGCGGATTTCTTCATGTGCCACTTTTCGCCAGAAAACCCTGAAAAATAAACCTGGGAATTCCACATTCGGCTCCTAAATCTCGCTGGAAATCCATTTGCCCCACCTCTCTGCGTTTCACTTCACGGTGAGTGTCGAGGGCTGCATCCAGAGAAAAAAAGAGAAAAAAAATTTCTTCCCGGTCTGCCCCTCCTTCCCTGCGGGGAATCAGGTCGCCCAGGAAGACTTCCGCCGCTCCACGTTTGCAGACCTCATTGAACTAAGTTGGGGTGAGGAACTGGAGAGAAAAGAAAAATCGTTTGGGGCGGCTGTGGCAAGCGCCATCAGTCTCCCTCGGCCGCGCGCAGGTAGCGGGCGACGTCGCGGTGGCCCCGCTCCTCAGCCAGGTCCACGGGCAGGCGGCCCCAAGCGTCGCGCACGTCCAGCCGCGCCCCGGCTCGGTGCAGCGCCACCAACGTGTCCAGGAAGCCCTCCCGGGCGGCGTCGTGCACGGGTCGGTTGAGGGTGGCGGGGTCTGCGCAGTTGGGGTCCGCACCGTGGAGCAGCAGCAGCTCGGCCACGCGGGCGCTGCCCATCATCATGACCTGCCGGAGAGAGCAGAGCGGTCAGGACCGGGGTGGGGGCAGGTAGAGTCTTCTCAAAGAAATACCTATTCATGATCCAGAGACTCTTACAAGCCTCAGGAGTCTAGTTAAGCTTCATTTGCTGACGCAATACCATCCCCCCCCACCCCCGGCCCCAGCCCCAATTATACTCTCAGTATTACAGTTTTAAAATTTCACCAAAATACGGTGCTTACCATTTTCACTTGCCATAGGGTCAGGTTGCCATCGTATTTTCTTCCTCATTAGTAATGTCTTAATGACTTACTCTGGTTTTTGCTTGATTCTAACTTTTTTCGCGTGAGAATACACCCAGTTGGCTTGACAGATCATTGTTTCAGCCATTTTCCTAGGTTGCATATTCTTTAAGTAGAATAGCTTCTAGTAAGTGTGTAATTTGCATTTGTATGTCTACAGTCAGTATGCATTTTTCAGTTGTCTCTGATAGGTAGTAGGTATTAATGGAGAAAGTATCATATTTTTCTGTTTTTAATTTCCAGTAGCACAGGAATACAATTTAATGTGGTTCACTGAGTGTATGTTAAATTGATAGTTTATATAGATTGTGATTTCAGGCTTTTTTTAAAATACGAAAGTACTGTTGAGATAATTTATACTTTTGTCCTTGAAGTGAAAGTTTAGATGCCAGTGCAGGTTAAGTCTCTTACATCATATATATTATCATTTCTGCCATAATTTATTCTGAATCCAAAATGGAGATGATTTACACATTTGAAAAATGTTGAACTTTTAAATGTAATATAATATGTAAGATAAAGTATCAAGTGTAAGCTAGAACAGTGTTCGTAGGCTATTAGAGATGAGGCTTTGCCACCAAATGTAGATGCTATTAGGGAGAAGAATGCATTTGTAATACAATGCCCTAGTTACTCTCCAGTTGTAAAAAGAAAGATTCAAAGTTCAGTTAGCAAAAGAATGTTTAATTTGTTTTCTAAATAAAGATATCATAAATATCCTAAGAAATTTCAAGTTTTACTGTTAACAGTCAACTAGATCGTGTCTAGAATTTGTCCTGATTTACCCTCTGCCTTTATTTTTCCTAAATTTTCTAATTGTTCCTGATAAGAAAACTTTTTCATGCAGGTGTTTTACCTGCTTTAGCTCAGGATGATCTCTAAAAATCCATCCTCTGCAGTTCTACTAAGTCTTGCCTTTTTGATTTTTTAAGCCTTTCTGGAAGTACCTTTCCCTTTTTTGTACCAATTCAAAGCCTGCCTGTTTTTCAAGCTCCAGCTCAGGTTTACTTCTACATGAGGTCCTGTATATTGTGCCTACCTTATATTGATAATTTGGAATTTAATTATTTACTGTCTTTTTTAAAAAACTTATAATTGCCTTATCTCCCCAACTAGATTATAAGCATATTTGAGAGCAGAATTTTTATTCTTTATGTCCTTATAGTATCCCCCATATAATACTTAAATATTTTTTATTTGGTGGCATATTTTGTCTTATCCTTTGATTTCTAAATGTTCTGACTTACCATTAGAAAATATTGTAGAAAAAACTTCCATAAAATTGTACAATTAGAGCAGGGCTGTGCTAGAGGAAAAATAAACATTTTTACTTAACCATCATGAAATTACACTTCCAGACACAGTAAATACTGAAGCTCTTGTTTAAAGGAAAAATTAATTTTAAGTTAGATTTCAAAAATAGGGGAGGTATAGCCTCCTTTCTTGCCTAATTTATAATCCAAACAAATAACATAACAAGTAGTTTAAGAACCTACTTAGCTAAATACAGATGTATTATGCATGCTAAACACACTGTAAATATATAACACTTACCAGTGAGACCTCGAGAAGTTAGAGTCCAGTGAAGATGAAAATTGATTTGACTTTTAAATTTTGATTGTTAGAGATGAAAGGAGGTGGATGATAACAAAGAGAAGTAGAACAAAAGAGTACAATGGTTATGTACAGGCTGTTAAATAACTATATCTATGGTTTTGCTTTTGTTCGAACTAAATATATAATTACGGATCCTACAAGAGTGTGAAGTAAGGTAACGTCCCCAGAATCACCCTTAATCCCCACTCCCTTCCTTTATATATTGATCTATATACATAACATACATACATACATACATAGGAAGGATCACTTCTGCCCTAGCATGTTTCGAAGTCAGCCATGGTAATGCTGTATACCAGGAGTCTGCAAACTATGGACCATGGGCTAAAACGTCTTGTGGCCCACTGCCTTTTTTCTTATGGCCTGCAATCTAAGAATGGCTTTTACATTTTAAATGGTTGGGGAAAATAATGAAAAGAAAAATATTTTGCAATGTGATAATTATATGCCATTACAGTTTTAGTGTCCATAAATTTTTATTGGAACACACATTTATATATGGATATATCTACACACACGCACACACACACATCTTTGGCTGCTTTTGGATTGTAATGGCAGAGTTGAATTGTTGTGACAGAGATCATATATTATTGCACTCTCCCTGCCTCACTCTGCTACTCAGTGCTCTTTGAATCCCAGTGACGCTGCCCTTGTACCTGGACAAAGTTTCAAGTGCCATGTGTATCACTATACTGCAACATTTTACTTCTTTTAGAAAAGTGGACTCAAATGTGCTTAAATGTTTTTTTTAATAAATGTATTAATTTATTTATTTTTGGCTGCGTTGGGTCTTTGTTGCTGTGCGCAGGCTTTCTCTAGTTGCAGCAAGTGGAGGCTACCCTTGCAGTGCACGGGCTTCTCATTGTGGTGACTTCTCTTGTTGCATGGTACGGGCTCTAGGTGCGTGGGCTTCAGTAGTTGTAGCTCATGGGCTCTAGAGCGCAGGCTCAGTAGTTGTGGTCACTGGCTTAGTTGCTCCGTGGCATGTGGGATCTTCCCTGACCAGGGCTCAAACTTGTGTCCCCTGCATTGGCAGGAGGATTCTTAACCACTGTGCTACCAGCGAAGTACCAAATGTGCATAAATTTTAAGGCACAGTGCAGTGGGAATTATTTTGTTTCAAATTAGAAAGCAAAGCATTGAACTGACAATGTAGATATGCTAAGAGAATACAGTATACCTCTACATAACCAGACTGTAAGCACTCATTACAATATTCCCAACTGATTACAAAGCAACTGTCAGAAAAATTAGGAAATTTAAAACAGAAGATCTCATCACAGCAGAATTTCCTCACAAAAATTAATGAAAATGAGGCTTCAACCAAAGTAAGTTTCTGAGCGGCTCTTTTGTTAACCAGGTAAGGAAAGCCATTTACCAGTGGTGATTTTGTTAAATTCTGTTCAGTTGCAGTAGCCAAAGAAATATGTCCAGAAAAAATGAACTTGTTTAAAACTTTTAGCCTTTTGGTGAGAACAGCTCCTCAGAATTGAAAATGTTGGGAGCAGCATCAGTAGTCAATTAAAATATAAAGTATATGATTTTTAGTGGTTTTCCTGGGCTCTTGATGAGTTGAGAGATGTTTACCAATATGGCTAGTTGTTGGCTTGAGGAGTCAGTGATGGATTTGAAGTGACTGAAGAACATGCCTCTATGAATAGTCTGGAACAATTACAGGTGAAAATGTTTTCAAAATTGAGGAAACACTAATTTAGTACAGCCTGAAGTGGAATCTGCTAAGATGTGTTAAAACTTTTGGTGGCAAATATGTGTGGAGGAGAAAAATGCTTATTAGTTGAACAGATTTACAAAGCTTGTGAAAATGTGAGGTGTTCAAAGCCTATAGTTACCCATTGCATTGTTCATTTCCAGGTACTTTGTGGGGAAAATTCTTGAATCCATGGTGTATTACTGAACCATTCGTGTCAACAGTGAACTTCATTTGCTATTGTGGACTTAACTGTTCTCAGTCCATGAATTTTTGTCAGATCAATAGAATATCTTGATTTTTCCTGCTACCACAGTGATAGGATGGCTTTGCAGTGGCAAAGTTTTGTTGTGACTTTTTTGAGGTTGGAGCAAGACTGAAATTCTCCTGAACAAAAAATTGCCCTCAACCACTATTATCAAGCCATGAATGGCTCTGGACGTTAAGCTATAGACTTGATAATGTTTCTGAATTCAACCTAAAATTACAAATCAGAACAGTACTTATATGCAAAACTTATACTCTGGTAGTCACTTTGATAATGCCTAACATAGCATAAATCCTATGTCCAGCTGCTTTATACATTTTCCATTCTTTCAAAAGTTAAAAGAAGAAATGAGACTCTCATTCCCACACGTTTGTAGTGGACACGTTTTTTGGGCTCAAGTTACAATTCCAGAAAGTTTTAGACCTCATTGTAAGCATTGGGTTGGCCAAGAAGTTCATTCGAGTTTTTTTGTAAGATCTTACAGAAAAACTGAACCTTTTTGCCAACCCAATACAAAGGAAATTTCTGTATTTGAAAATTCATTTAACTGTGCAATTGAAACAGAAGCAATTTATCTGTAGTGTAATGATATGCTAAAAGGCAGTATCAAAAGAACTTAACAGAATTCTGTAAAAACCTTCCATAAAAGCCTTCCAAGTGATAAATATGCTCAATTAAAATCTTATCAATTGATATCAGAGGTCAAATATGTAAAATCTCGTTACAAATCAGCATTAACAGATAAACATTTGCAATAAATTTTAGTGATAGGGATCTCTAACTTTGAACACAGTTAAGCAAAGTTACCCTATTAAAGGAATTTTATTCTTCTCATTAGTAGACCTGAATTATAAAAAATTATAGTCAACTATTATATTTTGCATTTCGTCAGTAAAATATTTTGGAAATTTGTTTTCTTGTTACTTAGGTTATTTAGGTACCTGATTAATATTCTCAGTCTTGCCTCTCAACCTGCGAACCTAAAATATTCATTATCTGCTCTTTACAAAAATTTTGCTAACCCCTACCATATACTCACATAAGAGAGATGATTTTTTAAGGAAGTCATTCTCCAATAAAAACAGTGAAGTTGGGGCTTCCCTGGTGGCGCAGTGGTTGAGAGTCCGCCTGCCGATGCGGGGGACGCGGGTTCATGCCCCGGTCCGGGAGGATCCCACATGCCGCGGAGCGGCTGGGCCCGTGAGCCATGGCCGCTGGGCCTGCGCGTCCGGAGCCTGTGCTCCGCAACGGAACAGTGAGAGGCCCACGTACCGCAAAAAAAAAAAAAAACAGTGAAGTTACACGTGGTGCAATGATACAGAGAAAGGATAAGTAAAAATAAATGTTTAACATCATATAAAATAAACTTACAATTTTTTATTTTGTATGGAAAAATCTATGAATGAGTTTCATAAATGCCTACTAAAATTACCTACTTCAAAACTGATGAAGAACACCAGTCATGCTCTGCTGTACATGATGTCTCTGATAAGAATATTGAGGCAATCACTTGTACTGAGTGAACATTGCATTTAAAATTTTCTGCCTAAAACTCAGGCTTAATTTTTCAGATAATGAAACTTTTAGCTGATTTGTGTAGTTATCTTTTCTTAGAAATTGTTTTATTCTTAAGTGAGTGTTGATTATTTTTATACCTTACCTTTTTTAGAGGAAATTTAGGGAGGGCTAAGTGGGACTAGATTTTATTTGTTACGTTACTATCAGATTCTAGGGTCCTCTAAAGAGTTCAGACAGCATTTTATGGGGAATCTGCAATATGACAAAGTATAAAGATTTATTAACATTACAGTCTGGGAGAACTTGGAAGATAAGGTATCTGAGCTGGACCTTGAAGGATGGCTAGAATTTAGGCCTTTAGAGGGATGTGTTTGGAAGAGCAGTCCATATGGAGTGAGTTTTAAGAAGTGAGGGAAGCAAGAGGCAGTCGGTGGTGTGGTGGGAGATGCATCTGGATGGGTACTTTGGGACTTGAAGATTTAACTAAGAGAAATGGACTTTATTGACAAATGTTTCCAAGCTTGGCATAGTACCTGGTGGCTCAGAGGTTCTTACTGGATAAAAATTGGGGAGCTATATAAGGAAATTGAGCAGGAGAAATACAGGATAAACACTGAATGACAGAGGGTAACCAGCTGGGGATCATCAAAATAGTTTCCAGTCTTTCATCTCCTGAAATTATTTTTTTAATTCTTTGTGTTGAGTGCCTGATTCTCTAATTGAGTAGTGTTTTTTTGCACATAGGTTTTCACACATTTGTTCTTCTAGGGAAATGAAATCTTTTGAAACAGAATGACAGCATGTATAAGGGCCTTGCAAAATCCTCTTATTCAACAATGGTAATAGGATTATTTACCTCTTAAGTGAGTCTGTCATCTCACTCCAAATTGGGAAATACCAGCTGGCATTCTCATCATTTAGACTTTTTCTTGGAGGAGATGGCCCTTACAGCAGGGGTCTCCAACTCCCAGTCTGCAGACTGGTACCCGTCCTCGGCCTGTTAGGAACCGGGCTGCACAGCAGGCGGTGAGCGGTGGGCAAGCAAGCAAAGCTTCATCTGCCACTCCCCATCACTCCCGATCGCTTGCACGCTCGCATTACCGCCTGAACCCTCCCCACCATCGAGCACATTACTACCTGAACCACACCAACTCCCCCGCCGCCGCCCTCCCATGGAAAAATTGTCTTCCACAGAACTGGTCCCTGGTGCCAAAAAGGTTGTGAACCGCTGCTTTATAGTATTCATTCTTAAGTTTTTGCAATCCTAGTTTTCTGAAACAGTGCAATCTAATGGGCTGCTCAAGTGTTTTATTTTTATTCTTTTATAACTTAATTTTTTTAATATTTGGCTGCATTGAGTCTTCTTTGTTGCGCACGGGCTTTCTCTAGTTGCGGCGAGTGGGGGCTACTCTTCGTTGCAGTGCGCGGGCTTCTCATTGTGGTGGCTTCTCTAGTTGTGGAGCACGGGCTCTGGGCGCGCAGGCTTCAGTAGTTGTGGCACATGGGCTCACTAGTTGTGGCTCGCAGGCTCAGTAGTTGTGGCACATGGGCTTAGTTGCTCCACAGCATGTGGGATCTTCCCAGCCAGGGCTCGAACCTGTGTCCCCTGCATTGGCAGGCGGATTCTTAACCACTGCAGCACCAGGGGAGCCCCAAGTGTTTTTTTTTAAATCACAGGTGATTATAGATCTAAAAAAACTGGGTAAGTGATTAATATTAAGTAACTTTTATGTTTTTACCTTAGGTATCTTAATGCAATTCAGACAATGTGTCCACATATTCTCCGCTATTTGACCACAGCAGTCATAACAAACAAAGATGTCCGAAAACGCCGGCAAGTGCTAAAAGATCTGGTCAAAGTTATTCAACAGGTAAAAACTAAAATCTGTTGATTTTTAAAATGTGCCTAAACTTTAAGTCTAACCTCTTTTTCTGAAAAAGTAGGACTCTTAGTTCTTAAGGTAAAAATGTTTAAAAATAGGAGGGAAGTATACATGAAGAGAAAAGAGCCCAAGAACCCCAAATGGGCATATACTACTTTTAAGTTCATGATATACTTATGGTAGATGTGGTATGAATGAATACTACTCTCTGCTAGTTAGATACTTACTATGCATTGTGTATTAGTGTTGCTCTTATTGCAAAGGGTGAAGGAGATCTGGAGCTTGGAACTTTTTGTTGGAAGGTCATTACCTACATAGTTCCAGAGTAGTGATCTTTACATAGAATATAATTTTAATAGTCCCCAAGTTGTACAAAAGCTATAGCCCTACTGATTGATTTTTAGTGAATTTCTTAGCAGTAACTATGGGTTAAAAAAGAACTTAAACATTTATTTGATCTAAGAATAATTTAAGTACAAAAAGACAGTTTTATCCTGAAAGATATGAATACCCTTTTACTTGGAGAAGTTCATCACTGTTTATTAACTAAGGGAGACTTCTGGCAGTAGAGGAATTTGAAAGCTTTTGGAATGGTTCTAGGATGAGAATTAAGAGAACTTGGTCTGGAAGGCATTATAAGGTTAAGGTGTGGCCTGCAATCAGGATATGAGCAATTGCTTTGAGAAGATAATACTAGGTAATTTGTTAGAAATTAATGGTAAGGGAGGAGAAAATAGGAAGATTGGGCTATTCTGGGGATGGTCTACTAAACAGTGTTGAATCAGATCCAACTTAACCTTTGACTTAATTTTACAGGAGTCTTACACATATAAAGACCCAATTACAGAGTTTGTTGAATGCTTATATGTTAACTTTGACTTTGATGGGGCTCAGAAAAAGCTAAGGGAATGTGAATCAGTAAGTACAAATTTTTACTTACAAATTAATAATATTCTTAAAATTTTGAATATTATAAAAGTTAACCTTGCAGGGTTTTATTAAAGTGATTATATCAGAAATGTTTATTAATCTTAATATGCAGATTATTTAGAAATGTGCTGGGTTGAAGACATTTTCAATCTTATTGCCTGAGTCTATCCCTTTTGTTAGGACAGTTGGTTAAAACATGGGGGCTTTATAAATTCACACATGTCTTATCCTGAATGAGTAAATATGTGAAATATTTTATATGTATGGGCAAGATTATATGGAATTTTCCATCACAGCTGTAATTCCAGTGTGTTACGTAAGCAGGCCTATCTTCAGAATTTTTCTCATGATTGTATTTATCATTTGCTATAAATCAGTCAAGCTAAGAGTGTGAATTTTTTAACTACAACGTCTTCTGTTAGTTGGTAGAAACTAAAGTTCTGTGAGAGCAACTGAAAGAGTTAGATTTACGGGTTTTTTTTGAATAACTTAGTTTGCAAGTTTTGAGAAACTAAGAATTTACCTGTTTAAGGCATTTACCAAATCTACAAGTTACTAGCTGTCAGTTTCATTTTTGAACCCAGATATTAGCACAAAAATTGGAAGAGTTTGTTGAAGGACTTAAGATCTTATTTGTCTAAGGAAAAGGAAATTATGTAAGTATACCTTTAGAGGTGATTTTCAAACATTGGACAAAATTAGAATCCAGTTTAATAACTTGTGTACTTGCAGTGAAATGTGACATTGTTATTTAAATATTGGTGTATATTGTAATACTAAGTATCTAGGCCTTGCCAAGGCAGTGGGGCACTTGGTTGCTATTCTTGAAGTTAGAATATTCCCTTCTAAGTATAATACCATCTGTGGAATAGGTGCCACCCTTTGAATTTTTTTCTTTTGTAGATTTTCAAGTCTACTTACTATCACAAAAATATGCATATCTTTAGTCCATTTGTAACTATCTTAAATAGCTGGAAATATGTTATCTACAGAACATTTATGTAGGATAGAGACAGGACAAAGCTGCTTTGTCACAAGATTGCTCAAGTCATCAATGGAACAAGGAAACAGTGCAGTTCTTAGCTCTTTTTCCTGTAGCATTCGTTTACTTCTTGGTTAAATTGTTAGAGACTTGAATGTAGTGTTCTAGAAAGTGCTGTGGTGTACAACTTGTGATAGATGAGAGAATTATAGTGAATGGAATAATGAGTAAAGCACAAAGAAAGTATTTGTGACAAATTTTTCAAAATTGCTTGTCAGCACCGTTTTTTCTTTTTCTTACATGCATAGGTGCTAGTGAATGATTTCTTCTTGGTGGCTTGTCTTGAGGATTTCATTGAAAATGCCCGTCTCTTCATATTTGAGACTTTTTGTCGCATCCATCAATGTATCAGCATTAAGTAAGAGCACTCTGATTTGATTTGTATTTTCTACTTCTAAATTCCTGTAAATTTTCATTTATTGTAAAGTTATACTTAATAGGATTCCAGTTAATTGGATTTTTATTTTATTTCTGTTTGCTTTAGAAGAAAAAGGAAACATTGTCCTAGTAATTTATTAAAAATCCTAGCTTTTGTTTGAATTCCGGGGTGCTACAGTCCTTCTTTATCTTTTTTAGTTTCCATGTGTGTGGGAAAGCATGAATTTTGAAAATGATAACTTCAAGGCAGTATTATGATTGTCAGTTACCTTTTTAAAGAGTTACCTTTTAAAATAATACTATTATACCATTACGTAGGGAGAAAAGAGCAGTGACCAGTTTTAGAATGGTTTTTAACAGGGGTTCAAATAAGGAGTTAGTCCTTAGTAAATTGGAAATGCTGTTGAAAAGACCACATTTGGTAATCATTTCAGTTAATTGAATTTGTTTTATTTAATTATATATTTGAATTCTCATATAGTAAACTCTTGTGACATTCTAAAATGTTGAAACATGGAAAAATTATGGTGAATTTCAGTTGGAATTTTCTCTTGTGTGAGGAAATTATTAGGAAAAAATTGTGAAACTTACATAACCTATTAGAAACTAATTTTACATATTAGAATTTGAAAAATAACAGTGCCCTTTGGCCACAGATGAAGTCGAACGGTAAATGCTCCTTAATGTTTAAAAACTAAGCTACTTTAATGTTTGCCTCTTAGGAATTGTATGTAGACCAAAGTTTTTCTTTAGTGCCATTCGTTTTTGCTAAGGCATCCATACTTGCTTGCCTAATTTTAGTGGATTGTCATTGAAGTGGTTACTCAGAGTTAGAATTACAGTGTGAGTGTGAGGCTTTTTCTATGGTAGTTGAAGCCTTGACCTGTTTTAGTAGTACTTTAGCTAGCAGACATATAATTTTACAAATCTGATTCTCTTAAAGAATACATGGCAATTCCTAAAATGTCATTCGTTGTGAAATGCAATATTATGTATATG
Source organism: Orcinus orca (assembly GCF_937001465.1). Taxonomy (NCBI): domain Eukaryota; kingdom Metazoa; phylum Chordata; class Mammalia; order Artiodactyla; family Delphinidae; genus Orcinus; species Orcinus orca. The sequence goes on along the minus strand of NC_064575.1, from coordinate 58,511,417 downwards.
AGTATACATATTTATGTATACATATATGCAGATAAAATAAGAGCCCCTTCACCTTGTTTAGCCTGTACCTCTATTCAGCTTTCCTCCTGACTCTATGGAATCATACGACTCTGACTCTGGAAACCCAATTTTACAAAACACTGATTCAGTACAACTCCTTTGTTTTGTAACTCCCTGTTTATAGCTGAGAAACTGAAGGCTCAGAGACATTAAGCAGCTTAGGGCTTATTTAATGAAAGAGGCTGAGCTAATAGCTCTCTGACATTCATTGTCTTCACCCTCATTATAAAATCTTTCCTTTTCATTGTGAGCAATTGATATTTTTAGAAACAGCAGATTTAGACTAATTTGTCATTAGTTTATCACTTGAGCCAGAGGATAAAGATGGAAACCATAAGGCAGTGTTTAATTTTTTTGTGCAAAATCTGTAGAATTTTGATTTTTATTTTACAAAGAGATTCCCTGAAGCAACTGCGAACTTTCTGAGTCAGATTTTCTGTGTATGCTATGCTATGCTGTGTAATAAATAGGGCTACTATGCTGTTCCATTTAGGGTGATAATTCCAAAGCACATCAGGATTGAGAACCATTGCATCAGGTCACCAGTTTTTCTTAGGCACATAATTACAGCCTGCTAGGGTAATGAAGTGAAAAACCAGTGATTTAATATTTTTAGTATATAATGAATTAAGAAGGTAGAGGCAGAGCATAAAGTATAGCTTCACGTGAACAAAGAAATAATTCTTTTTAGAGTAACAGTGAGATCTCAGGTTGTAAGGTTTACGGGGTGATAGTGGAGAGTATGTGGCCAATAGGCTCAGTCCAGGGGGCTACGCTTCTTCATGTTTTTTTAAAATTATTTATTTATTTATTTATTTATGGCTGTGTTGGATCTTCGTTTCTGTGCGAGGGCTTTCTCTAGTTGCGGCGAGCGGGGGCCACTCTTCATCGCGGTGCGCGGGCCTCTCACTGTAGTGGCCTCTCTTGTTGCGGAGCACAAGCTCCAGACGCTCAGGCTCAGTAGTTGTGGCTCACAGGGCTAGTTGATCCGCGGCATGTGGGATCTTCCCAGACCAGGGCTCGAACCCGTGTCCCCTGCATTGGCAGGCAGGTTCTCAACCACTGCCCCTCCAGGGAAGCCCCCTTCATGTTTTTAGAGCTGCTTTAATGGGTTAGGAATATGGCTGAAAATTATGTTAAGCATCTAAGTTGGGCTTTTATAAGTACAACAAATGTCTTAATTCAGACCCCAAGGACTTGGAATCCATAATAATGACCAAAATAGCTAATGTTTACCTTCAAACAATCCATAGAAAAAATTATTGTTCTCTAGTCCAGAGGTTTTTAAACCTAGCTGTACATCAGAATCATCTGGAGAACTTAAAAAACCACCAACAACTTAAACTTAAGAAGAATAGATTTTCTGGCTTTACCCCAGACCTTCTGAATCAGAATCTCTGGGATCAAGGCTTGAGAATTTGGTTTAAAACTTCCCAGGTCCAACCCCCCAAAAATGAAGCATTCTCAGAGTGGGGAGGGGGAGATCTCAGCATCTGTATTTTTCAAAGCTCCTCTAAGTAACTCTGATGCAAAACTTCTTTTTTTAAATTACGCTTCTTATTTTGAGATGATAATAGATTCACCTTGAGTTGTAAGAAATAATGAAGAGATCCCCTATGCCCTTTACACAGTTTCCTTCAATGGTAACATTTTGTAAGCCATAGTAAAATATCACAGCCATCATTATTGTTGTTGATATATTCAGATACAGAACATTTCTGTCACCACAAGGATTCCTCAAATTGCTCTTTTATAGCCATACCCACTTCCCTCCCACCTCTCTTTAACCCCTGGCAACCACTCATCTGTTCTCCATTTCTGTAATTTTGTCATTTCAAGAATGTGCAAAATTTTTAAAAGATAGTGTTCAGTTTTCTTTTTTTTAATATGATTTGCTTTTATTTATTTTTGGCTGCGTTGGGTCTTTATTTAAATTTAAATATTTATTTAAAGATTTAATTTAAATTTAAATAAATTTATTTATTTAAATAATAAACATTATTTATTTATTTAAATAATAAATATCATTTATTTATTTTTGGCTGTGTTGCTGTATGCGGGGGCTTTCTCTAATTGTGGCGAGCAAGGGCTACTCTTCGTTGCGGTGCGCAGGCTTCTCATTGCGGTGGGGCTTCTCTTGTTGCAGAGCACGGGCTCTAGGTGCACGGGCTTCAGTAGTTGTGGCACATGGGCTCAGTAGTTGTGGCCCGCGGGGCTCTAGAGCGCAGACTCAGTAGTTGTGGCGCATGGGCTTTGTTGCTCCGCGGCATGTGGGATCTTCCCAGATCAGGGCTCGAACCCGTGTCCCTTGCATTGGCAGGCAGATTTTTAACCACTGTGCCACCAGGGAAGCCCAGTGTTCAGCTTTCTAAAGAGGATAAATACATATGATATACATTAAGATATAATTAGTTAAGAGCAGTGTAACTAGTACAGTTGTTGAAGAAGAAAATATTACAGATGTGAATGAGTGCCTCTTGGAGCATAGCCTTAGAGCTTAAAATCCAGAGGAAGAAACAGATATTAAATAAAGGTAAGATTACAAATTATGATAGGCATTTTGAAGAAAAATACAGAGTAATTAGAATGACATGGACATTATTTGTATATTGAAAAATCAGAGAATAATTTGGATTGAAGGTTCAGTGAACTCTGATAATTCTCCAAATGGGATATATTTAAGTAGACTCTTCCACCATATATTAATTATGACAAATTACTCCATTCACTAGTTTATGCTGGCCTATCTCTGCTGCTAATTAATTTAAAGTTATTTGATATTCGATCTTTTCTAGGGTTGGGCGGGGAAGATTTGTCTCTGTCTTCCTTTCTGTCCCCCAGCAGACACATATCAAATGCTATTCAGTATTATAAAACGCATGGTTGTTTATTAAATAACTCTTTCCATTTGTGATTTGGAACATTCTCTGTTAATAGGATTCTTCACTAAGTGGCTGTAAGCACATGTGATAGTCTTATTTTTGTAAAAATGCATATTAAGAATGTTTTTATCGGTTTATATACAACCCTATAGATTTGTAGGATAAGTTTCGAATCTGTTTACCATAAAGTATACAACATCTGTCAAAAAAGATTACTGTGGTGGGATTTAATTTAGTATAGCTGAATAGTTTATCAGATATGGTGTGTGTCTGAAATTTAAAAGCTGTTCTAGAATAAGTCTTGGACCAGTTTTCAATTGTAGATAAAAGCAAAGTATGGAAGTAATATTTTGAATGTGTATGATAAACATTTTGGAGCATACATTAATATAATTTCCCTATGGGGATTAGTTTTGGCTTTTCACAAAAGTATGTATTTGCCAACTGCTCTTGCATTTAAGTTATGAAGTCATTCTACTTTGCTTATTTTATTAAGTAACACTTTAGATCTTAATATTTTTCTTAAAGTTTTTATTACCATGTAGCAATTTGTATTCTTAATTATACTTCCTGATGTTAGAAATAAAAAGGTGTGTTTCCAGATGGAGATTAAATCATTTTAACAGCCATTATCACTGTATTTCTGTGTTAACTATAAAGTAATATACTGTCTTTTTTTATCAGAAGTTTCTTTTTTAAAAAATTTATTTATTTTTATTTTGGGCTGCGTTGGGTCTTCATTGCTGAACATGGGCTTTTTTCTGGTTGCGGTGAGCAGGGGCTACTCTTCGTTGTAGTGCGCAGGCTTCTCATTGTGGTGGCTTCTCTTGTTGGGAGCACGGGCTCTAGGCTCGTGGGCTTCAGTAGTTGTGGTGCACGGTCTTAGTTGCTCCGCGGCATGTGGGATCTTCCCGGACCAGGGCTCAAACCCGTGTCTCCTGCATTGGCAGGCGTATTCTTAACCACTGCACCACCAGGGAAGCTCTATACTCTCATTTTTGACTAATGCGATGTTGCAAAATTCAGTGAGAATTTTCATTTGTCACACACAGAATTTAGCATTTTCTCAGTTTTCTCCTGGTTTCTTTCTATTTCCTCCTAATCTTACAGTTAAACACAGTTTACACTTAACACTTATTCTTCAATTAGTTGTCATAGCATACAGTTATAAAAGACTGCTGCTCTTTGGATATGCTAAATAGCCACAGTCTTCAGTGAAAAGCAGGCCAGAGTTTCCATAGTTTAATGCTAAAGTCAATACTATTTGAAATAAATTGTGCTTATCAAATAAAATTTGGAAAGCCAGGTTACTTAAACAGGTAATTCATATGCCTGTGAAATGCTGGACCCCAAATCCTTATTTGTTAAATACTAATATTAGGGCAGGGGCTATGGGAGGGTTCAGAAAAGGGAGACTGTCTAAAAGATTAGTCATTGAAAACCTGATAGACAATCAGCCTAGAGTTGATGAAAGCCTAATTGGTTCTCTAGATTTAGATTTATATATTTTATGTGGTTAAGTGGGACCACTGGTCTTAATTACTTCCCAGAAAGAAGAAAAGTATCTGGTTTTGTGCTAAGAGTCTTGAATATGTTTTATTAATGAAATTGAATAGAGAATGAAATACTTATTTTTTCTATGCCTTGAAATAGCACTTAGGATTCTATCTTTTTCCCCCAAAGGAATGATTTATATTTTTATTTAGTCAAAGTTACTAACCTTTTCCTTTATGGTACTGGATTTTGTATTTTATTAAAAAGTTCTTTCTCATAATAGGTTTATATGCTATTTATATGTTTTTTTCTAGGACCTTAATGGCTTTATTTCTTCTACTTGAATCCATCAATGATTATTTGGGAATAGAGAATAGTTTCCCCCCACCCCCAATAGCTAGCCAACATGAGTTATTGAAAAACTATCCTTCCCCCGACCTATTTGAAATGCCACCCATATCACATTTTAAATTCTCATTTATATATGGGACTTTTTCTGAACTTTTTAATCTTTTATAAATTGTGTGTTGATTTCTGAACTTAGCACCAAATACGTGCTAAGTTAACTTAGTACCTTTTTTCAGATAAGGTAGATCTGTAGTATGTTTTAGTATTCAGTATTTATTTTCCATGTAATTGATAATTGCCACTTTTCCCTCATTTGCTTCATTGTTCTTCCTAATGTCTTTTTCATTAATTCTACTTCAGGTTCTTTGCCAGTTTATAAGTCTCTTCTGAAAATTGATTATTTTATTAGTTTTATCTTCTTCAAAAAAATGTGAACTCGTTGCTCTTTCTGCCAGGTGCATATTTATCTCTCTTTGTCATTTGTTCTGGGGATTTCCTTAGCTTGTCTACTATGATAGTGCTCCAGTTTCGTGGACATTATGCCTTCCTTTTTCTTGGTTTATTATCATATTTGGTAATTATCATATTCTTCAGCGGCTTTATAAGGAAGGGTACTTTGGAGGTAAATTTTTTCACATCTAAAATTGTGTATTTGACTCTCACACTTGAGTAGTGGTATTGCTCAAGGCATGGTATTCTCATTTGAAAACTACTCCAGAATTTTGAAGATGTGATTCTCTTGCTTTCTAGCTTTTGTTGTAGAAGTCAGAAGCCATTTTTATTCCTCATCTTTTATACAGGTGTTTTGTTCTCCTGTCTAGAAATGTGGGGGGAAGAAGCTTTTTTTTTTGGTCCCCATTGCTCTGAAATTTTACAATGATATGCCTTAGTTTAGGTCTGTTTTAATTCTTTATGTAGGACCTTTTTAATTTGGAAGCTCATGCTCTCCAGTTCTGGGAAATTTTCTCTTGAATTATTTCTTTCTTCTTTATGTTCACTGTTTATTCTTTCTGGAACTTCTATTGTTCAGGTATTAGACCTGCTGGACCAGGCTTCCAATTTTCTTATCATTTCTCTATTTTCCATCACTTTGTCTTTGTGTTCTACACTCTGGGATATTTTCTCAACATCTTTCAAATCTTCTGTAGATTAAAAACAACAAATCTCTAATGTTATTCTTTAATTTCCAAGAGCCCTCTGTCACTCTTTTCTCTGAATATTTTTCCTTTATAGCATTCTGTTCTTATTTTATGAATGCAATACTACAGTGGTTTTTAATTTTGCTAAGGATATTAATGATAGTTTTTGTTGTAGTTTTCTTTTTATAAATTGAGATATAATTAACATATAACAAAACATTACATTAGTTTCAGGTGTACAATATAATGATTTGATATTGTATATATTGTGAAATGATCACCATAATAACTGTAGTCAGCATTCATCGCCACACATAGTTGCAAATTTTTTTTTCTTGTGATGAGATTTACTCTAAACTATAGTCACCATGCTGTACATTATATCCCATGACTTATTTTGTAACTGTAAGTTTGTACCTTTTGACCCTTCACCCAGTCCCCACCGCCCTCCCCAATCTCTTCTCTGTATCTATGAGCATTTTTTGTTTGTTTTAGATTCCACGTATAAATGAGATCATATGGTATTTGTCTTTTTCTATCTGACTTAATTCACTTGGCATAATGCCCTCAAGTTCTTTCCATGTTGTCACAAATGGCAAGGTTTCATTCTTTTAATGGTTGAATAATATTCCTCTGTGTGTGTGTGTGTGTGTGTGTGTGTGTGTGTGTGTATCACATTTTCTTCATTCATCCATTGATGGTCACTTAGGTTGCTTTTGTGTCTTGGCTGTTGTAAATAATACTGCAGTGAACATGAGTTTAGGTATATCTTCACAAGTTAGTGTTTTCATTTCCTTCTGATAAATATTCATAAGTGGAATTGCTGGATCATATGATAGTTCTATTTTTAATTGTTTGAGTAACTAACATACTGTCTTCCATAGTGGCTATACCAATTTACTTTACCACCAGCAGTGCACAAGTGTTCCCCTTTCTCCACATTCATGCTAACACTTATTTCTTATCTTTTTGGTAATAGCCATTCTAACAGGTGTGAGAGATCTCATTATAGTTTTGATTTGCATTTCTCTGATGATTAGTGATGCTGAGCACCTTTTCACGTTCCTTGGAAAAATATTCAGATCCTCTGCCCATTTTTAAATTAAATTACTTGTTGTTTTGATATTGAGTTATATGTGTTCCTTCTGTGTTTTGGGTATTAACCCCTTAAATACATGGTTTGCAATATTTTGCAATATTTCTCCCATTTGGTAGGTTGCCTTTTCTTCTCATTGATGGTTTCCTTTACTGTGCAGGGGTTTTTTAGTTTGATGTTAATTTTTGCTTTTGTTGCCTTTGTTTTGGGGTTTGTTTTTGGTATCAGGTCCAAAAAATCATCACCAAGACTTATGTCAAGGAACTTACTACCTGTGTTTTTTTTTTTATGGTTTCAGGTCTTTTTTTTTTTTTTTTTTTTTGGTATGCGGGCCTCTCACTGTTGTGGCCTCTCCCGTTGCGGAGCACAGGCTCCAGACACGCAGGCTCAGCGGCCATGGCTTACGGGCCCAGCCGCTCCGCAGCATGTGGGATCTTCCCAGACCGGGGCACGAACCCGTGTCACCTGCATCGGCAGGCGAACTCTCAACCACTGTGCCACCAGGGAAGCCCTGGTTTCAGGTCTTAATGTTCAAATCTTTAATTCATTTTGAGTTAATTTTTGTACATGGTGTGAGGTAGTGGTCCAGTTTCATTTGTTTGCATGTAGCTGTCCAGTTTTCCCAACACCGTTTGTTGAAGAGACTGTTCTTTTCCCATCGTGTATTCTTGCCTCCTTTGTCATAAATAAATTAATGCTTGGGTTTGAGCTCTCTATTGTGTTCCATGGATCTTTGTGTCTGTTTTTATGCCAGTAGCATACTGTTTTGATTACTGTATCTTTGTGATATAGTTTGAAGTCAAGGTGTGTGATGCCTCCGGCTTTGTTCTTCTTTCTCAAGATTGCTTGGGCTACTTGGGGTCTTATGTATTACTGACTTAACGTATTCAATATCATATTGTTGTGTCATTTGAGGAGGAGAGCTCTTCAACTAAAAGATGGGAATAAGGAATTTACACAAAATATTTTAAATGTCTTTTTAATTTATCTTATTGAAGTATAGTTGACTTACAGTGTTGTGTTAATTTCTGCTGTATAGCAAAGTGATTCAGTTATATATATTCTTTTTTTATTTCTTTCCATTATGGTTTATTACAGGATATTGGATATAGTTCCCTGTGCTATACAGTAGGACCTTGTTGTTTATCCATTCTATATATAGTAGTTTGCATCTGCTAATCCCAAACTACCAGTCCATCCCTCCCCCAGCCCTCCTCTACCTCAGCAACCACAAGTCTGTTCCCTGTCCTTGAGTCTGTTTCTGTTTTGTAGATAAGTTCATTTGTGTCATATTTTACATTTCACATATAAGTGGTATCATGTGGTATTTGTCTTTCTCTGTCTGACTTCACTTAGTATGATATCTCCAGGTCCATCCATGTTGCTGCAAATGGCATTATTTCATTCTTTTTTATGGCTGAGTAGTATTCCTTTGTGTATATATACCACATCTTCTTTATCCATTCATCTGTCATTGGACATTTGGGTTGTTTCCATGTTTTGGCTATTGTGAATAGTATTGCTGCTGTGAACATAGGGGTGCATGTATCTTTTTGAATTATGGTTTTGTCTGGATATATACCCAGGAGTGGGATTGCTGGATCATATGGCAACTCTTTTTCGTTTTTTGAGGAACCTCCATACTGTTTTCTCTAGTGGCTGCACCAATTTACATTCCCACCAACAATGTAGGAGGGTTCCCTTTTCTCCACACCCTCTCCAGCATTTGTTATTTGTAGACTTTTTAGTGATGGCCATTCTGACTGATGTGAGGTGGTACCTCATTGCAGTTTTGATTTGCATTTCTCTAATAATTAGCAATGTTGAGCATCTTTTCATAGGCCTATTGGCCATCTCTGTATGTCTTCTTTGGAGAAATGTCTGTTTAGGTCTTCTGCCCATTTTTTCGGACTAGGTTGTTTTGTTGTTGTTGTTGAGTTGTATGAGCTGTTTGTATATTTTGGAAATTAATCCCTTGTTGGTCGCATCATTTGCAAATACTTTCTCCCAGTCAGTAGGTTGTCTTTCTGTTTTGTTTATGGTTTCCTTTGCTGTGCAAAAGCTTACGTTTGATTAGGTTCCATTTGGTTATTTTTTGTTTGTTTGTTTTTTGCTTTTATTTCTATTGCCTTGGGAGACTGACCTAAGAAAACAGTGGTATGATTTATGTCAGAGAATGTTTTGCCTATGTTATCTTCTGGGAGTTTTATGGTGTCATGTCTTAAATATAAGTCTTTAAGCCTAAAATATCTTCTTTAAGCTGCCTACTGACAGGGTTGAGATTTTTAGTGTAATCTAAATAATCTGGAAGTTATTTTTGAGTTTGAAACCTAGATTGAATTAGGTATTTTTCTCAGAAATTCTGCCTTTTGATACATTTTGTCTTTTAATTTATTGATAAACTAAATTATTTTAAAAACACAAAATTAACATGGTGTAGGATAGCTTAAGGCAAGTTTGTTTTTTTAAGCTTTAATAGGATATTAAATTTTTATTTTTAAACCTTTACTAATATTTTCATAAAATCAGTAGAATGTAAGAGAATTGTGGACTTTGAGGATTTCTATTATTTACTTTTACTGTGTATATTTTCCTGTTACTTGAAAGAAACTGGATTATTGCCACGTTCTCTTACTTATTCTCAGAGTGATTGGTAGCCTAGATAACCTGCGATACCATCAATAATTTACTGATACTTCTCGGACCTTATTTCAAGTTTTTCTTTGACTTGATTTAAAAGTAAAGGATCAACAAGCACATTGCAAAACAGTAAATCCCCAAAGTGGGATTATGGGTCAGAGTATGCAGACATTTGTGGGTCTTGCTGCATGTTGCCAGATTGCTCTAACCATGATGGAATATGAGACTTAGAATATGTATGTAAAGAAAAAAGAGGGATGGAAAATTCTAGGTAGAGTTATACAGCGTAGAATTTTCTTTCTTTTATCTTAAAATTTGACCTTAAATATTCCTTTACTTAAACCGTCCTCAAACTTCCAGACTGGAACTGGTTAAACCCTTTTGCACTCACATAGCTCCTTTCACTTTTTTATCCTTACACTAAAAATAGTTTATATATTTGGGGTATTAGGTGATTGTCCCCTATTTCCCAGTCTCCAGCTTTAAACTTTATGAAAGTGGGGAGCAGACTGTATGTTGTCACAAACATCTAACATAGTTCATATTTTGTTGAATGAATGATTTGGTTGGTGTGTGGTATTCATGAGGAAGAATAAGAGAAGGCTGGGAGGGTAGATTGTAGCTAAATTGTAGAGAACCATGAAAGAGAAACTTGGAAGTTTGAATTTTATTGGTTTGGTAGAAGGGCTCTATTAAAGATTTGAAAGGAATTTAGGAATAAACTGGTAGTTGGGTTTTAGGACTAAGCTGACAACTATGTAAAATAGATTAAGGAGAGACTCGAGGTAGATTAATTAGAAAATTAGGAAATAGTAATGGAGCCCTAGGGTAGTAACTAGGGTAGGAATCAGACAATAAGTATTTATTTAATTGCCTCCTGTAGACTGTGCTAATTGCTGGATATATAGCAGTGAACAAAGAAGCTATGATGCATGCTCTTGGGGTACATATACAGTCTACCATGAAAGCAGATACTCAGTAAAACAACTACAGCTCTATGAATGCTCTGAAAAAAATAGGGGGCCTTGAAAGCATCAAACAGATCTGTCATGATTGGCAGAGGTGTCTTGGAAGGCTGATGAGGGTGCTGTTTTAACTGATAGCCATGTAACACATAGCTTAGTGAAGAAAAAGGTGGATTAGCCTTTTAAGCAGAAGGCACAGCATGTGCAAAGGTCCTGAAGTGGTTAAAAACATGGTATGTTTAATGAACAGAGAGGTTTAGTCTGGTTGGTGAAGAGGAGAGTCTTTCAAGATGAGAGTAGTTTGGTAGGGAACTTAGATTAGAGGCAGTGGTTAAAGAGATAATTGATAGGACTTCTCAGTTTGTTATAGGCAGCAAGAAGAGGAATCTGATCAGTAACTTAGGCTTGAGACTGAATGTTTCATTATAATTTTAATTATGTAAACAGCCTGGATAAACAGGTTCTATATTATAATTTTTAAAAATCTGTATAAAACCAACTATACACAATTAGTAGCTACTAGGAATAACGTCTATTTTGAAAAGCAGTATATAGAGATCTTGAAGATTGGAGTTTTAATATATTCAGTATAAATTATTTTCATTTGTGCTTTTCAGAGTAAAATGGTCTTGACCTCACTTTAAAGAGTTGTATTTTGGGGGAATGCAGGAGACATACAAAAGAGAAATTGTTACAAGAGTCGATAAAGTAATATCTTTTGGAAAATATGTTCTTTACCTTTAGAGTAGCAGCTTCAGATAAAAGTATTAGGCAGTTGGTTACTTTAGCAGCACAGAAGAGAATGAAATTTATTTATTTATTTATTTTTGGCTGCGTTGGGTCTTCCTTGCTGTGTGCGTGCTTTCTCTGGTTGCAGAGAGCAGGGGCTACTCTTCGTTGTGGTGCATGGGCTTCTCATTGCGTTGGCTTCTCGTTGCGGAGCACGGGCTCTAGGCACGCGGGCGTCCGTAGTTGTGGCTCGCAGGCTCAGTAGTTGTGGCGCACAGGCTTCATTGCTCCACGGCATGTGGGAACTTACCGGACCAGGGCTTGAACCCTTGTCCCCTGCATTGGCAGGCGGATTCTTAACCACTGCGCCACCAGGGAAGCCCAGGAGAATGAAATTTACACATCTCTAAGTCAAGTACCTGCAGGAAACACAAGGAGTTTATTGGGAAGCCACAGGAAACACCAGCTGCAGGAATTTTTCCTAGTCAAAAAAAAGCCTGGTTCTTTCAGTAAAATGACACACTTCCCTACTTCTAGTAGCTTAAATAAAATAAGGTTTGGTTAGAGAGCAGTAACAAAGAGACTAAGATGAAACCTGATCATGAAATTGAAGTAGTAGTCATGGACTAATTGTTCTTTGTGTTTGCTGAGAATGTGTACTTACAGCAAAATTAACCATAAAAAGACAGACAACAGAATTTGACATGTAAATCCAGGGAGTGTTATGGTTGAGTTGGCTCATACTCATCATGATGTTTTTAACATCAAGCATATTTTAGGGATAAATTTTAAATGATTGTCTTCATAGCTTTAGTTTGTAATTTAGTGTGTAATGATTTTATTGATAGTCTAACTTAATTTTTACATTTTGAATGAAATTCTTCTCTTTGACAATAAACATATAAAATAGGGATAGCACAGATTATATTATTCCCATAAAGGTATTTTTATTAACTTGATTGGTTACTTTTAGGTTGGGAGCTCCGGAATTACATAATTATATGATTGGCAATGTCTTGGATATTTATGTTATAAAATTGGGAATGCAATCAAATCAGGAATTTTAGTTTATAATATTCTAAGGAATTATTTTGTTACTGATATTCTAGGTTTTTTTTTTTCCATTAAACCAGTGATAACATTAGAAGGCCTAGCAAGTGTGCAATATCTTCAGTGAAGACAAGTAAAAGGGGACAGTTAATGTTTGTGTCTAACACCTGTGTATATGCATATATGTATACCATCCTTCCAAATACTATACATGCATATGTAGATACTCTTTCATCAGGTGACTGACTGGCTTACCTACTAGCAAGGCTTGTGTTTGTGTTAGTCCTGATAAATTAAGCTCTGCAGTGGCCTCTTTTTCAACCTGACCATAAATTAGAAAATGCAGATTGGTTGATGACATCAAAGGCTTTAGATCAGGGTCTTGGTGTCTGTCATCTTTTTCCCTCCCCCTCTCCTTTCGGGTTTTCTGTGTATGTGTGTCTGTCTCTTTTCCCTTAAATTCAGTGGTCATTTAGGTTATATAGTGTTCTAGTTCTAGGGAGTGTCCTTAGAATTTATAACAAACATATGTAGCGGCCCTGAGTTTTAGTTACGTGTTACATTTTATTATTCTTACTACTGATGTTCCTTGTAATAGGATTTCTGTAATACAGAATATGGGGCCCTACCTTCAAGGATCTTACAGTCTGGTTGGTGAAATGAGATAGATTGTGAATGGTACAAGATAATAGCACAAACATCAATAGTGCACTTTTAAGACTCATAATATTTAAGAGAAGGTGACCCATAAGTACCTAAAAGTTTCTATTCAGAGCATAGGTCAAAGACTATGTATGTGAAACTAAGTTTTTAGACCCAGTTAATGTCATTTTTTTCTTTTTTCATTAGCATGTTGGCAGATAAACTGAACATGACTCCAGAAGAAGCTGAAAGGTGGATTGTAAATTTGATTAGAAATGCAAGACTGGATGCCAAGATTGATTCTAAATTAGTGAGTATTATGTTATCTGTGCAAAATACTAGATATCAGTTGCTGATTATTTGATACTTTGGGGAGAAGTTTTTATTAGGACATTTATTCTATTAAGAATTTTTGTTTTAATGTATAATAATTTTCTGAAGGCAACAGCAACCTCCTATTTTGTGTTGTTGGATGAATATTGTCATCTCTGTGCATAAAAATATTTGCAACAGACATGTAGGTTGTGATGTCATCCTCATGACTTACCTGAGAAACTTGGTTGTTAACATTACAGGATCAGTTTCCCTCTGTCTCATTGTAGGGTCATGTGGTTATGGGTAACAATGCAGTCTCACCCTATCAGCAAGTGATTGAAAAGACCAAAAGCCTTTCATTTAGAAGCCAGATGTTGGCCATGAATATTGAGAAGAAACTTAATCAGAACAGTAGATCAGAGGTAAGAACCACACATCTTCTCTTCTGTCTGGGATTTAGCAATAATGTAATATAATTGTTATATGGACTTCATCTGAGAACAAATTAATTTTGGTTGTATCTGATTCTGTATTTTTGGGGCTATAAACATTTTATTTAAGAAATTACTAAATGGAAAAGGTTTCTCTTAGATGTATTATGCATTAGTTAAGGCAGCAAAAAAAATTAAGTGTTCCTAGTTTTAACCATAATTGGGTTATTTTTCTTTTACCCTTCCTGTGTGCCTTCATTATCTCATTTCCTCAGTGTTTTTAACACATCATTTTGATACTGGCAGATGATAACTTACATGTGTTATCTCTCAAGTGTTTGAAATTCATTTTCCTTTTATTCAGTAAATCTAAAGAACTACTTCTGTAAAAATGTTGATCTTATATATATTGATTTTATAAAATTTTATTTTATCTGAAAGTCATATTTAATTTTCAGAAAAATATATCCCCCTTTTTGGTAGAAATCCTGCATATTAGATACTAAATGAATTTGTATGGCCTTGTAATTTTGGGATTCCAAACTACCTCTAATGCTCTTTAGTCATTATGATTATGTATAACTGGAGGGTAGGACATTTTTAGGAAACTGTTGAGGCACATTCAAAGATCTCATTTTTTTTTTTTTTTTTTAAAGATCTCATTTGATTGAAGTTTTAGTATCAGATTTTGTCCTTAGCATAGTCCTTCAGTTGTAAAAGAGAAGGAAGAATTAGGAAATTATTGTCCTTGCCTTTTCCATCCAAGTCCAGAATAACTGAGCCTGAAAAATAACTTTTATGTAATGGTTGTTTCCGTATGCTTAAGGATCAATTTGTATTGATTTTAGTTATAATATTGGTGATATTGTCCTTGTCATACTTTATAATTGGTGAGAAACTGTATCAGATGGTATTTTGGTGTGTTTTGTTGTTGTTCTGAGACACCTCGCATTTAGTAATTGAAGAGGTTGTTAAAATCTTAGAGAATGGTTTGGGAGGAGTATTGCTAAAAAACTCTGCTAGTATCACTTTTTTTTGAAACTGGCTTTTCAGAAAGTATTTCTTTTCACCCTGTTGATTTCTCTTTGTGTATTTTAGGCTCCTAACTGGGCAACTCAGGACTCTGGCTTCTACTGAAGAACTGTACAGAAAAAATGAAAAAACTATAAAAGAAAGGTGAAATAATAAAACCATTATACAAAGGTGAAACATTTTATAAACAATTAACATATTTAGCTAAGTTTTGGAGAATTTGAATAAAATTGGCTATGTTTCATTTATGTCATTATATTTCCTTGTGTATGTAAGTGTGTGATTTTTTTTAAACTTTTTATTTTGGAATAATTATAGATTCACAGGAAGTTGCAGAAATAGTACAGAGAGGTCCTATGCAGCCTTAATCTAGTTTCTCCCAATTTTTTCCTCATGTGTTACTATAATACAGTATCAAAACCAGGGTATTGACATTGGTACAATGGTGTGAATAGCTCTGTACCATTTTATCACTTTTTTGGTAACCATCGCTGCAGTCAAGATACAGAGCTATCATCATCATGAAGATCTCCCTCATGCTACCCCTTTGGAGTCACACCTACTCCAACCAGCCCTAACCTCTGGCAACCACTCGTCTGTTCTCTGTCTCTATAATTTTGTCATGAGAATGTTACAGCAATGGAATTATACAATATGTGACTTTTTTGAGATTAGCTTTTTCTACTCATAATGCCCTTGAGATCTCTTTATCCAAGTTACCATATATATCAGTAGTTTGTGTTTTTTTTATTGCTAAGTTGTATTCCATGGCATTGATGTACCAGATTGTTTAACCATGTACCTATTTTAGGATATTTTGGTGGTTTCCAGTTTGGGGCTATTAACAAATAAGGCTGCTATTTCTTAATTCCTTAAAGTGACTCTTTAGTCACTCACTAGGCAGCTACAGAGACTTAAATAGGAATATAAGTTGAATTTTATAAATACCTCCTTGAATATTTTGTGCATGTGCGCACATGCACACACACAAACACAGAGTTAAATAGACACCTAAGATATTCAAGAAGTATATAAAGCCCTGGTTGGGTCTCCTTTACCTAGAAGTGGTTTGATGTTTCATTTTGATTGTTGAACTAAAACCCAGTCACAACAGAAGTTTCTGTTTCTGCTCTCAACAAATGGTACAAAGATAAAAGATACATGCATACTGTTCTTTTATTTGACACCTGGTCAGGCCACCCTCAACATACAGTTAAATTTGGAGAATACAGGCCAGATTTGGCCCTTGTGCTGTGGTTTGTGGTATTGGTTCTTCTAAACTGTAATCCAAAGGTGTTGAAGCTAGGAGGATTCCTGGTCAAGGTAAGCCAAATGCTAATTTTTGATTCATCTATAACCAGTGTTGTGAAAATGCCAAGTTTAGAGGATCACTTGTAATACAAAATGATCAAGGTTCATAGAGAAAGTACCATAAAGTGGCATATCAGTAACTAGATAGAAGCAGACCCTCATTACCTCATGTGTAGGAGCTAATTCCATGGCTCAAAAGTACAGAGCTATAAGAAATGGAGCAGTAGTTATATAAAGTTGCATGTATTACTCAGGCTATGTAGAAATGGGAAGAATGTTTAAGATGCTTATGTTTCCATCCTCACCAGTGACCCAAGGGCAAAACATTCTTAAAGGCATCATTAATATTTACTTTTTATCTTAAGATAGCTCAACCAAGCCATGTTAATAGCAAAGATTTCTAGGTGATTATATCACTAGCAATTAAAAGCAAGTCTGACAGTTATTTAATACGTCTTAGTGGACCTGTAAAAACTGCAGGGAGGAAAGATAGTATGTGACTATTAAGCATTTACTATGTGTCAGGCATTTTTACACCTATATATCTAAATAACCCTGAGGAAAAGAAAAGGAATCTAACATTTGAGTGCCTCACTTATGCCTGGAAACACTGAAATTTTTGTGCAAATATTTATATATTGTTGATGAGGAAATATACACAGATGGTTACTCAGGGTCATACCTAGTAAATGTTAAAGGAAGGAATTGAAAACAGGCTTTTTCAGTTATGTCACACTGTCTCTCCTTACATCATTATTGCTTTATAAATCCTTCCAGACTAAGTTTACATAGGGTTATGGGATGTATGTTTAGTAGGTTGTAAATGAGAATCTTGATCCACAAAACCATTTAAGTCTCTTGGCACTATTATCTTCAAATGAGAGCAATAGGGTGTTTAGTTTAGTTTTGTTTTTTAAGCCAGTATAATCATCTCATGCTATTGGCCTCACAAAAGAACCTATTGGAACATACAAAACTTTAATGAATATCTCTGATTTTTTTTTTCTATTTATGTACCACTCCTTCAAGATTATACATTATATGAATAGTTAATGTTCACATTTTCTACCACTTTTTGCTTTTCAAATATTGCTGCCCTTTGAAGAAAGATGATGCCACTATGGATTACCAGTATCAATCAGAAAAATAATAAAACTGTATATAACTAATGGCCATTTTTACACATTACCAAACTTTGTTCATTGTTGAAGTGCACATTTGAGGTTTGCATAAAAACAAATTACTTGGTTCTGGATTTAACCTTAAGTTTTGATAACAGGCAAACTGTCCCAGTAAGATGTTGAGCACAAATTACATACTGATTAATTTTTTTGTGCTCTTTATTTTTTTCCATTCAATAATAGACCCTTCTATGTGTCAGCAGTTTTTACAGGCACTGGGAACACGTCAGAGAAAAAGAGTTCATGAAACTTAAATAGTTGCTTGTGTATCTTTTTTTAAAGTAACTATATATTCACAAGCAGTGTGTTTATGCTTTTTAACATATGAAATATACAAAAGAATATATATAAATAATATCTCCAGTTTAAAGAAAAATAAAATACCCATTTACCAGTATCTCCTACCTACTACTCAGCTTAAGAAATTGAATGGTTCTAGTAACTTTGAAGAGCTTGTGAGCCCCTCACTAATTGTATTTTCCTCTTTGCCCCTGAGAAGTAACCATTACCATGACCTTTGTGTTAATTTCTTTATATGTACATCCCTAGCAAAAATGCCTGGTTTTGCATGTTTTTGACATGTATTTAATTGAAATCATGCTTTATATTCTGTGGCTTGCTTTGTAAACACCGAAACTTATCCATATTGATTTATTCATGTTGCTGTATTCAGCTGTAGTCTATTCTCTTTCACTGCTTTGTAATATTCCATTGTCTGAATATACCATAATTAATTCATTCAAGGATTGATGAACACAGGGTGTTTCCAGCTTCTTATCTGGAGTTTTTGGAACCAGCCTGACAGTCATGTGCCTGTTAACTGGAATGTTAAATCCATTCATTTTATTATGATTACTAACATATATGGGTTTATTTCTACCATCTTATTATAAGCTTTCTATATGTTCCACTTTGTCTTTTTTCCACTCTATTTCTTGCCTTCTTATGGTTCCATTTTTCTTTGATCTTCTACTAGTTGGGTAGCTAAACATTCTATTTTTATAGTGGTCACCCTAGAAATTTTAACTTGTATTTTTTAACTTAATGTCTTAAAATTAATATCTTTGCCCCCTGCCAACAATATGAAGAAAGCTTCGACTGCAGTCATCTTTCTCTCAGCTTGTTATTTGTGTCCATAGTCTGTCCTTTTCATTGTAACCTCATAAATAAGACATTATTTTGTACAACAGTACCCTTTTTCTTGTTCATTCTTTTTGTAATTACATTTTTTTCCCCTCAGGTTGCTTTTAGCATTTCCTTTTCATTGGTGTTCTACAGTTTTACAATGAGATGTCTAAGTGAATTTTCTTCTATTTATACTGAAAAGTTTTCACTGGGCCTCCTGATGCTGAAAATGGCTTTTGTGTTGCATTAGTTCTGGAAAATTATCTCTTTGGGTATTTCCTTTTCTTGGGTCCTCAAGTTTTTGAGTTCTCACTCCAGAAGAACCTCCCTCCCTTTCATATTTTTTTACCTCTGTCATCTGTGCTGCATTGCTTTTTGGGTAATTTCTTCAGATCTGTTTTCTAATTCATTAACAACCTCTTCAGCTGTGTCTAATTTGCTGTTAAACATCCATTCAGTTTCTTATTTCAGTTATTTTCTGCATCTTTGGTAGTCTCTTATCGTACTTTCAATGCCCACTTGTATTCTTTACATTTATTTTATATTTTATGTTTTGAATCTATTTCTCTGCCACTACTCTTGCCCAAGCTAGCATCTGTCACTTAATGAACACAATAACTTCTGAGTTACTCTCCCTGTAACTGTTCTTGACACCCCCCCAATCCCACCCGTTTTCCATATTATAGAGTTCGAGTAATTTTTTCAAATTTAAATCTGAGTGTTTTTCTTCACTGAAATTCTTCAGTGGCTCCCCATTGTTAGCCTGAAGACTGAATCCTTAACCTGGCTCTCATTATCTGGCATCTGCTTGCTGCATCCGCCTCATTCATTATATGCCAGCCTCAAGCCCTACTGACCTCAGTCCTTAAAGCAGTAGCTTCAAGCTATTTTGACTGCTGCAGAGTAAGGAAAACATTTTACATCATGACCCAATACTATAAAAATAAACATATTTGATGCAAAAGTTTTATAAAACAATACCCACCTTTTTGATATGTGGTGATCTCTTTTTATTCTGTTCTGTTCTATTGCTTTCATAATCTACTGTTTGATATTAATTCACATTTGAAAAATACTTCTCTAAAGAACAACAGTCCTTCCCTATGCTTTAATGTTTGTAATGCTGTTCCCTCTGCTTGGGAATAAATTTTCTCTGCTTCCACTTCCCACTTCCCAGAAGCACACGTGTACTTTTTTTGTTGTTTTTTAATATTCATTCATTTATTGATTTGGCTGCATCAGGTCTTAGTTGCAGCGCGCAGGCTCTTCGTTACAGTGCGCGGGCTTCTCTCTAGTTGTGGCACGCAGGCTCAGTTGCCCCGCGGCATGTGGGATCTTAGTTCCCTGACCAGGGATTGAACCCGAGTCCCCTGCATTGGAAGGCGGATTCTTAACCATTGGACCACCAGGGAAGTCCCCACACACGTGTACTTTTAGTTTATGTTTTATTTTTCCTCCAGGACTCAACTCACATCAAAGAAAACTTGACATTTCCTTTCTCAAGGAAGATTTTCCTTACCCGCAGACTAGGCTAGATTCTTCTGTCACAATCTCGGTCTCATTTGTATTATTTACCCCACTATAATTATATTTAATATTTTATAATTAATTGGTTCATTTCTGTCTTAGGCTGTCATTTTCATTTGTTTATGGATAATACGTGTCTTTTTCATTGCTGAATCCCTAATGCCTGGCTTATAGTAGGCCCTTGATAAATTATTGAATGAATGAATGAGTCTTGTTCAGAATTGTACAGTGGAAAAAATGTGGACTTAGATGGGGAAAGGTTGATAAATGTACCTGTTCAAAAACTTTTAAAGACTTCCACAGCCCTTCTTTCCATGAATTTAGAGTTGATGTCTGAGACACACAAACATAATACAATTTGGTAAGTACTATTGTATATGGAAACACTTAGACTGATGAATTGTTGTTATAGGATACGTTTTTATTTTATGGTTAAGGTTAGTTGAAAAGTTGTTAAAATCAACATGATAACTGCAATTTAAGAAAAGTTTCCAAACTTGTCTTTCTCTGGGTCTTGGCTCTTTCTTGGTAATGATAGAAGGAAAATAGAGGCAGATATTCTAATGATCTCAGATGTTTTCCTTCCTCTCTACTTCCCAGTAGTCAGGAAAACAGCTGAACAACATATAAAACTATTGACTTCTAAAATCACAATATTCTGAACTCAGAATTCTGTTTGTCAGCCTACTGTTGATCCCCACATCTAACCACTGTTTTGTTTTCCATCTGGTAGATGTGTGAACAAAGGAAGAGGTACAGGTATCCTCAAAAATCCTGAAGCATCTTGAAGAGGTCACTTGGGAAGAAACCTTTTTGTTCTAGTATCACTGCTAACACTGGAGCAGTTGAAGCCCTAAATCAGATTTACCTCAGCAGTAGACGTCAGTAGTAAAATACTGAGTAGTAACAACCATCAGTAAGAGAAGTAACCAAGGTCAGGTCCAAACTATCTGCTAGAGTGAAATGTTTAAAACTTTCAATGAGTCTTTAATTAGACTCTTAGAAAATGGCCTGCTGTTAAACTGTTTTAAGTGTTTTCCATGCATAATTTACTCCCATGCATTTTAATTCTCTCAGAGAACAAGCCATCCTCTGGAAAAGTGTTAACTTGCTGGAGAGGTAGCACAAACACTGTTAAGTTTTGTTAATTTTTCATCTCATGTATTTAATAAACTGTTGAATTATTAGAATCTGCAAGAAATAACATTAATCTAAGGCATCTCCTATTTTGGTTCTAAAACTGATTCTTGTGCTGACTTCCATTTAGTCTGCTGAGATTGGGAGAACAATGCCAGACTGATTCATTTAGTTTTTAAGTATTGTGAGGACAATTGAGGAGAAGTTGACATTTTGAACTGGGAAACAGCATGGGTACTTAGGCACAATTCCAGGTAAATAAACGAAGTATTGCTTATGTGCATGTGTAAGTCTGATGGCTTAAACGTATACATCGAAGATTCCATGTGGATCTAGACAGCAGCTGTTTTGAGGACCCAGAGGTATGGCTTATGTGCACAATGGCATGGAAAAAGCAATTGGATCGCAGAAACACTTTCATTTAATCAGGACTTGAAATCTGGTGCTCTTCTGAGGGAATAAAATATAGTATTGGATTGCTTTTATTTGTGGACCTTTTTTTTTCTTGCCTTCTACATTGCCCTTTAAGCATAATAACCATAATTTCTTCATCTTTGTACTCCCTAAACAGTAGGCATAATAGTAGATGCTTAGATATTTACTCCACTACCTATCTGTTTATTCAGGTACACAGGTGATGTTTGGTAAATATTAAAGCAGCAGTCTAGCAGAGAGGGCATTGCTGTGATTCCCTCTGGTTTCCTCAACTTAGGGAGTATGCAGCTTTTCATTTTATTTTAAAGACAAATGGTTTGCATAGAGAGGAAGCACTGATTAGTTGTGTCTTTGTTCAGTTGGCTAATTAGGACAGAGCTGTTGGACCTTCTGTGCATAAGCCAGTTAGTGTTTCTCCACTCCTAGCCACAGATTTGCACCTTGAAACTTTGCCAGCTGTTTCCTAAGTGCA
This sequence comes from Orcinus orca, assembly GCF_937001465.1. Taxonomy (NCBI): domain Eukaryota; kingdom Metazoa; phylum Chordata; class Mammalia; order Artiodactyla; family Delphinidae; genus Orcinus; species Orcinus orca. Next base: position 58,489,406 of record NC_064575.1, on the reverse strand, counting down.
TGCTATGAGATGCCAGGAGACCAGAAAACAGTGCACGTAGATCCGCTTAAAATCATCACAACTTTTAAAAACAAAGCAAAGCATAAAGCATGAATCCCATAATGGCAAATCAGAAGCTTTATCTTTGTATATTGAAAGGTCAGTAAATCGGTGTTATATGTGCTGCTGTCATTGTAAACACTACGTTGAGAGGGACAAAACTTAAGAAGCTATGACAGGTATTGGAACTTTTGTTATCATTCTTACTTAAAATTTTAAATTTCTGCTGGTGAGTTAGAATAACCAGGCCTAGAAAATACTGGGCAGACTGTGGATGGTTTCCTTGATTCAGAAATCATCCAGAGTTCTACATGATCAGTATGTTTTAATAGATGACATAATTAGAGAACATTCTTGGTTGTCTAGGCATAACTAGACACAGTTATGGGACTTTGGGCCTTGTTCTTTGAAGATTTGTAGGACTCAAATGCGGTTTCACAGTCAGTAATAATGCCTCATATTTGCTTCATTTTCACTTTTTGTTAACATTCATCTGTAATGATTTACATCGTCTCAAATGAGTCTCAAAACAGTCTTGTAACTTGGACATTATTGTTCAGGTTTATCATTTGATCACCTGGCAGCCTTTTCTTATCTGACCATTAGTGACTTAAGGAACTCTGGGAAGAACAGTTGACTATATAGTTTAAAAAAAAAAGTCCCATACTGACAAAATTATTTCTTATAAGATGCTATTACATTCTCTTATTAGAAAACAGAATGAAATTTAAGTTCATCATTCATCAAAGTTAAAAACAATACTAAAACAGTTTGCTCCCTTCTAGAGCATCTAAAGAAAAAATGAGAGAATTCCCTTTGGCATCTCTGGATATTTGAATAGACAACAAGGAAGAACTGTAGCTTTTTTTTTCCTTTTTCTTTTTCTTTTTTTCAGCTAAATTATCCTAAGAACACTCTGCTCCGACATAGGAATGCCAGTGGAATAGGAGATGGTAACACAAGATGCACCAGGAGACTCGAGGTTTTGTGTGTTTGAAACTTATATTCTACTATAATGACTAAATTGTAGAGAAGCAAAACTAATGTGTGTGTGTTTTTTTTTAATTTACCCAATGTTTTTTGGGTTTTGTCTTCTAGGAGCAGACAAACTTCTTTTGTTTTTTGTTTGCTTGTTTGTTTTTAAAAGTTCACTCTTAAATTTTATAAAACAATGTAAGACAAGGAAAATTAAAAAGTTGTCCTACATTAGAACAATATATTTGCTCAAAATAGAAATGCCAAAGACATATAAAGGTATAAAGTGGTATGCAGTGTTTTTTCACATAATTTATTTACATTGGTAAGACTTTTTTGTCTTTCAGCTTTTAATTTCACTATAAACAAAAGTGAGGTAAATACACTTCACTGAATTTATCAACTGAATACTAGATGGGGCCTCAGTATTTAAAAGAGCGTAACTCTCTTTTTAATTCAAGAATAATTATGCTGGGTTCTTATGTATGACTGGACAAAAAAACATGCGGTTGTATGTTTTGGCATATGTTCTTCCAGATTTTTCAGTGATAGTCATGATAACCAACAAAGGAAATTTAGATTGGAAGGCCTTTTTCTGTACAAGATTCTAATAATCACCCTAAAAATAATTCCAGCACCTATTGGTTACTTTTACTTGAAGTCCTTCAGTATATATATATATATATATATATATATATATATATATATATATATATATATATGACAGAATCAATGACATTAAGTGGTGGAGAATAGGGATGTGGAATTAAGAAGAATTAACTTTTGGAACAGATACCTGTACAATACCATGCTCCTTTCCAGCTCCACTGTTGTTACCAGAAAAAGATTTGGGTAAGTAATTATGAAATTAGTAAAAATATAATGTTTTTATAGCAGACTTTTTTTTCTATCAAGCTTTTTCCCCCTATCATTCATGTTTAAAGCTTTCCCAAGCAAGCAGAATGAAAATTGTAAATCTTAGCTTTAACGTATATTATTACCATAAAGGAAAGGAATCTGTACACACATACACAAACACACACACACGTAGAACAGCGATGTGGGTGTTGTGCAATCAACAAAACTTGTGCAATAATTAAAGAATTTTTAAACTGAAGATTAAATTGGAATGTTGTTATAAACATAAGGGAAATGGCCAACATTTTTCGTTGTATCAAAAGAAAACTCATTTCTAAAAATAAGCACCCTCTTTGTGATGACCCTTTAAAATAGTTTTAAGTGATTCCATTCACAGATGAGCTTTTGGGTCTGCAGCCCGTTGCTGTAAGTGGTTTGCTCTTTGATCCTGTAGCCTTTAATCAGGTGTGTATAGAGAAGAAGAAAGCACTGGCATGGCGATATCACCCTCCAGACACTGCATCTCTCTGAACGTGAATATGCCATGACTAAAACAGCCTGCTGGGTCCTGAAAGGTTTCCTTTGGTGTATGAATTTAAGAAAACATTGCTAAGCTTTATTTTACCAAATTGAGGCAAACATGGACCTTTCTAAAGTTACCAAATTTAAAAATCACCTTTACCAAAAAGAAAGAAAAGTGTTTTTATCTTTCATGTTTCATTTTAAGTTCCCAGAAATTAGAATTAAATAAAAGGATTGAGAATGTCACCTAGTCTTAACTCTTGACCTTCAGTGTTCAATTCCTTTGTAATGCAAAACTGATTTAGTGTAATCCTTTTTTTTTTTTTTTTTTTTACTTAGAGTGTCTTGGATAGTGCCGTCAGAAATGCAAAAACCAAGAAATTACTCTGTTTATTCCACTTCCCACCCCACTCAGATCCACACTTCTTATCACTACTGATTCTGTTGTTTAGATACCAGACCTTCATCCTTTCTTCCAGGTCCTTTTTCTCTTCCTATGGAAACAGTTTTTTCCCTGATAACTTAGTGACTTAAGAACTAGGTTTGAGTTCTTCTTTACCAGACATAAATTGTTATAACTTGGCCTTGGGCAAGTTACTTAACCTCTCTAAAGACTTTTTCCAATACATATTTCGTAGGGTTATGGGGTTAAATGAAGCAATTCATGCACAGTAATTAACACAGTGCCTGCCCTCAGTAGCTGTTAGCAAGCACTCACTATTTCCCTGTTTGCCCTTCCCCTCCTTGCTTCCCTCACCTGCTCTCCTCACCCTCCTTTATCCTTCTCCCTCCCTGCCGTTCGTCCTCTTCCTCCCCCAATTTGAGTGAATGCTTGGCACAGGGTAACTACTCAATGAAGTGGTAGTTTTCATTGTTATGAAACTACATTCTCCTCTCCAAGAAGCAAGCCCTCATTATTTCTCTTCTGGAACACTGAATTTAGTTAATTGGTCCACATGCCCTATTTATTTATGTCCTTCACAATAAAGTTCTGTATCCATTGATTTAAACTTCTAAAATTCAGTTTTTAAATAAAATCATGTGAAATAAATTCAGGACCATGAAATTATTGCAAAAACCACTGTTAATAACTTAACGCTTTTGCTTTCTGTTCATATCCTGTCTTCATGTAGATGCTCCATACAATTGCTATCTTCATATAGACTTATTCTGAGGATTTTTAAATTACTCTGAGAACATGTATAAAGTTTTACTTAAAGACACTTTACCATGTGCCAGGCACTGTGATTTAAGTGCTTTACATACATTATCTTATTTAATTCTCAGTAACCCATGAGACGTTTAGTATTATTGCCATCCATTTTACAGGGAAGGAAATAAACACAGAGAGTCATTCTCAGGGTCATACAGCTATAAATGGTATAGAAGGATTTGAACCCAGATGCTCTGATTCCAGAGCCTATGCCCCTAAACACTAGTCTATACTGCCGCGCTGCTTCCAGAAATAATTAAATAATTTAATAAAGTGCATCCTTAGCCTAGTATTTTCTGAGTACTTGAGTTATAATGAAGAACACTTCCTGGAAATTAACTTTTAAAAGGAAAAAATTATTTTCTAATAAAACTGAAAGATAAATCTGAAAATAAACCTTATGTTGACTTTTCATATTTTTCATGGCTAGTCCATAAGGTTTTCTCATACACTAATTGTCTGAAAAAAGGGAATATGTCTGAAGGATGGCATCTCTCTCGTTCACTCTTATGAGAAATAGAAAGTAACAAAAGAGAGTTGACACATGACAAAGCACCCCACACCTAAATTTTTTCTAGTTTTATTAAATTAACTTGGAAAGAAATGATATCTGCAAAATTAGCCTGTCCATTCAGGACCATGGTATGATTCTATGTGAGGAAAGTGCCATAATTTGGTCATATGAACCCTAATTTCTCTTACAGTTATTTTGTATTTCTTGTTTTAAGAGCAAATGGAATTCGTTCCAATTACTTTTAGCTAATTGAAAAGAAAGTTATTACTTTTAGCTATTACTTTTCTATTCTGCTACTTTGCTGAAAACCTGTTGATTTTAGAGCTTTGTTAAGTTGATTTTCACTAGTTTTCTAAGCATGTAATTGTATTATCTACAAACCATAGCATTAATCCTTCTTTCTATCATCTCATTGTTCTGGAATTACTAATAGGTGCGGTGTTAACCAATAGTGATGATAGTGGGTATCCATTCAGTTTCCTGATTTTACCAGATATTTTAAAAACCTTGAACAGCTACTTCTGTTTTTGCTTGTTTGGTCATTTCTAAAATCAGGAATCTCTGTGAATGCCATTTGACATCTACTGGCATATGGGGTAGAATACATTAATAAATTTCTCAAAAGTGGAATATCTGCATTCCTGGAATAAACCCTGCATTGTGCTGGTGAAAGATTTACTTTTTAATGTACTTTTGAAATGTGTTGCTAATAATTTATTCTTTAAAGTCAGTATTTCTAAGTGAAATTGATTCAGTTCTTTATCTGGTCTCAGTTTCCAAGTTATGCTAATTTCATAAAATTAACTCAGTAGCTTTACTTCCAAACTGTGTGGCAGTTTGGTTTTTGAAAATATGAAAGACCTTGCCAGTAAAACTGGTACCAGGCATTTTTGTGGTAGTTTTTAAAAATTAACTTTTTATTTGAGGTAAAACATACATATGGTAGAGTGCACAAGCCTAATGAAATTTTAGATACAGATAGACACACATACACACCTCTGTAAACAGCACCTAAATCCAGATATAAATCATTTCCAACACCCTAGTCAAAATTCCTACAAAGCTAATTACTATTCTGACTTGAAAATACTTTTTATTCCCATTTTTTTCTTATGGGAGTAGTTCCAGTGAACACATGCCCTCCTCCTTCACCACTGTATTAGTTTGCTAAAGCTGCTCTAACAAAATAAGACTAGGTTGCTTAACCAACAGAAATTAATTTTCTCACAGTTCGGGGGACTAGACATCCAAAATCAAGGCATCAGTATGTTTGGTTTCTGCTGAGACTTGTCTCCTTGATTTGCAGATGTTCTCCTTCTTACTGTGTCTTCACATGGTCTTTCCTCTGTGAGTGCACATCCGTGGTGTCTCTTGGTATGTCCAAATTTCCTCTTATGAGGACATAAATCAGATTGGATTAGGTCCCATCCTAAGGTCCTTATTTTAATTTAATCATATTTAAAGGCCTTATCTCTAAATACTGTCTGCTGGGGGCTAAGCCTTTAACATAAGAATTTGGGGGGAAGCACAGTTCAGTCCATAAGAGCCACCTAACAATTTCTAAGACCTTCACTGTATTTGGGGAGTTTCCCACTTCAGTAGTATACACTTTAGAAGCTAGAATCCAGAAACTCATTTTTCAAGCAGGTGCCAGGGCTTCTGCAAACTCCTATGATTATACTGCACAGCTTAAGGAGATGGTATTCTCATAACTCCATTGAGAATGATTCTTCACAGTTTTGCCGTGTTCAACTTCTTTATCATATGACTTAGGCCGATTATTTTCCAACATTTTGAAACAACTGTCACAAAGGAGCTGGTATCTCAGAAATCAATTCCAGTGCTGATGAGAGCAGGGCCATGAAACTTCCAGAGACAGAGAATCTAGTGACAATGCCCACTGCCCAGTGTGTGCAGCTGCAGTATGTACCTTGAAACTACTGAAGTGGCAGTTCCACAGGGACCATCCAGCAGAGTAACTTGGGCATCATTTCTGTCTGTATGGTTTCCATGTTGGAATAGCTGATTTTAATAGAGATTCAGTGACCACATAATATACTTTACAAAATTGATTTTTTGCTTGAGCTCTTTTCAAGTTGATTCTTTTGCTTGCAACTAAGCCCTACTGGATACATTAGTTTATTCAGGGTTTTTGCTTTTTAGAAAACAGAAGGGTTTCTTGGTGTGTGTTTGTAAAATATAGCACATATCCAAGCAAGAAGAAGAATATAAAAGTGTATATGTGCAGTTTAAAAATAATAACAGATTTCTATGAACTCATTACTCAGGTCAAGAAATAGACCATTGTCTTTACATGTTCCTGCCGTTTGTACCTCTCCCCATTTTGACATTTGTGTCAACCATCCCCTTGCTTTTCTTTAAAGTTTTTACCACCAACATATGCACCACTAAAGAATACATTATGAGGTTGTGCCTGTTTGTGAAATTTTATATAAATGAATCAATGTTGTATGCATTTTTCTATGGCTGTTTCCTTTTGCTCAACACAATATTTTTGAGATTTGTCCACATGGATGCACATAGCTATAGCTTACTCATATCACTCTGTGTCATGATCTGTTGTGTGATCCCATAACTTATTTATCCCTTCCATCAGTGATGGACTTTTATTTTCAGGTTTTTACTATTATGTAAAATGGCACTATAAATATTTTTATACATGTCTTCTGGTGCACATGTGCAAGAGACACCCTTAGGGTATACCTAGTAGGGCATCTGGTGGGTTATAGTCTTTGTGTGTATTCTCATTTACTGGATAACACCAAAATTTTTCCTGAGTGATTGTATCAGTTTTTAATTCTAATAGCGGTGGATGAAAGTTCTTTTTGTTCTGCATTCTCATTAGCACTTGATATTGTCAAACATTTAAATTTGTGGATACAATCTAGTATAAATGTCATCTCACTATGATTTTCATTTGCATTTTCCTGATTTATCAATTAGATCAAATATCTTTTATTATACGTGTATTTTTGTTTCTGCTGTGAAACTTATTTTTTCCCTTTTTCCTATTAAGTTATCTTTCTAAAACTGAAGCATAATATTCTTTATATTTTATTTATATGTGATCCTTCATTGGTTATATATTTTACAGATATTTGCCTTTCACTTTCTGTGTAGAGTCATTTGATAAGCACAAGTTCTTAATTTTAGCAGTCATTTAATAGTGTGTTCCTTTGATTTGTCTTTTTTGTGCTTTAAGAAATCCTTTTGTACCATGAGGTCTTCAAAATATTCTCCTACATTGTTTTCTAAAAGTTTTATAGTTTTGCCTTACACACGTGTCTGTGAAATCCTTCTGGAATGAGCTTTGTGTATGGTGTGAGGTATGCGTGCTCTGCAACACTATCTGTGTCATACAGCTAATGACCAATAGAAAGGTGTTTGTTTTTAAGGTCTTTATTCTCTTACTATGCTAGTATTGATTTTTGACTTAATCACACTGTAGTTGGAGAATAAGGTCTGTGATCCCAGTTCTTTCAAGTTGGTTGTAAATTGTTTTATGTATGTGGTCACTTGTGGTAAATATTTCATTTGTGCTTGATAAAAAATAGTGCATTCTACAGTTGGGTGCATTCTCTAGACTAACATTGAATAATATTATTCAAATTGTCTCTGTCCTTAAATTTTTTCTACTAATTCGGCCAATTACTGAGAGAGTTGTGTTAAAATCTTCTATTATTATGGTAGATTTGTTTGTATCTCACTGAAGTCTGTTAATTGTTGTTATATATGATTTGAAGCCATAGTATTAGGAATATACAAGTCTAGAACTCGTAACTTCCTATTCATCAGTATGTAGTGAACCTCTTTATTTTAATAATGTTTTTTGTCACAAAATCTATTGTGTCTGATATTAGTATACAGACCCTAATTTTCTTTTGGTTCAATATTCCATGCTATTTTTTCCAACTTTTTCCTTTTAAGCTTTTTATAGTTATGTTTTAGATGTACATTTTTCTTTTCTTAAATGTATTCTGCTGATCTTTGCCTTTTAATGGGCTTACTTAATCCATTAAAACTTACTTTAATTACTATCTGTAGATATAATTACTGTGTATGTATGTGTAAATATATATGATATATAAATATATGTTATAATAAATGTTAATATATAAATTCTGTTTATATAAATATGTATATTTTAAATTACTATACACACATACTTGGATTTTTTTTCTAACATTTATTTTGCACTTCCTTTTTGTTCTATCTTTTCAAATTTCTCTCCTCTTATTTTTCCAAGTGTTACTTTTCTCTACTATTTTGGATCAGTCTTATTAATAGCTACCATATCTATCAAATAATAAAAGAGGTATTATTTCAAGAATTTTCCTAGAAATTTTAACATGCATTAGTTAATTAATTAATTTTACATTATTAACCTGTAGATTTAATAAAAAATATTTATTCCCACCTGAACAATATACAAGCTTTAGCACAGTTGATTTCAGTCACCTGTCCCCCATTTGCATCCTATTGTCATGTATTTTAATTCTAACTTATCTTGTTTTTATTTTAATCTAGAAAGATGTTAGTATTGTTTTATATCATCAATATTTGTTTGAATTTATCCATATAACCCTTTCCTTCTTGAACTTTAAACTTTTCATCACAGATCCTAATCCATGTGTCTGAAACACATATTTTGGGATTTCCTTTAGTAATATTTTATTGATAGCAAACTCACTGTTTATCCTTCTCTGAATACAATTTTTATTTCACCTTTAGTTGTAATGACTTTCTGGTTATATACCTTCTGGGTATAGAATTCTGATAGTTTCTTTCTCTTAGCAAAATTGAGTGCATTTCATAGACTTCTGGGTTCCATTGCTACTATTGAAAATTCTGCTGTCAGTCTAAATTTTGCTCTTTTGAAGATCGTTTATCTTTTTCTCTTAGGCTTTCCTGAAGATCTCTATCTTTGAAGTTCTGTAGTTTCATTATGATGTCTAGCTGTTTTTTTTTTTCTTTTAATTTTACTTAGAATTCATGGAACTGTTTAAGTGAGTAGAAGATGATAGAAGATGACTTCCATCAGTTCTGGAAAATTTTTCAGTCAATATCTCTATTTTTCTCTATACTTATTTTTTTGACATGTTCCTACATCTCTTTCACATGTCTGTCAAAACAGTGCATTAGTAACCTAATAAATAAATCAGTCTAAAACAACAATAATTTATTATCTCCCATAGTCTCTGTTGGTCACATTCAGGATATACTCAGTCAATTAGTCATTGTTTGGAGTCATGAGATTACAGTCCTGTGTTGGCTGGGGCTGTAGTTATCTGAAGGCTTAGAGGGTCCTGGAGTACGCATTACCAAGGTGGCAAATAGGGGCCTTATTTCCTTTCTATGCGGATAACTCCACAGGGCTAATGGAGTGTCCTTATGGCATGGCACTCATATTCAGCTTTTTTCTCATCATAAAGATAGGAGAGATGACTTCCAAACTCTTTTCATGTCAGAGCAGGAACTGGAAGTGCTGATTTTGTCTTTTGAACTTTTGTTTGAAATTTTTATTCTATCTGTTCTGTTTTGGATTTTAAAATCTTCATCATCTTTAGTAACATTAGTTTCATAACTGTAGTAACTTATCTTTCTCTTTTCCATCTGAACAAGATTTTTATAAGGTTTTTTTTTTTAATTTCTTCTGCTCTTTGATTTTTCTCTCTTTTGGGGGAGATGATTTCCATTCTTCTGAGTTTTTAAAAAATTTCATTTCACTTGCCATATAAATGTCAAATGGAACTGTGGGAATGGATGAAATTGCCTCACAACAGAATGGGAAGAGAATCTAGCCCTGGGAAACTCCAACATGTAAAAGGTAGAGAATGAAGCATATTATTTTTATAGCTTGTTGAATGTTAGTTTTTAAATTTTCATTTGCTATTTTTTAAAACAGTAATAAGGATTGTGAATTTTTGCCTTTGGACAACTATGACTATATTCCATAACATGTAATCCAGTAGGAGAAACACTTTAACACTTTTAATTTTGAAGGAGTAGGTTTGTCGGTTTAAATTTCCGTTATTAATTTATAATTTTATTGCTTTGCAATCTATAAAGTAGACTGCTATAATTTAGTTTTGCAGAGTTTATTTATATATATTTTTTGGTCTAATGGATGTTACCATGTTAATTTTACTTAGATGCTTTAAAAATTATGTGAAAGTGTTTTCAGAGTGAATCATTAATTGATTATTAATTACTTTTTCAAATCTCTCTTATTTTTTTTTCTATCTGATATGACAGAATTTATAGTGGCATGTTGAAATTTTCTATCTAAAGTGTATTTCTAAATATTTCACAGATATTTTAATGATTCTTTTTACAGTTTAGTGCTATGTAATTTGATACATAGACTTTTATACAGTTGTTATTAATTTTTATAATGTATTATTATAAACATGTGTGTATCTTTTTTCCCACTTAATGTTTTCTTCCTTGAATTCTCCTTTTTATGAAATCAGTCTTTTGACACCTGTTTTATTTCTGTTTGCCTAATATGTTTTAAGGTATCTGTTTATTTTTAAACTGATCTATTCTTTTGTTAGTTTCTTCTCTTGTCTGAACATTTGCCTTTTATTTTTACCTACTCTGATGTCTTTATCTTTAAATTGAGGCAGTTCCAGTGCTAGTTCTATGTCTATTTTTATATAGTTGAATGCATACTGAATACATAATTTTTATTATACGTTTCTGATTTTGCAGTGTGACAAAGCAGTTTTCCTTATCAAAAATCTTCTCACAGTTATAGTGAATAATGTTGGTGTACTATAGTTTTACTATAAATTTTCTATTATTAGGTATTAGGTTGTTCCTTTTATTTTTGTAATTGTTTCAAGTAATATTTCAATAAGCTTCTGTATTTTGATTTAGGATAGATTCTCAGAAGTGGAATTAATGAGTCAAAGTGCACAAATATTTATAATAAGTCTTTTGATACATAGTTCCATTTTTAAAATAAATTTATTCTTTTCCCATCAGTGACTGACACTGAATCCAAACAAATATGCTAGAACTTATATATCCCAAAGTCTCATCCTCCTTAAAGTGGACATTCTGCACAGATAAGTGTTTATGTAACATGCAGCAAATACTGAAACTCCTCTTTATGAGTTGCCCTCAAAGCTTAACACACAACTTTTTAGTGATTTTTCACGCGATAATCTTAATTTTTTAGAATAAATTTGATTTTTAGAAATGGATGTCTTTCAAATTCATGTCTTATGACTCGGAAGAACAAACCCTTTGATGAAAGTCTTGTATATAGATACCTGGATAAGGCAAGCTTTTGGCCCAAGTCTGTCTGACTTCCAAGCCTAAGCACGTAATTAGACTTACAGTCAGCAGAAAAATATTTATTGAGCACCCATTTTATTCTAGGCATTATGCTAGGTGCCAAGAATACAGTAGGAACCATAGCAGACATGTTTTTGGTTCTTCTGCTGCTAAGAGTTTACTTTATACTCAACTTTCTTCTTTCAGTTATACTCTTTTAAACATACAAGTAATGGTACTGGTAAGTAGTGCTTGTACTCACCACCTTATGAAAATGTCATTTCTTTAAAAGCAGAAGGCATTCTTTTTATCTCTCAACTGCTATGCATTAAGGTTGGTCAGTTAGTACTTGATCTAGTGAATGTCTGATTGTATATTGATAGCTTTGACTCAAACTCATTTTAGGTAGGGTGACCTTATAATTTATCATCTAAGCTGGAGTATATGATTGCCCTAACTTTATGTAGTGTATTAGAGAAAGAGTTTTACAGGGCAGCAGACAGGTGCTTTGAGGATTTTTTTAAATGTGCTAAGAGGATAGAAAAATGAATCTGATTTTAGAGGACTTCAAGATAAATTTCTGTTGTGAAAAAACACTCTTCATTTAAATAAAAAGTGGAAGTTTAATAAATATTTCTTAGGACCTCTTTTATTCCAATATCTTTATTTTATTAAGTCAGATTTTGACAATTACAACCATAGCTTAAAATATAGATCACTCTTTTTAAAGTCCAGTGCAGTGGCATAATTGTTTAAGCATTCTGGGAACAGCAACGATTGGTCCTAAACTTATAGAAAATAACTTAGGCATAAATTTTGGAACCTCCAGAAAGAAGATGGGCACGGGGCATTTTCCAACTCATTTCTCTTGGCATTTAGCTTGTAGGGTCAAAAAGCATCTGAATTTTAATAACTTATATGCTTGAATCATTTCTTGAGCCCTATTTTGTTTTCCTCAAGTCAGCAAGAGTATATGAAGCAATAATTTTAAAGGACATCTGGAAAATACTTGATATCATCTCCTGCAATTCCCATAATTTTATTTTTAATTCAGGGTCACATGAACCATAGTAACTTCTTTTGACTAAGAAAAATCAATAATTAAGATATTTAATATATTACTCTGAAAAATGTCCATAATTATTTGAAACATAGAGATTTAGGAATGTGTGTTTGGGGAAGATGAAAACCCACCATTTACTCATTTGAAGTGTCTCGTGAGTTTCTTAGATAAAGTTGGTTCTAATAAGTGACTTTTAAATTAACACAGCAAAATTATGTCATAGGTGATGAGACAGGTTAGAGTTAGGTAAATCATAAGAGCTCTATTTAAACATAAACCTTATTTTGGATTTGCTTCTTCTTACTAATGGTGAGTACCTTGTATGCCATAGGTTGAGATCTCCTAAAGACCCATCTAGAGCCATTAGTATCAGAATCTTTGGGGATTCGTGTTTAAAATGCAGCCAGTTTGAAAACATCATTTTAACTGATCAATCTTTAGCAAACCTGTCCAGGAAAAAGAGAGGAAACCCAATTTACCAATATCAAGAATGAAAAAGGAGATATTTCTACAGACCCTAAAGAAATTAAAAGGGTAAAAATACTGTGATCACCTCTATGCTTATAAATCCTGTAACAGATTAAATTGACAAATTCCTCAGAAGACACAAATTACCAAAACTCACTCAGAAATAGATAACCTGAATTGTTTTATACCTATTAAAGAAATTGAATTTATACGTTAAATACCTTCCCACAAAGAAAACTGGTTCCACTGGCAAATTATACAAAACATTTAAGGAAGAAGTAATATGAATTCTGTACAACTGTTTCAGAAGATAGAAGAGGAAGAAACACTTCCCACCTCTTTTTAAGAGGCCAGCATTATTCTGATACCAAAACTAGACAAAGACATTACAAGAAAAGAACACAACAGACCAATATACCTCATGAATACAATGACAAAAATCCTCAACAGTATATTATCAAATGCAGCAACATATAAAACAGTAATACATCATGACAAAGTGGAGCTTATCTCAGAAATGGAAAGCCAGGTCAACATAGAATAATCAATCAATATAATTTACAATATTAACAGATGAAAGAAAGCCACCTAACCCTTTAAGTAGATACAGAAAATGTACTTGAAAAAATTCAACAACCATTCATGATAAAAATTCACAGCAAACTAGAAATGAAAGGAAATTTCCTTAATCTGACAAAGGGTATATACGAAAAACTACAGGTAACATCACAACTGAACATCTATATGTAAAAATCAGGCACCTTGACCTATACCACATACCTTATACCAAATTTACCTTTAAGTGTACCATAGGTATAAATGTAAATGGTAAAACTATAAAATTTTTGGAAGAAAACAGGAAAAAATCTTTGTGACCTTACATTAGAGCAAGAATTCTTAGATACAACATCAAAACCATAATCTATAGAAGAAAAATACTGACTAATTGAACTTCATAAAAACATTTTTACTCTGAAAATGGCACTGTTAAGAAAATGAAAATGCAAACCATAGACTTGGAGAAAATGTTTGAAGACCCCATATTTGTAAAGGACTTGGATCCAGATATATAATGAAAACTCAGAAATAAGAAAACAACCTAATTTTAAAATGGACAAAAGATTTGAAGAGACAGTTCACCAAAGAAGGTATACAAATGGCAAATATGCACGTGAAAATATACTCAACATCATTGGTCTTAGGGATATGCAAATTAGAACTACAATGTGATACCACTACTCGTAGATTAGAATGGTTGAAAACAAAGACTGACATGCAGCACAGGAGGGTGTGCAGCAACTGGAACTCTTCTTTGCTGGTGAGAATACAAAGTGGCATTTTGGAAAACAGTTTTACAGTTATTTATAAAGTTAAACATACAATTAAAATACAACCCTACAATTCCATTCATAGTCATTTACTAAGTGAAATAAAACCTGTGTTACATAAAAACTTGTATGTGAATGTTACGACAACTTTATTCCTAATTACAAAAACCTACAAATAATCTAAATGTCTTTCAACTGGGGACTGGACAAACATACATATAATGGAATATTACTCCTCAATAAAAAGTAATGCACTATTGACACATGCAACAACATGAATTAATCTCAAGTGCATTATGCTAAGTGAAAGAAGCCAGAGTCAAAAGGCTATATACCAGAAGGTGTGGCCAAGATGGTAGAGTAGGAAGACCTGGAGTTTACCTCCTGCCATGGGCACACCAAAAGTACAACTATTTACAGAGAAACTATCAATGAGATGGTATAAAGAATGAATTTTTTTTTTTAGAAAAACATTCATTTTATTACCATATGGTACACTGGATATTAATACAATGACACCTACACCAATACCAATCTCTATTTTTCAGCATTGTGTATTAATATAAATGCTGATAATTTATACTAATAAAACCCTATTATTTTTATTAATTTACTCACACTGAATGAGTGTTGTGAATAGTCAAAATTTAGAATTAAATGTACCCCAGTAATTTAGCAATGACATGGTAGAGAGCTCAGAAGTTTCTTTTGTTCTTCTTTAAGCTATTTTGGACTTCAAAAGATACTTTGTGAAGAGAGCACAAAGCCTCTATAAAATTACATTACGTTGTAGTAACATCTGTAAACAATGGTTAAGGTAAATTGCTAAATCTTCACTAATCAAAGAAGAGTATAGGCATTTTCTATAGTTTATACCTTTCCACACTAAAGGTATAAAGAAAGAACTACATATAGAGACATGTAGTCAAGACCCACACTCCCAGGTAGGTGATCTACAAGTAGGAAGATAATCACAATTGCAGAAGTTCTCCCCAAGGAGCAAATGTTCTTAGCTCCACATCAGGCTCCCTAGCCCAGGGGTCCTGTACTGGAAAGGTGAGCCCCCAGAATGACTGGCTTCGAAGGCCAGAAAGGCCTCCACATGGGAGAACTGGAAGGCTGTAGGAAACAAAGATTTTGCCCTTAAAGAGTGTGTGCAAAATCTCATGCTCCAAGTCCCAGCACAGAGACAGCAAATTGAAAAAAGCCTGGATCATGCCCACGTACTGAACTTGTAGAGCCTCATGGAAAGAAAGGAGACAACTGGGACTCCCCCTGGGGCCATAGATGCTGGCAGCAGTCATTTTCAGGAGCTCTTTCTACCACAAGGATACTGGTGCTGGCAAATGCCATTTTGGAGTCCTCTCTCTAGCCTATTAGTCCTGGGCATCCCTAACCCTGTAGCCAGCCAGCCAGAATCTGACCCCTTTCACCAATGGACCAGCACTAGCTGAAGTGGACCCTCCAGAGAGCCATGCTGAGACCCTGCCCCTCCCACCAGTGGATGGCACAAGTCTCAGGATGGCACCAACCACAGGATTCCCTGGGACTTGGCCCCACCCACTTGCAAGCTGACACTAGCCCTAGGGCACCCAAGGCCTTGTAGCTAGCTGAGGTAAGACTCAGCCCCCCCACCAGTGAGCCAGCAGCTACTACACAAGACAGGGCCTGGCAGCCAACTAAGCCAGAGAACATGCCCACAGTAGTTGGTCCCACCAGAAGAGAATGACCCATGCAGCCCACATAGGGGGCACTTGTAGAGCATATAGCTCAGGTGACCAGAGGGGAGTGTGCTGCTGGGCTCCACAGGACATCTCCTATATAAAGCCACTTCTTCAAGATTGGGAAACGTAACCGACGTACCAAATACATGGAAATAAACACATAATTAGGCAAAATGAGACAGAGGAATATGTTCTTAACAAAGGAACAAGACAAAACCCTAGGAGAAGAACAAAGTGAAGTGGATATAAGCAATCTAACTGATAAAGAGTTCAAGGTAATGATCATAAAGATGCTCAATGAACTTGGGAGAAGAATCGATGAACACAGAAGTTTAACAAAGAGAAGATATAAAGGAGAACCAAATAGAGCTGAAGAATACAATAACTGAAGTAAAAAATACACTAAAAGGAATCAGCAGTAGATTAGATGATACAGAGGACTGGATCCATGAACTGAAAGACAATAGTGGAAATTACCAAGATGAACAGGAAAAAAAAAAAAGTTTTTTAAATTGAGGATGGTTTAAGAGACCTCTGGGACAACATCAAGCATACTAACATTCTCATTATAGGGGTCCCAGAAGGAGAAGAGACAGAGAGAAAGGTGCAGAGACATTATTCGACGAAATAAGAGGTAAAAACTTCCCTAACCTGGGAAAAGAAACAGACAGCCAGGTCCAGGAATCACAGAGAGTCCCAAAGAAAGATCCACACCAAGGCACATCATAATTAAATGCCAAAAGTCAGAAACATGAATTTTAAAGGCAGCAAGAGAAAAAAGTCACATGCAAATGAATCCTCGTAAGGCTGTCAGCTGATATTTTCAGCAGAAAATTTTCAGGCTAGAAGAGAGTGGCATGATATATTCAAAGGGATGAAAGGCAAAAACCTACAATCAAGAATTCTACCTGGCAAGGTTATCATTCAGATTTAAAGGAGAGATAAATGGTTTTACAGCCAGCAAAAGCTAAAAGAGTTCAGCACCACTAAACTGGCTTTATAAGAAATGTTAGAGGGACCTCTCCAAGTGAAAAAGAAAAGACAACTAGAAATATGAAAATTATGAAAGAAAAAAATCTCATTAGTAAAGGCAAACATACAGTCAAGGAAGTAGATCAATCACCTATAAAGCTAGTAGGAAGGTTAAAAGACAAAAGTAGTAAAATAATTTATAGCCACAATAAGTAAAGGATACACAAAACAAAAGGTTGTAAAATATGTTAAAAATAGTAATCATGGGAGGAGGGGGATAAAAGTGTAGGGTTGTTCAAATGCATTTGTCATTAAGAGATCGGCAACTTAATCAGAGATGATACATAGATGATGATAGATGATGATGATGATAGATAGATAGATCACTATATATAAACTTAATGGTAGCCACAAGCCAAAAACCTATAATAGATACACAAAAGAGAAAGGAATCCATAAATAATACTAAAGATAGCCATCAAATCACATGGGAAGAGAGCAAAAGAAGAAGAAATGAACAAAAATGAACTATGAAAGCAACCTGAAAACAATTAACAAACTGTCAATAAGTACATACCTATCAATAATTACTTTAAATGTAAATGTACTAAGTGCTCCAATCAAGACTGAGAGTGGCTGAGTGGATAAAAAAATAAGACACATGTACGCTTGCCTATGAGAGACTCAGTTCAGATTTAAAGACACACACAGACTGAAAGCGAGGAGATGGAAAAAAGGTATTCCATGCAAACTGAAATCAAAAGAAAGGTGGAGTCACAATACTTGTATCAGACAAAATAGACTTTAAAACAAAGACTGTAACAAGAGACAAAGAAGGACATTACATAAATGCTAAAGGGATAGATCCAACAAGAAGTTGTAACAATTTTAAATAAATATGACCCAACATTGAAGCACCTAAATACATAAAGCAAATATTAACAGACATAAAGGGAGAACTTAACAGTAACACAATAGTGGTAGGAAACTTTAACACTCCACTTACATCAATGGACAGATCATCCAGACAGAAAATCAGTAAGGAAACACTGGCCTTAAATGACACATTAGACCAGATGGACTTAATAGCTGTATATAGAGCATTCCACCTAAAAGCAGGAGAATACACATTATTTTCAAGAGCACATAGAACATTCTTCAGCATAGAGCACGTGCTAGGCCACAAAAAAGTCTCAGTAAATTTGAGAAGATTGAAATCATATCAAGCATTTGTTCGACCACAATACTATGAGACTAGAAATCAACTACAAGAAAAAAACTGCCAAAAACACAAACATATGGAGACTAAACAATATGCTGCTAAACAATCAATGGGTCACTGAAGAAATCAAAGAGGAAATCAAAAAATATCTGGAGACAAATGAAAATGTCTCCATTTTGGACCAAAATCTATGGGACTTAGGAAAAGCAGTTCTAAGAGAGAAGTTTATAGTAATACAAGCCTTCCTCAGAAAATAAGAAAAATCTCAAATACCACATTAGCAAACTGAAGAATAAAAATTATATTATCGTCTCAATAGGTGCAGAAAAAGTTTTTGACAAAATCCAACATCCATTTATATAAAACTCAACAAAAGAAGTATAGAGGAAACATACCTCACATAATAAAGGCTATATATCAGAGACTTAGAGCCAACATCATATTCAATGGTGAAAAGCTGAAAGCATTTCATCTAAGATCAGGGACAAGACAAGGATGCCTACTCTCACCATTTTTATTCAACATAGTATTGAAATTTGTAACCATAGCAATCAAATAAGAAAATGAAATTTAAAAATTCCAAGTTGGGAAGAAAGAGTGAAACTGTCACTGTCGATAACATGATGCTATATGTAAGAAATCCTAAAGATGACACCAAAAAACTATTAGACTAATAGACAAATTTAGTAAAGCTGCAGGATACAAATTAATACAGAAATCTGTTGCATTTCTATACACTAAAAATGAACTATCAGGGAAAGAAATTAATAATACAATTATATTTACAATTGCATCAAAAAGAATAAAATACCTAGAAATAAATCTAACCAAGGAGGTAAAAGACTTACACTAAAAAAACTGTAAGGCACTGATTAAAGAAATTGTGGGTGACACAAACAAGTGAAAAGATATGCTATGCTAATTGATTGCAAGAATTAATATTGTTAAAATGACCATACTACCCAAGGCAATCTACAGATTCAATGCAATCCTTTTCAAAATACCCATGACATTTTTCAGAGCAATATAACAAATATTTCTAAATTTTTTAAGGAAAAACAAAAGACCCTGAATAACCAAAACAATCTTTAGAAAGGAGAAGAGAGCTGGAGTTATCACAGGCCTTGACTTAAAACTACACTATAAAGTTACAGTAATTAAAATAGTATGATACTGGCACAAAAACAGACACACATTCATCAATGCAACAGTGTGGATTGCTCAGAAATAAACCCACACTTACTTGGTCAATTAATCTATGACAAATGAGACAAGAATATGCAATGGGAAAAACTGGACAGCTGCATGCAAAAGAATCAAACTGGACTAGTTTCTCACAACATATACAAAAGTAAACTCAGAATAGATTAAACACTTAAATGTTAAGACTTGAAGTCATAAAACTCCTAGAAAAAAAAATAGGCAATGCAATATTTAACATCAGTCTTAGAAGTACTTTTTTGGATATGTGTCCTCAGGTGACAGAGACAAAAGCAAAAATAAACAAATTGGACTACATCAAACTACACAGCTTTTGCACATTGAAGGAAACTATCAACAAAATGAAAAGGCACTTACTGAATGAGAGAAGATATTTGCAAACATATATCCAATAAGGGGTTAATATCCAAAATATACAAAAAATTCATACAACTCAACATCAAAAACAAACAACTGAATTAAAAATTGGGCAGAGGAGCTGAATAGACATTGTCCTAAAGAAGACATGCAGATGGCCAACGGACACATGAAAAGATGCTCCACATCATTACCCATCAGGGAAATGCAAATCAAAACCACAGTAAGATACCACCTCACACCTCTCAGAATGGCTATCACCAAAAGGACAAGAAATAACAAATGCTAACAAGGATATGGAGAAAAGGGAACCATTGTGTACTATTGATGGGAATGTAAATTGGTACAACCACTATGGAAAACAGTATGGAGGGTCCTCAAAAAATTAGAAATAGAACTGCCATATGATCCAACAATTTCACTTCTGGTTATCTACTCAAAGAAAACAATAACACTAATTCAATAAGACATATGCATTCCAATGCTCATGCAGCATTATTTACAATAGGCAGGATGTGGAAGCAACCTAAATGTCTATTGATAGACAAGTGGATAAAGAATATGTGGCATAGGGGCTTTCCTGGTGGCGCAGTGGTTAAGAATCTGCCTGCCAATGCAGGGGACATGGGTTCGAGCCCTGGTCTGGGAAGATCTCACATGCCGTGGAGCAACTAAACCTGTGTGCCACAACTACTGAGCCTGTGCTCTAGAGCCTGCAAGCCACAACTACTGAGCCCATGCACCACAACTACTGAAGCCTGTGCGCCTAGACCCCATGCTCTGCAACAAGAGAAAACAACGCAATGAGAAGCCCAGGCACTGCAATGAAGAGTAGCCCCCTGCTCACCACAACTAGAGAAAGCCCACATGCAGCAACAAAGACCCAACGCAGCCAAAAATAAATTAATAAAAAAAAATTTAAAAATAAGAATATGTGGCATATATATATGTATATATACACACACACAGTGGAATGTTACTCAGACATTTTTAAAAAATGAAATTTTGACATTTGCAATAATATGGATGGATCTAGAGGATATGATACTAAGTAAAATGAATCAGACGACAAATATCACATGATCTCACTTATATGTGGAATGTAGAAAAAAAAAAACAAAAACGGACTCGTAGATATAGAGAAAAAACTGGTGGTTGCCAGAGTGGAGGGAGGTTCAGTGGGGGGAAATAGGTGAAGGGGATTAAGAGGTACTAACCTGAAGTTATATAATAAATAAGTCACAGAGATATAATATACAGAATAAGGAATATGGTCAATAATATTGTAATAACTTGGTATGGG
The DNA here is from genome assembly GCF_937001465.1 of Orcinus orca. Lineage (NCBI taxonomy): Eukaryota > Metazoa > Chordata > Mammalia > Artiodactyla > Delphinidae > Orcinus > Orcinus orca. Next base: position 58,468,322 of record NC_064575.1, on the reverse strand, counting down.
GACAGATGTTTACTAGGCTTATGGTGATAATTTCCTAATTATGCAAATGTCAAATCATTATGTAGTACATCTGAAACTAACATAATATTGTACAACTAATTTCAATTAATAAAAACTTTTGAGAATTTAAATTATGTTTTAAAAATTGTTCTCTTTAATTACTGACTGCTAATTACTGAGTGCTAAAATATAAGGTGCTATTTGACATAAGTCCAAGTACTCAATCTGTGTTCTTTTTCTATTATAAAACTATTGAGTTATCTTAAAATTAAAAATTTTTTAAGAAGTTACAATTTGTATATTAAAAAGTGCTGAAATTTCAGAGTTGGGCCATATTCAACTGAAAATTCATGATGGTAACTTATGTAGAAAAAAAATAGACTATATACCATGTGATTTCATTTATATGATGTAAAACTATAGAGATAGAATACATATCTAAAACTATAGAGATAGAATACATATCAGTGGTAGCCAGGAACTAAGGGTAGGGGGAAAGTCTGAGTCCCAGAGGGTAACCAAAGAGATCTGGGGGAGGTTGATGGAACTGTGGTGTGTCTTGTTTGTGGTAATGGTTATACAACTATGTGCATTTGTCAAAACGCATAGAACTGTACACTGTAAAGAGTGAATTTTACTGTTTGTAAATTAATATAAAAATCCATCTACATCTCTTGATTTTTTTTCACTTGTACCATCTCTCAGTCATTTCTGTGCATACTAGCTTTTTAAATTCCTCCCTGGTTAATATAAAAATCCATTTACATTGTTGATTTTTTTCACTTGTATCATCTCAGTCATTTGTGTGCATACTAGTTTTTATTTTTTGATTTTTTGGCTGTGTTGGGTCTTCATTGCTGCATGTAGGCTTTTTCTAGTTGCAGCGAGAGGGGCGCTACTCTTCGTTGAGGTGTGCAGGCTTCTTATTGTGGTGGCTTCTCTTGTTGCAGAACACGGGCTCTAGGCATGCAGGCTTCAGTAGTTGCAGCATGTGGGCTCACTAGTTGCGGCACATGGGCCCTAGAGCACACGGGCTTCAATAGTTGTGGCATGCGTGGGCTCAGTAGTTGTGGCGCACAGACTTAGTTGCTCCGTGGCATGTGGGATCTTCCCAGTCCAGGGCTCCAACCCACGTCCCCTGCATTGGCAGGCGGATTCTTAACCACTGCGCCACCAGGGAAGTCCCCCATAATAGTTTTTTAAATTCCACCCTGGTGATTCAGAAAGTAGCTTTGCAAGGGGCATCTCTACACTTTTCAGTTTACAAATTGCTTTGCAGTTATATAAGCAAAAAGTTAACTAAATGCCATTTGGGTGCCCAAGATTTAGCTACATATGGTAACTCATACTAAAAGTGTAAAGTTTTAACTATTATTTAATTAAATGACATTATAAACTGTAAAGTAATACTTACTGATGGTCATAATTGTACTTTCCCCACAATGGTTCTGAAAGCATTATGTGGTGCTTACTTTTCACTAGTTAGAGCAACAGATGCAGCAGAGAATACAGAGAGGGATCCAGCTGGTAACTTCTACTCTCAGGAAACAAGGAGGAAGTGAATAATCTGAAGGATTGGTGGGAGAAGAGACTGTCTTGATATTCACCAGAGTCCTACTAGCAGGGTCCATGGTCACACTCACTTTTTCTTCCTGTACTACACCCAATCACTTATGGTGACATACACAGAGAGCAGAATAGTATGGATAAAAAATTTCTATGGAGCATACAATACTGTCACTCCAACCAGTGATGACCTCTCTTTCCTTGATGTCATTGCACATTGGAAGGTTGAACTTGATAGGTTTTATTTCCCATCACATCCTGTAATGAAAGGCAGTAAAAAGAAGAAGCAGGAGGAGGGGGAAGAGGAAGAGAGGGAGGGGAGTAGGAGAAAAATTAGGATTTAACAAGGAAAAGCATCAATGCCAAAGGGCTGGTGAAATCTACAGGGAAGTAACAGGGTGTTATGGCAGAGCATAGATGTTGAGGTCAGACGTATTTAGGTTCACACCTCAGCCTGCCACTTATAATCTATTTAGGCAAGTTGGTTAACCTCTATGTGCCTCAGTTTCCTTGCTTTTAAGTTGGAAATATAGTACCCAGCATAACAAATTATTGTGAGAATTAATGAGATCATGTAAGGGGGCTGAGTTTAGCTTTTGGTACAGTGAGGATACTCAACAAGTGATACTTGTTACTATTAATGTTATGATTATACCTTTATAAATCAGCATGGAAAAACTAAATTGATCATATTTAAGTTGCTATTATTCCTTCTCTTCTAACACTCACTAGCTCTGTGACTTTGGGCACACGACATACTTTCTCTGATCTTAGTTTTCTCATCTATAAAATGAGGATAAGCATATTTCATAGTGGTGTTGTGAGGATCAACTAAGTTAATACTTGTAATGCTCTTAGAACAGTGGCTTGCACATAGTAAGTACACAATAAATGTCAGCTATTACTACTACTACTAATATAACTATTGTTATTGCTATTATTCTCAACCAAGGATGAACACATACTAATTGAGCACTATTATGAGTCCAACAGTGTTGGTAAAAGATTTGTGAGCAATACTGAATATTAAACTGTGTAGTATTGAGGCTAAGTTTCTAGCACTAAGTACTCAAAGTATTTGATTAATTAATGAAGGCATGCATTAGTAACCCAGAGAACAGACAGTGAATTGGTGAGGAAGAATCAGGAAAAACAATACTCATATTTTTGAGAGAATTGAATACATGAGAAGGGAAAAAGGAGAGTCTCTTAGACTGGGACAAAGGCATGAAGGCATAAGTGGAACAAAGTGCGTATGGAGAAGTGAATGTCCACCAGCAGTGGCATGCATACAAGAAACTGCAATATAGTAAAGTAATACAACGGATTACTATACAGCAGAGAATATTAACTAATTGTACCTATATATCAGTGTGGATGAATCTCACAAACTATGGAGTAACATAAGCAAGTCACAAAATAAAAGCTATTATTATTCTATTTATATAAAATTCTAAGCTAGGCAAAACTAAATTACATTGTTACAGATAACATATGTAAATTATAAAGCTATTAACAATTATTATTGCAAAAGTTAAAATAGTGGTTACATCTGGGGAAAGGAAGGGAAGGTCTCATGAAGTATTAATGTTCTATCATTTCATAATGGGGGTGTGTATGAGAACTTGGGTGTTTGCTTTACAAATTTTATTTATTTATTTTTGGCTGCATTGTGTCTTCGTTGCTGCACGCGGGCATCAGTAGTTGTGGTGTGTGGGCTCAGCTGCTCTGTGGTACGTGGGATCCCCCGGACCAGGGATCGAACCAGCGTCCCCCTCACCAGCAAGTGGATTCCCAGCCACTGCCACCAGGGAAGTCCCCAGGTTTGTTTTTTTTTTTAGTGTACATGTATGCTTTATATATTCTTTTTTATGGATGACATATTTCATAATAAAAAGTAAAATCACTTAAAAGTAAGAGTGAATGGGGTCCAGGAAGTTAGCAAGCTCAACCAGAGGATATTGTATGTTGTGGAGTAGCAGGAATTAAAACAAATAAGGTGATATTCAATCCATTTCTTTTTCAGTGCTAAACGGCATCCAATTGGTTACTTTTTCCTCCTATAAGCTTAAAAATCTCACCTTCCTCAATATATAAAAACAAATAATAATGAAAAACAAAAACCAAACAAACAAATAATGGAAGTCATGAAGCTGAGTCAAGGGGTCATGACGAAGGGTATTGAAACCTGGGAGAGGAATGTTACCTCTGACACCTAGCTAGCTGGGCTGGGGTATCAGGCACAAGGCAAGAGTGAGGCATTGATAGTCAGCAGTTGTCTATCGATATTCAGGGCTTCCTCATCACAATTGAGGCCCTTATTCCAGTTGACAAATGACACCCCACCAAAAGAGACGATGGAATTCATTCTGCTATCGAGGATATGGTTAAAGCAGAGTCTGGTCAGTCCTCAGTGGGAAAATGGAAGAGATCAAGTGAGGATAAACCAAAGGAATGTACTCCTACTAGGAAGATCAGAAAGAGATATAGGCTGATATATATGCAAGTTTAGACACCTGGAGTTTATCTCTTGTGCCCGAAATCTGCCCCAGACATTCCATTACTCATGGCTCTTTCTCTTTTAATCCTGCTGTCGAGGAAATAAGATGCAAGCCGAGCAGGTGGGGACTAAAATCAATAAGTTTAACATTCTATTTGAATGCTTCTATCAATAGAATTTAGCCAGCAACGAAAAGGTTTATTCTGAGCTCCTTATTATTTTTTTAAATGGCTAGCCAGCTGAGAGCTAGATAGCTGGATATTTGGAAGTATTTCTGTGTTATTTGGGTTCAATTAAAATGTCTCTGTCTCTCTCTCAGAAATTATTCTGGGAACAGGTAAATGTCCAAGGCTAAATAAGAATACTAGAATACCATAGCAGATAAATCTTGCCTTGTTATAATAATTATTTTACTGTTGTTTTTGTATATAAAGTGGTAGACACTTTACATAATCCCTCAACAACCTTGCAAAATTGCTTTTTTTCCAGATAAGAAAACTGAGGCTCTGCAAGTTTAAATAATCTGACCAAAAACGTATAGTGAAGCTAGGATGCCAACTCAGTACTGTCTGAACACAAAGCAAAAGCGGTAGTTAGGGAATCACTAGTTTCTTAAAAAGCAGAATACTTTAAAGGAATCTTCTCAGAGCTAGTCATAGAGGTGGGAAGATTGTTCTCAGAAAGACTGGTATATCTAGTGGAAGTCTTTCTAAACTAATGAAAGACTGGGTGGTGAGGGGACCATGTGAAGTAGAAAAGGTGTAAGTCACCTAAGGTGGTCAGTGGCTCCTCACTTCCCACTGATTGTTGTAATGTGGGATTTAGGCCTAGTATTGCTAAATTTATTATTTTTCAAAAGAGGCCAGAAATCAAACATTTAAATAAAAAATCTCCTGATTAAAAAAAAGACTGTACTGTGTCTGAGTTTTTACAAAACTCTATAATGGCCTAACAAAGTCTGCCATCAGCCTGAATTTGCCCTGTAGGCAACTAATTTGCAACCCTAAACTTATTCCAATACTGCAAACCTGGGCTTGCAGGTGGTTTTCCTTTTAGCCTCCAGAGAATTAACTAGCTGTCTCTTCCTCAGGAAAGCCTTCCCTGGCCAGATTGGCTCTTCCAGTTGGACTTTCTCTAATTCTCTATAGATCCCCTATCCTTCCTCTCTACATACATTTTTTGGAATTACATGTTTGATGTTTTTCTTTCCTCCTAGACGGTAAGTTCATGAAGCAAGGAGCCATTTCTGTGCTGGTCATTGTCATTGGCTTCCCCAGAATCGGACTTTGGCTGACAGGAAGTTATGTGAAGGAGGTTTACTGAAGCGTGATCTAGGGAGCACCAGGTGGTTAAGGGAACCGGATTGGTCTGGGAGAGAATTAAGGTGAACAACTTAGTAGAGCTCCCACCTGGGAGATAGTTATCTATAGTATATGATAAATAATTTATATGTTATTACTTTAAAATAAAGATATGAAAAATGGGTGTTTATTTGAAATTATATTAAATTCTGTATTATTTACTTTTCTGTTATATAAATGCTATTGTTTCAACCAAAGCAATATAACTAGTTAATAGTGACAATTAGTAGTAATTAATAGTAAGACCAATTAATTGTATGTGTGAGGAAGATTTAACAATATTTCGATATTTCTTCCCTCTGATGCAATGATTTAACTCTCTTAATTGGATATTAAATAATTCCAGGATATAGTAATGTGTATTTTTAAGATCCATACTAATTAAACAGATATTGCCTATATCTAATAAAAAAGTAACAATGAGATGTTTCTTTCTATCTTACGATACGGTAGAATAGTTTTACTCTTTCAGTTTCCTTTTCCAATAATACTTCTCTGAATGCCTGAAGCCTTTGCCTTAGGACATCCTTTTTTTCTTTTATGTAGTGGTAAAAGTAAATATAGTTGAATGTAAAATTCATTTTGATTTGCAGCTCTGCTCTTTCTTTTAAATCTTTTCCTTCTAATTTTATTGAGATACAATTAACATAGAGCACTGTATAAGTTTAAGGTGTACAGCATAATGGTTTGACTTATGTATGTCGTGAAATGATTATCACAGTAAGTTTAGAGAGCATCCATCTAGTCATATAGATATAAAATTAAGGAAATAGAAAAAAAATTTTTTTCTTGTGATGAGAACTCAGGATTTACTCTCTTAACAACTTTCACTTATAACATTAGCAGTGGTGATTATATTTATCATGTTGTACATTATGTCCTTAGTACTTACTTATAACTGGAAGTTTGTACGTTTGCCTTCATCCAATTCTCCCTTCCACAACCTCCATAACCACAAATCTGATCTCTTTTTCTAAGAGTTTGTTTGTTTGTTTGTTTCTGAAGTATAATTGATCTACAGCTAGGCTCTACTATTAGAGCATGTTACACACCATAGTGATTCAATATTTCTATACATTTCAAAATGATCACCATGATAAGTCTAATTACCATTCAAATATATTAAATATTATAGCTATAAGCCCACGGATTTCTGATGTCAATCCAATGTGACGACATTGATCCCAATATCTTCTCAACAAGTTGGGCGTTGAATACTTGGGATTTTACTCTGTAGTAACAGCAGGTTTTTAGATTTTTAAGAATTAGTTTCTGGCTCTCCCAAAATGTCCATTCATGTTGTATCTATACACTTGTTTTGGTAGACCAGCTGCTTATCAATCAGATCCTTTGCATGTAGAAGTCAATCAGGTAGGTTATCCATAACTAAATTGTTCACCATTTTTTTTCATTTTTTTAAACTTTTTTGTTTTTTTAATTGTTCATCATTTTTAAACAATCAAGCACATAGGATGTCATCATAAGTTAAATGTCCTTTTCAGCATTTAAGGCATAGAGGTAATTTGAACTTGTGAACTTGAAGTTGGATTCCAAATAAGGTAGTTTTAGTAAAGAAATGAGAAAGTCCTATTTAACTTGGCTACCATTTTCTGAGTTTTAAAGCAGTCTTATTTCTCCAAAAAAAAAAAGAGTCATTTTGTTTTTCACTGTATGAGTTTTGTTGAAGCCCACACATAACATTGAATGATTCATGTGCACCCAGTCCATCCTTTTCCAGTTTCCTTATGGCCTCTTCAAAGATCATTGAACAATTTCAGAGAAACAGCATATACAATTCTGTTTTACTGTAATCTTTTATCCATTCTCCCTCTGGATGCATTTTCATATTAGAGAAGGACATTCTTCTTGTCTCACAGTTTGAAAATATGATTTTACAGTAAGCTAACATTTTAGCATCTTTTCTATGGCTAGTAGCAATGATACCCATCTTGTGGGCACATGTCTAAGGACACAATCTCTTTCCATTTCTATAAAGTCAATCTTATTAAGTGCTTCTGTGCATTTTAAGGAAATTGAAAAGTGACCAATGTTTTCACTATGAAAGCCTCAATATTACAGGCAAGAAAATCACACTCCTTGTTTTTCCCCAATACTGCTGTGTACAGGTGTGTAGAACATAGCAGGTAAGACCTTTCTATTTTCTTTGATAAGAAGTTTCTAGATTGGAATTTTCCAAAATTTATATTTGTATAGTACATCTGCTGAATATACAGATAGATAAGCAAAGTCCACTTCTGTTTGAACAAAATATCAACGATCTTTCGTATTTTCTGTAGTTTGATTAAAATCTTCATAGAAATCAGGAAGATGATTTGATTTTCAAATCAAAATACCTACGAGCCAGGGGGAATTTTTTTTTCTTGCCATGATTCAATTTATCACTTGTACTATAGAAAGTATGGTCATTGGTAATATCTGACATCATCGGCTCTAAGGGACCAACGCATCGGTTATCAAAATTCTCCCGTTTGTTTGGACCACAGGACTTTTTAGTTGGGACTCTAAATCAGAAGAAATAGCTTTACTCAGCATCACAGAGCAATTAAGGGACTGATAGATAATGTTTTATGTGGTGTGTCTAAATTAATTCAATGGCCACTATTTTCAACTGAGCCTTGGTGTCTTTTGGGGAATATGAAAAAACTGTTGATTGATTTAAAGTACTTGCCTGCTTCATTTCCTAACTTGTGAGATTTAATCTTCTTATGTGCTTTTACCTCCCCTTCTCCAACCCCAAGTTCTTTTTTGCATATTACACCAATATTGTACCAACGGTATTTTTTGTTTTAGTTTGGCCCTGTGTCCATTATCTAATAAAGTACTTCTAACAGTATGAAAGACCAAGCCTTGAGCTATATCTTATACGCGGGAGCTCTGACTCAACGTCTCATCTTCAACTCTTTAATGGAGTTCGTCCTAATATTTAGAAAACTTCAATTTTCCTACATGCTACAGGGATAGGAGGCTGTACTTAAAGGGAGAGGCCCTGATAGGAAATTGCAGTAAGCCCTGGAGTTTCTTAGTACAGCACAATGGAAATAAAAGCCACCTCCCTTCTGCTGGTCCATTTTCTCTTTTGGATGAGCAAATGGGAATCATCTTTAGGGCATTACGTATTCATTGAGGGGCTGTGACCTTAATCCATAAAGCCCTATGGAGTTTATGCTTTGATTACCTTAAAGCTCGCCTCCCCTTATACAGTGTCCCAGACAGTCAAAATCTCCCCACAGTGTTCCTGCTAACAGTTCACAGTTTCAGTGGACCCAAGACTGAGCCCCATCTGGTAAACAGGGCTTGGTACAGAGATTCCCTTAAAGTGATCTGACCATGCCACACAGTTTGCCTAGAAATCTTCTCCTGAATTTCTATAAAGCTAGGCCAGTTTTTAGAACTCTCCTTGAATTATTGGAGAATACAGTAATTAAAATAAACTATAATTGTGGATTCACTACAACAAAGTTTCCATAAAGAAACTTTGTTTCTAAATAATGGCATTTAGAGTTTTCTTGTTATTAAAAGGAGATGAATAAAGGTTAAATTTAATGGGGCGGGTATAAGGGTAAAAACATTTTTTGGAGGACCTACATGTGTCGGGAAATTGGTATGTTTTCTCATTTGACTCTCACAACTCTATGATGTAGATGTTATTATTCTTATTTTACGAATGAGAAAACTGGCTTAGAGATGTTAAATAACATTTCCAAAAGCATATGGGTAGTGAGTGGTGGACTTGGCATTCAAATTCAAGTGTGTGGGCTCCAGATTCTAGGTCTTTACATTCTGTTACCCAAATAATTACTCTTACTGAACTCCCTATTTCTCACCCCAGCTCTAATTCATTTCTTCTTTATCCTCTTTACTTTTCCCCTATTGTCCACCAGCCTGTTATATTTTTCATCATTTCTCCTTTCGATAGTCTCTTTAATGTCTTCTTCTTTTTTTTTTTTTTTTTGCCGTACGCGGGCCTCTCACTGCTGTGGCCTCTCCCGTTGCGGAGCACAGGCTCCGGACGCGCAGGCTCAGCAGCCATGGCTCACGGGCCCAGCCGCTCCGTGGCATGTGGGATCCTCCCGGACCGGGGCACGAACCCGTGTCCCCTGCATCAGCAGGCAGACTCTCAACCACTGCACCACCAGGGAAACCCTAATGTCTTCTTTTAATGACTATCTTTTTAGTTTCATTTCTCATCTCCTAGAGCTTAAGCCACTGTCATCTTTCCTAGACCACTGTATTTATATACTAACTGATCTCATATTTATTCTCTCCTTTCAGAGTCTGTTCTCCATACATGATTATCTTAGAGAAAATAAGTAAATTATGCCACTCCTTTGCTCAAAATCCTGTAATGGGCTCACATCACGATTTAGAGTAAAATTCTCCCTTTTGATGGCTGAGACATTCTGTGGGGTCTGGCTTCCACTTTAACCTCTTACTGAGTCTCCTGCTCTGCTCCTCATTCCAGCCACACTGCTCTTCCTGCAGGATCTTGCACTCCAAGCTCATTCCTGCTTTTGTACTTGCTGCTCCTTTGCCTTCCCTCTGACCTTTCCCTGGCTCACTCTCTTACTTCATTTAGGTCTCTGTTCAAACATTCCCTCGAGAGAGAGGTATTCCTTGACTCTCTATTTCTAAAATAACCACCAACTAGTCCTACTCTAATGCCTTACCCTAGAATTTATCACTCACTGCCTGGAATTACATTAGTTGTGAACATAAATTTATTCTCTTTGTCTTTCTCCTGCCATTAAAATACAGGCTCCATGGCAACAGGAATCTTTTCTGTCTTGTTTAGCACTGTTTCCCAGAGCCTAGTATAGTGCCTGCTTGTAGTAGACAATCAGGAAATATTTTTTGAGTGAATATACTTTCACAAGTGCCTCAGGAATTTTCAAGGTGACCTTAGCAAATTGCTTTTCTGGCCACTAAATTATTTCTTCACTTCTTTTATTTGTTGCATTTTTAAAATTAAACGCTTACTCTAGCACTTGATCACATACTGCCTAATGATGTATTTTGTATTATTACTTAAATAACGTCTATACAGTATTGTTATAGTTTGTGTGTTTCAATTTTTATCTTGTCTGTAAACACCATAGTAGCTTAAGGATAACTGTACTTCTCTTAGTATTTTCCAGAGCAACACAGTTATTGATACCACATAGTAGGAAATCATAGATGCTTCATTATTTGATGATTGAATTAATGACATGTTATTAAATCCCAAGACAATATTCTAACACTTTTTCAATATTATTTCTTTTATCCTTATGACAACAACCTGAAAGTAGGAATTCTTATTCTCCTCTTGCAAATAAAACCGTGGTTCAGAAAGGAGAAGTGAAATGCTTCATTAAGGTTGTACACCTAAGAAAAGATGAAGTGGGTCTTAAACATAGATCCTGACTTGAAAACAAACGCTCTTTCCACTAGAGACTATAATTTTGCAGTAAATCTGTTAATATATAGATTCATTTATAAGGCACAATGACTCCCAAATCATACTGAGCTGACTTGTCTATTGTGGGTAAAGAGGAAGAGTAGAGTGTGTGGCTCTTGATTTTTACCTTTATGCCATGCGCTTACAGTGCTGTGAAAAGAAGAACTGCAAAGGCAACTGGATCTACTCAAAAGACAGGCATTTAAAAATGCAAAACAAATGGGCATGAAGGGTAAAGTACAATTTTGATCCAATCCTCCATATTACTTGACCCCCAAGACAAACTATGTTGCTTTCTTTTCCTTCCCATGACCATTATTCCTAATGAGGCCTGTGATGCACAGGAAAGTGTAGCTCTAATTAGAACTGGGAAACTCAATGTACAGCCTAAGGGAAAGTGAATCAATCACTAGCTAACCACATTTCAGTTCTCCACAGTTGTCCAAAGCTTGCAATATCCTTGGCATCTTTGCAAGCATGACATTGTGCAAGGTGCCTAGCCAAACCAAAAATATCACTGCCTAGAGAGTACAAAAGAGGGCAGCAGCACACAGTAGGGATTTGGTGATTTGGTGAAGCTTGACATTTCATGAGATCTTCACATTTGCTGTACTTTCTTATTCAAGCTGAATTTCCTGAATGTTAACATAAATCAGTGGCTCTCATGTTTTCATATACAAGAACCACCAGTGCATCCTATATGAAAAAGCAGATTCCAGGGTCCTCATTGCTAGGGATTCTCGTTTAGTAAGCCTTGGGTGAGCTTGAGAACCTGAGTCTTAAGTACCTCCAGGTGATTCTGATAATACATTATCCACGGAGGTATATCGGTCTAGAAAAACCTTTCTCCCCACTCAGATATTTTAACTCTGGACTTGTGTTTTTTGTCTCTGAATAATATATTATTTTCCACATGAGCATGGAGGACAGAGAATATTATTAAATGTGTTAATTTTAGAGACTCAAATCCAAAATGATAATCAGAGAAGAGATTGATCTTGGAATGATTTATTCAAGCCATTTTTTTGTTTGTTTTGGTCTTGTAGGGCTTTTAATGCACAGTCAATCTTTTAAATTAGACATCAGCCAAGCGTTAGCTCACAATCTATATTGCTAAGTACAAAAAGCTGGCCCAGTGTTCTGGCAAGAAGGATGAGCTGTGAACAGTGAGGCCTGACAACCAAAATGGTGTGAAGTGCTTAGATCACCTTGGGGGGAATCTTGGCACTAATGCTAATCCTTATTTCCCAGAAGGTTCCTCAAGTGTCACACAGTGGGGAAACCATTAGCTGACACACTGCGAGAGGATTTTGATTGCTGTGGTACATACATGCTGCATCTTCTGGGGATTTTTGTACTGCTTTCATTACACGATTTCTCTAAATAATTATTGAAAACTTATATTAGACTCTATAAAGTTATATATATCACAGTCACAGTCCTTGCTCTATTTACCCCATAATATGGATATGGACAGATATGGATAAGAGCAGACCTGTATGTTATTAATTACGATAGAATATGAAAAGCACTACACAAATGGTATGAACAAAGTGCTCAGAGTTTGGAGGCTATGAAGAATGTGGAGAGGACGACATTTGAGCTAGACTGTAGAGTATAAGTAACCTTTCACCAGGCATAGAATGGAGCAAAAGCCTTTCTAAAGAGAAGGACTGCTTTAGGATAAAATAATAGCAACTAACATTTATGGAAAACTTATTACTTGCTAGATACTGTTATGAGCACTTGTGTTTTATCTCATTTAATTCTCAAAAACCTCTATGTAATGGGCACTGCTATTATCTTCCATATGAAAATGAGGAGACCCAGCTGTATGCATATGTTTGCAATACTCTTGGATAGCAGGAGCGGGTCAGGCAGTGGCAAATGGTGTGGCATGACCTGAGTCAACAGAGGAGGACTCAAAGGTAGGCTGGGGCCAGGCGATGAAGTGCCTTTGTTAGATGCTGATGAAGTGCTTTCACTACATGGAGGGTTTTGTTTTTGCTTTTTAAATTAGTGTTTCTAATTACAAATGTGATATCTACATGTGATTTTAAAATCTACAAAGAGCGCATAATAAAAAGAATCTTTGGCACCCTAGATCTTCATTTCCACAGCCTCCCTCCTGGGAAGCAACCACTTCTTGTGTATCTTTGTGGAAATCGTTTATGTATAAACATCTCCTTTCTTCACCCATTTTTGCACACACAGGAGCATACCATACAGACCTTGCTTTGTATCTTGAGATTATTCCGTATTTGGCACATTTAGATCTATCTCATTCTTTTCCAAAGCTCCGTGTTTTACAATTATGTGGTTGAACCATGGTTTATTTAACCCGTCCACTAATGATAGATATTAAATATGTTGCCAGTCAATACACAATGCTGATTTGAATATTCTTGTCTTTGAAAACATGCAAGTATTACTTACAGGAGATGCTCCTCAAGGTGGAATTTCTGTGCCCCAGAAAGAAATTTAAACAGGGGAGTGGCATGAACAAGCTGGCCTTTTCTTTTTATTTATTTATTTTTTTGGCGGTACGCGGGCCTCTCACTGCTGTGGCCTCTCCCGTTGCGGAGCACAGGCTCCGGACGCGCAGGCTCAGCGGCCGTGGCTCACGGGCCCAGCCGCTCCGCGGCATGTGGGATCTTCCCGGACCGGGGCACGAACCCGTGCCCCCTGCATCGGCAGGCGGACTCTCAACCACTACGCCACCAGGGAATCCCAAAGCTGGCCTTTTAGAGCCATCAATCTGGCTGTTGTGTGGAGGATGGATTGGAGGGACGAGCAATTAGAAGCAAAGAGATCAGGAGTCTCTTGCATTTCTTCAGAAGCGAGACAGTGAGAGTTGTGGACAGCGCTGGCAAGGAGTGCTGGGAGTGAAGGACAGATTGGAGAAACAGTTAATGGATAGAGTCAACTGAGAGAAAGAGTTTGCACCCCCTTTCTGACTGCTTCTCTTTCTTCCTTTATGCCTTTCTGTTTTCCACCGAGGTCTTTGAGCAGATATCCAGAACCTGTGATCAGAAGTATTTGTGCCAACATCACGACCTTTATCTTTGAAAGTATTTTGAAATTAGTAACCACAGATAATTGAAGAAGCCAACAAGTAGTGGGAGAAGTGGGGGAGGAAACTGTTCTTAAAAATGAATTCCAAAAGGGACAGACCAGTTACCTTAGTGGTCAGATCTGCTCCCAATTCTACTAGAGGATTGCGGATGGAGCTGTGTATCTGTGCATCTTTTATTGCCATCTTTCCTTTTTAAAATTTTTAAATTTATTTTTTATTATTTTTGGCTGTGTTGGGTCTTCGTTGCTGCACGTGAGCTTTCTCTAGTTGCAGCGAGCGGGGGCTACTCTTCGTTGCGATGCGTGGGCTTCTCATTGCGGTGGCTTTTCTTGTTGTGGAGCACAGGCTCTAGGCACGTGGGCTTCAGTAGTTGTGGCATGCAGGCTCTAGAGAGCAGGCTCAGTAGTTGTGGCGCACGGGCTTAGTTGCTCCACAGCATGTGAGATCTTCCTGGACCAGGGCTCGAACCCATGTCCCCTGCATTGGCAGGTGGATTCTTAACCACGGCACCACCAGGGAAGCCCTCCTTTTTTAAAAAAATCCTTTTCTCCTACCAATAAAAGCAAGCTTGTTATCCTTTTCATTTGAGGGTAACTACTATACCCTCATTAAGCCCTGTGATTTCTTCATTCGTTGTCTAGTCATAATCTTAATTACCCCTGCTTAAAAAAGCTTAACCTACTTAAAGGAGAAATAACAAACTAATCCTAGTTTGACAACACATGTACATTGCATCTGGCATTGGAAGCAAAAGGGTTTACCCAGCACCTATCACTGTGTGGCTTCCAGGGGGAAAATGCAAAGAAGCAAAGGCTCAGAGTTATCTTCCTCTCTTCTCTCTGTCTCATGCATGGAGTCAGCTTTGGGAATGGACTCACTCACTCCAAGCCTGAGCTCCAGAGAACTCCACAGCGCATGTGCCCTAGGGCCATCCAGCTTTCTGTAACAGAGAAATGAAGTAGAACTCCTCCTGGTGAGGCTGTAAATCAATTAGAATTTGAGAAACATAAAACTGAAAGCCAGAGAGGACTGGCTGCCAGTCACACAGTGTGTCCTTCTGCCACGGCATTCCTGCCCCAATGATATGGGTACCAATGTTTATTCTGTTCTGGCAGAAAAAAAAAAAAAGCCCCAACTGGTGCAGCTCACAGCACTTTGGCTCAGAAGGGACCCAGCACACTCACACACCTGTGCTGCTCATCCAGCCGTCAGGTTTTGATGATGGGAATTGCAAGACAGTAAAGACAGTGCCTGCTGTTCATTCAGGGGAAAAAGTGAAATCTGCAGCTCAGCAGTCTTCTGGGTAAATGGTGTTCACAGTTTGCTCCGGGCTTCCTGATGCTTCCATTTAAACTACTATTGTTCTGTTTTCCTGGAGGAAGAAGAAAGAAAACGAAAAGTTTTAACTGGGATTTTTCAGGTGGTGGGGCCTATTTATTTGTTTTTAGTGGTGAAATTGACTTTATTCAGCACATTTCTTTTTATTCCTGGAGAAACAAATTCAGAGCATGTGCAGAACCAGGGAAACGGAAGAGGTGAGATGGAGTAGGTTCTCAGTTCGCTTCCTGCTTACATGCCTGGAACGTTTCTCTAAGGCAGAATTTCCTAAACAGGGTGGATTTCAGTGTTCCAAAATACTGATCCTTTCAACTCACAGGTGGCAGGACAAGACCTGAAAGGGCCTCCAGTGGCCTTCTCCATGTATCTCAAGTCACTTCCAAATATAGTCCTTTTGTGTGTATAGCAAGATGTGACATTTTTAGAGGCACTAAGAAACACTGTTTTAGAGCCTAACAGTCCCAAATTCTTGGAGAGAAACACAAGATGGCTATTTGACCCCATCAAGCCTCTGGTTTGCTAGGTTGTGTGGATGTGTATGTGTTTTACATATATACACATGTATGTATATATGTGTGTCTGTACATATATCTATAGAGAGAATTAGAGAGTTAATCAAGCGTGGTGGCTAATAGCATATGCTTTGGAGTCTAGAAGATTTGGTTTGAAACTCAGTTTCACCATTATCTCACTGCATGCGACCTTGAGCAGGTTATTAAACCCCTCTGAACCTTGGTTTCCTGGGGAATAAATACCTACCTTTCAGGGTCATGACCTTGAGCAAGTCACACTCTGTTCTTCAGTTTCCTCATCTGTAAACTGGGAAAATAATAGTATCTATCTCGAACTTTTGCTGTAAGAATTAATATGTTAACTCATGTCTTAGTATATGAGTTAATATGTATATAAATCAGTTAGAACATTGCCTGTTATGTGATTAACTATGAAGTTGTGAGTCTTCATTATCATTAATCATCATCATCATCTCGTAAAATGTTTAGCACAATGTTTATCCTGTTTAGCACAGGATAGCTATCATCATCATTATTATCATAGTTAGATTTGGGGAAGAAAATGTTTTTGTTCCCACCACAGAAAACCAAAATGTGTGGAGCTCTGACAATTGCTGAGAACATAGGAGATAAGACTCTTTTCTGAGTGAGTGTAAAGTAGATGTCATCTTTGCAGCCTAGAAGATGAGCTCCAATGCAGGCCTCTTATCTAGTCAAAAGTCTCTTCTCTTTACCCCTTTCTTTCCAGCCTCCCTCCATCATATTCCCGTCTTTGTTAAAGCACTTATCCATTAATTCTGCCAAAAAGAAAAATGGGAATATTTGTGTTCTTTGGAACCCTGGCCTGTCCTTGCCATATCAAAAAGCCGGCTGCCAAGGAAAATTTGCCCTGGGGCTCCCTGGCTTCCCCTTGGCATTCCCGTTCCACTGCTCTCCATGTTGGCAGTGGAGGGAAACAATGTTCATGGGAAGGAGTGTGAAGAGTCAGCAAAAGCTGAGCTGAGCTAAAGTGTTATTAGAAACAGAAGAATAACCAACAAATGGAGCTTTCAGACAGGAAAATAGAGGCAACCAAGACCAAGTCCAGGTGGGCACCCCCAGGAGTCTTGGGGCAGATATATTGTGCAGGGGTGTGACATGGCAAAATGACCCCCTGTGGACTTCTTGTTGCTCCCTGTCATTCCATCTCGGGGTCAATCTACACCATCTCTAGGAATCCGAGCAGAGAGCAGCCCCTAGAAGAGGAATAAAGCAGGAATCGCTTCCCTGGTTCACCCTCCTTTTCCGCACGCATGCTGGATTGTCAGGGAGCTGGTAGAAGAGGGCATGAGTCAGAACTTGAATACTCCAACTAGAGTTCATTCCAAAGCCCTCAGGACAGCAGCCCTGCTAAGGGGCTAGGAGAGCTGCGTGGGAGTCAGATGGACCTGTGCTGAAATCCTAACTCTTCTCTGCAACTGAATGATCATACTCAAGTTATTAATTTCTCTAAGCCTTGGGACCCGCATCTGAGACATGGAATTAAAGGCAGTTGCACACATTACATTGTGCCTGAACCAGTTAATGTATGGAAAGAACTTGCCACAGTGGGGCATCACAGGTGCTTAATAAATGGTAGCTGTTGTTATTCTATCATCATTATCATTAACATTAAAGTCATGTATAAACCGCTCTTCAATGGGTCTGTCCACTGCTACCCCTGAGACAAAATCTTTTTCCTTTTTTCACTCACATCTGCTGGCAGCTTCCTGCTGGCCTTTCTTGACTCCTTTTCCTCTTTGAATACTGCAACTGATGTTGCTTTAATCTGGGTTTTACTTGTATATATGTGTTTACTCTTTGAGATAGTCCTGGGACTCTGAGCTCTCCTTGAGCCACCCTGGTAAGGAGTGAGGTTGGGACAGAACCCAAGTCTCAGATCTCATCTCCTGCTCTGATCCCTCCAAAGTCTTTTCCTGCCATATCCAATCTGACTGAGGAGACTTATAAACTGCAGATGCGTTCATGGGGCACTTGCTAGAGGCAGGAGAAGGGAAATGATACCCCCCCACGGAATGATCTCTGGGAGGGAAGGTGGAAGGGAGACTGGGTTACACAACAGGGAAAAATCTTGCTGTCAGTAGCTTCTTATTGGCAGTTATTCTGGTTTCTGGTTTTCAAACTGCTGTGCAAAGTCAGCTACTGACAGTTTGGGCTGCCGTTTGATGATGGAAGAGGTTCATAAGCCCAACTGAAGTTCTCCCAAGCCTCCTCCATGGGATTGTTTCAAAGAAAAAGAGAAAAAATGCCATTGGTATCTTCTTTTTCCGAAGCTTTGATAGTCTCTCCAGTTATCATTCTGGAAAGGACTCTGATCTAGTATTTCATGAGAAAACCTAAATGAAGCATGTAAAAATAATCTTCTGTGGGGTCATAGGAGGGATGGCATTAGATGCTACAGATGGAAATGTTGGCTCAAAGGAACTGAGCTTCAGAATGAACAGGACCCCTTGGACGGTTGTCGACACAGGGTCTCCCCACAGGTCAGAATAGGGAAAAGGTGGTTCATCCTCTTAAGTGGCATGAAAAGAGGGCCTCAGGATACTTAAAGAGAGACTCTGCAATGCCAGGATTCTAAGCCTTACAAATCTAGCAGATGTTTTTGGTAGAGAATTTGGTTGGCTTTGAAAAAGAAGTAGAGGAAGACTTTTAACTCCGCGTGAGGACTCAGTCTTTGAAGGCTGATTAAACGAATACGTGGGTAATACTGTGTGTTTCAGACATCTCCCTTTCTTCGCTTCTGAACCCATTTTCAAGTGATTTTATCCGAGAGTTTATTGAAATGGCTCAGAATATAATTATATCTGTCTTCTTGGCCCTACCTGAGGGATTTGCTCTTTTCCATCTCTTATGTCTAACGAATTCTTGTCACTAAGTTGAATTTCTGGAATTATCTAGCTGACAAAAGTCTATAAAGTTTAGTGTGTCCTGGACATATCTAGTTAAAGAATCATAACTAAATTAATATTTACTGTGTTGCAGAGTGGAACTGAGGTCTGCATCCCCTCACTAGAGGGGGTAAAACAATGAAATGCAATGAGATGAAGTGATTCTATCCTTCCAAGGACAATTTCCTGTTCAACTTAAGCACCTTAACTTTGGTGGCTAAGCTAAGGACAATCTACTTTCTTCTTGTCCCTCCCTTAACAAGGAACTTATTAATTCATTCATTCACTCAACAAATATTTATTGAATATCTGCTGTGTGATAGGAACTTTTCCAGAAGCTGGGAATATAGTAGTGAATAAAACCAAGTTTATGCTCTCATGAAATTATATTTTACTAGGAGGCGATAGACCAATAACCTAATGACTATATTATATAATGCTGGTGGAGATAAGTGCTATGAAGAAAAACAAAGCAGGCTATCTAGCAGAAGACTTGTTTGGAAAGCAAACTATTTGACTAGAGAGAAAGTAAAACACTAATACTTTTTTTTGTTGTTCCTGCACAGTTTATTAAGTAAAAAGTACATTTTTAAACCAAAGAATAAGCCAGGGTTAATTCTAAATGCATTTATCATGTGTCTAGTTGCTTTTGGTTTCAGATTTTTTTTTCTTTATCACCAGATATATAGCTTGAGATTTCATCTGCCTAAAGAAACATGTTATCATTAAGTTAAGTTTTGATATATGGCAGAAATAACATGACCAAAGCATTAACACTTCAGGCATCCTTCAACCTGTACAGTTTTGCCACTTGAAGGGCTCAGGACTCTCAAATGATGTTAGTGGTGCTCAGCAAAGATAAACACCTTTGTGCGGACATGGAGACGTGTACTTGTCATAAAGAGGGAACCGTGTCTCAGGGTCAGGTTTGACTGACCCGTGAACACCAGCACTTACCTCAGAGATGCGCTGGGCAGAAATAGGCTTGTGATGCTGAACCCGACACATCCAATTTATTTCTCCTTCTTTTTTTGGCTTTAAATCTGCATTTTAAAAATCGTGGTAAAAAACACAGAACATAAAAAAATTACCCTCTAATTTTTAAGTGTACAGTACAGTACTGTTAACTATATACACAGTGTTGTACAGCAGCTCTCTAGAATTTTTTCACCTTGTATCACTGAATCTTTAGACCCATTGAACAGCAGCTCCCCATTTCCCCCTCCCCTGCATTCTACTTTCTGTTTCTCTGAGTTTGATTATGTTAGATACCTCATATAAGTGGAATCCTACAATATTTGTCCTTTTGCGACTGGCTTATTTCACTTAGCATAATGTTTTCAATTTTCATCCATGTCATAATGTTGGACAGGATTTCCTTCTTTTTTAAGGCTGAATAATATTTCATATATATATATATATATATATACACACACACATACCACATTTTCTTTATCCATTCATTCATCGATGGACATTTCATTTTGGATGGTGGATCCAAATTTGGGTTTGTGGATTGTGCTGCGGTGAACATGAGTAAGCAAATATCTCTTCAAAATCCTGTTTCCAATTCTTCTGGGTACCAATTTAGGCATTCTTGAACCACTGTATGATGTGTTGACCCTGAATGAAATGCATGGATCACTCTCTTTGTAATTTGCAGTGGTTCCTCCAACCCCCATACACCAAGTACCAGCTGTCTCCCAGGCTCCGGAGACCCAGAGGAGAATAGTAATAAAAGCTAACACTTCTATGATGCTGGGCACTCTTTTAAGAACCTTGGGAGGTAAGTACTATTATTGTCACTCAGGGAGAATGCTGAGGCATACAGTTAACTGGCAAGAAGAAAATGGGGCTTAGTCTCAGGCAGTTTGACCCCAGAGGCTGTGCTTGTAACCCTTACACTGAACAATCTCTTCTTTGCCTTCCAAGTGTTCAGGGTATGGCAGGACGGGGCTGACAGACAAGGAAATGACCACATTCAACAGTGCAGGAATTGCTGCTGTGTATACGCTCAAACAATTTGCTTTGGAAACATGGAGCAAAAAGCACTGAACTCTATGAAGTTGGGCAGGATTTTTCTAGAGGCAGAGAGGTTTGTGTTAAATCCTGACAGGTGAGTGGGAGGAACAAATGAACAAAGGGGCATTTAAGGTACCTTCCAGGTAAAACAAAATCCATGTTTTTTCACACCTGTTTCGTGCATACCTGCATTCAATACCTGCTGTTCAATTTGCGTGTGCTAGACCAGACTGCAAGTATTTTGTGTATTATTAATCCCAAACCCTTGTCACTGGAGGGCAAGTATAATAATCCTCATTTTACAGGTGAAGAGACTGAAATTCAGAGAGGTGAAGTATGGTGCCCAAGAACATCCAGCCGAAGTCCAAGTCCAGTTTGTCGGACTCTCGAGCTGGTACTCCTGACACTCTGTGAAGTATAAAGGGAAGACAGATGAGGTAGAAGTCAAGCTCTTCACCCTTGGAGACCCCTGAGGGTGCAGTTGCCCAGGCAAAGGTGTGGTGTGAGCTGGTCCAACTTGGTCCACTGACTGATAAACCTGCCTGGAGTACACAGCAGAAAAGGAAAGGTTAAGAACAAGGGCAAGGTAGCAAGCCCTTTCTTTAAAGAAAAGAAAGCGGGGCCTCCCCCCCGCCCCCTACTCCCGAGCTTAGCACTTGGGCACCGCGGTGGAGCTGGGTGTTTGGTTGCCTTGCAGCCACTGTTCTCCTCGGTCTAAGGTTGCAGTGCAAGGCTCCGTTCACCTGACACTACTGAAAAGCGGAGCGAGTGAAACAGTGGCTTATCACAAGGCACCGGAGGTCTCTGTTTCTGGCTGCGTTCTACTGTGCACTTGGCATTCTGAAAGCACTTGTAGATGGACTGCCAAAATGCCAGCTTTTTTTTTTTTTTTTTTATAAATCCAAGGTAGGATCAGATTTTCTCTCCATCCACCCTCCACCCCCTCCCCCAAGGTAGTAATCGCATCATAGGGAAACCTGAGCTGCTTGTTTTTTGCCGCTTGTTCCTATTTGCCTGGAAAATACATTTGCTGGAGAAGAATCCGGGAGGAGCTCGGTCTTGATTTATTGCTCTTTCCCTGTGAAATTTTTGCTTCTGAGAATTCTATTGTGTCAGAACTGGGGTGGGATTTAGGTCTTGCTCTCAAGGACCTGAGTCTTGGTAATAAGATTAATAAAGGGCATATTCTGGTCTTTCAAGCACTGTGATGTGGGCACTTATTAAGGAGAACGGAGAAGGGATGGTTTGTTAAATTGCTTTGCTGATCCTGTGGACCTTTACATACTACCCTAATGCACACGATGGGCAGACTCAGAGGTTCGAGGCTGTCTCACAGGTCCTCCCCAGAACTCTGCAGCACGTCTCTATCTCCTCATTCTCTCCCACACATAACGCCAAGATGCCCTTGACCAAGGGGCTCAGAAGAGGAATAAGTGTGTTTTGCCTTCAATTCAAACATCCTTAGTGATATAGGTGCTCCACGAATGTGTGTTGAATGGGTGAGCTGGGATTTAGGAAAGAGTGGGCGATGGTGGAAATGGGGGCAACAGGCTGGTAGAGAGTGAGGAAGAGAATGGTAGTCCATAGTAGGAAGGAAGACAAAGCTGGTGTCCTAACCTCCTTTGCTTTCTCCACCACCAAAATCCTTTACAGTCCTGGCTTGGGAAATCCAAATATGCTCAATATGTTCACACAGAGGAGGACTTTTCTCTTTGCAAACATGCTTGGGGAGTATTTTTAGTAGAACTTAAATCTGTTTTTACTTTGGGTTCGAAGAGCAACTCACATCCAATGACATTTTCTCTTTTGTGAGACAATCATGTAGTTAAGCACTTGTCAGCAATGGCCACAGGATAGGTTTCTTTTTGTAACTGCCCCAAAGTTTGAAGGGAAAGGTTTTTGTTTTTTTTTTTAAATCATTTCTCAATTCAGAAACTGTATTTTGGTAGATATGGAGGAAAGGACACTTTTGATAAATATACAAGGAGATGAAACAAGGATTACCTTGATTTTAATTATGACAATAATCCAATTGCTCTTTTTCGTGTGTGTGATTTTTAAAAACCACTTTATTGATATATAATTTACAGTCCATAAAATTTACTGTTTAAGTATACAATTCAGTGGATTTAATTTACTTATAGAGTCGCTACTATCACCATAATCTAAGTTTGTAGCATTTTCATCCCCCTAAATAGAAACTATGTACCTGGTAGCAGTTACTCTTCATTACCTCCAGCCCCCAGCCCTAGGCAACCACTATTCTATGGATTTGTCTGTACGGATTTGCCTCTTCTGGACATTTCATATAAGTGGAATCATCTAATATGTGGTCTTTCTTGTGACTTCTTTCACTTCGCATAAGGTTTTCAAGGTTCATCTGAACAATGTCTTAGCCAGTATCAGTACTTTACTCCTTTGTATGGCTGAATAATATTCTGTTGTGTGGATATACCACATTAATTAATTTTTTTACTTTTAAAAATGATTTATTTAAAAATTTTAATTTTATATTGGAGTATGGTTGATTTAAAATGTTGTGTTAGTTTCAGGTGTACAGCAAAGTGATTTAGTTATACGTATACATGTATCTATTCTTTTTCAGATTCTTTTCCCATATAGGTTATTAGAGTTCCCTGTGCTATATAGGTCCTTGTTGATTATCTGAAAATAATCCAATTGCTTTTAAATGACAAAATACAAAGTTATAAGGAGTTGGGATCATAATTTCTGAATGTGTGAGGTAATTATGTACATTCTTAGTGGAGTTAGACTTAACTCCTGAATTGTAATTTATTTGTGGTAGAGTGTCATTCTTCAACCTTTTACTAAGTTGGGGGTCAGAATAATTTGATACACAGTCGTACCTAAATACTTCCATAGAGAGGAAAAAAAGAGATTAAAATGCTGCCAGTTTACTGTGTGATATCACTTATATGTGGAATCTAAAAAATACAGCAAACTAATGAATATAACAAAAAAGAAACAGACTCACAGATGTAGGGAACAACCTAGTGGTTACCAGTGGGGAGAGGGCAGGGGAGGGGCGATATAAGGATAGGGGATTAAGAGGTACAAACTATTATGTATAAATAAGCTACAAGGATACATTGACCACACAGGGAATATAACCAATATTTTATAATAACTATAAGAGGAGTATAACCTTTAAAAATTGTGAATCACTATACTGTACACTTGTAACATATAGTGTTGTACATCAACTATACGTCAACTAAAAAAAAGAGAGAGAAGAATCTGGAAAAGACAAAATCTATGAGACCTTGCTCCACATTGCTTGTCGTGATGCTTGAGGCTAAAGAAGATGACTTCTGCTTTAATACGTTGAGGCCTAGAGGAACATAAAATGGACTCAGATTCCCGGTGGTCTTCACTGGACAGCAAAGCATGCTTGGAAGATTTCCTGGTAAGAACCTGAGACCCTGTAAGAGCTCTGAGGTCAAGGACAATGTCTCTCCTGTTCATAGCTCTATTCAGGACACCTAATAAAGACTTCTAACCCAGTAAGTACTCAATAGATAATTGCTGAGTAGGCTGAATGAAATAAAATGGAAATGGAAATCTGAGACCTTATTGGGTTAAGTGCTGATGATTCAGCAGTGAATAAAACAAAGTCCCTACCCCTATGGTGCTTCCATTCTCACACAATGGTGTTGGTGTAGAGAATTTCGTCAGAATCATTCCACAGGCAATATATATTTTTGTTGAGAAACTATTTTTCCAGAGTGAATTGTACCAAATCAGTTTGATTCCTTGATCAATTTTCTATAGAGTACAGTTAAACATTTCTAATATTTCCATTTTCATTCTTATTTTATTAACTTATTTTACTATTTTTACTGAGAGCTTTTTTCTTGTGAAAACTTTGCAGTGAAATTTGATTCCTTGGTTAGTTTTTTGTCCATTTACAGTCTACCAATTATAGCTTATTCTATTTGTAATTTTTGAACTTCCTTTTGATTCCTGTTTTTAATAAGTCTAACTTTCCCAGGTCAGATTGAAGACCTCATAATTTAGCTGTTGCCAATCTTATTTTATGTTGATTGGTTCTACCATTTGTTATAAGTGAGATAAGAGATCACTAGATTGTGTTTATATCCCCACTAATTCTTGACATAGTGCAGGATGGCTCTACTGTCTGGAATTATTCTCCCACGTTTAACACAGATCTTCTGATCACTTTGCATATTCTGTTCTCTGTGTCAGCAGAACAGAGTGTCACCATATCTGGTTTCATCTCTAACTTTATCTCCTCCCCTGACACTTTAGGCATTGTTAGTTTCAGCCAAATGGACTTCCTACTGAATGATGCTTTACATTTTTTGTTCTTTCTAGCTTGAGAGGTTTTGCTTATACAAATTTTACCAATCTCTTTAGGTCTATGAAGGATGTTTCTGAATCTTCCAATCAGAGGTAAATTTTTTTATATCTTTGATGGCACAGATATTATGTTATATTTATTGTTATGTTATATTATATATTATGATATATAATACATATATATATATATACCCCAAGATATATGTACATATATAATGACCTTGTCTTATTTTCCATGTTTATCTTGAAATTCCTTGAAGGTACTGTTTGTGCCTTATTCATAGTTATGTTATCTAGGGTTACTTGAAAACCAAGCTGAATCCCTTTCTGAACCCATATCACAGTAGGCTGGAGGGATGATCAATCTCATTCTTGTTGCTTCTCCTCCCATCACAAGTCCACACTGCTACTATTGAGACACCTTAATCGAAACTGGAATGGTCCTTTCATTTTCTGCAGCTGTGCCCCATCTGTACCATATGTGGGGGGTGGGAAACTTAGGCACTGGGGGTTCCTGGGCCTAGGTTTCTTGGTAACTCATACAGACAAACCTCTGAGGCCTTGCCAACTCTCAGGAGTACTCCCCTGACATGGGCCTGGGTCCTCATTCCTCTTATTTCTGTAGAACACACATTTCTCAGTTCTACCCATTTAGGTTATTTAAGATAAGCTCTTCAGTAAGTTTTCCCAAAAGACAAAAAAAGTCATCTTCTTCAAGTGGCTTCTGCTTTCTTAGGAAAATTCTCTGCATCAAGGAGATACTAAGGGCCTGGCTACTTGCTTGGAATGGTTGGGGAAGGGAAAAACATAAAGAAGAAAAAAGTATTAATATTTTAGGGAAAAATCCTTCCACAGACAAAAAGCTGAAAGACTGGCTCTGAGATGTGAACCTTTACACAAATAAAGGACTAATCTGAATCAGGGTTGTAGTCAGATGTTCAGCTGACTTGACACAGGAGACCAGTCAACTCTAAACCATAGGAAATATGAGGAAATAAGGACTGGTAGTTGAGCTGCTGGGGATTTGGTAACTAGCAATAGCTAGAAATGTCAACAAGAGGAGAAGCAGCATCAGGAAGGTTTGGCAAAGAGCGGGGAGGGCATTGGGACTCAGGGTTAGGACACTGGTCTTCAGGAGGATCAGTGGGACCCAGGCAGGACCTTAGCTCTTAGAGGAATGGGCATCAGGTCAGGCAATCACAACAGGGTGTTCAATAAGGAAAAACACAATGAGGACCAAATCACCAGAAAGGGATTCAAAGGTTAACCATATCCAGAAGCAAGGCTGACTTCATGCTAGGTTGCTGAGTCATTGAGCTACTTGATTATAGTTCCAGAATTTGCCCTCTAAAAGGAGGAAGGAAGATTGGTCCTCAAGCTGGGGGTGGGGCTAAGTTCCAGCCTGCTGTAGAAATATGAGTTGCCCAAGGGATGGAGAGTGAAGGGATGGGGGAGGAATGGAGAGTGAGTCAGGCAGACCATTAAACTTGGGTTTCAATGCAGTGTTTGAAAGGACACTGGCATAAAAATTAGTCTTCACACACTTCTCCACACATGGATGCTATCAACACTTAACTTTAAACATGTTGACCAAAATAAAAATGGCCTGCTTTTAAAAAAATCACGACTTATATTTCCTTCTCAAAAGCTCCGTTGCCACAATTCCAAGGTAGAGAATGTCTTATATGTTGAAAAATATAGTGACAATATTGTTCTGATAATGACTGTTAGTGAAGTCTCCAGAATGAATAGAACATTTTCTGGGAGGATTAGAGAGCATGTCATGGATGATTGCCAGTTTGTGAACCATTAGTCAGGAAACACTTGTGTTAAGGTAACTCTAAGACCTTCAGTTGGGCAACAACCATAAGTGATGCAGTGAAAGCACTTGAATGTTTTTCAGTGACTTCATAAGCAAATAGATCCAATCTCTTTCCACTTTAATCTGTACCACATTCTACAAAGAAAAAAAGTTTTCTTAAACTATTAAACACATTCTTCCTCTTGCTTCAAAATTTTGGTAGATCCTTAATATGCTCCACATCAAGTCCAAAGTCTTCCTGTCAAAGGTATCCACCACTTGGGCTTCCCTGGTGGCACAGTGGTTGAGAGTCCACCTGCCGATGCAGGGGACACGGGTTCGTGCCCTGGTCCGGGAAGATCCCACATGCCGCGGAGCAGCTGGGCCCGTGAGCCATGGCCGCTAAGCCTGCGTGTCCAGAGCCTGTGCTCCGCAACAGGAGAGGCCACAACAGTGAGAGGCCCGCGTACCACAAAAAAAAAAAAAAAAAAAAAAGATATCCACCACTTGAACTCACTCCACCTATTCATTGTTCTCTCATTGTTCCCAGCCATATTCTTCCCTTAATCTGTTCTCTGAATATGTCAGGCTAATCATTCAAATCTGACTTCCACTTCTGGTCATGCTGTTGATGCCACTGGAGCAAACTCCTTCTGTCTTCTTTGGGATATCCAGATCCTGCCACCTTTCCAGATCAAGCTCTTGTTTCACTTCCTCCATGAAACCATTTCCAAGAACTTTCTCCCTTCTTTCGACTCTCAGTGTTGCAGAAACAAATGGTCATCTACTTACAACAACTCTCCTTTTCTTTTTCTTTTAGAGTCCCAATTTTGTTCTGGGCAGCTCTTTTGAAGCAAGGAGTGATAATACTCTGGCTAGTGAGACAGAAATGAATTTCTATGAATTGTTTTCCCAATATAGATATGGCATCCCCTTTTCCTCTTGAGGCTTCTTTTATTTTTTTCTAGCTTTATTGAGATAAAATGGACATGTAACATTTTGTGAGTAAGGTGTACATATACATATAAATGATTACCACCATAAGGTTACTTAACATGTCCTTCACCTCACATAGTTACCATGTTTTTAATTTTTGTGGTGAGAACAATTAAGTTCTACTCTCTTAGCAGCTTTCAAGTATACAACATAGTCAACTGTAATCATCATGCTGTACATAAAATCTCCATAACTGATTCATTTTATAAATAGAAGTTTGTTTCTTTGACTAACATCTCTTTTGTTCAACCCTCCAGCCCCTGGCAATCAGCAACTGACTCTCTGTTTCTATGAGTTTGGCTTTTTTAGATTCCATATATGTGATACTGGTATGTCTTTCTCTGACTTGGTTTACTTAGCATAATGCCCTCAAGTTTCATCTATATTGTTGCAAATGGTAAGATTTCCTTCTTTCCCATGGCTGAATAATATTCCATTGTTTATATACACCACATTTTCTTTATGCATTCATCTGTTGCTTAGGTTGTTTTCATGTCTTGGGTATTGTGAATAATGCTGCAACGTGTATGGAGTTTAGTATCTCTTCCAGATAGTGATTTCATTTCCTTTGGTTTATACTTAGGCGTGAGATTGCTGTATCATATGGTAGTTCTATTTTTAATTGTTTGAGGAGGCTTTATACTGTTTTCCATAGTGATTGTACCAATTTACATTTCTATCAATAGTGTTCCAGTCTTTCCTTTTCTCCATATCCTTGCCAGCACTCGTTATCTCGTCTTTTGATACTAACCATTCTGACATGTGTGAGGTGATATCTCATTGTGGTTTTGATTTGCATTTTCCTGATGATTAGTGATGTTTAGCACCTTTCTATTGCCATCTTTATGTCTTCCTTGGAAAAATGTCTGTGCAGGTCCTTTGCACACTTTTTAATCAAATTATTTGGTGTTTTTGCTATTGAGTTGTGTAAGTTCCTTCTATATTTTGAATAATAACCCCTTAGCTATATGGTTTGTGATATTTTCTTTCATTCCACAGGTTGCCCTTTCATTTTGTTGATTGTTTTTTTTGCTATGCAGAAACTTTTTAGTTTAGTGTAGTCCCACTTGTTTATTTTTGCTTTTGTTGCTTCTGCTTTTGGTGTCATATCAAACAAATCATTACCAAGATTGATGTGAAGGAGGTTTTCCCTATGTTTTCTTCTAGGAATTTTATGGTTTCAGTCTTTCATTTAGGTCTTTAGTCTATTTCGAGTTAATTTCTGTGAGTGATATAAGATAGGGGTCCAATTTCATTACTTTGCATGTGAATATCCAGTTTTCCTAGCATCATTTATTGAAGAAACTATTTTTCCCCCATTGAATATTCTTGGCTCCTTTTTCAAATATTAGTTGACTGTATATGAATGGGTTTATTTCTGGGGTCTTCATTCTGTTTCATTGTGCTATGTGTCTGTTTTTATGCCAGGACCATACTGCTTTGGTTACTATAGCTTTATAGTATAGTTTGAAATCAGGAAATGTAATGCCTGCAGCTTTGTTCTTTTTTCCTCAAGATTGCTTTGGCTATTTAGGGTCTTTTCCACACAAATTTTAGGAAAATGCTATTGGAATTTTGAGAGAGATTGCATTGAATCTATAGATGGATTGGGGCAGCATGGACTTTTTAACAGTATTAATGGCTTTTTTGTGCCATAAACACAAAAAAATCTTTCCATTTATTTGTTTCTTCTTCAATTTCTTTCATCAGTGTTTTATAGTTTTCAGTATACAGATCTTTCACCTCCTTGGTTAAATTTATTTCTATTTTATTGTTTTTGATGCTTATTATAAATGGAATTTTTAAAAAAATTTATTTTGAGATAGTTCAATGTCAGTGTATAGAAACCTGCATGATTTTGTATCCTGCAACTTTACTGAAATTATTTATTAGTTTTAACAGTGTTTTTTAGCTTTATTGAGGTATAATTGACAAATAAAATTATAAGATATTTAAAGTGTACATTGTGGTGATTCAATATATATATGCATTGTGAAAGGATTCCTCCAATCCAGTTAAACACACAATCACCTCACATATTTATCTCATTCTTCCTCTTCTCCTTCTTCTTCCTCTTCTTCTTCTTCTTTTTTTTAAACATCTTTATTAGAGTATAATTGCTTTACAATGGTGTGTTAGTTTCTGCTGTATAACAAAGTGAATCAGCTATACATATACATATATCCCCATATCTCCTCCCTCTTGTGTCTCCCTCCAAGCCTCCCTATCCCACCCCTCTATGTGGACACAAAGCACCGAGATGATCTCCCTGTGAGATGCAGCTGCTTCCCAGTAGCTATCTATTTTACATTTGGTAGTGTATATATGTCCATGCCACTCTCTCACTTCGTCCCAGCTTACCCTTCCCCCTCCCTGTGTCCTCAAGTCCATTCTCTACGTCTGTGTCTTTATTCCTGTCCTGCCCTTAGGTTCTTCAGACCTTTTTTTTTTTTAATTCCATATATATGCATTAGCATACGGTATTTGTTTTTCTCTTCCTGACTTACTTCACTCTGTATGACAGACTCTAGGTCCATCCACCTCACTACAAATACCTCAATTTCGTTTCCTTTTATGGCTGAAAAATATTCCATTGTATATATGTGCCACATCTTCTTTATCCATTCATCGGTCAATGGACACTTAGGTTGCTTCCATGTCCTGACTATTGTAAATAGAGCTGCAATGAATATTTTGGTACAAGACTCTTTCTGAATTATGGTTTTCTCAGGGTATATGCCCAGTAGTGGGATTGCTGGGTCATATGGTACTTCTATTTTTAGTTTTTTAAGGAACTTCTATACTGTTTTCCATAGTGGCTGTATCAATTTACATTCCCACCAACAGTGCAAGATGGTTCCCTTTCCTTCACACCCTTTCCAGCATTTATTGTTTCTAGATTTTTTGATGATGGCCATTCTGACCGGTGTGAGGTGGTACCTCACTGTAGTTTTGATTTGCATTTCTCTAATGATTAGTGATGTTGAGCATCCTTTCATGTGTTTGTTGGCAATCTGTATATATTCTTTGGAGAAATGTCTATTTAGGTTTTCTGCCCATTTTTGGATTGGGTTATTTGTTTTTTTGATATTGAGCTATATGAGCTGCTTGTATATTTTGGAGATTAATCCTTTGTCAGTTGCTTCATTTACAAATATTTTCTCCCATTCTGAGAAATGGGAGATTGGTCTTGTTTATGTTTCCCTTTGCTGTGCGAAAGCTTTTAAGTTTCATTAGGTCCCATATGTTTATTTTTGTTCTTATTTCAATTTCTCTAGGAGGTGGGTCAAAAAGGATCTTGCTGTGATTTACTTAATAGAGTGTTCTGCCTATGTTTTCCTCTAAGAGTTGTATAGTGTCTGGCCTTACATTTAGGTCTTTAATCCATTTTGAGTTTATTTTTGTGTATGGTGTTAGGGAGTGTTCTAATTTCATTCTTTTACATGTAGCTGTCCAGTTTTCCCAGCACCACTTGTTGCGGAGGCTGTCTTTTCTCTATTGTATATTCTTGCCTCCTCTATCAAAAATAAGGTGACCATATGTGCGTGCGTTTATCTATGGGCTTTCTATCCTGTTCCATTGATCTATATTTCTGTCTTTGTGCCAGTACCATATTGTCTTGATTACTGTAGCTTTGTAGTATAGTCTGAAGTCCAGGAGCCTGATTCCTCCAGCTCCGTCTTTCTTTCTCAAGATTGCTTTGGCTATGCGGGGTCTTTTGTGTTTCCATACAAATTGTGAAATTTTTTGTTCTAGTTCTGTGAAAAATACCATTAATAATTTGATAGGGATTGCATTGAATCTCTACGTTGCTTTGGTAGTATACTCATTTTCACAATGTTGATTCTTCCAATCCAAGAACGTGGTATATCTCTCCATCTGTTGGTATCATCTTTAATTTCTTTCATCAGTGTCTTATAGTTTTCTGCATACAGGTCTTTTGTCTCCTTAGGTAGGTTTATTCCTAGGTATTTCATTCTTTTTGTTGCAGTGGTAAATGGGAGTGTTTCCTTAATTTTGCTTTCAGATTTTTCATCAGTGTATAGGAATGCAAGAGATTTCTGTGCATTAATTTTGTATCCTGCTACTTTACCAAATTCATTGATTAGCTCTGGTAGTTTTCTGGTAGCATCTTTAGGATTCTCTATGTATAATATCATGTCATCTGCAAACAGTGACAGTTTTACTTCTTTTCCAATTTGGATTCCTTTTATTTCTTTTTCTTCTCTGATTGCTGTGGCTAAAACTTCCAAAACTATGTTGAATAATAGTGGTGAGCGTGGACAACCTTGTCTTGTTACAGATCTTAGAGGATATGGTTTCAGTTTTTCACCATTGAGAGTGATGTTGGCTGTGGGTATGTCATTTATGGCCTTTATTATGTGGAGGTAACTTCCCTCTATACCTACTTTCTGGAGGGTTTTTATCATAAATTGGTGTTGAATTTTGTTGAAAGCTTTTTCTGCATCTATTGAGGTGATCATATAGTTTACTCCTTCAATTTGTTAATTTGGTTTATCACATTGATTGATTTGCATACACTGAAGAATCATTGCATTCTGGGATAAGCCCCACTTGATCATGGTGTATGATCCTTTTAATGTGCTGTTGGATTCTGTTTGCTAGTATTTTGTTGAGGATTTTTGCATCTATGTTCATCAGTGATATTGGCCGTAATTTACTTTCTCTGTGACATCTTTGTCTGGTTTTGGTATCAGGGTGATGTTGGCCTCATAGAATGAGTTTGGGAGTGCTCCTCCCTCTGCTATATTTTTGAAGAGTTTGAGAAGGGTAGGTGTTAGCTCTTCTCTAAATGTTTGGTAGAATTTGCCTGTGAAGCTGTCTGGTCCTGAGCTTTTTTTTTTTTTTTTTTTTTTTAACATCTTTATTGGAGTATAATTGCTTTACAATGGTATGTTAGTTTCAGCTTCACAACAAAATGAATCAGTTATATATATACATATATTCCCATATCTCTTCCCGCTTGCATCTCCCTCCCTCCCACCCTCCCTATCCCACCCCTCCAGGCGGTCACAAAGCACCGAGCTGATCTCCCTGTGCTATGCGGCTACTTCCCACTAGCTATCTACCTTACGT
Organism: Orcinus orca; assembly: GCF_937001465.1. Lineage (NCBI taxonomy): Eukaryota > Metazoa > Chordata > Mammalia > Artiodactyla > Delphinidae > Orcinus > Orcinus orca. The sequence goes on along the minus strand of NC_064575.1, from coordinate 58,435,327 downwards.
TTGGTAGTGTATATATGTCCATGCCTCTTTATCGCTTTGTCACCGTTTACCCTTCCCCCTCCCCATAGCCTCAAGTCCATTCTCTAGTAAGTCTGTGTCTTTATTCCTGTTTCACCCCTAGGTTTCTCATGTCTTTTTTTTTTTTTTAATTCCATATATATGTGTTAGCATACGGTATTTGTCTCTCTCTTTCTGACTTACTTCACTCTGTATGACAGACTCTAGGTCTATCCACCTCATTACAAATAGCTCAATTTCGTCTCTTTTTATGGCTGAGTAATATTCCATTGTATATATGTGCCACATCTTCTTTATCCATTCATCCGATGATGGACACTTAGGTTGTTTCCATCTCTGGGCTATTGTAAATAGAGCTGCAGTGAACATTTTGGTACATGACTCTTTTTGAATTATGGTTTCCTCAGGGTATATGCCCAGTAGTGGGATTGCTGGGTCATATGGTAGTTCTATTTGTAGCTTTTTAAGGAACCTCCATACTGTTCTCCACAGTGGCTGTATCAATTTACATTCCCACCAACAGTGTAAGAGGGTTCCCTTTTCTCCACACCCTCTCCAGCATTTATTGTTTCTAGATTTTTTGATGATGGCCATTCTGACTGGTGTGAGATGATATCTCATTGTAGTTTTGATTTGCATTTCTCTAATGATTAGTGATGTTGAGCATTCTTTCATGTGTTTGTTGGCACTCTGTATATCTTCTTTGGAGAAATGTCTATTTAGGTCTTCTGCCCATTTTTGGATTGGGTTGTTTGTTTTTTTGTTATTAAGCTGCATGAGCTGCTTATAAATTTTGGAGATTAATCCTTTGTCAGTTGCTTCATTTGCAAATATTTTCTCCCATTCTGAGGGTTGTCTTTTGGTCTTCTTTATGGTTTCCTTTGCAGCGCAAAAGCTTTTAAGTTTCATTAGGTCCCATTTGTTTACTTTTGTTTTTATTTCCATTTCTCTAGGAGGTGGGTCAAAAAGGACCTTGCTGTGATTTATGTCATAGAGTGTTCTGCCTATGTTTTCCTCTAAGAGCTGAGCTTTTTTTTGTTGGAAGAATTTTAATCACAGTCTCAATTTCAGTGCTTGTGATTGGTCTATTTATATTTTCTATTTCTTCCTTGTTCAGTCTTGGAAGGTTGTGCTTTATGAAGAATTTGTCCATTTCTTCCAGGCTGTCCATTTTATTGACATATAGTTGCTTGTAGTAATCTCTCATGATCCTTGGTATTTCTGCAGTGTCAGTTGTTACTTCTCCTTTTTCATTTCTAATTCTGTTGATTTGAGTCTTCTCCTTTTTTTTCTTGATGAGTATGACTAATGGTTTATGAATTTTGTTTATCTTCTCAAAGGACCAGCTTTTAGTTTTATTGATCTTTGCTATTGTTTCCTTCATTTCTTTTTCATTTATTTCTGATCTGATCTTTATGATTTCTTTCCTTCTGCTAATTTTGGGGGGGGTTGTTTTCTTTCTCTAATTGTTTTTGGTGTAAGGTTAGGTTGTTTATTTGAGATGTTTCTTGAGGTATGATGGTATTGCTATAAACTTCTCACTTAAACCTGCTTTTGCTGCATCCCATAGGTTTTGGGTCATCGTGTTTTCATTGTCATTTGTTTCTAGGTATTTTTAAATTTCCTCTTTGATTTCTTCAGTGATCTCTTGGTTATTTAGTAGTGTATTGTTTAGCCTCCATGGGTTTGTATTTTTTCCAGATTCTTTCCTGTAATTGATATCTAGTCTCATAGAGCTGTGGTTGGTAAAGATACTTGATACAATTTCAATTTTCTTAAATTTACCAAGGTTTGATTTGTGACCTAAGATATGATCTATCCTGGAGAATGTTCCATGAGCAGTTGAGAAGAAAGTGTATTTTGTTGTTTTTGGATGGAATGTCCTATAAATATCAATTAAGGCAATCTGGTCTACTGTGTCGTTTAAAGTTTGTGTTTCCTTATTTATTTTCTGCTTGGATGAACTGTCCATTCGTGAAAGTGGGGTGTTAAAGTCCCCTACTATTATTGTGTTACTGTCAATTTCCCCTTTTATGGCTGTTAGCATTTGCCTTATGTATTGAGGTGCTCCTCTGTTGGGTGCATAAATATTTATAATTGTCATATCTTCTTGGATTGATCCCTTCATCATTATGTAGTCTCCTTCTTTGTCTCTTGTAATAGTCTTTATTTTAAAGTCTATTTTGTCTGATAGGAGAATTGCTACTCCAGCTTTCTTTTAATTTCCATTTGCATGGAATATCTTTTTCCATCCCCTCACTTTCAGTCTGTATGTGTCCCTAAGTCTGAAGTGGGTGTCTTGTAGACAGCATATATACGGGTCTTGTTTTTGTATCCATTCAGCCAGTCTATATCTTTTGGTTGGAGCATTTAATCCAATTACATTTAAGGTAGTTATCACTTATGTATGTTCCTATTACCATTTTCTTAACTGTTTTGTGTTTGTCATTGTAGGTCTTTTCCTTCTCTTGTGTTTCCTGCCTAGAGAAGTTCCTTTAGCATTTTTTGTAAAGCTTGTTTGGTGGTGCTGAATTCTCTTAGCTTTTGGTTGTCTGTAAAGGTTTTCATTTCTCTGTCAAATCTGAATGAGAAGCTTGCTGGGTAGAGTAATCTTGGTTGTAGGTTTTTCCCTTTCATCACTTTAAATTTGTCCTGCCACTCCCTTCTGGCTTGCAGAGTTTCTGCTGAAAGATAAGCTGTTAACCTTTTGGGGATTCCCTTGTATATTTTTTGTTGAATTTCCCTTGCTGCTTTTAATATTTTTTCTTTGTATTTAATTTTTGATAGTTTGATTAATGTGTGTCTGGGCATGTTTTTCCTTGGATTTATCCTGTATGGGACTCTCTGCACTTCCTGGACTTAAGTGACTATTTCCTTTCCCATGTTAGGGAAGTTTTCAACTATAAACTCTTTAAATATTTTCTCAGTCCCTTTGTATTTCTCTTCTTCTTCTGGGACCCCTTTAATTTTTTTTTTTTTTTTTTTGTGGTATCCTGGCCTCTCCCGTTGCAGAGCACAGGCTCCGGACATGCAGGCTCAGTGGCCATGGCTCACGGGCCTAGCCGCTCTGCAGCATGTGGGACCTTCCCAGACCAGGGCACGAACCTGTGTCCCCTGCATTTGCAGGCGGACTCTCAACCACTGCGCCACCAGGGAAGCCCCTATTTCCACTATTTTATCTTCCAGGTCACTTACCCGTTTTTCTGTCTCAGTTATTCTACTCTTGATTCCTTCTAGGGAATTTTAAATTTCATTTATTGTGTTGTTCATCATTGTTTGTTTGCTCTTTAGTTCTTCTAGTCCTTGTTAAACGTTTCTTGTATTTTCTCCATTCTATTTCCAAGATTTTGGATCATCTTTAGTATCATTACTTTGAATTCTTTTTTAGGTAGACTGCTTATTTCCTCTTCATTTGTTTGGTCTGGTGGGTTTTTATCTGGCTCCTTCATCTGCTGTGTGTTCCTCTGTCGTCTCATTTTTTTTTAAATAAATTTATTTATTTATTTTTGGCTGTGTTGGGTCTTCGTTTCTGTGCGAGGGCTTTCTCCAGTTGCGGTGAGTGGAGGCCACTCTTCATCACGGTGTGCGGGCCTCTCACTGTCATGGCCTCTCCCGTTGTGGAGCACAGGCTCCAGACGCACAGGCTCAGTAGTTGTGGCTCACGGGCTTAGTTGCTCCGTGCCATGTGGGATCTTCCCAGACCAGGGCTCGAACCCGTGTCCCCTGCATTGGCAGGCAGATTCTTAACCACTGCACCACCAGGGAAGCCCTCTCTGTCATCTCATTTTGCTTAACTTACTTTATTTGGGGTCTCCTTTTCACCGGCTGCAGGTTCGTCTTTCCTGTTGTTTTTGTTTCTGCCCCCAGTGGCCTAGGTTGGTTTAGTGAGTTGTGTAGGCTTCCTGGTGGAGGGGACTGGTGCCTGTGTTCTGGTGGATGAGGCTGGATCTTGTCTTGTTGGTGTGCAGCACCACATCCGGTGGTGTGTTTTGGGGTGTCTGTGACCTTATTCTGATTTTAGGTAGCCTCTCTGCTAATGGGTGGGGTTGTGTTCCCGTCTTGCTAGTTGTTTGGCATAGGGTGTCTAGCACTGTAGCTTGCTCATCATTGAGTGGAGCTGGGTATTAGCGTTGAGACGGAAATCTCTGGGGAAATTTCGCCGTTTTATATTACGTGGAGCCAGGAGGTTTCTGCCGGACCAATGTCCTGAACTGGGCTTTCCCACCTCAGAGGCACAGGCCTGACACCCGGCTGGAGCACCAAGACCCTGTCAGCCACACACCATGTGTTCTTTTAAGAGCACTCTTAAGTAACAACCTGATTGTGTGCAGTACAACTTTACTTTTGAATTGAGAGTTGCGGTGGATGTGATTTTTGCCTTCTCCACATGGTTGAAGGTTACAATTTTTGTTTTTGGAAACCCCACCTCCTCCTTGTTTCTATTACTATTTTTGCAAGACAAGTGTAATGAGTGTTGGAGTGGAGGTGGGATTTGTGATCAGGAAAGCCCTGGATGCCCCCCTTCTCCATCTTCCACCTCTCTCTCTCTGATTAGTTCCTATCCAGCAGCAGATTGAAGCAGGAGATGGTCCTTCTCAATGTTTGTTCAGCAGCTTCACTTCTAGGTGAAGTCTTCATGAACCAAGTCCCTTCTTCTTCTTCTTCTCCTTCTTCTCCTTCTCCTTCTCCTTCTCCTTCTCTTTCTCCTTCTCCTTCTCCTTCTCCTTCTCCTCCTCCTCCTCCTCCACCTCCTCCTCCTCCTCCTCCTCCTCCTCCTCCTCCTCCTCCTCCTCCTCCTCCTTCTTCTTCTTCTTCTTCTTCTTCTTCTTCTTCTTCTTCTTCTCCTTCTTTTCTTCTTCTTTCTTCTTCTTCTCCTCCTCCTCCTCCTCCTCCTCCTCCTTCTCCTTCTCCTTCTCCTTCTCCTTCTTCTCCTTCTTCTCCTTCTTCTCCTTCTTCCTCTTCTTCCTCTTCTTCCTCTTCTTCCTCTTCTCCTTCTCCTTCTCCTCCTCCTCCTCCTCCTCCTTCTCCTTCTTCTTCTTCTCCTCCTCCTCCTCCTCCTCCTCCTCCTCCTCCTCCTCCTTCTCCTTCTCCTTCTTCTCCTTCTTCCTCTTCTTCCTCTTCTTCCTCTTCTTCCTCTCCTCCTCCTCCTCCTCCTCCTCCTCCTCCTCCTCCTCCTCCTCCTTCTCCTCCTTCTCCTCCTTCTTCTTCTCCTTCTTCTTCCCCTTCTTCTTCCCCTTCTTCTTCCCCTTCTCCTCCTCCTCCTCCTCCTCCTCCTTCTTCTTCTTCTTCTTCCTCTTCTTCTTCTTCTTCTTCCTCTTCTCATTATTGGTGTGAACATTTAAGTTCTAATCTTTTAGCAAATTTTAATTATACAATAGTGTTATCAACCTTAGTCATCATGTTATACATTAGATCCTCAGACCTTATTCCTCTTATAGCTGAAAGTTAATAGCCTTTTGCCAACCCTTCCCTATTTTCTTTATGTCCCAGCCCCTGGCTACCACTTTTCTACTCTCTCTAATAATTTTTTTGTGGGGGGAAGGTAAAGTCTTTAGGATTTTCTGCATATAAGATCATGTCATATGCAAACAGGGAAATTTTTACCTCTTTCTCTCTGATTTAGATGCCACTTTGTTTTTCTTGCCTACTTGCTCTGTCTGAAACTTCCAGTACCATGTTGAATAGCAGCAATGAGAGGGGGTACCCTGGTGTTGTTTCTGATCTTAGAGAAAAAGCTTTCAGCCTTTCACTGTTGAGTCTGATGTTAACTGTGCTTGTTACAGATGGCCTTTATTACATTATTTTTATACCCAGGTGTTGAGAATTCTTATCATGAAAGAATGTTGAATTTTGTCAAGTGCTTTTTCTGCATCTATTGATAAAATTGTATGATTTTTATCTCTTTCATCTTCTTCCTAGAACCTGGACTCTAAGTTGCAAGTGGAGAAGTCATCTTGTGTTTATAAAATGACCAAAGGAATAAAAAAGAAATGCTAAGGATGGCAGAACATAAAGAGAGTAGACTGGGATTTTAGTAATATCATGGGTTTACTGCACCAGCCCTGCACTGCCTATCTATAGCCATCTTTTTTTTTTTTTTGTATGACAAAATAATCCCTCCTTTGGATAATTCACAATAGGTTAGTGAGTGAAATGTACAGCTATTGGAACACCTATATAGTACCCCCATGTACTATATGCATATACATATATATACTATATACTATATACATGTCAATGTCATACCATAACTCAGTTATTTATTTTCTTACCTCTTTATCTTTGCTAATTTTTTCTCTCCAATTAGATGATTATCTCCTTGTGGGTGGGTATGATCTTATATGCCTTTATCAATATTTTATCATTATTCTTAGACACTGTTAGAGGCATCTAAGTAATTGAGTGCAACTAACATGCAATTACATCAATCAGCCAGTAACTATGTAATAATATAAACTATGCATCCAGAATAATAGAGATCATGCAAGCTGGGGGAGTTTGCAGTTTGGAGTAGTTTTATTTTGATACTAGAAGTCAGATCGTTGCATATGGGTTTTTAATGTACTTGTTTTAAAATGGTCGTTGAGTCTTTTCATACATTAGATTGTTATATTTCAGTATTTAATTTCATTATATTTTGCATTAAAGGAGTGCTTGTAATTTCAGCAGCCAGTGTTAAAAACAGAATAATTAGATGATAGAGTCAGGCAGCCTTATAAAACCTATTTAAACTATATCTTAATGTAGTTCTTATTATGGGATAAATCATATAATACTATGAAGATATTCTTGCACTTCCAATGCAAATTTGAAAGAAATATTCTTTCATTAGCTGTGTAAGAAGCCATTCCTGCAATTCAGGAAGTCAAGAAACTGAAAGCCTGGGCGTTGGATGAATTATCTATATAGAGTTAAGTTCACCAAGATGATAAGAGTAAATGATAGAGAGGGAAAGAGTGAGCCAGGTACTAAAGTGACTGATGAATGAAGAAGATTGATCAAGAGGTAAAAAACAGCAAAATGAAAGTCAGCAAGGGATATTGTCAAATGATTATGTATTGGTATCAAGTATTATTATTAAAAGCATTATTTTATTAAAGTTTTGATTTTTCTTTCCAATAATTATTTATGAAAGTAATTTTAAGTTTCTAAATTAATGGTTTTCTTTTATTTGTTCTTTATTTTGAATTTTATTATATTTTGACTATATAACATGGCCTGTTTAATTCCATTTAGTAGAACTTATTGAGGAGTTCTTTGTGGCTTAATACATGGTCAAATCTTATCAGTGTTTCACTGTTGTTTTAAAAGAATATCATTCTCATTTTGAGGGGTCTAGAGTTTGATATATAGCTCTTGAGTTCATCTTACTAATTATATTATTCAGAGAGTGAGGAAATCAAACCCACAGTTTAACTCATTTTGTATTAAACTCAGAATAATATGTGTATGCTATTATATAGTTTGTTGTGTGGAAGAAAACTTGAAAATTTAAAGAATTTGAAAGATTAACGCTGTGATTCTGACTTTAAAATATTACTTGATGCTAAGTTTGTTATTTTAAGCTGAAAGTTGTTAAGAGAATTTGCTTAAATTTTAAAAGACTATTGAAATATTTTAAAATAATTTGTAATTAACTCTAAAAAGTTGTGTAAAAGCTAAGGAGGATTTGCCTAGTAGTGTTGTGTATGTATCTGCCCGATCAAGCACTTGAAGTTCTTCAAAAGAAAATAAAATATACTAATCTAAATGCAGTTCAACATGCTTAAGGAAATCAATTAAGTCCATGAATTAAATGGCTTAAGTGTAATTTAGTCCATTCTACATTAGTTGGCCATACATTAATTAAAGATTTTCCTGAAAATTATTGTTCTTGTTTTACATAAAATTTACTAGATTTATAGATAACATGAAAGAATCTTTAAGTGAATTTGAATTTAAAAGCTTAAGGGAAATTTCAGCACTTTTTTTGTGTATGTCCTATTGTTTTTCTTTTTTTTAAAATTGAAGCATAGTTAATTTACAATATTACGTTAGTTTCAGGTGTACAATGTTTTTCTAGATTAAACTACATTTAAAGTTATTATAAAATAATAGATATATTTCCCTGTGCTGTACAATATGTCCTTGATGCTTATTTATTTTATACATAGTAGTTTATATCTCTTAATCCCCTGCTCCTATCTCGTTCCTCCCCCCTTCCTTCTCCCCACTGGTAACAACTAGTTTGTTTTCTATATCTGTGACTCTGTTCCTGTTTTGTTATACACACCCATTTGTTTTATTTTTTAGATTCCACATATAAGTGATAACACAGAGTATTCATCTTTCTCTGACTTATTTCACTAAACATAGTGCTCTCTAGGTCCATCCACGTTGTTGCAAATGGCAGAATTTCATTCTTTATTATGGCTGAGAAATATTCCATTGTATAGATATATACCCCATCTTCTTTATCCATTCATCTTTTGATGGGCACAGGTTGCTTCTATCTTGGCTACTGTAAATAATGCTGCTATGAGCTTTGGGGTGCATATATCTTTTCAAATTAGAGTTTTCATTTTCTTTGGATGTATATACCAAGTGAAATTGCTGGATCAGTTCTATTTTTAGTTTTCTGAAGAGCCTCCAAACTGTTTTCCACAGTGGCTGCACCAACTTACAGTCCCACCAAGAGTATACTAGGGTTCCCTATTCTCCATATCCTTGCCAACATTTGTTATCTGTAGACTTTTTGATGATAGCCATTTTGACTGGTGTGAGGTGATATCTCTTTCTGGTTTCAATTTGCAGCAAGTTTCAGTTTTAAATTGGGAAATTTATTATACTGAATACTTAAATTCCATGTAATTCTAAATAGTCTTTTCTGGGCACAAAATCCCTCCTTGAGCATCAGAAAACTCCCATTAATGAAAGCTAATATTTTTAATACGAAGTCCAGAAATGGGAGTGGGTGGATATGGCTTTATAAACAAGGAACCATAGAAGAAATCTCAGTGAAAGACTTCAGGGAAAATGACAACATGAACACAGGTGTCATAGAATCCTCCCATCCTCAACTGAATTGAACAAAGGAATGCAAACATAGAGAAGCTGTACACAACACCAGAAAGAAGACTATCTGTGTCTTACAAAACTTCATGAAATTTTACTAGATCCATTTGCAAATGGGACCAAAATTAAAGGAAGCTATCAAGGGGTCAACAACACTTCCATTTAAGAAAGTAGAATGGTTTCATGAAGCAAATGGACAGATATCCTGGAAAAATACCATCCTCTAATTTTGAGGGGCCAGGGCTGGAAGCAAAGGGCAGGGGGCCCTGGAATGGGTCAGGGGAATCTTTCATTTAAAGTCTCTTTTACCACCACAGATCAACAGAGTTTGGAAGCAGAATGGGCACCCTTGGCAGGAAGCTGATTCTCCCATCCCTGTGGGCTCCTTCAGGAAGGAGACTAGACAAGGGCTCATCATGTGGCTGAACTTGTTCCAAATAGTGCAAATCATTGGGCAAATATTAGAGGGGAGGAGTGATGTAAAATGTTGAATGGAAGGGTTTTAGGATCTGGAAAAAAATGCTTGAGTTGGGGATTGGCTCAGAATCATAGGGAAAGGGCGAAGCTCTGCTCTTGTGCTGATTTTTTTTCATGTTGATCCTAACTATCCGTACTAAAAATTAAGGCCTAAGATTTACTTTCCTACTTCCTCCTGTGCTTGCATTATGGATGTCCAGGTCCTCTCTAGTTAGAGTTCTAGAGTATGGAATTATGGAATTGGGAAGTGAGTGGGAGGGAACTTGGTCTACACCAGACCCTCTTCAATCTTCTGTTGACTGTAGAATCTCTGCTTTTCAATGTAGACCTGAGAACCTGAGAAGGTGGTGTGTGATTGGCTTCTTTGTGTGCACAATAGAGTAATGAAGCTTACTGGGTGTAAAGCACACAGCAGACACATAAACACTTCAGTATATGCACTAATTAATGCATGTGAATCTGTGGTGGGTGGGAGTAGGTAGGCAGCCGGGCCAAGGGAGATTGTGGAGAGGCCAAACAGCACTATCACCTTGATGGTTGATGTTAATAAAAACCAATGACATTTGTCTCTTTGTACTATAAAATGGATATATGTCAATTCATCCATCCTCAGTCTTACTGATGCCAGTTTACTCCTGCAGTAAATTACAAGAGAATAACCAATATTATCTTATGAATGTAATTATTACCAAATCCTACTTATTACTGGGGAAAGCAATTCATAGGCTTTTTTACCCCATGTCTTTGCCACGACCATGGCTGAAATCAGAGTGTAGTCTTATTATGAAGAATTGGTCATATACAACTGTGTTTGACATTTTTAATTGTTTTCTGGTTCTTTACTTCTTTGGCTGAAAGATCAAGTGGCAGCTAAGTGATTTATACGATGCGTAAAATCGTGACTGAGAAAAGATCTACTCAGTGTCTGCTTTAAAGTAACAGTGTGGTTTAGTGGGAGGGGCAAAAGCCCAGGGGCAGAAGGACCTGCATTTACACTCTGGCTTTGCCACTAACCAGTGTGTGATTTTACATAGGTTGTTTGATTTTTCCAAGTCTGTTTCCTCACCTGGAAATGTGGTAACTCTAACGAGTAATTGTAAGAATTAAAATTTTAAATTAGACAGCAAAAATCCTCTAACGTACCTGAAACATAAAAAATGTTCAATAAACACCAACTATCCCTTAAAATAGCTTATAATTTATTCCAGAGGATGTTAATAACTCCTGTCTTTACTTGTTGATTTTCAACTGTGTAGAGACCCCAAAACCTAGCTGTAAATTATGCAGAGAAAGAATAATTCCCAAACATCTGAAAACCCTTCTATTCTAATGCCATTCCTCAGTCCTGGGTATTTGGATATCTATTTACTTTTTAGGGCTTAAGGTGGGATGTCTCAAAGGGCAAATGATGCACTTTTTAAAGACAGAGATTAAGTTTTATTGCATTATTTTCTAGTGGCTAAAACTCTTGCCAGGCATTTTGCTATATTCTGTCTTTATATGAGAAATGAATATTAAAGTAAGGGGATTGGGGGTATACAGAATAAGGGAGAAATCAGGAGGAGAAAAGTGAGAGCAACAAGAAACACTCTTTCTTTCTGTCTTAAGTTATTTTTGCGCATTCACATAGGCAGAGTGTCTAAGAGTGTGGCCTGTATAACTGGCTTCTTGATATGCACAGTTTAGTAGAGTTATGGAGTTTAATGAGTGTGAAGCAGCCAGCAAACACACCCAACGCCTTCAGCATATGCACCAATTAGCATATGTGAGAGAAGAGTCGTTGGGGTGGAAAGAGCTCTCCAAGGGAGATTGGGGCAAGACGGAGCAGCATTGTGATTTTGAGAGCTGATTTTTTTAAAAAACAGTGATAGTTTGTCTCTTTTGCATTCAACAAATTCCTATAAAAGGCTGGTAATACCTATAATAATTTAGTTTATCTGTCAGACCCCGTAGGTAGTTTGTAAGCTCCTTTAAGGCAGGTTCTATGTCTTATTTCTCTCTGTACAGCCATCCCCTAGTGTAGGCACTCTATAAATGTTTGATGGATAAATGAATAAATAAATGAATGAACACGAAGTTAAGTAGACTGAAGTTACTGAGCTGAATGTGTTCTGCAATCCTGAAAAGCTGACTGTAACTTCAGTAAAATATCTTAAGAGGCTACCTCTGTCCATTTACTTGTCTAGAGAAATATTGTCCCTCACTATCACAAACTGGAGAACCACAGACTTAATTTGTGAATAATGCCTGTATGCCTGTATGTGTTTTAAAATTTTAAGTTAGCTACAGGTGGAAGTTGGGATATCATGTATCACAAAAGTTTGGATTTGTGTGGTTTCCTCGATTGGCTCTTGACTGATGCACCATTTCTCTTGATAAAAGAAAAGACTTGGCTTTGGTAGGTCAAACGCTTATGTGAAAAAATTTGGCCAGACCTAAGTTGTGACTACCCTCTCTGGATGGGACATGTAATTTGTAATTCACCATCATCCCTATCTACTCACTTTACTCATTTACGTTCCCTACTTGATCCAGAATAGCTGGTTGAGTTTGTGATCTCTGCACCAGATGATGGCCTGGTTAGAAAAGGGGCATCCAAGGAAGAAGGGGATACCTTACTCTCTTCCAAAAATACTGTGAGGTGTTTGATTGGACCTGATGAGGATCTGTCTGGTTGGGGTTACAGGGAACGAACACCTGCAGAGCAGCTGCATTTGGGGACAAAGCTGATACAACTGTTTTTGCACTGAGAAATGGAGGGAAAAGAAATGAAAGATTCCAAATTCCATTTCGTTAGGCTGCATAATGGTCCTTTGTGGTCAAGAAGACCAGTCTTTCAGCAGACAGGGGGTTGCAATGAAAGAACTTGGTTTCTGAAGGGGGAAGAGCAGAATGGAGTTGGGCTGAGATTGTGCTCAGTCTAAACTATCGCACAGAACCCTCTGGTTCTTAGAAGTCAGCCAATTCAATTTACTTACATTTGGCTTCCACTTTCAAAAACGCATACATTGGATGATGCAATCGTGTTATATTAGATTCATTAATATTTTACAGTGACGCAGCAAAGAGCAAGCCAAGTACCTTAGACACATGAGATTTATGACCAGTGATTAATCTTGTAAAAATAATGAATTGCCACCGAAAAGGGGGAAAGAACAGACTCTTCCCCAAAGAATCTAACCCTCTCATCTGATGGATGGGTATTTCTTTTGAGAAAAACAAATAGAAAACATTTGGAATCTAAAGAATCTCTTTCCGAACACCAACAGTTAACATCTTCCAAAACCCACTTGGTGGGTACAGTTGGCAAAACTGAATTTGCCCTCTCACCTTAAGAATATTAGCAAATTGCAATGGGTTCCCTCCAGAAGAAATGTAATATTCTCGTGCTAGGACTTTCCAGCAGGAATACAGCTTCTACAGTTGGCAGGCTCTAACTGACACTCACAAATAGGTCCAGTTTGAAAGATGAGGATTCAGGATGCAGTGAACAGCATATTTTTCTTATTACTTTTTATGTGTATCTAGCTTTTTGGAAAAAAATTTTCAAATGTCCCTGAAACTGAAACTCAAATGGCTTATAAAAACCATTCCTTTATTTTTTCTCTAATGTTACTTTTTTCCCCTGTGACTTGAAAAGAAAGGGGAAAATGAAATTAATTATGTTTTAGATTAAAAGGAAAAGTAATTTTGAGTTTTTGAGGAGGAAAGCTGTGTAGCAGGTTGGCTAAATCTATACATAGTCACATACATGCTGTATTCCTGGTAGTACTCTTACTCATTATTATCATGTTTTTAAATGAAAAACTCACCTTTTCTGAAGTGGTATTACCTATGGTTCATTGCCTTTTTTTTTGAGCTTTATATAAAAATTCAGGGGAGTCTTGCTTCACTGGTTTTTCCTGAAAGAAAACATTTCCTTTGCAGCTTGGAATTAAAAAATGCAACTATTGGAGTTGTTTTCCTTTTCCTTCCTCTAAAACCAAGAAACATATTTTTCTTTCTGCACTGAGACTATTACTGAACTATCAGATGACCAGTGAGTCCTGAAACCAAGATATTTATAGTCTGTAAATATTTTTATGGTGGTAGTGGTGAAGAAAGGGGTGGTCTTCCCTATACACACAGACTGCCTTATAATTTTTTTTCTATCATTTAAAAGTAACCGATTTTTCCTGCAATGAGAGCAAAGCAATCTAAGTTTCTGCTGGGATAATATGTGGTTATTTTCTTTTGTTGCAATCTCAGACATTGTGGATCTGTGAATTTTACAGATTATAGATTGATTTTTATGGTTCTTTTTCATAGGTATTGAGAAATAAAAAAGGTTTATAAACATAGACAAATTTATATTTCAAACATTACATTTTTTTCTGTATCAGTTTTATCTCAGAGCATGTAGTACTGGAAACAAAGTAACTCAGGAGTTTACTTTAAAAAGCTTTGGTTTGCACGTCAAAGACAATTTAATGATGTATAAGTCAGCTCTGCTTTGGTAACAAATAATCCCTCAGTCTCAGTGACATAGAACAGCAAAGGTGTCTGAGGGTCAGCTGTGGCTCTGCTGCCAGTGTCGTCTTATTCTAGGATTTAGGATAAAGGAGCAGCTCTTATTTGAAACATGTCATTTTCATATCTAAAGAAAAAGGGCAAGCATCATGGCTCTTAAAGCTTCTGCTTTGGTGTGACATGGCTCACACATGCTGTTGACCACAGAAAATTGCACAGCCAAGATGGATATCAGTGGGGCAAGGAGGTGTGTTTCTCCCACAAGAAGTCACTGCATACTCCATGGCAATGGATAAGATAATTACGCTAAAGGAAAGGGGAAGCAAATCATTGAAAACCACAGTACAATCTAACAGGATAAGCAAGAGGAACTTCCATAAACCCATCATCAGTCAGTCCAGGGTGCTTCCAGTTTCCACCCTACTTCCATGATTTAAATTAGGATTCCCCCTGCTGTGAAGAATACATCCAGAGTTCCTTCGTCCTGTCGTTTAATGTGCACTCAGGATATTAAGAAATAAATTTTATTATTTGCAAAAGCAGAGAAGACTCAGAAGGGTCAAAATTCTAAAAGAAAGCATTATAATGTAGCTCATAACTGGAGATGCCCAAAAGTATTGCTTAATGTTTCTAATTTCTTCTATCTTCTCTTATTCTTTTTCTCTTTCCTTCTGTCTTCCAACCTCTCTTCTTCTCCCTTTCCCAAAGTACATAAATTTTAGTTATTATATCTCTCCTGTTTTCTTAATTTCTCCTTTCTTATTTCCTTTTCTCTTTTCATTTTATCAACTCATTCCTTCAATTAATTAATACTACCACCTAAACACATCTAGGATACCAAGATAAAACATAGTCCCTACCTCAATTTATGAAATAAGAAAGTCCTTCTAAGTCTGTCCAAGGTATTTTTTTTAATATAAATGTATTTATTTATTTATTTATGGCTGCGTTGAGTCTTCATTGCTGTGCACGGGCCTTCTCTAGCTGCAGCGAGTAGAGGCTACTCTTCCTTGTGGTGCGCGGGCTTCTCATTGCAGTGGCTTCTCTTGTTGTGGAGCACGGACTCTAGGTGTGCGGGCTTCAGTAGTTGCGGCACGTGGGCTCAGTAGTTGTGGTTTGTGGGCTCTAGAGCACAGGCTCAGTAGCTGTGGTTCACGGGCTTAGTTACTCTGTGGCATGTGGGATCTTCCCTGACCAGGGATCGAACCCATGTCCCCTGCATTGGCAGGTGGATTCTTAACTATTGTGCCACCAGGGAAGTCCCTCCAAGGTACATTCTGACTCTGAAATTCTATGATTATATCCTCCCCAGGGTATGCAGATTTGTAGGAGAGATATATAATGCTTGCTATAATACAAAGTAAAATGTTTTAAGTGCTGAGATAAGGTAATTGATAAAGTGCTATGAAAATCAGTAGAAGGAGATTATTTTTAGGATGTGTTGGCAATAGGTAAGTCTCATTACCTAAATTTTCTAATCATTTCCTCCTTTTAAAATTTTCATTCCAAGACTGACTTTCCCTCTTTCAGATATTTTATCCTTGGTAACCAGCCCAGGGCTCTGAATAATGTTCTTATATACCAGGAGTTTTGTTTGTGAGTTACAGAAACACAACTCAAACCGACTTAAGCAGAAAAATGGAATGTACTATCCTGTAAAATGGAGATGTGTCTGGCCTATACGCATAGAATCTAGATGTTTAAATGATGTCATTAAGAATCTATTCCTCTACCTTGGGTTTTCTTTTCTTGGTGTTGGCTCTGTTTATAAGCGGGCTCTCTTCTCATGGTTCGAAAACAGCCAGCAGACTTCCATCCTCCCAGGTTAGCTGCCTCAGCAGTTCCAGCTCCTTCAGGAGTTCCAGCAAAAGTTTTACTTTCATTGTTCTGTCTTGGAAAACAGTGCCACTCCTGAATCGATTACAGTAACCAGGTGAATGGAATTGTTCAGTTAGTCAGTCTGCGGTCTCCGTATCACTCTTGGAGCTTGGAGGAAGGTGAGTCTTCCTTATAGTGTGTGTTTCCTTATTAAGGAAAATAAGATGGCTACTTGAGAGGAAGGGAGTGAAAAATAGACATGCAAAAACAACAGATATCTGTTACGTAGTAGGGGCTTAATAAAGCATTTTGATGAAAATGATGGTATTGTTATTGACTTTAATCATTATATAGGCATGTATGTATGCAAACAGAATCCTCCAAGTTTTCTCCCGAAACTTTATTGTCCTTAGCCTTGTCTTCCTACCTCATTCACGGTCAATCCTATACCCTGCAGGTATCGTCAAGCTTGTTTTTTAGTATTTCTTTAAACACATTAAAGCATAGTTGTTTTATAGTTTGCTTGATTACACCAATATTTGTAGTCTTTGTGGGTCCATTGTCTGTTGTTTCTTGTCCACAGTGATTTTTGTGTGTGTATGCATCTGGTTCTCTTGTATTTTGTGCTGGTTATTGTATCTGAAAAATTATTTCTAGAAATAATGTGAATTCAGGATGAATGTATTTTTTTCCCTGGACAGGTTTTAAATTTGTTCCTGCCAGCTCCTATAAAATTCCTCAACTAATGTGAACCTTGCCTTTGAATTTCTATTTCCCTTCCCACAAGACACCCTCACTTTCCTGAGAAAATGAAAATTCACGTTTTTGTGTTAGGCAAATAGCCTCAGGATGAAAGTGGTTTTGTGTTCACTTACCATCCTGGGTTCTTGTTTGGCCTGTTATTTCTTACTATCTTCTTAGCTCTTTGTGGCTATTAGAAAGATGTTTATTATATTCATCATTTTTAGTTGTTTTCAGCTGGAGAGTTGTTCAGATAGCCCAGCCTGCCATTCCTAGGAACTGGAAGTCTTCTTCCTGAAAACCCTGGTCAATGCTTCGTCATTCCTGATCCTTTCTTTCTGTGTCCACTCTCCCAGTTTTCTGCCCCTGTCCTTTCACTGTACTTTGCTTATGAATAGGTCTTACTGGAATGTGATAGACAAACCTATGTTTCTTTTTAAATAATTAATTAGTTAATTAAATTTTGGCTGCATTGGGTCTTCGTTGCTGCGTGCGGGTTTTCTCTAGTTGCGGTGAGCAGGGGCTACTCTTCATTGCGGTGCGTGGGTTTCTCATTGCAGTGGCTCCTCTTGTTGTGGAGCATGGGCTCTAGGTACGCGCGTTTCAGTAGTTGCAGCATGTGGGCTCAGTAGTTGTGGCTCGCGGGCTCTAGTGTGCAGGCAGGCTGAGTAGTTGTGGCACACAGGTTTAGTTGCTCCGTGTCATGTGGGATCTTCCCCGACCAGGGCTCGAACCCATGTCCCCCACACTGGCAGGTGAATTCTTAACCACTGCACCACCAGGGAAGTCCCAAACCTATGTTTCTTGATGTGACATCATGGATCAACTTTTCATGATCTTTGGTACATATCTTTCTTTCTCTACCTTGAGATTGATGGTATGGGGTGCTTCCAGTTTCTCCAAAAAACGATCTTCTTGGTCCATTTGGACTCTGGTGTATTTCCAGGATAACCAATCTTAAATTATTTCTACCATCTTAAAGCATGATAAAAATTAGACTGTTACAGAGGCAACGGGTACCAAATATACAAATAATGTTGCATATTTAGAATTGTATTACATACATGTTTGCATACATAATATTTCCTTTACTTCCTGTCCTGCTTGGGGAACATTTACTAGCCTTTTTACTTGTTATTGTTCTTATAATCCCCTTAGATTTGAGATTTTCCCCCCAAATTTCTCCTTGGCTTTTTCATTGGTTCTTTTCCACTATACCCCTTAAATTTAGTATATATTTTCAAGGTTTTATCTTTGGATTTTTGCCTCCTTACCCAAGCAATCTCTTCTATTCCTACAGCTTCAATTGTACTCTATATGTACCTTATAATTAAATTTTATACCTAGCTATGGCCTCCGTAAGGTGCTCCAGTTCCACATTTTAATGATTACTGACTATCGCTACCAGGATGTTGCTCTTGTTTTAAAATTCTACATTTCCAAAATTGTATTATCTTTCTCCTCCAGACTCTTTTTCAGGATTATATTTTTTGGTAATAACATTAACATTTACCCAGTCTTCCAAAATAGAAACTTCAGCAACATCTTTGCCTCCTACCTCTCCCCATTCCCACATTTAATTGATCAAATCCTTCCTTCCCATTTCCACTAACATTGCACTGGTTTAGTTTCATACATATGTATGTATACAGGTATATATAGTCGATACTCATGATTTGTAGATTCTGTATTTGCAAATTTGCCTACTCACGAAAATTTATTTGTAGCCTCAAAATCAGTATTCCTGGTGCTTTCTTGGTCATTTGTGGACATGCACAGAGTGGCAAAAATTTAAGTCACCTGATGTTCATATTCCCAGCTGAGGTCGAACAAGCGGCACTCTGCCTTCTTGTTTCAGCTCTCATACTGTGAACAAGCATCTTTTTGTGATCTATTTAGTGCCAGATTTTTTTTTTTTTAAAGAAGATGTTGGGGGTAGGAGTTTTTATTAATTAATTAATTTATTTTTGCTGTGTTGGGTCTTCGTTTCTGTGTGAGGGCTTTCTCTAGTTGCGGCGAGCAGGGGCCACTCTTCATCGCGGTGCGTGGGCCTATCACTATCGCGGCCTCTCTTGTTGCGGAGCACAGGCTCCAGATGCGCAGGCTCAGCAGTTGTGGCTCACGGGCCTAGTTGCTCCGCAGCATGTGGGATCTTCCCAGATCAGGGCTCAAACCCGTGTCCCCTGCATTGGCAGGCAGATTCTCAATCACTGCGCCACCAGGGAAGCCCTAGTGCCAGATTTTTCACATTTAAAAATTTTTTGTTGGTAATTTCATTGTTTAGAAAGGTCCCCACCTGTAGTGTTGAAGTGCTGTCTAGTGTCCCCCAGTGCAAGAAGGCTGTGATGTGCCTTACTGAAAAAATACGTGTTAAATAAGATTCATTCAGGTGTGAGTTTATAGTGCTGTTGCTGTGAGTAGGATGTTAGTGAATTAACAATACATATTAAATATGGTGTCTTTAAAGGAAAATACACATAAAACAAGGTTCTGTATTGATTGGTTGATGAAAAGTGATCAGAGACTTGCAGGAATCTTACCCGGTATTTCTCCAAGGAGCAATGGGTCAGTATTTGCTAATTCTGTGTTCATGGTGACTTTGTAGAACACAACTACCATAAATAATGAGAATCAACTGTGTGTGTGTGTATATATATATATATATGTGTCATATATAATATAGTCACATATCATATATATATAATTGACCTCTGAACTGGCTTCCCTCCAATACATTTTCAGTACTACCAAGGTAATTATCTTCCTAAGGTAGAATTGAATATGTTACAACTCCTGCTTTAAAAAATTACTCAGTCCGTACTGAAGGTAAAATTCCTATTCATTACCATGGAAGTCCATTCACTTACAATCTGACTGCTATCAACTTTGCCAGTCTAAACCCTTAACTTCCCTCCCTTCATGCCCCACTCCATTAGCACATTGGTTTATTAGCCAGCTATTTCCCTTTATATCTTGGCTTTCCCTCTTTCTATCACTTTTGACTTAAACGCCCTTTCTTGCTTCCCTGATAAAATCCTCCTTAGCCTTCAAGACCAAGCTTATATATCATCTCTGGTGAAGCTTTTCTTGATACTCACACAACAGCAGCAATTGCTCTTTATAGGTATTTCCAATTTACATTTATCACTGTTGCAGAGGGAGTTACAAATATGGAAATAGAAAAGGCTAGAATGAACTCTGTGCTGTTGGATTGGAATGAGGGGTGTATATAAAGAACTCATGATTTTAACTCTGATGCTGAGAAGAAGTAGAAGCTATGACATACCAGTAGAATTGCATATACCAAGTACCCAGGTCTTGGCTTCTAAATATAATTCTCCACTAAAAGGAACCAGGGCTGCTTGGAGAAAAGCAGGGCTTATTCCAGGGCTGGAACAGGGAAAACACAAGATAAGTCTGGAAGTTATGGTTGCGCCTAAAAGTGAAAAAGTACTTCAAGAATCGTTGAAGCACAGAACCCAGCTTAATATTCTCCACAGGCCAAATTTGGGTCAAACTGAGACTCAAAATAAAAGTAGTAACACAATATAACACACTGAGCAAACTAAGAATCTATGAGTCCATACTGATATCAGTCAGTTGATCAGGGAGAAGAGAAAGCTTTTCCTTACAGTAGAATAATAAATGTAAATAATAAATAATAATAATAAATGTAGAAGAAATAATGGAGTTAGAAAATCACCATTTGACAACCATCAGAGTAATAAGTGATTTACCCTCTTTACATCACAGTAATTAATTATCAATTAATAAATCATTAATGGATGACAAAAGTAGGGGTTAAAGTTTGATGAGAAAGAGGATATTTACATAATCCAATATGTTTCCCACAAATTAATTATTAATCTCAAAAGGAAAAATAGTGACTTTACCATGTAAAATCCTGGCAGACAACATCTTAATCAAGTAGTAGGTAATAGGATAGATCAGCAGAATGTTCCTCTTGATATGATGCCCTGAGAAGGACACAGCATCAATTTTATAGTATTCTTCCCCAAAAAGGCATAACCTCAATTTAATTATGAGGAAATATTAGACAAATCCAAACTAAGGGGCATTCAACAAAATAGAATGTGTTTTTCAAAAATATTAATGACAAACAATGACAAAGAAAGACTGAGGAACAGTTCCAGGCTAAAGAGGACACTGAGGCATGACAACTAAACGCAGCATGTGATCCTGGACTCAAGCCCGGGCTGAGGAATCAGTGGCTATAAAGGGCATATTGGACAACTGAGAAAATTTGAATATAGACTGTGAATTAGGTAACGATATTTTATCAATGTTAAATTTCCTAATTTTGATAATGTTGAGGTTATATAAGTGGATGTTCTTGTTCTCAGGGAGTATACACTGAAGTATTTAGGACTAACAGACCATATTTAAAACTTACTCATCAATGGTTTAGAAAAAATATGTATAGCTGTAGAGATAAAGTGACTGAAAAACAAATGCAGTAAAATTTAAATTATTAATGATGTTTGGAAAAGAGTATGTGGGAGTTTTTTGAACTTGCATCAAAATAAATGTTAACATAAACACTTAGGGAAATAAAGACAATCCTGCGTATTTGCTTTTTATTGTTTATATTTTCCCAGTTAGCATATAGGCTCCATAAGGATCTTGTCTTCCTTTCTCACTGCTGTATCCTCAGCACCCATAACAGTGTCAAAATATAGGACTTCAATCATTATTTGTTGAGTGAATA
Source organism: Orcinus orca (assembly GCF_937001465.1). Lineage (NCBI taxonomy): Eukaryota > Metazoa > Chordata > Mammalia > Artiodactyla > Delphinidae > Orcinus > Orcinus orca. The sequence continues at coordinate 58,413,981 of NC_064575.1, read as the reverse complement.
AAAGAAAAACAAAGACAAGTAACAATAAAGTGGATTCCCATGCCTTTAATTTTTTTCTCTCCTGAAACCTTACTAAATCTTAAGTGAAATAAGTTTTTCAAAAGTTTTTCAAAACTTAAGTGAAATAAGTTTTTCAAAAGTTTTTCAAAAGGGGAGAAAATACACAAGGGAAGGAAGAATTAAAGACAAGACAATAACTGCCACCCCTCAACCCTCCCTCTTTGCAGAATATTGGAAAACTTTGTTCTGGGAAATCTAACCAAACCTAGTGAAAACAGTTAAATAAATTATATTTTGATTCTTTCCAATAAATGCCTCAGTCCGTTTGCTTACGGTCTGTATTTACCATACAGTAAAGCTCAAGTTGGCAAGCATCACCCAAGTGGTAAGAATCGTTTTTCAAAGATCAGCTTGTTAGTCTCTCACTTTGAAATATAAGCAAATAGCCAAGAATTTAAAATATCAAGAAAAGCCTCAAAGATGAAAGATAAAGACCAAAACAAACAACAACTTGGAATAAACAAGACTATGAACAGTAAAGGAAATTTTAAAATCAAATAAGAGAGCTCTTGGAAATTAAAAACAAAGTGAGAAGAGCAATGGAAAACTCATTAGAAGACTCGGACGATGAAGTTGAAGGAATATTCCAGAAAATAGAGAAAAAATACAAAGAGATGAAAATAGGAGAGAAAATATAGGAAAATTAGAGGGCCACTCTAGGATGTCCAATATGTGAACAATAGGTATTCCCAAAAAAGGAGGAGAGAAAAATGTGTGTGTGTGTGTGTGTGTGTGTGTGTAGTGGGGTGGGGAAGGGGTGGAATCATACACCAAATAATTAAAGAACATTTATAGAACTGAAAAATATGAATTTTATGGTTAAAAGGGCCATCAAACCTCTAACAATATCAATGAAAAAATATCCATGACAAAGTAGTTTCAGTGAAATTTCAGCCCTTCAATCTTCTGGGAGTGGGCTTCAGACAGGAACATGAGAAAGAATCAGTAATTAGAATGGTTTTGGCCTTCTCGAAGCAATATTGCAAAGTAAAAAGCAATGGAGTCATGTTTTCAAACTACTAAAGAAACATGATTTCAATATAAAATTTTATATTATCCAAATAGTCAGTTGTGAGAGTAGAATAGGGACATTTCTGACATGCAAAACTCTCAAAAAAATTTTACCCCTATACAAAATTTTTCAGGAAACTCCTGGAGAATGTCCTCCACCACAATGAAAGGTTAACTAGGAAAGAGGAAGACATGGGACATAGGAAACAGAAAATCCACCAGAGGTGAAAGAAAAAGGGAATCCCCAGGAAGATGGTAAAGGGACATCCCAGAATGACAACTGTGTATCAGGCACAAAGGGTAACCAGTCCAGCAGAAGTATGCCAGAGCCTTCAAGAGGAACTTGAAGAAAATGAAACTGATGATCTACTTGGTAGGTAGGAACCTAAGAGGTTATTAAGATGACCCGAAGAATGTTTGGGTTCAGTTTTTTATAAGTCACAGAAAACTCTGCAGAGGAGAAAACAAGGTAATGATAATTTCAGAGAAAACAAAAAGTTGCACAGGAAAGTAACAGTAGTCCAGTTTACTGCATGACTCAGCTCTGAATAACATAGTCAGACATAGCCACTCAATATTGATCTAGCCATATTTGAAGGATGGGGTTGGTGGGTGGGGGAGGATGGTGTGTAGGAAAGAAACAGGAGGAAAAGGGAATAAGTTCTCATATTTAATAGTGGAAAAATCAATCGATAATAGTTATATCAGCCATGGTTCAGTCAGGAGAGCAGAGTCACTGGGTGTTACAGATGGAATTATAGGAACTAGATCTTATATGATTGTGAGAAGAGCTGAGGAAGGGAAGATCTGGAAGGAAAATTGGAGGGAAAAAGAGGAGTCACTAATATGTGTGAGAAGCCAAGTGTGACCAACCACCATAGTGTGATGGCAAAGGGGGAATTTGTGGAGAGGTCTCTGGAAATCTACTGCCTCTGCAGCTGGTCATCTAGTAGTGGGCCTGGGGGCTCTGGATAAGCAGAGCGGCATTCAGAAGAGCAGGACGTAGAGCAGAGCGAGTTTCAAGCTGGTACCTGCTGTATACCTAGGCTTCTGTCTGTCACTGCATCATATTGAAAAAGAGACCTCCAAGAAAGTCTTGAATGCTGTTTCATTTCTGTCCCCCCAAATCCCATGTAAATTCCTCTTTTATTCAGCTCCAACCTAAAAGCATTACATGCCAGAGGATTTGAGAAATACAGTTCCCAACTTAACCCAAGTGATAGTATAAACCACAACAGTCCATCTCTTGACAATCTGGCATCCAATACATACGTCTTTTAACCACATTTAACTTCCAAATAAAGATAAATGCAAATTTATGCTTCTACAGTACATGGCACAGCTACCTGCACAAAAACATACAGACTGGCTTCCCGAAAGAGGATACCCAAAGTATCAGATGTCCCTTTATTAATCTTGGGGTGAAATTCATTCTTTTAGCTGAGTCACTCGCTATTTCATATTCGGTAGTTTAAATACTGAGATATGAAGTTAACTATCAATACAATTTACACAACTTATGTTAAATAACAAAGGAGTAGGAGATGACAAAATATTGATATTTGTTATTTATATCAAATCAAGGAAGAAATACTTACTGCTATAGTGTGTGTTTCTGAAGCTAGTTATGTGATTGTTATTGGTACTTATAAGTTACTTTTATCTAGGACTGAAGTAGATGGACAGCCTACTAAAGTCTTGATTTGTATAACAGAAAAACTTTAGGTCTGGCTTACAGAAGTGTAACTTGAGTCACCACAATAGTCACAGCCCCTTAACCAACCCAGACTTGAGCCAGTTCACAGCCCCAGAGCTCCTTGAATGAAGACAAGGTCAGGTCTCTTGAGCAAGGACTCTCACAGTAAATCTTTCTCCTGATCTCCCCCCACAGGACCTGGAGCCATTTACTCAGAGGACTGTGTTTTGGGGAGGGGGAAATAACTAGACTTTGGTTAATTTCTTGACACCCAAAATATCAAGAGAAGGGGTTTATGAAGACTGGGTAATTGATAGAGTTTGGGCTTGGGTTCATCTCCCAATGGGCCTAGTGGATCTCCAAATTCATGCCATGGCTATTTCCTCAGTTCTTGAATGAACAGTTGGAGTAGACGTAATCAGCAACTAGAACCCCTATGTTGATTCTTTGACATATATATATTTGTATTATCATGTGTATAAGGTATAAATTATTATTTTTAAATTTTCTATATTCCAAAATTAAAGCAGCTTATGAAGATGCATAATAATACTGCAAAATACAACATTAAAAATAGGTGAGAAAAAATTGAGCAAGAAATGAGACTAGTACATAAAGTACCTGACCATTTTGTATACTTGCTGATGGTAAACCACAAATTTGCTCTTGAATAGTAACGCAGTTCATTATAACCATAAGTTAAAGAGAAATCAATTGCTTAGGAGAGGTGGATCTACTTGGGATATCAATACTGAAAAAAGTTCTGGGGAGGGTGTTTCCTGCTCTTAGGGATGCTTGTCCTATTGTTCATCTCAATTAGCATAACTAATTGAGTGTCCACAAACAGTGAAAAGAGACATTCTCTTCTATTAGTGAAAACTGTCTCATTCTTAAAATAGCTGAGAATCTTTATCTCTTGTTATTAACCAAGTGTAGTAACACTTCCTTCCAGCAACCACATTCACACAAAAAAGAATGGAAATGACACTACTTTAGTTCAAAAGAGTTCAGAATGCACAAGATTAAATAAAGGGAATAATTTTAAAGCTTCAGGTCAAATCTTGAGTTCTTTTCTTATGAGCTGGTCTGAGTTGGACTTCCTTTGAAGAGAGCCTCCTGGATCTCTTCCATGGGGATGAAGAACAAAATGAGAAATAGGCCTTATCACATCAGTCTACAGAAAGAGTTCTCAAGTGGCAGGACATAGTATTAATATTTGGAGGAGTCAAATATTTACACATTTTTCAAATGTTAAATAAGTGATTATGATGTGGCTTTTAAAAACAACAAATTAGCCTGGATAAGGACTGGTCAGTGACCTGGTTGAAGATCTTTCATATCAATTCATTTAATTATTTCATACAAAATATAATAAGTGAACATAGGTTATCACATGCAGCTAGCAAAATGGACATTCGGCTTATATTTAACAGAAAAAAAATATCAATTTTGATACAATGACAAAAATGCCATAATTTGTTTCAAAGTAAGTAACGGATAAATTCTAGACTGGAAGAATAAGTATGACACCACCAAATTTCAACAATGAATCAGAAGATTGTGGGAAACTTTAAATCTGAGGGTATGAATCTGATAACATAAAAGATAAGAGAACTCTAAATCAATTAGCTAATAAACATGAGAGTCAGAGCCAAAGTCAACCAAATCTGTGAACATAAATACTCAGGAAAGATTTAGAAAATGTAAACTCTATTCTGCTGCAGCCACATCATACTGTCATAAAATCACTAACATCTTATGGTTTTTAATATCAAAAAAAGTATCTTAGAAAGATCCCAAATAGAAACTTAAAAAGAATGGCATGGGGAAAAACTTTTTACAAGTGTAACACAAACATAGAAACTATAAAGATAAGACTGACAAATTTAACTACATAAAATTATTTTAAAAGTTTTAGCATAGTAATGTACATCAAAAGTAAAGTTAAGAGACAAATGATAAACCTGGAAAAATATTTGCAACTCAAATAACAAAAGATTATATATACAAAACAAATTGCTTGGGCATATTAAAGATGCCTAATTTCATTTAAAAGAAAAGAAATAAAAATTAAAACCATTGAGATACCACTTTTTGCCTAGGGGTATCAAAGATCAAAACACATTGGCCGGTATATAGGGAGATGGGCACTTTCATACATTGTAACTGGATAGAATCTCTGTGGAAGGCAATTTTAAGGATACACACACACACACACACACACACACAAGTATGTCTAACTGTTTGATCCAACTTTTCTACTTTTAGGAACTTATAATACAAATTTAAAATGACCCATGAAAAGGTTAATTGAAGCATTGCTTATAACAGAAGAAGAATGTAGATAATCTGAATGTCTATCAGTAGGGACCTGGCTAAATACAACCATACAATGAAATGATAGGTGACTGTATAAAAACAACAAGAACATTCGCTATGAACTGATACTGAATGAACTCTAAGATGCATGAAAAAAATCGAGGTGCAAATTAGTGAATAGAGTATTCTACTAGTTGCCTAAAGGGGTGAAGAATATATATGTGTATACACATGCATTTTCTTGATAAGCACAACATATCTCTGGAAGTATACTAAAAACCTGGAAGGTTGTACATGAATAACTGGCTGTTTCTGAGGAGGAGAACTGGCTGGCTGGTAGAGAGGCTTTTCCCTGTATGCCCTATATTAACGATTGAATTTTAGCTGTATGAATGAATTACAAGTCAAAAAAGTAAAGTAGTCAACTTGCTTCTAATCTATAACATCATCTCCCCCCACCCCCACCCCACCGGCACTCAGTTAACCTTCTCTATCACCAGTGTATGGCATGAAGTCAACCTCGTCAGTACGCTTCTCTGTAAACAGACACCAGACACATGCCTATTTATAAAGCGAGTTTAATGAAACCACCGTCTAAACTCAGTTTGAAGAAAAAGCCCATTGAGTCTCCAAGATGGAGAAACTGAACTCTGAGCCTCAACAACAACACTTTCACAGTTTAGAAATGAAAGGACACAGAAATATGGGGTTAAAGTTAATGATAGTTTAGGATCCACCAGGGATGTGTTTTTTAGTAGCAAGAACATTCCTGGGTTCTTGAAATCAGGAGAAATATTCAGTGAATGGCAAGAAAAGAAAAGAAAAAAAAATTCTGCTTTATCAACAAACTAGCCCAAAGAGATTTAGTGTGAGATTCTAAGTACCCCAAGAACTAAGTGTGACAGATCTCTTTGAAGTTCCATGGTGTCCTTTAAAAAGCACAGACAGACCAGGAGAGAGCACAAGGAGAAAGGAATTAGGAATCTTCTTTACTTCTAGTGCCCGTTCTTGTCTTGTTAAGAGCATTAACCTATCTTCAGCAGAAGTGGTGCTGTTAAAATTCTTTTTTTGTGAAATGGATCTAGGAGTTCACTAAACTGAAAAGTATCTCTGGTTTAAAAAATGCCATCAGTGCAACCCAAATGATTAAAATTTTGGAAAGTAACCTTTGAAGACAGAGATTGAAAGTGGTCTGTAAATTTAAGGATGACAGTGGCTAACTCTCATCTTTCTATATTGAAAATTCATCAACGATGAGTTTGTCCTGACACTGTTAGACTCTGTAGCAAACTTCTTGATAGAAATAGAAAATTGATTGTAAACCAGAACATGGTAGGGGTGAAAGAGATCTTGTTCTAATTTCCTAAAAATACCAACAAGGAAACAGATCCAGAGACTTGCCCAAAATGACCCAGGTGGTTAATGGTAGAGCTAGATCTACTTGGTCTTGTGCTTATTTTTGTCTTTATATATTTTAAAAGACACTGATGACCACTAACCTTGAATGAGTCCCAAGGCTGTACAGAAAGGTAGATGGCTTATTTATAGAGGACTTTGTTCTTTCATGGATTTAACTCCTTTAGAAGTGCAATAAATTTGGTGGGCACATGTGTGAGTGTATGGGAGAAATGGTATTTCTGATGATTGGGGGATATTCACTGGAATATCATGTCAAATGCTGGGCCACTCCCTAAACTGAAATGTTTCCTATCACTTCCAAATTCTGTGACAAAAATCAAAGACTCTGAAAGCTAAGAAACAGATCCACTGTTGCTGTTATGTGCTTTGTCAACTCTACTTGTGCCCTATGGGCCATTCTCAGGGGCTGAATTTTCTTATGTGGGAAATGGGACCAGGGACTTCAACTCAGATTGACTTGGGTGTTCTCAGACATACATAAAGTGAATAACACTAAAATTCTTAGCACATAAATACTGCTATGTAATAGTGATTCCATTAAAATAATTACGGATAGGCATTAATGGAACAATTAATAAACGTGACTATTTTAATATTCTTGTTGTTTCTATATGATTGTCTCAAGTCTCCAAACTTCTGAACATCTTCTGAAACTGAAGGCATAGAGAAAGAAATTTAAATGATACAAAATGCTAGCATAATAATATGGTACCTGAGGTCATATTTGCAAACATTCCTCCTGCCATGGTGAGCAGTATAAATTCTTATCTTTTGCCTAGGGGGTAAATACATTCATTCCTACAGTAATGAATTCAGGACAGAAGATTTCACCAGAATGAAATCAGATAGCGTAAGTGTATTTAGTGTAACACTTTGTTAAACAGAGTATTCCCCAAACTCAAGGCACCTAAAAGTTCAATTCAGGAGACTTTTGAGGGTGGGGGAGGGAGGAAGATTATGAATGAGAAATACTTCAGTAGAAAGTGAACTTTTCTTTGAAGAACCAAGGCCCCAGTTTCTAGCGTACGCCAAGAAAGGGATCAAAGTTTTTTGTAAGTTTTTCCGCAGGAGACACAAAGTCAAGAAGTACAACCTCTAAGGATAAGCAAAGTATTGGAATACTCTTTTTACTCCCTAAACCGAAGACGCGTTTTAGTTTCAGCCTTGCTAACATCTTCCTGTAAAACAAAGCCAAGACGTAAAACTTAAGAGTGGCAGAGGTGTGGCATCTTTCGGGGTGCGGCTCAAGTTTAAACGCCACTTTGGAAGCAGCCGTCCCGGCCGGGAGCTCGGAAAGGAAGGTTTAGGAGAAGCCATCAGTCAGTCAGATCTTCCTGCTGGAAGGTCGGCGCTGAGGTTGGAGTCGACCCCGGAGCAGCGGAGAAGACGCCTTGGGGGTGGAGACAGCTGGGCCGTCAGGCCAGCACAGTCAGGGGGCACCTCCACCTCAGCTACTCTTCAGTTTAGCCACCCACTCCAGGAAAGCCAGGAGGGGATTCGCCTGGGGTTAGGCCCGCTGGAGGCTGTCAGCGCTCTTTAGGACCTCAGGGACACCGGAGAGGTTCTGGCTTTAGGACCCAGGAACTCCGAGGCAGCCCTGACTTAGTTGCCTTGGACCACAGCACCACCTACTTATAGAAGCATCCCGAGCCTCGGCCCGACTGCATCTCCATCGGAAAGTGAGCTCGCCATCCCTTCGGCCTCCCGGGAGCGTTCTGTCTCCCACAGCTTGGAAACGGAGAAACCTTAGCTGTGAAGTGGCTGTGGAGAGAGCTCTGGAAACCGCACAAGTGGACAGGGACCCAGAGAGTGAGAGCGGGCGTAACCCTTGCCGTAGGATCGCACACACCGGCGGGGACGCAGCATCCCAGAGGCTGCGGACCCGCCCGCCCCGCCGCGCTCCTGCTAGGCGCGGTCAGTCCAGAGGACCCTCCGGGCACTTCGAACCCAAGGCAGCCGCCGGGATCCCAGAGCTGCTACGCGCTCCCGGCGGGTCTCGGCAAACTTTTCCCCATCGCACGTGCTAGCGAGGCGTCTCGCTTTCCGAGCCCTGGATGGAGCTCCGCGCCTAGGCACGCCGCACAGCCTGAGACGTAAGTGCTCACGGTAGGCGACCCGCGCCTGGCCACCGCGACCACGGCGCTTGGGTACCCCACTGTGGGACCAAAGGACCGAAGAGCGCGCCTTTAACCCTGCACCCTCGGGAACTGTGGAGCTCTTTTCTTTTCCGGAGCGCCCGCGCAAAGTCCTTTCCCCCGGGTCGGAGCCTATAGGTCTGCAGAGGTTGCTAATTCACTGATTGTAATCACCTTCCTCTCCAAGTTGCAGGCAGCTGTGCGCTTGGGGTTAAGCTGCTCCGCAGCTCCTGCCAGGCAGTGAGTTCGCTTCCCCCCTCCCTCCCCTTCTTAAATTGGGACGCGTGAAGAGGCAGCTGCCTCCCTGGGCCTCTCTCCACCCGGCTTCTCCTCCTCGTCTCTCAGGTTCAAGGCGGAAAGATGCTGGTTGCGCCGAACTGACCAGTGCAGGCCCCTGGGCTAGTGGCGACTCCCCCTCGGCGTCTTCCTCAACAGCGCGGACGGCGCCGGCTCCTCGGATGAGCCCTCCAGTTCCCCGACTTTGAGAGGCGTCTCTCCCCCGCCCGACCGCCCAGATGCAGTTTCGTCTCTTCTCCTTTGCCCTCATCATCCTGAACTGTATGGATTACAGCCACTGCCAAGGCAATCGATGGAGACGCAGTAAGAGAGGTGGGTTCTACCCTGCCGGAGGCGCGTGGGGTCGGGGTCGGGGGCGCGGGTGGCGGCGCTCGCTCAGGGGCTCAGGTGGGCAGGACCGTGCCCTCCACCCCCCGCCATTGCGCGCCACCGCTCCCCGCTTTCCGGTCTCCAGAGCTCGGCCGAACGCTGTCTTTTCCGTGCTCAGAAGGCGCGGCGAGCCGGAGCGAGACGCGCGGCGAGCCGGGCGTCCTGCGGGAGTTCAGGGCTGAGCGGTGCGGTCCGTACCCACGTTGACTGCCGAGCTTCTACTTCTGAACTCTTCTCTCTTTCGGTCTCTCTCTCTCTTTTTTTAAGCCTGGCATCCTTTTTTCTTGTTCTTTTTGTCTTTTTCTCTTTTTAGCCCTCTCAACCATCTTCCTTGCAGCTCATCTTTCTCTACATTCACCACCCACGTGCGCCCAAAGTCCTGACCCCAGATAGCTTTGGACACGGCCTACTACTCGGCGTGTGTGTGTGTGTTGGGGTGTGTGTGTATGTCTGTGTCTGCGCGCGCGTGTGGGATCGAGAGCTGGGGAGGGTTACCAAGTCAATGTGGAGGACCTGCATTTCTAGGAAAAGAGCAACATTGATTTCTTTTTCTGGACTCGAAGACTAGGTGGGATGACGTACTGAACTTAGCGCATTGAGCGGCAACTCGTGAGCAGGTTTTTTGGGGGGAACTCTTGCTTGCAGGGTGATGTTTTGGAGACAGGCCCGACTTTGCCCTCTCTCTTTACTCCCCTCAAAAGCAGCTACTTCTGAGAGAAGTGCCGGCGCTCAGTGAAACTCACTTGGCGGCTTTTTGACCTCCTTCCTCTCCATCACCTGTGTGCACTGCGGGGAGGCGAGTGGAAGCCTTCAGAAAGGTTTCAGAAAGCTAGATTTCCTGATGATTTAGTGCGCCTGTATTTCTGTCTCCGAGTTCTGCTGCGGCTGCAGCTAGTCCAACTGCGTTTTAGGGGAAGGGCTGCTAAACACTGTTAAGTCCCCTGAAGGATTTAAACGCAAACCTCAACACCCCCGCTCCCAGCACGCACAGCCCCACCTTGCAATACCGCCTCACGGAAGGTGCACAGCAGCCCCTTAGAGTTTATCCGTCTTGGTCGTGCGGTTTGGACTTTTGCGCAGTTAGGATTTGTGTTGAGGTTAACAGATTTTGATTTTTCTGGGATATGAACGTCTCGCTCGACTTGTGATGCGGTTTATTTACAACTCGTTTCATGGAATCTCCAGTCCTGCATCCAGATTTTGGAGAGAGGTTTCTGCGCCCTAATTTTTCAAAGCTTTTTGGGACGTCGTTAAGCTGTTCTCACCTACCCGCAGGGCTGAAGGTTGGCCGGCCAGAGGGCAGAACTCAGGATAACTTGGTGGTGTGCGATTTCCACCGCCTCTGCTCTCCAATTGACACTATGGAGCTGTGGTTTATGAGAAGAATACCCCTTTCTCTCGCCCTCATTTCTCTTACTCTCCTTGTCTCTCATTTCTGACATTTGGAAAATGCTTATTTTCAGAAGTTTTTCTGAATAAATGTACTAGGGAGGAATTTCTTCCCAGAGGCCATGAAAGTTTGATACTGATACCAGTCTTGCCAAAGTCCCTTTCCATCTCCTTCACCTCCCCTCTGCCTCCTTTCTCCACTCCGGTATTTTCTTTCCAGGTATCACTTCGTAGAGTTGGCAATTTTTGATTACCCTGGTCTAAGTGGTCAAAGTGTAGGGAGAGGCTTCCCTACACCCCTCACCCCCTGCCCCCAAGTAGACACTGCAGCCTATTTGGTGGAAAAGACTAAAGTGCTTTAAAATGTTCAGAATACAAAATATCTAAAATCCTTTGCCAAATTCTTGTTTCTTAGATGACTTGCTAATTCAGCGATGTCTTTCTGATCCACATTGCCTGCCCCATTGTGGTTGAATTGGGAAGAATCAAGCATGTTGCTTTAGTAGAACTTAATGCAGAGATGCTCTTTGGTGGAACATGACATTACAGCACTCCTGCGGCCAGAAGCGATACTGCATGCTTTCCTTTCCAGTGCCATCTCCAAAGTCCTGCCTATACCTCCTCCTATATCTGCTGCAAAACCTATTTGTTTCAAAGGTGCTTTAGCAAAATCTCATGGCAGTTACCACCACATCCCCAAGTGCTGACATTTAGAAACCCAGTTCTAAAGTGTGCAGGAGTAACTTTTGCCAGACAAACCTTTCAATTTAATAAAATTCAAATGCTTTCAAGTACATGTAAACTGGTAAGGTTGTAAAGAAAAAATTCTATCAAAATGTGTGTGTTTTCCTTAACAGATGTCCCTTCCCAAATCTCAAGCTTCTGGCTAAAATAACTGCAACCCTTAAAAGTGACCACACTATCTGTACCAACAAAGGGCGTACTGTGTTTTTAATTAAAAGTGGAACTACTTAAAGTGCTGGCTAGACAGTGTAGGGTGATAGTAGCTTTTCTGCTTTGCAAGGAAGCTTAAGGATTGCATTGTGAGAGTATTGAAATGAATAGAGATCTAACTCAGGTTGTGTGAATTGTCCCTCTTCACAGGCTTAAGCTGGTTTTAATTGATCTCATGTCCACTGATTGATCCTACACCAATTGTTGCGCATACCAAACAATTGGCCTTCCCAAAGGAGATTGATTTAAATTAGTTCCTTGGCGAATGCTTGACTACTAGCCAAATCATGTCAGCAGTGACAGTTGACATGCTAGAGCCTATTGTGGTACCAACATTTCCCCCTTTCCCTTTGTTTTGGGTAGTGGCAGTTAAGTATTACTTTCTAGGAAGAAAAGTGATTAGTACATTAAAAAAAGGTGTTGTGGCTTAGAAGATCAGTTATTTTCTTGGCTTTGTGCTGTGATGTCGGCAGCAGTGATACCAGGATTGGTTAGGCTAATGCCCGGGATCTGATTCTTTTTCTTTTTTTCATATTCCATCTGCAAATAATCAAACCTTCACTGTGGAGCATTCTCAGAACTCCTTTGGCATTATGTTTAGTCTGCTCTATGATCTCAGATGCTCTATAATATCATTTTCTTAATGAAATAAAATTCTTGGCAGAGATCAGATAATTTAGTCAGTTAAAATCAATTGCATCCAGTCTGGAATAGAGAGCAAATATATCCTTTAACTTTATGCTTTATTTCAAAATATGGCCAGAGGATTAGAGACTAGAATGTCAGATAAAACTGTGTATGGGAGAGACTATCATAAACAACACTAGCCATCTACTAGTCTTTTTGTCTGCTTATTTAGAAAACAAAATCATACAGTAAAAGTGCATTTGATAATCACTACTGGGGCCTGGCAGCAATACATTTGAAAGTAAGGCACAAACACAATAGTGAGAATGAATATCTTGTAGATGGGAGACACATGCCAACGTTTTGAAACGCTGATTGACAACTCATGTGGTGTCTATGTGGTAACTCATTGGCCCCTCACCCTCCAGTCCCCTTCAAAAACATAGTCGTTATTAGCTACTGTTAACCCCTGTGGCCTGTATCTGTCTTGGGACCTCTTATGGTTTATTTGTATGGTAAACTGGGTTATCCGATTTGTCTTATTTTTTGGAACGGTTGTAAGCCACATTTCAGGCCGCATTACTGAAAGGTAGATAGACAAATCATAACTTTATTATGGTCTTCTGGGATTTCTTGAGCTTAGTATGTAGTGATTTCATTTTATATCTCCTTCATTCTATTGATATGCCCAGTCACAGATTTACCAGGGATTTATGAAAACTTCTTGATGAAATTCTTTAAAAGCAGCAAGGCTCCCAGACATGTAATTGTGTTTCTGGTGGTCTGATGGTAGGGGGCGTGGTATGACAAGTGTTTCCCGCCATAGCCTTTTCCCTCCTGAAGCCTCAGCTTCTCTCTCCATAACCGCTCATTTTCCTACGATTAGATTTGGCTTCTTCCATGAATCTGAAGTGTTTATCACAAATAGTGTGGTATGTTACTGGCAACTTCGGTTGTTTAAACAAAACAAAACACTACATTTCCTCTTAAACCTTATAAGGCTGAATTAATTAGTGTTTTAAAAAATCAAATGAGTAGATGTGGAGATATTTACAAGTTTTACAAGTACTTTTAATGATAGCTTATTTCTCACAGTATTCTTTCAAAATACAAAATGGCACATGGAACATATTAACCTACGCTTAAAAGCTTCGGAATACATTTGTAGGCCTGCTTTTTTAAGTTTAGAGTGTTTCAGAAAAGCTCATGTGATGTTTTAACTTTGCAGCATAAATATGTTCTTTCTTTTCTTTTGTTCTCTTGTTAATGGGCTTTTCTTCCAGCATAATTCTGAGTTTTTCTGGCCAGTACCTTACCAGTGCGCAGAGGTTAGAAAGTTGCCATTTCCCCAACCAACGTCTTATTCCTCTCTTGAAATTTGGCAGTGATTCAGAATAGGTGACATTTCCTCAGGCCTCCACTTATCCTGGCTTTCGTTATCTGTTTATAAAACTAGCTTGGGTCAAATCCAATGTTTACAGAAATCACAAGTTGGAGACGACACTTCTAATTTCTTTTTTTTTTTTTAAATAGATTTTATTTATTTATTGGCTGCGTTGGGTCTTCTGTTGCTGTGCGCCGGCTTTTTCTATTTGCTGCGAGCGGGGGCTACTCTTGGTTGTGGTACGCGGCTTCTCATTGCTGTGGTTTCTTTTGTTGCAGAGCACGGGGTCTAGGCGCGCGGCTTCAGTAGTTGTGGCACACGGGCTTAGTTGCTCCGTGGCATGTGGGATCTTCCCGGACAGGGATCGAACCCATGTCTCCTGCATTGGCAGGAGGATTTTTAACCACTGGGCCACCAGGGAAGCCCCGACGCTTCTAATTTCTTAATGCAAAACTACGTCTTGATTTATTCAGAGACTAACCGGACAGTTTATAGATTATCCAGGCTTTTTACTTCTTTTCTTCCAACTGACTGCCTTTTGAACCTTTTTTTTTTTTTTTTTCTGGAAATAAGCACTCTTACCCCTCCCAAGTTCAGGAAATAGATGACAGACAAATCATGTGACAGAGTACTTGAGAACCACCCTGCTAAAAGGAGGTGGTAAGCTCTGGGATAAAAATAAAGTTTAAAATGTTCTTTTTCCAAAATGTTGTGATGGTCACTGTTTTTTTTCCCCATTATCTGCCACAATCAAGGATTGACCATTAGATACAGTGTTGCATGTCATATTTATACATTTTCACAATTTTAGCTGGAATAAATATGGAAGGCACTAATGAATACAGTACATAAGTAGTATACGATTATATATGATAGGGAAGGCATATCTACTTACGTGCATATACGTACGTGTATATGTAGGTATGTGGGGTGGGGCATGGTGTAACTATGGAGAATTGGGTTTTTGTAACTAAAAAGGATTTTTACTCGTCTTTCCCATTTTTCATCTTTTTCTCGGGACAACAGAGCAGGACAGGGGTAGGTGGGGGGGCTGAGGACTAGAGGAGGGAATGGGTAAGGATACGGTGTTTTTATTCTTTCCAAGACCCACCCCCCACGTATCCTTCTCTCCTCTAGGACCTTTCTGTAACCAGTCACCCTCTTTTCAAGCCTGCTGCTATCCCGCCATCCTAAAATTCCTAATTTCCTTCTTTCTCACCTTACTTTCCAATCTTTTTCTTGACTTCAACCCTTCTCTTGTCTTGCCTAATAATCCGCTTTCATTCACTCACTTGTCAGTCTGTCACAATCTGGCTTCTACCTCCACCATTTCATCAAAAGGATTTTCTTAATGGTCATCCATTCTCACTACTCACCTCAGTGCCAACCCTGCCAACGTTACAGCCCTCCCGTCTCAGAGATTATCACTCCTTTCCAAAGAAAGTCTCTTCCTCTGGTTAGTGACACTGCACTCTAGTTTCACCTCCCATATTCTGCACATTTTTCTTCTTTGGTCCCCTCATTTGGAGTAGGTGTCAGCTCCTATTTCTTTACCTTTATTCTTTCCCTTGGGGAACTTTATCCATCCCTTTATCCTCAACTGCCTTTTCCATGTAAAGTCCTTCAATTTTATCCCCCCTTTTTCTTGAACTCCAGATTATGTTACTCTCTGATTTCCCAACTACTGCCATATGGATAAATATTTCATGCACCCTCATATACGGATAGGTATTCCATTCCATGCACATTCAGTCTTGACAACTCAATTCCTCTTCTATATGTGGAATTACTCTTCCTCTCCCAAATGTGTTCCTGTACCTGTGTTCCTTTTTTCTGTTCAGGGGTTTCTGTGTGTCAAGGCTGGAAGCCTAGCTGTAGCCTTTGACTTTCCTATTGTCTCTTTTGTTGGCTTGTTCAGTCTTAGCGGGTATCAGAAATGTTGTTTACGTCTACCCCATACTCTCCATTCCCAGAGGTATTTCCTAGCTCAGGTCCTCACTGACTCATTTCCCATCATCCACTTCTTCCTCACTCCATCCTTTACAATGCTGCCATGTTGAATTTTTCTCAATGTGATCCACAGATCTGATCATGTTACTTCTTTGCTAATAAACCTCAAACCTCCCAGGTCTCCATATTGACTGCAGAGTAAATTCCAGCTTCTTTCACTTTACATTCAAGGTACTCTACCATCTGACCACAGCCTGTTTCCAACCTTCCACCACCACGAAAGCACTGTATGCTTAAGCTACACCATATGAGTTCATTTCCAAGCATACCGTTATGTTTTCATGTTTTTGGGTTGTCGAGCCTGTGGTGGTGCCCAGCTAAATAAAAGGTCACCGTTTCTGTGAAGCCTTCCTGGAATTTTCCCTAAAAGCTTTCTTAGCTTTTCATGCTACTCCTAAAGGACTCTCATTTCCCCCTTTATTTTGGCTACTTTGCCACATGTGTCATCTTTACTATATTTTAAGCTCCTCTAGGGCAGAACTTTGGCATATTCATCTTAATACTCCCCAAACCAGGCCAACTAGAGTGCTTCCTCCACAAGCTGTGGCTGAACAAAAAGTCAGTGATGATGAGATTTTGTTGTTTGCCCTTAAAATAATGCTAATGACTTAATGAGAAATGTTTTTCTTTTCAATTCGAAGCTCTTTGGGCATAGTTGAATGAATAATTAGGATAATAGGTATAATTTGATTATTTACTATTCTTTTTTAGAGTTTAAAGATGAGCAACACTGATGTATAAAAGCATCCCAGTCTAGCCTTATTCTGAAGTCTCTGATAATCTTCAGAATTTCAGAGTACACTAGTGCTTGTGTGTGTATTCATATACCTGTTTATTATTTGAATGATAGAGTATCCCAAATGGTGGGTGAGTTTGGACAGGGGAGGGGGGAAACTCTGTGGGAGTCACCCATATCTAAAAAATACTTCTAAACGGAGGGCCAGTAAAGGATTTTCATCCCCAAACACTTTGTCTGTATGAATAATTATTTAGAGAAAAAAGAAAGTAGCATTCATCTTCTTAAAAGGCAGTCATATTAATAACATAAATAAATTAGTGCAGGCAAACATTCAATCTTATATTTATGACTTTAGAATAATAAATATAGCAGTGTAGACATACCTGTGAGAGACACAGGTGTGTGTGTGTGTATGTGTATGTGTGTATTTTAGAACAAGTTCTTCTGTAGGTGTGAGTAGACTACATAGTTTTTTGTACAGTGCCTTCCAGGAGAGCACTGACATTTTGCTACCCTTTGAAGGAGGTGAGACTGGTTTAACTAATAAAGAAGGTGAGCTGCTTACTGAAATGTATAATTTAAAAAACTAATTTTTAAGTGGAAGAAAGCTTAGAACTAGAATCCAACCCTCCCGAATTCACTGGCTTTTCCTGTACACAGTACACTCTGAACATCAGTGTTCGTTTTAAAAGAAGAAATCACCTTTGAGCCCATTCAAAAGTTCTTTGGACCCAGAGTTTTACTGAGCCTCAGAACTTCCTACAACTCATAATTACGCCACTAAAGTAACTGGTATTAAGGAACCGAAGGCTGAGTGGGTGGAGTAACTGCGGTGTAAGAGCATAAGTGTGATCTGGTAAAAACTTGCATACTTGTGTTGCTAAATTTTTTATCAATGTTCTTGCATATGAATTATGGGAACTTCTTTCATTTCTGGTACTCCCATAGCCAGAACAAATATCTGTGTGTCTGTGGGTGTGTGCTTGTGTATCAATATGTTTGTTTGTAGGTGTGTATGTATGAATTTTGTACATACACTTATGTGTTATGTATCACATAAGTGTTATGTACCATAACACCATCATATGATCAGCATAGCCAATCAAGGTTAGAGAAAAGCTAGTCAATATTATTATTTTTACTCTTAAAATGTAGAGAAACTAATTGTAGGTAGCTCTCCACCTTATCTTGTCATTTGGGGAAAACCTTTACAATTTACTTAAAACCATTTGATTTTCATCACCTGCTGAAGGATATTAAGAGCGCTTATAAAACAGCTGGTTCTGCACGTTTCTTTTGAGCAAGGCTTCTTAACTTGGGGTCCAGAGATGGGGCCAGGGTTTCTGTGAGACTCCTGAAATTAGATGCAAAACGTTTTCTGTTTCTTTTTAGCGTGTAAAGAGAGGATCTAGAGCTTTCACTGAGGTCTTCAAGTGGCCATGGTTCATCTTTCCTTCAACAGGTTAAGAAGCATTGGTTAAAGAAATAGGAGGTAGACCTTGTTAAGGAGCATGATGCCAACTGGCTGCTTCAAATTGACATAAACTATTAGGAAACAAGTGTGTATTTTCCATATGTGGGTTTCCAGCCTTTTGCCGTGTGTATAATCCACAATGTGAGGACACATTGGAAACACTATCTCAAGACTTATTTCAGTAAATAATTACTTGGCTAATAATACCTTTCTCAAAGGCAATAGTTGTTACATTCTATTTCCCTAAAAAGTTTATAAAAGTACAAAATAAACACAGAATAAGGGGTTCTGTTAAAGCTTCTCATATAGTCTAATTTTTATCTCATTAATAAAACAGTAATATACAGTTTTAGAAATCAGTGTTGCAATTTTCCAGCTGATGATGTGCAGTGCTGGCATTGATAGGATTTGTATGTTTCACACTGCCAGTTCACAGACTGGTCAGAACCAGGCTTAGCACTCTTCAATTCTGGCCACGTAGGCTTCTACAAGATCCTTGCTGCTGGGTCAGCACACTTAGAATTTTTCTACCGTGATGGCCTTCCTCTCTCACCTACCACTGGATTCAGCAATCCAACCAGCCACTTAGCAGTTAAAACACACAGAGCGATAGAGGGCGCACTTTGCATTCTTTTCCTCGTGCTTTGTTCTCTGAAATGTTGTAGGTTTTTGTGCTTGCCTTGCCCTGCCCTGCCCTGCCGGGTAGGTTCAGGTGGGAAACCTGTTCTACTCTTTCCAGTAAGATTGAGGCTGTGAACAATTTGACCTCCTCATGGAGAGACAGGGAAAAGGAAAAAGTAAAGAGAGCTTTCAGTTTTACTGAGGATTTCTGGTTTTGGTCCCTAGTCTCCTTTTGACAAGACCTTCTCGCCAAAAGGCAGACTTAACCAAACTCACAGTTTTAATATCTGTGAGGCAGATATGAAAGCTAGAGATTGTGTTAACCGGGAGGTGGATTCCAGCTTCTATAGCCACTTTGGAAAACATTAGTTTTTCTTTTTTTTAAATTAAATTAAATTAAATTAATTTTAATTAATTAATTAATTAATTTTTTTCTTTTTTTTAAAGAATGTTTTCCGTAAAGTGCATGCCTAAAAATTTAAGCAATTGGTAAAATTCGGAGTTGACCAAACGACTCCAAGTTAGTACTTCCCAATTGTTTGCCAAATTCTTTAATCTTTATGTAGAGACCCATTTCATTCAATGGATCTCTCACATTGCAACCCTTTGAGAATGGTAAAAACTGTCTGATCTTATCTTGAAAAATCTCGTTTAATTTTTTTTAGGTTCTCTTTCCCCTTCACGTAATAATGTCTGACATAGGATTTAAAAATTCTCTGGCCCTTCATTGTTGATCACCTTACATTCTGTGTTCTAATGCCTCTTTCTTGGCTTTTGGGAACTCCCTGGCAGTCCCTTGGTTAGGGCTTGGCGCTTTCACTGTGTGGGCCCGGGTTCAATCCCTGGTCGGGGTGGGGAAACTAAGATCCCGCGAGCTGAGCAGCGCTTCCCAAAAAAAAAAAAGTCTGGCTTTTAATGTTGAAGACAGTTGTGCTATATCTTCATTAACCTTCCTGTGTATCTATGTATTGATAGTAGACCAGGTTTCAAGTTGAGTCATAGCTGGGTTAATATTCCCATGATCGAGTGACGTGTCCTGTGCCCATCACACCCTTCCCCTCTGCCACCCCCCCACACCCCATAGCCCTTTAGAGTGACTGTGGTATTCATTATTCTCAGGTGTTCCACTGCTATAACTGGTCTTTGAGGATTCTGCACTGAATGATCCCAGTGGCATGGGAAGAATTGTACCTGGGGCTCCCAGGTCACCATCCTTAAATATAAATTAAAGCAGTCCTAGTCTGTGACTTGTCCTCTGGGTAGTTCTTGTAGGTGGAAGAATATCTTGTTAAAATTCTAATTTTTGACACTCACTTCTTGATGATGTTTTAGAGGAGCACTTCTTTGGAAGTGTGTGTATGTATGTGTGTTTAAGGGTCAGGTTTACAGGATATTTTGAGGGACTCCTGGGTATTAGTTCTGAGCTCTAAGTCAATATGAAGACATGACAGAGAATAGCTGTAGGTGGAGTGAATAGAAAGAGCAAACATTAAACTTTTCTGTTGACACAAGGATCTGGGTATCTGTCTGATGCTTAGGGAGAAATCAGGGCTGTCTTACCCAAAGCGTTCCTTCTACTGGTGAAATATACCTCGTGGTTACTATCCTTCCATCAACTTAGTATTATAGAGAAACTTTGTTAGGGATAGGAGACTAATTTGAAAAACCAAATGTTGTTTGATAGTGGACAGCAGTGGTTCCCAGAGGTGTGATTAGTGGGTTGAGGTTAGTTTGTTGTGGAACCTCGGAAAGCCGTTCACACCACTCCTGGGGGTCAATAAGTCATGTCCTGGCTGATGTGATTCTTGACTGAATCTGTCAATTATGAAAGATTTCTTTGTCCCTCTCCCTTTGAATAATACTATCCTGAAAATTGATCTAGAGCTTGGCAATTGTCTCTTGAAAATTGATGGCCCAAAGTTATGAATTTTGTGCACTTTAATTGTTCTCTCGTGTAGAAGTAAAAATAATTAGTTCTTTGCAGCTGCTGTGGGTGACCTCAACATGATTTTGACTTGAAAGCGACTCAAAATGAGTAATAACTGTTCTAAAGGCTTTGGCAAGCTTCAAGTAGTCATCTTTTTTGTTGAATTCTGGGAGAGAGTTTTGAAGAAATGGGAGAGTCTGGACCTAGAGAGAGGAAGAAAGCAGGATCACTCCTTTCCAAAACTTGAGGCCTGTCACATGGAAAAAGGGTGTAATTCGTTCTTCCCTTGGGATTAAGGCAAAATGAAGGAGGCTCATAGGGAGGAAGATTATGGCTTATATTTAAGAAACTATCCACTCATGTAAAAGACCCTTTCTTGATGCCCCGAGTCATTGGAAACTGCCCTTTTCCAGCAGCAGAGGGTATCTCTTAAGAGTGTTGTAAAGCCAGTGGCTGTATTGAGTGTAGAGAAACCTTGAAGGGCCACTCACACCATAACAGCCATGATGAGCACATCTGCAATGTATCTGGCATCTAATATTTAAATAGAAATTCTTGTTGACAATTATTCAACTCAAATTATAAGACCCAAATAATGTCCTTCCTAAATAGAGAACACTAAACAAAATCACTTCTTTAGATTCTTCATCACATGCCTCTGTCATCATTCTAAACTTCAGTAATAAATACTATTATACATATTGAAGTCTAATCTGAATTCCTAAAACAGAAAAGATGTATCTCTCAAGTCTTACAGGACCAGGATGCCAATTTCGAGAATGTTTCGTTATAAGAAGGTCAGATTTCAATGCAACTATAACCAGCATGGGTTATGCCATACAAATACTTTGCTTTCTTTAGTGGGGTTACTAGACTGGAAGATAAAGGAGCATTGGACAAAAATTCATTAATAATAATACTTTGCACTTATGAAAGCATAATAGGGTTAAAAATTCTTTTGGAACAGGTAGAGAAATGGACATATATCATCTTCTGTTACTTACTTGAATTACATTTGACAGAGTGGTGAGTAATGGATTGATGTGCACTTTGCAGGAAGCCTCTGGCATAGTAAAGGACCCCTCTTCAGCCTAGTTTGGAACAATATTTTCTTAATGATTAGGTTGAAAACAGATGGGCATGCCATCCACACTTGTGCATAATATGAAGTAGAAGAGGACACTTAAAAGGTCGGTTGACATTACAAAAAGATCTCGATGGCTGGGAATGGCAGGATGAATTTGTGAATGAAATCTTTTTTCTTTTAAACATCTGTATTGGAATATAATTGCTTTACAATGGTGTGTTAGTTTCTGCTGTATAACAAAGTGAATCAGCTATACATATACATATATCCCCATATCCCCCCCTCTTGCGTCTCCCTCCCACCCTCCCAATCCCATCCCTCTAGGTGGTCACAAAGCACTGAGATGATCTCCCTGTGTTATGCAGCTGCTTCCCACTAGCTAGAAAAAAAATGCAGAGTTTAGATCTTAAGATCAAGGACCCAACTATGGACGAATAGGATGTTGGAGGCAAGGGGTTACCACTGATTTTTGAGGTGACAATGTGATATAGTTGCAAAAAGAAGTTGGCTACATTGAGAGAAATATTTACCTAGATTAAAGAATGAGGCAGATGAAGGTCCTCAGCCCACACCAGTGGTTTGTTCTAGATGTCATTACTTTCAGAAGTGCATTTGCAGCACACATAATACTGTATTGATTTCCTAGGACTGTTGTAACAAAGTACCACAAACTGGATGGCTTAAAAGAATAGAAATTAATTTTCTCACAGTTCTGGAGGCCAGAAGTCCAAAATTAAGGTGTCAGCAGGTTTATACTCCCCCTGAGACTATAGGGGAGAATACTTTCTTGCTGCTTCCAGCTTCTGGGGACCCCAGATGTTCCTTAATTTGTGACAGTCTAACTCCAATCTCTGTCTTCACCTTCACACGGCCGTCATCCCTCTGTGATGGTCTCTCATCTCTTCTTATAAGAACACCGCTTATATTGGATTAAGGACCACACCAGTGACCCCATGTTAACTTCATTTCAGCTACAAAGACACTATTTCAAAATAAACTCACATTCACAGGTACTGAGGATTAGACTTCAGTGTATATTTTGGGGGGCACAATTCAACCCATATGTCCTAACCTGTGGCAGACCTGTAGGTTCTTTAAACCCTCATTTTCACAACTCTGTAATAAGTATTATTATTATTAATGATACCATAAAAATAATAGTATTAAAAGAAAAAGTAATGGCCATGGAAGTATAATAACTAATGGAGCACTGTACACAGCCGCTCAGATTGTGAACTGCACATAAAGCATGATATTAATGACAACCCCTGGAAGTGTGCACCCAGTGGCCCTGGGGGGAAGAATGCTTTAGCCATGATTTAGAAGTGTGTAGCTTTTGGAATCGGACTCTCAAATTCCTTCCTGCCCATGAAGTTCCACGAAATTGCACGAATCCAAAGAATCGCCTGAGTGTGCTGATTACATTTTTAAATAAATCCATGAATCAAATTGACTTCTTCAGCTAAAGCTGAAAATTCTGTTTAACTGGCTTCCTTCTGAAGTTTACAGAACTCCAAGAGCTGTTACCATCCTTTATGAAGTAATGTTAGTGAAGTAATTACTCAAATATCAACACGGTCTACTGTACAGTTGCTTCTGGTGTTAGAGGTATCTTAAATTAGTTCCCTCTGATATTGAGTAGTATCTAATATTGGCACTGCCAGGGAGCTGGATCTGTTCATACTTGTGTGCTATATATAAAGGGCTGGTAAGAACATACTTTTAAATGTTCTCACATTTTAAATGTGATAAATTTCAAACATACACAAAAACAGAGAGGGTAGCATAAGACTGCCTATCACCCAGATCAAACAAATGTTGAGATTTCATCACAGTAGTTTCATCTATTCCTTATATTCTTCTTAAGTTTTTATTGTTATGTGTTATAAAGCAAATCTCAGATGATACATCATTTTACCTTATCTATTTCTTACAAATACGGACATTTTCTTACCAAACCACGGTGCCATTAACATACCTAACAAAATTGCTTATTCCTTGGTAACACCTCATAATCAGTATGTCATCAAACTTCATCAGTTGCCTCAACAATATCTTTATACAGCTGATACGTATGAATCAGCACTGATGTAACACCCACTCATTGTACTTGGTTGGTATGTCCCTCAAGTTCCTTTGATTCTAGAGCAGTACTTCCTTCCCACCCAGTTTTCCGTGCCACTGACTTATTGAAAAGATCAGGTCAGTTTTCTACAGACTATCTGACATTCTGGATTTTTCCTTTTGCTCCCTTGTGGGGGTCGTTTGACTTCCTCTATCCTCCATGTTTTTGTAAACTGGAAGCTCTCCTTGAAGGCTTGATTACATTCAGGTTCAACTCTTTTGGCTAGAACGCTTCACAGGTGTTGCTGTGCACCTCATGTTACAACACATCAGGAAGCACACAATATCCCATTTTCTTAGTGATGCTAAGGTTAACCAGTGGGTTCATGTGGTTACAGCCTGATTCCTCCATTTTGAGGCTCCCATTAACCTTTCATGTAATGGTTTCTTCCACTGATGATCTTTGAATCATCAGTGTCTTCAGGGTTATAAAATAGTTTTTTTCTATTTTTATTCCTTCCACAATTATTAGCTGAAATTCTTCAATAAAAAAAGAACTGTTCCTTTTCAACCATAGATATTTTGTTAACTATGAAGCAGTTCTTAGAGAGCAGGCAATACACTTAATTCTTCCTCTTTAATTGCAGAGTAATTTTCAGAGTAATGAGTTGATGCATGTTTGGCTGGCCAGTGGGTCAACTTTGATTTGTGTCAAGCCATGGGCTGTCAGATGGAGGAGGTGAAGTCTTCCAGCAGTTTCTGCTTACTGAAACATTAGTGGTAGCATGACATTAAAAAACTCTTTTTTTGGCTTATGCTAACAGGAATGAAATGCAAACGTTCTGAAAACCTGAATTCTATTAGACATCTTCTGATAATGTTTTCTGTTAACAGCTTTCAGAGAAGCTACTGAGTGAACATACAGTAGCTTCAGCCTAGTGTAATCTGACACTCATTGGGTAGAAAAACAGTACTTTGTGCTACTTAAACACTCTCTGGAAGGCTTAGGGAGGGGAGGAAGGAAAATATTTGAGGAGATCAACTGGATGTTGTAGAATAAAAGTAGCGTCACCTGAGAAGGATTAAAGTTTCCTCAAAGCTTGACCTGAATGGCAGCCTGCCGCCTTGAATGTGTACCCCACACTCGTCAATGGCTCGGTTTTAGCTGTGTGGTCTTTAACTTGAAGGCATATGAAGAAAGGGTCTAGAGGTTATGTCTTCAGTGCAAAAGTGGCAGTAAAAGTTGTAAAAAAAAAAAAAAAATTCCTCCTACTTATTCTGCAGGTAGTTCTTGCTAATTACAGAAATCTTTCCTTTATCCATTTAAAACCCTAGCTCATTGCTACTAATTAAGTTGCCATTGATATTTGTTTCACCTGTTGAAAGATATCTATAACATCTACATTTAATAATTTGATTATTTAATGAAGTTGCAAGTTTAATTCACACAAATGTCTGTTGGGAGAAGTAGATAAGAGCACGCTAGAAGTTTCGAATAGAAACACGTTTAGTACATGGCTCATGAAAACAAACCTGTTGCTAGAGAAATACAACCCGGTAGGTGTGTGCTCTTCTTAGAAGTAAAGTGCCTTTGCAGTGTTTTGGTTTTTTTTTAACATCTTTATTGGGGTATAATTGCTTTACAATGGTGTGTTAGTTTCTGCTTTATAACAAAGTGAATCAGTTATACATATACATATGTTCCCATATCTCTTCCCTCTTGTGTCTCCCTCCCTCCCACCCTCCCTTTGCAGTGTTTTTAAGAGCAGAAAGTATTGTGAGCTGAAGAAATTGGTTATCTTGCAAGTCAGGGAAAGAGAACTGGCAAGGTATCTAGCTGCTTCTACTAATGATTCTTGAGAATGACTTTTCCTTCCTTCAACCTGTACATTTTTAAGTGAGAAAACAAATGAGCTATATCCACTAATTAGGGCCAGTAGTTCATGTCCCATTTTTTCACTTAGTTTTGAAATGTCTTTTGGTAATAAACCCTCATCTTGCTGAGATGTTTAGGTGTTTTGTCTTGGAAGTAAGTGGTAAAGACTTTGCACTGTGTTCATATAAGTCATTGGTTTAAAAACCACTAACTGCAGAATTTTTTATGGATATAATTCCAACATTTATTTATTGTTGAAAATTTGGAAAATAGAGAACAAAACAATGAAGAAAACAAAACTACCAATAATCTTCCCACTCAGCAGTAACCACTGTTAACATTTTGGTTTTTATCCTTCTAGATATTTCCACCCCTTGTACATAAATATAAGATTTTAAAACTTAATACATCATAAAGCACATATTCGTACCTATTTTAATGATATGTCTGCTTCATAAGTCATTGTTTACCATGACATTTTAAAATCCATTTCCTTATCATTGGGCAGATAAACATCTCAATATTAAGTTTTCAGTATTATTAATAATGCTGCTATGAACCTCCTTGTACTGTACATCTTTTCCCACATCTCTTTTCCTTAGGAATCATTCACAGAACTAGATATAATAATTAATATACTTTAACCATTACATTTATTGAGCACTTACTATGTGCCAATCATAGTTCTTTGTGCTACATATTATTTAATTCTCAAATGACCTTGTGCGGTAGGCTGTATTTTTCTTCCCATTTTATAAAGGAATAACCTGAGGCACAGGAGGGTAAGTAATTTGCCCAAAGTCACAGAACTACCAAGAGCTAGTAAGTGGTAAAGCTGGAATTTCAGTCTAGGCGTTTTGACTCAGCCATGCTCTTAGCCACCAAGATGGAGAGGTGAGGCTTTTGATCTTATTGCCAGTTGTTCTCCAGAATATGGTACTGATTCTTATTCTGTAGGTGGGAGATGGTGTGCATATGGCCTTGAGCCTTTGATACTATATTTTAAAAAACATCTTGTTGGATTATTCCTGTTGAGAATAGAAAGAAGGATCTCCCTTACCCTCAAGAAGCTCACTATTTAAATAGAAAAAAAATTCTCTTTCATTCCCCCCTGGCTTCATATAACATTAATATTCACTTAGTTGCATAAATCTTTATCCCTTTTTTCCCTCATCAATACCTATGATTTCTATACCTCTCTCCAGTATATTTTAAATCCTTCTTCTTCTGCATCTGTTGCCATTTTGTAGACCAGGTTATCACCAGCTCCCTCCCAAACCACACTGGTATCCTTCCATCTGATCTCCCTGCAATCCCTTCTCCAAAGGGCAGTCAGAGCAATTGCTTATAAAACAAAATCTGGAGCATTTGATTCCGCCACATAAATGCTTTAGTTGGAGTTTCCAACCCAAACTCCTTACTCAGCCTGAAAGGCTATGTGTGACCTGGGCACTTTTTATTTCTCCAACCCTCCTTTTGTTATCTCAGTCCTACTGGCCTCTTCCTGTTTCTCAAACACTCTAAACTTTCCTGTTTCAGGCCCTGTGCCTCTGCTGCTTACTCTGGTTAGAAAGCTCCTTTCCAGATAACTGTATCTAAAGCAATGCATTTCTCTAGCTCTCCATTTTCTGCAGTTAAAGTATCAGGGCCAGGATAGGGTGAGGCAAGAGGGGCACCTATGGCACAAATCTAAGGCGTGTACTTGCCCAAGCCTGAGAGAGAGCGACTCCCTGCATTTCCACTGTCGGAGCCTTGCTCCCCTCACCCTAGCTCCAGCCCTACTCTATTATATCAACTATTTATTTCTTAAACACTGTAGAATTTTCTTGTCCCTTTGGTAGCAAACACAGCATATTCATCAAAACCCATTTCTTTTGCCTCTTGGGTGTGGCCATGGGCCTGAGTTTGTCATGGAAAATGTATAGAAGGGATGTTCTTACTGCTTCTAGACCTGTCCCCACAAACCTCCTGTGGAGGGTCTCTCTTTCTTCTTGAGTTGGCCAACTTGGTGCAGAGGATCTAACCCCCCCTTCTCGGAGCCCCCAGGGGACATCAGGACCACCAGGTGAATGGAGCTTAGGTCCCTGAATGACTCCGTGGAAATCTCCCTACTGCACATCTGCACCTGACCCTGTGTCAGCAAGAAGCAAAACTCCTTTTGTGTTAAAGCCACTGAAACTCTGCCATGTGCAACAATGTGGATGAATCTGGAGAGCATTATGCTAAGTGAAATAAGCCAGCCTACCAGAGAAAAATACTGCATGGGATCACTTATATGTGGACTCTTAAAAACAAACAAACAAACAAACAAAAAACCACGTCAAACTCATAGAAACAGAGTAGAAAAGTGGTTGCCAGTGGCTGTAGGGAGAAATTGGTAAAAGGGTTCAAACTTTCAGTTATAAGATAAATAAGGTCTAAGGGTCTAACATGTAATGTGACTATAGTTGATAACACTGTACTCTCTCATTGAGATTTGCTAGAGCTTAAATGTTCTTAATCAAAAACAAAAAGTAAATGTGAGGAGGGATGGATGTGTTAATTAACTCGATGGGGGGAATCCTTTCACAATGTATACACATATCAAATCATCATATTGTATACTTTAAATATATTACAGATTTGTCAATTATACCTCAATGAAGCTGGAAAAAAACCCCAGA
Source organism: Orcinus orca (assembly GCF_937001465.1). Classification (NCBI taxonomy): domain Eukaryota; kingdom Metazoa; phylum Chordata; class Mammalia; order Artiodactyla; family Delphinidae; genus Orcinus; species Orcinus orca. The sequence goes on along the minus strand of NC_064575.1, from coordinate 58,385,860 downwards.
AAAACAAAAACAGGCTAGCATTTCTTGCCTTAACTGATGCAGGCTCTCTTATCCACACCAGAGCTTTTGCAACATAAGCTCCAAAAGCATGGTGACTTTGTTCGCATTGTATCTCTAGTGCCCAGTACAGTGCTTAGACTGTGGGTATCAAAGAAAAACAATTTTTAACAAATAAATGCAGAACATCAATAGCAGTATACAGGAAATTCAAGACAGAATGCTAAAAGGAGGATACAGATGAGAAACGTCTTCTGGGTTCAGAGGGGAAGGAGTAGATGATGCTCTAGGAAAAGATTTCATGAAAATGGAGACTTAACTCTTTTTTTTTTTTTTTGCGGTACGCGGGCCTCTCACTGTCGTGGCCTCTCCCGTTGCGGAGCACAGCCTCCGGACGCGCAGGCTCAGCGGCCGTGGCTCACGGGCCCAGCTGCTCCGCGGCATGTGGGATCCTCCCAGACTGGGGCACGAACCCATGTCCCCTGCATCGGCAGGCGGACTCTCAACCACTGTGCCACCAGGGAAGCCCGAGACTTAACTCTTAAACATAAGATTCACACTATTTATAAAGTGGTCCTTATATTTCTTAGTCGCAGATGTTTTGGAAACATATCAAAGGTACAGCACAGTGATTTCACACGAAATGTATAGAATTTAATACCAACAGCTTACATATTAGGCTATATCCAATCATTTTTATAGTTACAGGCCTATAACTGGAAAATATTGAAAATTTCTTGTCTTTATTTCTTACTGATTATGCCCAATATATGTTTGGACTTTTAAGAATTTAATGCAACGCAGAAGGAATGTCTGCTTTTATTACTGATACAGTGAAATTCCTTGATGTTCAAAGTTCAGTAGATTATTTTGCTTGCCTAATGATAGAAACGTTAGTTTGGGGATAGGATCTGGTGGCATTCCTTCTAGAAATGTCTATAGGCTCTAAGGAGAGGGCATTGTGTAGCATTGTACTGTTGATGATGGAAGGGTTTTTGGTCAAGATTAAGGATTTTTAGCCCTTTTAAGTAGAGAACCTGTTTTGATTTTCTGGGAAGTCTTGAGATTGTGGGCATGGAGAAGGATGGGTAAGAGTAGGGTGATTGCCGATACTGAAGTTTCCAGGCAGGTGGTGGGAGTGGGGGAAGGAGTTTTCTACCACTTGCTGTGGACACGTTTCCACAAAGAAGCCCACCCTGCAAGCCCCTGATAACAGGATGATTGATGGCAGGAGGTGGGTCAAGTTTTATGATCTATTAGAAGATTCAGATATACAGGCTCTGTACCCTAGTTAAGACTAGAATGTTTAAAATCTGAGGACTTTATTCCTACTTTTATTCTAAAGTCTCTGGCAAGGTTCACACTCTGGATGGAATGGCTGTGAGGGGCTCTTTGCCCGACCTGAATTAGCCCTGACAAGTAACTATTCACTGGCTCTGCCACGAACTCTGTGTGTGTGTGCAAGAATGTGTGTGTGTGAGAGACTGTGTGTGTTTGAGTGGGTGTGTGGGAGAGTGTGTGTGTGAGACAGTGTGTGAGGGAGAGTGTGTGAGGGAGAGTGTGTGTGTGAGAGAGTGTGGGACAGTGTGTGGGGAAGAGTGAGTGTGAGTGAGAGTGTGTGCATGAGAGAGTGCATGAGTGTGTGTATGACAGTGTGTGAGAGACTGTGTAAGTGTGTGCATGAGAGTGTGTGAGACTGTGTGTGAGAGTGTGGAGAGTGTGTGTGTGTGTATGAGAGTGTGTGAGAGTGTAAGAGTTTGTGTGTGTGAGAGTGTGTGTGAGAGGGTGTGTGTGTGTGTGTGAGAAAGTGAGAGAGAGGACTTAAATTCACCTTTTGACCAGACATCCTGCCTATTTAGAAACAAGATTTAGACTAAATAGTCCCAAGGGTCCTTCAAACAATGAAATTCATTTTTCTATTCTTCATTTGGTCCAAATATTTGCACCCCAAATTCTTCCATTTCTTAATTACTTTGTAACATTGATCAGGTTATTTCTTCGCATCTCTCAGCCTCACTTTTGCTGTTTGTAAAGAGAAGGTAATGGTAGTTACCTAGCTAATGATATTTTTTTTAACGTCTTTATTGGAGTATAATTGCTTTACAATGTTGTGTTAGTTTCTGCTGTGTAACAAAGTGAATCAGCTATATGTATACATATATCCCCATATCCCCGCCCTCTTGCATCTCCCTCCCACCCTCCCTATCCCACCCCGCTAGTTGGTCACAAAGCACCCAGCTGATCTCCCTGTGCTGTGCAGCTGCTTCCCACTAGCCATCTATTTTACATTTGGTAGTGTACATATGTCGTTGCCTCTCTCTCACTTCGTCCCAGTTTACCCTTCCCCCTCCCCGTGTCCTCAAGTCCATTCTCTACGTCTGCGTTCTTATTCCAGTCCTGCCCCTTGGTTCTTTAGAATCTTTTTTTTTTTTTTTAGATTCCATATATATGTGTTGTTCACTAATGATTTTGTTGTAAGAGTTAAACAGAGGGACCATGTCAAGTCCTTGGAACAGAACCTGGCACCAAGCAAGTGTGCAGAGACTGTTTGCTGCTGCTGATTATGTTTCCCCCTTGCTTACTCTGTGTGTCTTTTTGCTCATATTTCCTCCCATCCTACGTCTCTAACAAATTCTCCATTCATGGTTTTGAAAAATTCCCTGAAATGGTGTCTTTATAAAATTAATTCTAATGAATATTAGAGGGATACATCCCTGTTGGAAGTTTGTACAAAATCATAGGTAAGTTTGAATTTCTCAAAGGAAGCAGCTTTTTCTTTTAAACTGGCTGCTTTTGGTGAAGAACAGAAAATGTGCATGCTTAGAGATACCAAGCATTGCTAGCTAAAGTGCAAAGGTCACCTTTGAAAAAGTAGTTCAATAAAATACCTAGGAATAAACCTACCTAAGGAGGTAAAAGACCTGTACTCAGGAAACTATAAGACTGATGAAAGAAATAAAAAAAGACACAAATAGATGGAGAGATATACCATGTTCTTGGACTGGAAGAATCAATATTGTGAGAATGACTATACTACCCAAAGTGATCTACAGATTCAGTGCAATCCGTATCAAATTACCAATGGCATTTTTCACAAAACTAGAACGAAAAATCTTAAAATTTGTATGGAGACACAAAAGACCCGGAATAGCCAAAACAATCCTGGGGGGGGGGGAAATGGAGCTGGAGGAATCAGACACCCTAACTTCAGACTACAGTACAAAGCTACAGTAATCAAGATAGTATGGTACTGGCACAAAAACAGAAATATAGGTCAATGGAACAGGATAGAAAGCCCAGAGATAAACCCATGCACCTGTGGTCAACTAATCTATGACAAAGGAGGCAAGGATATACAAAGGAGAAAAGACAGTCTCTTCAATAAGTGGTGCTGGGAAAACTGGACAGCTACATGTAAAAGAATGAAATTAGAACACTCCCTAACACCATACACAAAAATAAACTCAAAATGGATTAAAGACCTAAATGTAAGGCCAGACACTATACAACTCTTAGAGGAAAACATAGGAAGAACACTCTTGGACATAAATCACAGCAAGATCCTTTTTGCCCCACCTACTACAGTAATGGAAATAAAAACAAAAGTAAACAAATGGGACCTAATGAAACTTAAAAGCTTTGCACAGCAAAGGAAACCATAAACAAGACAAAAAGACAATCCTCAGAATAGGAGAAAATATTTGCAAACAAATCAATGGACAAAGGATTAATCTCCAAAGTATACAAACAGTTCATGCAGCTCAATATCAAAAGAAACAAACAGCCCAATCAAAAACTGGGCAGAATGTGAAAATGACTATAGTACCCAAAGCAATCTGCAAATTCAATGCAATCCCTATCAAACTACCAATGGCATTTTTCACAGACCTAGAGAAGAAAATTTCACAATTTGTACGGAAACACAAAAGACCCCAAATAGCCAAAGCAATCTTGAGAAAGAAAAACGGAGCTGGAGGAATCAGACTCCCTGACTTCAGACTATACTACAAAGCTACAGTAATCAAGACAGTATGGTACTGGCACAAAAACAGAAATATAGATCAGTCGAACAAGATAGGGGGCCCAGAGATAAACCCACACACATATGGTCACCTTACCTTTGATAAAGGAGGCGAGAATATACAATGGAGAAAAGACAGCCTCTTCAATAAGTGGTGCTGGGAAAACTGGAAAGCTACATGTAGAAGAATGAAATTAGAACACTCCCTAATACCGTATACAAAAATAAACTCAAAATGGATTAAAGACCTCAATGTAAGGCCAGACACTATAAAACTCTTAGAGGAAAACATAGGGAGAACACTCTATGACATAAATCACAGCAAGATCCTTTTTGACCCACTTCCTAGAGAAATGGAAATAAAACCAAAAATAAACAAATGGGACCTAATGAAACTTAAAAGCTTTTGCACAGCAAAGGAAACCATAAACAAGACGAAAAGACAGCCCTCAGAATGGGAGAAAATATTTGCAAACGAAGCAACTGACAAAGGATTAATCTCCAAAATATACAAGCAGTTCATGCAGCTCAATATCAAAAAAAGCAAACAATTCAATCCAAAAATGGGCAGAAGACCTAAATAGACATTTCTCCAAAGAAGATATGCAGATTGCCAACAAACACATGAAAGGATTCTCAACATCACTAATCATTAGAGAAATGCAAATCAAAACTACAATGAGGTATCACCTCACACCAGTCAGAGTGGCCATCAAAAAATCTACAAACAATAAATGCTGGAGAGGGTGTGGAGAAAAGGGTACCCTCTCGCACTGTTGGTGGGAAGGTAAATTGATACAGCCACTATGGAGAACAGTATGGAGGTTCCTTAAAAAAACTACAGATAGAACTACCATGTGACCATCCCACTACTGGGCATATACCCTGAGAAAACCATAATTCAAAAAGGGTCATGTACCACAATGTTCACTGCAGCAATATTTACAATAGCCAGGATATGGAAGCAACCTAAGTGTTCCTCGACAGAAGAATGGATAAAGATGTGGCACATGTATACAATGGAATATTACTCAGCCATAAAAAGAAATGAAATTGAGTTATTTGTAGTGAGGTGGATGGATCTAGAATCTGTCATACAGAGTGAAGTAAGTCAAAAAGAGAAAAACAAATACCGTATGCTAACACATATATATGGAATCTAAAAAAAAAACACGGTTCTGAAGAACCTAGGGGCAGGACAGGAATAAAGACACAGATGTAGAGGATGGACTTGATACGGGGAGGGGGAAGGGTAAGCTGGGACAAAGTGAGAGAGTGGCATGGCCATATATACACTACCAAATGTAAAATAGATAGCTAGTGGGAAGCAGCCACATAGCACAGGGAGATCAGCTCGGTGCTTTGTGACCACCTGGTGGGGTGGGATAGGGAGGGAGGGAGATGCAAGAGGGAGGGGATATTGGGATATGTGTATACATATAGCTGATTTACTTTGTTATACTGCAGAAACTAACCCACCATTGTAAAGCAATTATACTCCAATAAAGATGGTAAATAAAAAATGGGTGGAAGACCTAAATAGACATTCCTCCAAAGAAGACATACAGATGGCCCAGAGGCACATGAAAGGATGCTCAACATCACTAATTATTGGAGAAATGCAAATCAAAACTACAATGAGGTATCACCTCACACCAGTTAGAATAGGCATCATCAGAAAATCTACAAACAATAAATGCTGGAGAGGGGGTGGAGAAAAGGAACCATCTTACACTGTTGGTGGGGATGTAAATTGATACAGCCACTATGGAGAACAGCATGGAAGTTCCTTAAAAAACCAGAAATAGAACTACCATATGACCCAGCAATCCCACGACTGGGCATATACCCTGAGAAAACCATAATTCAAAAAGACACATGCTCTCCAATGTTCATTGCAGCACTATTTACAATAGCCAGGTCATGGAAGAAACCTAAATTCCCATCAACAGACATTGGATGGATAAAGAAGATGTGGTACCTATATACAATGGAATATTATTCAGCCATAAAGAGGGACAAAATTTGGTCATTTGTAGAGATGTGGATGGACCTAGAGACTGTCAAACAGAGTGAAGTAAGAAAGAGAAAAACAAATATTGTATATTGACGCATATTTGTGGAGAAAAATGGTACAGATGAACCGGTTTGCAAGGCAGAAATAGAAACACATGTGTAGAGAACAAACATATGGACACCAAGTGGAGAAAGGGAGCATGGGATGAATTGGGAGACTAGGATTAACATATATACACTAATATGTATAAGATAGATAAATAATGAGAAACTGCTGTGTAGCACAGGGAACTCAACTTCACTGTAGAGTAGAAATGAATACAACATTGTAAAACAACTATACCCCAATAAAAACAGAAAAATAAAAAAGTAAGGAATTCAGAGAAACATGTTAATCTAGAACCCAAAATCGGCATATGTTCTATTTCCTGGCTTTCTATATTATCCTGTTCCTGCTTGAACCAGTTTTTATACATAGGGTTTTCTTTTTCAGTATGAAAATGAGTCACATTAGAAATACTTCACCAGTTGAAAAAGCTAAAATTTTCCTTTTTATTTTAACATAAAACTTTTACTTTTTAAAAGTTATACAAAAACCAATATTTTAACATGTACATTGCTTAGTTTGATAAAGGTTACCAAAGAACTAGGATGGAAATGCCTAAAGAAAATACTTAAGTCAGTCAACTGAAGTTTTTTCTTTAATCCTGGTTGTGTATGTGATTTAAAAAAAAAACAACCATATTTTGTTGAGATATAATTGCCATGTAAAAAGTTGTGCATATTTACCGTATACAATTAGATGAGTTTGGAGATGAGTATACTCCTGTGAAACCATCACCACCATCATGGCCATAGAGATAGATGTCACCTCCCGAAATTTCCTCCCATCTCTTTATTATTATTATTATTATTATTAATTTTGTAGTAAGAACACTTAATGTAAGATCTACCCTCTTGGTAAATTTTAAGTATTCAGTGCAGTGCTGTTACCTATAAGCACTGTGCTAACAATGGATTTCCAGAGCTTACTTACGTGCATGTGATTTGAATTCTTTGGCGATAGTTTACTAGAAAACCACTGGCTTATGAGTCAGGAGTCCTAGGCTGGAGTTCCTTCCGGCTGGGCATCAGCTCTCACTGTGACTGGAGTCCTTGAATCTTTCTGGGTGTCATGTTCAAAGACTGAATCTGAGTACGTGAATGTTCCTCCACCTTTTGTCTCTAGAGACTTAACTCCCTGTCTGTCTTCCTTTACTGGGATAATATTCAAATCTACTTAGTTCAGCTGTTCCACTTGTCCTTTCAAAATCACAGCCCTGATAAGACCAGGACTCTTCCGTACTATTCTTGAAACATTCTTGCATTGCTATCTGTATTGACGAGGTTTTCAGGCGATAGGTAGTATCAATATTTTAAAAATTTCTTTTAAATCATTTGACATCTCTTAGTACTCATACTTTCTGTCCAGCAAAAGAAACCAGTTCAAAAGAAAACTTAAATTTCTTTGCAGCCCTTTTTTTCTACTGATGGAGCCCCTCAACCCAAATCTTAACTGGGTGAAATCTGAAGTCTTTATTTTGCCCCCAGCCCCCAAACTGCTTCTGCAATGCCCACTCTCAACTTGGTGACTGCCAGTGACACATGTCTGGATTTATTTTATAGTAACAGGCTTCTATTTTAGTATTTCGATGAGCTTAAAAAAAAAATCAACTACCAGTTTCTCTCCCTTAACATTTCAGTGAGTTTTCTTTTTCTTCACCGAATGTGTTCTTGGAGGCCTTGTGGTGCAGTGGGGCTGGGGAAGCTCGCTTATTGCTGAGAGCCCTGCGGCGTTCTTCAGCTCTTGCACACATCCTTGCATGTGGTTTTGATTTTATGGTGTAAGAGGGTTCTTCACTTTTTGATTCATTTGTGGTATGTTGCTGTAGCCATCACTGTAATTAATCTCCTAAGAAGAAATCTGAAGGTTCAAGTCAGTAAAAGGGAACCCAGGAAAAGGCAGCTGAGCATGAGATTTTTTTTCCAGGTGATTTTTCTGTGCTTGGGGTTGTAGATAACTTACTTTGCTCCCTGATCTCATGGAGTGTATTATGCTGCTGCTTCTCCTCCCTCCCGCTTCAGAGGGTGATGAGATGGGAACCGATTATCCAGCCTAGCCAGCTTTCAGGTCCTGTTCGACATTTACCGGGTAGTGACAGCAGTTGTCCCTGGACACTGTTTCATTTATTCATGCTTGCAATTTATTTCTTTGCTTTGTTCATTCCAAATGGGATTTTATTAATGCCACCTTGTAACTTTTGTTACTTTAAAAATATATTTTTCACTTCTAATTTTGATAAACTGGAAATAATCAGAAACATAAGAATAGTAAAATACACATCTACATACCCACAGACTAAAATAAAAAGTTACCATTTTGCCATGTTTGCTTCATCAGTCTATATATACATACTTTTGTTGCTAATTTTTAGTAGGGAAACTGGAGCTGTTTAGTTCGGTGCTATGAAAGAAGTGACCAATTATCCAAAAGGGTGGATTTTACTCTTGTATAAACTCTTCTTAAATTTAAGCATTATTCTGATTAACCAATCTATACCTCAAGTCCAAAATCTTATGAAAGCAAACATTCTAGCACTTAAATACATATAAGTAAAAGACAATTTGTTTTCATTGGAAGGACTTTTTCTGGGCTGTGGAAATTGTTTGAAAATGCAGTAGATATAAAACAAATATATCCTGGAAACACAAGTGGTTTGGAGTGTACTGAAGATTTCCCAATGTTGACTAACTGCAGTGGAAAAAGTAGAGCAGTGAGTGGTCTAGTATTTTTTTTTTTCTGAGATTATGGAATTATGTACATGATAGACATTTTAAAAAACTGTAATCCCTAGCTTGGGGTTAAAAAAAAAAAAAGGAATGGGAGGAGCTTTACCTGTTCTTTCTAAACGTTAGGATTTTAAAGCTACAGTAAAGCTTAAGCTTATACTTATCAATGGAGAATAAGTCACTTTGGAAAACCAAGATTCCAAGTAAATGAAAACGATTATTTTAAGTGTTGGAACTTAGAAAAATTGATGTACTTCTATTTTCCTGACTCTAGTAGATTTTCTGTAATGTCACTGTTTCTTTGTGACTGTTATTTCTAATTTTAACTGTTGAGTTATCATGCAGCCTCATTTGGGATGTAAATGTGAATAGATGTTGATGGGTTAGCCCCACTCCCTTTCCTAGCAGCCCTGGAATTTGCTTTCTTAAGGTTCCTCAGGAATTTGCTTTCTTAAAATTTTCTTTCTCATGATTTGACACGTGGCATGTAAAGAGAAGCAGGATACTTAATGGATAGCAGCCTAGGGTCTAAGAAGACACACTCTATGTGTCTTCTTCAAGTTGCTCCACCTCTCCGGGCCTCAGTTTTCCTATCTGTTAAATGGATGTTAAGGGTACCTGCCTCCTTAGGGTAATTGTGAGGACTATATAGAGATACCTAAAAAGTGCTTAACATAGTACCTAGCACATAGTAAGGACAAAAAAGTTCTGGCTGTCATTAATTTTATGCAGAAATACTTAGCAAATACATAGAAGCAGTTCCCTTGTATATAGATACTTTCTTTTCACAATAAAGAAATCTTTAGGGTGTCAATCCCTTACCTCGTCCCATTACTTTGGGTGAATATTATAAGCACAGTGGACCACAGGCTTCCTCAATTGCATGCATTTTTTTTTTTTTACATCTTTTTTGGAGTATAATTGCTTTACAATGGTGTGTTAGTTTCTGCTTTATAACAAAGTGAATCAGTTATACGTATACATATGTTCCCATATCTCTTCCCTCTTGCGTCTCCCTCCCTCCCACCCTCCCTATCCCACCCCTCCAGGTGGTCACAAAGCACCGAGCTGATCTCCCTGTGCTAGGTGGCTGCTTCCCAATTGCAGGCACTTCTTAAAATTTTACCAAGTTATTCACCGAGTGAGAGGCAGCAACCTTTCAAGAATTTTCCTGAGGTGTTTTGAAGAGCACGTGTGGTGAAGTGTCCAAATTTTTCGTTGGTACTAGAATATAGCACTTTTGCTGACAAAACATGAGGTCACAAATTCCCCAAAGTTCCCCTTAGTATTCTTGGCATGGCCTCTGACATACGCAGTATTAAAGACTACAATTTAAATATTTATAATATGCAAAAATTTCAAATGGTGTGTTCTGGTACATGATTAAATTTCATATTCATTAGTAATATTTCATATCCTAGATAATGCCCATAGGTTATATTAAGTGATACTGAAGAGCAGGAAGGTGATTAAAACTGTTACCAGTTACTAGCCCTGCTTCTACTGGGTGACCGCTGGCAAGGAAATGGCTTTCTGGTTGTGGAGTCCTGCTAAATGCTCAGTCTCTAGGTCCTACTTTCTGATTCTGACTCATGTAGTTTCCAGTCTCCATCTTTGCCGTTTTCCTTTTTTTTCTGTTCTCTTTTTTACCTTTCTTGACTTTTTTTTTCTCTCCAGACACTTGGAATCAACCGTTGTCCTTAAATGATTAGGATTATTTTTTCAATTATGTCTGCTGACTTGGTTAAAAACTTAGTGTTTTGTCTGCACACCCAAATGGTTTATTTCTAGAAAGCCTGTTATGTGGGATTTCCCTTAACAATTGTATTGGGAGAGGGAACTGATAGGATGAATATTAAAATTTTTGTCCATTTCATGTATAATTTGGCAGAATTGCCTCGACACACCAGGCCAGGCTTGAATTATGGGCTGGAAGCACACAGTGTTTCAGACCACTGGCGAGGCCATGCAGTTAGAGATGTATTTTGCAAACGATGCTTTTGTCTCTAGGTGCCAATTTTAACCCAAGAGAACAGTTTACATGACTGGATATAAGATTGTTCCTTCCCTAAAATAAGGGTGAAGAAAAATGACTGGTGATCCTTTTCACTGCTTGTCTTGGTTCTGTTTATTTTTCTTCTTTACATCGTACTGTATTCCCATCTTACTGGTTTGGCTACCACTGAATAGACAATTTTCTTCCTTTCTAATCTTTCGAATAGTCTAAAAGAAGTACTTGTTCAGTGTTTCATGGTATATGTGGTGTGAGAAAAATCTATAATTGTTCTTGATTTGGACATTTCTCAAGGCAATCAAACCCCAGATAGTTTAGTCCAAGATAAATGATAGCACATTTTATCTTTGCATTTGTGAAATCTTATTATGCTGCTCTGCAAATGTATAAACGTTTTCTTTTCATAAGGCCCTAGGCCTAAATTATGGCTTCTCATTAACAAATGATTTCCATACTCTGTTACATGTGTGCAGGGGAGCCTTCTTCAAGCAGCTGCTGCCATCGTTCGCACTGTCTGGAAGAGGGTTATTTAGCGTTTAACTCTACCTGCTTTGGCTTTTTGCCTCTCCAAGATAAGAGGTGTTTCATGTGTTATTGAATATTTACTTATGTGAACCTGAGATACAGAGATTCTCCACTTTAGTGACCAAAGATGGCAAGGTAGGAAGGACAGATTAAAAACATAGCTGTGTTTTATATTACACAGTTTAAGTCCAACCATATCTATATATCCTGGAGTGCCGACTCTATGGCAATCTGAGTGGAGTAAGCAGTTAGCAAATTGTTCACATGTTTTGCCCTGCAACTCACTTAAGTAGATGTAAGAAAAAGTCTTTTACTGTTTAAGATGTATATATCCGTGTAACATACACAGACAAGATGGCTATCTTCTAATGTCTAGAAGAGGTGAATATGATTCACCTAAGCTTATGCTGCAGCTGCATGTGGAACAGACATTTCTTCCCCCTACCCAACGCCCCCCCCACCAAAAAAGTTTTAATACCTGCGAGTTTTGGTATTTTTGTGAATAGTAAATGAAACATACTTCTTTATAATCTCGAATGTATCATATTATATAATAAAGGGAGAAAGGAATTAATGTTCTTGAGAGTGTTTGGATTTTGAATCCAGGTGCCTAATACATGGGCTTTGTAGTCAAGAGAAACTTTTGTGTTTAAAATTAACCTTTTAATAGCTTTTTGAGGAATTAGAAATATAGATAATAGTGTTACTTCTTGACCTCTAAAATCAGAGTTTTTCCTTTCTTGACCACTTCCTAAATATTCATAGTTTTCTTGACCGCAGAATCAGTGACATTTTGTGACAGTTTGTAAACCCACTTTAGAATTGTGGCATAATCATTGGGACATATCAGCTTTTCACGGGACATGGATTCATTAAGCAAAGGTCTTTTGAGTTCCTGCTGGGTGTCAGGCATTGTGCTAGAAATGATTATTTGTCAGACAGTAAGAACATTGCTTTTGTATTAAAAATTTTAGTGGAAAACAACATTTTTTCCCCTCTGAAGTTGCTATTGATGACAATTCAAATGCAGTTCTATCCACGTAACGTCCCTGAAAATTCCTGGTTATCGGGGGCTTTCCTGGTGGCGCAGTGGTTGAGAGTCTGCCTGCCGATGCGGGGGACGCGGGTTCGTGCCCCAGTCCGGGAGGATCCCACATGCCGCGGAGTGGCTGGGCCCGTGAGCCATGGCCGCTGGGCCTGCACGTCCGGAGCCTGTGCTCCGCGGCGGGAGAGGCCACAGCGGTGAGAGGCCCGCGTACCGCCAAAAAAAAAAAAAAAAATTCCTGGTTATCAAAACAACGTTTTGTACAAGTGGCTCTTTCATTGCACTTTTCTCTGAAGCATCCTTGCCTCTCAGGGAGTCCCTTCCTCTCCTTGTCCCTGTTGGGATGGCCCTGGCTGGGCTGCAGAGCTTTCAGATGCCTTTGCTTCTGGACTGGGTATCACAGTTATGAAGTTCAGCCAAGATGTCATGGGTATCTCTTTAACTTCCTTTCAAATTAAACGTGGAATGAGAGAATGTTGGCATGCTTCAGGGTGAGAGGTGCTAAGACTATCTTTTGTTTTTTTCCAAGATGGTACTTCCCCCCCCCCAAAGTATTGTGGTAAAATGTATAACCAAATAAAAACAACTATTCTATTTAGCAAAAAGAGTAGTATAATGTGTTGTAGACACAACTTTAGAAATCCTTTCTTTCATTCCTTAATAGGAATAAAATATTAATTATTTGGCACCATTAGAAAAACAGAGCAGATGAAACATAATCCTTACCTTGCTGGAGTGAGAAGAGACCTCCACTGCAATCTGTCAACCCACTGCCCAGATCTCTCTCTAAGGCTTAGACAAGAAGGATTTTACAGTGCGGAATTCTCAAGTGACGAAGCATTAACATTACAGGTAACATTATAGAGCAAGCATTTTCATCAAAGCAAACTCCCCACTACAAATGGAGTGCCCTCACCCTTGAGGTTTAAAAGCCCCACGTATCGAGGCACTTGCGGTCATGCATTCGCTCTTACCTTCCTCTGTCCTTCATCCACAGTCGGCTGGAGGCCGTTTTCACTTTTCGCAGCCTTTGTCTGAGACTGTTCAACGCCTCCTCCCTCTGGTGGCGATAGCTACCGTTCATTTTTGTTGCTGTGCCCGCAGTACACCTCGGCCGCGTGCTTCATAAGCATTCGTCGTTTCATTCACTCCTTGCACCAGCCACACGCAGTTGGAACGGATTTTGGAAACTTGCAGACTAGGAGTTTAAGGGAGGAAAGAGGCGAGACGAGAAGCTCTTAAAGCTCACATGTGATAGAACCAGGATCGAAAGCTGGGCCTGACTCCAAACAAAGCGTTTGATCCCCCGCCCCGATTTCCCAGTTTCGTGCTGCCTCCCAGTCCGCCAGTTTCATGCTTCCTTCATCTGTTAACCATCATTGTTGCCCTAGACGCAAAGCTTATCCGGCACCCACCGCTAGTCTAGTAGTCACCTTTAAGGACTCAGATCCTTCACTTTCCCATCCTCCCCACTTTGTCACTTTGGTTCCCTAGGTGTCAGGAGAAAGCTATGTTAAGGACAAAGTTGCTTCTATTTCTTTACAATGACTCCTTCAAGAACTCAACATTTAATGAGCACCAGTACTGAGCTGTAAGGAAATCTGTGTTGCGAGCCATACTGCCTCTTTTCTAGAGTCTTCCTCTTGTGGAAGACCCACCCCCCTTTTCCTGATTTCCCTGGAAAAGGAAGGTCTGCTTCTCATTTCTCTGTGCTTCATCTTCGCCATTGTTTCTGAACACAGTTATTTAGCGGTCTCCTTCTTTACAGTCTGCTATGTCCATTTCTACTGCTTTCCCCTCATTATCACCAATCTGTAGACATTCAGGATCTTCCTTCACTATCTTCTATTAGCTTCTTCAAACTTGGGTCATAGAGGGTTCCTTTAAATTCAGCACCAGTATGGTGACCCATGAGAGTGTGTTCTTGATCTCATTTTCTCCTCAATTACCTGTTGAAGTGACTGCATCTCAAAACCCTTCTAATTCCTAGTTCTCAAGTTTATGTCTTGCATACAATTTATATGGTTTGACCTTTCCTTACCATCAATTAATTAAACTTGTTCTTTGGTAGTCACAGGTCCCTAAATTTCATTTTTTGTGGGCGACTATCAACATATCGGTAAACTCAGAAATCTGACTGAACTTATTATGGTCATTGTCTTAGTTCATTTGGATTGCTATAATAGAATATCATAGATAGGCTGGCTTATAAACAACAATAATTTATTTCTCATAGTTCTGGACGCTAAAAGTCTGAGGTCAGGGTGCCAGCATGGTCAGGTTTGGTGAGGATCTTCTTCCACGTTGCAGACAGCCATTTTCTTTTTGGTTTTTTTTTTTTTTTTTTTTTTTTTTTTTTTTGCGGTACGTGGGCCTCTCACTGTTGTGGCCTCTCCCGTTGCAGAGCATAGGCTCCGGATGCGCAGGCTCAGCAGCCATGGCTCACGGGCCCAGCCGCTCCGCGGCATGTGGGATCCTCCCGGACCGGGGCACGAACCCGTGTCCCCTGCATCGGCAGGCGGACTCTCAACCACTGCGCCACCAGGGAAGCCCCCATTTTCTTTTTGTATCCTCACATGAAGGAGAGGGAGCTAGCTAAGTCTCTGATGCTTATAAAGGCACAAATCCTATTCTTGAGGGCTTCACCCTTATGAACTAATAACCTCCCCAAAGCTCCACCTTCAAATACTATCCCATTGGGATTAGAGTTTCAACATATGAATTCTGGGGGACACAAACATTCAGTCCCTAACAATCATCTCCAGACTGCTGTCTTTAGTATCCTAAGCTTTTCCCCTTTGACCTTTTGTGATGTGAACCTCATGCTGTTAAGGGGGATTTGATATGCATTTTGCCCACAAGTGGGATTTACTACTCTATGGAAACCCTTTTCATCACTTCTCTAGGACTCTTTATTGCATTCTCTTTGACAGTGACTTTTCCAAATGTTTTTCTACAATCTTGATCTTTATTGTGTGAAGTCCCTTATCACTCAGATAACAACCTTGCTACTTAATTTGCTGAGAAACATCAAAGCTGTCCTCTGAGAATTCACTAATCTTTTCTCTCATTTTCACCATATTGTGTCCCCCTGTTACATACCCTGCATACCCTACTCCTCTTAAAACCTTCTTTTAAAAATGTCCCCTATCCTTTTACATTTATTTTTTCCTATTTCAGCGGAAGTGGGGCCTGTCGCCTCTACTTGTACTTTTGCTCCTATATTCCCTTTTCTGAGCTTTTCTCATATAGGATCTGTTTCATTTGTATCTTTTATCTCACATTCCTTGACACTGTCTACTCTTACTGTCAAAAGTCTTTAGGTATCTTCCATATTACATGTAAAATAAAAATATCCTTTGATTCTACAATCCTTAGAATGTACCCTTTCTGCTTTTGCCATTTCTTTCATTGTTCAACTTCTTAGGGAAAAATCATTTGCAATCCCCATAGGATTTTTCTTCCCTGCCACACATTCAGGGTTTATCTAAAATATTGCAAGGAAACAAAACCTGATTTTAGTTCATGCTTTGGGGCTCTCCTCCTAAACTGCTTGATAACTTTAAAATCTCTCTGTAGACCAGCCCTGTGCTTTCATTTGCATGCCGGAGAGCTCCATTTTCATGGCCAACTTGTCCTAAAAGTGAATTCTCTGTACCTCCTCCCCCAGCCAAAACTAAACCAATGACACCCACAACTTCACTCACCTTGCTCATCACCGACTTTGCTGTTGTTTTTAGTGATACCTCAATTCTCTTCCCAGGTTGAAAATTTTGAGTACATCTTCAAATATTCTCTCTCCTTCAGATCTCCACACTCGTCTATTATCAAGACTTGTTAGTTTTGGTTCATAATGAATCAAGTCCAAATTTTGGCTTGCCAGTACTCTGTCCCAAGTCAATATTTTAGTCATGATTATTGCAAAAGTCTCTTAACTGATTTTTCTCTCTGTTAATCACCGCTCTCCCTCTAAGTTTTACTCATCAGGCTGGATTCGTATTTCTATTACTACTCTTTGATCATGTCATTTTCCTGCTCAGATTTTTAGGAAACTTGTCAGTGCCTGGAGGCTAATTTTCTTGCTTAGTGTGATATTCCATGTTCTGTTTGGTCTGGACCCAACCTACCTTTTCAGCTGTCTTCTGAGACCATTAGGCATTTACTCTGTGCTTCAGCTGAACTGCAGGACTGATTGTTCCCATGCATTTTCTCACATGGTTTTTTTCCTTTTTTCTGTTGAAAATGCCTTTATTTCCCCTTACCTCCCTTCTGTTTGAAGTCCAGCCCATCAGACCCAGTTCAGATGGATTCAATGATCATCCCAGTTGAGAAGTTAGTGGATTAAAGCAGGAAATTTCAATACGTATGTTTATAACACTTACTGCCTGTTAGTAGGGTAGGTGATCTAATGCCTATTCATGCAGCCCTTTTGATTGGATGGTTTCCAAGGGCTTCAATTATGTCTTCTTTTCTCCAATTCCTCAGAGCCTTCAAGCAACAGGTGCTCAGTATTATTTTCTTGATTAATCCCTTGTTTACACCATTTGTTATTTGGCCAACAGTGATAAAGGGTAAATGTGCCTGGCAGCTTGGTAGTCACTGGGACTCTCTTAAGGTTGATGGGAGGTGAGAGGAGCTGGGCTGACCAGTGTGGAGACTGCATGGATGAGCTCAGACCTCTTTACTACCAACTATTTCTTTTCCTTCAGAAAGGAAGCTTATGATAAACAATCTTTCAAACACTTATTTTATTCATTTGTTTTTAAATACACAGGAAAACACACTTGAAGCACTAAAGCCAGGCTGCCTGGGTTTGAATCCTGGCTTTGTCACTTCGTGGCTGAATGACCTTGGGCAACATAGCCTCTTCAGTGCTTTACTTTCACTCTCTGTATAATTAGAATAATAACATATTCATAACGTTTTTATAAATATTAAATGAGTTAATGAATATAAAGCATATTAAACAATATGGCAAATAGAGTATTCCCAAATGCTGTCAATTAATATTACTATTAAGCAATGAGGGAATTGCTGCCAGAAAAAGATATATTAGAATTTGTTTCTAATTTATTTGCCAGATTATAAAAATGCTATGATTTTAACACATGAGGTTAAGTACCCTTAAGGTCTAGAAACTCTTAAGATATGGAGCATAGTGAAAGAGAGAATGAATGGAAATGTCAGGGAAAATTAAGCAATCTAGCCTCGTATTTGTTTGGTAGTCGTAGACACCAAGGGACTGAGCGACTGACTTAATTACTTAAGCCATTCTAGAACATGGATGGTTATTTATGTGATACCTAGTAGACACTGAGCAAAGCATTGATCCGGTACTTCCAAGGTGCTGGTAGCATGAAGATGAATAACACATGGCTTTTGTTTTGAGGGTGCTCAGATTTATGACTTCAATAACTACAGCTCAATGTTCAAGTGCTATGGACACAGGTATATACAATGTGCCTAGGCTTCTATGCCTCCTCTTGACAGAGGAGGGTGTCAGAGGAACTGAGTCTTGAAAGTGGTCAGACTTTTACAGAGGGGACAGAACAACTCTTTTGCTATAGATTTTAGCACATTTTAGTAATGTGAGGTGGGATTTTTTTTGTTTTGTTTGCTTTACCAAGATCTGTGGAGACAGCAAAGTGCCAGTGGTGGTTTACTTGATATGAAGGGAATGCTAATTGTACCAAATATTCTGGGTTTTTTTTTTTTTGTTGTTGTTAAATAAAATATCTTTGAATTTAATGCAAACTTTTTAAAAAGTTGTTTTTTAATACTTGGAGGACAGTATGCACAGATTCACAGGATGCCCTTGTATCTCTATCTTTGTAATATATTTAACAAAATCAAGAAAAAGTTTTCCATATCAGGCAGTCCACGGATAGACATGGTCTGTGGTTCCTAAACCTGATAATGGTGAGAATAATCTGGGGAACATTTGATGATGTGGGAGCCTGGGCCCCCCTCCAGATAAACTGAAACAGACTCTCCGAGGAAAAGCTCGGACCCTGCTGCATCCAGGAATCACAGATGTTTAAGCACCACAGGAGAAACCAGTGCTCACTGTAAGCTTGTGCTATTGACATGGCAACTACTCATTGTGTCTGTGATACTCACTTATACTCAGAAGTGAGATGAAACACAGTAAGAAGACAGATTTGGAACTCACCAGGAAGTATCATGAAATCTCTGACTTTGATTTATCTGGTGCCTTACTTGTCCTAAGAAGCAGCTACAAGAGGCAGTAATTTGAAGATAACAATATAATTCAGAAAAGATAGATTTCTAAAGTTCTCTTGCTACTGCCAGATACTCAGGTAATCATTTGGTCTTTTGTGTCCATCATATTATTTTCTTGGAAAAGGATCTAATCTTGTCCCCGCCCCCTTTTTTTTTTTTTTGGTCTTCCTACTGAGCAATGGTCAAAACTTGGAAGGTGTGTTTACCTGGAAGGAGTTTTCAATAGGTTTCAATTATTTAACATAAAACCACATGCATGTTCTGGTTGGGGGAGAAGCAAAATAGTGCTTGGGGGAAAAGTTGCTACTTTCATTCAAAACATGAAGAAAATAACACTTGGCTTCTGTGTAGGAGTCTGCTTGGTCATGTGAGGTTATCACAAGATTAAGTGTTCCGTGTGCACATGCACATCTTTTCTAGACTTTCTGTTAACCTTCACATGGCTTTGGCCATAGCCTGGTCACAGCAAATCTTCCTCTGCTTTGTTGCTACTGTGGCCCAGCACCCTCTCTGCTGGGCCACTGCAATCATTATTCTGAGTCGTACATAAAGCAGAAAAATAAACATTAAAATTTTTTTATTATGAATTTTTTCTGTCAAACCACAAATAGGGGATACCCCCCATATTCATCACTCAGATTCAACATTTATTAAGAATATATATATATATTCTATATATGCTTCATCTGTCCTTTTTATTTTGTACCTGATATTTTAAATCAAATCTCAGATATCATGTATTTTACCTTAACATACTTCATCATTTATCTATAAAATGAGGTTATTTTATAACCACTGTACCGTTTCCAGAGTTAGCAAAATTAACAATCATTCTTCAGCATCATTTAGTACCTACCACGACCAAATTTCTCAGATTGTCTCAAAAATGGCTTTTTATAGGTTGTTTATTTGAATTGGGAACCTAGTTTGGGAAAAGGACATTTTTAAGGGTGGTACTTAAGACACGCGTAAAGAACGTTTTATTCCTGGTGTAATTAGAACAAGTGGGGGGAAAACCCAGAACCTCATGGGATTTCTTAAGTATTTTGTGGCAGGAGCTAATGCTTTCTCTAAATTTTCTGTCCTTAAGGAGCACTGTGATCTATCCCCTGAGAATGAACGACTCAAGGCAATTTTTAAACACTGTAAACCACAGTTTCTGGTTTAATGAGAGATTACTTTTCACACTGCATTCCATGTTGGTGCAGATACAGTGATTTCATGTTCTAAAGTTAGTCCTGCAATTACCATTTTGATTGCTCTTAGAAAAATGCACACGAAGAATACTGTGACTCAGCGAAGGGTGTTGCCAGTGGGTTGTCATTTTTAGCTCTCCAATTATGATGGAATTGCATAAAGAATGTTCAAGTTAGTGCTGCGTTTTTCTGCCCCCCATGCCTCTCTTTCCGCACACCAGCACCAGCACCAAGCGCATCCAGCCTCCTTTTCTTCATCTTGTTGTTGTTGTTGTTTAAAGATTAACAAGCGTCTGAGAAGCACAGTATACAGGTGAATGGTAATAATACAGGTACTCTAGCGAGAGCTGCGTCTTAATAAGAAGTAAGCTTTCTGTTCCCTTGCAATTACAAAGATTTGCAAGACTATACTTAAAGGAAATAATCAGAGAGTCCAAAGAAGTCTAATTTTGAACATAACTTGATGTTCATGTGGTACCTCAGTCCGTGAAGTACTTGAAGTTCATGTGGTACCTCAGTCCGTGAAGTACTTTATTGCAAACATGTGAAGGGACACTGAGTTGGTGAGACATGGCACCTGCCTTCCAGGCATGACTGTCTTCTGAGGGGGATGGAAGTGGGGCTTGGAGAAGACTAGTGTTTTGGAGGGGAAGGAAGCTGGCATCGGGGAGGCTACCTAGACATTCTTGCTGTAATCTTAGCACTAGTTAATTAGAACTGGACAAGGGTCCTAGCATTGGGTGACAAGAAGAGATGCTAGAAAGGTTTAGAAGTATCCTTTCAACTGGTGACTTATTGGATCTGAGGAATGAAAGAATGGGGTGACCAAGAATTTGTGCCACAGTACACAATAAAAGATATTTACTGTGTTTCTGAAAAGAAACATGAAAATTGATAGGGGAGGTTAATTTTTTTTTTTTTTTTTAATTTCAATACCTTCACTTTGAAAGCATAGGCAGCCAAGAGGAAATGTGCCCTGTATCTCTAGGAAATGTGGCCAGGACACAGGATAGAAATGGAAACTACTGATCAACCCTCATGTAATAGAGACCGTATTAAGGTGTTAGTGATAAAAATTTAAGATTGTCTGTCCTCAAGTAGTTCATAATTTATCAGGAATGAAGATGAACGAGCAGGTACTCAGAGGGATAGACCACATGTGAACTATGTAATTATTAAATATTTATGATTATAGGTAGGCCTAGATGTGGTAAAAGCAGTAGATGTTGGGTTTTTTTTTTTCTGTAAATTCCTCTCTACTTTTCTTTCCTGTTTTTGTTTTCCTTTAAAAAAAAAATCTTAATTTTAGAGTTAGGACAAGAGTGTGCAAAGTGTTTTACTGAAGTTGTTGAAAAGGTGGGAGTGCGGCCAGAACTTATATTCGTACTATCTGCCTGTGGTCTAGTCATCGTTCCTGGGCTGGGGCTACCTCCCATACAAGCTGTGTGTGGGTGCATGGGGTGACAACCTCTCCTCCATCCCCTCCCACCCTCTGGCCTCTGCCAATCTAAGCCACCATCGTAGCTTCTGGGCCACCTGAGTTGAGTGACATGTGGGGCACCAATTCTATTTTATTCGATCACCTTTCTTCTCTTCTATTAGTGCCAGAAAGTGGAGAAGCTAGTTACTGTCTACAAAAGACAGCAAATAACTTTTGCAGCTTGGTGGGTCCCTTGATTCAAGGTTACTTTTTTCCCCTCTTCCATTAACAGAGAGAGTGGAAAAATGTGGAAACAAAGTCTGCTAACCAAAGGTTTCATCTTTAGGAATCCCAGTGTCAGTAAATATTTTTACATTTTCACTCATGGATGATCTTGAATTTTTAATATATAAAATTATGGTCTTTTATTCTCTGATTTTTATGTCAGTTCTTATTCTCACCCAGGTGACACTTAATACCTGTATTCCTCTTGTTCTGAAAGGGCATTTGCAAACATAAAAGATTTGGTCTCTTTTAAAATCGATTGACAGTCTACTCTCTGTTTTTCAAAGTGCATGGTGTTTTTAATAATCAGTAATAAACATTACAATTTATTTTTTCAAGTTGGTAGCATAATAAGGCCGTTTAGTTACACCACAAGAAAAGAAAGCTTATAATGGACTCCACCTGTTTACGCTTACTGCTTCCTGAGTCAAGTTTTCTGCACCATGTAACAGTGATCCATTAGTGATGCAAGATCTTTGGGATATTTTAAGTGCCCTCTTTACAGCCATTATTTGAAGGAAGATTAATCTGGTGGTAGGTTCAAGCCTATAACACCATGACTTCTAAAGAGACTGGTTCAAGTTATGCTTGTTCCAGTTTGGAAATGTAACTTAGATGCATGTCCTGTGAGATACAAGAATAATTTAACAATGGAATTGGTTGTGTCTGAAAGAACTCAATAAATGGGAAACACTAATTCTCTCTCTGGTAGCATAAAGAGTTATCTCGATCCTCAAAAGATACTAACACAGGTGTATAATCATCAGTGGCTAAGTGCTTGCCAATTCTTCAGGTACCCCATGCAAGGATTTCAGTGGAAGATACACTTGATGAAAAGTATCCCATTGTTATACTGTATCTTTAGAAGGAAGAAAACATTGACAGAAATGTGAAAAGAGAACCGTTTCATAGCAAGGAATGGCTCTCCTTGTTACATTCTTAAAAACATAACTGATCTTCCTCAGAGTTCTTTTTTTTTTTTTGCGGTACGCGGGCCTCTCACTGTTGTGGCCTCTCCCGTTGCGGAGCACAGGCTCCGGACGCGCAGGCTCAGCGGCCATGGCTCACGGGCCCAGCCGCTCTGCGGCATGTGGGATCTTCCCGGACCGGGACACGAACCCATGTCCCCTGCAACGGCAGGCGGACTCCCAACCACTGCCCCACCAGGGAAGCCCCAGAGTTCTTTTTGAGTTGCCTGAACTGGTTGAATTCGTAGCCCCTCATCCGGATTCCCATAGGAACTTGTACAGACCTCTATCATAGCACTTACCATGATGTATTAAGATACACATGAAAATAAAACTAAATGAGTAGGGCATATTCAAGCCAGCAGAGGAACGACTAAAGGATTGTGGGTTACACTCCCAGTCAATTTGTCCAGTTATTTCTGGGCATCCCTGGCAGTCACCATATAGCCTCCTCCATCATGGTTTTCCTCCTTTGCTTAGACAGGACTAATCAATGTCTGTTGTTCATGAAGTTATTTGGAGGAGCCTCTCCATGGCCACTGCTCAGGACAGTGCAGGCGCCCGGCAGGACCAAAGACTCTCGCTTCTGAAACATCTCAATTTGCCAACCTGTAGGGTCCAGGAGCCATGCTAGCTTCCATGCAGACGCAGAGACACCAGCGCCCTCCCAAACCCTAAGCTGAACTTTGGTTGTATAAATGAATACTGCGTGGATCTCTGCAGTCTTCTCAGCCAGCTCATCTGATCTGGCTAGGATTTCTTTCTTTTTTTAAAAAAAAATAAATTTATTTATTTATTTTTGGCTGCTTTGGGTCTTCGTTGCTGCGCACGGGCTTTCTCTAGTTGCGGCGAATGGGGGCTAGTCTTCGTCGCGGTGCGCGGGCTTCTCCTTGCGGTGGCTTCTCTTGTTGCGCAGCACGGTCTCTAGGTGCCCAGGCTTCAGTAGTTGTGGCACACGGGCTTCGGTAGTCGTGGCTCATGGGCTCTAGAGCGCAGACTCAATAGTTGTGGCGCATGTGCTCAGTTGCTCTGCGGCTTGTGGGATCTTCCCGGACCAGGGCTTGAACCCAGGTCCCCTGCACTGTCAGGCGGATTCTTAACCACTGCGCCACCAGGGAAGCCCCTGGCTAGGATTTCTCACTCTTCTAACTTCTGGAACTAAAATCCAGTCCAAGGGGCTTGCCAGCATCACAAGCTTAGCTGTCTTGTCTTTTTATCTGTCCTAGAACCCTCCCTTGCAGAATTCTTCCCTCCATCCCTGGTACCAAACAAAACTGATCTGGAGCTGAGAGAAGGGTAGAAGGGTCGTTTCTGCTAAGTGTTTGAACTCCAGCTAGAAGAATTTAGATAACCTTCTTAAATGCATGTTTTGTATTCTTCATTGGACTTTGAATTCTACAAGGACCAGGACTGTATTTATTTTGGATCCCTGACACTTAACACAAAGTTAAAGAAGTCAAAGTTAATTGGGAGAAGAATTATTGCAGTGTCTTGGTCAGACTTAATAGTTTTCACAACTTTTTTCAAGCTGGAATAACTCTCATCAGTACCCTCTGCTTCTCATCCATTAAAGAATATTAAATATGTAAATATACTTATTCTTGTTGCTCAAGTTCTATTTCAAGATTCCCTTTTAGTGGAAAAAATGTTTAGTGTATCTTTTATTTCTCTTGAGTCATCATTGTTCTTGGGAACACTGATTAAATGTCTTGTAGATGCTTTTCAGTGTGAGAGTTTTGTGGTTGGTAATGCTTCCTGAGCCTCTAAATTTGTAGCAAATTAAAAATGATGATTCTTATGGTCTGTTTTCCCCTCTTTTAGGTGTGGAATATTTGAGTATAGGGTATTTGAGCTGTTAATTTTGTATGTTCACAGGAATTTTCTTTTAATAAAAATTACTTTAAATATTACCGTGGTATTTAAATTGATAACAGCCAAAAATACGCTAGGCACTAGCAATAAATAGCGTCTGATCTGTAATCCTTACAACAATCCTTAGAAGAGGGGTTGGCAAACTTTATCTGTAAAAGGCCAAAGAGTAAATATTTTAGGCCTTGTGGGTTATAAGTCTCTGTAGCAACTCCTTAATTGGGGAAAAAATGGGACTCTGATGTCAAGAGATTTACCCGAGACCACCTTGCTAGTAAGTACCAGGCCTAGGATTTTATTTTTAACTGAAGTAATGTTGCTGTACAATACTATATAAGTTACAGGTATATAATATAGTGATTCATAATTTTTAAAGGTCATACTCCATTTAGTTATTCTAAATATTGGCTATATTCCCTGTGTTGTACAATATATCCTTATAGCTTATCTTATACCTAATAGTTTGTACCTCTTAATCACTCTTACCCCTATAGTGCCCCTGCCCCCTTCCCTGTCCTCACTGGTAAATGCTAGTTTGTTCTCTATATCTGTGAGTCTGCTTCTTTTTTGTTATATTCACTAGTTTGTTGTATTTTTTGGATTCCACAAATAAGTGATATACAGTATTTGTCTTTCTCTGACTTATTTCACTTAGCATAAACGGACTTCACTTTGCCATACTGAAAAAAAAATCAATAGTGAGAGATTAGTATCTACTCACTTGGTTAGGAGTGCCTACTACCTGCAAGGCACTGTACAGTATGCTATGGAGATGTTACAGGCCCAGTTATAGGAACCTACAGTTTAGAGGGGGTTGTAGTTGATAAACAGCATTCCTTTTATCTGCCCAAGTTGTGAATGATAACAAGATCAGGGTTTTCAGATGACAAATTAAATATCATTTTTGTTACTTGTGAAGTTGATGCTCGAGGGCGTGGCTTTGATGTGCAGCAAAAATGAACTTCCTAATCCCATACCTTGGATTCAGACGAGCCCATCCAGCCAGGCATAGCATGGAGGCCTGCTTCTATAACACTTTGGCAATGCAAGACAATCCCAGACAGGAAAAGATGGAGAACGGTGCTGGTCTGCAACGCGTAGTTCCTTGTCCCAAATCTCCATACAGAGAACTTCCTCCCTCTTTCTTGAGGAAGAATTAGTGAAAAGGAGGAGAACGTGCACAGCTTATATATATAGATATCGCCCCCGCCCCCCGGTGGAGAAGAAAACACCAGAAGTGAGGAGTAAGTGACCCACCTCTTCCTCCCCAGCATAGTACAAGTGCCACAAGGGAGAAAACAATTGATTTGCTTTGGAATTTACAGTGAAGAGAAATTACCTCCAGGTTTGGAGAAAAGCAAACGTTTGACTGAGGTGACATTTGGGCAAGTTTTTGAATAATTTTCACTTAGATATGTAGAGATGATGGGGGTAGGATGAGCCAGAGAAAGTGAATATCAGAAGGAAAGGTGCATTTGGGAGGTCAAGAGGTCGGTTGTTGGGTTCCAGAACTAGCATGACCAAATGTCTCAGTTTGCCTGAAACACTGGTTCTCAGCCCTGAAAGTCTAGGATCCCAGGAAACGCCTCAGTCCTGGACAAACTGGAGGGGTCTCTTGAGTGTCAAGCTAGGAACCTGAAACTTAAATTTGTTGGATGGTACAGTATATAGAATGGCTACATGTTCGTCAGGTCATTGAACTTTTGGTATATACAGTTACTTCCTCAGGGGACCCACTAGGCTGGAAATAAGAGGTGAGAGACCAAAGACTATCAGTAGATGTTGGGAACCACTGAAGAATTTTTGAAGGGTATGAGGGTTGCGTTGAATCTTTGAGTATGCAAATATACAGAAAGGAGCTTGCAGACTGTTGAATATAAAACCAGATGAGAATATATTAGGGAGTAAACTGAAACATCAAGGAGGGTTCTGTTTTTGAGAAAGATGAAATTCTACAAGAAATATGATCCCTTTTTATTGTTCCTATTAGGCTCTGAAAAGAGCTACTGGGAAACCACTCCCCCAAACTACATCTATCCTGATCTGTCCATTCTAGTGGATAGTGGTTTATGTGATGTGATGGAGGTGTTAGCTAAAATGGTGGTAATCATATTGCAGTATATAAATGTATCAGATCAATGCATTATACACCTTATACTTACACAATGTTTTAAGTCGATTATACCTCAATTAAAAAAAAAATCTAATGGATAGTGGTGATTAGGAATGAATTGATACAAATTAACTCATGGATTTTTTTTTTTTAAATGTAAGCCCTCTACTCTTGTATTTTCCTGGATAAAAATGCACTGAAGCATGCATTTCTAGTAAGTTCCTTGAAATTATTATTCAAGAATTCTTTTATTATCATGACTGTATTGAATGTTCTGCCTGCATGTGGTAGTCCTACCAGACTGACCAGATTACCAGATTGGTAATTCATTTGGCAAAGCCCATGGGGTAAATCTTGTATAGTGGTTTATTGTTGGCACTGGAATGGATGAACCAGATGTAGATGTTATCTGTTTAAGCATCTAGACAGTGTCTTTCATTCAGTAACTATTTGTTAATCAGTTGGATAACTTCCTCTACTGAAAAATCTAAGAGGAAAATGCAGTATTTGGATATGCTAGTCTTTTAAAGTAATAAGCCTTATTATCTAATAAATATCAGAGGTGGTTTTCATGATTTACTCAAAAACTCCAAGAAATATAAAAGTGAAATAGAGATCCGGTTCCTTGGAAAAACCAGAGGTATTTTCATAAAACTTCTTTGTATTAATTGTTATCATTTTTTATAGGTAGTTATTATTTTAATTACTTTGAAATGGATTGGTTATTGCTTCTTCTGCCTAAACTTGAAATCTTATATTGTTTAACTTATTTTGAAATAATTTCAGACTTATAGAAAAGTTTAAAAATTTGTACAAAGTAATCTTATATACCCTTTACCCAGATTCCTTAAGTGCTAATATTTAGCACACTTCACAATTGCTTTATCATATTATCTATTTTTTCTGAAATTATAAGGAGACATGATGCTCTTTATAAAGACATCAGTGTGTATTTCCTAAAAATGAAAACCTGATTTATAACCACAATACATTTTTAAAAATAACAGTATATATCAGTGTTATTTTCTTTACCTAGCTTATAGGACTTATTCAGAATTTCCCAGTTGTCCCACTAATGTGTTATGTAGTAAAAGAAGAAAAGTCTGTTTCAGATCCAATCCAGGATCATACATTGCTTTATGTTTCTTTATTCGCCTTTTAATCTGGACTAATTCTTCAGCCTTTGTCTTTCACGAAGACAAAAGCTTTGTCTTTTTGACATTTTTGAAGAGTACTGGCCAGTTATTCTGTATGATATTCCTCAGTTTGAGTTGGTCTGATGTTGCCTCATGACTAGATTGAAGTTCTGCGTTCTTGCCAGGGATATAACAGAAACGATGTGGTTTTTTTTTTCCAGTGCATCATATCAGGAAGCACATGATATTGATTTGTTCCATTTCTGGTGATACTAATTTTGACCACTAAGGTATCTTGTCTGTAAAGTTACTATATTTCTCTCTGAAATAAGTATTTTGTGGGAAATGCTTTGATGCTATATAAAATCTTTTACTCATCATACATTTACTCAATAGCTTTAACTAGTGCCTGAAATGATTATTACTATGGTGATTCCAAGTGAGGGGATCTCCATTTTATTTATTTAATTAATCAAAATACTTATTTATTTAGTTGCTTGCGCTGGATCTTTAGTTGTGGCATGCAAGCTCTTTTCATAATAGTTGCGGCATGAGGGCTCTAGCTCCCTGACCAGGGATCAAACCCGGGCCCCCTGCATTGGGAGCGTGGAGTCGTAACCACTGGACCACTAGGGAAATCCCCCTCATTTATCTTATATTCATTACTTGGAATTCTGCAAAGAAGAACTTCTCCCTTGTTCATTCATTCATTCATTCATAGCAATATAGATTCATGGTTTGTTATTTTCTTCTATGGATTATAATCTGTCAATGTTTATTCTGTTGCTCAAATTGTCCTAGATCGGGCCACTGGGAGCTCCTCTAAACTTCTATTTTTGGCATGTTCCCAACATTCCCTGAAGACTTCTCTGCTTTCTGGTACAAAACGTCTCAGGCTGATTTTGTACTTTCCCTGACCCTGCCTTTGAATCAGCCATTTCGCCAAGAGGCCATAGCTCCTTTTATCTGAGAATAGTGTTTAGAAAACAGAATCTGGATGCTAGGTATGTTCATTGCTATCGGGAATGGCATTAATTCTAGACCTTCTCTGCAAACAAAGCTAGAAAACATATGCATGTGTGTTTGTGCTTGTGTGTATACACATACATACATACCTGTGCATATATAATCTATCTCTATGAACATATTAAAAGTGATTTCATGATGTTGTGGCCTCCAGTTCCAATCCAACATCTCAGGGTTCATTCTAGTGTGTTCTCTTTCCATGTTTCTAACTCTTTTCTAACAATGAAAAACTTAACTCTCATCCGCAATATATTTACTCATTTGTTCAATTTGAGAATATATTACATAGAAGGCTTTTAGAAATGCTAACCCATACCACTGTGAAAAACAAACCTACTCAGAAGCAGTATTTGTTTATAGTTCTCTTTGTCTTTAGCTTAAGGATATGTAGTCAAGATATAGTGTTCAAAAATTACTTAGATTAGTTTCCCTCCCACTTCAGTGTGGTTCTGTTCATCTAAAATTCAGTTCGATTTTTTTTTTTGGTGGGACATTTTCCCTCTTCTCCATCCTTACTGTTTTCATTTATTGAGTATGTCAAATATTAACAAGATTATGAAGGTCAGAACAGTATAAAAGAAGTGTGTGTACTTCCCACACCCTACCCCTTCTAACCTATTTACAGTCCCCTATCTTTTTAACTCCATTTCACCTGCCTACCGAAGGTAACCTATCTCACTAGTTTCTGGTTTATTCAACTTATGTTTCTTGTTGCACAAGTGAACAGACATTTTAAAATTTTCTTATTTATCTCCTTTTCCCTGATATCAAAGGTAACACACATTAGATATTCTGTTATACTTTTGCACTTTGATTTTTTTTTTTTAACTTAACAGTACATTCTGGAAATCACTCCATATCAGTTTAGAGTTAGAGTTCTCCCTCATTCTTTTTTATAGCTGCATTGTGTCCTGTTGTGTGGATGTACCATAATTTATCCACTTACTCTCCTGTGTGTGGACATTTAGGTTGCTTCCAATATTTTGCAGGGACAAACAAGGCTTCAAGGAATAACCTGGTACAAGTGTATTTTCAGATTAATATAATTTTTATTTCATTGAAGCAACTTAATCTAAGTCTTCTCCAGGTTGTCTTTGATGGAGAGAATTTTGGAGTTATGTATGCGTTAACTTGTTTTTCTTCCTTAGGAAGCATCCTCAGTGTATAAAATTGTTAAATTCTCCTGCTTTTAAACACAGAAACACACCATATTGGGACTCTATACCATGAAATTTCAGTAATTTAATTCATGTTTAATGTGTGGTCAAAAGAGCCCTTATGCTTCCTGGCTTTTTATTATCTTAGGTAATCTGAGTAGCTTCTAACGAGAGGTTCTAAAAGAATCTGGGGAACTGGTTTTATAGCCGTAATTGAGACACAGCTCTGCATAACTCCTTCCATCCACCACGTCCTCCTCCCTGTACAAGATACAGGCCTTAAAGCACATGGCCCTGCTTGTGGTCTTTTCTGAATTAACAGTTGTTCTTTTATTATCAGTAGTCTCCTAAACACTGTACTTTCTAAACACTTGGTTATCTAATATCTATTATCTGTGACCATAACACAATGTCCTATTAAGTAGAACTCTCTATATTGTGGATTTACAAATAAAGATGTTTACATGCTGCTCTGTAGCACTTTTACTATTACCACTTTCCTGTTCAACTGTCACCACCTAAGAGGAAGCCAATCGTAATTTTATTTGTACATCCTTTCTCTTAAGTGTTTGCATTCTGCTGGTTTCTTAACGTCTAATCTAAAATCAAAGCATATCATTTTAGTTCAGATGCCATGTGTTGTGTTTTATCTGATCCTCATGCACTTGAACTCGGGTTTCCTTGACAAAGACTCTGTTGTTTCTGAGTTGATTGACTTTAACCAGAAGCTGGTGTTTTCTAAGCTTCGTTTTTGAATGGGCTCTGAGGGTAATGTGGTGTGCTCCTCAGGGATGCTTAAGTCTTATGATGTTTTTCTTAATTCTGAATTTGTTGCATTTGATTAAAGTGATATAATTTTATTCCTTTGCAGTAACCATGAAGAAGAGTTGTTCTCACTATTTCTGGAGTAAATTAATAAATAGTAATGTGAATACAAAGGGAGTTTAACTTGAAAATTTGATCATTGAATCATTTCATTATAAGGAAGCAATCAATCTATCTCCTTCATTTCCTCTCTTCCTCTTTCTCTCCTTTCATTCTCATTTTAGTTACACTTGTTATACACAGATACATCTTCATTGTCAAGGAAAAAAAGAAATTGAGAAAAGAAAACAGTAAAAAGCATGTCTCCTGTGTTCCCTTTAATTATCCTTCTCTAGCTGCAACTATTATTTTATATCAATTTCTGATGCTTTCTATATGTTTGTACCCTCACACATATAAACTCTTAAAGTTTGGGAGCTTGAGGATGAAGGGGAAGTGTTCTACTCCGCAAAGGCAAGGGTGGGCACTTTAAGAAAAAATTGTTCCTAAATTGTGTTACTACTGTCAGAAGGTTGCTACCTTCCCTTTCATTGTTGGAAGACACTTAGGCAGTAGACTGTGGCTGTCACTCTATCTGAAGAAGAGAAAGGAGACTGTGAGGTGGAAACTGCCTCTAGAAGGCAGTAAAGATGGAGCCTGCATATCTGATTACAGGGTGGATGAGATTAGGGATTACAGTCTTGACAGGACCTTTATAACATGGTGGGGAGGTGGCCAGCTAAAGCTTGTATGGGGGAATACAGTGTGAACACAGTGTTAGCTGGAAGGTGCGGTGAGATTTGTAAAGGGACTACCAAAGCTTAGGGAAGTTGCTATGGGTATTAGCCCCTCCCCGAAAAGGTTCCTGTTGATGAAGGTGATGTCATCACTCTTCCTTCCTGAGCCCTTTGGCAATGAGACCATTAAGGCCAACTAAGGAGAAGGATAAAACCTCATCCTTTGAGTGGGAGACATGCCCTTTTCCTCTGTAGCACACTGGGGAGTTAATGCATCCAACTCCTCTGTACCCCAAGCTGGTAGGGAATTAGACTTTTCCTGCCTTTGTAGGTGGAGTGGAAGAAAGGCTTTGGCTTTATATTAAATCTAAATTGATGTTTTAAAATAAAAAGTAACAGGCCTTAAAAATTCAAGAACTACTATAATAAATTTCATCTTGCTTTCATTTATGGAATCTGCTCAGTATACCTAGGGAATTGATACCCAAATGGAAAGCAGGGGTTCAGGGTAGCAGAAGAGGGTAGCCAGTTTGGGGGGGGAAATCTTATTTAAATATCCCAGTGAGTCAAACTGTCTTAGTAAATGGGTGAATGGTTTATTTGGCAAAGAGAAATAATTGATTTGCTTTTCAAATTCGTGATCTCTAAAACATTGTCATAATATTGTTCAAAACAACTGAGACCAAACCTTAGAGATTTTTCCCCTTATTATTTAATGTTGCACTAAATTTGACATATCATGCATACATATCTTGTTAAATTAGATGGTATGGTATGTTTCTGGAGACCAGGAGCTTTATTTTCTAACAAGCTAAGTAAAAGGTCTGTGCACTAAAACTTGTTAATTGAAAGGCACTGCATTTAAGCAGTATGTTCTTGCATAACAGCAAACATCTATACTAGATGCAAAGCGCTGAGCTGGACTCTGGGCACATCAAAATGTACAGGAGGTGATACCTGCCTTTGAAGAGTTTACTATCTACTGGGGAAGACATATAGACAGCTGGTTAATTTCATCATAATGTGACAAATATAGTAATAGTAGACAGTCCAACATGTCTGAGGGGCCATACTGTAGTGGCCCTTAAGCCCTTAAAAGTTGTTCAAGGATCAGAGACAGCTTCTTGGAGGGGTTGCAAGTTCCTTTTTAAGTTGGGAAATTGTAAATTATTTTCTTATCATTGTGTCCCTAGTGTGTGTGACATAGGGAATAATCATAAATATTTATTGAATGACTAAATTAATGAATAAAATAGAGCCTGATATGAGACCTGAATAATGAATGTAAAATAACTAGAAAAATAAGGGCAGATGGGGGTTGAAGGTATTCTGGGGATGGATGGTGAAGAGTGGAAACAGAAACGCAAGAGTTTGGGGCTGGTGTCTTGTGTAGGGTTGAGGCATAACTCAGAGGTGAGACTGGGCTTGTGGATTCTTAAACAGGGGGAGTGATAGGAGTTATTTAATTTTTCAGTCCCTCTGAAAGTTTAGTGGAGAAAGGATTAGATGGAGGTGAGAGTTGGAAGCATGAAAGTGTGTAGGCTTGTGGAATAGCCATGGTAGTAGAAATGCAGAAAAGAGATTGGAGTGAAGGATGTATTGGAGAGTGAAGGTTAGTAGGAGCTGGTAACTGACTGTGGTGAGGGGATGGGAGTCTAGGATGGATGTAAGGTTTTGGTCTCTGAGATATAAGTAGAAGTCTCCCGGATAGGGCTTCTGGAAAAGCTGTCGGTTTCTTATTAAAAAAACAAGAGAGACTTGACTGGCATATACTCTTGTCCCTGCCTACATGTAACAAATGCCTCCTTACTACCACAACGTCTGGGAAGTCAGCTTTTTGCCCAGCATAATGCCTCCCTAAAGAGAAACGGGATCCTGAACAAGGGTAGGCAACTAACTAGTAATGTCTGACACATGGTGAGTTACCTGTTCATCTCTCTGCTACTAGTATTAAACAAAAAGCCCAAAGTCTATTCTTTTGAAGAACGCTTTGAGAAAACCATCCTATACAAAAAGGGGATTACTATATTTGCATGAAAAATGTGGCTGTCATATTTTTAACATGCACTCAATCAGCAGGTGCTTTAGCTCTTCCTAAGAATGATTATTGTTCTAATCACAAAGAATAAGAAAAAAAGAAAAACAAAAAAGAAAGGAGGTGATTGTGGTCTTCTCACCCAGCTTGATTTGAAT
This sequence comes from Orcinus orca, assembly GCF_937001465.1. Classification (NCBI taxonomy): domain Eukaryota; kingdom Metazoa; phylum Chordata; class Mammalia; order Artiodactyla; family Delphinidae; genus Orcinus; species Orcinus orca. Next base: position 58,352,266 of record NC_064575.1, on the reverse strand, counting down.
GAAAAGTAAAAAACAAAAAACCTTCAAAGGAACATTTAAAAGCAGCATATAAATATACGACTATTTTGTGGCTCAGACCAACAGGCTGAGGGAAGCCCACAAAAGGGAAAGCCTACCATGGAGTGTGGGTCAGCTTTGCAGAAATACAATAAAGATATAAAAGGGAAAGGGTTGTATGGGTTATATATTTTTTTTTTAAATAACAAGGGTCAGTGTTGGATAGTTCAGTGTAACATTTTGAGTTGAATTCATTTTGTTAGGCTTGAAAATATTACAGACTATGAGGTCCATAGACCAGAAATAAAATAATAAATCTTCTATCAAGTTTGCTTTTATATACGCCTCTTTTGTACTTATATTTAAAATCTATATTGTATACACTTAACTATACCACCATATGTCAGTTTTCAAAACTATTTCAAACATATATGCAGTAACATATGTGCAATTCTTGGGCTGGCATAACGTTTGTTTTCTTAAAGTATGAACTGTTAATTTGAAAACCAAATTCACTAAAAGATCATGGATCATGAAATTCAGAGTACTGGCACTTTTAGATTCTTCATGTTTTATGGAAAAAAATCTTCACATTTGGTAATACATGCATTTATTTTTAATGCTTTATCTGGATTTTCTATCATGTCTCTACCCCCTTTCCATTTCTATTTAAGACTTTAAGACATCTTGGCAAAGAGGAACAAAGAGACTTAATTCTTACTGAATATGAAACTCCTTAGGCCTGGATAATGTCTGTATTTTTGCTAAGTCTGGAAAGATGTAAGTTTTAGCCAACACTGGAACAGCTTGAGAAACTATTGAAATCATACATGTATTGTTTTGTCTCTTATGTAGGAGAGTAGTCCTGTGTGGCCTGGTTTTACTTGATGTGGTCCTAGTTAATCTGGTTGTCTGCTTGAGGTCTCTTGTGTTGACCTAAGGGAGGTTTGGGAAATATTGGTTAATATACCATGGTGTGAGAAGGATTTATTACAAACGCCATGTGTCATTAGTATAGGCATTCTTTCCTTGTAAATCAAATATTTTGTATAAGAACACATCACAATAACTTGGATTCATTCCCTCATTTCCCTCTGAGTAAAATAAGAGACCCCCCTAAAAGGGTTCATCATAGAGGTGAACTGTGTGTCCGTTTTGAGACTCTTGCTTTCTGCCAAGATTTAAGTGAAGTCCTCTTTTGGTAGGGAAATATAAATGTGAATTAAGGATATAATTTTATCCATAATTAAATAAAAACATTATGGCAAATAATGTTTTGTTCTTCTCTACATCAAATAAGTTGTTCAGTTGCTGAATGAAGGAAGATACTGTACACTGAGACTTGAGATCCTAAAGTCCTTTTTTTACTTGCGAACAGTTAGAACAAATCTGGGAATTTGAATATTGTGATATAACTGCTGACAGCCCACAGAATATTAACATTCAGCTGTATGTTTATTTCTGTTTGACTTTGTAAGTGCTATGTAATTAAATCTTTAGTTTGTAATTTCTTCTAATTTAATTGCATAAATTTGAAATTTTCCCAAGTATAGTTAAATTATTCACTACTAATATTACAAGGAAACACCACATCCTTTGTTTTTATCAAAGTTAAACACACAGATGGTTTAGAGTCAAATAGTTCTACCAAGATTGTTATGAAAAACTACTGCCCTTGTCCCAATGCCCTCCTGCTAACTGTGCCACGACTACTTTCAACTCTTTTAGAATCTTTGGGTATTTATGGTCATAACTGTTCAAAACAGGCTTTTATTGCTCTTGCTGTACTTTTTAGCTTGGGGCATTATCTGTTGAATTCCACTATGGGAGATAAGGATTTAGCTCACTCTCACTACTTCCCTTCCTCACTACACACGAGCATGCTTCTCCTCTCTATCCTCTCATGTGGTTATAGTATAAGTTTGGAAGGATGAGTAACTAGTGGTTATGTTCTTACAACCATGCAAACACAGCTGAGTCACATAGTACGTATATATTTATCACATTTTGTTTCCTGTATAACTTGTTGTTTTCTCTGGAGTTGGTTTCTCCTTCATATATGCACCCCTAATTTCAACTCTAAATTCTCTTCAGCTTGTGTAAATCTCTTCCTAGTATGTTAGAATATATTAACTATTTTATTAATTGTATCCTTTTGAAGAAACTTCGGAGTCTCTGATGTGGTGCCATCTAGACTGATTGCTGTATAGCCTGCTTCACAGACATCATCTTGGGATTTTCCTTAACCATCATCTTGGGGATTCCTTCTGCCTCTAATTTGTGTTTAATATGCTGTTTCCTAGATTCCATCTTTTACTTTCTTTCTTCTTTTTTTAATTTATTCCCCTGTTTTTGTAGAGCATGTCCTTCAGTAACTTACTGAGAAAAGGTACACGAGATATATATTTTTGGGACCCTACATGTGAGAAATGTCTTTATTTTTCTTCACACTTGACCATTTTGGGTGGTCCTGGATACTTTCTGAAGACTTTCTATAGCCATCCCCTCACTCTCACATTTCAGCCTCAGGCTGGGTCCTCCTGAAGCACTCACTACATCTAACTCTCTTAATTTCCTCTCTAGTTCTTCTCCAGTACCCAGGTGGGTAGTGGAAGTCAGGAGCATGTGCAGAAGGGTATCTTTCCTTTCTCTGCACCCTCACCTTCAAAAGTTACCATGGGTGCCCATTGTCGGTATGTCATTTTTCTCTGTGATTGTCAAATAAAACTAGAGCTGGACGGTAAAGTGGTAAAAGCAGATTTTTTTAAAGGAACTATTCCTACAGGACAAAAGAGACCTCAGTTTAGAACTGGGCTCAATTTTGAAGTGTGTAGCAAGTTGGGAATTTTAAAGATTGAGGATCAATGTAGTCTTAATCTACTGTTTTCAAAGGGTATACAGGTTCTACTTTTGGCTGCCAATACTGGTAGGAAATGGTAGAAGGCCAAGCCACACAAGAGGAGAAATTGCAGGGTAAGCTCTTGAGCTTACCTGAGAAATAGAAGTAGGCAGATGAATCTATGTTCACAGCGGTGGACAGGTATGAGAGAGAAGCCCCCCAACACCACCAGCAAAACCCAACAAACAAAAAAACAAAGGTGGCAAATTATAAGTATGGGAAGTTAATCTAGTTTGTTTGCTTCTAGTTTTGATGAGGGGTTACAGGATCCCTAAGAATTTTGACTGAAGTCATAAATCCTCAGGAAATGAACTTTGAAATCAAGTGGAGGGCATTCTCTTATCTTTGAACAAGTTAATAGTATACCCACTCCTTGTAATAGACTGGTAATCCCCCCAAAAGATCTATAGTGAAATCAGAGAAGATACGAGGAGTCTAAAATGGTCACGACAGAAGATGCCTGCCCATGGGAAGAAAAAAAACGATAGGGATCTATGGACACAAGTGCTGTGAGAAGATATGGCCATTTTCCTTTTACATCGTGGATGATGTGAATAATATTGATAGTAAGAACACTGCCTTATTCTAAGATTTGGTGAGCAATGGGATTAGAAAATATCACCTTACCCAACTAGTTAGAAACTTATGGAACTGATTACTCTAAGAGGAAGTAGGGGTGGAAAATATAAATAACCTCAAAAATGATTTAACTAAGTTTGTGGATGACAGCTCCATAATGGGTTATTACAGGGAGCTAGGATGTTTTGGGTACACTCCTAACCTTTGAGGCTGACATCAAAGAACAGCCATTCTTCCCACAGCATGTCCCTTGGTGCTATCATCAGAATCCTGGGCAGGAAGGAGAATGAGTCTGATCCAGTGTGGCAAGACGCATTAGACACTGATCTGTGCCAGATTGGTGTGGGTTGTAAATTTAGGGTAAATTCCAATATGAGGGTTGTAAATTTCAATGAATGAAAACTTGAAAACCTTAACTTTTCTATTTCCTGATCTTTGTTAATTCTTCTTTATATAGTATACTCTTAAAGCTCGTTTTTCAACTTTTTGGAAGATCTCTTATATGTAGCCTTTACTTGACTAGGATGGTACTTTGTGACCTAGCAGTTTCCCATCCTGTAGGGTGAATAGGGTCAACTAATAACTTTGGAAAATAAATCTTACACCGTTGGAATTTCTTTTGCAAATTAACCTATTTTCAGTTTGTAGTTTGAGTGAAAGAATAAAATGGAAAGATTCTACTTTAATTACGACTTTTGGTTTTTCTGATAGAAGGATACATAAAATTCCCCTTTGAATTGATTATAATCTACGTATAGGGAGACACAAAGGTAGTTTTAGTGTTTTCAGGTACAGAGATTAATTTTCCTTATTACTTTTATTTTGGAGGGGGATGCTGCATTCAAAACTTGGATCGGAATGCCTTAGATCAATGTGTAGGAATCATGGGGGATCTTGTTTTTAATATGGATTTGGATTCGGTAGGTGCGGGGGAGGCTGGTGATCGTGCTTCGAGTGGGTGCTGCTACCGCGGGGCTGAGGACCACGTTTTACATAGCAAGACTTGAAAGGGCTACTTGCTAATGTAGCCCTGTAGTTTGGAACACCAATCATGGTTTCAGCTTTCCCACTAAATGTTTTTTGGAAAGTTTAGGGAATAATTAAAACAAATAACTTACATGAAGAGGATCCAAATACTACATTTATTTGGATGTTGAACTAATCTAGAAATTCCTTCTTTTCCACCTATTCTGAATTCTTCCCATCTCTCTTCCCTTTCCTTCTTGAATATTTCCATTTGGTATTGAAAAGTGGGGACTAAATGACACAAACGTTTCTTGAGTCTATTAAATTTAAATACACACAAACACATGCACACACACTCTTTCAGTTCTGTCTACTTTGGCTAATTACTGGCAATAAAACTCAGTAAAGGGATTTAAGGATTATGAATGTTCTACTTGGAGGAAATTGCAATTAAGGTTATTAAGGCCTTTGGGTTTCTGTGTGTATTTTAAGCAAATTAGGAGTTTTATGTTTTTTAAAGAGACAGTAACTTCTTCCTTGCCCAATTATGCCCCCCCGGCGGTGCGCATGCGCCTGCAGTGCCCGTGGCGCAAAGGCACATGGCCTACTTTATTCTTTCAGGTGAATCACCGTGTAAGTTACGAATGTCTTTTTTGTCAATTCCATATGTGAAAGTCAGGATAACTAAAAGTAGAAACTAAGAAATGGAGAGAAATTGTCCTTTGCTCCCAAAATTATTTTAAAAACCTAATGATTGTTTTAAATTCTTTAAAACATTTTAAGGCAGAATAATTGTCATTTACCTTTTATTTCCAAAATAGCTTTGTTTTCTATTAAAGTGATATGGGTTCGTTGCAAAACTTTATGAAATGCTGAACAGTGTACAGAAAAAGATGAACTCATTCTATCTCTTTTCATTAACCATTGTTAACGCTTTTGCATCTATATTTGTAAGATATTTTTCTGTGTATATGGAGAAGGTAGAAATTTCCTAAGATACACACCCCGGGAGTACAGCAAAGTCACTTTATTTTCTAAGCTTGAGTTTAGTGTCTATCTCGAGACCTTGTTCTTCTTAGTAGTGGAAAATTTATCCTGGTAAATTCATATACTCTGTCAATTAAGTGTTTTTCCATTTTCATCATCAGATGAGCTCTGGCCTTCCCTCTTTCTCCATCCACCCGCTTCTCAGCAAGGTTTGCATCAAGTTTGTCTGAGGAGAGGAAGCAGTGGAGGGCCTCTGTCATCCTGATGCCGCTCTCCACGACTGTGTGCAGTTAGCGTTGGTTTGACTCTTCCATGTCTAGCTCTGCATACCTTCTGTCAGGGCATGAATTCATGTCCGCGAAGTCCGCGTCTTTTGTCCTGACTGTGAGGCTGTCCCTGGCCTGTGGTCTCTCTCCACCGTGTCTGAGCTCTTCTTGAGATGTGAGGTTATTTCGGATGTTTTCCTAGACTGCTTTGGGCTTGAGGGGCCTTCTCAGGCCTTTTCTGCCCCAAATGCCTCACTCCCATGTCTCCATCCTGAGGCTCTAAGTATCCCAGTTGGAGGCACACACCTGGGCACTCCTTTCTTAGGTTTCACATATACCTTCTGTTCTGATTCCCTAATTTATCTGGACAGGATATGAATATTCTTTCGTGCAACCATTTCCCCCAAGGTTAGGGCATATGACTCTTTGTAGAGACCCACTCAACCTAAACTGAGTGTTCTCTTCTCCCTCCCTCCTACATCCCCAATTCATGGGATCTTTATCCTATCTAAGCAGGTAATTGGCTCTGATAGTCTTCCATGCTTATTTAAGACAGAAACATTTTTCCTCTGTGAAATTTGTCTCCTGTTTTTGAAACTCAGAACTCAGTGTCTCATAACGCAATGAAATTAAAAGAATGGGAAGGTTTTGTCTCTTCTAAGAGTTTTAAAATAGCATTTGGAAACTTAAAATTTGAGCATTTGCACTTCTTTCTTTGAGAAACTCTTCCCTGAGCCAATGAATGCTACTTGTATATTTGAATAAAGAAAAACCTAAGGACTAAGAATGAACTTAAAAGAAAAAAGTCAGTTCATACTGCAGAATATCATGCCATGTATGATAATAATATAATATGTGTAATATAATATGTGTAATAATATGTGTAATATTATACACATTTGTTTTTAAATAGAGTCTTACATTATTTTTATAATCCGCCTTCTTACATTTTTCTATATGGAAAGAGCCTTCTTTGCATGTTAACTAACATTTCTGTGTATAATAAATTATCTTTAAAGTCAATATTTTAGATCTGATAAATTATTCAGTGTTCTATTGATGGACACTTTGGCTCTTTACTATCTTTTCACCATTAAAACAAACGCTGTGATGTGAATTGTGTGTCTTTATGTATTTGTCCATTTCTTTCCATAGGATTCCTGAGAGCCGCATTGCTGGGTCAGAGGAAAAGTATAATATTGCTAAACTATAGAAGATTTGTACTTATTTACATTACCGCCAGGAGTATATGAGGTTGTCATTTTCTAAATGCTTACTGATAGTTTTTAATCATCAATCTCCTGAACTTTAATATATGATGAAGTTGGCTGCTTATTTTAATTTGTATTTTTTGTCACTAGTGAGTTTGAACATATTTTTATGTACATTTTTCCGTTTCTTTGATCAACTTTTAATAGTTTGTTTATATTCCCTACTTCCTCTTCTAAAAGGACCATTCTCCATGTTGATCTGCAAGTATTCAATATATACAAAAGCATCTACCCTTTTTTTGTGTGTTGCTATAATTTTTTCCAGTTTGTTCCTTTGTTTAGTAAGTATTTTTTTTGCTGGTCTGACTTTGTCACACAGGCTTTCAGGAGATTCTTTTGCTTTATTAACATAGATTTTAAAATAGGCAAACCATTTTACAAAGTGATTTTTTATTACATATGTGTGAAATTTGGGTACCTTTAAATATGTTTATAATAGTTTAACTCTTGAATCTAATTTTGGTTTTCACTGATATTACTTAAATAGTAACATTATTTCTCTTTATGCCGACTGCTCTCTACTAGGTTACAGTGAAAAAGCTACTATTTCATGATTATAAATTCACAAAGAGAAAGTTGCACTGGTTTGTGAGATGATGTACACCCCCCCGTTAGTAAGTGAATTGAATGTTAGGAAAATGTTGTTCACAGTAGCATGAACTTGAGCATTTTATCTTCTTTGTGGAAGGTGATCCCCAGAGGCCAGGTGGTTGCTCTGTGCATGAAGTTGGTCATGTGTTAGACCATGGAGAGTGATGAGCTGAAGTGGACAGGCCATGTCTGTTTGATGCAGGCAACTGTCATACAGCTCAGTTGATAGTTATCAAGCTGGAATGTGGGCCATACCATATGACTATTCAAGAAAAAAGCAAGAAATCTGAATTTCCATTAAAAAATTTAGAGGAACAGATACGTTGTGAGTAAAACAAAGTACTTCTACAGACTGCATAGGGGCTCATGGTCATCAGGTAGGAGCCTTTGCTTTATATTTTTTTGAGGCAGAACTGCTCTATGTGAACAGTGTCCCCCAGAGCTGTGTAGAGTATAGCCATGTGTGGTGGCCCTAGAAATGCTTCTATACCACAGTGATGGAATGATTTTCCCAGAGAGTAGCTAACGTCCCCCCTCCTCTGTTCCCTTGGGGTGTATGGGCTTGCATGCACACGTCTGTGCATAGGTGTGTGCCTGTGTGTATGAGCCTAATGATTGGCTTCTATGGTGAGAAGACACCAGATGCCTCATAATCTCTGTCTACTGTCTCCTTGCTTTCCTCTTTTGCTACAATCCTTTTTGAAATGCGTTGCTCTCAGAATCCTGTGCGTAAAAATGAAAAGAATAAAGAGGAAGAAACAGGTTTCTGCAATATCAAGTTCAGGATCCCTGAAAATGAAATTGGAGACTTAGTGATTACAAAGTAATTAGAAGAAGTACCTATTGACAAGAATTCTTGACAGATGTATGCTTCTCATTTCATCACATCAGGAAGCACATGAGGCAGTTTGTCCCATTTTTGGTGATACTCAGTCTGATCCCTTGGTTAATGCGGGTTCTGCCAAACCTCTTCATCATAAAGGGAACTTCCCCCTTTGGAATTAGTAAGTAATCTCCTGGGTGATACTTTTTCCCAGTAAGCTTGCACCTAATGGTGTTAGGATGGTGATGATTCCTGCCTGAATTAAATTATCGTATTAATGATGGCAGAATGATGCATCTAATTATGTGGCCACAGTCATTCAAATGCAGATTGTAGGATATTCTACAAGACAGCTGGCCTGGACTCTAAAAGTCTCAATGTCAAGAAAGACAAAAAATAATGGGGGAGGTGTTCTGAATTAAAACGACTAAAGAAACAAACCAAATGCAATGCACAGTCCTTGATTGGTGTCTGGATAGATGGAAAGACATTTTTGGGATGGCTGATGAAGTATGAACATAAACACCATAAAATATTATTTTACCCATGATAAATTTTCTGACATCTGACAATGGTATTGTGATTATGTAAGAAAATGTCCTTATTCTCAGAAGGTGCATGCAGAAGAATTTGATGTGAAGTATTGTGGTGTCTGCAACTTACTTATAAGTAGTTTACCAAATATGAGTGTGCTATTTCTATATCTTTCTATCTGTGTGTATATAGACAGAGACATAGATATAGATGTTGATATATAGATAAGGAGAGAAAGCAAGGGAAACTGATTTTTTTTTAAATAATGAGGTTAATTTTGACAGGACTTGTTCTTATTGACATAAACACCGTGATAGGTATTTATGATAATTATTTTAAACTATAAGTGCTTACAACCCTGGTGTCCTAAAGCCTCTTCTAAAATTTGGAGTTTTTGAAATTCAGTTTTCCCAACTTATTGAAAATCAGACATCGATTCATTTCCCTTCTTTAAAGCCCTCCATTTTTTTTTCAGGAATCAATTTCTCAATATTTAAAAATATAAAGATATATTCACTAGGGTCTTCTTGCTTATAGTCAATATTTTTTCCTTAAGCTGTGATTTTTTTTCCCTTTTCACTTTGAAGGTCTTTGTTTTTAATAAATACAAAATGAAAGCAGAAAATAAGTTTTTCTACCTTTCATCTAGTATTACATTATATTAATAATTGGACTGAACAATTTCATCTTGTTAATTTTGCTCTTAAAAAAAAAAGTTCCCTATAAACCTTAGGAAAATTTAGCCTTCCTAGGAAAATTTAGCCTCCCTCACATTTCTTTGTGACTAACCTATTTTTCTCCTGAATGTATCCTTTTGTACATGTTGCTTAAAATGTTTGAATTCATCAGAGGACTTCCTATGAAACCTTATTGGATTCTAATAGAATATCATTCATTTCTTTTCCCATTGGGATTATATAAGTAGATTCTTATTTTGAAAATATCCTCTTTTTTTTTTTTTTTTTTTTTTTTTGCGGTACGCGGGCCTCTCACTGTTGTGGCCTCTCCGGTTGCGGAGCACAGGCTCTGGACGCGCAGGCTCAGCGGCCATGGCTCACGGGCCCAGCTGCTCCGCGGCATGTGGGATCCTCCCGGACCGGGGCACGAACCCGTGTCCCCTGCATCAGCAGGTGGACTCTCAACCACTGCGCCACCAGGGAAGCCCTGAAAATATCCTCTTAATTCCTCTTCTAACTAAGAAATGTTGGCTGCAAAGCCAAACTTGTATCCTTCCAAACTTAAAAAAAAATCCATCGTTGAAATCTTGGATTTTACTTCTAGGGTTGCAGTTTCTGTATATTCTACTCTTTTAAACCCCATGGTAACATCATAGTTTCCATATTCTCAGCAAATTCTTTCTTGTATCCAAGTTAAGTATTGAGTGGCTCCTTTTGCTATTGTCTGAAAGATAGATTGTCAATAAGATAGGCCAAGGTTTATCAGACATACAAGGACAGAGAGTTCAGCATCCCCCAGTCCTGTGCAGACACCTGTGCCCGTACTAGTCCTCCCCTTGGGATATCCCCCTCCAACTGGCAAACTCCTGCTCCAACTGGCAACTCATCTTACCACCTATTTCTTAGCTCTTCCAGGATAAATTTGATCTCCTTCTTCTCTACCCCTAAGCACTTGGTAGCGTGCACATAAAATGCAACTTAAAATCCACAGCACCTTAAAGGGCTCTCAGTGAACAAATCTAGGATAAGTTGAGCACAGATTACAGTAACAGATGATAGTACGCTGAATAAAATCTGCGATTCCCTACTGATGTAAACAAACAAGCAGAGAAATAAATGAAGGAGAAGGGAAAGCTCTTCCTAACACTAGAACACCCCCTAATAAATGGAGAAGAATGATGGAGTTATAAAATCACCTTTGATAACCATCAGAAGAATAGTTGATTTAGGCAAAAGGATCACGGGTGGATGCCAAAACCAGTGTGTGGAAGTTTGAAGAACAGGATATGTATGTAGTTTCACTATATCTCCTCAAAAAAAAAAAAAAAACTTCTTATAGAGGGAAAAATAGTGACTTTATAGTATAGAAACCTGACCGACACCACCTTAGTCAAGGGATCAAAGTTAATATCACCAGTAATGCAACCAAATTCATCAAGTGTCTGTTGACCTGCGCGAGAAAAGGACATAACATCAATTCATACATAATCCCCAAAATGTGAGATCAGTCCGCCAAATAGATATTCTGTAAATAACTGATCTTCCAAGATGTCAAGCTCATGAAAGAGGAACTGTTCCAGATTAAAGGAGACTGAAGAAATAGTTCAGCTTAATGCAATGCATAATCTTGGATGGGATTCTAGTCTAGGAAAATAGTAGATATAAGGGACATTATTGGGATAATTGAATATGGACTGGGGGTTAGAAAATAGTATTGGATCATATCAATATGGCTGATATTATAAGACAATGTCCTCGTTTTTGGAAATACATACTGAACACTGAAATTTAGAGGTAAAAGAGTGTAATGTCTACAACTTATACTCAAATGGTTCAGAAAAATAGTATATGCATACATTTATATACACATGCATAAGTGTAGGTATCTATATACACATCTATGTCTGTAAACATGCATACATACAGTTTTGCCACTTTTTTGAGAGTGACCAAACACTATTTACAGTTTTCCAGTAGTGCATATGGAGTTTGCTTTTGGCTTCTGAGGCTTGGAGGGAGTGAAGGAGAATTACGGTTAGTGAGCAGGGGCAAACTGCTCTCAAAGTCTTTGTGTCAGTCTGTCAGTCCAGCCTCTTCACTTTAGCGCATCTTTAAAGTCTAGTTTTGCTCATTTGGATGGCGTAACGAGCCTTTCTAATTACATAGCTATGCTTGCTGTGTTACTTCAAAGGCCCCTTGTCCAGGACACGATTTGTCTTCAAAGACAGTGAGGAGAGTGGCCCATTTGCAGGAAATTGCATGGTTTGGGGGTGATGTTTTTTCTTTGAACTTGTCAATTGGAGTAAAGAGTGCTGGCTTTTTGCTGTATGCCCAAACAGTTAAAGACTTTCCATTTATAATTTTGAAGATTTCTCTTTAACCTCTGCCAGAAGAAACCTGTAACTCAGTTTCCCCCATTATCCTTTGTGCTGTATCAGCAGTTTGACTCTGAAGTGTTTTTGTGGATGACATCCTAATTTTGTTGGTTTATGAGACTTAATATAGTCCTAGTTATGTTAGGAAAGAGTTAGTATGGTACTCTTAGTGGCTAATCACCAAAAGGAACTTTGATTATTTTGCTGTAGCTAAAAACAGAGCACAGGGGCAGTGAGCAAAATTACAAGGGTACAGTCTAATTTGAAAAAAAGTTCTCACAGTTTTAATCATGGTATAATGCATTTTTTCCCTAGGTGCTGTACATATATCTCTTAATGAGGAAATTAAAAGCATGGCTTTTGAAATCAGAGGTCAGAACTGGATTTAAATTAGTCACTAGCAAACTGTATGACTTTGGAAAGGTTTCTTAAACTCTCTGATCTGTTTATTCACTTTTGATAAACAGAAATTATGAGTAATGAACATTACTTAGAATGTTTCCCCAAGTTCATTTTCTTTTCTTTCCCCACCCCCATTTTGACTTTTCTCTTTTTCATTTCTTCTTGTTCTGAATAGATATAACTTCTTAGAGCAAGAATGGTTAAGCAGCTAGATTGCAAACTGTGTCTAAGGTATTGATTGCTGTGAAGTTAGCAAACTGACAAAGCATGTTAAAATGAACTGTTGATAAATATTAAATACAGACAATTGATTTAAAAATTACTGAGAACTAAATCCTGTGTAGGCCTGGAGATTTAGTAGTGAATCATTCTGATTTTTATTAGCGTAAGTAATATTTTACCCACAGCGACCTACACTGAGTATAATAAAGCTTTCACCTTTTTTTGCATTATAGTGTATTCCGGAATAATTGTTACATAATAATGTTTGTCAACCCAAAGTGTTTGTTAGTGTGTTTTTCATTAAGGCAACTTAAAAAAAATTTTTAATTATCTTTGTTTGAAGAGACCTTTCTCTAGAACAGTGTAGCTAACAGTGTTCACTCCCAGTTTTAAAACACAGTGGTATAATCCATGGGAGTTTCCACATCTAAAACACATGGAGTCTTTAATCTGGTTAGTTATGGCATGGGTGGTTCTTGAGGGCTGTGCTTATGACACCAAATAAGCCATCCAGTTGGCTTTCCATTTATTGTTTTAAAATTAAAATCGTGAAATAAGCAGGAGTTAGTTTATATTCTATTAATCTTTGAATAGACAGGAAGGGGAGTTTTTCCTATAGGCAGTTGGGTAGGTCAGACGCTATGCGCACTTAAGTTACAGTACTTAGGAAGTATGCAAAACTATTTTGAAGTAGTGTTAGTATAAGAAGTATTTAAGTACTTTATGGAATAAAAATCTGGCTCTGTTTATGAGCAGTTTGCTTTTTTCTATTTAAATAATTGGATTATCTCCTTGTGTAAACATGGGACCATGTGAAAGTGGTGGTTTCACAATCTTCATAAATGTATCTATTTAGATCTGCTCATGTTGGAGTTACCATTAGCACCAACATTCTGTCAACATTTCCACAGGGTCTTTTAAGTATGTTGTGAAAGTCCAAGCCAACCCTTGGCATGAGTGATCTATACTACACAGCAGCTTCTAGCCACAGCTTAGAGGCTCCCATACATTATAACTTTACGCTTACTTTTCCTCTGGCATTAGAACAGTTTTATGGAGTAAATTTTTTTCTCTTTCACGGTTTCAAGCAGGTGGCTTATTTTATACAACATAAAATATGAGTCTTCCCTTGTTTCAGAACATCATATATCTTTGGGAAAATGAGCAAATCTCAAACCATCTTATATTTTTCTCATCAACTAGTTAATGTTACTGGTGTTAGCAGTTGTAGAAGCTGAAGAGCTTATGATTCTGGTATTTTGCTTATGTTAATAGTTTAGTTCTGGGATGCGGGTGTTCTGACCCTTAATTGTATATATTTCCCTGTTACCTGTCAGCGTTAACATCTAGCATAGGAATATGCATTAAGATTTTTGTGCCAGAGTTTGTAGCGGGGGTGTGGAGGGAAGAGGAATAATTCTTCCAGGGCTTGGCTTCGACAGTGAGTGTTAATTATGAGAAATACTTCACCATTTGGGGAATTGTATATGCTAACTTGAGGGCTCATTATTTTAATTTTTTGTGAGAGTCTATACATAGCTACTTTTATCTTTTCTTGTGTCTTTTTACTTGACGTTGGGTGTTAATGACTGTTTTTGGAAACCTGTTTCTGGGTCCCATTTAACTCATTCAGATTCTTGTGTTCTACTTCATGTTTAGTTGGTCAGTACATAGAATGGCACATCAAAGTGCTCATTTCAACTTTCCTTGAGCTGCTCTCTGTGGTCCTGAGCCCTGAGGATCAGGACCTGATGGATTCTGATTAAAAAAAAAAAACACTTAAGTACCTTGCATTGAATGTAAGATGTGCATTCCGAAGCTCTTTTGGGACATCTCTGGCTCCTATCACCAGATGTGTGACCTGCATCTGCTTCAGCTGCTCACGTTTTGGGTGAAATATGTTAAAGGGATACTGCTTGGTCTCAAGGTAAAATGTGTTGAACCAAAGTAATTTTTCCTCTGATGATTGCAGTGACTGCTTTGGTACATTCTTTCAGTTTCCTCCAGTTCTGGCAGACTCTCTTGAATATTAATGATGATGTGTTAAATTAGAAGGGGAATGTGTTTTAATCATGTTCTGGATAGGTTCGTTGTGCCCTCAAACATACTTATGTAAGATTCCATCCACATTTATTTTGCAACCGTATCTTAGCTCATCATCTTTCCTTGACCTGCCCTTATTGAGTATTCTGGACTTCCCTGAGACATCTTAGTTAATTTATACTTGAAGCATGCATGACATGCCTCATCCAGACTTTCTGCTTCCTGTGATGTGTAAAAAAAAGAAAAAGAAATACCCCGTCCAGTTAACCACACTACAGCCATGGTTAATCGTGGTTGTAACTGTACTTCTGAGGTGCCCGTCTATAAAGGATTATGACTCATGTACTGCTGACACTGGCGAGAAATCAGGAGCTTACAATTGTGGTCCTTTTCCTCATTTTTTCTGAAGATGTTAGCACTTCATGTGTTAAAATAAACCTGTAATTCTACTTAACTTTCTCCCTCCATATTTTAAAATCTAGTAGCTTTGAGTTTTTATACAGTGAGACACCCACCTTTGTAGGAGCAGCAAAATCATCTGATTAAATTCCTTTAATCCTGATGTCATTAAGAATATTCATCTCTAGAGATGATTTCAATATTTTAGGAGGCTTATAAATCTTTAGAAATACTATTTTCCTAAGGAATATTTCTGAAGATAAGGATATATCCATTCTTTCATTCCTAATTAACATGTTTTAGGTGGATAAACAATGGTATTAATTATCAACTAATAACATTTTCAGGCAGCCAATTAATATGGGTTTCTCAAAGCTAGTACTTTGAGAAGTTAAAAGTTTTGTAAGCCTTTTTCCTAAAAATATTAGTATCTATTGAAGGACTCATGATAAAAGGTAAAGAGATTCTGAGAAAATATGGTTTAATTCTACAGGTTATAAAGTTTTGGAATTTTTGGCACGTTTGCCCTTTATTCTCAAAAGTTTTTCTAGACTAAATTCATGTTATTTTACCTCCTCTAACACTTTTTTTTTCCTCCTCTAACACTTTAATGGACATTTAGAAATTTATCTCTGTCAAAGCTTTATTAACATTGCTAATTTTAGCATCTATTTTCTAAGGCATAATGATTATAATGGTGAACATCCAGAGTGTTAAAATTTGTTGTCTTTGCATCAAAGATCAGATTATTTTATTTTCTAAAAATACTTACAATTTAATGTAAAACTAAGGAAAGTATCCTAAGATAGGCATTTCTCATTTTGGTCAAATCTCGTGTGGCTCCTTAATTCACGACGTTGATTGCTTAGTTGAGTTTGAGCTTGGGAGTATACATGATTACATGGTTTTTTATCCCAGTGTTGCCAAGCTGTAGTGGAAGGATCTATGCCTGACTTGATTTGTATAGAATCTGACATGCAAGTTCCCTGTCATTGGTGCCAGAGATAGGGTTTTGGTTTCTAAATATATATCTTGAATTTGGGATTGGGCAGAGATAAATATATTAGCAATTTTATGATAAGATTGATCAATGAAGTTAATAGTAGTTTTTCATTTTTTAAAAAGCTGTTCAACTTGTAACATTATTGAACCTGCAAATATGGAGCAAGGCTAAGATGCCAACAGCCCATTGTTCAGTCCCATTATTTTCAGGATTAGAAATCTGTACTCTTTGTCAGGAATGGATACCTTCACCTAGCAGGAATTTAGATTTCTTCTTGTTTGGCAGGGCCTACTCCAGAAACAGGGGAACACTTTTAAAAAGTATTAGGAGTAGATTAGAAACAGATGGTCATTCAACACCTACATAAAATGTTCTATGGGATAAAATGTGAATAACTGGGTTTGATTTAACAAAGGATCAAACTTAAAATATCAGGATTCATGAAAAACCAAACTTACTTTGCAATTTAAGAGGAATACAAATCAGATAATTAGAATCAAGAGTAAAGAGTTTGGGCTTCCCTGGTGGCACAGTGGTTGAGAGTCCTCCTGCTGATGCAAGGGACACGGGTTCGTGCCCCGGTCCGGGAAGATCCCACACGCCACGGAGCGGCTGGGCACGTGAGCCATGGCCACTGAGCCTGCGCGTCTGGAGCCTGTGCTCTGCAAAGGGAGAGGCCACGACAGTGAGAGGCCGGCGTACCACCAAAAAAAAAAAAAAAAAGAGTAAAGAGTTTTACTTATACTGTTTTTTTTTCTCCTTATATACTTAGTGATATAAGTAATTGTTACCTGGTTTCTGCCTCATGATTTTTGTTTTCTGTATCCATATATTCCTTTCCCTGTCAGGGAGATATGTGTGGATTTGTGTTTACACCACTGTCCAGCACCTTTTTGAAGATTTTTAATGTTTTATGTGATATATTTCATCTTTAGAATTTTGGGTGGATCTAGATTTAGAAAAGTGTTTTGGTTGGAGTGATGAGGCTCTGGATGTCAGCAGGCTTTAGGGTTGGAAAAGTTGAAGCTTACGGGGAGAGCAAATAAACACAGTCATCAAAGCTGGGAATTAAGATTTGTTTATTCACCTGCACACTTGAATTAAATCTCATAGAAATAGGCAGAGCCATTTGACTTATTAAGATCCTGACAAAATAAATTACTCTAGTCATGCTTAAAGGTCTATTTTTGCCTGGCTTTAGATACAGAGATTGGTGTAGTCACCATATAACGGATGAAGAAGTTCTTGTTGAATTAAGCTGTTGACGTACAACATAGAGGTGACTAGGATAGTTGACATTGGACAATGGTTAATTAAACCAAAAAGTCCATTTGAGGTTTGGGGCACAAAGCTTCAAATTGCCAAAATTACATGTGTTCTTGTCCTTCAGTATTGAGGAGCACGGTTGAAGAAGATTGGGGGAAGGGAAAGAGAGAGCACTTAGGTTGGGTGTGGCTCACATCACTTTTGTTTTAAGAGAATTCCTCCTGTGTAGGGTTATAAAGATATCTAAGATATGGACTCAGGTAAGTATTCCCTATTTCATTTTCATTGTCAGTTAAGGTTCAAGTAAATAAAGCAATGCTTTATTGATTTTAAGAATACCTTTTAAAAAATGTAGAGTACAATTTGTTGACTCTGAAATCTTTGTGGTCAGGATGAAAGTTGGCTTCTGATACATAAAACAAAACAAAAAGCCTTTAATTTATGATGATTCTCTTAGCTCTGTAATTCTCTTTTCTCCATACTTCTTTCTACAGAGTGTGATTTATAGTGATAAAGAGCTCTTGGTTTAACTTTTGAACTGAAAGTAAGTATAGCTTCAGTTTTACTTTGTGATGACTGTGGTACAGAGAACCTTCTCCTTAAACCATTTTGCTATGTATGTAAATCTTCCAAATTCTCCTTTTACTTATGAAACTACGTTTGGGATTTGGACAACCTTGATCGTACCTTTTCATATTTGTAGTTAAGTTGCAGAGCAGAAGGCAGCCAGTGAACTGTTCTTAGACGTGCTGCAGAGGACCCTGCAGTGTGGGGCTGCCTTTGATGCAGCTCCAGCCAGCAGCTCCTGCCCTTGCCTTAGTCTCCTGGTTGCTCCTACATAAGGACTTTTTCTTTCACAAGAGAGTCATAAATTTCTTCCCCAAATATCATGCCAGAGGGTCTTTGTGCTTAAGGTGGGTTATGTTCTTAGGCAGCCCTGAAAATTAAAATGTGTTGGGTTCTCCCCAGTCACCACTTCCTCTGCCAAAGCCATTTCATCCATCATACAGCTGCTGAGTCTTCCTAGTTCTGTCCTTTTCATCCCGTGTTCTGCACCCTACCCACCCCACTCTCAGTTTTTTACCCCTTCCTTACACAAAAGTTTGTCTGTATCCCAGTTTTTGAAACTTACATACTCACTCCTTACAACCTGCTCAGGACACTAATAACAAAATGGGAGAATAAAACCTCTTCAGAAGGCAGCTGGGGAAATTGTAAATAGTCTAACCTTATTTCCAGTTGGCTATGTGAAAATGCTTTATAAGTCATAATTATTTCATGAGAGTAAGGGATAACAGAAATCCTGTGATGAAAATAAAAGCAGAAGAGCTGAGCCAACAGTAGAATGCAGAGAGAGGTACGTGGGGAGTTGGGGCACTATAACTGTCTAAGTGAGAAGTAATAAGGGCCTGACTTATGAGAAGATTAGTGGAAATTACAAGAGTGAGGGCTGGAATTAAATCTTTAGAAGGAGACATTCTCATTCGTCTAGAAGAGGAAGAAAACTTTCAGTAATGACCCAGCTACAGGAGTTGGGAGGACAAGAGACTGAGAATGAGGTCTTGAATTGAGGATCTGAAAACCAGTTGTGGTCTTCATAAAAGTAGTGTTGGGGATAATTACATGGGTGGGGATGGTAGGTTGAGGCTGCAGATAAAACTGACACTTCGAAGAAATATGAGTGATATTGGTCTGATTCATTGATATGAGAAGATGCTCACAACTTGATTGAAATTGAGCAAGTTATCATACTTCATGTAAAGTCTGATCACAGTTATGAAAAATACCAATTACATATTATAAATACTGTATATGCGTACATATATAAAGGAGTATCTGGAAAGTTTGCCAAAATTTTATTAGGAATTCTATCTGAGGAGGTGACTTTTAATCTGAATTGATTCTTTTTTGCTCCACAATTGCAGGTTTAAGAAAATAAGGTGGTAAATAAGAAATTAGTTGGGAAGCATAGATAGCTTTGCAAGCAAGAGAAAGTCTCTAACATAGATTCACTATGTAAATAAAAGCAGTTTTGAACAGTTGATAGAACAAAGTCCTGGAATAAGTGGGAAGAAGTAGATCTTAATGCCCAATTCAGAGGGTCATCTTGACCATGATTTCTGGTCCTGAGTGTCTTGGTTCTTCTTTGGCCCCTTCTCTGAAAGGTTAGACTAAGCTCTTGTTTAGGAATCTCTCTGGAAGAGAGGCTGCAAGAACAAGTCAGGGAGCCCAGAATTGGGGAGAGCATGTTGTGGAACTGAAACCTATGTAGATCTGCTGCAAGTAGTTGTAAATATATTGGATGTTAAATCATTATAAATAAGGACTGGTGTGGTATACAATGTACTTTGTTGTATAGCTGCTAGTCTGAATACTGTCGGCTTGGTATTAATTTTATATGCAATAAAGATTATATGTAGGGCAAATAGGATGTAGTCTCAAAGCAGAAAGTTTCAATAATTGATGAATTTTCTGTTCCTTGTCTTATTTCTTTTGTGGGTTAACTCAATAAAATGAAGTCAGTGTGGCCTTAAGCTTATGACCTTACATGAACTTTTTATACTTTAGAAATTATACTAGGATTTCAGATTGTATCATTTCTGAATTTTATACCAGGGCTAGAAACGGAATTTGTTTTCTTTTAAATTACCATTTTTGTCACTAGCTGTAGTGAACTTCATAAGGTTCATATATTTCAGATACTGTTTTTTCTTACATGCTTCCTACCTTTCTAATATTTATATCTTGTTTTGTGCCACAGTTCTTTAAGCCTGTTTTCTAGTTAAGTCCCTCTCCCAGTCTACCATTCAACTTGTCCTTAGAATTTTTTTCAGTTTTAGAATTTTAATTTTTCTAATTTGCCCATTTTATGATACTGCTTCTTCCCGTGTGATTTCTAGTCATTTCATCTCTTCAAATACTCTAAAGATACTCATTTTAAAGTCATTTTCAGATGGTTCTGTTATTTCTGATTCTTTAGGTATGAAATCTCTTACTCAGACTGACTCTTCCTCATTGAGGTTTGCTTGCACATGTGATTTGTTCATTTTGATGTTAAGGTGGTTTTCCATGAAAGTCCCAGGTTGTAGTCCCAGTCTCAGGATTGTAGAAGATTTCTGTAGGGTTGTTTCATACTTTTTTCTTTGTGGATTTTGCTGGATCTGGGCAAGTTTTTTATGTTAACCTCTTGACTTAGGGACCCCACACTACATTGATGATTTAAACTTGGATACCACACTTGGAAGTCTCATAGATTTGGGGTAGCTTTCTCTCGTGGGTTATATTTTTCTCTCCTGTGCTCACGTCCTCGATGCCCCAATCCAGGGTTGGAAACCTCTTCTCTGGCCAGCTGGAGTGGGGGCTTCTAGTGCTTGTTCCATGGACACACGAGCCTTTACGACTCCAGTCTCCATAGAGACAAGCATCAGCTCTTTACATGCGTATTTCTTTTCTTTTTTATATTGAAGTATAGTTGATTTATGATAGTGTGTTAGTTTCAAGTTTATAGCAACGTGATTCTACATGCATATTTCTTGATCTGGACTGAGGACCCTGCCCTGAGGTCTGCCTCTGTCTGCTCTAGCATCTCCATAAGCCATTCAGTTTGAGCTTCCAGCCTCAACTCTGTCTCTGGGTTTCCTCTTTGTTTCTAAGTTTGGTTGTGTATGAACCATTGTTTTTTGGAGGGTGGCAGAGGTTATTTTGTTTAGCATTTCTATGTGATTAAAGTAAAAGGACAAGAGACACTTGTCTTTTCAGCATGTTGCATTGACCAGAAGTCTGATCATATTCATATTTAAATGGATTTTGTCTTTTCTCTTTTACAGCTAGTTATGTATCAAATCCCATTTGCAAGGGATGCTTGTCTTGTTCAAAGGACAATGGGTGCAGCCGATGTCAACAGAAGTTATTCTTCTTTCTTCGAAGAGAAGGCATGCGCCAGTATGGAGAGTGCCTGCATTCCTGCCCATCCGGGTACTATGGACACCGAGCCCCAGATATGAACAGATGTGCAAGTGAGCAGTCAACTTTTGTCCACCCTATTTTATTGTTTCTGCAACTTAGGGGGAGTTAAGTTGAAAATTTTGATTAAGAAAGAGTACAATTTTAATATGCTACAGAAATAGTTTAAGCTTAAACTTAAAAAAAAATAAGTGAGGTGGTATAAGAACACTTTTACTTTATTTCTTGTATAGAAGTATATTGTATACACACACTTCTTTTTAAAGATTACCTAAGTATTTTTTCATAGCATGTATCTTAAACACAAGCATGGTAGGCAGATCTTTGTAAGGTGTACTCAGCACTTATCAATAAATAAAGGGATTTAAATACCTTTATATTGGGAACATCCTCTTGAGCTTACCACAGTGTCTATAGCTTCTTTTTCTCTTATACTTGAGTTTGTAATACGTGAATTAGTCTAATCTCTAATTTAATACATGAATTTAAAGCATCACTGCTGATAAAAGGTATAACTAAAATACAGTTTACTTCAAAGTATTCTAAGTTTAGCAACCACAAAAAGGTTATTAGGGAATGGCATTCTATACATAGGAATACAAGTACAATTTTTTACCTTTTAGTCCAAAAAGTCACTTCTCATTATAGAATTATTCTTAACTTCTGGGTAAATGGTAAAAATTGGACTTTAAAAAAATGAGTAAGATACCAAAGGAATATCCCCCTTTTTAAGGAGCTCAAATTTTAGGGGATAGAAGGAGAAAAAAGGGGAACGTGGAGTGAAATGACAGATGGGTAAGCTGTTTAATCATAATTCAATACACTAAGTACTAGATCAGCAGGCAACTTGTATGTTATGGGAGTGATTTAATTATCTCCAATTAACACACTGTGTGCATGACTATTAAATCAGCTGAGGTCTTCAGGTAAGAAGAGACTTTGAATTTTATCATCCAAGGGCAATGTTATTTTGAAAGAAGGCAGAACTACTAGAGGAAGGTTATATAGAATCTGGGAAGAAGAAGGGACACGTTTGTAAAAATAATGTGTTTGGGAAACAAGAAGTCTCCTTTGGGGATGCTGTTGGCATCTTGGCAAGGCAACTTGGCCTGCATTGCCGGACATTTAACATTCTTAGTCCTTGCTCAGTAAATCTTCTTCATTCCCCCAAATCACCGTGACAATAAAAAATGTCCCTAAAAATTTCCAGACACCTCCCAGGGGAACAGTACCATCCCTGGAGAACCATTGAGTAGTAGCTGCTTAGTGTGAGGTGTGGTTGGAATTGAAGATGAAAAGGGAGGCTTGAGTGCAAATGATAAAAGTCTTGAGTGCAATGTTAAGAAGTCTGGATGTTATCTGAGGGTTCTGAGCAGACAGTGAATTAAAGCAATTGCTTTATTTAAGATAATTCTTGCAGACGTGCAGGAAATGAATTGGAGAAGTCTATTGTAACAATTGCAGATGAGAAATTGTGTTCTGATGAAAGGTTTTTGGGTAATGAATTCCAGAGACGTTTAAAATAGAATCAATGAGACTTAGTAACTAACTAAATTCACAGAATAAAGAGAGAATCAAATTTGATACTAAGGTTTCTAGCTAAGGTGACTAGGTGAATAGTTTTGCCATTAGCAAGATAGAAACATATGGATTTAGAGGAGATTTGTATGGACTTCCATTTTATGGAATTGTTGGGATTAATAACTAGAGGGGTACGGCTCCCCCAGAGTATCAATAGATTGGCCATTTTTTTCAAATATGTACCTTATCCTTAAGGTGTATGATTTGGGCTAGCTAGTAATGTCTATCCTCATAGTTTTTGAACCTTCATAGGAGGATGTGTCCATCTTGAAATGGATTCCTGTTCAGATTGCTTTAGACCACCTATGGGGGGGTGGATTTGGGTCCATGAATATTCTGTGTGTTTTTTATTCCAGACTATCAGTGCACAAGGAAGATAAAGAGTGTAGATAGCTCCAGGCACTTATTCCAAGTTCTATGCCTAGCACTCTACACACTGTGTATGGACAATAGGGTGACCATATAATTTATTACTCTACCTGGGACATTGGGGATTGAAAGTGGCTGCTGTTAATAACTATGCAGGGACATTGGGTGTAAAGAAGGGCTGTCCTGGGCAAACTGGAATGGGTGGTCATTCAGCGGTACCTTATAGTCTTATCAACAGTGTCTTCCTTAGAGAGATACCCCAAGGCAGGGCTTAACACAAACATTTTGGTTAAGTTGATCCCTTTTCCCAGAAATGGAGAGGAGAGCAATGACTGTAAATCAGCCTTGGAAAGAGAATCTACACGTGAAAATGAGTTTGCTATGGCTATACTTATTGTAAGTGAATGCAATCGATGTTGCAGTTTACTGACCTAGAAATCATTACTTATCTGGTACAAGCGGGAAGTGCTTATTAACAAGGCTCCTGTGAAGCAAAGTGAAAGTGGAAAATTATTTCTTAATTCTCAGTATATGACTTCAGATGATTATGGTTCATTCTTAGTAATATTGGCTCTTTTTCATAGATGCTTGAAATATATTGCATTGTTATTTGTATTCCATACAGAGAATGAGACAGATTTAAATTGGAAAAGCTGTCACAGACTTAGAATTTGAAATCATATTGACTTTTTGTTTTAGAAGATTAATGCTAGACAGTAGAGAAGATTATACTTCAAGCAACAGTAGCTTTAAAAAATCCTCTAAGTGAAACTTGCTCATCTATTTCCTAATCACTAAAGTAAGAATTCATTGTAAAGAAAAACCTCTCTTCCAAAGAAAGACTTGCTCTATAGAATATTGGCTGAGGTTGGCTTCTTGGTCCATACAGTGTGGATCTTATAAAATTCAAACATGCTTATTAAAAACCAATTCAATAATCATTTGCGGCATAGTGTGGAAAAAAACATACTACAACACTGAGTTGCCATTGTCTCTGATACTGTTAGGTGAGATTTCTCTCATATTTTCTTTCTCATTCATTGATAAACTCATTTACATGAAAAAGCTTAATTTTAAAAATTGCTGTACATATTCCTTGCAGAAAGCTTGGAAAGTACATAGAACTTTAAAAAAATAAAAAGCAGAAACAAAAATAAATATTACTCAGAGATAACAAAAGTCAACGTTTTGGCTTCTATTTTTTTTTTATAATCACACCTGTATATATATACAATAATATTTATTGCTCAGACTAACATTTAAATTTAGCTAGGAATTATAATTTTCTCTAGATAATTTTAAAATTTTTATTGGGGTAGAGTTGATTTACAGTGTTGTGTTACTTTCAGGTGTACAGCAAAGTGATTCAGTTATACATACATATCTATTTCTTCAGATTCTTTTCCCTTATAGGTTATTACAAAATACTGAGTATAGTTCCCTGTGCTATACAGTAGGTCCTTATTGGTTATCTACTTTATATATTAGCGTGTATATGTTCATCCCAAACTCATAATTTATTCCTTCCCACCCTTTTCCCTTTGGTAACCGTAAGTTTGTTTTCTAGGTCTGTGGGTCTATTTCTGTTTTGTATATAATTTCATTTGTATCTTTTTTTTTTTTTTTACATTCCACACATAAGTGATATCATATGATATTTGTCTGGCTTACTTCACTCAGTACGACCATCTCTAGGTCCATCCATGCAAATGGCATTATTTTGCTCTTTTTTATGGCTAAGTAATATTCTGGCTTCTATTCTTGACATTTTGTTTCTGTGCATATTTATGTCTTTCTTTCCTTACAAATGAGTCATCATTCTGTTTTGTAACGTTTTAATTTAATGAATTATGAACATTTTTTCATGTCATTAATTATGACTGCTTGTTTTCTACTGAATGGATATACCATAATAATCTAGCTAATTATCTGTTGAAAATTTGCTTTTAGTTTTCACCACTGTAAGCAGTTATATGAAGAATTTCCTTGTATATAGATTCTTTTGCTTATACACACATGTATAGTTTTACACGTTTTTTCTGATTTATTTTCGTAAGATAAGCTTTTAAACATAGCATATTTTTCCAGCTTTACTGAGATATAATTGAGATACAAGCATAAAATATATTTTAAAGACTTTTGATATATATCACCAAATGGCCTTCTGGGAAAGTTGTACTCATTCACGTCTTTACTAATAGCAGACATTTTCCCTTGCATCTCACCAACACTGGGTATTAGTGACAAAAAGGATAAAATGCATCTTTTTTTGTTTTAATATGCTTTTCTTTGATACAAATGAAGGCAAACATTTATTTTTCTCATGAATATTGGCATTGCAGAATATTTACCAGAATCCTTGGCCTTCTTTTTTCCTCTAATTGCACAACTATTTTCTTAGTAACATAAATAAAAACCTTCAAGTGAAGGATAACACAGAATATGCTCACAGATCATAAACGGAGCGTTCAATGAATTATCACAAAGTGGACACACGTATGTTACCATCACTCAAGAAGAAATGTTAACAGTACCCCAAGAACCCTCATTATATCCTTCCCAATCACTCCCATTTCTCCTTCAACAAAACTGCTATCCTGACTTGTAACCGAAACCATATAAAAGATTATTCATGATGACACTAATCATACTAGCTACAAATTGGAAACAACTCAAATGTCCAAACAATAGAGTATTTAAAAAAGTATATATAGAAGTAGAGATGAACTACTGCAACATGAAGCATCATAAATAAATCTCACAATATAATATTGGGTGAAAGAGGCTATAAAATAATATTTACATACTTTTCGAAAATATGTAAAATTAATCTATGGTGCTAGATGGCAGGATTGTGGTTTTTACTGATGTGCATTTATTGAACACCTACTATGTGCTGACTTTGGTACTAGATACCTGAAGATACAATAATGAGTAATAACTAGTTTCTGTCCTTGAGTTGCTTATGGCATAGTGCAGTGACATTCTACCAGGGGTGATTTTGCCCATTAGGGAACACTTTAGTAGTGTTTGGAGACATTTTGGTTAATACAAGTGGAGGGGTGCTACTGGTATCTGGTAGACAAAGGCCATGGGTACTACTCAACGTTCTACAGTGCAGAGGACAGCCTCCTGCAGCAAAGAATTATCTGGCCTGAAATGTCAGTAGTTTTGAGGTTGAGAAAGCCTGGTCTAGTGGAAAGACAGATAGTTAAGTGTATTATGTGGTAAATGCTGCTAACTATTTAGCTTCCATTCTGTGCCAGCTACTCTATTAGATGTACTTTTCCTCATTTTATTTTTCAAATAAGTGTGGAAAGTAGATTATGGTGTTTCTATTTTATGGATGAAGTTACCAACTAAGTAAAACGCACTTTCTAATGGTTGGGTGGATTTCAGCAATGAAGGAGCTTCCACTTAAAAAAAAGCTGTGGGTGTTTGCAGAATTATTAGGATTAAGTATTATAGGTAGAAAAAAGGGGAAAAAAACCACATGGAAAGGTATGGAGATGCACAAAAAAATCATTCCTTGTGAAGTAAGATGCAAGTGGTTGAGTGCAGTTCCACTGTAAAATCAGAAAACTAAAAAACTAGTTAGGTTGGTGGGGACTAGGTCATTGCAACCTTATGTGCTAAATTTAGGTAGTAGAAACATCCTGAAAGCCACAAGTAGTAAACGAAGCATTACAAGTAAGGGAATGATAAAGGTTACGGTTTGGGGAAATATTTTTCTTTTAGCTGCATGGAAGATGGGCCAGAGGGGAGTCTGCAATGAAGGCAGCAAGATCAATATTCTGGGTAAAAAAAAAAAAAATGAGAACAGCTGTATCCTCACTAGACCCTTCCTGGCCAATCTATATAAATTTTAACCTTCTCTATTCCAATATTTCCTTTTTCCTTCTCTTCTTTATCCCTCCCTCTCTTCTTTGCTCCCTCCTTCACTCATTCCTTCCCTCCCTTCTTTCCTTAGCACTTATGGTTGACTAACACACTGCATATTTTACTTATCTGTTTTATTCACCTCTCCCACTAGAACACAAATTCCAAGAGGGAAGGGATTTTTAGTCTGTATTGTTCAGGCTCTTGTTATGCAGAATAGTGTCTGACACAAACTGGGTGCTCAGTAAATATTTGAATGAATAAATGACCTAAGATAGTTATAGTGGAAATGGAGAAGTGGAGAGAGATATTGAGGAAGAATCAGTAGGACTTCATAACCAATTGGAGGATGTTAGCCAAAAGTGAAGGGAGAAATTAAGATTACTCTTACGATTTTGACTTGAGAGCTGGAGAGTAGAATTTATCAAGGTACAAAATATAGGAAGAAGAGCATATTTGCTGGAGAGAAAGATCATGATGGTGGAGAATGGTTGGTTTGGGGCATGTTGAGCTTGAGGAAGTATGAGACATCCTGGGGAGGAAGATACCCAATAAGCAGTTAGATGTAAGGGTCTGGAGCTGTCAAGGGAGATCTGAACTGAATTATTGAGAAGAAGAAAAGAATATCAACTGAGAAAGAGTTCTGAGGATTGAAGACTGAAGAATGGGGACATTTTACAGCAAGGAAAGAAAAGCCTGTGGCAGAGGCCATGACAGAATCACCAGGAAAATAGAAAATTAGCGAATGATGTCCCAGAAGCAAGTAGGAAGACTTGAAGTATCAAGGGGTCAATGTCAAAGTTGTACTGTTTAAACAAGAGTTGTTGACCTCGATGGGAGTTGTTTCATTGTTAATGTTGGAGTGCTATCCTGATTGCTACGGTTTCAGGGAGTACATTGAGTCTTAGGGAAGCAGCCAGGTGACTGTAGACCCTCCTTCTCTTTCCCTTCCCTGCTAAGCTTGTTGCAAAAGAGTATCTTATGATAGCTAGAAGGCTCACAAATTAGGAAATCGTGTGTGTGTGTGTGTGTGTGTGTGTGTGTGTGTGTGTGTGTGTGTGTAAGATGGAAGGAGACTTGAATGGGAAATAGCCAGTTGAAGTGGAGAAAGAGAGGGATGATTAAGGCAACAAAATCATTAAAGAGACAGAAGAACATAGGATCCAAAACCTAACTGAGGAAATTAGCCTTGGACATTAAACAATTGTTTAATCAGCAATCTATAAAGTATCTACCTCATGTTAGTCAAGGTTTTTGTTTAATTCATGTACAAGGAAGGGGATCAAAAATAGGCTGAAGTGAAAGAAAATGGACTAGTAAAGTTTTTTATGTATAAGAAAATAATATATAATTGTCTTGCCAGAGGCAGTATATTTTTAAAAATCATTTGCAAGCAAAAAATTATGGAAATGAAATTTTGCAGTTCTGTATCCAGTGAACTTGCTACTTTTGTTTTCACTCTGCTATATTTTATGATGCTGCCCTTGTTTTGGCACTTTGTGAGAAATATCTTTTGGGCCAGGAGAATACTATAATTTGTTTTTGAAATGAAAAGACATAGGTTTAAAAACTAGGAATTTTGAATGTATAAGAAAATTCAAAGTTAAGTATAACCATCCCTTAATTTGTGAACCCCAAGATCAGTGTTTAGGTGTTTTTAAAGAATTACTGCATGTCAAGTTTGAGTCCTTTTGGAAACCCCTGCCATTCTTGAATCATGCAGTGTGATGATGCATTTGAAAAAAGATCAAGGTATTTAGAATTAACAGAAATATGTTTAAGATGTTTTAAATCAAATCTGGATAATTGTGAACTACAAATAAGAGGACCTATATAATTACTCTGAGTACCATAAAGTCTTTATAATTGTTTAAAGATCTGTGAAGATGCAGACCTCTAACAAATATGTTGATGTAACCGCAGTATTTGTGGGATTACAGGAGAAGTAAAATAAAACTAAAGAATGTCTTTATTTAGAAGATACTTACAAATTGACTGAATACACAGTTGGGTTGCATGTGAAACTGATACAGAATTAGACAACAGTAATATATAGCACCATTACCTAAACTGCTGCTGCAACACACAGGCAAATGGGGTTGGTGTGTCACATAATTATAAGAGAGGTAAGAGAAGGGAAAGGTTAGTGTTTAAGTGAGAACAGTCTTTCATGACTGTTGGAAATGGTATGGAAATTGTGTAACTTAATTATATTATCTCCTTCCTTCTCCATCTAGCCTGGGTAGCTAGGTCAGTAGTGAAAAGTTAGGGGGTCCAGAGGAAATGGATGAGCATGATGTGTGAAAGTGCCAGTG
Organism: Orcinus orca; assembly: GCF_937001465.1. Taxonomy (NCBI): domain Eukaryota; kingdom Metazoa; phylum Chordata; class Mammalia; order Artiodactyla; family Delphinidae; genus Orcinus; species Orcinus orca. The sequence goes on along the minus strand of NC_064575.1, from coordinate 58,322,859 downwards.
ATGAGACCTTGATGGGAAACCTGAAGATGATAAATGATTGTTACTGCTCCAACGCAAAATAATATTCAAATTTAGGGACTATTCTGATTACACTTAAAAGAAACCAGAGGGCTTCCCTGGTGGCGTAGTGGTTGAGAGTCCGCCTGCCAATGCAGGGCGCGCGGGTTCGTGCCCCGGTCTGGGAAGACGCCGCGGAGCGGCTGGGCTCGTGAGCCATGGCCGCTGAGCCTCCGCGTCCGGAGCCTGTGCTCTGCAACGGCAGAGGCCACAGCAGTGAGAGGCCCGCGTACCGCAAAAAAAAAAAAAAAAAAGAAAAGAAACCAGAAATGTTCTAAATCATGTATTGTGTTAGAGCTATTTTACTTTAGGTTTGATCTTTAGCAAACTACCAAATGGATTAGGGATCATTGAAGGAGCCTATCATATTCTTTATTTTGGAGTAGAGGTTGCACTACAGTCAAGGAAGCGTAATCATGAAGGGGGCACTTGGGTAGTCTGCCCGGTGCTAATAGTATGTATTTATCTGGTGAGGAAAGAGAGGGCACTCTATAATTTGGGCGATAGTTTAGACTGCTTAATAAAGTGTATAAATGTAGCAAACACTTAATGCATACCTTTCTTACACTATGCAGGGACAAATGTGTGTTTTTAGAAAATAATGCAAGGGAATACAATGTGGTAGGAATTGTGACAGCGATGCACTGGGTACTCAGGGAACCCATGGGTGTCAGCTAATGTGCACTTGGAGATGGGTGAGTCTTAAGATTTTCTAGAGAGTATATTATTATCTGAAATGATCCCAAAGGGAGGAGTAGGGTGAGTAAGAGCAAGAGGGAAAAGGACATTCGTAGCAGAGAGTCAGCTGAGAGTTGGCACATAAGGTTTGAGAGTGGAATCCTGGAAGATGAGGATGGAGAATCCCTAAGCTGGGCAGACACTTTACTTGTTTTAGGATGTTCTCTAGTGGCAGCAAGGGAGTAAAGTGAGGTGGTTCTTAAACTGAAGGCTGCATCAGAGTCATCTGTAAAAACACTGATTGCTGGGTCCTCCCCTAGAGTTTCTGATTTGGTAGGTCGGAAGTGGTGCCCTAGAACTTGCCTTTTTAGCAAGTTTCAAGGTAATGCTGCCATGGCTGGCTCAGAGACTACACTTGGGGAATCAGTGCTACAGTGTAATAATTATGTTGTCTCTATCTGTCGCTAATTCGGGAGTACAAGGCTTTGCCTTTAGTAGAAGACACATCTTAATATCCTCTAAGCATATTAGGATATTGTGAAGAAATGTGTATTTTCCCCCACGTCCCTCATTAATTATCAACATCAAAATCACTAATCATATATCTGATATGGACTCTACTGAGTTGACCATGGTAGAATACACGGGCTGTCAGGTCAGGCTTCTAATGCTTCTAACTCTCTGCTGACCCCTTTTCTGCCTCCTTTACTTTCTCATAACTCCCTCTTCCTAATTCTCTAAGATTCCAAGTATTCTGGCACATATGGTATTCTAATTTATAACTGTGTCTTGATATCTTAGAATCTGATTCCCTTATGTTTTGATTTTGTGGATAAAGTTTTGACAAAAGATTCTGATTGAAATGTGGCTTCTACATGAGTAGAAGCATTGTAGACCTTTATTTTGGACCAGACTTTGAAGGGAAGAGCAGGGGAGTGCTAACTGACAGAAAAGTGGGATCATGGTGACTACTCAGGCAGAGAGGGGCCTTCTGTTGGCTTTGTCTGCAGCTGGCTCAAGAATGGAGATCAACCAGGTATTCTAACTTCCTCTTTGACAATGGGTGAGCCTCATTTTCTGAGCCCCAGTGTCCTTATCTGTAAAAACTAAGGGAGTCTATGAAATCATTGCTCTAACATTCTGGGATTCTGAATGCCTTCAGAAATCACTTTTTGTTATTCCAGCCTAGCCCCTCTTCTCAAACTCTGGGTGGGAATGGCTATTCCAATATTCTCTTAACAATTCTATGTCGCAGATAAATATTTGCATTTTACCATTGAAAAGATAAGCTAGAATGGTTCAGAAGCCTACCCAAGGATACACAGTATAAGGCTGAGCTGAGTCTAATTCCTGTGTTCCTTTAACCATACCTTTCTGCTTCTCTTGGAGAAAAGAAAATAACAAAAATCACATTATTAGATAAGTTTTAGAATCTGTCTTTTTTTTGGAGGGGGCGGGGAGGGTAAGGTCTTCACTTTCAACTGGCATTCTTTGAAACAGTACTTTCCTGAGCTTTCTCCCCTGAAGAGGGACCTTGCCTTGGGGACCATTCTACAGAAGGTTAACAGGTTGCTGCCTGCTGGAGAAAGCTTATTGTCCTAAAGTGGCTTGACATTGAAAGAGCTGCTCCTAGCCAGTTAATAACCTGACCAGAATTTGATAAGGTTAAAGAATAGTTCCTTAGAGGGACCACAGACCGTGGCCCTCTTGTCCCCTTATCAGAAGACAATTGAGATGTGATTACCTGCTGAGTCTCTCGATTCTTATGCTTTCTTCTCAATAAAAGCCATCTCTGCAAGAGAGCTGGCTATATTTTGATGCACCTATGACTGGGACAAAACATTTGCCAACTGATTTTAGTTTTAGGGGGTTGTATCTAAAAGCTTGGTCTCACCTGCTCCACAGTTTAATTGGCTGAGGTCAGCTAGTCAAGAACTTGGCGTTCTAACAGGGGCTCAATATATATGAACTGGATGATTGACATATCCCAGGTGGCTGGGGTCTCTGAGAGTAAGAGGGAGGGCTCAGTAACGCTGGCTGCTCTTCTGTGAAAGACACCATGTGCTTACTAGTAATAACGAAGACTTATTTAGCACTTTCCTTCTGGTTAAGTCTTTTCAAGCACTTATGAAGTAGATACATGACTGTGGGAAGCAAGTAAACTGAGTCCTAGAGAAGTTAAATCACTTGTTCAAAATCTGGTAGTGGAGTTGATACTGGAACATGTGTCTGCTGACAACCCATGTTCATTGTTCCTGGGCTATATGCTTCCTGGAATTCTTTGCAATTTGAAAGAGGGATCACTTTATAAATTTGTGGAACAGGCAAGCTAAAAGTTGAAACTATTTTTGCGTTTTACGAAGACATTTATATTAACTACTTTTAGCATTTAAAATCATTAAAAGATAAACAAATTTCTTGCTGAAATGCTAAACATGATTATCTAGGAAGGTGGTGGTATAATGGAGCAACCTGGTAGGTTACTATTGACCAAGTGACAGCCCTTTTCAGTTCTTTTAATGAGCCAGCATTGATGATAATGAGGATAATTGGGTGATTCTTTTCTATTAAATTTTTTTGTATGTGAATGATACATAAGTCTTTATTGAAGTATAGTTGATTTACAGTGTTTAGTTTCAGGTGTACAGCAAAGTGATTTAGCTATATGTACATATGTATCTATTTTTTTCAGATTCTTTTCCCTTATAGGTTATTCCAAAATATTGAGTATAGTTCCCTGTGCTACCCCTAACCCTATACAGTAGGTCCTTGTTGGTTATCTGTTTTATATACAGTAGTGTGTATATGGTAATCCCAAATTCCTAATTTATCCTTCCCCTCCCTTTCCCCTTTGGTAACCACAGGTTTGTTTTCTATGTTTGTGGGTCTATTTCTGTTTTGTTTATAATTTCATTTGTATCACTTTTTTAGATTCCACATATAAGCAATATCATGTACTTGTCTTTCTCTGTCTGGCTTACTTCACTTAGTTTGATAATCTCTAGGTCCATCCATGTTGCTGAAAATGGCATTATTTCATTCTTTTTTTATGGCTGATTTATATTCCATTGTATAAGTATACCACATCTTTTTGTTTTAATATTTGCTACCATTCATACTTAAAAAAAAATTATTTATTTATTTATTTGGTTGCATGTGGGTCTTAGTTGTGGTAGGTGTACTCCTTAGTTGTGGCAGGTGGGCCCCTTAGTTGTGGCATGTGACCTCTTAGTTGTAGCATGCATGTGGGATCTAGTTACCTGACCGGGGATCGAACCAGGGCCCCCTGCATTGGGAGTGTGGAGTCTTAACCACTGTGCCACCAGGGAAATCCTTATACCACATCTTTTTTATCCATTCATCTTTCTATGGACATTTAGGTTGTTTCCATGTCTTGGTTGTTGTAAATAGTGCTTATGTGAACACTGGGGTGCATGTATCTTTTTAAATTATGGTTTTCTCCAGATATATGCCCAGGAGTGGGATTGCAGGATTATGTGGTAGCTCTATTTTTAGTTTTTAAACGAACCTCCATACTGTTCTTCATAGCAGTTGTACCAATTTAAATTCCCACCAACAGTGTAGGAGGATTCCTTTTTCTCCACACCCTCTCCAGCATTTATTGTTTGTAGACTGTTCAATGATGGCCATTCTGATCAGTGTGAGGTAATACCTCATTGTAGTTTTGATTTGCATTTCTCTAATAATTAGTAATGTTGAGCATCTTTTCTTGTGCTTTTTGGCCATCTGTATGTCTTTTTTTGGAGAAATGTCTATTTAGGTCTTCTGTTCATTTTTTGATTGGGTTGTTTGCTTTTTCTGATATTGAGTGGTATGAGTTTTTTATATTTTAGAGGTTAATCCCTTGTCGGTTGCATCATTTGCAAATATTTTCTCGCATTCTGTAGGTTGTCTTTTCATTTTGTTTATGGTTTCCTTTGCTGTGCAAAGGCTTTTAAGTTTAATTAGGTCTCATTTGTTTATTTTTATTTCCATTACTCTAGGAGATGGATTTAAAAGATATTGCTGTGCTTTATGTCAAAGAATGTTCTGCTTATGTTTTCCTCTAAGAGTTTTATAGTATCTGGCCTTACATTGAGGTCTTTAATCCATTTTGAGTTTATTTTTGTGTGCGGTGTTAGGGAATGTTCTGATTTCGTTCTTTTACATGTAGCTGTCCGGTTTTCCCAGCACCACTTACTGAAGAGGCTGTCTTGTCTTCACTGTATATTCTTGCCTCCTTTGTCATAGATTAATTGACCTTAGGTGTGTGGGTTTACTTCTGGGCTTTCTATCCTATTCCATTGATCTATATTTCTGTTTTTGTGCCAGTACCATACTACATTTTTTGAAGTATAGTTGATTTACAATGTTATGTTAATTTTTGTTGTATAGCAAAGTGATTTAGTTATACATATATACATTCCTTTTTATATCCTTTTCCATTATGGTTTATCACAGGATATTGAATATAGTTCCCTGTGCTGTACAGTAGGACCTTGTTGTTTATCCATTCTATATATACTTGTTTGCATCTGCTAACCCCAAACTCCCACTCTATCCCTCCCCCAGTACCATATTTCAAATACTGTAGCTTTGTAGTATAGTCTGAAGGCAGGGATCCTGATTCCTCCAGCACCGTTTTCCTTTCTCAAGATTCTTTTGGCTATTTGGGGTCTTTTATGTTTGCATACAAATTAAAAAATGTTTTATTCTAGTTCTGTGAAAAATGCCATTGGTAATTTGATAGGGATTGCATTGAATCTGTAGATTACCTTGGTGGTACAGTAATTTTGACAATACTGATTCTTCCAATCCAAGAACATGGTATATCTTTCCATCTGTTTGTATCATCTTTGACTTCTTTCATCAGCATCTTATAGCTTTCAGAGTACAGGTCTTTTGCCTCCTTAGGTAAGTTTATTCCTAGGTATTTTATTCTTTTTGATGCAATGGTAAATAGGATTGTTTTCTTAATTCCTCTTTCTGATCTCTTGTTGTTAGTGTATAGAAATGTGACAGATTTTTGTGTATTAATTTTGTGTCCTGCCACTTTACCGAATTTATGGATGGGCTCTAGTAGTTTTCTGTAGTAGCATCTGTAGGATTTTCTATGTATAGTATGAAGTCATCTACAAATAGTGACAGTTTTACTTCTTATTTTCCAGTTTGGTTTCGTTTTATTTCTTTTTCTTCTCTGATTGCTGTGGCTAGGACTTCCAAAACTATGTTGAATAAAAGTGGCGAGAGTGGACATCCTTGTCTTGTTCCTGATATTTAGAGAAAATGCTTTCAGCTTTTCACCATTGAACATGATGTTAGCTGTGGGTTCTTTTCTATTAAATTAAATTGGATATACTGTGAACTATTTCCTATCTTTTCAGTCTGTAAACAAAGTTCAGATAAAGGTAAGCAATAGCTTATTGCATTGTGCTGAGGAAAGCAAGTAATAACAGCATATTTCAAATAGTTCTTAAAGGAGATGTTTTGTTCAATTAGTAAACACTTTCACTGACCAACCTGTGTGTGTGTGTGTGTTCACAACCCTACAAGGCCTCTGTCAGGCATGTAGAAGTTCTCTTAAACTAATTAAAAACTGTACACATAGATCTGGAAGAAACCTAATTGATTCTGTTTCTTCTCTCCCTCTCCACCCAACCCCAACAAATGTGCATATTGAGGCTTATGAAGGAAGTGCTTCCCCAAAGTCATACAATTTGTCAGTAGCAGGGTGGCCTAAGTGTCTGAGTTACTGACTCCAATGGAATATTCTTTTCATTATACTGTTCCTTAAAAATAAACCATGTGATGTAGACAAAACTATTATGTACAGTTAACCTGAATATTAGAAAAATATCAAAGTTTCTTTGACTATTTTTTAAATGAATGGTCAGTTTAAGTGTTTAAATCCCATTAAGGATTGCAAAACATTTGGTTTTCTAAAGAGAGAAATCAATTTGTGGAAAATCACTTTAAGAGAACACTGAGGACTTCACTGGTGACAGTGGTTAAGAATCTGCCTGCCAATGCAGGGGACACGGGTTCGATCCCTGGCCCGGGAAGATCCCACATGCCACTGAGCAACTAAGCCCATGCGCCACAACTACTGAGCCTGTGCTCTAGAGCCCACGATCCACAAGTACTGAAGCCCGCATGCCTAGAGCCCATGCTCCACAACAAGAGAAGCCACCACAATGAGATGCCCGCGCACCGCAACAAAGAGTAGCCCCCACTCACCGCAACTAGAGAAAGCTTGTGCACAGCAATGAAGACCCAACACAGCCAAAATAAATAAATACATTTATAAAAAAATAAAAGCGCACTGAATTGGAAGGAACTCTGAGCTGTGATTTGAGCTTTTGCACTATGTTCACAAGCTTCGACAAATACATAACAGACGCTGGAATAATAACCTTCTAGTTCTAATAATTCTCAAGAGTATCTGTTAAGAAAATACTGGGTAACACAGTATTATCTGCTATTGGCTATTCACGTCTTTAATATTGATCTCTTTGTGACTTTATATGAATTTTAAAGTCTAGTTTCTGCTGTGTTCAATCTCTCCTTCCAACCCTTATCTCTACTTGGTTTACAGGAATATGCATACTTTTGTGTCTTATAGAAAGACAAAAAATGAGACATAAGCGCTTCAGTGTAGTTTATAATAAATTGGTGCCTAATTTGGAAATGGAGATTTTTATAATTTAAGTATTTTTGTTTTAAACAAACAAGGTGAACTCTGTTTCAGTGTTTATTCTAACCTGAAAGAGATTTAATATTAAATTTGTTAGTCATTCAGTAGATACATCTGTTGTCATCTGTTGTGTCAAGTACCCATACCCTGTGAATACTGAATAGAATAAGACACGCTCTTTTTCATGGGCTCTCCATTTAATAGGGTGATTATAATGAACATAGTTATTAACAACTATGAGAAGAATTATTGTCATGGGCGTCTGGGTGCTGGGAGATTATGGGGAGTTTTAAGGAAACTTCATGGCTAGGGTGAAAGGTACACGGTGATGAAGTGAGGATAGTAGATGGGTATGTCTATCAAGAAGGATCTTGCGTTTGAAAATCGAGGGTTTGAACTGATTCTGGAAGTGAAAGGGAGCCACTGAAAAATTTTAAAGCAAGAAAATGACATGACTAACTTGTGTTTTTGAAAGATCACAGAGGTCCTCATGCAGCTGCAGTCGAGCAATCTTAGTTTGAGCATTATGATTTGAAGCACCGGTATGGTTAAACTATCAAGGATTTAAGATGTAGGCCAGGTTGGAGATACTGTTAACAACTTCAGTTATGGTTATTCACCTTCACACTGCAGATGTTTAATATACTGGTCTAGGGTAGCAGTGCCATGACTACTTGTTGCAAGAGAGACCCTTTTTTAATTGTATTGGGTAACTGCTAGAGAAAACTCAAAGGGTACTCTTTCTTGCTATTTGATCTGGATGACAAATTATATCAAATAGATAGCCTAAGAGCTAGGATGTATATTTTCCTCCCTGTGGTAAACATGGCTATGTGATTTTCAATGCTACTTATATTTAAAAATTTTAAATGATGATACTAATATTTGGAATGTTAAAAGTCTGTTCCGATATTTAATAGAGGAAATCTTTTTCAAGCTTACATTTAATTTTCTTGTGGGTTTGGTAGCTCTCTTGAATGAGCCTATTATTTCAGGATAGACCCAAGTTTGACAGCATCATTCTCTGTTAAAGGCAGATGCTACCTTGTGCTCTGTTTCCCTTTGTCTAAGTAAGGCATCTATTTTGCACTTTAGTTTTTAAAGTGCTTTCCTGTACATTCTCTCATTCGTTGCTGACAATCCTATGAGGGAGATAGTATTATCCCTATTTACAGAGCAGATAACAGAAGTTCTGAGAAGTCCACTTACAAGCCTAAGTGTTGCCTGCCACTACATGGCACAGTGAAGGCTGTATCTACTTCTATCATCAAAGCTACCTTCACAAACAGAGCTGGGTAAAGATATCAGACCATAGGACTAGATATAAACATGATGCAGGTTTTAGCCAAAACATTATTTTGTAAAATTATTTTTTTCTCTTCAGTCAACCCCTTCGCTGACAAGTCAATGCCACACATAATCAAGAAATTAAAAGCTTATTAAAATAGGGTGGAATTTTGACCTATTACTAACTGATAAGGAGTCACTCTTTTTTATTTATCAATATACTGTGAAAAACATTGAAGTAATATTACCCCTATGTTGAAATAATTTCAGAGTCCTCAAATTCATTTGATATTTGTCTTACACACACTGCCAGATGGTGTGTATAAGACATCACTATGCCTCTCTAAGTTTAATGCTACCATTTGGTGTTTTAAAAATGAAATTCTTTTCTTTTTTCCTTCAATGTACTCCATGGATTTCCATCATTCTCTAGGCATCATAGTCAACATACTATGACCAGTGGCAAAATCAGTCCTGTCACCTTTTTGGTAGGACCCTTGAGGTGAGACTAGCTTTCAAATTTTTCATTGGTTGGAAAAATTCAAAAAGAATAGTATTTTATGACACACAAAAATGATATTAACTTTAAGTTTCAGGGTTCGTGAATAAATTTTTATTGGAAAACAGTCATGCTTAATCACCTACATACTGTCTGTGGGTGCTTTTGTTCTACAACAGAGGTGAGTGGTTTAGACAGAGACGGTGTAGCCCACAAAGCCTAAAATACTTTCTATCTGGCCTTTTACAGGAAAAGTTTGCCTATTCCTGCTCTTGCCTATTTGGAGGGTGAAGGGATTCAGAAAGTCTCCTTGTTTTCCTTGGATGGAGGTTGAGTGGAGGGCAAGACATATATTAGCTTACATATGCTTTTCTGTTAGTTGGGTGGAGAGATTTGCATTTTCCAACATTTGGAAAAATTCAACTAAGTCTTTTTTAGGTCTGAAATTTATTAACCTGCCTTGGTTCCACCTTAATATGAAAGGGTGACAACTTACCAAAAAAGGAAAAGCACAAAGAGTAACCAAGATGAGAGATCTGCTACTGGTAGGAATTTAAAATCTGATAAGAGATATTAATTTGGTTTATAATTTTTTTAACTTTTTTCATTACTGTCACATTTCTTTCCTATTTTATTCTGAGGTAGTTGTCCTTCTCTCTCATCCCCTTTAGATGGGGGGAAAAAAGCCCTTTAAACACCTAGCTTTGTATTCCCAGCAAACGTGTCCAAGTTTTAATTTCAGTTGTTTTGAGAATGATTTCAAATATCCATCACTTGAACATATGAGAAATGACGCCAACATTTTTATAGTTCCTTATTATTTGACCACATGATTTTACACAAGCCTCAATGTTTCTTCAGATTTCTTTGTGTGGGTGGGCAAGATATAATTTTTAAAATAGTCAGATGTCACAGTGAAGCTCCCAGCAACATATTTTACAAATTTGAGGGGTTTTTTTTAAGAAGTGTTGTAACACTTTAAGTTAAAATAAATCAGGAGGAAACAATTTTTGATAGCATATATATCCTGTGAAGTTGAAATAAAGGGCACTTTGGGCATATAAAACAGAATTCTATAATTATCTGAAAAGCAATGTATACATTTCTGGATTGAGTCCATTCATCCTACCTAACTGCAATTTGAGAATTAAAATTACTCCCAGGCCATGATTTTTCCCATCCTTGTGGTCACTGCCCTAACGGCCATGACGGACCATGTTTAGTGCACTTCATAAATTGAACATCTTTATAGCGCTTGGAAGTGGGTGCTGCATGTTTGACGCAGTATTTGTTGAAGGTTAGGCTTATTTAGCTCTAGGAAGTAATACACATTTTATGTGGTACCTTTTAATCTTTTCTTTTTGTTCTCACCTTTAATTTGATACTCTGAACAAAGATATGATATAGGTAAGTCAGATATTTTCTCCTCCTATCTGATGGGGAAGGAAGTAGGGCACAAAGAGCATGTAATTTCCCGCCCCCCCCCCCCCCCAATTCAGACTTGCATTTAGATCTCAGTTTTCCTAAATCCTGGCTCTGAATGTTTGAAGTAGATGACTTTCCATGTAGGTACTCAACAAATGATTGTATTCAGTTTGTTTAGCCGTATGACCTAAGCAAGGGTAAAGCTACTATGTTTACTGTAGACAGTGGTCTTTGGATAATGCCTTTCATTTAAGTAGTACATTATGTATGTATGTGTGTATATATATATATATATATATATATATGTATACATATACACACATATGTATATAATTAAAATTTATTCTATGAATGTATACGATATAGAATTAAAATAATTATACATACATATACCCATATACATACAGTGTCTTTGTACCTTATTTGAGCTTCCTTCCATCCGCCATCTTGGACTATCCTAGTTGGCAAATTTTTATACTCATAATAGCTCACGTTCTCTTCTCAGATATTATGCTGAGATCTTTGCCTCTATTAAACCTCTGACTTCTCTCAACTCTGAGATAGGGCCTGATGTTACCTCCTTTTTAAAGGTGAGGCAAAGATAGCTCTACTGACTTGCTGATGGTCACACAACAGTAAGGGAGCCAAGATTGTAACCTCAGACCCTCTCACCACTGTACTATTTGAAAGGCCACTATATTCTCAGCATAGTACTTATTCCCTGCCTTGGCTCTTGTTTGAAATGTCCTGTTCTGCACTTGACATAGTTGCATTTCACTCTATGCTAACTCTCCTAGCTAATAAAGGCAATCTTTATTTAAATCCACTCTGGTGGGTTTTACACAGACTTCTACCCTGGATCTTCTCTTAATTTAGTGAAATTAATGCTGGTTTACTGCATCATCATTCAAATAGCTCAGTTGTAAGTATGAAACACTGAGTCCTGAAACCTCTGAATCTGTCCTTTATTTTCTTTAGGTTGAAATATAATGAAGCTTCTGATGAGCTGCATGTAACTAGACCCTACTAGAAAAAATGTAATTTTAGATTTTAGGTCATAAGTTTTCATCAGCCCCTACTCTAATGGGATTACTGCAATAGTACACATTAGAAAGGCATGATTTGTGTAACATAAAGCTTAAAAACTTTATTTAGGGATATTTATAAACCATTGCAAGTTTTGAGAAGGAATGTTAAACAGCAGTATTTGAAGTTGTTAGAGAAGCCTAAAAATATTTAAACAATTTTAAGAAACCTCATATGAAGTTGCACAGTCTAGTACTTTCCATGTGAAAACACTGCTAAAAGTCTAATTTCAAATGTCTTTTGGAACAACCTGTCCCTTTAATATCTGTTCAGATGTTAGTATACACTGAGCCAAGAAACCTCTAGGGTTTTCCAGGGGTTGACTTGATGCTCTTTGATCCTTGCAACTGCTAACTGAAGACTAAATCTCGCCCCCAGCCGCCCACCATGGGTGTGTATGCCACGTTCTGAAGGAGGTGCCAGGAAGCTGACACGAAAGGGCAATTAGAGAACAAGAAGCGGTTGGATATTCACAGTGTGCTGAGGAGCCTGCAGCCCACAGCCCTGGTGCCCAAGAAATAACAGATTCCTCAGTGTGTGTCTGAGGTCCTCTCTACCTCACTGATTCTTTCTTTTCTCTAATAATTGATTGTAACCTATAGAATTACATGTTCACAGTTGGGTTGAACAGAGGTTGCTTTTTCTCTGTTTTTCATTTAAGGTTTTCATTTTTTTGTTTATATTATTAGCCGCTCTGAGATATTCAAATAAGAGGTGGTTTTTGTCATCTAGATTTTGCTGGGGAGATAAATAAAACTCTCGGTGTGTCAAGGCCCTGAGAGCTGCGGCACCAAAGGAAGAGGCAGGGGAGGGGGATAACTGGATCTTTCTCTTCTCTCAGCTCATCTTCTCCTCCACCCACTTTGTTGGTTCTGTTGATTCACTGTAACCCCTTTCCCCATGACTGGTAGCTCTTAGAGCATGAGGCTCTCAGTGGTTTTCCTTACCTCCCCGCTATCCCTGCTCTCAGGTAGCTTAATTTCCTGAAAATACCCTCTCCCCAGTTCACTGTAAAGACTTTAGCGTAGTTACATTATTACCTCGTTGCCTGCCTGGGTACCTTTCCTATTAGTAGACAGAATATCCTGCAGTGCAGGAACTTTGCTTCTTCATCTGTCCCTCTAGCTATCATCATGGCGCCTGGCCCCGAGGGGCTGTTATCTGCCAAAATGAGGGAACAAACCAGATACCATTTTGATCACGTTATTCTCAAGTGTAATCTATGGGGACCTCTTACTGCTAGTCAGACCAAGCCCTAATTTGAACTTTACTTCATTTTTGTTCATTTTAATTGTTACTTAAATACTTAAAACCACAAATAATTTATAATTTTACCTCCTTTTTTGAAACTGAATAAAACAAGAGGTGAAATTCTCCACCCACAGCCATCTAAAGCCGAGTAGCCACGTCACCCATCTAACCTCCAGTTCATTCCGGCCCCTCTTCATCAGGTGTCACGCACTACGTGAACCATCGCCGTTGTGTTACGATGGAGGAGTCGCCCTCCCAGGACTCTGCTCTCCCCTCTGTCTCTCTCAAACCTACTCAGCGGAGGTTCCCAATTCCATAGCACACATGACCTGCCACACATCAGTATTTGCATTCTCCATTATACTTGTTTTCAGGTGTTGGACTATTTGTTCCTCCCATAAGATTTGTAGTCCTTTACCAGCAACCATAGATTTTCTTTTTCTATGAAAGATATTTACAGTGCATATGAAACAATCTCATATTAAGCATTCAAACGAGATTTTAAATATAAAGGAATTGAGTTTTTAAATGGCATTCACTTGGCAAGCACTAAAACTCGACCATGTGTCCGGCACTGTGTTAGAAACAAGGAATTCAGAGCTTGGAAAAAAAAAAAGTTTGTAATGGCAGAACAGAAATGGATCTCCTCTGCCTCTAATGTACCCAGCACACACTTCTAATATCTCCTGTGCTATGTTGCGATGCCCTGAAAGTGCCACATGGCCCCCTCTCTTTGGCTTTTCCACCTCCAGGACAGGGAATGGGGGTTACAGTTTTATGTTCTCATAAAATGGCACAAAACCTGGCACATACTCAATTTTTGGAGGATGTTTGGAATGAGCTATTGAACTAGAGTATAATTTGAGAAATGTTACAATGGAGCTGGTATGGCTACTGTGGAAGGACAGAAAGGGTACCCAGGCTATTTTTCTGTTTCTTGGCCAGAGCAAGCCTCCCTTGCCAAATGACAGCCCCATCAGATTGCATTTGGACACAGTTTTACTTGGACAATAATTTTACTTAAACCGATACTGGCAGCCCTCACTTGGTGGATTACAGTTTTGAGGAGGCACTATAATTTAGAAGCATGTAAATTGGATAAAACAGGGTCTTGTATTTCTGAACAAGGACTTAAAGCCCAGGTTTCTAGAGACAAGACCCGTGTTTAGTAAAGTTTGATATACCCGTTTTCTTAGTCAGTATAAAGTTTTGCAAAGTTTTTCAGTCTGTTGAATGATCCCATTGGTGTTTGAAAACTCATTTATTTATAAAATGGACATAAAGATTTTCCTGAAGTGTTAATACAGTGGCTATTTCTGGGGAGTAGGCCCGATGTGTCATCAGGTAAGGAAGACTTTCTATCTTTTCCTTTAAACCTTCTGTACTGTTTTGAATTTTTATTCGTGATGAGAATGTTTTTTATATATATATATATATATATATATATATATATTTTTTTTTTTTTTGCGGTATGCGGGTCTCTCACTGCTGTGGCCTCTCCCGTTGCGGAGCACAGGCTCCAGACGCGTAGGCTCAGCGGCCATGGCTCACGGGCCCAGCCGCTCCGCGGCATGTGGGATCTTCCCGGACCGGAGCACGAACCCCTGTCCCCTGCATCGGCAGGCGGACTCTCAACCACTGCGCCACCAGGGAAGCCCTGTTTTACTTTTGTATGAAAAAATGAGTTAGTAGAATTGATGTGAATCCCTGAAAAGAAGCAGACTGGCAGTGTAGTTGGTTTTATGCCGCTGTTAGCTTTAAAAAGCTTTCGGCTCAGGCTTCCCTGGTGGCGCAGTGGTTGAGAGTCCGCCTGCCGATGCAGGGAACGCGGGTTCGTGCCCTGGGCGGGGAAGATCCCACATGCCGCGGAGCGGCTGGGCCCATGAGCCATTGGCCGCTGAGCCTGCGCGTCCGGAGCCTGTGCTCCGCAACGGGAGAGGCCACGACAGTGAGCGGCCCGCATACCGCAAAAAAACAAACAAACAAACAAAAAACCTTTCAGCTCAAAGGTGTTTGTGAGTGAACGCATTGTGTCAGTTCAGGCTGCTAAGTATGTGGGCGGCCTGCTTTGGTTTTACGTTGTGGCGAAGAGTGACGGAGACCAGGAAGATCAGTGGAGCTCCTGACGTCGTTACAGCTTTGCACCAATCAAAGCTTTTTTAAATGCTTCAATGAATAAAAAAATGTTTAACTTTTTTCCTAATGATTTGGAAAGCACCATTGAACATATGAAAGCAAAGGACACTGGCAAGAGATGGTCAAATGATTATTTTGAAGGCTATGGCAGGTTCAGCATTATCATATAAGGGGTATAACCTCATGCTCCCAAATCTGAAAAAAAATTGTGATGGGATAACATTCCTTTATTCATTCTTGCCTGTTTAAAAATCAAAAGAATTTCTTTTAGAATGTAAATACAGTGGCATTTTCTGTATATTTAAGTAGGTCACAAATGTATATTGAAATATCTTTTTCTCTTTTAATACACAAATACATTGCAATTAAAAAGATTCACATGACTCAGAAATATAATTTTTAACATTTCAAAATTCCGCTATTTCCCCTTCCCAAATTAACTTCTCACGCTGCTTCATATATGTACACATACACGTGTATATGTGGTTTTATTGCATCATACTCTATATATCCTGCAACTTGCCATTTTTCATTTAATGATGGGGCTCACAGCTTATTCTCAGTCATTGCTTATAATTCACCTTGTGCTTTGTCATGGTTATAGTATTTTATAATTTGAATTCATCAGATTTTTATTGTACTGAAATTTGAGGACAAATAATTAAGCTTTCTTCTAGCCAGATTTATGCCTGAAGAAGTCCTAAGGGACTTTAGAGAGAATGATAGGTATTTCAGAAATTCCACATTCTGTGAACTGGTTTAGGAGCATGGAATGAAATGAGGAAAGGGAACTACAAGTAACAATAAAGATCAGGAAAGGACCTTGTAAAATTATTTCCAAATGCTTATTGCTATAACTTTTTGGTCTAAAAGCTCATAGGTGCAGGCCATGTTAAAAAAAAACAAAAAACAATCAGATCTTATACATAACAATTGACTTATGAAATGTATAGTCCTTTTTTTAAAAAAATATATAAATGCTTTGTTCTCTTCACCCTTTAGGTCTGTTTTATCCTTTGGAATGTTTATCATTATTTCTTGGAAAATAATTCTGCTAACAGGGAGGGCTGCTTGCTTTTTCGAAAAATGTAGCAAGAAAACCAACAATTTGTGGACATGATGGTCATGTATTTTGACCATGATTAAGAAGCTACTGACCAGCGATAGACCACCGTTTTATAAAAATATAGGTTACAGTCTTTAAGGCTGCAAATGAACATTTTATAGGGTGATAAACCATTCTTCTGTGTCCACCATCCTCCCCTGAAAGAGCAATAGTGTAATTTGACTATGGACTTTCACCCACACATAGTTGGTTTTCCAGTTGTAAATTTGGGTAACATTTTAGAAGAATTAGCTGCTTCATGGTGGTCACTTAATACATGCAGACATGTTTAGACCCAAACTTGAAAGGTGAAGATTGCCGTTTTCTTTTTATAAGTCTAGAAACTGTCATTATTTATAATGTAATCTATTTTAACAAACTTTTTTAGTGTTTGTATTCTGGCTTTATCTTCTCAATTTTCAAAATTTTGATATTCAATGATTTCATGTTTTGGTTATATTTTTTATTCAATTATATCTTCGGTTGTGGAAACTAGTTTTTAAAGCTTTTCTGAATCGTTAAATCACCAAATATAGTACTGGCACTCAGAGACTTGTTAAAAGAATAAAAGTGTTGCCAGGGAGTTTTCCATAGAGCTTTATGTGCTGTTAATTGCCATCAATTAAATCTGTTACAAGTAGTAATGTACTGTAATCTGTCGAAAACCTCTCCTTTCAATTAACCAATTCTCCGACCTTTCCTTCCTTCTCCTTGAAGAGTAGTTTAGAGTTTATTTATTTTCACCCCTACAAACCAATTACCTCTGGCCCAGCTGTTCCTCGAATACAGGGGAATCTGACCTAGAATACAAGCCTGTAAATTATTGCTTCTTTTTACACCTTGTAATGTGAATAGTTTAGTGGAAAAATACATGTTTCTGTTTCTAATTCACTGGTGCTTCTATCTGCAGACTACCGATTATGAGCTAGTCGATTTACATATATTGTTGTAGATCCTCACAGTAACCTTGTAAAGTCAGTGACATCCCTGTTTTATACAGAAGGAAACAGAGGCTCAGAGAGGCATGTAGCCATTCAGAGTCACATAGCTGGTAAGGGCAGAGCTGGGATTCAAAACCACACCTAGCAGAACTGAAAGCATTTCTCTTTCACCAACTGTTTCCAACGAAATTCAGTTAGTGTGTTATAGAGAAAAGAGAACAGATTTAGAAGACAGTCCATTTGGGGGCTTTCAGAACCAACTCAGCCATTACCAGCTTTGTGGCTTAAGTCTCAGATTCCTTATTTGCAAAATAGGGGTACCACTGCTCACCCTGATGGACTGTTGTGAGGACTAAGGAAATGTATTATGGGTTTTCCAAAAAATGACTTAAAGTACCCCTCCTAGTTAAGACACCCTCTGATGAAAGTAAATGCATTAAACAGCATTTTAACTTACTGTCTTGGAACAGAATATACTGATTAGACTGTTCCCATTGTGTTTTTCATAGTAGGTCTTTGGAAGAGCAGAACAGATTTCAATCCCACCAGCAATGTAATTTGTAGGGGGAGTGTTTTTCTTTTTAATCCTTCATTTTAATCCCATTTGGAGTTGCAAAAATTTCTGAAGGGTCTCATGCTGCCTAGGGCCCCGGGCTGGAATTTTGTCTTAGCCTATTGATGTGGTGAGCTGTTGGAAGAGGTAGGAGTGATTTAGAAGGAGATGGCATGAGGAAACAAATGAGTTGAACACATATTTCTCTGACCACTAGAATTCCAATTGAGCTAACCGGTGAGTTTGTGAAAGTTTTATTTGCAAAACCAGTAAATTTTTGACTGAAATTTTCTCTTTCTCTTTAAAATTGTTTTTAGGATGCAGAATAGAAAACTGTGATTCTTGCTTTAGCAAAGACTTTTGTACCAAGTGCAAAGTAGGCTTTTATTTGCATAGAGGCCGCTGCTTTGAGGAATGTCCAGATGGTTTTGCACCATTAGATGAAACCATGGAATGTGTGGGTGAGTAGTTTTCCATGTAACTTTCAAACTTCAACTTTTATTTTAACACCCGTTTCTTGGGGGAAAAAAGTGCATGCTGGATGTATTCATCATAGAAACAAATCGGTTCTCTTGTTATTTATTTGAACTGAAAATTATTTAAGTTCTTTGCTGACTTTATGCTGTTAGGCAGTACCATATATTATATTTTGCTTCAAAATTTGTTAGTTTTACATCTAAGTTAAACCACTTAAATGCTGAGAATAATGTTTTTATTATCTATGTAATACATCCATTTCTTAATTAGCTTATAAAGTTATTAGTAACCGTTAGAGAAAAGCATTTTGTTTAGAAGAAAAACAAGATTTTCAAGCCGTGCCGTGTGCTTAGCTGGTCTGTCACTGTTGTTACGTGTGTTAATTATGGAGCTTCTTGCTTAGCCATTTGTATAAAAAAAATTCAATTGGGAAGAGATTTTTTGTGCCAAATGTACTTTGTTGATGATTGACTGAATGTTGCAAAGTGCAGTAAAACAATTTTACTTTTACTAAATTTAGATATGTAGAATGCATAATTTAATATACATATATATGCTGTTTGTGAGTAATAATTAGGAATACACATTTTATAAATTTTATATTTTTTGAGTGTTTAAAAAAAGTTCGATAATTTTATACCACTGATTAAAAGGTAAAGATCTGTCAGTACCTACGTTTTGATAAATGCCTCTATCTAATCTTAGGTGTGATGGCATCTTCACCACTCCCACCTCTGCCATGCCTGAATTTTATTTGACATGTTATACATCTGATATGGTGTACAACAGAGCAGTGTATTCTAAATGAGGCTTTCCATCTCTTTAAAATGGAGACTTAAATTGAGAACGTTTTCCCTGTAGAAATTTTGAAGTAGTCTGTAATTATGTATTCGGAAGCTTGCAGAGAACACATTTAAATGAGAGGTTTTTGAAGAAATGTGTACATATATTCCTATATATGTGTGAGTTAATACATGCATACAGGCAACACCTTACTGAAAAATAAGAAAGTCACTAGAAGAGCATATTCAGTACGTTGAATTCGCTTTTGAGAGGCAAGACCCACACCTATTACAAATGTTCAGTGGAAATGCTTATGAAACCCTTAACTATTAACAGATTAACCATAGAGTCCTATGCATTCCCCTAAATAAAAATCTTAAGTAGCTTTGAAAAATCTAAGAGTTCCCATGACGCCTGCTGAGATCTGGAATGTGGAAATACTAATGGTGTGTGGACTCTAGGCCTGAGTCCTCATCTGCTAGTGTGATGGGGTTTTTAATGGTGAATTTGATGAGGAGGTTTAACTTTGCATATTTTTATGCTTTTATCTCCTCCCCCTTCCTCTCATCGCAGGGTATTGGAGAGTAACCTACTTTTCCACTATATGAACTTACAAAAGGGGATGCTAAAAGCTTACATATCTAGGCAAAACATACATTTTCAAATATCTGACCATATTTGTTTACTTTTCAAACTATGGTAATGTGCGGTATCAATTTAGGGAGTAAGAAATATATACTGCAGTGTAAGACACCTTTTAAAAGAATTGAGACAATCAGAAAATGCGAAACACTCACTATCCTTTTCATCATATACTTACTTCCAAAATAAAACTAACACACTTGTGAATTTCGGGGGGGGGGTGCATGCAGAATTAACCTGTAAAATTTTGTGTCCTGTCATGGTATGAAAAGAGTATCTTTTACTGTAGGTTTTAGCTGTTGAACTTTTTAAAGATTATATATTTCAATGTCTTTAGAATGGACCAGTAGCATCCCTTCAAAAAATGAACTAAGACAAATAGTAATTTTTAAAGTACTTATGTGGTAGTTATTTACTTTTATCTATAACTTCATAATTCAAAGAGTTAAAGTTCCTGAAAGGTGTATACAGGTCTTGTGGGCTGTACAACTTAATTCTTGGTATCTGAAGGTGGGGGAGTTAGAGAAACACTGCTATGTAAATTTGGTGATGGTGGAGAAATGTATACCAAATTGTCATCTGTGTTTGTTTTCTCTCTATTAGAAGGATGTGAGGTTGGCCATTGGAGTGAATGGGGAACTTGTAGCAGAAATAATCGCACATGTGGATTTAAGTGGGGTCTGGAAACCAGAACACGGCAAATTGTTAAAAAGCCAGCAAAAGACACGATACCATGTCCAACGATCGCTGAATCCAGGAGATGTAAGATGGCCGTGAGGCATTGTCCAGGAGGTGAGTTCAGATAATCCCTATTGTGGGCTGTGTGCTTTCTGAATTCTCCTCCTGTCTAATCACCCTCGCTCCCAAAAAAGTATTTATCTATGAGGGAAACCTGATAATAACATTGGTGTGAATATTCCACGTTACACTTCCTTAGAGACGAATGCTTAAACTGTGAAGAATGTAAAGTGAATATTTAATTTCATGGTACCTTGAAAATAATTTAGAAGACTACATTACAAATGAGCTTTTAAAATGAGATTTCTAAAAGTGTGTGTGTGTGTGTGCGCGCTGGTTTTTTACTTTTTCTTTTTTTTTTGCTAATGTACCATAAAAGCCAGTTCTTATGAAATCAGGCCTTTGCTCTAAGAGAAGTAGCCAACTTTCAGCTGAGAACAGTTTAGATTAGAAAGGTTTATGGAATCTGTAAAATCATCTGTATCATTACTAGTTGAAGATGACAACTTAAAATAAACTTGCCCAAACACTGGGAGGAATAAACATTGTCTTAATGTTACCACAATTAGCCGGTTCTCTTTGTTTTGATAATAATTTGTGGAAAACAGCTACTGGTATGTGTATGTTTATTTGTGTCTTTGTAGTAATTGTGCTGATTTGTAGTAATTATTCTGTAATAACAGGATTAGGCCCACTTACAAATTAGGAGAAGTGTACATAGCTCAGGTGCTGGCTGGAGCCGAGTCCGTATGTTGAAATGCAGTTCTTAGCGCTGGTGCTGTGCTTCTGAAAGCATAATCTCTTGTTACTATTTATTTTATCACTAGCGGATGCCGCATTGCCAAAGATGAAGTTAGGATTTTTCTAGTGCACAAAGTAGGAAAGCAAAAAAGAAAGTTGTGTTTAGAAAATTGCCCTGTGAAACAGTCGAAACTTTTGTTTGCTTTCGTTCTTCCTGTTGGGCATAGCTTTTCAGCTTCGTGGCTATAGCCCAGACAGGGAACATATATCTGCTTAGAATGGATCTATATCCATATTATGCTGCCTCATAGAGAATGTCTGTGATCCATGGAGGAAGACAAAACTTAAGACTTGAAGACTCCAGTCGGCCTTTGAGAACTATTAGATCCAGATTCAGAAGCTACTATTAGGAAGGCAGCTTTTCCTCTTGAATTAGTTTTGCTTTTCTTTGCTGAGTCTTTGAAACAAAGTTTTTTTGGGTCTGCTTTTCACTAACAAGGATGGTTTTGTTCAGTTAAACTGGGTATTTTTCAGTCAAAATATAAGAAAATATTTTCTTACAAAACTAATAAGCCACTTCTTGGATAGCTGAGAGCATTTAACCTGCAACCTTGTACCTAAAAACAAACCTGATGTATTCAGGTATTGGAAATAAAGACTTTCTTTGTTGTATATTGTTTATATAACTACCCCCCCATTCCTCTTCCAGCAACGTGGTCCCCCAATTGTGGTTTACGTTAATAGCAAAAATTAACCTGAAAATGCTCCTATAACAAACATGCTTATGTGTAACAAGAGCCAGCACGTTCCCCTCCCCTCTGAAACTATTTTGACTTAGCCCCAGCCTTGCTTGAGAATTTTGTAGGTAACAGCTAAATTTTTAACCTGTAATGTTTATTGCATTTTAATTTTTTATGCTTCAAGCAACAGTGCATTGTCTTAATAGATATAACCTGACACTGTCAACAATTAAAATTATGTCAAAACAAATGTTTATGTATCATCTGTTAATATTCTCTTTTTGACAAGTGAACCAGCAATGAACTCTTATTTAATTTACATTTAGGTTTTACCAAATATTATTTTTTAGGATAGACTTTAGGAGAGACTAGCTATTGCTCTAATCCCTGTATCTACATATTCAGTTTAATAAATTCAATTTTTAAGTAAACTTTAAAGTTAGTAGGTTTAAAAAATTATATTGGAATTTGTTTTATGTTTTTAAAAAAGGGAACTAACATAGGATTGTTGATAGAAATGGAAAATGACTCTGCAATAAAATAACTTCAATTTACAAATGTAGGAAATGAAAACTAGAAAGTTAATTTTGGAAATTGAGCACCAATTGATAAAAATTGGCATAACTTCCAGTGGAGTATCCCACCTTGCCTCAGGTGAGAGAGGAAAAAGTTCCTTTCTCCAATAGGTCACGGGGATTAATGGAAGAATAGAGAAGAAAACCACTTTATCCCATTTTACATCTTGACTTGATTTCGGTGATCTGCTTTGACAAACCATGCAAAAATGTAAGTCGTAATCAGGTTGGGAATACAGGCATTTTTCAGATCTTTTCAACATATGTATGGATTTTTCTCCTGTTGGAGCCAATCTTAACCTGATTGCACACAAACGCAGCCTTAGCCTCCTTCACACTGGAGCATGGGCACATTAAAATCAGCTGCTTTTCATTACTGGAAGCCATAAGTTAGAGGTCAGCGAAATGGAGTAGTCCTAAGTATATAAGATATTACACTGAAAACTATTAGAAATGAGACAATAAATGGCTGTAAGATTTAAAAACAACAGCGTAATGCTTTTGCCTATTTTCCCTTAATTATTGTATGCTTATTTGCTTTTAAACAGTGAAAGAATATTTGGAAATGTCTTAAGTCATGGATTGATGTATGACTTGAAGTTACTGTTCATTTCCAAACTTTTCTTGATTAGTTATCCTTTCTTTCATTTCTGATGACATAATCTGTGGAGTACCTTGGGCTTTTCTGACTCTCACTCTTCAGGATTCCGGTCTGGTGATCAGGAGATCTGGGTCTCTGCACCATGTCAACTCATTAATTCTATGACCCTTGGCAAGTCACTTAACCTCTCTTGGCCTCTATTTCCTCATTTTAAATTGAGGGTATTGAGGTAGGCAATCTGTAAGATCCAGTCCAGTCCTAAAATCCAATGACTCTACGACTAATTGCCAAAAGATATGGGTAGGTTTTGTGGCTGTCATATGAAGGGTAAGGAAGAGAACTGTAAGCCCAAGAGCATTGTTTTATGACCAAGAACTGACCACTTTTCCAGTAGCTGTACTGTGCATTTGCCAAGGCTTCTACATCTGGCAGTTTTCATCTTCTTCCTTCCTCCTCCTTCCTTTTCACAGATAGTGAACCCTCAAAGACTGTCCAAGACTCTTGTAAAGTCTGCATATGACCTATGCTTTAGCTACCAAGATAGCAGCAGGATGGAGAAAGAAAGAGGAGGGGATCGTAAAAGACGATGGGAAAGAGGGAAAGACTGACAATGAGTTAGAGGAAAAACAATTGAACAATGAGTGTAGGAAACAAGGGGAAAATGAACAGACTACTAAAAATGAAGACTGTACTCAGAGCAGATGTAACTGTCTTCACTCCCCTCCCTCCCACCCTGAGCACACTAATAGAATTCATCCTCTTGGGACCAAGTTATTCTATTAATATATAACCTGCAGCTTTATTATGACTTAAAAAAAAATTTTTTTTGGCCACACCACGCGGCTTGCAGGATCTTAGTTCCGAGACCAGGGATTGAACCTGCACCCTTTCAGCAGTGAAAGTGTGGAGTCCCTACCGCTGGACTACCAGGGAATTCCCTAACTTGCAGTTTTAAATGGAAGGACTTTCAAGTGTGGACTATGTTGTACATTAGACAATATATTAATAGAAAAATACAAACATGCTATGATGAAATTTAAATGACAAATGGAAGAACAAAATCATGGTTGCTGCAGTACAAAGTTGGAAAACGTTCACATACAGGGAGCAGGGGTTGGTGGGAATGTCATTTGGAGGTGAGAGTAGTCTTTCACAGGATTGGCCAACACCACCTCAACCTGAAATCTTCTGTCCTGTATGTAAAGTCCCATGATAACTAATTTTAATTTATTCATCAGGTGTTTATTGAGCAGTGCTGTGTACCAATCATTGGTCTAGGCATGGTATTGCTCAAAGTTCTTACGGTGTTTTTTCTAGTGGGATCATGGCAATAAAAAAGTGGTTGAGTGCATAATTTCATGTGGAGATGGGAGCTATGTGAAGAAAAATAAAGCGGGGTAAGGAGCTAGTGAAAATTTGGATTGGGAGTGTATTATGTAGGGTGTTCAGGGAAATTGAGGGAGTGACATTTGATCAGAGATCTGAATGAAGGAGATCTTTTGAAGACCTAGGGGAAAGATTTTTTAGCTCTTGACTCAATAGCTACGTTTTATGAACATCATTGATTCTTCCATTACGTACTAGGGAAGAGGAAGGAACTGAGATCCAGGAGGCTCTGCCTAGTCCATGGAGATGTAGCAAGTTATTAATGGTAAAGCCAAGAGTAGGACCAACGTCTTGCCCAGAAAACTCAAGTTTTCCTGTACCTTTTCCTTGTTCCTTATCATAAAATTCAAAGATAAAAGCTATGGTTGTCCAACATCGAAGAAGCTGACTTTAAACGGTCTCTCCCTCCACCCCAATGCATCATTTTACTTTGTTTTACAAATATTTTTTAAAAACATGACACTGCAATCACCACCCCTCCCAATGTCCTCCCACTTGAAATAGCTGGTGAAACATACCCCAAAGGTCATTTCACAAGTGCCGAAGTGTTGAGCCCACTGGCTTTGTTTTGCTTCAGCCATTCCTACTAAGGCCATCTTCTTCTGTAATTTTAGTATCTTTGGTCCTCAATTTGTTGTGGGAAAAAAAATGTGATTTCAAGATTATTCTTTCCATCCGCAGTCTTTCACGGTGGCCCTCCCCCGGAGGCTGTCTTGGTGGGACCACACCCAGCACTCCTCTCTGCCCCTTTGCTCCCTGGCTGTCCAGGAGCCTTGGGGCTCAGAGCCCCTCCCTCACATTTAGTAGCTCTGTGTCTGGAATGCCCTTTCTCTTTCTGACCCATCTAAGCAATCAGACTGCTAAAGTACTTTAGGTGATGCTTTGACAGATGGTCAGATAGCTTTCTGTCTCTTTTGCTCGTGGCTGCCTCAGCTCACAATACTTCAGGTGTTAGTAATAATATGGTGCAATTCTTTAAGCCCTCGTGTTTTCGAAGTATTTTCTCAGGATTGTGCTACAATTTAAATATAAAAACTGCCCCTACCTACGATTTCAACTTGAAAACAACTCACTCCTCTTATTTGACATTACTTGACCAGCATCTACTTTTTTTTTTTAAGTGGCTTTTAACTTGGTAGGATACAAAAGAAAATACTATTTAGCAACTTAGAACCAGAATCTCTGCAAGCATCTACTTTTCAAAAGGCAATAGTAATAAGACCTCTCCAATTTTTGTTTTCTGTATATAAACTGACAGCAACATGTGGATTAGGTATTAGATACTATAACTAAAGATGGTTGTAGATTGTGATGGATTAAACCAAGAGCAGGAAATAAGCACATTTTCAGTAGGATAGGGTCAAGAAAATATGCTTTAGACATATGTTCTTTATTTCTCTACATTTTGTTTACATTTGAGTTGCAATTTATGTGGTCTGTTTTATACATGCCAACCTCAAGAGTAGTTTGGGAGAGGATAAGAGAAAAACCTCTTTTCTTCTGAAATTTTCAGAGTTGTCAGGAATGTAGATATTGAAATTTTTATATGAATAAGAGAGCATCTAAAAAAGGGGAATTCTTGTTGCCTCTTTGCTATGCTAAATATTTTGTTTCCTTTAAAATCAGTGATTTGTGTTAGTCACTATAAATTAAGCAAATTGTGCTATTTCCCAGGTACTCTGGACACACGGCAGTGAATGGTAATGTTTATTTTATAGTGATTATAAACTGGGACAGTCATTCATAAGCAGCCACATCTTAAATGTAAATGTATGATTATCTTATAAAACTGAGGTTTAACAAAGATCCACCTGCTCCCAAACATTCCTCTCAGTAGCTAAAGTATCTGAAATTCCTGCCTCATCTGTCTTAACAATGAGCCTTTAGGCGGTGTCTTGGGACGTATCCCCTCCCTTGCGGCTCCGCCCACAACTACTTTTTTTATTTTTTAATTTTTTTAATTATTTTTTTTGCGGTACGCGGGCCTCTCACCGCTGTGGCCCCTCCCGCCGCGGAGCACAGGCTCCAGACGCACAGGCCCAGCGGCCATGGCTCACGGGCCCAGCCGCTCCGCGGCACGTGGGATCCTCCCGGACCGGGGCACGAACCCGTGTCCCCTGCATCGGCAGGCCACTTTTTAAATTTTATTTTATTTTATTTTTTTTACTTCTTTCTGGGAAAGTGGGTAGGGGATAACTATGTGGGCACCTGGTGGTGGTGGTATTTTTTGTTTTTGTTTCTGTATTTCTTTTTTAGCAATGATTTCTTTCAGATTTTCTGATTCTCACATTTCAGAGGGTAAGGGTCTGAGGAAATTGAGGAGCAGAAAAGTGGGCCCCGATGTGCTGTGCATGGGAGCTCATGGAAAGTCCAGAGAGGGCAAGATGAAGTGCAATCTTGGACTTAGACGTAGAAATCCAAGGGCGTGCCAAGCACCCATCACATGGAGGCTGACGGAGGGCATATAAGACAACCTCTTCTCCAGTTGCATTTTGAGCCTGTCCTGGTGCCAGACTTTCTTGTCGGAGGGGCCAGGGAGTGAGTGAGCGAACCCACACCTCTGTGCCAGTCTCTACAGTCTCTACATCTGGAATCTCTACTTAGCCCCACTTAATTATAGTCTGGAGCAACATGTACTAGTCTCTTTTATGGGTACTTGTAAAAAGGATTTCTCAACTACATATGCCACCGAAGGCCCGACAGTCTATGTGTAACCAGGCAAGGACAGGAAAATTCCAAAGGAGCCTTTCTTTTATGAATTCTACCCAGCAGTACGCTACTCTGATCTTAATGTAAAATATATAAAACAATTTTTACAACACTCTAAAATAAAAACAACTTTAATAGGACACACATGGTGTCAGTGGTAGATTTTTTTTTTCCCCCCTCTTACAGGGGACTTTTTTTTCCTTATGAGATAAGACAGTCTCAAGTATAAACCCCTAATGATTTCTTGGAACAACTTATTTTCCTCATCAGACACCTCTCTGGGATTTTTAAATGGTGTTGATAAAAAGAGCGCAGGCTGTTTGCTCATTGAGATTTCCTGTAAATACTTCTCCAGCTACTGGATTGACCTAGACTTGGACCTGTGGATATCCTCCAGGATTAGGAGGCAGAAAGAAAACATTTTCGTGGAAATAATGACAGAGTTCTACTCAAATCCCAGAGCGATTCATGTTGTCATCGTACAGAAGTGGTTAAGACGACAAAATTACTTTGTGCAGCACAGAGGGGCAAAAGGTTCAGGTAGCAAACTTTATTACAATTTAAACTAAAAATGTAAGGGCAGTAGATTTTGCTTTACAATTGACTCTTTATATAATACTTGGGCCTAATATCCTGTGTGTCAGCATTATTTTCTTGTATTTGAGGACTTTGGAAATGAGGAGTAAAATACTTGAACTTGCATAGTCAAGAGACATTTAATAATTGGTATTATACCCTTATAGACTGCCCGTTACTCAAACGATTTAATGATAACTTAATGTAAAAAGTATTTGATAACATGCTAAAACAAAACAAAGCCAAACAAATTTTAAAAGATCAGAACTAGGGAAAACTTAGACTAGGAACTCAGGATTGACAGGGAAAATAGACCATATGAGTATGTGTTGGTTGAAATAATTGGGCCAAAAATTTGGCCTTGGGTTTCCTACCAGGCAAAGGGAAAACATGGATATGATTCTATCTTAATTTAAAATAAATGATTACTTATAAAATACAGTATCAATTTAATAACAGCTTTTGGAGAGAAAATCACCATGTATATACACAGCACATATATACACATACATGTACACAAACATGAATAGATACACATGCACACATACATGTATGTATATATGGATGTATACCTACATATATATACATATACACACATATATACGTGGCACACACATTTATATGAATACTTCAATTTCAGGCACATTAAAGTGTGCGCAACCTGTGGGACCTACATCGTAGAATTAAGGAAATTAATAATTCTCATAGTAAAGGGAATATTCTAGTTCCATAGGGAGAGAAACACTAAACAGATTTCTCAAATGGGGAGTCACTTCTGGAGCATTGAGTAGTATGGTGGACAGTGTCTTCAACAACATCTGCACCACAAATATCTGCACTACCTGCTATGTTTCTAGAAGGTAGAAGGCAGCTTGGGAGTGTTTATTCCTCAATAAAAGCTGAACGTATAATAGTGAAATGTGAGTTATAGAGGAACAGGCATCATGGAATCGGGACTTTCTGGCTTACCAGTTATATTTGAATGCAATCATCCACTGGGTTCTTTCAGTGAATATTGAATCCGTTTAGAACTTCATGGTATCTAGAGCTAGAAAATGTGCATTTGTATGGAGGGTCAGTTACCCTTTGAGCTTGTCAGTAAGCCAGGTGTCTTTTCTACCTAGTAAGATGTTCTTAAGTAAGATCAGAAGTTGCATATTTAGATGGAGGGTTATTTCTGGTGATTATCTCCCGCCCCGCACTAACATTTTAAATAACCTTTTGTGATTTTTGTTTTTTCTCTAAGGCTGGACTTCAATTATTTTAACCTGTAAAGGCTATTTGATATGAGAGAACCATGTGGATTTTGAGTAAATGCTTACTGAGTTGAATTGACTTTATTAAAATATTTTACAAGCTGCCTTCTAATTCCTGTTTCGAATCTACTTCCCCAATATAATTCAGGTGTTAAGCGATGGAGCTGAGCTTCGAATGCAATCTATGATTTTTCCATGGCCACATCTACAGGTTCAGCAAATCAATTATTTAAATCAGGTTTTAAAGAAATGGGCAAATTGGCAGTGGGGAGTGATAGAAACCAAAGTTTATAGTCTAGTTAGGGATGAAGAAAATGCACATTACAAAATAACAGAAGAAGCAAAATAGAATTTGTAAATGTAAGTATCATCTTAGGCCCTGAACTGATATAAGTATCCTGTTTTAGCTGTTGTGGCTAGGGGATGCTTCCTGAAGAGCAAAACATATTAGGAGAGGTGAGTGGAAAACACCTTAAAAAAAGGAGATGATTTGAGACAGAACCTTTTAGGGAAAAGATGTAGATGCCAAAGAGTACCTCTTGTGTCCAAGGGAGGATAAGCCCAAGAGCCTGGCTGGAACTCAGACTTTGAGAATGGCAGTCATAGCAGCTCACAGCAAAAATGTAAGTTGAAAACTGAGTGTGCGAAGCACCTTTCCTATGGAAAGGACAGGATTTTGAATTTTACCTTGAACACAGTGGGGCATGGAAGTATTTTAGTGGAACACTGATTGAAGGTGGGAGTGACTGAGGGGTGTGTCAGTAAGATGTATGGAAGAAGGTAACTTGCATGTCCCCGATTTGGAGCAGAGCGTTAAGCAGAGCCTGAGTTTGGGAGAATTACCAGAGAATACTTCTGGGTTCTGATGTTTATGCATTTTTCTGTAATGCTTTGCTCTTCTAAAGAGCGCAGGATTTTGCCTTGACTTGCAGTCCACTGTGACACTTAAATCTTTTTCTGCCAACTTTCTAAGCCAAGCCATTCCCCAGTTTATATTAGTTCAGTTTATTTTTAAAAATCTAGACACATTTTGCATTCACCCTAACTGAACTATATTTGCTTTCTAACTGCTGCTTCCATTTGCCATTACCAAGACCCTCGGATGTATTAGCCCCTATTTTCTAGCTTATGATGTTAACCTTTTAATGGGTTTCCTTTACCAGCTAGCTTGGAATACTCTGACAATTTAAAGTACAAAAATTAAATATTATTCAGGTCAAGGATAAAAATGATCCTACAAGACCCAATGTCGGTTGTATAACCTAAGATGTTTTTATCTAGCGTGTCGTTTACTAGCAGCTGCCTGGAACACTGGGTTGAGAAGGAGTCTGAGTTAAATGCTGGGTGCAGGAGAAAACGGTATAGTTATCAATTTGTGGTGTTTGTGGTGTGTGGTGGGAAACAATGTCTCATGTATTTGTTCGCCCTAATCCTTTAACCCTCCAAGCCCCCAAGACACACTTGGCTATCTTTGACAAATACTCATCAAGCTTCTGTTTTATACCTTTAGTGACAGTGAATGAGTGTATATTGGAAAAAGCAGTGTGAAAAAATAGTGGAAAGAGTTATAAATTTGGTACATACTGGTCTCGATCACATATTGGTTGAACGGCATTGGTCAGATTACTTAATTTCCCAAAGTTTAGTCATTTATGAAATGGGGATAATAATATGTCACAGGATAATTGTGAGGAGTAAATGAGCATGTATGCAAATAGGTGAATTTTTATTATTCTGCTACATTTTGTTGCAATTCCATTGTGAATTCTGCTATATTTTCCATTCTTCCCATGGCTTACTCTTACCTCTTCATGCTCTCGTTCAGATGTGACTCATCTTCCATTTGGGCCCCAATCCCACAGTTCTGGCTGTTGATGGGCATCTTCCTTAGAGATCCTGCCAGCATGTCAAACCAAGTGTAGCTGAAACATACCTTACTATCCTTTCAAGATCTTATTTTTCTGGGGATGGCTATCCTTTCCAAAGGCATCACTAGCCTCCCAGTTACCAAGGACCTCAATCCCACCTTTGAATCTCTTCCTCGCATTCAGACAAATTAGGTCTCAGATCTTTGCTCAACCACCTAAAAAGTATGCAAACTTGAGAAGTTTATTTAATCTCTTTAAGCTTCAGTATCTATATTTGGAAGATAATAACAGATGCCTGCTTCATAGGATTGCCAAGAGGATTAAGAAACATCATTCATACCTTGCCTTGCACAGAATCAAGGATCAGAAAATGTGGGTTGTTATTATTTTATCTTTTTAAAATAACTGCTCACCCAGTCCTGTTTCTCCACTGTTCATTCATTTTTATTTCTATTGTCTCTACTTGGCTTGAAGCCTTTTTATTCTCTTTACCGAGAAGATTGTAATAGCCTTTGGTAGGCAGAGGGAGTGTAGGTTAATTTGCATTCCAGCTTAGCAGATGTGTCAACGTATTCAAAGTTAAACTCATTTCAACTCATTTACAGTGTAATCTAGGTGGTAAAATTGAAACAGTGAGTTCTAGAAATGGCTTGGACAGCCATTGAGTATCCTGATTAGCGTAGGGGCTAGGACAGAGCAAGCCTCAAATATTGAACGGGATGAAGGTTGCAGTATGACTAGAAAAGGTTAATAGTGGCTGAAGAGGTGATGCATTCAGAGTATAGACCTGGAATCATGGGAGGATTTGACTAAGTGAAAATGAGTAGAGGGTGAAGGGAGAAGATCAAATGAGCAAAAACGTGAAAAAATGGGATGTATATATGCTGCCATATATGTAAACACGGAGAATCCACTTGATATAATGTATGTGTCAGGAAGCAAAAGGGGGGAAATTAGGGCAAAAGGAGTAGAAATAAAGAGAAGAAGTGAACTCAGCAGATACTTCAAAATTAATAGTTACTAAATTGAGCCTCATGGATTAACCAGTGCCAGAAAAATTTGAGACTGACTGAAGAATTGCCACAGGGAGGAGACAGTTTCTGCTCATTTATGATGATTCATTTGCAAACCTCAAGTTCAGGTATGTAGTTATTCAAGAAGCATGGGTCTAGCATATGGCACATAGTTTATAACAAGTGAACTAGCTACCTACGTCATAAGAGAGTAATGAGCCTAAAGTTAGGAATGTGGTTACAGATGTATAACAGATACAGTAATGTGTGTTGCTTCACTGTATCTAAAGACATTTTTGCTATGGGAATTCAGTTTCTTAAACCCATATGTATCAGTCATTTAATCTTGAGGAGAGGGTAGGATCCATAAAAGGGAAGAAATCTCTAGATGTAGATCCAAGAGTGCTCAATCTAATTCTATTCAGGATTTCATGGTGTGTGGCTTGTTTCGTGGCTTGTGGGGAGGAGGCCCAGCAGGTAAGGATCTGGCCCCTCACCCTGGCTGAATGAGAGTAGCTTTCCTTTTTTCTTTTTTTACATTTTGGGGTTTATTTTTATTTTTTATTATTTATTTATTTATTTATTTTTTGCGGTACGCGGGCCTCTCACTCTTGCGGCCTCTCCCATTGCACAGCACAGGCTCCGGACGCACAGGCTCAGCGGCCATGGCTCACGGGCCCAGCCGCTCCGCGGCATGTGGGATCTTCCCGGACTGGGGCACGAACCCCTGTCCCCTGCATCGGCAGGCAGACTCTCAACCACTGCGCCACCAGGGAAGCCCTATTTTTATTTTTAATATTTATTTATTTATTTAGGCTGTGCCAGGTCTTAGTTGCATCATGTTAGCTCTTAGTTGTGGCATGCATGTGGGATCTAGTTCCCTGACCAGGAGTCGAACCCAGGCCCCTGCATTGGGAGTATGGAGTCTTAGCCACTGGACCACCAGGGAAGTCCCCGTTTTGTGGTTTCCGTAGGAGTTTTCCTTTGGGGAAAAAGGAGCATGTCTTTCTCTAAAACAAAACTTTAAGTTGCATTCATTTACATCCCTTCCTTTACATGTCATGAAGCTAAGGTGCAGAGAGGCTGAGTGAATTCCCCATGGTAATGATAGAAGATAAAGGCAAAGCTTGTTTCTTGCTTAGACATCAAACCTAGAGCTTTCTCCCATACAGCCTCTTTATTGTTCAACCTATAGTAATTTCTGGGAATCCTTCAGAGGTACTGCAGCTAGGGTTTTCATGTTCTTGCATACATATTCTCTGTAGTGATTGGCCCTTTATTTTCGCAGTATTTTCTCTCCAAATAGTGGTATGAAACTTAGCTCAGACTGATTCAACAATGTATCTACTTTTTATGGTTGACTCTGCAAGATTCTATGATGAACCAATAAAAAACCCCAAATCCTCCCTTAACTTGTTTACAGTTATTCATTTTGGTATACAAATTATGTACAGTTAAATATGGTATAAGCTGGACAAGCACATGATATGCTCCAAACACAACTTTGTTTCGTCTTGAGCTGCCTCTTTAACGTTTTTATTCAGTAGGTATTATCTTCCCTTGCCCCTAGGAGAAAATTCTGGCAGGTCTCACATCTTTTCTGCTCACTTTTTGGTGAAACAGTCCTAGGGTCATTTTGTCATTGATAGCCTTAATTTAGTTATTAGAATGTCTAGTCCAAGATAATAACCCAAAACTAGAAACTTGAATTAGTAATAAGTCTTTGATTGTTATCTTGGACTTATACACAGAAAACGTACAACAGATATTGGCTGATATGAAGCATCTATTTTCAAAAATATCTACATATAGAAAAATCTACTTTCCAAACTATCTGTTGCTTGAAAATTCTAGAGGAAATAAACCTCTGATGAAATGAAAGGGTAAAAAGTAATCCCTAGTGCTAATCCCTGGAAGATAGATATTGTGTTGACTCCCATTCCTTTCTTCCTCTCTTCTTTTCATCTTATGTCAAAACCTGTAGAAGGAAACCATATGCATGTCTTACATGTATGCAAAGATTTCTTGTAGTATTCTTGTATTTTCATGTTGAGAGTGGTACTGCTAACTTGAGTAATTTAAAGTAATTTCTGCTTCAAATGTCAAGTGTTGTAGCATTTCAGACCTTCCTCTATTTGGTATAATTGTCAGCTCTAAGTGCACAGATTGACCTAATATGGTCATCAGATATGCTTTGAGTTGAGTTATTTTGCTAACTTCTGTAGCCCTGTTTGAAGCAGTGCACTGTGTTGCCGTTACCAGTTTACTTCTACTTTATCAGAAACATAAGACCTGTATATCCCAAGAACCACTATGTGAAATTTTCCACCAGGTGGATGACATGTGAGCATATCTAGTTGCAAAACTGTAACATTGGTAGTAGCATAATTTGAACCATTCCTTTTATAATAGCTTACATTTATTAAGAACTTGCTTAAAGGAGTTCAAATAAGGGAGGTGACCTCTTAAGCACCCGTATTTTAAAACTTTTTTTAACTGTACAGCCCTTAAGATGTTCATCTTTTATGCAACTTTAGTACTTGGTAACAAATGATTCCACAATCAGTATTATGCAGTGAAAGCACAAGGAAAGATGATTGAAAATTCAAAATATGTGGTCATTTATTCTTGTACACACGCGTATGTGTGTGTGTGTGTGGCGGGGATGAGAACTAGTGGTTTCAGCACTGCATTTAGGGAAGCGTTCAATGTTGTGCTCCGCATTTTGTTTGACAGCTGTCACATTGTTTTCATTGTCTCTCCTTTTGTTTATTTCCCTGCTTCTTAAGCAGCCTGATGAAATCTCATCAGCTAGCTGGGATTGAATTTTGATGAGTGCCAAGTTGCTTTGATGAAATCTCGAGTAATTATCTTAAACTCAACTTTATTTGGCTTTCATGCTGGCATTTTCCGTACCGAGAAAATTAGTGCATTTGTCTGCTACTGGAGATAGAAGTCCAACAAGAAACAAAGATAGCTCAAAAACAAACACAATTGAAGTTCATTTTATACCTCTGTTTCAGAACTAGCTGTCCACTCATTCAGACTTTTTAAAAAATGTTTTAGCATCTATTCCTTTTAGTAACGATAAAATCAGAATTAGCTATTAGCCAAAACTACTTCACCCGTGAACTTAGAGAAATAATTTTCCTGTTGACCAAAAAAAAAGCTTTGGTGTCCTATTATGTGGGTTTTCCTAAGGAGGACAAAATTTTTTTAGTATTTTAAATACAAGATGATATTTCGTTTTGTCAACCAAGGAAACAACTGAGCTTTTAAATTGTACTTCCTAGTGATATTTTAGGCTACAAAGCCAGTGCTGTAAAGGATTAAAGAATTTTGGAGTCAGGGGCTTCCCTGGTGGCGCAGTGGTTAAGATTCCACCTGCCAATGCAGGGACACGGGTTTCAGCCCTGGTCCGGGAAGATCCCACATGCCGCGGAACAACTAAGCCCATGCACCACAACTACTGAGCCTGTGCTCTAGAGCCTGTGCTCTGCAACAAGAGAAGCCACCACAGTGAGAAGCCCACGCACCGCAACGAAGAGTAACCCCCACTCACCACAACTAGAGAAAGCCCGTGCGCAGCAACGAAGACCCAATGCAGCCAAAAAAGTATTTTGGAGTTAAAAGACTCCTAAATTTAAATCTTAATTTCTGATACTTATTATGCAGAGGAAATTAAACTTGCTGGACTCTTATGTGATTAAATTAGGTAATACCATTGTTGTATCTCTTCAGAGATCATTATAATGCCAGAATTTCAAGAGGTGTGGGCTTTAGGTAATGGTGCTGCAATAGGGTTTTCAGAATGTTCACATAGTCTGAAATAGGACATTTAGCTGTTTGGCCAGTATATTTTCCCATCTTAACATAGGACGCCAGCA
This sequence comes from Orcinus orca, assembly GCF_937001465.1. Taxonomy (NCBI): domain Eukaryota; kingdom Metazoa; phylum Chordata; class Mammalia; order Artiodactyla; family Delphinidae; genus Orcinus; species Orcinus orca. The sequence continues at coordinate 58,287,155 of NC_064575.1, read as the reverse complement.
CCTTCTGCTGTCCCCGGGGCTTCTAAATCTAATGTGTGTTGGATGTGGAATTGGAAGAGACAGACTACTTTTATTCAGTAACCATGGACAACCCAGCCACCCTCAAGGGTTCTTAAGGAGACTGGGGCTGCTTTTTGGACACTTGGAGATTAGTTTTTACTTATCTCAGCTTTCTGGTTTGAGGTTGGTTCCCTAAAGTTACCATAGAATTATTTATCTATCTATCTATATATTTATTTATGGCTGCATCGGGTCTTCATTGCTGCGCGCGGGCTTTCTCTAGTTGCGGTGAGCAGGGGCTACTCTTCATTGCGGTGCGTGGGCTTCTCATTGCAGTGGCTTCTCCTGTTGCGGAGCATGGGCTCTAGGTGCGTGGGCTTCAGTAGTTGTGGCACGCGGGCTCAGTAGTTGTGGCTCGCTGGCTCTAGAGCACAGGCTCAGTAGTTGTGGCGCATGGGCTTAGTTGCTCTGCAGCATGTGGGATCTTCCCGGCCCAGGGGTTGAACCCATGTCCCCTGCATTGGCAGGTGGACTCTTAGCCACTGCACCACCAGGGAAGTCCTCCTATAGAATTTTGACCTGCAAAGTCTGGCACAGAACATCCCCACCCAGAATGCTTACTGATGGTGGCAATTTAATTGAAGACAGATAATTGATGGCAGAAATTGAAGGCAGTTCTATAGCCCTGAAAGAAAGTTATATATATTACAATACATTTCTTCAAAATCATGTGTTTTTATGCCTTTGCATAACTAATTCAAATATATTTCCTTTTCCATGTTTTTTTTCCTGGGTCAGTTTTCAGTGGGCATAACCTACCCGATTTATTAAACACTAACTGTAAAGAGTTCATTTCTTAGTTTTACTACATTGTTTATAGAGTGTTCAATCAAGGACCACTTCAGAGTTACAGCATTACTGGGTTCTGCCAACTGTGAAACCAAGCTGCTTTCTATGTAAAAACAGAATGGTATCAGCAAAATGCCGACTCCTCACTGGTTAAGTTTACTCATGGTCTGACTGATGCCCATTCTGGTGGAAATGAGTATTCATCAGAGTAGTATCTTATGGTGGTGTAAATTTCATTTCATTTAATATTTTAAGTAATCCATGAACTATCTGCAAGGGTTATCTTAATGGATTTTTCAGATATAGCCCCAAAACACAAAATAAAAAAATGGTCTACATTAATTTATGTACAGTGTGCAGAAATTACCTCTACATAAACGACTTCAATGTACTCCTTGTTATAGTGATTTTTTTTGCACTCACTTATTTGACTCTTGTAGCTCTTATTATCATCATCATAATCTAGATGAAGAATGTGTTGAGGCTTTTGTACACCCAAGTCCTAGACTTTCATGAAGTTTGATTTAGTGTAAAGCTACCATAGAAGATAATCTCTAGAATGAAGAATGTAAGAGAGTGAATTGTAACAGCTCTGTTCTTAGCCTCTTTTTTGGACTCTGACTGTGGTCTATGCCACAGCTCCAGATGGGTTGCAAATAGTTATTCTGGAGTCTGGATACAATTGCTGTCTTCTTGGTAAAGGGTTTCCTGATCAATAGACTTGAAAGAAATTAATAAAATACGCATTTTTCTGGTAAGATGCATGGCTTGTCATTATAATAGGTATTCTACAAACCATGAGCTGTGTTGATTCAAGATTTGAAAAGTTTAAAAGCTGCTACAGCTGAAATTAAAGCAAGAACCAAATGCTGAAAGCAGGAACAGGCACCATAGAAAAATGTTGATGCCAATTGCTTGAGGTTCATAAAGGAAGTATATTATACCTTTTATTAAAAAAAAAAAACTTTATCAGAAGGGAGTTGTGATTGGTGTTTTCATCCATGGCTAAAACAGTTCAGTATATTTGATTCTTTTTCATCTATTTGTTAAAATTTTTCAAATTGCTTTTTCTATATAATGACTTTTCTTTCAAAATTGTGCTTATGTTCTTTATATTTCCAAGTTCTTTTAAAATTTATTTTTATTTTTTAAATTGCGGTAAAAGCAGTACATTTTTAAGGTGTACAAATCCTTTCTTCTTGGATATCCTGGCTCTCCATCACTTGCGAGGCCCAACTTCACGAAGGGGCTTGTTGAGGCAGATCTTAAATGGCTTTGGGCCAAGAGGCCATGAGCAAAACACCTACAGGCACACACTGGGAACTGAAGCATTTCTAAGAGAAACAGACCATCTGACTTTTTAATTAGAAAACTGTCTAAGTCTACACCTCAGTGTCATCTCTTGGGACTTCTAAACCAGAATCTAGGGTATCTTTACTAGTGTTTTTCTTTTATAAAACATGCAATAAAAATGTAGAACCATAGCCAGGGGAGAGATCAGGGGTAAGGGGGTGTGTCTCAAGGGATTGATAACAGGATTAAAACTTTATGGAAATCATTTGCATTTCTGGCTAGCGTCTGTTATAAAACACACATACTTAACTTGGCTGGAGCTGTGAAACCTGGTGTTTTACATTTCAAGTTCCTTTTAGACAAAATGCAACACTTGATCTTCTCGGCAGAAATGACCACCTCTGTGAAAATTTAAGAACTAGCCCTGAGCTCAGGAAAGAGTAGATCAGCATGAAAGGAAGTCCCCTCATGACAAAGCATTTTCTTTAGCCAGATAAGTGGCAAAAGGCAGGACTCCTTTCAAATTGTTTGGGTGAAATTGAAGATGATATTACAATAGCAAAATCAAAAGGGTCTAGGGGGCTACAAGCAACAACGTTGAGGAAGCTGTGTTCTATGTTGGACTTCTGGGATGTCAATTTGGATCTGTTGGTATCAGAGATTTCCTTAAAGTTATCTCTGGTTCAAAGACGATATTAAGCACTTGTAGTTTTTTGGGTTTTGTTTGTTTGTTTTAGGAGAGATTCTATTTAGAGAAAAACACCTAAAATATGCATTTTATTTGTAAAACAGCTGCAGAAAAATCACGGATTGATTTTATTTTTTTATTACCAAGTTTGTAGCACACACTGGACTTTGAGACTGTGCATAGTTTTTTTTATTATGTTAATAGGACGCAGGCAAAGTACTTGGCATTTAACTTACTTGCATCTTTTGTCTCACGTTTCTGTGTGGCTCAGCCGGTGCTTCATGGGGTCAGTAACACAAGGAAGAGTACAACAAATGTTTGAAATGTTACTTCTTTACTTTCAGCGTTTCAGGCTGTGCTCTTGCACATGTTCTCCATTTTGTGTGGTTGAACAGCAAAACAGAGGCAAAGGCACAATAGAGACAGCTTTAATGCTAATAATTTAATTAATTTAAATTGCTGTTCTATATAACCGTCACATAATAACTTTTTAACCATTGTGCACTTTGGTCTAGTAACTTTCTCGGTACCTTTCTCCGTCACCTCATTCTCCCTGCTAAACAGTTTGCGAGGGATCAGCTGTACTACCAGGCCGTCAAATGTATTCAATTTTGGAAGCAAACACTTCATGGTTGTTTAAAAATCCAAAGTATTCACATGGGGAAAGTGTGGGAGGTTTCAAGTTTCTGAAACGTTCTGCAGAAAATGAAGTGATAACAGTTCCTGCCGGTGGCCATATGACTCAATGATAACTGGAAGAAAAAAAAAGTTTGTTTAGGCTTGGCCAGAGTTAATAACAAGAGTTGTAATCTTATTTTTGCTCACAAACATGTTTCTTTTCTCCGTAATCCCTTTTCTCATCTTCTGGAGACACATCGGTCTTTTCTGAGACCTGGCTTCACTCTTGGAGAGAGATGTGCAGTGTGTATTTTGTGCTGACTCAAGGCTTTGTTTTGATTCCTACCATTCATTAAAAACACAATAACAGCAGAATCTCAAATCTCTTGCCACAGTACAATGTTAGCCTGTGTTATATGGCAAAATGTGGGGAGCATTTGTGGCCGGCAGGCAGGGGTAGGTGCTTAGAAGTTTTTCATTTCATGACTTATAGCCTCAGTTCATCAGAATGCTTTCCTCAAAGATTTCAGGATACATTTGGCACCAACATGTGCTAACATGAGCTTTTGTTGTGTTTAAATTCCTTCTCAGCTTGGTTGGCCAGATCTTTATTTTATTTTGGTCCATAGGCACATCTGTCACCTGTCTCCTCAGAGATTATGTGCCTCTTGGGAGGGACTCCTTTTTCCTGAACCTATGCTTTGTGTTTAGCTTCCAAATACTTTTCACATTTCTAGAGCCACAGTCAGGTGAGCTACCCAATTTTTAATCCATTTGGTGGATGGGCTGGGAAGTTATGGTCTGTTTTATTGTATTTATTTATTTTCACTAAGTGGGTGGGATATTACAGCTTTAATAAATGACCTTTTGTGCTGATAGTGTTGTGGGCAGAGAGACTGTGTATTTTGAAAAGAAAACCTTTTACTTCAATATGTTAAGTAATTCTGCAGGAATTCATAAATGAAAGGTTTAAGATAATGTTTTTTAAGGAGGGTTCTGGGAGCATTTGCCTAGGAAGATGGTGGGTAGCTGTAAACTGTCATGAGAATGAAATTATTTGAACATTTCTGGGTTAATTTTAATTTCTTAATATTTTCAAGCTCTGATTTCATAAAGACTTTACTGTAAACAGAAGCAAAACATTTGATTTAATAAACATGCCAAGAAATGTAGCAAAACTAAAATTTCTATCTGTAGCAATAAAACTACTGAGTCTATTAAATGCTTTATCTCTTCTAACTTGAAATTTAAACTCTAAAGGACACTAAATGTTTATGTTATGAGACTGTCGCCCGATAAAGCACTACTAGATTGCAGTTTCAAGAATCCTATTGTGGACAGGTTCAGGATTTTAAGCAAACATACTATCAGCACTTATATACCTCATTCATTCATATTGCCTTTGTATGTGTGTATATACGACCAAGATGTATATGTTCTTAAGTGGTCTGCTGAAAATATGGAGGAGGAACTCTTCTTACTCTTACTGTAACCCAGTTACTAAATGGCTTGGAGAGAAAACATTCCAGAAAAGTCATAATGTAGAATTGCAGGTTTACACATCCAGGGGTAAATATTCTGGAGTCTCACCTGTGAATTGTCTTAAGTTCCTTGATGACCTGCCATCTCTATTTGATGCCAACCTGTTCAGCCTTGACATCACCATAACCTGGGACTCCACTGTGGGCCACCTGCTCCATCTGTTTCTATTTTTTGCAACCCTCAAATGATGAGAGGCAGAAGAACAAAGGAGTAAAGAGAGAAAAGGCTTTGCAGTTGGACAGTCCTGAGATTGTCTCCCCAGGACGGCCATTCATTAGCTACTTGCCCTTCAAGAGTCTCTGATACTCTTGTTCTTTTCTGTAAATTGGGGACAGATGATGGAATCTACCTTTCAGGCTTGTGAGGCTTAACGGAGAACACACAGTGTCTGTACATAACTAGTATTTCCTGGGTGCTTACGGTTGTTTATTACTGTGAGTCTGTCAACTCCTCCAGCTGACCTTGGATGGCTTGCTAGGATGCTAAAGAGCTTCAGCTTCCAGAAAGTAGTAGTACTGTTCCAGACTCCTAGCTCCTTCTCTTAGACACATAAAGCTAGGTCATTTATTCATGAGGTACTAAGGGCACAATTCTGCCATTGAGTAGAGTACTATTTTGTGGCCCTGGTGCATCAGTCCCATGCCTTTGTGTCTTCTGATTCTTCCCACCTGCTTGTGTTACTGTCCCCAGTTGCTTGGGCAATTGTCTCTAATTCAGACCCGGTCATGGTTTCCCCAAACCTTGACCATCTTCCCATGGGGATAAAGATTTCTCCCCAATCCAGGACCCAGCAGAAAGCCATGAGATTGTAAAACTCAAAGATGAATATGTAGATTACATCCATTTTGAGCCTTATCTGATAATGGGTATCTTTTGTACCATTAATATATATTTTCTGAAATAAGTTTTAAAATGACTAGCTTATAGATTTATAGTAGTACATAATTTTTGTGTATCTGGACATTTTTATACATATTAAAGTCTGACTATTGTGTAAAATATATGTTAAATTATATATATAATCATCTACATATATTACATATAAGTATAATCGTATGTAGATATATGATATATATAATCATAGGAATAAGAAGATGCTTTGCATGTAATAATCCTATGATTTTTTTTTTAACCATACCTAAATTATAAAGTTGAGCACTTAAGATTTTCCTGCATTTGAGATTTGTTTTCTTTTGTCAGCAAGGCTCCTGAACAAAAAAATATCAGGATGGAAAAATCAATATCACCCCTAGTCATAAGTATCAGCCAATCAACCATAAGCCAACATGGTTTATGTTTATGATGGAAAGGATTGTCACACCCACTACTCAGTCCCCAGTGTTTAGCAGTTCCTTGCATATAAGTAGGTAGTCAGTAAATAGCTGAATGAATGTAGATGCGTAAAAATGTTCTTCCTTTATACGTTTTGCAAGTTTTAAATTTTGTGCAGATAACAATGTCTTAGTATTATAATCAGGAAAAAACCCTGAAGTTATTTTACAAGAAAATATTTTTGTGATTATTATTATAAATGTTCCAATATTTTGAATTATTTTCTTAGAATAGATTGAGTAGTAGAATTACTGTATAAAAGAACATCAATTTTTTGCCAACATTCATACTGCCAAATGCTTTTCCAAAGGGCTATATTATTGCCCTACCGGCATAATATGAGTATTAGCCTTGCCACACCTTGCCAGAACTACGTTTTACATTTTCAAACAGTTTTATTATGTTTTTAAAAATATGTCATCTGTTTTCAATTATATTCATTTATTAATGAGGGGGTTCCCTCTTCCATTCCTTTGTTTACCAGTTGCATTTCCTCTTTGGTGAACTGTCTTCATAACCTTTGCCCATGATAGGCAAAGAGCATGTGCATTCCTTAAGAAGCTTAGAAAAAAAGAAATATAAAAAATTATGTGGTAATTTTATTTTTTAAGATGAGGGGTCCAAGACTTCCACTATGGAAAAGAGTTTTGAAATTATCACAGCTGGATACTTATGAATAGATTGTCAGGTCCAAGTACAAGGTTTTTAACTTTTAGATGGATTGAAATGAGTACAAAGTTGCACAAAAATGCTGCATTTATAACCTTCCGTGTTGTACAATGATAGTTTTAGCTTCTGTTCTTCTAAGCTTTCTAAGTCTTGAGTGGTGCCAGCTAAAACAAATAGAATTAAGGACATGTCAGCTTCTTTTTGAAAAATTGTTTTATGAAAATGAATTTTAAAATATTTCTTCGAGGTAAAACTTGGCAAATGTGCTCCCCCAGAAATCTGTTCATGGGTTTCAACATTTTTTAGAGTTGTTAATGTGGTGAAACTTAAAACATTTTTTTAAGATAAATATGTATTTTTTTTATATAGGTGATAAATTTGAGACCAGCATTTTTTATGAGCATTGAAGTAAATGAAAGAGAATGGATAATTTAAATACATGTATATTTCATATGAATAAATATGCAATCTCTTAGCCAGTTTCTTTTCAAAAGTGGACTATTTTATGTGAGCTTAAGTTTACTTTTATAGCAGGCCTAACATGTGTGTGGCTTCGTTTGTAATACTGGAAAAATTATGCCCTCTGATTTTTTTCATGTTGATAGTGACAATGTTCATTTAAACTCAGCATCAGATCAGAGAGGCATATGTATGTATAAGTGGAGGTTGCATCATGGGCATTAGTCTTTCTGTGATTGAACAACACACACAGGCTCAGCAGGAGAGGTTGGAACTTAGCCTCTTCTTCTAGTGCTTCAGAATCCCCCAAACCTGAGTCAGTCTAAGGTTGAGGAAATCACAGACCGTGTGGACAGAACACTTCACAATCTTAGCAAATTCCTCAGCCCAGCTTGAAGATCCCATTACTTCTCTCTAAGCTCTTTCTCATTTGTCACAGAAATTATTCCTAATCTTGACTCTTCTCAGAGATGATGTCTTCTCCTTATGGCAGACAATTTTTTTTGAATTTTATTTCATTTTTTATACAGCAGGTTCATATTAGTTATCTATTTTATACATATTAGTGTATATATGTCAATCCCAATCTCCCAATTCATCACACACACAACACACACACCCCGCCGCTTCCCCCCTTGGTGTCCATACATTATGGCAGACAAACTATACTTCACCTTTCTTCCCATCTGTATATCTTCAAATACTGTACCTACTTAACTTGTATTTTCCCATGAAAGAGACAAACCTCTTTCTTTCCAGGCTACCCCAGTATTCCTGAATCTTAGCCCTTCTCCACAAGGATCTTATTTGTCTGTTATGACCTTTTCTTTATTATATTTTCCCTCTCAGTGCCTTCATTGCCCCAGCCCCTGACCTGACATTTCTACTTGGTTATCTCAAATGTACTTCAAATTTTAAAAATCTAAAATGACTTCTAATTCTCCTTTCAAACAGGCTCTTCCACCTACTATGCCCTATTTTAGAGGCTGGCATCACCTCCTTCCTCATTTTGGCCTGGAAATCATCCTACTCCTCTATCATCCTTATTTTCCATATCCATTTGGTCACTTATTCCACTTGATTCTACCACCTGAACTACTTCTCACTCCCCCTCTTTACTCGGTCCTACTCTTTCTTCACACTGCCCACCATGACTACTTTAGTGGTCTCTTGACTGGTCTTTATTTTTTCCCCTCAAAACTACCTGTAGAAGAATACCTGTTTAGTATGTGAAACTAGAATCTTTTTGTTTCATCCAGGTATTACCCTGAAACAAAGAAATATACATGTTTATGAAATGTTGCTGAAATTTCTAGGTTAACTATTATTTAGTGATAGTCTTTTTTTAAAACACATGTTGCACTTGTTCTATTAGTGTCACCTCACTTTAAATTTTAGCCAACATTGGGGCTTCCCTGGTGGCACAGTGGTTAACAATCTGCCTCCCGATGCAGGGGACACAGGTTTGAGCCCTGGTCCGAGAAGATTCCACATGCCGTGGAGCAACTAAGCCCATACGCCCCAGCTACTGAGCCTGCTCTCTAGAGCCTGCAGGCCACAACTACTGAACCCATGTGCCATAGCTACTGAAGCCCATGCACCTAGAGCCCGTTCTCTGCAACAAGAGAAGCCACTGCAATGAGAAGCCTGCACACCGCAACAAAGAGTAACCCCCGCTCGCCACAGCTAGAGAAAGCCCATGTGCAGCAATGAAGACCCAATGCAGGCAAAAATAAATAAATTAATTAATTAAAAAAAATTTTTAGCCAACATCTTGTTTCATATTAGTTGTTAGTTCCTAGTTTTGTGTAACTGGACTTCTGCAAATTTTATTTTATTTTTTTACTTTTCTATTTTTGGTACAATATTTGTTTCTGTAACTTGACACCAAAAATGATTCAATTAGTTTTGGGAGCGCCAAGCATCCAAACATAAGTTATGTGGAGTGATAACATTCATGTATTTTGACAGCATTTAAAGGGAAAATAAAGGAGGCTTGTGTCAAAAGTGTACTGCAGATCTCAAATTACCAAGGGCATTGCTGGACTTTGGCTATCTTGGAGCCATAAGTATTGCAAAACTATGATTTGGAGGATATGTGAAGAATAAAGACCCACTTTATATTAACATTTCTTTTTACTATAAAGGAAATAGCATTAACTTGAAGAGAGTTAGTTTACACAAAGTAACTCTTGTCCATTGTTGGCTTCAATTTTTAGTGCAAGATTAGTAAGAATTAAGTAGTTTAAACCTTAAGCTTGCATTTTGTAATTAGCTTAATTTCGTGTCACAGGTTTTTATGGGAGCCATCTAAGCTTTTTTTTTCCCGCTGGCAAAGTGCCATTATGTTACCAGCCTGGGTAGAAGAATGCTGGATTTTATGCATGTCCTGAAACAAGTTAGCACATTTTGGTTAAAACAGCTGCCTAAATGATGAGGAACAAATTGGATTACAAAATCCTACTTGGTAGTTCAGCATGTCAATTAGTTAAGTTAGGATTTGAACCATATCATAGTCAATGGGATGAAAAATGACACATGGTGGTCAATACCAGTCTGGTAATAGGTCAACCTCAATGCCTGGCTCCGCTGTTGATCTAGGGGATGGTGTATGTGCCCCCTGACAACAGTCCAGTTTCTCCAAGTGTGAGATCAGAGTTGTATTTTTAATAAGGCTTTATGGAGGACCCATCACGAGTTAGATGACTTATTTAGGGATGAATAATGATTCTTCAAAATCATTGCAAAACCAAGACCGTATAATTTTCGCTATTATTCAACTTTGTGGTTCAGACTGCATCTGCCGTTCATGAGAAATCCTGGTGGCAACATGGCGTCATGCAGGACATTTATTAGGTCAGGTCTCTGAGTGGACTTACCATGTTCATCAACAGTAATTGAGCAGTTGGAGGATCCATGCTGCTTCAGAACTGGGGACAGTACAGCAATTAGAGTGACAGAGATCAGGCTAATAGAGCCTGTCAAGTTTAAATCTTTTTCTTTTATCTTCATTATTCTTTCAAATCTGGTTTCCTGTACTCCACTCCTACTTTATTTCGAACTCTTGAAGCTCTTACATAACTGGGCGATACAACATATTGTTGAAGGGTGAAAGCTTTGGAGTTTAGGTCCTGACTCCTTTACTTAGTAGCTTGGTGACCTTTGCAGCTGCTTAACTTCATCAACCCTTAGTTTCCTCATTTGTAAAATGATAATGGCTACCTCAAAAGTCGTAATGAATACTAAGTGGATCAGAGCCTGGCATAGTACCTGGCCACATATTGATGTTAACTAATAATGATGTTGATAATATCAGTCCATTTAAAGAACACAGATAAAGCAGTCTTAGTGGTGCTCATCTAGAGAGAGGATCCAATCCAAGGAGGACACATCAGAATCACCCAGATGGCTTAAAATAGGTAGGAAAATAGATACATAGTTTTTTTCTTTGTTTTATGAATACTATAGCTGAACAGAGGCTGTGTAATCCCCACTGGCAACATTTTTCCTCACCAGCAGGTATTTTGCCTTATAGCTTCTTTAAAAACCAGAGTTAATAGTATAGACAAGAGACAAGATTGCTTTCCATTTCCCTTCATAGTGGGAAACCTATTTGGGTGGGTGGAAAAAAATAGAAGAAAAGCAGCTATTGAAATATTTATCTAAATTTCCTACAACTTAGCTAGTTGTAAGATGGGAGCAAGAGAGAAAGAGAGTTATAAAGCATCCTTTAGAGATTTTGTAAACTTAATTGAATGTTTCTACCTTGGCAAAGCTGAACCCATTTATCTGTATAATCTCTTCAAGCTTGGAGTTATTGAAAAGTTTCTGTCTTTTCTCTCTATTCTTAGCCGAAAGCAGTTTGCATGTTATTTGCTTACTTGGGTGCAGTTCTGCAAGTTCGTGTATTTAAAGCTTGTGAGGGAGCCAAGCCACAGGATCTGGCTGCCTTTCAGCTGCTAAACAGGGGGCATGTAATTTGCCATTGGTCCCCAACTGCGAGAACTGTGGATGTAATTTCTTTTTGGTCAACATCCATCCTGAAGTGAATTTATCTCCTCTACACATTTGTTTTCCTTTGGGTGTTTTCCTTTTGTTGCATGATCCTTACTTTGTTGAACACAAGTACTTCTGTAGTGTTACTTATCCTCTCAAAACAACGAAAAATTACTTTTGCAAAGCTGTTTAAATCAGAGGATGTAGAGTAAATCCCATCCAAACCAGCAGTTACCATCCATCCGGAGATGGGAAGAGCAACTTCTAATACAAGTCAGAAAACTCACGGTCTGTGGTGTGAGTGAGCTGGGATGGCACAGCCATGATGGGCTTACAGCAGTGTCAGGGAGTGTGGTCCAGCCTCCCCTGTGGAGCCATGACGGGCTTACAGCAGTGTCAGGGAGTGTGGTCCAGCCTCCCCGGTGGTTTGGCTGTGAGTTAGACTGTTTCATGTGGTTGGTTTAAGGAAGGCTAAAGAGATCTCTTCCTCCTCTCTGTCTCATTTATAGTCTTTTTTGTTATCATTATTATCATCACCACCACCACTACTAACATACATTCAATGCTTACTACATGCCATGAATTGGGCTAAAAATTTATTTCCTTGTTTAATCATAACACACCAACTTTATATGGTAGAAACAACTATTTCTCACATTTTAAAAATGAGAAACTGAGATACTAGAGAAGATACTAGCTATGAGGCTTTGGATAAATTAATGTGGCAGAGCTAAGGTTTATACCAAGGCTCTTCATCTCTAAAGAGCATGTTCTTAACCTCCTATGTAATATCGCTTTCCTGAACTAAGATGACTGTTGGAAAGTATCCACTTTAGGAACTCACCACTTTTAAATGTTCCATACATAAAAATTTGGAATGGCATTTCTCCCAGTTCTGTTACTTTTATATAATGTAAGTACCTCTAGTAAAGAGAATCAAAAAGAGAGAGTGGCATTGACATATATACACTACCAAATGTAAAATAGATAGCTAGTGGGAAGCAGCTGCACAGCACAGGGAGATCAGCTCAGTGCTTTGTGACCACCTAGAGGGGTGGGATAGGGAGGGTGGGAGGGAGACGCAAGAGGAAAGAGATATGGGGATATATGTATATGTATAGCTGACTCACTTTGTTATATGGCAGAAACTAACACAACACTGTAAAGCAATTATACTCCAATAAGGATGTTAAAAAAAAACAACCCATAGAATAAAAGATATATGATAAAAACTAAAAGAAAAAAAAAGGGTTAGGCTAGAAGCAGTGTCGGAGAAATCTTTACATAATTTGGCAAGACTAAATTTTCAGTTTCTTGTTTAAAATAAATGTGACATTACAAAAGAAGAATAGGCAGTATTTACATAAAGCTAATTATTTATGCAAACTTTCTCAGCTAAGCAGTGCATCTGTTAACTACATACTTTAAAAAAAAGGGTAGTATCAATAGTGTATATATGTCAGTTCCAATCTCCCAATTCGTCCCACCACTCCCCCTTGGTATCCATACATTTTTTCTCTGCGTCTGTGTCTCTATTTCTGCTTTGCAAGTAAAATCATCTATACCATTTTTCTAGATTCCACATATATGCATTAATATACAATATTTGTTTTTCTCTTTCTGACTTACTTCACTCTGTATAACAGTCTCTAGGTCCATCCACGCTACTGATACTATGTATAAAATAGATAACTAATGAGAAGCTACTATATAGCACAGGGAACTCTACTCAATACTCTGTGGTGACCTAAATAGGAAGGAAATCCAAAGAAGAGGGGATATATGTATATGTATAGCTGATTCGCTTTGCTGTACAGTAGAAACTAACACAACATTGTAAAGCAACTATACTCCAATAAAATTTTTTTTAAAAAAGGGTAGTAATGGATGATCTAATAAGGTTTAAAGAATATAAAGATTACATAGAACCTGATGGCCAACTATTTTTCTCTTTGAAGAACTGTACTTATATAACCACAGAAGAGGACTTGGAATTCACATAATCAAGAGCTCCTTGGTACTTATGTTTATTAAGAATACTTTCGGTCTCTAAATACTTTTTCCAAGATAAATTGATATAGGCTTATTTTAAGACACATGTATGGAGTAGATGAGCCCTCAAATTTCTGTCCAGCACTGCAGTATTTTTTGGCCCACAGTTCATAATTCTAGTTAGGAGATTTTTAGAATTTCTCATTTGCCATTGGTGTAAACAGAAGAGAATTGGACCTGAGAGCTGTTCTCAGTCATGTAAACTTGAGTTTTAGTATTTGAACATATTTAGGATTAATGATCAATGGCCTGTGGTTTAGAATGGTACCTAGATGGATTTGCCTTTGCTACACCCCTCCTGACTTCTCACTAAAATCCTTATAAGGATGAAATGGACAACACTGTAAAACAAAACCAACAGGCAACCTGTCATAAGAATCCAGAAGGAAGTTCCAATAACTAAAAACCAAAAGGAGTCTGTTTAAAAACATCAGTGGAGGGTCATGTACATTCTGCTGCTGATGACTCTGGCTCCCTGAAAGCTAGAAATGCTTTCTCCCCTCACAGCCGAATTGCCCCTGGGTCAGAAATGGAAGTTCCATATCAATTAGAAAACCGGACAGATGTCATTTTGTTGTGTGGCCTCTGCTTTATAACAACAGAATGATAATTATAACTAATAGTGAATACTTGTAATAGTCCAGATATTGTGTTGAATATATTAGCTCATTTAATTACTGCAGTAATTGTGTAAGTTAGATTCTCTTAGTTTTCCTGATTTTCAGGTGAGGAAACAGAGGCACAGAGGTTAGCTGTGTGGTTTGAGCAAGTTGAATAACGGAGCCAGAATCTGAATCTAGACTGTCTGGCTTCAGGGCTTGTGCTCCTAGTGACAAGGATAAACTGTCTATGCCAGATTCTTCTTTCCTACATCTTTCTCTCTAAAGCCTGTTGGTACTGTGCTTCTTAGAAATACTCAATTCCCAGAAAATAAATACATAAGAATGCACACTGTGTCCTGGAAAGTGTGGGTCCCTTAAGTGCTATAAGTCAGGGGAATGATGGGAAGAAACCTGATGGGAGTGATTGTTAAAGATCATAACTTAATGTATTTCCCTTCAGTGTGTCAGAAATCTAGACAGTCATTAAGAGAAGGTTCCATTTTAGTTCAGCATAGTCACAGCAGAGAAAAAGTGCTAAACATTGGATTCGGTTGGGGGATGGGTAAATCAAGTGCTAGTCATGAGTTGGAATGAATATGGAATTTAATCAATACCCAGATGGGTAGAGACTGTCCAAAGGCAGTCCCCCCAATTCATCTCTTAAATCTGAGTAGACTTTACTTTTTTTTTTTTTTGAGGAAAAGTTGAGTTTATAGAATAATTACTGTAGAATAAGAGGGAAGTCATTCTAAAACTTGATGAAGTTCAGATTCCTGACATTGCTGCATTATAAGACAGAAGAAAAATTTAGGGAAAAAGTTTGTCCTCAATAAGGTACAGGGAAAACATAATATGCATAAAATAGCTTAGAAAGCAATAGTAAATAGAATGAGATAAAGGGAAAACATGATCAGATTAAAAGAGAGATCAGGTGAGATAAAGAATTGAAGGCAATTTGAGCATAGAGTAGTCACATTAACATTTTCATTGGGGAATGTCAGGCACAGAATTGATCATTTGGAAAATAGAATAATGACATGGAGGAAAAACTTGGGAAACTAACAGAATTTTAGAGGATAAGGACAAATTGCTGAAAATGATGATGGGAAAAAGATGATATTAACAGTATTAACAGTAAAAACTTGAGTTGAAAAATAGCCTGGTTTTAGAGAGCCAAAGAACTGTCTGTGAAAGAGAGATCTACATATAGTCATAGCCTGGCAAAAACGTTTGAAAAAAAAGGATAAAAGAGAAAATTCTAAAGAAAGTACTTTATATCCAAAGGACAAAAATCAAAATCAAGCTGTCCTCAGACTTCCAGTTTGGGTGTTTAAAAGAAAAAAAAATAGTGGAAATAGCATCTAAGTTTTGAAAGATGAAGACTGTAACTCCAAAATCTTGTAACCCAGCTAAGTTATCTTACGGATACACCATGATACCAGAATTGTCACTATGGGAGTATTTGCTATAATAACTTGCAAAAAATTTTACTCCAAATTTATGAATCAAACCCTACCATAATGGGTTCACATGCACTTGCCGGCAAAAACATTTCAATGGTGTGACTCCAAGCAAGGAGGATGTTCAGTGCATTTCAGTCTTACCTGAGTAGTCTTCCCAGTTGGGTAGTGTATGCTCTGGTTATCTATTGCTGCATGACAAACGTTCCAAAAAAAATTTCTGGTTATTTTTATTTCTTTATTTTTCATGGAAAGGCATTTTATTTTAAATTATAGCAGTGTGTACATGTCAATCCTGAACTCCCAATCTATCCCTCCCCCTCCCCTCTCCCCTTTGGTAACCAAAGTTTGTTCTCTAAGTCTGGGGGTCTATTTTTGTTTTGTAAATAAGATCATTTGTATCTTTTTTTTGTTTTAGATTCTGCATGTAAGCCATATCATATGATATTTGTCTTTCTCTGTCTGACTTACTTCACTTAGTATGATAATCTCCAGATCCACCCATGTTGCTGCAACGGGCATTATTTCATTCTTTGTATGGCTGAGTCATATTCCACTGCATATATGTACCACATCTTTATCCATTCATCTGTCTGTGGACATTTAGGTTGCTTCTGTGTCTTGGCTATTGCAAACAGTGCTGCAATGAACATTGGGGTGCAGGTATCCTTTTGAACCATGTTTTTCTCCAGCTATATGCCCAAGTGGGATTGCTGGATCATATGGTAGCTCTATTTTCAGTTTTTTAAGGAAGCTCCATACTGTTCTCCATAATGGCTGTACCAGTTTACATGCCCATCAACAGTGTAGGAGGGTTCCCTTTTCTCCACACCCTCTCCAGCATTTATTGTGGATTTTCTTTAACATCTTTGTTGGAGTATAATTGCTTTACAGTGTTGTGTTAGTTTCTGCTGTATAACAAAGTGAATCAGCTATATGCATACGTACATCACGATATCCCCTCCCTCTTGCATCTCCCTCCCACCCTCCTTATCCCACCCCTCTAGGTGGACGCAAAGCACCAAGCTGATCTCCCTGTGCTATGCGGCTGCTTCCCACTAGCTATTTTACATTTGGTAGTGTATATATGTCCATGCCACTCCCTCACTTCGTCCCAGTTTACCCTTCCCCCTCCCCATGTCCTCAAGTCCATTCTCTACGTCTGTGTCTTTATTCCTGTCCTGCCCCTAGGTTCTTCAGAACCATTTTTTTTTTTAGATTCCACATATATGTGTTAGTATATGGTATTTGTTTTCCTCTTTCTGACTTACTTCACTCTGTATGACACACTCTAAGTCCATCCACCTCACTACAAATAACTCAATTTTGTTCCTTCTTATGGCTGAGTAATATTCCATTGTATATATGTGCCACATCTTCTTTATCCATTCATCTGTCAACGGACACTTAGGTTGCTTCCATGTCCCAGCTATTGTAAGTAGAGCTGCAGTGAACATTGTGGTACATGAATCTTTTTGAATTATGGTTTTCTCAGGGTATATGCCCAGTAGTGGGATTGCTGGGTCATATGGTAGTTCTATTTGTAGTTTTTTAAGGAACCTCCATACTGTTCTCCATAGTGGCTGTATCAATTTACATTCCCACCAACAGTGCAAGAGGGTTCCCTTTTCTTCACACCCTCTCCAGCATTCACTGTTTGTAGATTTTTTGATGATGGCCATTCTGACTGATGTGAGGTGATACCTCATTTAAGTTTTGATTTGCATTTCTCTAATGATTACTGATGTTGAGCATTCTTTCATATGTTTGTTGGCAATCTGTATATCTTCTTTGGAAAACTGTCTATTTAGGTCTTCTGCCCATTTTTGGATTGGGTTGTTTGTTTTTTTGATATTGAGCTGCATGAGCTGCTTGTATATTTTGGAGATTAATCCTTTGTCAGTTGCTTTGTTTGCAAATATTTTCTCCCATTCTGAGGATTGTCTTTTTGTCTTGTGTATGGTTTCCTTTGCTGTGCAAAAGCTTTTAAGTGTCATTAGGTCCCATTTGTTTACTTTTGGTTTTATTTCCATTTCTCTAGGAGGTGGGGCAAAAAGGATCTTGCTGTGATTTATGTCATAGAGTGTTCTGCCTGTGTTTTCCTCAAAGAGATTTATAGTGTCTGGCCTTACATTTAGGTCATTA
This sequence comes from Orcinus orca, assembly GCF_937001465.1. Lineage (NCBI taxonomy): Eukaryota > Metazoa > Chordata > Mammalia > Artiodactyla > Delphinidae > Orcinus > Orcinus orca. Next base: position 58,269,450 of record NC_064575.1, on the reverse strand, counting down.
ATCCATTTTGAGTTTATTTTTGTGTATGGTGTTAGGCAGTGTTCTAATTTCATTCTTTTACTTGTAGCTGTCCAGTTTTCCCAGCACCACTTATTGAAGAGGCTGTCTTTTCTCCATTGTATACTCTTGCCTCCTTTATCAAAGATAAGGTGACCATATGTGCATGGGTTTATCTCTGGGCTTTCTATCCTGTTCCATTGACCTATATTTCTGTTTTTGTGCCAGTATCATACTGTCTAGATTACTGTAGCTTTGTAGTTTAGTCTAGAGTATAGTCTGGGAGCCTGATTCTTCCAGCTCCATTTTTCATTCTCAAGATTGTTTTGGCTATTCGGGGTCTTTTGTGTTTCCATACAAATTGTGAATTTTTTTGTTCTAGTTCTGTGAAAAATGTCATTGGTAGTTTGATAGGGATTTGAATCTGTAGATTGCTTTGGGTTGTATAGTCATTTTCACAATATTGATTCTTCCAATCCAAGAACATGGTGTATCTCTCCATCTGTTTGTATCATCTTTAATTTCTTTTATCAGTGTCTTATAGTTTTCTGCATACAGGTCTTTTGTCTCCTTAGGTAGGTTTATTGCTAGGTATTTTATTCTTTTTGTTGCAGTGATAAATGGGAGTGTTTCCTTAATTTCACTTTCAGATATTTCATCATTAGTTTATAGGAATGCAAGAGATTTCTGTGCATTAATTTTGTATCCTGCTACTCTACCAAATTCATTGATTAGCTCTGGTAGTTTTCTGGTAGCATCTTTAGGATTTTCTATGTATAGTATCATGTCATCTGCAGTGACAGTTTTACCTCTTCTTTTCTGATTTGGATTCCTTTTATTTTTTATTCTTCTCTGATTGCTGTGGCTAAAACTTCCAGAACTATGTGGAATAATAGTGGTGAGAGTGGGCAACCTTGTCTTGTTCCTGATCTTAGAGGAAATGGTTTCAGTTTTTCACCATTGAGAATGATGTTTGCTGTGGGTTTGTCATATACAGCCTTTATTATGTTGAGGTAGGTTCCCTCTATGCCTACTTTCTGGAGAGTTTTTATCATAAATGGGTGTTGAATTTAGTCAAAAGCTTTTTCTTCATCTATTGAGATGATCATATGGTTTTTATTGTTTGATTTGTTAACATGGTCTATCACATTGATTGATTTGTATATATTGAAGAATCCTTGCATTCCTGGAATAAACCCCACTTGATCATGGTATATGATCCTTTTAATGTTCTGTTGGATTCTGTTTGCTAGTATTTTGTCGAGGATTTTTGCATCAATGTTCATCAGTGATATTGACCTGTAGTTTTCTTTCTTTGTGACATCTTTGTCTGGTTTTGGTATCAAGGTGATGGTGGCCTCACAGAATGAGTTTGGAAGTATTCCTCCCTCCACTATATTTTGGAAGAGTTTGAGAAGGATAGGTGTTAGCTCTTCTCTAAAGGTTGCATACAATTTGCCTGTGAAGCCATCTGGTCCTGGGCTTTTGTTTGTTGGAAGATTTTTAATCACAGTTTCAATTTCAGTGCTTGTAATTGGTCTGTTTATATTTTCTATTTCTTTCTGGTTCAGTCTCAGAAGGTTGTGCTTTTCTAAGAATTTGTCCATTTCTTCCAGGTTGTCCATTTTATTGGCATATCGTTGCTTGTAGTAATCTCTCTTGATCATTTGTATTTCTGCAGTGTCAGTTGTTACTTCTCCTTTTTCATTTCTAATTCTGTTGATTTGAGTCTTCTCCCTTTTTGTCTTGATGAGTCTGGCTAATGGTTTATCAATTTTGTTTATCTTCTCAAAGAACCAGCTTTTAGTTTTATTGATCTTTGATATTGTTTCTTTTTAATTTATTTCTGATCTGATCTTTATGATTTCTTTCCTTCTGTTAACTTTCGGCTTTTTGTTGTTCTTGTTCTTCTCTCTCTCATTGCTTTAGGTGTAAGTTTAGGTTGTTTATTTGAGATATTTCTTGTTTCCTGAGGTAGGATCATATTACTATAAACTTCCCTCTTAAAACTGCTTTTGCTGCATTCCATAGGTTTTGGGTCATCGTGTTTTCATTGTCATTTGTTTCTAGGTATTTTTTGATTTCCTCTTTGATTTCTTCAGTGATCTCTTGGTTATTTAGTAGCATATTGTTTAGCCTCCATGTGTTTGTATTTTTTACAGTTTTTTTTCCTGTAATTGATATTTAGTCTCATAGCATTGTAGTTGGAAAAGATACTTGATACAATTTCAATTTTCTGAAATTTACCAAGGCTGATTTGTGACTCAAGATATGGTCTATCCTGGAGAATGTTCCATGAGCACTTGAGAAGAAAGTGTATTCTGTTGTTTTTGGATGGAATGTCTTATAAATATCAATTAAGGCAATCTGGTCAACTATGTCGTTTAAAGCTTGTGTTTCCTTATTTATTTTCATTCTGGATGATCCGTCCATTGGTGTAAGTGGGGTGTTAAAGTCCCCTACTATTATTTTGTTTTGTCGATTTCCCATTTTACAGCTGTTAGCATTTGCCTTATTTATTGAGGTGCTCCTCTGTTGGGTGCATAAATATTTACAATTGTTATATCTTCTTCTTGGATTGATCCCTTCATCATTATGTAGTGTCCTTCTTTGTCTCTTGTAGTAGTCTTTATTTTAAAGTCTATTTTGTCTGATATGAGAATTGCTACTCCAACTTTCTTTTGATTTCCATTTGCATGGAATATCTTTTTCTATCCCCTCACTTTGTCTGTATGTGTCCCTAGGTCTGAAGTGGGTCTCTTGTAGACAGCATATATACGGGTCTTGTTTTTGTATCCATTCAGCCAGTCTGTGTCTTTTGGTTGGAGAATTTAATCCATTTACATTTAAGGTAATTATTGATATGTATGTCCCTATTACCATTTTCTTAATTGTTTTGGGTTTGTTATTGTAGGTCTTTTCCTTGTCTTGTGTTTCCTCCTTAGAGAAGTTCCTTTAGCATTTGTTGTAAAGCTGGTTTGGTGGTTCTGAATTCTCTTAGCTTTTACTTATCTGTAAAGTTTTTAATTTCTCCATCGAATCTGAATGAGATCCTTGCTGGGTAGAATAATCTTGGTTGTAGGTTTTTCCCTTTCATCACTTTAAATATGTCCTGCCACTCTTTCTGGCTTGCAGAGTTTCTGCTGAAAAATCCTCTATAACCTTATGGGGATTCCCTTGTATGTTACTTGTTGCTTTTCCCTTGCTGTTTCAATATTTTTCTTTGTATGTAATTTTTGATAGTTTGATTAATATGTGTCTCGGCGTGTTTCTCTTTGGTTGTATCCTGTATGGTACGCTCTCTCCTTCCTGGACTTGATTGACTATTTCCTTTCCCATGTTAGGGAAGTTTTTGACTATAATCTCTTCAAGTATTTTCTCAGACCCTTTCTTTTTCTCTTCTTCTTCTGGGACCCCTATAATTCAAATGTTGTTGTGTTTAGTGTTGTCCCAGAGGTCTCTGAAACTGTCCTCAATCTTTTCATTCTGTTTTCTTTATTCTTCTCCCTGGCAGTTATTTCCACCATTTTAACTTCCAGCTCACTTATCAATTCTTCTGTCTCAGTTATTCTGTTATTGATTCCTTCTAGAGTATTCTTAATTTCAGTAATTGTGTTGTTCATCACTGTTTGTTTGCTCCTTAGTTCTTCTAGATCCTTGTTAAATGTTTCCTGTATTTTCTCCATTCTGTTTCTGAGACTTTTGATCATCTTTACTAACACTACTCTGAATATTTTTCAGGTTGGTGCCTATTTCATTTATTTGGTCTTGTAGGTTTTTACCTTCCTCCTTTGTCTGTAACAAATTATTTTGTCATTTTATTTATTTATTTTTCTTTTTTTGATGGGTGGTGCTGTATTTCTGTCTTCCTGGTTGTTTGGCCTGAGATGTCCAGCACTGGAGTTTGCAAGCAGTTTGATAGAGCTGGGTCTTGGTGCTGAGATGAGGACCTCTGGGAGGTCTCACTCTGATTGATATTCCCTGGGGTCTGAGGTTCTCTGTTATTCCAGCGGTTTGGACTCAGAGTTCCCACCACAGGAGCTTGGGCCCAAACTCTGGTCTGGGAACCAAGATCTTGCAGTCTGGTCACTGGTGGTTCCTCCCATCCACTTAGGTGTCCATGGTCCCCCACCAGTGCCTGGTAGGTGCCCTACTTGTGAGGAGACATGAATTCCATGTCCTCCTGTTACACCATCTTGACTCCACCCTCTGTTTGTGGATTTTTTGATGATGGCCATTCTGACTGGTGTGAGGTGATACCTCATTGTGGTGTTGATTTGCATTTCTCTATTAATTAGTGACAAACATTCCAAAATTTAGTAGCTTAAAATCAAGAATTTGATTATCATTTTGCATGGATCCAAGAGTGGACAGGTTGTGGCTGGGAGGGTCTCACCTGGGGGCACTCATTCTGTTGTGTCAAGTGACTGCTGAAGATGGACCCATGTGTAGGCTTCTTACTCCCATGTTTGGATTCTGGGCTGGCATGGTGGAACAGTTGGTGCTGGCTGTTGTCTCTCTATTCACATAGCCTCTCCATGTGATCAGCTTGGGTTTCCTCACAGGATGGTGGACCCAGAATGGAGATGCAATGCTTCTAATGAAAGAAGTTCCAGAATATTACCTCTGTCATGCAAGCTGCTAAGGCCAGTCCAGATTCAAAGTGGAGGAACAGACTCCTCCTGTGGATGAAGTGTGGCATACGCGTACAAGTAAGGAAGAAAATGATGGCAGCTATCTTGGGGTCACACACTATAGTGTTTCTCACTGCTCACTTTACTCCCCAATATAGAAGGCTTCCAGTACTATACAGTATCATTGCTTGGTTAACACAAACACATCTATCAGAGTTTATTGAATTTTATTAAACAGGTAATTAGGTTATTTAAATTTCTTTTTTAATTCAGAAAGCCTTGGTTAGATTATTGCATAGATGTTTTCAAGGATTTTAGTGATATTCTGGGAAATTAGTTAGGATATTTTCATAAACTGGAAATAAATTACTTTTTCCATTTTGGAAATAGAAGACAGGCCTCCATTATCCAAAAATTTGCCATCCAGCATGTTTTCAGGAATGAATTATGTTCAGATAATGAGGATTACTGTTTTGAAAAGACAGAAATATACTTAAATATACAACAATTATAAAGTATAATGCCAATGTTTTCATTTCTTGAAAAAACGTTGCAGAATATCTTACGAAACCAAGTAGTTGATTAGCATTTATGATACAGTAACACTTTTGTTTACAGGATGTATATATATATATATATATATATATATACACACACATATATATATATATACACACATATATATATGTATGTGTGTATTTATATATACACATATATATATGTATGTGTATATATATATATACACATACATATATATGTATGTGTGTATATATATATATATATATATATACACACACACACCTTTGGTTAACTATGGTTATTTCTGGGGGTTGTTTTTTTATTTGGGGAGTGGATATTTTACAGTGATTTTGTATTTTTTAAAGAAATATTATACTTACTAAAAAGTACATGTAATTTATATTTACTGTTTAAAGAACAATGATAAAATCATCCCTGTACCCTACCATTCAGTTTATAAAGTAGAAAATTATCTCTGACTTCACCAAGATTGCAGAGTAGGAGATCCCCAGCCCCCATCCCTCCACAAAAATCAATAATTAGACAGCTATCCACAAACAAAAACAGCTCTGGGAGAGCTCTGGAATCCACTTGAGAAACTTCAGCAACCTAGTGGGACAAAAAGTCCTGAGAATAACCACACAAAAAGAGAAGGAAGAATGTTTCCTTTCACCTCCATCATCCTATCCCCCAAGGCTGCACTCTTGGCACCAAGGAAAACTCCCCAGCTGGAAAGAGTTTGCCTCACAGGGAGAGGAAGAGTGGGGTGAATGACCAGCTTCCCCGGCCTTTTGGAGTATTACATGAAGGACCCACTTCAGTCACCACCACCAGAGACCAGCAAACCTGAGACACGACCCATAAAGATGTGTGGGAACGAGGAAGAAGAGCACGGGCTCCAGTGTCAGATACACAGTGAAAGAAGCCACTGCTCCCAGTGACGTGTCCTACGGATGAAAACAGCAGCTTTCACTACTGAAGAAACCAAGGGCCAGCACAGCCACCACAGATGTCACTGGGTTTTTGCCCCCCGGTATTCATGTTTGCTGACACCAGCCACCTGAGTCCCTCCCTGCTCCCCTCTCCCTCCCACCCCGGCAAAAGCCCAGGATCCTCTGTGGCTGCATGCGTACCAGATGCCAGCCCAGAGCCCCCCAGCTGACCTTGCTGCTGTGTGTGCTCTCTGGGCCAACCCCTCCAGCTGTGTAGCTGCGCACTGCTTATCTGACCTCCACTGCCATGTGTGCACCTGTGACCAGGTCTTACAGCCATGGAAGTGCATGCTGATACCCAAGGCCTCCACAGCTGCTTGTGGTCCTGGATCTGGCCTTGTCTTCTGTCACTGGCCTGCACCACTGGGCTCATCTGCAGCAAGCCACAGCTGCATGCCTCTGGCCCAACCTCCATCACTGGAGAGACTACACAGCCACAGGAGGGAATGTTGACAGCCAGGGCCCCCACAGCTGCTTGTGGGTCTGGATCTAGCCCTGTCTCCTATCACTGGCCTGTACCACTGTGCTCACCTGCAGCTAGCTGCTCCAGCTATATACCACATGCTACCAGCCTGACTCCTGATGCCAGGCTTCACTGCTGGCACCAGAGATCAGAACCAGAAGCCAGCACCCTCACAGCTTCCAGTGCACTGCAGTTGGCCTTAGCCCTTACTGCTTGCCCTGCCTCCCACCAGTGTGTGTGTGTTTGCAACTGGCCCCTGCCACTACACAGCTACCTGCAGCTGGCTTCCTAAACCTGAGTATGTGCACACCACTGGCTCCAGCCACTACTGCTGCCTGCCTTGGTGCCTAACGTCTGAACTGGGAGTCACCAGTGAAAACCCCAAAAGCCCTTGTGGCCTCTGAAGACATCCTTCCCCCTGCAGCATTCACCAAAGACCATGCAGTTGAGAGGGTGCCTACTCTTACCGTTCAACGTATTACTGGAATTCCTAGCCAGAGCAATTAGGCAAGGAAAAGAAATAAAAGGCATCCAAATTGGAAGGGAAGAAGTAAAATAGGCTGTTTGCTGATGGTATGATCTTGTTCCCAGAAAAAATTTAAAACTCCACCAAAAAATTGTTATACCTTATAAACAAATTTAGTAAAGTTTCAGGATACAAAATCAACATACAAAACATCAGTTGCATTTCTGTACACTAACAATGACCTACTGGAAAAAAGAAATAAAATAATCCCATTTATAATAGCATTAAAAACAGTAAAAAAAAATTTTAGAAATAAATTTAACTGTGGAAGTGAATGTTCTATACAAGATATTAATGAAAGAAATTGAAGAAGACACAAATAAATGGAAAGATAGCCCATGTTCAGCGATTGGAAGAGTTAATATTGTTAAAATGTTCATACTACCCAAAGCCATCTATGGATTCAGAGTAATCTTTATAAAAATTCCAATAGTATCTTTCACAGAAATAGAAAAACAATCCTAATTTTCATATGGAACCACAGAAGACCCCGAATAACCAAAGCAATTCTTGAGAAAGAACAAAGCTGGAGGCATCACACTTCCTGATTTCAAACTATATTACAAAGCTATAGCAATCAGAACAGTATGGTATTGGCATAAGAGCAGACACACAGGTCAATGGAACAGAATAGAAAAGCCCAGAAATAAACCCACACATATCTGGTCAACTAATATTTGACAAGGAAGCCAAGAATACTCAATGGGGAAAGGATTGTCTCTTCAATAAATGGCTTTAGGAAAACTAAATATCCACATGCAAAAGCATGAATTTGAGCCCTTATCTTACATCACCAAAAATTAACTGAAAATGGATTAAAGACTGAAATGTAGGACTTGCGACCGTAAAATTCCTAGAAGAAAACATAGGGGAAAAGCTCCTTTCAGAAGAGTTGTATTACTTTACACTTAAACCAGACATATATGTAAATACTTCATTATTTTTTTCATCTACTTCATATTTTAATTTGTTGCACTTAATTTTGAATGTATACATATATAGGTACATACCAATCGTAGTTGATAGTATATAAAATTCCCATGGAGTAGCACTTAGGGAAAAAACTCTTTGCCTGCATAACATTATGCGTTAAGATAACCCTTAATGGGAACTGATCTAATTTCTACCTATAAAATAAAATTTTGCTGGCATTAGGGAATATTTATTACTCAATGGGAAAGCCACAGTATTTCATCAGTGTACTCAACTTACATAATGCGCAACTTGTGGAGTTATGTGGAATGAATTTGGAAAAGGATTTATGCTCAAATATTACTTTTTTTTTCCTTTAACTTTATTTATTTACTTTTTATTATCACAGTTTGGCACAGAGAATACATTTATTCAATTCTTTCCTGCTGGAAAGACCATTAATTTTTTGGCTTTCTCTTGTAAAGAGACCTAGGAATGACAGTATGAGGAAGGAATTAGGAATCAAGGAAGGTTATTAAACATGTCCGTGGCCTCTGGATTTCCATGCACTCCATAGACAGAGCGATTTACACAGGAATTAGTTTCGATTGCTCAAATCTAATATTACCAGATAAGTTGCTAATACAGTTTTGCCTGGAGAGAATCCCTTATCTTTGCTTTTTTCTTTATCTCTTTGATAATGTGAATGTGGCCAGGCACATTGTAGCCATAGAAGAAACCATTTCCACCCTCTGTTTGCTTCTGTTCCTCAGCCTTCAATAACCTCAGATTTCCCCATCCTGAAGAACCCCTTGCTCGCCTCTCCTGTCTCTCTCAGAACAGTGCTGTGTAGTGGAGCCTTCACTCTCATCTTCCCTCTGACTTACTCCAGCCCGCCTGGTCTCTGCATTCAGCATCACTGAACTCCTGCCTTAAAGGTCACTGATGACATCCTAATGACCAAATCAAATGGCCATTTTCTTTTCATTTCATTTTTAAATAAGAATTGTATATATTTCACGGGTACAACATGATGATTTGATATACATCTACATAATGATTACTGCAGTTTAGCTAATTAACATGTCTTCTCACATAGCTACTTTTTGTGTGTTGGATGAGAGCACCCGAAATCTACTCTTAGCAAATTTCCAGTATGTACTACAGTATTAGTAAACTGTAGTCATCATACTGCCTTTTTACCTTTTAAGTATTTCTTTAATACTTAGAACAAAATGGCATATGACCCAAATGTTGCCATTTTGTTTTTGTAACATCTCCCATGCCAACTTCCCCAAAGGGTCATGTGTTTAGAACCTCTTTATGATTCAGTCTCATTGGTGTTTTTGTAATGGAAATCCTTAGGATAGGACCTATGACAAAGCAATCTTTATACCAGCTTTATACCAGCTTATAAGCTCTAACTAGTAGTAGTATAGTAAGCCTTCAAAAATCATATCCTATCATGATGAAAATGTTTCCTTGTCATTTGGGTGACATCAGTGATTGATTTCTAAATGAGGAAATATTTCTAAAATGGTCCCCTAGACCAATTTGTATTTGAGTTGAGTGGTAGCCATAATAATCATTTATGTCTCCCTCCTTTTCATTCCTTCCTCTCTCCCTTCTTTCCTCTCACCACACAACTTCCTCTTGTCCAGATTTCCTGTTGTTTCCATATTTTATTTATAAATACAGGAACTGGAGGAGAGATCTTAAGTCATGCTCTGCTCTTAGTTAATAGGAATCATTTTCCTGTATTTTATGGCATAAAAACTGGATGCTTAAAGAAACTCTGCTCTTCAGTGCAAAATGTTCTGTCAGAGCCGGAAAAAAAGCATTGATTAGTGATGACTCCAAACCATAAACTTTTACTGTAGCAATTTTGCTACTCCTTTTGAGTTTATAATTTTTAATACCCGAGATTTTTTTTAGTCTTATCTTAAAAGAAACTTGTAATTTGTTGGTCGTAATCCTAAAGAATATAATTTTATGCTGTAAGATAAACACACATATATTTACATGAAAGTAAGCTGTTCTCTCAACTAATGTGCCCAGATAGTCTATGGAGGCGGATATATTTTGGATACACATGCATTCATGAATACACACACACCTCAGAGAAATTGTCTCCAGTAGTTTTGAATAGCCTACCTCATTGCTACTGAAACTTTTAGTGACCCAGAATTTAAGTTTAAATAGTCATTAAAATATATCTGCAGTTCTCTTTCAAAAAAAGACTTGATTTATGTTAGAACCAATTTAGCTTTTAACAATACATTTAAATGGCATTATTTGGTGGAATTTTAAATTTTTCTATAAGAAGACTTGGAAACACATTAATTTAAGGCAGTTTAAAAATATTTATTCCTTCAAAAAAGTATCAAATTATAAATCTTATATTTATCACCCATACATTTTTTTTCTGTTTTGTATTAGAATCAAACTGATTGGAAGCGATTTCCAGAAGTTTCTTAATTCATTCCTTGTTTTCCAACTGTGTTCTAATTAAGCTGTTGTCAGAAAAATGGTTACCTAATTTTTGAAAAATGCTAAAGCAGAAAAGCTTTTCATATCTGTTCTCAGTAACTCGGTCTTTAACTTCCCTAATAGATAAAGAAATTATTATGGTTGTATTATAGCTTTGTAGCTATAATTTTATGTATTTTTGATTAGCAACATAGTGAAAAAAGTTCTATTTTAGAAGATAGTTTTTCACATATCCTGTGAGCATTGACATCTTTTTTGTTTCTCGGCAAAGCATTCTCTGTAGTCTTTCCTCAAAGTCCTTTTTAAAATAACCATTTTCATGTTGATGCTTTTAGGTCAAGTTTCAGCTCAGGTCCTGGAACCTGCCCTGCTCAGACTGTGAGAGTATGTATTCTATAACATAGTAATAGCTCACTGATATTCTTTTATGTAGTTTTTCTTATCAAATTCCAGGTGATGTCTTCACTGAAATTATAGTAGTTTGGAATGCAAGACTCCTCTTGGATATCTGATTCAGTGATGATTTATTTTAAATAATTTCCATTACATTTAAAACTTTTTCATGTTATATGTAAACTTTTCATTTCTCATTTTTCTTTAACACCTAAGTCAAATAAAACTGATTAGGACATAGTGATATAAACATGACCATGAGCAATGCTTGGGAAATACTACAGATACTTATTATGTATATGAGTGTCTGTATGGATTTTTAGCACTTTCTTTTGATTTCAGTTTATATTATATGTTTAACAGTCTATGTACTTTTTCTGGAGCGTGAAATACCATTTCCAGTTGGGGAGAAGTAAACTCATTTTATTAAACAGTAGGATGTTTGTGAAAAAAATAATTATTAGCTATATTCTGCTCTTTTAATATCTGGCAATCACCAAGATATTAGGATTCAAGAAAACCCAGCAAAGGTTGCAGACTTTTTGAAACCTTAGAGATGTGATGTCACTAATAATCATTAGGTGTGTTGAACATGTTATTTAGAGTACCTTGTAAAATATTTTTCCTCTAATTGAAATCCATTGCTGCTACTTGGGTGGTTGACAGAGATTCTACAGTGACCAAAACATTTGTCTGGTCTTTACTTATAGATGGAGACTATTTATTTTGGCAAATATTTGTTTATTTTCCTTGTTCTGCAAGAATAACAAAGAAAATATGCCCTTGATCATCTTGGTCTTGTAACAAACCAATGATGGTCCCAGCCTCCATTTTATGAATTTAGTGGTTCAACCCTTTGACTGAAGACCTATTCATAGGGTTTGTGGGAGTTTATGATTCAAGGGAAGAGTGTAACACGGACTCCTTCCTCCTCTCCTCCCTCTAAGGAGATCACATTTATTATACCACAAAGGTGATGAGAGAAAGTACAGCATAATGGATAAGAGTGTAAGCTTCGGGACGAGACTGCGTTCAAATCCAAACTCTACCACTTACTGGCTGTGCCATCTTAAGTCACCTTACCTCTCTGATCTTCTGGTTCTTCTTCTGCAAAGTGGTACCGAAGAGAGTATCTATTTCATAGGAATATTTTTAGTATGAAATGAGTTGACATATGTAAAACGCTTAGTGCCTGGCTCACAGCTAACAGCAGCAGCATGAAGATGATGATGATTTAATAACATGGAGGAAACTCATAGCATCTTTCTGAAAGAAGGAAAAAGACTTGTAATATGCTTCCTTCTTTCTGTGATACAACCAATAACATTTTATTTTATTTATTTATTTATTTTGCGGTACGCGGGCCTCTCACTGTTGTGGCCTCTCCCGTTGCGGAGCGCAGGCTCAGCGGCCATGGCTCATGGGCCCAGCCGCTCCGCGGCATGTGGGATCTTCCCGGACCGGGGCACGAACCCGCGTCCCATGCATCGGCAGGTGGACTCTCAACCACTGTGCCACCAGGGAAGCCCAACCAATAACATTTTAATACCTCTGGTATTTGCGTTACCTGGTCTAAGGGGTCCTTTTTTGTTTGTTTTTCCAAGTTTTGAAGTGCCAGATCTGTATCCTAGTAAGGCAGAAGCTCCAAATTTGATGATAATTTTAATTGTTTTCAACCATAGTCTTTTTTTTTTTTTCTGTCCAACTCCTTAGAATTTCTGCAAACCAAGTAGATTGTCTTTCAAACCAGAATCTGTTGAGTGAATTGAGAGATTCTTTAGAGTAAAGCAAGTTTGTGGAATATAACCACAGTAGAAATGAATCTGCTGTAACATGAGTGACCTACAACATGAGTGACTTAGCTTGAACGAAAAGATAAGGGACCCTTTCTTCATGTGTACATTCCTCTCAACACAGGCAGCTTGATCTCTGCTGCTTTCTCGGGGCATCACCACAAAGAGAACCTAGGGAAGGGAGTCCGGGCACAAAGAGGCTTGCTTCGTTTCACAGTTCAGAAGCTACCTGTCAGCTCAGTTGGGAAGGAGGAAGCCATTCATTTTGAAGGGATGCCTGGCACTCCTTTCTTTATCCTGTTCCAAAGTCCTTTCTCTCTCCTGCCCACACCCTTTTCAGCACAGCTTTATGCTCTCGACTTGCATGTATCTTAACTTTGCACTGAATCATGTCTGAAGCTTAGCAAAAAAATTCTGGATTTTCCCTCCTGAAGGTTTCATTCAAGAGTCAGTGTATGGCTAGGAAACCTATATTTAAAAAAACAAAAAAAACTCCCTGGAGGATTATACTATCTCTGGCCCATAAACTAGCTTTTGGAACCACAGGTCTAAACTTCTTCCAACTCTCAGCTGAAAAAGAAACATCCCGTGTCATCTTCCCTTGAGTTTTACCACGGGCGCACTGTTGACACTGAGTTGCGCTAAATGTGTTGCTTGACCCCAGGAAACTGAGGCTTTGAACGCCTTTAACCCAAGGAATAATTAATATGAGAAATAGAGGTTGTAGGCCAGTCCCAATGGGGAGCTAATATGGCCCAAGAGCACCCTGATGTGCTGGGGGACTGGGTGGGGATCTTGATGCCTCCAGCCTAGTATTTACTGATTAATTTGTTTGTTCAGCAGCCATTTAAATGATTATGAGATCAAAGAAGTTTTGCTGGGCACAAGGGATCCAAAGAGTATAGTGGAAAGAGTACAGGTTTTAGAATCTGCCAGATGTTGGTTTGAATCACTGCCGAGCTATGTGATCCTGAGCTGTTTACTTAACTTCTCTAAACCTATTTCCTCATCGGCAAAGTGAAAATAATGCTTACCTTGCGGGCTGTCATAAGGATTAGAAATAATACACACGAGGCACCTCATCTGGTGCTAGAATTGATTTAGCATGTACGTGCCAGGTATAGTATCTGAAACTTGACACACATTTTCTTTATCCTTTACAGCAATGCTGAGGTGGGTACCATTGATATTATTTGTTCAGAAATAAGAAAACTAAGCCTTAGAAAAAGTAACTGATCCAAGATCACTAGCTTCTGAGAGGCAGAGCTCTGCTTTGAATCTATGACTGTCTGACCCCCAAACCCATGTTCTTAACCATGTATCCTGGATGCCCGCCTAGTCCAGTGTCATGTGACTCACCCACCCCTCCAGGCTAGACCTGGGAGTGACCTATCCATGGACTGGCCAGGCATCCACGACTCTGTAGTTTAACTGAGGGGGAGTAAGGCACGTTGAGTTCTTCTCTTGGGAATATGCAATTAAGGCAAAAGAGATTGAGGCCGTTATAAGAGGGAGGTAAGCTGGAAGGGCATGGGTTTATTCAGGGCCAGGGCTGCCTTCATCAACCATGTGTAAGCTGGAGTTGAGAGCAGAAGCCATGTAGAGTCCAGGAAGAACAAGAGAGTTCGCTTGATGATGGATGACAAAGACCCTATGGTTTTGGTTCCTGACCACATTCAGCGTTCAGATCTAGCCCAGACATCTTTGCTCTAGCTCACCATGTTAATTGAGATAAATTTGAGTGAATATCTGTAACTTAATTTTTAGGAAGCCTCTAACCAGTACTCTGTGGCACATATTGGCACTACATTGTAGCTATTTGTAATTTTTCACAAACTAGTAGCCATGAAATATAAGCACACATAAAATTGCAATAAAAGGTGGTAAATTTTTTAGTTAGGGAGGTTCAAAGTGCTACAGGGGCACAGAGGAGGGGATGCAGTTATGGAGGCTGGAACATGTATCCCCTCATGTCACCCTGTGTTGACTGTCCTCATGTAAGGCCTGCCACTTAGGTAAGCCATAGGCTGGACTGATAACCAACGCTCTGACGTAGCTACCATGTAGAAAACATTATTTACGTTCTTACTGCTTGTAAGTATGTCTTCAAGTTCCAAATTGTGTTGAGTCCAAATTAAATAAATGCTTGCCGTATGATGATAGTCCTACATTTCATTTCTTGGACTTTTTTTTTTCATTTAGTTAATAGTTATCGATTGAAGCCCAAGATGAAGGGATTAAATCATCTTATTCAAATGGAGTTATCTTAAAAGGTACCTTCCATTATAGTATGAAGTCAGCTTTGGAGCAACTTGGAATTCTTCTCTGGTTATCCCATCACTCCTAATCAAATGAAATCAGTATCATTTTCTCTGCAAAACCTGATTTTTTTTCTGACTTAATTTAAGAGTGGCAAATGAGCCTGATTGTTTTCTGCAAATTTTATTTATTTTGAGTACATTCAGGGTGCATAGCTGCATGACATTCTAGCAGAACGGTTTGAATGCTTAAATTTTTTGATGATGTTCAATTACATGAGAATGTGTCTGAAGCACTTACAGTGCATGGTCCATAGCAGGAATGTCCACCAATCCACTTACCCCACCAAAAAATTTTATAGATTGCATCTTGATAAAAGGTAAGGAGAAGAATAAGCAATGAATCAATGCAGTGTATATTTACAGAAAGTCTCTAAGTTACAGATAAGTTGTCATGTATGCCGTATTAACAGTTCATAATGGGTTTTCAGTTATGATGAGGCCATGGGTTTTTCTCATAGAACTCTGTCAGAGTAATATCAGCCGTCTTCTAATACTCTTCTGCCTTTCTTGAAAAATAACTCTATTGCTGTGTTCTTATCCAGGGACTTTTATTTTTGTTTCTTTTTGTTTTTGTTTTTTTTTCTTTTGCCATACGCGGGCCTCTCACTGTTGTGGCCTTTCCCGTTGCGGAGCACAGGCTCAGCGGCCATGGCTTACGGGCCCAGCCGCTCCGAGGCATGTGGGATCTTCCTGGACCGGGGCACGAACCCGTGTCCCCTGCATCGGCAGGCGGACTCTCAACCACTGCGCCACCAGGGAAGCCCCAGGGACTTTTAAAGCTGTAAAATTATATAAGAGAGAAATATTGAGACCTGGCTGCAAGTCCAGCTCTGCTGCTAATTAGCTGTAGGAATTGGATAGGTCACTCGGATTTCTCTGTGCCTGGCTTGCTTTATTTCTAAAGCATTTAGCAGAGTTGGACTAGAGCAGAGGGTAGTAATGTCGGGTATACTTGCTGTCTCTCCACCCTCCCCAACATGGTCCACTGCCTGAGGCTGGGAAGCCAACGTGATCAGAAGCCTTGCTCAGGAGTCACCACCTAACAATCAGCTTTTGTACTTGATATTAAATCTCTGCACTCCCTGCACCAGAAGATAATGACGATCATTCTTAGATTTACAACTCTATTCTTCTTTTTTTTTTTTTTCTTCTGCGGTGTGTGGGCCTCTCACTGTTGGGGCCTCTCACGTTGCGGAGCACAGGCTCAGCGGCCATGGCTCACGGGCCCAGCCGCTCCGCAGCATGTGGGATCTTCCCGGACCGGGGCACAAACCGTGTCCCCTGCATTGGTAGGCGGACTCTCAACCACTGCGCCACCAGGGAAGCCCCACAACTCTATTCTTATAGATAAGAGACCTAAGAGAAAAGGACCTGTTCTTTGCAGGTAGTTTATGTTAACTTTCCCCGTAAGAAAATGGGAACCTGGGTTTGTGAATAATGCTTTTTTCCCCTAAATCACTGTTTGAATAGCAGATTTCATCTTTATTTTCTTTTCTCTGAGCCTCCTTTACCTTCAAACATCTTTTTAATAGAGATGTAATTACATTTTTCCTCGTGCAGCATTTGGATCTTACTACCTATTCTTAGTCCACCACAGAGCTTACCATTGGCTAAAAAGAAAAAAAGGCGACCTTCACTTGGGGTTAAAAGAAAGTATTTAAGAAGTTAGAGCCTAAAAGCTCCCCTGTATATATATTTTTAACCAGAGATACTCTTACAGTAAAAGTGAATTATTGCCCCCTTGTGGTAGAGTTATATATTTATTTTTTTCACACAAATGAAATTTTCGACAGGATGATTTTAGTTTTCACTACTCTGAAACTCTTTGTCCTTGACAGTGAACCTAAAGTAGTCATGAAAAGAACTCGAGACATTTGTGAAACCACCTCTTTTTGTTTATTCTCACCTATCTTAAACTCCATGGAATCTTGTCTAAACTGATTTTTTTTCTTTCCTGTTTGAGGTACCAGATTTCTAAGAACTTAAGTTAAACAAATCAACTGGAGCGATCAATGTTGTGTGGAACAAACCTAGATATTATTTAGGTTACTTTTCTGTAGTCTCTACTGCTTCAAATGGGTTGGTAAGGCCTTGGTAATAGAAGTTGTATCTTAGACCCGAAGAACAATAATTTTCTCCAGAGCTATACAATGAGGAAATTTTGAAACACCATGTGCAAGAAATCTTAGTGGTGATACACTTAATTCATAAAGGTTCAGGTCATCCTCAGGATTAGCTTTTCTCTTCCATTTTCATCAAGTTGAACAATGCAACAAGATTTTTGAAACCAAATGGGACTTCCTTTCAGCAAAATAGGCAACAGACCTCATGTCTACTAAAATGTCTTTGAGTAGAGGCCTCGAAGAGAAAGGAAGCCATTTTGTATTCTTCTTTTTGCAACAAAAAATATGGTAAAATTTTACAGATAAAAGAACAGTAACACACAGTCAGAATCGGCTTATTGAATCACAGCTTACAAATTAGTATAAATCTGCATAGGTAGTAAGTATTCTGAATTCTGAATGACTTTCATGTTTGTATGTTTAGAGAAGCCCATTTTGTCAGTTGTCACTCTCCACCAATAGCCTTGTAAGATGAACAAGCCAACTGGTAAGCTATCTCCAGATTGTGTATAGATTTTGAAAGCACATGCTCTTTTTTTTTTTATAAAGATGAAATGACTAAGTGACCACTTGGAAGTTTCAAGTTATGACTTGAAATTCAAGATGTCCAGTAAAGTTTCCTTAGTAGATGGCTTGTTATTTTTCAACACTATGACATTTATTGGTTTGTCTCTAGATTATTTTTTTCTCAAAGAAAATTTGATCACAGTCATCAAACAACTATTGAACAATTTACCAGTCCTTTAAAAAGACAACGATCTCTCTCTGTGAAATGTTTTTAGTAGAGTGTATTTTTGAAAAACCAGATAGATGTTACTTAAAATGCCGATTAAGGAACTCTGTACTGTAAAGGAGCCAAATAGGTTCATTGGCTTTACTCGTTCTAGCTCACTGTCTCTGACTCTCCAGCTGATGTAAATAAATAACCATCAATATGTTGTTCTGAACCATTATGAACAGTGGAGAGATTTTTATCTTGGACGATGTAGAATATAGAGGGGTAGGTCCCAGTCGTGCTCATCATATTTGCCTACTTGGACACCTTTCTAGATACAAGAAGCTTTGTGAGCCAACATCCATTCTTCATGTCTAAAATATGTAGGTTAGTAGTTCTTAAACTTTCATGTGTTAGATGCAATTGTGATTGATCCCTCCACTAAGGAACCTGCTTACCCCCACAGTAGGAATGCTTTTGAATTACAGGCTTTTCCTTATATGCATTTATGACAAGTTTTAGGGACAAGTCATAGTAGTACTCTTGGGAATAAACTTAACTGTCATGGCCTTAAAATACAAAATACTTCAATTCATAGCTGAAAAGAAACTTTATGATTTCTGTAATCATAAAAAGAGGTCATAAAAAATTGTAGTCGGACATTTAGGTAATTTACAATTGTTCCAGAATGATAGTAAACATCTCTATGCAGAAATCTCTGTTCAACTTTAGGTTATGTTCCTAGGATAGATTCCTAAATCTGAGTCAAAAGTTAGGAATATTTTTAATGCTTTTGTATACATTGCCAGATGGCTTTTCAAAAAGACTGTATCAATTTTATATTCTCATAATGCATCCTGATGCTGTCTTACCATTTTCTCACTAGCTTTTTACATATTTTTACTTTTAAGAATCTTTGCAGTGGCAACTCATCTTAGTTGGAGGTTTTAATTATGAGATTTGATTCTTTAAATATATTTATTAGCTATTTTATTTCCTTTATGAATTGTATTTAGGTCTTTTGTCTCTTTTTTGAGCTTTTAAAGTATTTTAGGAATCAGCTGGCATTTTTCCAGAGAATTATCAATCACTCTTAAATAAATAAATCTCTATTGCTACTCCTTCTTGGGCAAACTAAAGTTGCTCATACGAGAAAAAGAAATAACCCAGTTACTATTTATTGTCTACATCTCAGTCCTTGTGGCTTTAGATGTGGAAGCAACCTTATGTTTCACCTCCAGCACATCCTCTGAAGTATGACAAGATTCATCGAGTTAGTAGTTACAGACTTCTTGTCCTCAGTTTTAGCTGCTTTGAAGGATGACTGGAGGTGATTCCCAAGTCTCCATGGTGAATTTCATAAATACAGTGAAGCCCAGGTTTCAAGTCAGCATCACAGACTTACCATTAAAATTTAGTAAAAATTGGTACTCGTTTCAGGTGATTAGCCTTGTCATCATAGTTCTGGCTGTAACAATGGTAACTATAGTTAATTACATTTGCATGATGTAGCTTACTTTGCTCAGTTGTGTGTGTATGTGTTTGTGTATATATATAGAGAGAGAAGCTTTTATCTTTTTCCACAGTCACAGCTACTGAGTTTATTCTTCAATTTTCTTTCATTGTATTTACCATTAGGAAGTCTTTCTCAAAGCACTTAGTAATCATAATACAAACCCTAGACAGCCTTTGTACCTTACTGATGTACGTACAATAACCATTGCTCCGATGATAAAAAGACTCTTACCTAAATCTAGTGAGAGGAAAAATCATTTGAAGACCTTCCTAGAATTGGGGAGCTTATGAAAGAATGAAATTCATGTCTGACTGGCAGTGGAGTCAGTATTTTCACAGCTTCATGTAATTTGTAAGTCTGCCTGATATCTTGGTTCAAAATAATCTGTCCTATTCCTGATTCTAAGAGCAGCAATCTACGGCTGGATGTTACAAGTATTTCCATAAGGGACTGTTCACCTTTTCCTGTAGAAGAGTTGATAGGTTATCCTGTTGGACCATTTCCACATGTGTGCAAGTCAGTGTCATTATGTTGGTTAGAGTGTGGCTTTGATAGCATCTTTCTAACTTTGTTCATTTTGATAATAACCTTGTCTCGCTAGTGATGGTTTACATACCTCTTCATCCTAGGAACGCAACTTTTTCACACGATGCCTCATGACTTTCTAGTGAAAGATAATTGTAGCATCTTCATCCTATAAATGTAGAAACTGAGAGTCACAACCACAATGTATTACCAGACATCTCAGTTACAAGACTGCCTACCTGCCAGGTTTCCTTCCTCTCAGAGAGGACCTTTCTCTATTAAACCACATTGTTTTCCTTAAAAACTGTTATATCTGGGCCAGTCATCTTCTTGCATTCATATAACAGTGCTGTAAAGATTTGCTCTGTAGATCAGATTCTGCCTGATCTTGAAGAGATTCCCCCAATAGTAATTTAAGGCCACTGCATTCTTCAAGTACTCAGGACAATGATATGAAGAATTTTTCATTGGAGTTGGACATAGCTGAAGGCTGACAATCTCCTCATAAAACTCAAACCTTTTCTGCTCATCCTGGGCAGTATATTTGCCGAGTCTTCTCTTGTGAACTGAGAAGTAAGAAAGTTAAGTCCATGGGTTGAATCACTCTTTGGGTGACTGGCATCATATTTGCCCTTAAATGCTCAGGGTGAATGTACTTGATAATGTGGAACAATCTGAAACTACACAAGTCATTCTCTGAGTCTAAGTTCATAGTCACAGATGTAAAGAAGTTAAGTGGAAACAAATTAGCACACTTGTAGGTTCAATATAACTTATTTTCAAATATATAGATAAGAATAGGGATATATATTTCTGTTAGCCTTAATCTTACCAATTCCTTATATTTGAAAATCTTAGTAGAGTTCAGAAGAAAATGTGTGCAAGACCCTTTTCATACTCTATGTTAGGTTATGTTTTAATATTTTACTACTTTGAGTTGGCTTAAAGTCCAAACAACCTACTATGGACCACAAAATATTTTCAGGTAATTTAGAACTATCCATGGTCAAGTCTTGGCTAATCGTCTTAAGCCTTTGGTATTTGCAAATATATCCTACGTGACACGTGGCTGACCAAAAACAAAACCAAGCAGTGAACAAATAGCACAGAGATGTCATTTAAAAGAGACATCTGAGGAAAAATTTTAGGGTTGTAATAAGGTCTCCCAAAACATCTCTAGTTGGAAACAGTACCATAAAACTTATCGCCAATGGGATAATCATATAATCTATAAAATAAGTTTTCAGAAGCATTTCTGAATTTTTTGTCCCAGTATGAACTGCTTTATGCAAATATTGAGGAACTTCTATTACACAATGTTCTATCAGCTAGCAAACACAAAAACTACTTGATATTGACAATTACATCAGAATAATATATTGAGATTAGGTAAATGACATGAAATTAACCTTCTTTGAAAATGAGAGTTTGCAGTCACAGCATAGATTTGCTGTTAGTGAAGGAGTACACATCTAACATTCAACTACATAATTTATACAAAGAATTGAAATGGTGATTGGGAAAGGTTTTCTTTAAATTATATTCAGTATATTTTTATCTTAACAAAACACATTTTAAAATCTAGGAATGTTTGCATTATTTTTTCATTTAATTTTATTTTGTTTCTAAAAGAAACTCCAGCCTTTAAATAAATGAAACACAAACTGAATTTTTACATGGTAGTCAGCGATGATTTTTTTTAACTAAGGATTTTTTGGTTGTTTTTTGAGAGAAAATATAGAACTAAGAAAACCTTCCTCATAAAACTTTATAAGTGAAACTTCTTTTTAAATATGCTATTTTATGTTAAGTATTTCATCTCTCTGTCCTTATTAGGTGTGTCTCATCATTAGAAACAGTGTTACTAAATAGTTGTAACTTTACAGTTTCTTTGACTAATGATGCCTTGGACTAAAGTTTCATTGGGTAGGATTAACTACGTTTTAAGTTGGCAAAATGCCCTTATAACATAATGCCAGAACTTAATGAGAACCAGACGTTAACTTCAAGGACCTTCATAATTTAATATGAGGCATGCTTATATTCTTATTATTTTACTGTGGTGTCCTATTAAAAATAAGTTATTCTTTTTATCTTTGTTCTTGTGATAAACAGTTGAACTCAGCAAAGTTTTACTTATTGAATCTAGGGTCTTACGAGTAAGACTTTTCCATCCTCAAACAAGACAGACACTTTCCGATCAGAAAGAGCAGAAATGAGAACCATCTCCCTTACTTAAAAATCTCATGGCATCCTTTAATCTCCTGTGACTCTGGTTTCCTGTGGCTCAAATCTGTCTTCCTAACCTGTGGTCTATTTCTTTTCCATGTCTTATATCAGCCACTTCTCCATTGCCTGGATTGAAAAGCTGACCAGCTATATCCCTGTAATGAAAGGATCTTGGGAATATTGAGTTTCTTACGTGTGGGAAGGATGGAGAGCATGGATTAGAACGGAATGTTGTATTTGTGGTACTGATGACTCTGGTGTCTAATAGCTATACCTCACAGGAAGAGAAAGCTTAAGTTTTGTGAAACTACATGATAAATTGGAAGTAGGGACAGGTAGAGGAGGAAGAAGAGCTGACGGGAGGATTCTTTCTAGTCTGTGAGGAAGAACCTTCCTGTCCTGAAGGTGTATAGCACCAAACTTCTAATGCAGATGAACTTTCAAGCTCTTTTCTGTTCTAAAAATCCCATGATTCCTATATGCTTAGAACCCAAAGGACCTAAAGCAAATGCCTATATTCCTGATTCTTTTTTCTCACAGTCCTACGTAGACATACTTGCAAAGAAATGCTGAGACCTTATAAAGACTGGAAACCATACCACAAGATGGAAGAAGTAAAATACAGCAGAGGCAAAAGGAAAACTGCATCCCAAAACTCCTGATGGAGGAAAACCTCAACTATTTAGCTGTGGTCTGTGCTTCCTAGTGGCTAAGGCAAAGAGGGAAATAGGATAACAGGGTGTGATTTTCTGGTAGTAAAACACACACCTATCAGCTCTTCAGAAATAAGCAAGCATTTTTCTTGCTCTCAATAAGACCAACTTGCCTAGGAGGTTTGTATAAGAAGCCATAAGCCACATAAAAATGATGTCCTCATGAATTTTTATAGAAAATAAAGTACTCAACATATGTCATTTCATTTATTGGCCTTTGGAGAACACTGAGGGAATAATGTTAAAAGCTAGACGTTTTCTTCTCCCGTGGGGGCAGGGAGAGGGGCGTTTGAAACTTCTGGTATATTTACTGTAGATAGATGCTTATTTTCTTTTGACCCACTGACATATGGAGCAGTAGAAAGATGTAAAGATGTCTAGTAAAGGGTAGCATTGTTAAAAGGAGGAGGGGATAAATGGAATTTTTGTGGCAGAATGATATTTGCAAGACTGATCAGGCCGCTGGGAGGTTTTTAAATATGCCAGTTCCCTGTAACAGGAAGATCAGTCTCTGTTTGAGACAGCATATCCAATTTAGTAAATTATTATTATTCCGTCAAAATTAACGTGAACAATTTTCTCTTTGAGGCTGCTTTTTCCATAGGTGATGTTTTCCAGATGGGCTTTGTATAAAACTCTTAATGTTTTGTGTTTTCTTTCCTAGAGAAAGAGCCTTTTCTGACATGTCTTCATTTCTTTCTCTTCCCCCTGTTGTAGGGAAGAGAGCACCAAAGGCAAAGGAGAGAAAGAACAAGAAGAAGAAGAAGCTGATAGAAAGAGCCCAGGAGCAACACAGCGTCTTCCTAGCTACAGACAGAGCTAACCAGTAAAATAAAAGACACAGGGTGGTGTTTTTTTTGTTGTTTGTTTGGTTGGTTTTTTTTCTTGGTTGGGGGTTGTTTTTGCAAAAGTGCACAAAGCTACTCTCCACTCCCGGACACTGGTGGGTTGCAGTTGCGCTGCTCGGACCAGTACCTGTTCCCAGTCACGTTGTGAGAGGAGGAGCCACGAGCGTGGTCTCTGTGTTATTTATGCTTTGATTTGCATCTGGAGACTGTGAAGGCAGGAGCTTGCGACCTGCAGCAGTGGCAGCAGGAGTAAGTGTACAGCATGTGACTCAGCTCGCTGTGCCCCCAGAGAGAGCCACCCCTGGTCCCACAGAGGGGCAGGAGGTGTGAGGTTGCAGACCCCCCACTGGAGAATTGACTTGTGCATATTTATGGAAAGACAGCGCTTGGCAGGCAAAGTGCTATTTCGCTTGTGACATTTCTCATATTGCATTTTCAAGGATCAAGGTATGTGGATATCTGCTTAGTGTTACCACACGTGGTTCCCAACATCTGTTACCTTCCAACTCTTGTGCACGGAGACTGCTTTTAGCTGGGGTTCCGCTGCAGGAATTCCCGTTCAGTTTCACAGCAGCTTGGATGTGTACATACTCTGCTGGGGCTACATATAAACCTCTTATTTACTGTATTTATACTTTCTTCTGTGCAACAAGTCATACCTGATTAATATTATGTCACTTTGTTTCTAGTGGTTCCTAACCATTGTCTGGTAAATGACTGTTCTAGTTTTGCGAATTGATGAATGTTTTTCTGCCCCTTGAAACTTAACTTTTCTTTTCTTTGTGGGCTTATTTCTCATTGTAAGGATAGGATAAGCTAGTTTGTACATAGGGTCAAATGACCCCTGTCAGAGAATTTGAATATCAATAGACCTTCCCTACTCCTGACCCCAGCTAAAGCTTGAGGCCTCTGGCAGTCAGAAGCCGAAACTCCCTTTGAGTCTAAGATGTGATGACTTTATGAAACACAACTGAAAACATGAGGAATTACATGCAGTCACTTGTAGTACTCATCATGCAGTTTCACAGGTCAACTAGAGAATTTTTCAAACTTTTAATTGCAAACTTCAATCTGTATAGTTTCCATTTAAAGCAGTTCCTGACTTGCAATGACAGAGCATCTACCAATATTCTTAGGTCAGTGTAGAAATTACCATCTTATGAGACCATGCGTAGAATTGGAGGAGAAACATAATTCCTACAACTGCTGGTCAGATCTTAACAGGACTCCTTTGAACCAGAATTTCTTTCTTATCCAAGACAGAGAGGAACACTGTGCAGACTTCCCAGGTGACTTTCAGAGCAGTTGTTTCAAAAACATCACTGTCCACTTGGGGGAATCAGTTCTTAGAGGGTTTTGAATCGGCTTCTTCCAAAAGCATCACTATCTTCCTGGATGATCCAGAAGAAAATTAGAACAAAAAGGAATGGCCGCAGATTTTTGAGGAAGAAAACAAAGGTAAAGCCTTTTTCTCACCTTGCATTTGCTAAACTACCTCTTCTGTATTTTTGTTTAACTTTTGAGTCAAAAGCATCTTACCAATAAATATGAATGTCAAATACGTCATTATGAAAATACTATTGCTATGAGATAATAAGCCATATATGAATGTTGTATACAACTTTAGGGTTTGCATTTAATCCTAAAGTGTTCACCTCCTTTCACATCTATTTACACTATATTCCTATTTACTAAGTGGGGAGGGGGCTTCTTTATATAGTGCTTCATCGTTAATAAGTCAATACCTGTTCTGTTTCTGGGATGTTCTTTTAGTGCATTAAAAAAAATCAAAATTATTCTTGTGGAGATATTCTTTTCTTTAGAGATATATTTAGGGGAAAAACAATATTTAACTGTACCCCCAAATATTGGTCCTTAAAAAAAAGCAGACAAATTTTTAAAACCTATGTTTGTAACTACATGTAGGACACTAACTAGTTTAGCTATAAATTGCACTGCAGCAGAGTGATTAAGAGTGGGGATTTTAGAGCCACACTACCTGAGGTCTAGTCTAGACTCTGAGGGTCGCCTGGGGCAAATTATTTCATCTCCCCAGATCTCAGTTTCCTAATCTGTAAAATGGAGGCAACAATATTACCTACGTCGTAGGGCTATGTCTTAAAGACTAAGTAAAATATGTGTAGGGCTGTGTCTTAACGATTCAGTTAGGTAAAATGCATAAAGTACGGTCAGCACAGCATGGTATAAACTAAGCAATGCACAAGTTGTTACCTGTTACTCTTGTTGCCTCTGTCCTTAGCTATTTATTTCAAAAATAATTCTCCCTACCAACAAAATAGAATATATTTATGAAATCATCACTTCCCTTCAATCTATTTTTTTTATGTCTGGATATTACTTGCTCAAACTTTTACTCTTATGGGAATTGATTAAAGCTACCTGATTTCTAAGCCTTTACTTATAAGCAAATACAAACCAACAGAGAGAGACATACTATAGAGTAATTTACAGCTTCATGGTAATTACACAAAGAAGATCTCGTGGTTTTCCACAAATGGCTATACCATTCCTATACTTCATACAATGTATGTTAAGTAGAACATATGAAACTGGTTTTCTTAGTATTTTCGGGTAGCTTAGCATCTGTAAAAGTAAAATATGGGACTACAACTTTCTCCAAGAAGCTTGAGTGGTATTCTGATAGGGATTACATTGAATTGTAGATTGCCTACAATCTACAATTGTAGGTAGTACTGTCATTGTAATCATACTAATTCTTCTAATCTAAGAAAATAGTATATCTTTCCATCTGTGTTATCTTCAATTTCTTTCATCAGTGTCTTATCATTTTCTGAGTATGGGCCTTTTGCCTCCTTAGATAGGTTTATTCCTTTGTATTTTATTCTTTTTGGTGTGATGGTAAATGGGATTTTTCCCTTAATTTCTCTTTCTGATAGTTTGTTGTTACTGTACAGAAATGCAATAGATTTCTGTATATAAATTTTGTACCCTGAAACATTACTGAATTCATTGATGAGCTCTAGTAGTTTTTTGGTGGCATCTTTAGGATTTTTTATGTATAGTATCATGTCATCTGCAAACAATAACCATTTTTACTTCTTCACTTCCAATCCCTATCAAAATACCAATGGCATTTTTCACAGAACTAGAACAAATTTTAAAATTTTTATGGAAACACAAAAGACCCCAAATAGGCAGAACAATCTTGAGAAAGAAGAACAGAGCTGGAGGAATCACACTCTCTGACTTCAGACTATACTACAAAGCTACAGTAATCAAAACAGTATGATACTGGCACAAAAACAGACACAAAGATCGACGGAACAGAATAGAGAGCTCAGAAACAAACCCACACACTTATGGTCAATCTACGACAAAGGAGGCAAGAATATACAATGGAGAAAAGACAGCCTCTTCAATAAGTGGTGCTGGGAAAACTGGACAGCTACATGTAAAAGAATGAAATTAGAACATTCTCTAACACCATATACAAAAATTTTTTTAATTGGATTAAGGACCTAAACTTAAGACCAGAAACCATAAAACTCTTAGAGGAAAACATAGGCAGAATGCTCTTTGACATAAATTACAGCAATGTTTTTTTTTGGATCTGTCTCCTAAAGCAAAGGAAATAAAAGCAAAAATAAACAAATGGGACCTAATTAAACTTAAAAGCTTTTGCATAGCAAAGGAAACCATTGACAAAATGAAAAGACGACCTACTGAACAGGAGAAAATATTTGCAAATTATATGACTGATAAAGGGTTAATATCCAACATATATAAATAACTCATACAACTCAACATCATAAAAACGAACAACCCAATTTTAAAAATGGGCAGAAGACTTGAATAGACATTTTTCCAAAGAGGAAATGCAGATGGCCAACAGGCACATAAAAAGATGATGCTCAAGGTCAGTAATCACCAAGGAAATGCAAATCAAAAGCACAATGAGATATCACCTCACACCTGTCAGAATGGCTATCATCAAAAAGAATACAAATAAATGTTGGCAAGGATGTGGAGAAAAGGGAACCCTCGTGCACTCTTTGTGGGAATGTAAATTGGTACAACCAGTATAGACGTTTCTCAAAAAACTAAAAATAGAGCTACCATATCACCCAGCAATGCCACTCCTGGATATATACCTGAAAAAAAACCCCACTAATTCAAAAAGATACATGCACCCCAACGTTCATAGCAGCATTATTTATAATTACCAAGATATGGAAGTAACTTAAGTGTCCATCAACAGATGAGTGGATAAAGAAGATGTGGTACATATATATCTACAATGGAATATTACTTAGCCATAAAAAAGAATGAAAATTTTGCTATTTGTAGCAAGATGGATGGACTTGGAGGGTATTATACTAAGTGAACTAAGTCAGACAAAGAAAGATGAATACTGTATGATATAATTTACATGTGGAATCTAAAAAATACAACAACAAACTAGTGAACATAACAAAAAAGAAGCAGACTTACAGATATAGAGAACAAACTAGTGGTTACAGTGGGGAGAGGGAAGAGAGAAGGGGCATAATAGGGGTGGGAGATTAAGAGGTAAAAACGGTTATGTATAAAATAAGCTACCAGGATATATTGTACAACACAGGCAATATTGCCAATATTTTATAATAACTATAAACAGAGTATAACCTTTAAAACTTGTGAATCACTATATTGTACACCTGTAACTTGTATAATATGGTGCATCAACTATACTTCAATAAAAAACCTTAAGTGGGGGTGGGTGAAGTGGGTGAAGGGGGTCAAAAGAGCAAACTTCTAGTTATAAAATAAGTCTTGGGGATGTAATGTACAGCATGGTGACTGTAGTTAATAATATGTATGGCATAACTGAAAGTTGTTAGAAGAGTAAATCATAAATATCCTCGTCACAAGAGAAAAAAAAGTTTGACAGATTAGCACTTAGAAAAAGCCAATTTTATGAATGTCTTTGTTCTTTTTCAAGATGCTAATATCAGTCACTGTAAACATGAAATTTTCATGTCTTGCTAGAGACATTTGGAGAAGAGTTAACACTCAGCCTCAAGTGTGTAATTTATATGTAAAGGTGATGTATGATTCTTTCAACAACTATATCTTTTTTTGCTTTAGAGGGGAGCTGTGAGTAGGAGAGAATGATACTTCTGTTCATTTTAGAGAAATTTGTGCATGGTGGATACACTTGATAACACCATGTTAGAAAAAGCAGAATTAGTAACCTTGCACATGTTGACCAACCATATTATCTTCCCTCTTCTTTCCAAAGGGATAACCATTCCATTTCTACTCTTGATCCCACCCCCTCTTTTGTGAGATCTTCAGTATCCACTCCTTTGATGGCTTCAGCCCTTCCTCTCCTTCCAACTTAAGGTATTCTTTCTTTCAAGGTATTTATCATCCAGTATCCTGAAAAAGTAGCTTACATTCATTGATGTCTTCAGCCTCCTCCTATTCTCATTTATCTTAACTCATTTAAGTTAATTGTTCTGACAAACGTAGCAATACATTTCCTTTGCTAAACAGAAAGGAAAATATTTGCCTCAATCCTTTAATGTGTTCTATCTGCTATTTCCACCAAGTTTGACTCCACTGGGCCCTTTCCTTGAGGAATTTTGTTTCTCATTTGGCTTCTGTGACATTCCTAACCTGGGTTTCTACTTCTCTGGCTACTCCTTTTCAGTCTTCAAGTTCTTTCTTGACTTAAATAAAAAATGTTGATATTTCAGGGGTAAACCCACTGCTTAACACTTTGGGTTTAATCTTTCCATCTCCTCACTCCACCTGGGAAATCTAACCTTATGGCTTCAACTACCAACTGTAGTTTTTGACTTATAAGCCTGTATCTCTGTCTCCAGGTCTTTGTTAACTATTTCCAAGCCTCTACTAAATATCTTGATCAGGGGGCCCCATACTTAGGCTCAGCATGTCTAAAACTGTATTTATTACTGTATCAGTCAGGGTCCAGTCAAGGGAAAAACCAGTCTAGGTATTTCAAACAGGAAATTTAACTTAATTGGGAATTGGTTATACAGGTGATGAATGAGATGAGAAGCTAAAATTGGGATGGTAAGACAACCAGGAGATTAGCAACAGCAGAAAGCCACTACCAAGAGGGGTAACAGGAAGAGCTGGAGTTCCCAGAATCCAGAAGGCAAAGCCACCCAGCTAGAGCTAGAATCATAGCTGAGGCTAGAGGTAGGGCCACTGAGGATGCTGGAACCAAAGACAGAAAGCTTGTATAGCAGGAGGTGAAATCTCGGAAAAGATTCCAGTCGCCAGGAGAAATGCTGCCGAAGGCAAAGTGAGAAAGGAAGAATACTCTGGCTTCTCCCTACTGCCAAATTCCAGTCTTCCACCATCTGCCATTGCCCAAACTTGCTTGGAAACCAGGGGCCCTCGGTAATGTAGTTCTCTGTGATGCTACAGCATAATCACTGGTTTGCCCCCCAAACAATTCCTCTTCCTGCCTTCTCCATTTAGTAATTAATATTTTTACCTACCTAGTTGGTTAAGCTAAGACCCTGTGTTCATCATTTACTACCGTTGTTCCATACATCTAATCTGTTACTAGATTCTAGTGAGTCTACCTCAGAAGCATCTCTTGAATTTCTCCTTACCTCTTCACCTTCTTTGTCTTAAACCTGTTTGGTTCTCTTTGTCTCTCTTCTGAACTGTTCCATTATTATCCTAAATATTCTTGCCCCAGCTTCACTCACTTCAACTTTTCATTTATGTTTCTACCATTTATTTTTCTATTAATATATTTGTTCTATTCTCATTTAAACATCATCCTACCCTTGTAGAATATTAAAAATTTTCATGTGGAATACAGTGCCCTTTTAACTTTCTTCTTGTTTATGTATTTTGTGGGGATTATGAAAAGACTGAATGAATGGACTGGGATGATCATTATTGTAAAATTTTCAACGATTCCTTTACGGTTAACTTGGACATGGTCTCCATATTTGTCGATACCCCTTGAATCATGAAGGCAGAGATGTAAGGGCAACTATGGCTTTGAAAGTAGATGGTAAACATATTAAATCTGATTGAGAGGTTAAACAGTCTGAAAAATATGTCAAAGATTTAGACAGATTCTCATATTAATCTATGATGAATCATTAAAGCAAACTGCCATGCACTACCTCCCCCAGCATTAGAACACATTGCTAATCACTGCTGAACTAAATACAAGTCTCAGAATCCCTCCCAATAAAGGTGTTCCAAGGAAACACTACCAATAGGTTGGAGTTGACGGGGACTTATAATCTTTAGGAGTTAAACCTTTTTGATTCCCAGGTCAATTTAAAGCCCTAGATGGTGACAATGTCTTCTCTCAGAAATACTCTTTGTGTATTCCATGAAGTATTTTTCAAACCTTCCCACTAAAGTGCCCTTAAAGACAGAGAAAAGTGAATTTACAACTCCAGGATTTTAACCTGAAGCAGGCTTACTTCAAATTTGAAGTGTCTTTAGCACCCTAATTTTAATATAAAAATTATTCATGCAACAAAAAATTTTAATACAAAAAAGTCATGCAAATTGTGCATTCTACTCAGTAAAATGGCTGTTTTTAAATATAAACCTACTCCCCCAGCCTTCAGCATCCCCCCAAAAACCTGGAGTGAAATCATGTTCCACGAAGATGTTTCATGCTTATTTGGTCCTGTGGCTTCACATACTCCCTGGCACATAGTCACTTATACTTGGAGAAATGCCCATCCCCCTTTAAGAAGCTCAGCAGTGGTCCTTTGGTGATGTTCTGAAGTTCTCTAATGGCCTAACCAGCTCATTCCTCCTTGGGCTTTATAACCTCAGCTTCCATGGCAGCATGCTGTCTGAGTGCACATCCAACTTGAATTTAATTCTCTTCTACTGGCTCCCTTTCTCCCTCCTAGTTTAGTTATAAACTCAGCCTTCTTCACTAGGTCTGTTTTGGAGAAGAGAGGTTATCAGACTTTTTCTGTAAAGGGCCAGAGAGTAAATATTTTAGGCTTTACAAGCCACATGTCTCAGTCACAACTACTCAACCTTGTACTATTGCAGCACAAAAGCAGCCATAAGACAGTATGTAAACAAATGGCTGTAACTAAATTGCAATAAAATTTTATGTACAGACACTTAAATGTGAATTTCAGTCTTCACATGTCATGATATATTACTCTTCTTTTGATTTTTTTCAATCATTTAAAAAAATGTAAAATTGTTATCTCACCAGCTATACAAAAATAGGTGGTAGACTGGAATTAGCCCACCGGCTGGGTTTGTTGACCGTTGATATAGAAGGTAACTTGTTGGCTCATGGACTGTCCTTGCAAACTCTTTGAGAGGCTGCCTCTAACTCTGCCTCAGCTCTCCACACTCTGCCTCTGGAGGCATCCAATAAATATATTGAAGGCATATGCCCTGTTAACACGACCCTGTGTATGGAGATAAGTACCAAATTTATATTTCCACTCTTGATGTCTCACTCCAGTTCTAGCTTTATCCCTTGTTGGCCATAGACTATTACTATATTTCTGGCCCAAACCTAAAGTGAAATAGTAAAAACTCAAAAAGCAAAAAATTTTTTTCTAAGTTCTCTCCTAACTTCTTCACTGCAGTAAGTAGATCCCTTGTCTTCTAGCATACCTGAGCCCCTGCATTCTATTCAGAGAGTCATATACTTTCTCTTTATCCTCTATCTCTTCAACATCAAGACCTTTCCATCCTTTCTCTGTAATAGGTGTACTCTTCTTTGTTCTTATTACCCTAATCTACATGAATTATTGCAGTGGACTCATTTTAAACACAGCCCAAAAGACTCTTTTTAAAATGATTATTTGATTACACTTATTGGCTTCTTTATACTTCTGGGATCTAGAATTCCTTAATTGTATCTCCCATTATCTTAGTGCCTTTTCTTTCCATTAGAGTTTGGTCTTCATTTCCTGTATTAGCCTATGAATACTGAGTATGCGTTGAATGCCTTTTTTTTTTTTTTTTTTTCATTGAATGCCTTTTAAGAGTAAAACTTTATAGTCAATAATTGTAGTGCCCTTGTTTTCTGGCTCGTTCATTTTAGTTGCTAGATGATTTTTAGACCAATGTTTTGTGTCATCTTGTGCTCCTCTACCAAGGACAATGGAAAAGATTACATGATAATGGCAGAAATGTCAAGGAAGACATCTCTCAGGGGCTAAACTTTGGCACAAAGCCTGGATGCTGAGTGTATGATGATCTGAGAAAGAAGTAGCCGAGACACTGGAAACAACCAGTGCAAAAGTCCTGAGGTGCAAACAGCATCAGCATGATCAAAGTACAGATAAAAGGGAAAAGTTGCTAGAGTACAGTCAGGAGGAACATGAGACATACATGAGGTTAGGAGTATTGAAAGGCAAGGTCATGAAGGGTCACGAAGGGCCATGAAGGCTTTGGTGAAAGCTTTTAGTCTAAGTGCTTGGAAAATCACTGGAGGACCTAAGGAGGGGACTGATGTGATTTGGTTCCTTTGCCCTATTCACTTCGGCTGCTGTGTAGAAGTGGGTTTTCAGAGTGAAAGCAGAGAGAAAAGTTAGGTTATTGCAGTAATCAGATGAGAATTAATATGACTTGGGCTGCTGGGTGGTAGTAGAGAAGGAGAGAAGTGGTTGGATTCAGGACATAGTTTGGCAGAAGAGTCCACAAGACTTGCCAATGAGATGGATGTAGGGGGTAATCCTAAAGGAAAAAAACAGGATATGTCCCCTAGGTCTCTTGTCCTATGCAACAGGATATATAGAGAAGGCAGGGAAAACTGGAGAATAAATAAATCCATTTTTCACATGCTAAGTTTAAGATGTCTGCTAGACATCTAAGTGGAGATACCAAGTAGGCAGCTGGATATAAATATGGAGTTTAAGTAAAAGGGTCAGGACTAGAGATATAATTGTGAGCGATATCAGTGTATAGATGGCACTTGGTACCAAGGAACTTTATGGGCTGATGCAGACAGAGAATGGACAAAGAGAGGAAAAGAAACATAGAAGCACTCAAGCTTTGATATCAACCAAAGCAGGAGGTACCAGTAAAGAGACTGAAAATGTGTCCAGGGAGGAAATCCAGGAGCAGTCAGCTACTAAGAGAGAGCACAAGAGCTGGGATTCAAGGCTTCCATAGTTCCTTTCCCCCTCATTTTAGAAAAAATATCAGGAGAAGTGAAGGACAATTAGGAAAACTTTGTAACAATCAAGGAGTTTGGTCTTCTCAATTTTTCCCCCTCATTTTACACTCCAAAAGTGAAACTTACCAATAGTTTACATTCTCCTTGAAAATGGTATCAATATTGGAAGAACTTAAGTCAATGCTTAAAAACCATGGAAATTATTCTTCACATAAATGTGATAATGATACTTAATTTTAGGTTACCATATTACCTATGAATTTCATCTACATTTATGATGAAATGATTATCTCAAGGGCCCTACAAAAAATTTTCTAATTTCTTTAAAATTTAATAAAATATATCAAGTGAATAATAAAACAAGACTTCTGTGAATTATAGGTCCTTGGGCTTGTAATTTTCAACAATGAGGAATTTTTAAACTTGTAATTATTGAGGTTGTTTTGTAACAGCTCTCTGATGTAAGACCATACATGTTTGAACAGAGTTAGGTATTGCACACACATACGCAATCATGGTATTTAACTGGAAAACAAGATAAGTGTTGAAGTACTTTTTTCAGTGTTCATTGTGTAAAAATAGGAGAGCTAAAGTTTTAAGAACTTGCATTACATTTTTAAAATTAAATAATGTTTCTAATCTTTTTTCCCATCACACATGCTTCTCCCAAGTTTACTCTCTCCTACATATTACTATCTGGAAAAACTAAATGTGGCAGAGACACCTAGTGCTTACTTATGTCTTTCTGACCATCAAGGAACATTGCATTTCTCAATCCTCTTACAGTTAGGTAGGGTCTTGTAATTGATTTTAATCAGTAAAATTTGGCTGGAAATTACGTGTGTCACTTCAGGGCTGGGGCACTTAAGAGTAGGTGTATGCTCTGCATGGTTTCTTTTCTTCTTTGTCTGTGATCATAATGGTAGAGCCACACGATGAAATAAGCCTGGATCTCTGAGTCACTGCACAGAAAACAGTTGCCTTGGGTAGTTGGCTAACCTAAATCTGATTTTACAAAAACAAGAAATAAACTTTTATTGTATTAATCCGCTGAGATTCTGAAGTCATCAGTTACCTTAGCATGGTCTGGCATTACTCTGTAATGCAGTGTTTCAGTTTACTGTTTCACTTTTCAGTATTTCACTTTTTCTTCAGATCAAGAAACTATCTTATTTATTAGTTGAAAGCTAATCAATAGATATAGAAAAGCAGAAAAGTCAAAAAGATATTTGATGAGAATAATCAGCTTGTATAAGTTTAGAATTAGAACAATGACATCTACTTTTAATGAAATGTCTCATTTTAATGAAAGAAGTTGACATTCTGATGATGGTGGTACAATAATTTGTTGTCAAACTTTCGCAAAGGTTCATACAATATTGTTAGATATTCAAGGCAACACATAATCTCCATAGCTTTTCTCCACATACTTACCCTATGCAACAAGTGTAGGCAGCCTATAAAATGCTATTAGTGGGGGTTGACCAAGATAGTGAAATGGGAGGTTGCTCAACTCTCCTCCTCCCACAGGCACACTGAATGTACAGCTACAGAGTCATTACCTCTGAAAGAGATCCAGAAACTATTGGAGTGACTCCTCCACATTGGGCAAATGAGAAAACACCCACAGTGAAATGCGTAGGAAAGGCTGAGACACGCTTTTACCATAAACCCTACTCCAAGCACAGCACCATATAAGTGAGAGGGAACTCCAAACTCCCAGCTTCTTCCTGAGGATGGAAGGGTTTTGACCCTATATTTAGCACCCCAGCTTTTAAGACTCCCACCTGAGGGACAGGACCCCAAAACACCTAGCTCTGAAAGTCAGTGACGCTTGTGTCCATGAGACCCACAAGACTATAGCAAACAAAGAAGCAGTGGTTAACTGGTACAAACACTCACTATGGCTATCTCCCCAGGGCTCAATGAAGAGGGAGCAGACAACTAGCTCATCTCCCAGTTTTTACCTGAAAGAGGTCCATCTGTATACTTTGAAAGCTGCTACCTGAGGGTTAAGCTTCTAACTTAGCACACATCTAGTGGCTACCTGTGATCATCCATGAAGACCACAGAAATCACTGGACACCTCCCTCACTGTCTTCCTGTAGCTGGCTACAAATCACTAGTATCTCCCTGGAAGGAGCTTCTAAACATGTCTGCACCCCAGCTGTTGTGCTGCCATCTGAGGGATGGATCCCTGGATTACCTGACTCTGACAGCCACTGGAACATCCACTCATGAATCCCACAAAAACAGAGTTCTTAAATGGCTACCCCCCCTTCAAGGGCTCAGGGCAAAGGGAAAAGGCAGAAATGCCCATCTCCTAGTCTTTCCCGGAAAGGAATATATCTGTATATTTTATTTTATTTTATTTATTTATTTTGCGGTATGTGGGCCTCTCACTGTTGTGGCCTCTCCCGTTGCGGAGCACAGGCTCCGGACGCGCAGGCTCAGCAGCCATGGCTCACGGGCCCAGCCGCTCCGCGGCATGTGGGATCTTCCCGGACCGGGGCACAAACCCGTGTCCCCTGCATCGGCAGGCGGACTCTCAACCACTGCACCACCAGGGAAGCCCCATCTGTATACTTTAAAAGCTGCTGCCTGAGGGTCAGGCTTTTAATTTAGCATGCATTTAGGGGCTGACAACTATTGTTCCTGGAGACCAGGGAAGGTGATGGACACTTCTTCCATTTTCTCCCTGTAGGCCCCTCCAAGTCACAAGTATCTCCATGAAAGGATCTAATATACACATCTGACACCCCAGCTTTCATGGCTGCTGCCTGAGGGACAGGCCTCTGGCTCTCCTGGCTCTGACAAGACAATGAGGATGGCATTCATGAGTCCCAAACAAATGCAGCAAACAAAGAAGCAATTCTTAACGCGTATAGGCGTACAACCCCTTTCCCTCCCCATCACGGCTAAAACTCCAGGCCCATACAGAGTGAACAGGCAAAAATGACTATCTCCCAGTTTCTCCCTGCAAGGGGCTCACCTACATACTTTCCCAGTTGTTGCCTGAGGGTCCAGCTTCCAATAACCTGCGTCTAGATGCCAAATATAATCCTCTCCTTTGGGACACTGATGGGTCTTGGCACACTCTCACCTACTGGGAGCCACTAAGAACAAAGAAAGCAGCTTGGAAACCCCAAAGGTTTGAGAGACAACCAGAAGCTTGGGCTGGGCTGATTTATGAGGTTCATCTCCTACACAGACCACATTTTCAAGACTGGGAGAAGTGGCTGATTTATCTAATGTGAGGAGAACAACACAGAGAAACAGATCTTAATGAAATGGAGATAAGGGATTTATCTGATAGTTCAAAATAATGATATAAATGTGTTCACTGAGGAGATGAGAGCAATGTACAAACAAAATGAGAATTTCAACAAAGAGAAAATATAAAAACATACCAAACAAATCACAGAGCTGAAGAATACAATACTAAGTCTAAAAATTCAATAGAGGGTTTCAATAGCAAACTAGATAAAATAAGAATAAATGATCAGTGAACTCAAAGACAGGGCAGTCATCCAATCAGAGGAGCTAAAAAAAAAATGAAAAAGAGTAAAGACAACTTAAGGAACTTATGGGACACTATCAAGTGGACCAATGTATACAATATAGGAGTGTCAGAAGGAGAAGTGAGAGAAAGAGCAGAAAACTTATTAAAAACAAATAATGACTGAAAACTTCCATAACCTGGGGAAAGAAACAGATATCCAGATCTAGGAAGCCCAGAGAGAACCAAATACGATAAATTTAAAGAGACACAGACTAAGAAACATTATAATTGTCAAAATTATAGACAAGAAGAGAATCTTAAAAGCAGCAAGAGACAAGCAACTTGTTATGTACAAGGGAACCCCTATAAGACTATGAGATGTTTCAGCGGAAACTTTGTAGGCCAGAAGAGAGTGGAATGATATATTCAATGTGCTGAAAGAAAAAAAAAAACCTGTCAACCAAGAATACTCTACCTGTCAAAGTTATCCTTCAGAATTGAAGGAGAAATAAAGAATTTTCCAGACAAACAAAAGATGAAGGAGTTCATCACAATTAATCTGGCTTTACAAGAAACGTTAAAGGGAATTCTTCAAGCTGAGACAAAAGGATGCTATTTAGTAACAGGAAAATATATGAAAGTAAAAAACTCACTGGTAAAGATAAATATATAGTTAAATTCAAAATACTATCATATAATGTGGCTGGGTAAATCACTTATAACTCTAGTATAAAGATTAAAAGACAAAAGTATTAAAAATAACTATAAAAAGAGACCCAGGCCAAGATGGCAGAGTGGGAAGACCCTGAGTTCACCTCCTATCATGGGCACACCAAAATTACAGCTATTTGCAGAGCAACTACTGATGAGAAAGACAAGAATCTAGCAGAAAAAATCTTCTATAACTAAAGATATAAACAAGTTGTGGTATAGTCAAGAACCATACCCCAGGGTGAGTGACCCACAAATGGGAGGATAATTAAAATTGCAGAAGTTCTCAAGGAGCAATGGGTCTGAGCCGCACATCGAGCCCCCAAACTTGGGGGTCCTACACTGTGAAGACAAGCCTGAAGAATGACCCAGGGTAGAAGCAGTAATTTGAAAGGAGCATGGGTCAGACCTACCTGCTGCTCTTAGAGAGTCTCCTGGAGAGGAAGGAGAAACTGAAGCTAATGCTGGGGACACAGACACTGGTGGCAACCATTATGGGAAGCTCATTCTATCACTTGGACATTGGTGCTGCCAAGCATCATTTTGGAAACCTCCCTTTAGTTATTAGCACCTGGACCCAGCTCCACCCACCAGCCTATTGGCACCAGTACTGGGACACCTCAGGCCAAGCAGCTGTCTGGGCAAGGACACAGCCCTACCCACCAGCCAGCAGGCTGTCTTAAGACCTCCTGAGCCCACAGTCACCCTAGGACACAGTCCTTTTCACCAAAGGGCCCAGGACCTGACCCCACATACTGGTGTGCAGGCACTAGCCCCAGGATACCCAGAGTTCTGCAGCCAGAGACACTGGGACCCAGCTCTGACCCCCAGTGATCCAGCTCTAGCCTCAGAACAAGTCTCACCCACCATTGTGCAAATACCAGCCTCAGGAACCCTTGGGCCCCAGCCCCGCCCACCAGCAGGCCGACACACCAACTCCAGGACACCCAGGGCCCTGAAGCCAGAGAACTTGGGACCTGGTTCCATATACCAGTGAGGTAGCATTAGCCCTGGGACCTCCTGGTCTCAGCCCCACCCACCAAAGGGCTAGCACTAGCCCTGGGACCAGCCACACCAACCAGCAGGCCAACAGTAGCAGTGAGACACCTTGGGTCCCTCAGCCAGCCACCCTGGGATCTGTCCCACCTACCAGCTTTGCTTACCAGTGGGTGGACACCAGCCCCATGATCCCCTGCAGCTCTGCAGCCTGCCTTGTCAGGACACAGCCAACACACTAGCAGGCTGGCATCAGCCCTGGGACCCCTTGGACCCCAGCCCTCCCTACCAGCAGGCCAACACCAGCTCTGGGACACCTTGGGCCTCTGAACCAGCAGCCCCAGGATCCAGGCCCACACAATGATGGGCTGACACCAGCTTTGGGACCCCTAGGACCCTACAGCCAGAGGCACTGGGACTTAGAGCCATCCACCAACAAACACCAGCTCTGAAACAGATTGGTCTTCTTAGCCAGCCACCATAACACTTAGAAATACTCACCAGTGACCCAACACCAGCTTTGGGACACCTCAGAACCCACAGCCAGCCATGTCTGGAACTAACCCCACCAACCAGCAGGCTGACACTAGATCTGGGAAACCAGGCCCTGCAAATAACCACCCCAGGAGCCAGCTCTGCCCACCAGAGAGCCAACGTTAGCCCTAGGAGCCCCTGGGGTTCTGCAGCCAGCTGCCTCATGATCTAGCCCTGCCAACCAGCAACCGGCAGCCTCCGCACAAGGCAGGGCCTGGCAACCAACTGGACCGGGGCCAGCCATGTCTACCAGACCACCCACAGTAGTCAGTCCATCACAACAGAAGCACACACACAGCCCACATGGGGGCTACCCCTAGAGCATATATCTCTGGTGACCAGAGTAGAATGTGCTGCTGGGACATACAGGACATATCCTACAAAAGGCCACTTCTCTAAGGTCAGAAAACATAACTGACCTACCAGATACATAGGAAGAAAACCAGCAAATTAGGCAATATGAGATGACAGAGAAACATGTTCCAAACAAGGGAACAAGATAAAACCCAAGAAGAAGAACTAAGTGAAACAGAGATAGGCAAACTACCTGATAAAGAGTTCAAGGTAATGATCATAAAGATGATCAGAGAACTTGGAAGAAGAATGGATGAACACAGTGAGAAGTTTAACAAATAGTTAGAAGATATAATGAAGAGCCAAATAGAGCTGAAGAATACAAAAACTGAAATTAAAAATACACCAGAAGGAATCACCAGTAGATTAGAAGATATAGAAGTATGGATCAGAAAGCTGGAAGACAGAGTAATGGAAATCACTGAAGCTGAATTGAGAAAAGAAACAAGAATAAAAAGAAATAAGGACAGTTTAAGAGACCTCTGAGACAACATCAAGCATACTAACATTTGCATTATAAGGATCCCAGAGGTGAAGAGAGAAAGTAAGGGGCACAGCACATATTTGAAGACATAATAGCTGAAAACTACCCTAACCTGGGAAAGGAAACAGACATCCAAGTCCAGGAAGCACAGAGTCCCAAAAAGGATCTACCCAAAGAGGACCACACCAAGACACACTGTAATTAAAATGGCAAAAGTTAAAGATAAGATATTAAAAACAGCAAGGGAAAAGCAACAAGTTTTGTACAAGGGAACTCCCATATGGCAGTGAGCTGACATTTTAGCACAAACCCTGCAGGCCAGAAGAGAGTGGCACAATACATTTAAAGTGATGAAAGGGAAAAACCTACAACCAAGAATATTCTACCCAGCGAGACTTTCATTCAGAATTGATGAGATCAAAAGTTTCATAGGCAAGCAAAAGCTAAAACAGTTCAGCACCACCAAAACAGCTTTATAAGAAATGTTAAAGGGACTTGTCTAAGAGTAAAAGAAAAAGGTGATGATGAGAAACAGGAAAATTTTATAAGAGGAAAAATCTTATTGGTAAAGGCAAATATAAAACAAAGGTAGTAAATCAACCATGTACAGTGCTAGTAGGAAGGTTAAAATACAGAGGTAGTAAAATCACCTATAACTGTAATAAGTAGTTAAGGGATACACAAAACAAAAAGATGTAAAATATGATGTTAAAAACAGTAATCATGGGAGAAAGTGAGTAAAAATGCAGGGTTATTAAAATGCACTTGAAATTAAGAGATCAGCAAATTAAAATAATCACATATATAAACAGATAGATAGATAGCTATATATAAAACTCATGGTAGCCACAAACCAAAAATCTATAATAGATACACACATAAAAATGAGAAAGGAATCCAAATGTAACACTAACAATAGTCATCAAATCTCAAGGGAAGAGAACAAAAGAAGAAGAGAGGAACAAAGAAGAACTACAAAAACAACCCTAAAACAATGAACAAAATGGCAATAAGTACATACCTATCTCTAATTACTTTAACTGTAAATGGACTAAATGCTCCAATCAAAAGACATAGTGTGGCTGAATAGTTACAAAAAGAAGATGCACATATATTCTGCCTACAAGAGACTAACTTCAGATCTAAAGACACATACAGAGAGAAACGGCAGGATGGGCAAAGGTATTCCATGCAAATGGAAATCAAAAGAAAGTTGGGGTAGCAATAATTATATCAGACAAAATAGACTTTATAACAAAGACTGTAACAAGAGACAAAGAAGGATACTACATAATGACCAAGAGATCAATCTAAGAAGATACATGGATTTTAAATATATGCAGTCAACATAGGAGCACCTAAATACATAAATCAAATATTAACAGATATAAAGTGAGAAACTGGCAGTAACACAATAATAATAGGGGACTTTAACATCCACTTACATCAATGAACAGATTAGCCAGACAAAAAATCAATAAGAAAATGGCCTTAAATGACACATCAGACCAATGGATATATATATATATATATATATATATATATATATACACACACACACACACAGCAGAATACACATTCAAGTGTACATGGAACATTTTCCAGGATAGATCACACATTAGGACACAAAACAAGTCTCAGTAAATTTAAGAAAATTGAAATCATATTAAGCACCTTTTCTGACCACAACACTGTGAGACTAGGAATCACTTAAAGAAAAAAACTGCAAAAAGACACAAACACATGGAGACTAAACAATATGCTACTAAACAATCAATGGATCACTGAAGAAATAAAACAATACTTGAGACAAATGAAAATGAAAACACAATGATCCAAAATCTACGTGATGAAGCAAAAGCAGTTCTAAGAGGAAAGTTTACAGTGATACAAGCCTACTTCAGGAAATGAAAAAAATCTCAAATAAACAACAGAAACTTACACCTAAAGGAACTAGAAAATAAGGGAAAAACCCCAAAGTTAGTAGGAGAAAAGAAATCATAAAGGTCAGAGCAAAAATGAATGAAATGGAGACTGAAAAAAAAAATAGAAAAGATCAATAAAACTAAAAGCTGATTCTTTGAAAGGATAAACAAAATTGATAAGCCATTAGCCTGACTCATCAAGATAAAAAGAGAGAGGGCCCAAACCAATAAAATCAGAAATGAAACTGGAGAATTTACAACTGATATCACAGAAATACAAAGAATCATAAGAGATTACTACAAGCAATTATACTCCACTAAAATGGACAAGTTAGAAGAAATGGACAAACTCCTAGAAATGTACAATCTCCCAAGATGGAATCAGGAAGAAATAGAAAACATGAACAGACAAATTACTAGTAATGAAATTGAATTAGTAATTAAAAACTCCCAGGAAACAAAAGCCCATGACCAGATGATGAATTCTACCAAGCATTTAGAGGAGGGTTGACACCTATCCTTCTCAAACTATTCCAAAAACCTGCAGAGGAAGGAACACTTCCAAACCCATTCTACAAGGCCAGCATCACCTTGATATCAAACCCAAAGATATCACAAAAAAGAAAATTACAGGCCAACAAAAATGAACAAAGATGCAAAAATCATCAACAAAATATTAGCAAACCAAATTCAACAATACATTAAAAAGATCATACACCATGATCAACTGGGACTTATCCCAAGGATGCAAGGATGGTTCAATATCTGCAAATCAATGAATGTGATACACCACATTAACAAATGAAGAATAAAAATCATATGGTCATCTCAACAGATGCAGAAAAAGCTTTGGACAAAATTCAACATCCATTTATGATAAAAGTTCTCAACAAAGTGGGTATAGTGGAATCTTTATCAACATAAAAATGGCCATATATGACAAGCCCACAGCTAACCTTATGTTGAACAGTAAAAAGCTGCAAGCTTTAGGATCAGGAACAGATGGATGCCCATTTTCACCACTTTTATTCAACATAGGGTTGGAAGTCCTAGTTAGAGCAATTAGGCAAGAAAAAGAAATAAAATGTGTCCAAATTGGAAAGGAAGAATTAAAACTGTCACTGTTTGCAGATGACATGATACTATACATAGAAAATCCTAAAGACACCACCAAAAAACTACTAGAGCTCATCAATGAATTTGGTAAAAATGCTACAAAGAAAATTAATATACAGAAATCTGTTGCATTTCTATACACTAACAATGAACCATCAGAAAGAGAAACTAAGAAAACAATTTTATTTACCATTGCATCAGAAAGAACAAAATACCTAGGAATAAATCTATTTTAAAAGGTAAAAGGAAAACTGTAAGACAGTGGTGAAGGAAATTGAAGAGGACAAAAAACAGATGGAAAGATATACTTTGTTCATGGATTGGAAGGGTTAATATTGTTAAAATGATGATATTACTCAAGGCAATCTACAGATTCAATGCAATCCCTATTAAATGTCATTTTTCACAGAACTAGGAATATCAATGGCATTTTTCATAGGACTAGGAATAATTCTAAAATTCGTATGGAAACACAAAAGACCCCAAATAGCCAAAGCAATCTTGCAAAAGAAGAACAGAGCTGGAGGTGTTGCTCTCCCCAACTGTACTACAAAGCTACAGCAATCAAAACAGTATAGCTTTATGTAACAGAATAGAGAACCCAGAAATAAACCAAGGTATATATGGTCAATTAATTTATGACAAAGAAGTCAAGAATACACAATGCAGAAAGTGCTGTCTTTTCAATAAATGTGTTGGGAACCAGGACTGTCACATGAAAAAGAATGAAGCTGGATCCCTAAATTACACCATATATCAAAATAAACTTAAAATAAATTGAAGACTTGAATTAAGATCTGAAACTGTAAATCTCCTACAAGGGAACATATGGGGTAAATTCTTTGACATTAGTCTTGGCAGGAATTTTTTTGCATTTGGCCAAAGGCAAAGAGGCAAAAATAAACAAGTGGGACTACATCAAACCAAAAAGCTTCTA
Organism: Orcinus orca; assembly: GCF_937001465.1. Taxonomy (NCBI): domain Eukaryota; kingdom Metazoa; phylum Chordata; class Mammalia; order Artiodactyla; family Delphinidae; genus Orcinus; species Orcinus orca. The sequence continues at coordinate 58,225,044 of NC_064575.1, read as the reverse complement.
CTCAGTAAAGGAAACCATCAACCAAATGAAAAGGCAACTTATGGAACAGGAGAAAATATTTGCAAAACATATCCAATAAGGGGTTAATATCCAAAATATATAAGGAACATATACAAATCAATAGTAAAAAAATAAATGACCAAATTTAAAAATGAATAAAAGACCCAAATAAACATTTTTCCAAAGAAGACATACAGATTGCCAACAGGTACATGAAAAAATGCTCAACATCACTAATCATTAGGAAAATGCAAATCAAAAGCACAATGCGATATCACCTCACATCTGTTAAAATGGCTATCATAAAAAAAAAAAAAAAAAAAGAGATAACAAATACTGGTGAAGACACAGAGAAAAGAGAACCCCTGTTCACTGTTGTACAGTGGTTCAGCCACTCTGGAAAACTGTATGAAGTTTCCTCAAAAAATTAAAAATAGAACTACCATGTGATCCATCAATCCCACTTCTGGATATCCATGTAAAGGAAACAAAGTTACTACTCATAGAGATATCTCCACCTCCATGTTCACTGCAGCATTATTTAAAATAGCCATGACATGGAAACTACCTAAGTGTTCATCTAGGGATGAATGGATAAAGAAAATGTGATATGTATGTGCACACACACACACTGGAGTAATTTTCAGTTATAAATGTCCATCAACAGAGGAATGGATAAAGAAGATGTGGTACATATATACAATGGAATATTACTCAGCCATGAAAGGAATGAAATTGGTTCATTTGTAGAAATGTGGATGGATCTAGAGAGTATCATATAGAGTGAAGTAAGTCAGAAAGAGAAAACAAATATCATACATTAATGCATATATGTGGAATCTAGAAAAATGGTATAGATGATCTTATTTGCAAAGCAGAAATAGAGACACAGATGTAGAGAACAAATGTATGGATACCAAAGGGGAAGGGGTGGTGGTGGGAGGAATTGAGAGATGAGGATTGACATATATATACTATTGATACTATGTGTAAAATAGACAACTAATGAGAACATACTGTATAGCACAGGGAACTCTACTTAATGTACTGTGATGATCTAAATAGGAAGGAAATCCAAAAAAGAGGGGATATATGTATAGCTAATTCATTTTGCTGTACAATAGAAACACAACATTGTAAAGCAACTATACTCCAATAAAACTTAATTAAAAAAAAAAGAAAACCACAATGAGGCCTCACCTCATATCTGTCAGAATAGCTATTTTCAAAAAGACAAGAGATAACAAGTGTTGGCAAGGATGTGGAGAAAAGGGAATGCTTGATCACTGTATGTGGGAATGTAAACTGGTGCAGCCACTATGGAAAACAGTATGGAGGTTCTTCAAAAAATTAAAAATAGAGCTACCATATGATTCAGCAATCCCACTTCTGAGTACTTATTCAAAGAAAATGAAATCAGAATCTTGAGGAGATAGCTGCACCCCTACGTTCATTGCAGTAGTATTCACAGTAGCCAAGACGTGGAAACAATCTAAGTGTCTTGATGGATGAATGGACAGGAAAAAAATGTGTTCCATACATACAGTGAAATATTATTCATCCTTACAAAAAAAAAGAAAACCTGTCATTTGTGACAACACGGACATTTGAGGACATTATGCTAAGTGAAATAAGTCAGACACAGAAGGACAGTTACCACCTGATAAGATTTGTATGAGGGACACAAACGTCAAACCCATAAATGCAAAGAGTGGGATGGTGGTTGCTAGGGGCTGAGGGGAGAGAGAAACAGGAGGGGTTGGTCACCGGGTACAGAGAGTCAGTTATGCAAGACAACTAAGCCCTAGAGATCTACTCTATAGCATGATGACTATAGTTAACAGCACTGTGTTGTAAACTTGAAAATATGCTGAAATGGTTGATCCTAGGTTAAGTGTTTTTACCACTAATAATAATAATAATAATAAAGAAGAGGATAGGGGGAAACTTCTGGAGGTGATGGACAGTTCATAGCACAGATTGTGTTGATATTAATTTCACGGGTGTACACTTATCCCCAAACTCACCAAGTTGTATACAGTTTATTGCATGTCAATCATGCCTCAATAAAACGGTTTTTTTTTGAAAAAAAACAAGAAACAAAAAGAAGGAATTCTGCCATTTGTGACTACATTGATGGAACTTGAGAGCATTATGCTAAGTGAGGTAAGTCAGACAAAGAAAGACAAATACTGTATGATCTCACTTAAATGTGGAATGTGATAAAAACTGAACTCATAGAAACAGATAACAGACTGGAGGTTTCCAGAGACAGGGGGTGACAGTGGGGGAAACGGATGAAGGGGTCAAAAGGTATAAACTGCAAGTTATAAAATAAAGAAGTTCTGGGGATATAGTCTATAGCATAATTACTATAGTTAACAATACTGTATTATATATTTACAAGTTGCTAAGAGAGTATATCTTAGAAGTTCTCATCACAAAAAAAATTGTAACTGTGAGGTGATGAATATTAATTAAACTTATTGTGATAATCCTTTCACAATGTAGACATATATCTAACCATTATGTTACATGTCTGAAACTAATTCAATGCTATATGTTAATTATAATGCAGTAAAACTGGAAAAAATAAAAATTAAATAAATGTTGAATAATGAAGATGGTAATCCCAAGGGTGAATTAAAAAGACAATACTTTACACTCATTCTTAACTAATATTAACTTATTCCAAAGACCAATCTCTTCACAATCTCCATTAAAATGGCTCTTGTTACCAAAACTAAACTAAACTAAAAAGCCAACAATGAGATATCACCTCACACCTGTTAGTATGGCTATTATCAAAAAGACAAGCTATCAAGCTGGCAAGAGAATGCTTGTACAGGTTTGGTGATAATGTGAACTGGTGCAGCCACTATGGAAAACAGTATGGAGATTTCTCAAGAAATTAAAAATAGAACTACCATATAATCCAGGAATCACACTTCTGGCTATAAATTCCAAGGAAATGAAATCATTATCTTGAAGAGATAGTTGAACTCCCATGTTGATTGTAGCATTATTCATAATAGCCAAGGTATGAAAACAACCTAAGTGGCCATCAACAGATGAATGGATCAAGAAAACGTGAGATATATATATATATGTATGTATGTATATAATGAAATATTATTCAGCCTTAAAAAGGAAGAAAATTCTGTAATGTGCAGCAAGATGGATGAATCTGGAGAGCATTATGCTAAGTAAAATAAGCCAGACAGAGGAAGACAAATACTGCATGGCATCATTTTTATGTGGAATCAAAAAAATTAAATAAAATCTTAGAAACTGAGAGTAGAAAAGTGGTTGCCAGGGGTGGGAGGAAAAGGAAATGGTTGGTAAAAATGTACAAATTTTCAGTCACAAGATGCATAATATCTGAGCATCTTCCTTGACTTACATCGTTATGTCCCAATAAACCCATCATAAGTTGAAAATACCATTGTTGAAAATACATTTAATACATCTAACTTACCAAACATTATAGTTTAGGCTAGTCTAACTTAAATGTGCTCAGAACACTTGTGGTAGCCTACAGTTGGGCAAAATTATCGAACACAAATCCTATTTTATAATAAAGTATTAAATAGCTCATGTAATTTACTGAATACTATACTGAAAGTAAAAATCAGAATGGTTGTATGGCTACAGAATAGTTATTTACCTTCTTGATTGTATGGTTTACTGAAAGCAGTGGCTAGCTGCCAGTGCCTAGCATCATGAGAGAGTATTATACCAAATATCACTAGCCAGAGAAAAGATCAAAATTCAAAATTCAAAACATAATTTCTGCTGAATGCATATCACTTTCACACCATTGTAAAGCTGAAAAATCATAAGTCGAACCATGGTAAGTGGAGGACCATCTGTATTTCATGGTGACTATAGTTGATAACACTGTATTGTATAGCCGAAATTTGCTGAGAGTAGAACTTAAATGTTCTCACACACACACAAATGGTAAATATGTGAGGTGATGCATGGGGGGAATATTTTCATAATATATACCATAATATATACGTATATCAAATCATCATGTACACCTAAATATCTTACAATTTTATTTACAATTATACTCCAATAAAGCTAAAGGAAAAAAAGAATGCTATTAATGACAGCTTACAATTATTCTTTGTTAATGAGGCTGATCTTTGACTGCCATATCATATCACATATCACATCACTGACCACCCACCCCACAAAACATCCCCATCAAAATCCCACATATTGGGCACTGAATTATGCACCCTCAAAAGCCATAGGTTGAAGCCCTAACCCCCAATGTGACTGTATTTGGAGACAAAGTCATTAAGGAGGCAATAAAGTTGTAAGAGGTCATAAGGTTGGGACCAAAATCCAATAGGACTGGTGTTCTTATAAAAAGAGGAGAGACTCCAAGAGAACTCATGCACAGAGGAAAGGCCATGTGAGGACACACTGAGAAGACAGCCACCTGCAAACCGAGGGGAGAGGCCTCAAGAAAAACCAAACCTTCCAACACCTGATCTTAGACTTTTCAGTCTCTGAACTGTGAGAATTAAATTTCTGTTACTTAAACCACCTAGTCTATGGTATTTTGTTATGGTAGCTTTAGAAGACTAATCACCATCCTGCACAAGATTCCCATCACCTCCTCCATGTAACCTTACTTTCCTGACTTATCATTGGTACCCTCCTCTGCTGAATTTCTATAGTAAGAATAACTTGAGATTTAATAGAACTTTTAAATAAAATACTTTAACTTTTTTTCAAGTGAATAATCTCATCAATTGATTGTAAATCTCTTGAGATGAGAGTTCATGCTATGTATTTCATCCTTTTATTCCTCAAAATTGCATGTATAGTAGTTATTCAGTAAAGGATTCTGTTAATGGTCCCTTTTTTAATTTTTTGATTATTAAAATCTGACTCATCTCAGAATCGCAAGAGTTTTTATGAGATTCACGAGTGAGAATTCTTATATAACTTGTAAGATTTTTCAATTATATTAAATTTCTCTTAAAGATGTGATTGCTATACTATAAATTACTATCTATCATATTTCTAAGATAACTGTGTTTCTGTGATTTTGCTCAATATTTAAAGAAGGTAGAAAAAAGGAATCAGGGCAATTTGTCTGTCTTAATTTACTTCATAATTTATCTGATTAATTCTCCATTCACTATAGTTTGCAAAGTGACATTTAGTCAGTTAAAGTTTTAATTAGGGAAGTAAAACATCTGTTTTAAATATGACAGCTTTATCTTGTGATGAACTTAATGATTTGGGATGAATAGCTATGGGTTTCTTTTACAACAAAGAGAAAACATGGACTCACTCATTTTCAATCAGAAATCATACCTAGAATTATATCAAAATAGTCTGAACTCTTCCATACATATATTCATTAAAGTAAAAGGGACAGGGCCCTGTGTTTCTCTATCCCTGTTTGTGTGTCTTTGTGTATCTCTCGCTACCTTTCTCCTCTCTTCTAGTTCTGTCAATCTGTGTTTGTCCCTGAAAACACACTTACTTTCCTCCTAGATATGTAGGCAAAATACTCCTGAAAGTTCTTGGTTCTCTAGCTTGTTCTGAAATTATATTATTAAGAACTTACTGAGCAAAACTCAACATTGATCAAATGGAAAAAGTAAGCACCACGAAGTTACAGCTCCAAGCAAAACCACTTTATGAGTGTGTGGCTGGACTGCACATTAATGACACCAGTGCCCAGGTGGCCAAATTTATGTCCACCCTCTTGATCTGATCATACAGAGCAGGGGATGAATTGGTAATGAATCAGGCAGAAAACAGATGGTGACGCCATGTGTGTTTGCTGCTGAAAACCTACAAAGGGGAAACATTAAATATGTGTCTTTAAATTTAAATTAGTGCATTTCAAAAACACAGACGGTTGAGCTTTTGAAAATAGGCTGGCTGAATGTGTTTCATCTTATGGTTTTGAACTCTGATGTGTTCTGCGGAATAGCAACAGGCAAAATGGATGGTATGTTAGTTACCCTTTCTTTAGCTCCTCAATATCAGTGGTGCTCCACTATAATTAGGTGCTTGTGTGCAGTTCTTTGTCATTAAATTTGCTACACCCTAATTAGGAAATTTAGAAAATTCAAAAGACCACCATCTAAAAATTGGCACCAATTATTAAATATATTTTCTCAGATTATATGATTTTTTTAACTCCACAGCACTGAGTTTAGTGCTGACATGTTTTTAAAACATTATTTTGATGCACAAACAGTATTTTATAAAAATTAATTAAAATATATAACATTTTACTGGCTGTACATATACTTCATCTGTACTGAAGATATTTGGATCTGACTCTATCCAGAAATGATTCTTTGATTTACACTCTGAGACAAATAAAACTGGTGCTCAAATGCCAATCCAAACACATTCCAGAATAATTTGGGGGGAAAGCTACCACAAAGTCACCCTATGATTCTGTGAGGGCCTTGGATGATTTAATATAAAACTACATATAAATGAGTATAGTTGAAGGTTGAGTAAAGTTTATAGCGAGTCCAGAATCTGGTCTGGACTCCTTAGACAATGGAGTTACAGGAAATTGGGGCCCAGATAAAAGAAGGATAGGAGTGGTTTTCTCCCCGCCACCTCATATCCCACATCTGCTCTGCATAAATCTCTGGGCTGTTATTACCTGGACAATTCCTTCTGTGTTCTTCCAGGTAAAACTCAAACTGTTCAAGTTCAAGGCGGACTCAATTTATATCTTGGACATGCCCGAGTTTACCTAAAGTGGCACAATTTCTTAGTGGTGCCAATTCTATACTACTGTATGGACTTATTTCTTAAATATAATCTCTCCCTTCCTTTTGGTTTGGTGGTGGTGATGATGATGATAATGGTTTTCGGAAAATTTATTATAACTTAAAAAAAAAAAACTTTTGTACAAAGGTATTAAAATCTTTACCAAGTGTCCTCACCCAGGAAATATGTTAAGTGGCAAACATTTTCACAAGCCTAGGAGACAAGGGGAAGATGAGATGCTAACGGAAACTTCCCAGAGGGTCCTGATTCTACTCTCTCTCCCAGATTCCCACCCTCCCTTCCTGCCCCTCATATTCTCTGTCTCTCTTTCTGTCTTTCTCTCTGTCTCTGTCTCTCTCTCTCACTCTGCCAGCCCCTCTGTTTTCCCATAATCTGTCTCAACTTGAGAAAAACAATTCAGGGAAAGTTATGGTCCATGATTTTTGTTGGAAATTATATGTTATTCAAAGAAGAAAAAACTCAGAAACAACAATAAGAATCTTTGCCTCTTGTCACTGTTTCAAATGTGCAAAGTTACCGAAATTAAGGTTCCAAACTGTCTCAGAGTCTGAGCAGCTGAAAGCGCAGGTTCATAAAGTTTACAATAGAAATAGGAGACCTTGATGGATTGACTTATGGAGGTGCTTCTGCTCTGTGATCCAAAAAAACATTGGTTACTCCCATTATTAGACTGAGCAATTCAAACTTATAATTAGATTATAAGTTCCCTGAAGACAGGGCTCTTGGGTTTAAAACACTGCTTTCCCAGATCACTTAACATAGGACTTTGCATATAATAAATAATGTTTCTGCAGAGCTTTACTATTTTTTAAATTGGGCCCCTACAAAGATCATGAGGTACAACAAGCAAGTAGTGGTATTCCCATTTGACACAACAGGAAACAGGCTGAGTGAGTGAATTTGTCCAAGTCCATGGTTCTTTTTATACCAGGCTATCAACTAATATTTGTTCACTAATGAATCTGAAATTGGCAGCCAAAATGGCTTACAAATCTGTAGAGGTGTTTCCTCTAGGCCATCACAACTAAATTTAAGCCCTGTTTCCATCAATTTATTCGAAGTTTTGACACCAAAACTTGGTTCTGTTTAATTTAAATTAAACATAAAAAGCATTTATAAAGCATATTTAACACTAAAGGTCAAGCAATATAACTCAAATTGAGATAAATAAGTCCTGCCTTTGTACATTCCTCAATCATTCTCAAAACACTTATGATGTCTTATTATATGCCAGTGCCTGCAGGGAGGGAGGACACATGGAAAATTCATGGTGCATGCCCTCAAGCATGAACTTTAGTAATGAAAACAGACCTACAAAGATATACTTGGGCACTTTGACTACAAAGTGTTAAAAGTGAGCTGTGAATAAATTACTCTGTTAAAACAAAGAAAGCTTCTGCCACCATTTCCAAAGAGACCAGTTCTTGTCAATTCAATAGTCCCAGTCTTACATATTTACTTTGGGATTTGTCACTATAAAGTTCTTCCCCAAGTCCAGGGAAGATTTGTTGTTTTCCTGCAATGTTAAGGTAGTTCAGTATGATTTGCAAAGTTGGATAGTTGGTGTTTGTCCACAGTGCTGATTCCCAGGCAATGTGTTTTGAAAGAATGTGATAAGGGAGCACTTCCCATGTTCAATACCATTGCATTTAAGGATTCACTGGGGTTTACATTTCTTCTTGGAAAATTCAAATACAGCTTAAGGGTTTTTGTAGTCTAAATACAATATTTGATATACAGGCACATAATTTTAGGTTAATACCTCTAACAAAGATGGAGGCATCATTAAATATTGAAAACTAATATTTTAAAACTTTTTTTTAACATCTTTACTGGAGTATAATTGCTTTACAATGGTGTGTTAGTTTCTGCTTCATAACAAAGTGAATCAGTTATACATATACATATATCCCCATATCTCCTCCCTCTTGCATCTCCCTCCCTCCCACCCTCCCTATCCCACCCCTCTAGGTGGTCACAAAGCACCGAGCTGGTCTCCCTGTGCTATGCGGCTGCTTCCCACTAGCTATCGGTTTTACATTTGGTAGTGCATATATGTCCATGCCACTCTCTCACTTTGTCCCAGCTTACCCTTCCCCCTCCCCATGTCCTCAAGTCCATTCCCTGGTAGGTCTGTGTCTTTATTCCCATCTGGTCCCTAGGTTTCTTCATGACTTTTTTTTAGATTCCATATATATGTGTTAGCATATGGTATTTGTTTTTCTTTTTCTGACTTACTTCACTCTGCATGACAGACTCTAGGTCCATCCACTTCACTGTAAATAACTCAATTTCATTTCTTTTTATGGCTGAGTAATATTCCATTGTATATATGTGCCACAACTTCTTTATCCATTCATCTGTCATTGGACACTTAGGTTGCTTCCATGTCCTGGCTATTGTAAACAGAGCTGCAATGAACATTGTGGTACATGACTCTTTTTGAATTATGGTTTTCTCAGGGTATATGTCCAGTGGTGGGATTGCTGGGTCGTATGGTAATTCTATTTGTAGTTTTTTAAGGAACCTCCATACTGTTCTCCATAGTGGCTGTATCAATTTACATTCCCACCAACAGTGCAAGAGTGTTCCCTTTTCTCCACACCCTCTCCAGCATTTATTGTTTGTAGATTTTTTGATGATGGCTATTCTGACCAGTATGAGATGATATCTCATTGTAGTTTTGATTTGCATTTCTCTAATGATTAATGATGTTGAGCATTCTTTCATGTGTTTGTTGGCAATCTGTATATCTTCTTTGGAGAAATGTCTATTTAGGTCTTCTGCCCATTTTTGGATTGGGTTGTTTTCTTTTTTTTTAATTTATTTTTTTTTATACAGCAGGTTCTTATTAGTCATCAATTTTATACACATCAGTGTATACATGTCAATCCCAATCGCCCAATTGATATTGAGCTGCATGAGCTGCTTGTAAATTTTGGAGATTAATCCTTTGTCAGTTGCTTCATTTGCAAATATTTTCTCCCATTCTGAGGGTTGTCTTTTCATCTTGTTTATGGTTTCCTTTGCTTTAAAAAATCATTTTAAAATATAGAAATTGAAAACAAAAATTATCTATAATCCCTTCTTCCGAAAGAGCATCACTTTTAGTATTTTAGTGTTTATTTCTATTTCTTAATGAATTTATACATTAAAAAATTGGAATCATAACAATTTAAGTATGGTTTTATAATTATTTTATAATTTATATTTATTTATAATTATTCTGTAATTTCCCTATATCATTAAAATAATATAAATATATAATACATTGTTTTTAAATAAACTATTTATTAGACATTTATTCCAAAGTTTTACTGTTATAGATGTAATGTGCTTCAGGAGAAAATCCTAGAATTGAAATTTTGGGTCAATAGTTTGCATATTTTAAGATTTTTGATTATTTTTCCATATTACCTTATGGCAAGTTTATCATAATTTCTATTCATTCACAAGTAGTGCATGAAAATGTCCTAAAAAATAGATTTTGAGATCTAATTGAAAGGAAAAAATTAACAAAGACAAGCATGTTTTATATGTAGAGCACAGAGATGAGAATAATGGTAGCTAATGGCCACTGTTTATTAGGTGATTCCATTAATCCAGTAAGAATTTGTTCATTTAGTAACTATCTCAATGAGATTTTTAAAATTTAATAATATGACATTTTCTACTCTCAGGAAGAAAGCTTTATGATCACACTATTCTAAACTTGTTCTTGGGAAAAATTTGTGGTTTTGATCCTTAATTTTTCATGGCTTAGTACCCAAAGCATTCCAGGGACATAACTGAGATACTTAAAATACACTGATTGAATCATTTAGATACAGACTTTAACTTGAAAAAAAGAAGTGTCTGTTCAAAGCTTGAAACAAAATAATAATGTATTATCAGGTTGTATTATGAGTAATCAAAGCTTTCTGCTTTCCATGAAACAATCAATCCATGTAACATGTGTTGAACTGGACCAAGAAATATTACAATCCCTTCCCTCCAAGAGCTCAACTCCAGTAAGAAGATAGACATGTAAGCAGGATCAGCTACATAACATGTGGCGCCCCATACAAAACAAAAATGTAGAGCCTCTTCTTCAAAAAATATGAATTTCAAGAGAGCCACATGGAGCTTTAAGTTAACATGCAGTGGAAGTGGTGATCTCATTTTGGACAGTTCTAATGGTTCCGCCAATTAGCATATAGTAATCAAGATAAACCTGACTGCTTTTAGCAAAAGTCTGCAGACACTGAATCAAACCTGCAGAAAAAGAAATAGACATATTTGGGCCTGCTGGATCCACCAGCTGGATATTAGATAGCATGTATTGCTTAAAGACTGAATCCAACATTTGGAAGGAGAGAAGAAAGTCATTTTCACGTATGAAGAAGAGTGAGGCAGACAAATGAGATGAACTCCAAATATGTTTGTGATTTTGTTCCCCGATCTATGGCAGCCAAGGAAATTCACACTTTACTCTTTTTTTCCTAACCCAGTCAAGACAATATAATTCTGAGAAAGCAAATGAAAAATATTCCAGCACAGGACATCAATCATTTTTTTTACAATAAGAGTGAACAGACCAACAGACCTTTTGGGTTTTCTTATTTGGATTAACTTCAACATCTAAAAGTTGCTAAGTAACACTTTTAATAATAAGAGATTTCAAGGCCAGGGAATTAATGATCCATGACCCTATTTAAGAGAAATATTAGTGCATCTTAAGGTGAGATGGCTGAATACAGTAATGGAACTTTGGGTAATACACTTAACCACTTTCATGTGCTACTTTTTCATTGCTGCTCAGGGTCAATTTGGCATGACACTCTTTTTCTTAGACAATTTACTGAGATTATTTCATTATTATCTCAAGTTAGCTAAGAATTACATGGGGAAAGAATAATACAGAGAGAATACCTATTGTATAGTCCTTACCATTTTGAAACAAAATTATTTCTGGATCTGTTAGGTATAAATGTTTAGAAAACACTAAGCACAATTAAACTTTTCAGTACATATCTCATGGGTTCATTTCAGTAACGCCAAACCAACACACACACACATACACACACACACACACACACACACACACTCCTCTCACAAACCTATTCCTGAGCTGGAAACATTTATCAAGTCTGCCTTGGACTTCAGCAACTTCGTTCTCCCCATGAAATTTAAGCCAAGGGCTCAACCACCACACAGAGAGGATACAACCTGGGCAGAGAATAATCTCTGAAGGTCTCCTGAAGCCAAACTTGGCCAAAACCCTGTCAGCTCAGGGTGAAAGGAAACTTCAAAAGAGTAAACAGCTCTGTAGATTAGTGGCCACAGGAGTTTTAAAGATGAATAAAACCCCCAAAACTGGCTTAGACTCATTCTGCCGAAAGCACAAAGAGTTTCAGAGAGAACATATCACCTTTTAAAACACATGTTCAATTTCTTTATAAAAGACATTGAATTCTTCATCTGAGAAACTTAAGTAGTAATTTACCTTCTAGCACCAGCAGTTAGACCCTTGAGTTCACACTGGACTACTTCTCACAGACTCTGAGAAAGGAGACCTCGGGAGAGTGGGAAGTGTTTTAGGGAACTCTGAAAGGAAATTCAGGAAGCGTTCATTTTGGCTAGCATATGAAAGCCTGGGATTCTAGAGCTAGACTTTTAGAAATTCTCTGCAGAAATGAAAATTGCTCATGAATTGCTGAAATCTGAGGTTTTATAATTTCTATGATAAACCCAGAAGGTTGCTCTGGAAGAGTGACTTTTCCCCCTACCAATATCCAGGGGGATATGATTGAGGACGATAGCACAGGGGAAGAAGCACTGTATGTTTAGGAATGTCCAACTGTTTGGGTTTCCAGTCAGATCTTTCTCAGTGGTGACCTGGCATCCGCCTTTCAGACATTTATATACTCTGGACATATGATACATTCATTGTAAAGAAATACCATGTGAGGTGTGATGTGAAATAACCCCGTCATTTCCCAATAAACTGGTCATTCTCACTTGCAGGTGGGTGACTCAACAATTTGAACTTGAGAATACATAACTAAATTCTCCTTCCTGTGAACTTTAAATAAATCTACAGACTTCATCACAAGGCAAGTAATATCTACAAGCTATAACATATCAGCTGTGACAATGGGTAAACTATTCCCAGGTATGAACCTCAGGTTTCTCATCTGTGAAACGCTTCAACAATCTGTTAGGAGTGTTGAGAAATCCAATGGGCTAGTATGCAAAGTATTTCCTATACGGTATAGCAAATACTTAATAAAGAAAAGCCATAGGCATATTATTCATTATAATGTCAGAGAACCTTTAAGCAACAGCCAGCATTTTGCATGACTCAACAGGCTTCATAAAGAAACTCTGCTTAGCAGGTGCTGACACTCTCATCTTTGTGCAACGCAATGTTCATTACCCTGTATGTGGACAGACAGGTTCATACAAAAGCTGATGGCTCCTGGGACTGCTATATTCAAGGACAGTTCTAGCCTGAACTCTCTGCTGGGATGAGACCTTCCATTCTCAATTTTCTCTGTGACTTTCAACCATCAATGATCATTCTCTCTCCTTTATCTTCACCCTGTCTCTCTGTTCAAGGGTAATAAATGCCTCTTGACTGGTTCTGGTGTCTCTAGTCCTTTAAAAATTACCACAAGACCCTAAGTTTCACTCTACTTACTGTACTCCTCACTGCACAGGCAGAACAATCATCAGACAGAAACAATAATCTCTATGCACTGCTTCCAGATTCCAAATTTGATGAAAAGTTAATTACAAAGAGGAAAACTGGGTGGTTGGGGACAAGGGTGGTAGGAAAATCTTATTTTTGTTTTTAAAAAATATATTGCTAAAGGTTTGAATGTATTCTATCAAAATGTTAATAAATTTAAAATTGGAGAAGAAAAATGTGAGTTATTCTACTATGAAGACACTGAGGAAATGGGCAAAAATTATTCATATAACGAGAAACCCAAATGACCACTAAGCACATGAAAAGATGCTCAGCTCTACTGGTAGAAAGGAACACGTCAATTGAAACCATATTGAAGTACCATTTCACACCCTTTCATTTGAAAACTTTTTTCTCACACTGTACATTTCATACCCCTGACTCATTTATTTTGTAACTGAAAGTTTGTACCTATTAACCTCCCTTACCTATTGCTCTCATCACCCAATCTCCTTCCCTCTGGCAACTACCTGTTTGTTCTTGGTATCTATGACTCTGTTTCTGTTTTGTTTTGTATGTTGTGTTTTTAGATTCCACATATAAGTAAAATCGTATGGTATTTGTCTTTCTGTCTGACTTATTTCATGTAGCATAATTCCCTCTGGGTCCATTCATGTTGTTGTAAATGATAAGATTTCATTCACCTTTGGGGATAATACTCTATTTTGTGTGTGTGTGTGTGTGTGTGTATATCATATCTTATCTATTCATCTATTGATGGGCCCTTAGGTTGCTTCCATATCTTGGCTAATGTAAATAATGTTGCAATGAACATTTTTATATATGGCTATGCCAGTTATTAGTGAGAATGTGGAAAATTGGGATTCATATAGTGCTGGTGGGAGTTCACATTACAATAACATTTTGGGGCAATTTGGTAACATCCATAAAATGGAAGCTGTGTATATTTGATGATCCAACAATTTCACTTCCAAGTATAACCCCAAGAAACTCACACATTTGCATATGGCACCTTATATAGGAACATTTAGGGCAGCATTTTTGAAGTAGCTTTTGTTAAAAGTCTACCAACCAGAGCAGAAATAAATAAGTCATGGAATGTTTACATGGAAGAGCATAGAGAAGTGACTGAACTAGCTCTATACATGTCAACAAGGATGCATCTTACAAATGCATTTGCAGGAAAATCTGGTTTTCAGAACACCTAAAGTATGAGGTCATTCATGTAAAGTTTAAAAACACACAAAGCAACATTGTATACATATGTAGTATATATGTATACATGTGTGGTAAAAATATAAAGAAATGCATGGGTTGATAGCAAATTCTGGATAGAAGTTACTTCTTTTGGAAGGGGCTACTGCTAGGAGGGAGATAAAAGAGATACATAGGAGATGTCAACTGTATTGACAGTGTTCTGTTTCTGAAGCTAAGTTTATTGATTTATTCTTTAAACTATTTTGTATCTGAAATATTTCATAATAATTTTATAGTATCTTTGAAATGTAAAATCAGATTTGGTTTCTAAGATGATCAAAATATGGGGGAAAGTAACTAACATCAGTTGGATATTTAATCTGTAAGACACTTTATATTTATTGTATACTTTAATTCTTATTGCTATCTCCCATTTTATAGGTGAACAGTCGGAAGAGGTTTAAGTACCTGAAAGATATTTAAGGTTATAACTGAGATTGGTTGGCTCCAAAGAGCTACAGACAGGACATTACAGGGAGAGGCGGAAAAGCTCCAACTCACAGAAAGGTCACCAAGGACACCCATAATAGTGGACATGACAAGCCACTTTCCTCCTTCTGTTTTATCTTGTAAGTCAACACCTCTGCCACTTTCATTTCTCATTTATTCACATGTATCTACCCCAGTAGACAATAAGTCATTCAAGTTCAAGGTCTATGTCTGATTCATTGCCATAGCCTCATGCTGCAGTCAGTGCACCGAGCATAGTGGGTGCTAAGTACATGCTGGCTGGATGGGTGAATGATAGACAGTAACACAGATGTGCCAGTATGATCAGATAGAGACAATCTTATCATTCATTGCTATGAATGTGCTGATTTCAACACATAAAAATCAGTATGGACAAGAAAAGGTAAATCAAAAACAGAATACTTAGGCTCAGCTGCAAAATGAAAGGGAGCTACATGTTCTATTATGGGGAGCAAGGTAATTCCCTTCAAAGTGGTAATTAAGGAGATGATTCTAATTTGAAACTAGCTCCCTAATTGGTGTTTGGCTTTTAGAATTCTCACAGGCCTTTAATTTATATATATTTTGTTTAACTCTCTATAGCTCACCCCCCAACCAACAAACCTCCAAAATCCTTTCTTAACATTGAGGAAGTGAGTCACATAAAGGGTCAAAGAATTATAACTTATTCCTCAGAACATTATTTCCCTGTCTAAAATCTCAAAAAAATTATGAAAATTTGTGAATTAAAAGTATTGATGTTATGAAAAAGGTTTTATATTCAAATGTCACCTGTCAGATCTTCCCTGACAATCTAAATTAAAATAGCAACCTCCTCCCCAATCATTCCTGTCTCCTTCCTCTGCTTTACTCTTCCGGGCAATAACATGGATCTATTTGTCTGTGTGTTAAGCATTTCATCCCCTCTACCCCTAAATTTTAATCTGACAGGGTGGAAACTTTGCCTTCATTGTTCATGGATATATTCCTGGTGCCTGGAATAGTGCCTAGAAGATAATAAGTCCTAAATAGATATTAAATGAATGGATGAATGAGAGTCAATCTTACATTTGCAGCAATAATCCTCAGCCAGATTTTCATTTAAAAAATGCGAGTCTCCCTCCGTGACTAGATTTATCCATATGATCAATATCTTCAAATACAGTGAACAGCCAAGAGATTCTTCTTTTTCCTTTCTTTTTTCTTTTTCAAAGATTTATTAAGGTGAAATTGACATACATGTTTAAGGTGTACAACTTGGTAACGTTTGAAATATGTAAACACCCATGAAATCATCACTACAATGAAGATAATGAACATATCCATCACCTCCAAAAGTTTCCTGTGCCCTTTTGTAACTTCTTTGCACCAATGCAACCAATGACCTGCTTTTTGTCACTATAGATTAGTTTAAATTTTCTAGAATTTTATATAAATGGAGTAAGACAATATGTGCTCTTTTATGCCTGGCTTCTTTCACTCAGCATCATTATTTTGAGACTTAATATATGTTGTTGTATTAGTCTTTTTTTTTTTTTTTTTGCGGAGTAGTGTTTCATTATATGAATATACCACAATTTGTTTATCCATTTACCAGCTGACGGGTATTTGCGTCATTTCCAGTTTTTGGCTATTACCACAAAAGTTGCCATGAACATTTGTGTGCAAGTCTTTGTGAAGATGTATTCTTTCTTTTCCCTTGAGTAGATTCCTAAGAGTAGAATGGCTGGGTCTTATGGTAGGTTTATGTTTAAGATTTTAAAAACTGACCAACTGGGGACTTCCCTGTTCCAGTGGCTAGACTCTGCACTTCCAATGCAAGGGGCCCTGGTTCGATCCCTGGTCAGGGAACTAGACCTCACATGCCGCAACTAAAAGATCCCGTGTGCCGCAACTAAGACCTGGTGCAGCCAAATAAATAAATATTTTAAAAAATAAAAACTGATCGGGCTTCCCTGGTGGCGCAGTGGTTGGGAGTCCACCAGCCGATGTAGGGGGCGCGGGTTCGTGCCCCGGTCCGGGAAGATCCCACATGCCGCGGAGCGGCTGGGCCCGTGAGCCATGGCCGCTGAGCCAGCGCGTCCGGAGCCTGTGCTCCATAACGGGGGAGGCCGTGGCAGTGAGAGGCCCGCACACCACAAAAAAAACCAAAAAAACACAACTGACCAACTGCTTTCTAAAGTGATTTCAGTATTTTACATTCCCACTAGTGTATGAGATCCATATCCTTATCAACACATGATATGGTCAGTTTTTTTCATTTCAGAAATTCTAATAGGTGTGTAGTAGTTTATTATTATGTTTAGTTAGTAAACTGTTAGCATATTTTCCTGGGCTTATTTGTTATCATTATATCTGCTTTGGTGAAGTGTCTGTTCAAATATTTTGCCCATTTAAAAAAAATTGGATTGTTTGTTTTCTTATTAGTGAGTCTGAGCTATTTCTGTTTTCTGAATACATTCGCTTAACATGTCATTTGCCGCTATTTTCCCGCAGTCTGTGGCTTGTCTTTTTGTTCTTTTAACAATGTCTTTGAAAAGCAAAAATCAGTGTTGCTTTGCTGAACAGATTTACTAAATGCATTGCTCTTTGCTAGGATCTAATAATCCAGATGCTTACTTGAAAACAGGGCCCCACCCTTCTGGGTGCTTACACTCTAGTACAATGAAGAGCTACTATCAATCGATGCAGAGAAATGGGATTACTACTAGACACATGTCATTCTATGACCAATCCTGGAGGTGAGGATTGTACACTCAAGTAAGGCTGTGGCCTATTCTTGGCAGAGTCAAAGTGCTTAACGGAATCCCACAGAAGGAATAATGTTGTAGAGATTGGAAATATTTGACTTGTCAGGTATAAAAACAAGCAGCAAGGGAACCTACCTCAACATAATAAAGGCCATGTATGACAAACCCACAGCAAACATCATCCTCAAAGGTGAAAAACTGAAAACATTTCCTCTAAGATCAGGAAAAAGACAAGGATGTCCACACTCACCACTATTATTCAACATAGATTTGGAAGTCCTAGCCACGACAATCAGAGAAGAAAAAGAAATAAAAGGAATACAAATTGGAAAAGAAGAAATAAAACTGTCACTGTTTGCAGATGACATGATACTGTACATAGAGAATCCTAAAGATGCCACCAGAAAGCTACTAGAGTTAATCAATGAATTTGGTAAAGTTGCAGGATACAAAATTATTGCACAGAAATCTCTTGCATTCCTATACACTAATGATGAAAAATCTGAAAGAGAAATTAAGGAAACACTCCCATTTACCACTGCAATAAAAAGAATAAAATACCTAGGATTAAACCTACCTAGGGAGACAAAAGACCTGTATGCAGAAAACTATAAGACACTGATGAAAGAAATTAAAGATGATACCAACAGATAGAGAGATATACCATGTTCTTGGATTGGAAGAATGAATATTGTGAAAATGACTATACAACCCAAAGCAATCTACAGATTCAAAGCAATCCCTATCAAATTACCAATGGCATTTTTTACGGAACTAGAACAAAAAATCTTAAAATTTGTATGGAGACACAAAAGACCCCGAATAGCCAAAGCAGTCTTGAGGGAGAAAAACGGAGCAGGAGGAATCAGACTCCCTGACTTTAGACTATACTACAAAGCTACATTAATCAAGACAATATGGTACTGGCACAAAAACAGAAACATAGATCAATGCAACAAGATAGAAAGCCCAGAGATAAACCCACGCACATATGGTCAACTAATCTATCACAAGGAGGCAAGGATATACAATGGAGAAAAGACACTCTCTTCAATAAGTAGTGCTGTGAAAACTGGACAGCTACATGTAAAAGAATGAAATTAGAACACTCCTTAACACCATACAAAAAAATACACTCAAAATGGGTTAGAGACCTAAGCATAAGACTGGACACTATAAAACTCTTAGAGGAAAACATAGGAAGAACACTCTGACATAAATCACAGCAAGATCTCTTTTGATCCACCTCCTAGAGTAATGGAAATAAAAAAAATAATAAAAAAATGGGACCTAATGAAACTTCAAAGCTTTTGCACAGCAAAGGAAACCATAAACAAGATGAAAAGACAACCCTCAGAATGGTAGAAAATATTTGCAAACGAATCAATGGACAAAGGATTAATCTCCAAAATATATAAACAGCTCATGCAGCTCAATATTAAAGAAACAAACAACCCAATCCAAAAATGGGCAGAAGACCTAAATAGACTTTTCTCCAAAGAAGATGTACAGATGGCCAAGAAGCACATGAAAATCTGCTCAACATCACTAATTATTAGAGAAATGCAAATCAAAACTGCAGTGAAGTATCACCTCACACCAGTTAGAACGGGCATCATCAGAAAATCTACAAACAACAAATGCTGGAGAGGGTGTGGAGAAAAGGGAACTCTCTAGCACTGTTGGTGGGAATGTAAATTGATACAGCCATGATGGAGAACAGTATGGAGGTTCCTTACAAAACTAAAACTAGAATTACCATATGATCCAGCAATCCCACTGCTGGGCACATACCCACAGAAAACCATAATTCAAAAAGATGCATGCACCCCAATGTTCATTGCAGCACTATTTACAATAGCCAGGTCATGGAAGCAACCTAAATGCCCATTGACAGATGAATGGATCAAGAAGTTGTGGTACATATATACAGTGGAATATTACTCCGCCATAAAGAGTGACAAGAGTGGGTCATTTGTAGAGACGTGGATGGATCTAGAGACTGTCATACAGAGTGAAGTAAGTCAGAAAGAGAAAAACAAATATCATATATTAATGCATGTATGAGGAACCTAGAAAAGTGGTACAGATGAACCGGTTTGCAGGGCACAATTTGAGACACAGATGTAGAGAACAAACATATGGACACCAAGGGGGGAAAGCCGCAGGGTGGTGGGGATGGTGGTGTGATGAATAGGGCGATTGAGATTGACATGTATACAGTGATGTGTATAAAATTCATGACTAATAAGGACCTGCTGTATTAAAAATAAATAAAATTTAAAAATAAGAAAAAAAAGAGTAGGATAGGATACAGTATCTGTAAATCTCTCTTCCTTCCCATTTCTCCACATAAGCACACCCACACTTTTTATTTTAAAGTTTTGTTACGTATTAATTATAGTCTTCATCACAATGTAAATTAATTTCAAACATATTTCTCTAAGCTACTGAGAGTGAAATTCTTTTCCCTCCATTTCAGTAGTACCAAATATTCAATAAATAGTTAATACAATAGAAGAATGGAAGTACACCACTAAACTACTCAAGTCATTTGTAATTCAGGAAAACTCTAGATAGGTGTGTCCTATTTCTTTTCTTTTGTTTGTTTTGTTTTTATTCAAACAGAAAGTCACAAAAATTATAATCATCCTCATCAGTTCACTTAGTCCCATGTAATTTCTTTTTCATCTTGATCTTTTGTTAGTTAGCACTTTTATTAATTCATCAGTTTTCCATTAGAGTTCTGAAAATGCTTATTCATTCAGTTCAGCAGTATAGTCAGTTACCAGAAACCTGTGCTTGTCAGACTCTTTTCCATGAATTCCTTGAAGATGAAACCCTTATATAGGAATATTTTTGCAAAAGCATCAGAGTACGTCCAGAACTGTCTGTAACTGATAAAAGACTTAAAAATAACCATGATTAAAGATTTTATGCAAGTTCATAATAATGCAAAACTATTATTCACCTTCCAAAACTATGTTGAATAACTGTGGTGAGACAAGACATCCTTGTCTTGTTCCTGATCTTAGAGGAAATGTTTTCAGTTTTTCACCATTGAGAATGATGTTTGCTGTGGGGTTTGTTGTATATGGCCTTTATTATGTTGAGGTAGGTTCCCTCTATGCCCACTTTCTGGAGGGTTTTTATCATAAATGGGTGTTGAATTTTGTCAAAAGTTTTTCTGCATCTATTGAGATGATCATATGGTTTTTCTTCTTCAGTTTGTTAATATGGTGTATCACATTGATTGATTTGCATATATTGAAGAATCCTTGCATCCCTGGGATAAATCCCACTTGATCATGGTGTATGATCCATTGTGTGTTGTTGGATTCTGTTTGCTAGTATTTTGCTGTGGATTTTTGCATCTATATTCATGAGTGATATTGGTCTGTAGTTTTCTTTTTTTTGTAGTATCTTTGTCTGGTTTTGGTATCAGGGTGATGGTGGCCTCACAGAATGAGTTTGGGAGTGTTCCTTCCTCTGCAATTTTTTGGAACAGTTTGAGAAAGATGGGTTTTAGCTCTCTAAATGTTTGATAGAATTCACCTGTGAAGCCATCTGGTCCTGGAATTTTTTTGTTGGAAGATTTTTAATCACAGTTTCAATTTCATTACTTGTGATTGGTCTGTTCATATTTTCTGTTTCTTCCTGGTTCATATAACCTGGAAGGTTATACCTTTCTAAGAATTTGTCCATTTCTTCCAGGTTGACCATTTTATTGGCATACAGTTGCTTGTAGTAGTCCCTTAGGATGCTTTGTATTTCTGCAGTGTCTTTTGTAACTTCTCCTTTTTCATTTCTAATTTTATTGATTTGAGTCCTCTGTTTTTCTTGATGAGTCTGGCTAATGACTTATCAATTTTGTTTATCTTCTCAAAGAACCAGCTTTTAGCTTTATTGGTCTTTGCTATTGTTTTCTTTGTTTCTATTTATTTCTGCTCTGATCTTTATGATTTCTTTCCTTCTGCTAACTTTGGGTTTTGTTTGTTCTTCTTTCTCTAGTTCCTTTAGGTGTAAGGTTAGATTGTTTATTTGAGATTTTTCTTGTTTCTTGAGGTAGGCTTGTATAGCTATAAACTTCCCTCTTAGAACTGCTTTTGTTGTATCCCATAGGTTTTGGATCATCGTGTTTTCATTGTCATTTGTCTCTAGGTATTTTTTGATTTCCTCTTTGATTTCTTCAGTGATCTCTTGGTTATTTAGCAACGTATTGTTTAGCCTCCATGTGTTTGTGTTTTTTACGTTTTTTCCCTGTAATTCATTTCTAATCTCATAGCATTGTGGTCAGAAAAGATGCTTGATATGATTCCAATTTTCTTAAATTTACTGAGGCTTGATTTATGACCCAAAATGTGATATATCCTGGAGAATGTTCCGTGCACACTTGAGAAGAAAGTGTAATCTGCTCTTTCTGGATGGAATGTCCAATAAATATCAATTAAATCTATCTGGTCTACTGTGTCATCTAAAGCTTCTGTTTCCTTATTCATTTTCATTTCGGATGATCTGTCCATTGGTGTAAGTGGGGTGTTAAAGTCCCCCACTATTATTGTGTTACTGTCGATTCCCTCTTTTATAGCTGTTAGCAGTTGCCTTATGTATTGAGGTGCTCCTATGTTGGGTGCATGTATATTTATAATTGTTACATCTTCTTCTTGGATTGATCCCTTGATCATTATGTAGTGTCCTTCCTTGTCTCTTGTAACATTCTTTAAAGTCTATTTTATCTGATATGAGTATTGTTACTCCAGCTTTGATTTCCATTTGCATGGGATATCTTTCTCCATCCCCTCACTTTCAGTCTGTATGTGTCCCTAGGTCTGAAGTGGGTCTCTTGTAGACAGCATATAGATGGGTCTTGTTTTTGTATCCATTCAGCAAGCCTGTGTCTTTTGGTTGGAGCATTTAATCCATTCATGTTTAAGGTAATTATTGATATGTATGTTCCTATGACCATTTTCTTAATTGTTTTGGGTTTGTTTTTGTAGGTCCTTTTCTTCTCTTGTGTTTCCCACTTAGACAAATTCCTTTAGCATTTGTTGTAGAGCTTGTTTGGTGGTGCTGAATTCTCTTAGCTTTTGCTTGTCTGTAAAGATTTTGATTTCTCCATCTAATCTGAATGAGATCTTTGCCGGGTAGAGTCATCTTGGTTGTAGGTTCTTCCATCACTTTAAGTATATCATGCCACTCCCTTCTGGCTTGTAGAGTTTCTGCTGAGAAATCAGCTGTTAACCTTATGGGAGTTCCCTTGTATGTTATTTGTCATTTTTCCCTTGTTGCTTTCAATAATTTTTCTTTGTCTTTAATTTTTGTCAGTTTGATTACTATGTGTCTCGGCATTTTTCTCCTTGGGTTTATCCTGCCTGGGATTCTCTGTGCTTCCTGGACTTGGGTGGCTATTTCCTTTTCCATGCTAGGGAAGTTTTCAACTATAATCTCTTCAAATATTTTCTCTGGTCCTTTCTCTCTCTCTTCTCCTTCTGGGACCCCTATAATGCAAATGTTTTTGCGTTTAATGTTATCCCAGAGGTCTCTTAGGCTGTCTTCATTTCTTTTCATTCTTTTTTCTTTATTCTGTTCCATGGCAGTGAATTCCACCATTCTCTCTTCCAGGTCACTTATCCATTCTTCTGCCTCAGTTATTCTGCTATTGATTCCTTCTAGTGTATTTTTCATTTCAGTTATTGTATTGTTATCTCTTTTGTTTGTTCTTTAATTCTTCTAGGTCTTTGTTAAACATTTCTTGCATCTTCTCGAGCTTTGCCTCCATTCTTTTTCCAAGGTCCTGGATCATCTTCAGTATCATTATTCTGAATTATTTTTCTGGAAGGTGCCTATCTCCACTTCACTTAGTTGTTTTTCTGCAGTTTTATCTTGTTCCTTCATCTGGTACATAGCCCTCTGCCTTTTCATCTTGTCTATCTTTCTGTGAATGTGGTTTTTGTTCCACAGGCTGCAGGACTGTAGTTCTTCTTGCTTCTGCTGTCTGCTGTCTGGTGGATGAGGCTATCTAAGAGGCTTGTGCAAGTTTCCTTATGGGAGGGACTGGTGGTGAGTAGAGCTGACTTGTTCTGGTGGGCAAAGCTCAGTAAAACTTTAACCCACTTGACTGCTGATGGGTGGAGCTGGGCTCCCTCCCTGTTGGTTGTTTGGCCTGAGGCAACCCAACACTGGAGCCTACCTGGGCTCTTTGGTGGGGCTAATGGCAGACTGTTGGAGGGCTCACGCCAAGGAGTACTTCCCAGAACTGCTGCTGCCAGTGTCCTTGTCCCCACGGTGAGCCACGGCCACCACCCGCCTCTTCAGGAGACCCTCCAACACTAACAGGTAGGTCTGGTTCAGTCTCCCCTGGGGTCACTGCTCCTTCCCCTGGGTCCCGATGCACACACTACTTTGCGTGTGCCCGCCAAGAGTGGAGTCTCTGTTTCCCCCAGTCCTGTCGAAGTCCTGCAGTCAAATCCCACTAGCCTTCAAAGTCTGATTCTCTAGGAATTTCTCCTCCCGTTGCCAGACCCACAGGTTGGGAACCTGACGTGGGGTTCAGAACCTTCTCTCCAGTGGGTGGACTTCTGTGGTATAAGTGTTCTCCAGTGTGTGAGTCACCCACCCAGCAGTTATGGGATTTGATTTTACTGTGATTGCGCCCCTCCTACCATCTCATTGTGGCTTCTCCTTTGTTTTTGGATGTGAGATATCCTTTTTTGGTGAGTTCCAGTGTCTTCCTGTCAATGACTGTCCAGAAGCTAGTTGTGATTCTGGTGTTCTTGCAAGAGGGAGTGAGAACACGTCCTTCTACTCCACGATCTTGGTTCCTAATCTGTATCCTACTCTTTAGACAGCCTAAGGAATAGAGTCATGAACTAAGAAGGATGGGTAGAACATTTTTTAAGTTGGTAAGAGAACATTAGAAATATGGAACCAACATGATTGATGATTAATCATTTCCAAGGCTTAAGAGTACATCAATGGTGACTACCAGATTTTGTGCCAAAATTACTCAAAGAATAAAATGGTGCTATTGCTAGAAATGTAAATTTCAGAAAGAGTCCTAGTTTTGAGTTAAGGATAAGTTTGATTAAATAATTTGGACAGACAGCAAGACATCCAACAGGAAATGTCCAGTAGGCAGGGCTAAGCATGACTAGTACTTAGAGGGGTCATCAGGACTAGAAGAAACCACTTATGAGTCATAATCAAAAAGGTGAATCTGAGATTTGATCCATTTTTAAAGCAATGAGAAAATAAAAACAGTGTGGGGTAGAAAATGAATACTGGAAAAAAAGACCTAGAATTGTCATCTCATACAAGCATGGAGTTACTTTTAACTCTCTTTTTCAGTGGGGAAAAAAACACCCACTTTTTACAATATTTGATGTGGTCAGTAGGTACCTGGTTGACAAATGGAGTATTCACACGTTTTTAAGATAGACTATACCATTGTCCAAGAATTAAAACTGGAAAAAGCCTTTCTTGTGTGGAGCCACATATGACTGAACTATTGTCTTCAATCTTAGTTACAGTTCCTGGCAGAGAGTAGGAACTCAAGCTATGTTTGTTACATGACCAGATGGTTCTCCTTGTGTTCTCAGCCAATTCAGTAAGTCTACTCTCTTCCATGTGTAAGCCAGATGGCTGAGCAGTTATGTGAAATTTTAGCTATATAAAACAAAACAGTTTAAATCACTGTAATTGTCTATTGTGTACCTTACTTGTGTTTTTATTTTCTAAGGTAAATATTCTGTATCTACAAAGAAAGTCCTATGATGGTATGATATCGAGACATATATTTCGGAGAAGATAAATGAGGAAATATGGCTTCCTTCTCAATAAAAGTAGGTGGAGTTATTTGTTCTGAGTGGAAATATTTGCAGAAACTGGATGTTTTGTATAGTGGTTGTGGAGAAGGATACTTAAGAGCCAGTAAAATATGTTTAAAAAGATTGTAGAACATCAACTGAGTTGTATATATCGTGGATTTTCAGTGAATCACGATGGTTCTATAATTTTTTTCCAGAAAAAAATCTATCATTATGGGAATTGCAGAGAAGGGGGACATTGAGAATACTGCCTAGTTAAGCAGATGGAGACAGTATAAAATTTGACACTCACAAGTTGGACCACGAAAGCTCTCCCTCATTGGATTTCTTCATATCAGAATCCTACTTGTTCTTTTATTCTGTCAGTCATCCATGGGTTGTGTCCATCATGTATGGATCACTGTACTGGGAAAAGCCAGGAACTGTAACTCCAGTGAGGAGTTATGAATTAGCATATGCCCAAGTTCAGATTTCTATAAGTGGGAAGATGTTTGATTAATGGAATGCTCACTTCAGTTGAGAATGGCCACAGATGAACTACCTGTCTTCCTTGGGTAGTTTCTGCTACTCAGAATTATCTCCTGTCTTGGGAGAGGTGGCCAACAAACAGTCATAGCTAATTGTTTTAGTTCCCCCTCCACTAATCACTAACATGGCACAGTGATTAAAAGCACGAATTTGGGAGTCAATGAAATCTATGTTTAAATTCTGGATTTTTTGCTTACTATTTTGTTTAAGTAATATTAAATTAATTAACATCTCTGGTTACCCATTTTTCATCTAAAGAAGGGTATAATATTCAGGTTGTTATAAGTTTTAAATGGTTGTTAAAGGATTAAATGAAGTAATACACCTAAAATATCTAGCTCAATAGCTAGAACAATTTAAAAAATTGTTACTGGCTTCCTGGCCCTCTAGAATCCCTGACCTTCTTATTACATGGGGAATTTATATTCTCCAATTCTCAATCTAAGGGATGCTCATGATCTTGAGATTTAGGACTCATATAAACACTCATGGTTCAGAATAGCAAGACTTTAGGTATTATAGAAAATTGTCACTTGAGAAAAATTCTTAAATTTGTTCTTGGTTATCCTGGAACACAGAAGAAGTTTAGGAGAGGGAAATCAGTGAACAAAACAGTGAGACTTACACAAGGACTGATGTTATTAAGGAAGAAGCTAAGTTTACCCACCAGCTACAGGTGAAAGCAGCTGCAAAACTGAGACTTCCCCATCCTTCACACCTATCTTCTCTTGCAAGGTCTGACCTCCCCACTAAACTTACTGTAGAGAGATCAGAGAAGTAAAGAGTATATGTGGAGAAATATATGGATACAGAACTTCCCCAAAGAGACAAAGCCTAGAAGAGGCTGAAATATACATGTACAGTGCTCAGTTATTCCTCAGTCTTGAGAAAGATATGAATGTAAGATAGATAAAGAAATGGAGAACATTTCTTCCCAATACTTCTCAGAGGGTAGGAATTCTCATTTTACTGGCCAAGTCAGGAACATGGAGCATTTGAAAGGATAACTGATCTTACACTTCTGTGTTTCAAATGGGGATGACTTAGGAGAAGGAAGGGAACCTTTCATCTTTTGGTTTCCTGTCTTGTTCCTATTTGGTAAGGAATGGCCATGGCCATTCATTTAAGTACTGACTATGACTGCTTTCACACACAGCTGAATAATTGTGACAGAGAACATATGGCCCACAAAACCAGAAAAGTTAACTTTTTCCATAAAGGGACAGATGATTTCAGACCCTGGACCTGAATCAATTACCCAGGCGAACAGGGGTAACCTTTTCCTTCCTGTTCATCGAATAGCACGAGAATCTCCAAATGGCAATGGTCAGTCATATTTCCCAGTTCAATGCAGCAGTTGCTATGCCCCATTGTGGAAGTGTTTCTCTCTTGGGTGCTAAATTCTCCAACCAGCAAAATGCAGAGTTTGGGGGACTGGGAGAAAACTTTTTGTAAGTGAGTAATAAGGTATAATAACGGGAGGTGTCATGCCTACATTCACCCGATTCCAGACCCAAGTATTCTAACTCTGGGGGAAACAGCACCTCATCTCAGTCACTGGCTCAGAGTATATGTCACATCCCAACCTTGCAAGGTGTTGACTGCCAACTGGTGCTGTAACTGAATCTTTGATAGCTTTTATTTCATGTGCGTAATGAGGTATGTGGTAAGACTAGTGAGCTCCATGATGATAGCCCACAGGCTCATCTTTTCCTTTTCCTTTTTTTTTTTTTTTTTTTTTTGCTGAAAAATGAGTTTCTTTCTTTTTTTTTTTCTTTTTTTAAATTTTTATTAAGTGGGCCTCTCACTGCTGTGGCCTCTCCCGCTGCAGAGCACAGGCTCCGGACGCGCAGGCTCAGCGGCCATGGCTCACGGGCCCAGCCGCTCCGCGGCATGTGGGATCCTCCCGGACTGGGGCACGAACCCGCGTCCCCTGCATCGGCAGGCGGACTCTCAACCACTGCGCCACCAGGGAAGCCCAAAAATGAGTTTCTTAGTCAAGATATTTGTGTAGAAAACTCTAACAGAGAAGAATTTTAAATGTATTTTTAGCCTAAGTATGCTGGGTAGGGGAGGCAAATCTAAATTCAAAACTATCTATTTCCTAAAGACAAATCACTGTCTCTTCCACAATTGTTGTGTTCTTGATGGTTGTGTCGCCTCAAAATTCATATGTTGAAATCCTGATCTTCAAGGTGATGGTATCAGGAGGTGGGGATTTGGGGAGGTGGTTAGGTTCCTTATAAAAGAGATCTCACAGGGCTCCCTAACCCCTTCCACTATTTGTGTGAGGACACAGCAAGAAGTCTGTGACCCAGAAGAGATCCCTCACTTGAACATGATAGTACCCTAATCTCAGACCTGCAGCTTCTAGAACTGCGAGAAATAAATTTCTGTTGTTTATAAGCTACCTAGTCTGTGGTAATTGTTTTTAGAGCAGCTCAAACAGTCTAAGACAATGATGGCAGGGCTGCAATATCATTTCACCAAATAACTGGCTGGTTCTCCAAGGACTCAATTTTGGTGTCTTTAGAATATGGCGTACCTAGAAATGGGGGTAATCTGACTTGGCTTGGTGAGAGCAACCTATACTGTCGATCTTGCATAAAATACATTCCTGCCATCATGGCACATTCATGAATCCACTAATGAAACATTAGGGGGACTGGGAATGGGGTTGACTTGATAAACACAGGGTGTATCATCTTGTTCATATTATTACTGAAAGCCTCTTCCACAAAGGGGACGTTTAGTGAACATTCACTTATGATGTAATTATTCTCACATTCTGTGCCCATTCTGAGAGAACCACCCACGTGATCCTTTCCCAAACCTCCTTGTCACTAATCTGCAAAAATTCTTCCTTCTGACCAAATGGCCAAACCATGCCTAAAGATCAGTATAAACTCCTACCTTCGACCATGTCCTTGAAGGACTTTGTCCTTCAAGGCAAAGTAGCAACAAAAGTATCAGGGGTCCTCACTTTGCTATAACCATGTATATTGTAACTTACATGCACAAATTTCAGTTATCTCGGTTTAGTTAAATAACAACAATCCCCCAACAGCACAGTTCAAATTTCAGTTCCTATGGTCCACTGACCCTGAGAGACTGCATAAAGTACAAACTTCACTACCAGCTCTTCAGTCCACAAATCACTCTGTAAGCACCAAATCATGTCACTTCTTTCAAAGTCTGTCAGTGGTCATTGCTCATCTGTTATTCTGTTTACACACAGCAAAGTGTGTCATCTGTTGCCTCCTTGTCTCCCAGTGATAAACCCATGTGACTTATAAAAACAGATAATTGTAAAAGGAAACTGGCCTACAAAAATGGATGTGCAGCAAAGAAACAAAAACTGATAACTCTGGAAGTGAAATTCAAGTAAAATGTAAATGGAGTTATGGAAGAAACGACCGACCTTTGGAATGTCGACATTTTTGCCATTTGAGAGACTCTAGATATGAAGTCAGAGGAACTTAGTGGAAGCAAACTTATGGGCATAAGTGAGGAAAGTGGTTATGACAAGAGGTAAAGATAATTTCAGAGGAAGTGATGCTGACAAAAAAAACACATCACAGAGGTAACTCTCAGAGATATTTCATGACAGTGTAAGTGCAAAGAATCAAATGTTAGAATGATAAAAAGGAGTATGGAAATTCACCAAGGTGTAGAAACATAATCTTTCCATATCACAAGTTATACAAAAAGGAGGCAGCAATCACTGTTCAAACTACTCTTGATAAACATTTTTTTAAACAAACAAAAAAAACCACTTTAATTCTCAATGTTTCTAATATTTTAAATTACAGTATATTACATAAATATTAGTTACTATTTTTTATTTACCCATGCATTTATAATTGACAGTAAGAGTTTTTAATGTTTGACCAAAATTTTTAAAGGTCACAGAACTTTTTCCTATTGATTATTAACTTTGCTTTTCAAAGTTACAGCTTGCATGGTCATTTTTACAGTCCTAAGCTACTATACAAAGAAACATATTAGTAAGATTCTGCCTATTAGGAGGATATCATTTCCCATGTTTCATCCAAGTTCTATAACTGGACAAGCTGGAGAGCCTGCTCTGGCTTCAGACTGTACTCAAAATAGCAGCCTTTTGGGTCACTTAATACATTGGTCAGAATACTAAACCAAAACGTGTCATGTATTGTCTTTAAAGTCCAAAGAGATCTAACAAATGATATCACTAGTTTTCAACATATAGGATGTTGGGTATAGCAACTTGTATTTCAATTTGGAGAGAAAATCCATGCAGACCTCAGACCATGGATCCCCAGAAGCTTAACCAAGGTAGAAAATCCCTGTATTTTGGGGGGGATTTACTTCCTTCCTTTTGTCCTACAAAAACATCGATACTATCTACTTCCTGTCCTACAGATCCTATCAAAGTGGTGTGATAAATGTAGAGGATCAATGGGATATCCTGCAGGACTCAATTATGGATGAGAGTTGTAGAGGTGACCTAATTCTAGGCACAGTAGAAAAGGTTACTGCTATCCCTAATGAGTGAAAGGAAATTGCTTTTGGTATTTCCTATTTATCCAGCTAGAGAGAAAGCTTGGTGTTCTGTGCCATCAGAAACATTTGAACCAGCAGCTGCAATTGGCCTTGCACACTTTAATTACTGTTGACCCTCAAACAATGTGCGTTGAACTGCATGGGTCCAATTATACAGGGATATTCTTCAAAGGTTATTACTACAGTACTAAACAATCTGTGGTTGGTTGAATCCGCAGATGCAGAGAAACCGTGGATACGGAGGGCCGACTTATAAATTATACGCAGAGCAACCCCTGACTTGCTCAAGGGTCAACTGTATTTATTGCTAATATTTATGCCTTCTATTTCTTTTTCTTCCCTTGTTGGGCTAACTAAGAGGTCCACTACAATGCTGAATGTAAGTGGTGAGAGTGAACATTATTGCCCTGTTTCTAATCTTACATAAAAAGCGTTTAGTATTTTCCTTTAAGTACAATATTAGCTAGCAAGAGGATTTTTGTAGATGTCTTTAGAAGGTTGACAAAATTTCTTTTTATTTCCAGTTTGCTAATTTATTTTTTCTGATTAGGTATGAAATTCTGTCAAATGCTTTTACTGCATTTATTAAGATGATCATATGATTTCCTCCATTTTCTCTGAAAAGGTGGTAAGTTACTTTCATTCGTTTTTGGAGGGATTTTTTAATAGTTCATTCATTTGTATACATGTATTTTGCTTTTTTTCCAGTTGAGAAATAATGGCCATACATCACTGTATATAAGTTTAAGGTATACAGCACGATGGTTTGATTTACATATATTGTGAAATGGTTACCACAATAGGTTCAGCTAACATCCATCTTTTTGTAGATACAATAAAAAGAAAAGAAAGAAAAAAAGAATGAAGGAAAAAATTCTCCTTGTGATGAGAAGTCTTAGGAATTCTTAGGATCTACTCTCTTAACAACTTTCCTAGATACCATACAGCAGTGTTAGCTATAGTCATCATGTTGTACATTACATCCCTAGTATTTATTTAAATATCTTATAACTGGAAGCTTGTACCTGTCATCCAATTCCCCCTCCTCACCCCCTCTGGTAACAAGTCAGATCTCTTTTTTCTATGAGCTCAGTTTTGTTTTATTTTGGGGTTCCACATATAAATGAGATCTTACAGTATTTGTCTTTGACTTACTTCACTTAGCATAATGCCTTCAGGGTCCATTCTTGCTGTCACAAATGGTAGGATTTCCTCATCTTTTTATGGCCTCATGATATTCCATTGTGTATATATACCACAATTTCTTTATTCATTCATCTATCAATGGATACTTAGGTTGTTTCCAGTCTTGGCTACTATAAATAATGTTGTTATGAACATGGGGGTATGGGTATCTTTTCAAGTTAGTGTTTTCATTACCTTTGGATATATTCCCAGAGGTGGAATTGTTAGATCATATGGTAGTTGTATCTTTAATTTTTTGAGTGTATTTCATACTGTTTTCCATAGTGGCTGTACCAATTTACGATTCCACCAACAGTGCACAGAGTTCTCTTTTCTCCACATCCATGCCAGCATTTGTTACCTCTTGTCTCTTTGATGATGGCCATTCTAACAGGCATGAGATGATATCTCATTGTGATTTTAATTTGCGTTTCCCTAATGACTAGAGATGTTGAGTATCTTTTCATGTATCCATTGGCCTTTTGTATATCTTCCTTAGAGATGTCTATTCAAGTCTGTTGCCCATCCTTTAATTGGGTTATTTGGGGTTTTTTTGCTATTGAGTTGTATGAGTTCTTTATATATTTTATATAGTAACCCCTTATCAGATATATGGTTTGCAAATATTTTTTTCCATTTTTTCACTTTGTTGATTGTTTCTTTTGCTGTGGAAAAGCTCTTAATTTGATGGAGTCCCAACTTGTTTATTTTTTATTTTGTTGCTTGTGCTTTAGGTGTCATATCCAAAAAATCATTCCCAAAACCTATGTCAAGGAGTTTTGTTACTATGTTTTCTTCTAGAAGTTTCATGGTTTCAGGTCTTACATTTAAGTCTTTAATACATTTAAAGGTAATTTTTGTGAGTGGTATACAATAGGGGTCCAGTTTCATTCTTTTACATGTGAATATCCAATTACCCCAGCACCATTTTTTAAAGAGACTGTCTTTTTTTCCAATGACTATTCTTGGCTCTCTTGTCAAATATTAGTTGACAGTATATGCTTGGGTTTATTTGAGCTCTCAATTTTGTTCCATTGGTCTATGTGCCTATTTTAATGCAATACCATACTGTTTTGATGATTATAGCTTTATAGTATAGCTTAAAATCAGAAAGTGTGATATCTTCTGCTTTGCTCTTCTTTCTCAGGATTTCTTTGGCTATTCAAGATCTTTTGTGGTTCCATGTAAATTTTAGGAGTGTTTTTTTCTACTTCTGTAAAAAAGGCCATTGAAATCCTGATAGGGATTACATTGAATCTATAGATTGCTTTTGGTAGTATTCACATTTTCACAATATTAATTCTTCCAATCCATGAACATAGGAGACCTTTCCATTTGTTTATGTCTTCTTTGATTTCTTTTATCAATATCTTATAGTTTTCAGAGTAGATATATTTTACCTGCTCAAATTTATTCCTAACTAGTTTATTGTTTTGATGCTATTATAAATGAGATAACTTATTTGTTTCAGAAGTTTTATTGTTAGTGTATGAAAGCACTACTGATTTTTGTGTGTTAATTTTATATCCTGCAGCTTTACTGAATTCATTGATTAGATCTAACAGTTTTTTGGTTGAGTTTTTAGGATTTTCTAAAATGTCATCTGCAAATAGAGCCAACTTTACTCTTCCTTTCCAATTCAGACACCTTTTTCTTGCCTAATTGCCCTAGCTAGGACTTCCAGTACTATGTTGAATAGCAGTGGTGAGAGTGGGTACATTTGTCTTGCTCCTGATCTTAAAGGAAAAGCTTTCAACCTTTCACCACTGAGTATCACGTTAACTAGTGTTTTTACTTCCACTCAGAGAACTCCCTTTAGCATTTCTTGTTAGACAGGTCTAGTGGTAATGAACTCCCTCAGCTTTTGTTTGTTTGGGAAATCTATATCCCTCCTTCATTTCTGAAGAACAGCTTCACCAGGTATGGAATTCTTGGTTAAGTTATTTTCTTCCAATATTTTAAATATGTCATTCTATTCTCTCCTGGCCTAAAAAGTTTTTGAGAGATTTGCTGAACATCTTAGGAGGGTTCCCTTGTATGTAACTTCTCTATCTTGCTGCTCTCAAAATTCTTTATCTTTGGGCTTCCCTGGTGGCACAGTGGTTGAGAGTCCGCCTGCCAATGCAGGGGACATGGGTTCATGCCCCGGTCCGGGAAGATCCCACATGCCATGGAGCGACTGGGCCTGTGAGCCATGGCCGCTGAGCCTGCGCGTCCGGAGCCTGTGCTCCGCAACAGGAGAGGCCACAACAGTGAGAGGCCACAAAAGTGAGAGGCCCGTGTACCACAAAAAAAAAATCCTTTATCTTTGACTTTTGACAATTTAATTATGTGTCTTAGTGTAGCCATATTCAGATTCAACCTATTTGGGGTTCTTTGGGCCTCATGGATCTGAATGTCCATTTCTCTCCCCAGGTTTGGTAAGTTTTCAGCTATTATTTCTTTAAATATACTTTCTGTCCCTTTGTGTTTCTCTTCTCCTTCTGGAATTGCCATAATACAAATAGTTTCTTTTCATTGTGTCCCATAATTCCTATAGGCTTTCTTCATTTTTTTTTTCCTTCTTTTTTTCTTTTGCTCCTCTTACTGGATAATTTTCAATATTCTATCCTCAAGGTCACTGATTCTTTTTTCTACATGGCTGAGTCTATTTTTGAAACTCTATTAAATTCTTCAGTTATTGTGCTTTTCAACTCTAGGATTTGTTTGTTTGTTTTGATGGTTGCTATTTCCTTGTCAAACTTTTCATTTTGTTCATGGATTGTTTCACTAATTTTGTTTAGTTGTCTGTGTTTTCTTATAGTTCACTAAGCATACTTAAGCAGGTTATTCTGAATTCATTGTCTGACAGCTCATAGATCTCTGTTTCTTTAGGGTCACTTATTTGATTTTAATTAGTTTCCTTTGGTGGTGTCATATTTACCTGAGTTTTCATGATTCTTGATTCCTTATGTTGGTATCCACCCATTTGAGTAATGGGGTTCCTCTTCCAGAATTTACATGTTTGTTTTGACAGATACAGTTCTTCATCAGTCAGATCAGTTTGAGTTTCTGGTTGTGTCTGTCGATAATGTCTTTGGGCAGGTGCGGTCTGTTATAATGGTCTATTTTGGGGCAAGGCAACTGCTTGAGCTCAGAGGATGGAGATTGGGGGGTGTGCCACTGGCTGAGAACAACTGGATAGGACTGCTAGGTTGGTTCCCTACCCAAGTAAGGCTGTAGGATGGTCTCCACAGTTGCCTGAATTCTCTTGTCAGGCTTATTAGATGGCTGAGACTGGGTAATATATTCAGTAGTAGATGAGGCTATGAATTAGCTCCCATGCTCTGGCAGGCCAGCACACCAGGGTTCACAGACTATACAGCTTATTATTTGGGGGCCCAAATCAGGCCTGTGTGTGCATTGAATTACCTGGTCAGGTGAGGTCACTGGTTTGCTCTATAGATGGAGAAGCCCTGGGCTATGCTCTCTGTTCAAGTGCCACTGTACAAAGAGCTGTTCATTGGGCTATACAGCTTCCCATGTGCTCTAGTTAGGTTCTCTGATCAGACAGGCTGAAGGCTACATTCAGTGATGAGCACGGCTATGATTCAATTCCCTGTCCAGGCACAGTAGGAAAAGCAGCTCTAAAACTAGTAGAGCTCTTTGTTTGTTGCCTCAACTCAAGCTGACCCACACACCAGGTGCCTTGGCTGAATAGGGCCACTGGATTTGCTCTGAAAACTATTGGCTCTGTCTGCCCTTCTCTCTGCTTGAGTGTCACTGAGTTGTATAGCTCCTAGGAATTGCCACCCTTCAGGTCAGATGGGGCTGGAAGACTCCACAGCAGGTGGAGCTATCTTAGTTTTTATTCCTCGGAGAGAGGAGGAGGTGCCACTCTAGGCTACTGGCTTATTCTTTTTTAAATTGAATTATAATTAACATACAATGTTATATTGGTTTCAGGTAGACAACATAGTGATTTGGTATTTTATACATTATAAAATGATAACTACAATATGAAATAATCATTGCAATAAGACCAGTCACCATCTGTTACATACAAAGTTGTTACAATAGTATTGACTACATTCCCTATACATATATTATATCCCCATGATATTCATTTTACAGCTGGAAGTTTTAACCTCTTTATCCTCCTCACCTATTTCATCTGTCCCCCCACTACCCTGAAACTACTCTCAATCTCCCAAACAGGCTCTCTTGTTGGGAGAGGCCAGGAGGTACCCTCAGCCTTGGCTATAAATTAATCCCCTGCCTGTGCCTAGCATGAGAAGGCTTCATGCCCAGTACCAGCTTTGCTCTGAGGACAAAATGCTTTGCCCACCTACCTCTCTGCTTGAAGACACCTCGTCCACACACCTTCCAGGAGTTGTCACAAGCCCTTCTGGTCAGATCAGGCTTGAAGACACTCTCCACAGTAGGTAGGGCTATGACGCAGCACCTCACCTGGGTGTGGGCAAACTGGGCTCTAGGGTCAGCAAAACTCCTCATCTGAGGATCCTAATCAGGCAGATGTGTACACCTACCAAGTTTTCTGTTCAGAGTGTACCCCTGACTTGGTTCTGCAGATGAACAAATCTGTTGGGTTGGGATTACTACTTGTGCACTTGCCAAGACCCATGTGTTGGTTGTTGCAAATCTCTCTGCCTTTCTCTGTCACAGTTGATTCCCAGTGGCTGGGCCCTGTGGATTCCCCTGTAATCCCCATGGTGTGAAGTCAAAGTAGAAGTTCCTACAAAGAGATCCACAAAGCTGGGGGAGGCTGGTTGTCCCCGCTTGGTTTCTTTCCCCACTGGGGGAGCCAGAGGCTCAGGAGAGAGACCTTCCCCACATGGTGCTGCATTGTCCTGGGGGAGGAGAAATGCAATCAACATGAAGCCACTTCTCTTACCTTCTAACGTAGTCTGCCTTGGTCTCTGTGGTGCAGGGGGTTGTTTCAGCTTCATCCCTGTGTTCCAGGATTCTCTCAGTGGTGTCTTGTTCTTGGATAAATGTTAGTTGTTTTTCTCCTGAGGGGAAGCGAAGTCAGGAATGACCTATCTTGATGATGTCACTCTCACTGATTTATTTATTTTTAATGCAAATCCAACCTTAAGTACCTGAAATAAAACTCTTTTGGTCATGATGTATTACTCTTTTACATATTGCTAAATTTGATTTGCTTATATATAGCTAAATATTTTTGCATCTATATTCATGACGGATATTGGTCCATAGTTCTCATTTCTTGTAATGTCCTTGCCTGAGAGCACTCTACAAATATTTGTTGAATAAATTGATTCAGTAAAAAATATAGAACGCAAAAATATGGTGTACTACCATAGTTATACACTAAAATATATACAAGATACATGCATGCTTGAGGGGAAGATTAAGAAAGACCTCCCCAGTTCCAGATGTACCCAGCTGCAGTCCCAATCACATAATGTAGACAACATAATCCTCCTAAATTTTATTTTGTTAATCCCATCTTAAATATCTGTCACTGGTTCCCATCACCCTCAAGGCAATGTTCAAACTCCTTTACTTTTTAACTTGCTTATCTTTTACATCTCCAGAGTACCAGCAGACAGAACTAGTAAAGAACAATGTACTTTGTTGTTTCTGGGCTTTTGCACTTGCTGGTCTCTCTACTGGGAACTTTTTACCTCCTTTCTCCACTGCCAACATTAGATACATAAACCCACGCTTGCCATTTTGCCTGGCCAACTCTTGGACACTCTTTGGGTCTCCTCTTAACTATAATTGCCATCCTTTCCACTAGGAAGACCTCCCTAGGCCCCAAGGCTGAATAAAACATCCCTCATTATGTGCCCACGGTGGGGTGGGAAGGAGTATAAGATGAAGCAGTCTTTGTCAGTAGATCTGGATTCAAATCTCAGCCCTGTCATTTATTATCTAAGGGCTTTGTACAAGTTACTTAACCTCTGTCCCCCATATACCTCAAAATGTACCTAAAACAGTTCATTATAAGGAATAAATGAAAGAGGGTGTATATTGTGTAAATGTGTATGCTTGGCACAATGCATGGGAGATAAATTCTCAATAAATGGATGTTCTCAGGGAACTCTGCTCAATGTTATGTGGCAGCCTGGATGGGAGGGGAGTTTGGGGGAGAACGGATACATGTATATATATGGCTGTTCCTTTGCTGTGCACCTGAAACTATCACAACATTGTTAATTGGCTATACTCCAATATAAAATAAAAAGTTAAAAAAAGTAAATGCTCTTATTATTTTGCTATATGAATTTTACTATGTCAGAACTTAGCACCATATACTCTAGTTCTTCACATATTTCTCTGTTCTTTTAATTAGAAAAGTTCTTTAATGCCATATTCCCTGTTATAATTCTAGTTTTTAGCATAGTACTGGAAATATAAGAAGAGTCCACTAAATTTCAGCTATTGTTGATGCAATTATTATTATTATAAAATCTTAGAGCTAAATTTTTCTAGATCAGGTGTTCTTGAGTGTTGACCAGGAGAATGGAACCATTCTTTGAGGGGTGAGTGAAATCACTTGGCACTTGGAGAAAAGAGAGGCAGCACATGGGACACTGCAGGTGATACGAATTTAGATACGGTGACCGTATGAGTATTGGGGGACTGGTAATAAGAACTATGGCATGAGTGCCATGGCTTTGGGAGCCTGGTCAAAGGTCCTGGAGGCCAGATTTGCTATAGGAAAATACCTTTAAGCGAGCCACAAGCTTCAAGCAAATCTAGTCAATCAGAAATGGCAGAATAGAATCCATAAGCTTGGAGACTTCCTTTACCAGGAAGTGCCAAGGCTCTTATATACAACCATGGGAAGAGAAGGGGACCCATAAAAAATGAGTGGAACTAGATTTCTCATGAGTTGTGCAGGGCTGAGCTAGATTGAATTGATTTAGAAAAATAAAGAAATTATCAACATAAATAATTTATTGCAGACTCTAATATCATATACTAGTAGGCTTGATAATTCACACAGGAGCATTCTGCAATGGAGGTGGGGAGGTAAAAGGTAGGGAGAGAGATGAAAGAGTCAGATGTGAAGACAGGCTGCTGAGGGGCAGACTTCATACACTTGGCTGTTGGTGACCAGTTCTTAGTGAGCTACGTCACTTTGGACAGGAAGGATCTGGGCCAGGATCCTGCAGTTCTCCTTTGGCCAGACCACCTAGAACTCCTGGTCCTTCCTCCTGCTTTCTCATCTGTGGTGCAACTGGGTGAGGGAGGTAGGAATCTCTATAGCTGCCATCCTTGGACCTTGAAAGTCATGGATAAAACTCACCCTGATTCAGCAGTATGTTAGATTTTTCTGGTACTATTTTTTATTTACTATTAATGGACTTTTAGCTCACTTCAGAGATCCTCTAGTTATTCTGGGAGAACCTACAGAGTTCACAAATAAAGTCCTTTGAACTTCTGTCAACCGTCCACACTTCTCCTCATGGCTGCCAGTGATTTACCCCTACCTACTGTCGCCCCCACTACAGCCCTGAAACTGCTGGCCTACTCATGAAGTTACAGCTTCCTCCATCAGGTTAAGGTGGCACTTGCACTGGTATTGGCACCTTTGGTATGAGTACTGGCACTGCTAATGACCACAAAGTCAAGAATTATCCATATAAAACTATGCCAAAGCCATTTTGTTTTAAAGCGAGGAGGATCCTTTCCCTCATTTTTGTGACACCTTCTGTTTCTTTGGTTCCAGAGCATCCTTGTGGTCCCAATGGTTCCTGGGACTTTCATATTCTTACACCCAACAGTCACTGGGTATTTGGGGGAAGCACCAGAATTAACCACATCATCATCATCTCAGTGCTAACGTTTGTTCGGCACCATGTACTAGGTTCAACACTAACTTTGCATGCATTCTTTTATTTAATGTTCACAACTACCCCCATCTCACAGATGAGGAAATGAAGACTGCATAAATAAACCCTTGCCCAAGGTCACTCAGTTAGAGCTGAGAGTCCAGAGGTCTTGATTGCAACAGTACTGAATGGAAGACAGGGGAGTAGAGGAAAATGTGATGTCCCAAAGGACTGGGTCAGAATTAGCTGTCTGGCTACTTGCACTTAACAATTCCTGTTAAGACTGGAGAAAAACAAACAGATGAAAAGTCTCCCATTTGACCTCTCGGTAGTCCTACATGTCTAGATCCTGTCCATAGATGTCCAACTGTGAGCAGGGCTGCGAGTGTAATTAGCTAAGAGGGTCAGGGAGGAGATGAACTGTAAGAAACTAAGCAGCCCGGATGGTGGGCAGCTGCACGTATTTAGCTGGAGAGCCCAACACAGCCTCTTGTCATTAGAGAAAGGAGCTCTTACAGCTCTAGTTTTTGTATTAACACGGATGGGACAATTTAAGTATTTTCAACAATATTTCAACAAAAGAGCTCACGGGATGAGGAAATGAATGATTTAATTAGAAAGGAAATACCTCTGTACATAAGATTTTATTCTGAAAATGGATAGGAAGGGATTTCATAGCAATTCTCAAACCATGCAGCCTACCCAGGGATGCCACTTAGAGAGTTAAAGGGCAGCTGGGAGCTGAGACCTAGAGGTCATGATAGGATTAACTCCTTTTCCCTGAGAAAGTCAAGGAACCCCCAGCCCCCGCTCCTTTTCCCCAAGAAGCAGGGAGTTGTGCCACAGAGTCCAGGAGACAATTGAGCATCTGTGTGGTGGCCTAGTTGTAACTGGAGTCGTTAAGACCATGGCTTGTTGACCCTTGAAATTCTACCCACTGACCTGGCATGATGGGCTATTATATTTGTCTCTTGGAGTTTGAGTACTCTTGTCTATAAAATTAGTGGAATGTCCCAGTGTGCAGGAGGGACATGTTTAAGGGACACTTTTCCTTTTGACTACCTCTTACATATTCCACTTGGCCCCAGTTTTTCCCCTAGTGGAGTTGGGGTATTGATACTGGGCTAATCTTAAGGTAGTTTGTAGTGTGTATCATGGCTACTCTGAGAGTTCCAACCTGCTTTGGGAAGAAAACCCAGGTTGGGTCAAATCAGTTACAGAGCTGCCCCAACTCACTGTAATTCTCCCAGTTGGATCTTACCTGCATTTGTGTTGAGGGCTGTTGGGTTGCTCCATCCTCGGGGCCCCACTGCTGTCCATGGAAAGTCACGCTGCTTCTCCCTGGGAACTGGCAGAATGTTGCTGGCGTTGCTTCCTCTCGCGCAAGTCAGAACGCTACTAATCACTGAGTGCCCTGACGGTTACAGCAGACACGTGATATCACAAAATTTAGCATGCATTGTAATCACCTGGTAGGCTGTTCGATCACAGCCTGCTTGGGCCCAGTCTCAAAGTTTCTGATTCAGTCAGTATGCAATGGGCCCCTAGGATCTGCATTTCCAACAAGTTCTCGTATAATCCTGATGTTGCTAGTTTAAGGACTGAACTTTGAGAAGCCCTGAATAGAGAAAAGTTTAGGCAAAAGCGGCAGGCTATAATGCAGCATGCTGAAATCTGCACGACAGACCGCAGGGGAAGGAATAATTAATGGTTGGCCATGCATTGGGTGAATCAGGTGAGGAAAATGAGAACGGGAAAATGATGATGATTCTAGTTCTACCTCTTACATTCCAGATTCTGGGAAATGACATCAATATTAAACATTCCTAAATCTGAAACATGAGCATCATCCTAGACTTGTAGCTGAGGCATGAAACCCAAATGCAGTCAATTCTACTAAATGTTTCACAAAGCTATCTAGTTTTCTTTATTCAGCTGCTAATCCCTAGCTCACCCTCTTGCCTCACCTCCCACTATAACAGTCTCTTAACCAATCAGCTACCTCTACTTACAATCAATTCTCCACACAGCTACAGAAACCATGATCTTCAATGAAACCTTGATCACCTGTTTATATTATTTTCCAACAATTAATAATTTATTATCAAATGCACCTCTTGTACTATCCTGTGCATTCCTGTTCTCAGAGAACTATCTGCTTGCATATTATTCTTGTCAATTAAATGGTAAACTTCTCAAGAGCAGGGGAAAATGTCTTTTTCTCTTTGTATTCTTAACACAGAGATAGTAATGATAACCAAAGTAACAACAAGACTAGAGTGCCAAGCACTTTTTACGCCTTATCTTTTAAATTTACTTGCAAATTAGACATCATTAACCTTACTTTTCAGACAAGGAAATGGAGGCTTGGAGAGGTTAAGTAACTTACTCAGGATCACTCAGCTAATAAAGGGCAAAGTTGAGATTTAAACCCAGGTCTGTCAGATTCAAGATAATATCATCCCAGATACTTCTTCCACATGGTGCCCAGAGGAGACAAAATCATTCTTTGTTGCCTAAATGGACCTGCTGATAATCTACCCTATTTAGCCTGGCAGATAAGACCAGCTTCCTGCAAGCCCCATATTCCATGTTCTCCCCTATATCTGTGCCTTTGCACAAGCCAGTCCCTCTGCCTGCAACGTCCTTCTCACCCATTTTGTTTACTCATTTTTCAGGAATTAGTTCAGGCCCTCATCTCCTAAAACATTTCTATTCCTCCCCAGTGTTTCCATAACATCTTAAATAAATCTGTTTTGAAATTTATCACAACTTTGCTAGTCTGACACCTTTTCCCCCTACCATGAGTCATTGAGCTTTTTGGGGAAACTCACTTTAAATCCACAGTGCTTGATATAAAACATATGAATTACTGAGGGTATTTTTGACTGCAAGGAACCAAAACCCCAACTCAACATGGCTTAAATGAAAAGGGAATTAATAGGTTCAGATAACTTGGAATCTAGCTCAAAAAAATCTACAGGGATTTTGTGAAAACTAGATATTTTATACACATACATAAAAATATCTAATATCTATTGCAGTGGCATATAGTATGCACTAAGTAAAGAGGAGCTGTCATTACCTTGGATGTTATCTTTCATTTATTCACATCTGGATCACCTATATAAGGATTATTTGCAAAAACTAACTCTAGGCTGGATTTTTTTCTCTATTAGCTAGGACAGTGTTTCTCAAAGAATAAGGATCGCATATATGAGAATCACGTGAGGTACTTGTTAAAATGCAGTCAGTTATGTCTCTTCTTAAATTATTAAATTGGCAGGGTGGGGGGTGGCTAGCAATCTGGGGAGTGGGGTTGAAAAACCTTATTCAAAGCTCTGCAAATAATTCTGGTCCCCATGTCCCTCCTCTCCCTTTTCATTCATAATGGGATTATAGATTCTTACTTTATTACATCTGGGAGAAATGTCTGAAATTACCCATTTTATCAACATCCTTTCTTTTATAGGTGAGGAAAACTAAGGCTTGGGGAAATCTAGTGAAATGTCCACAGTTAGCAAAGTAGTGGCAGAGCCAAGCTTTAACAATTATTTTCTACCTTAATTTGGTTCATTTTTACCATTGCTACTTCTCCACTGGTATGTCAGAGCTCATTCTAGGTTGAGCAAATCAGATCAAATTTAGATTCTCTAATAGAAATACATAGCCTTTATTTCATTTTAGGAACTGTTTCAAGCACTTTTCAATAATATCGCATTTAATACTTGGAAAAATCTTATGATCCTCATTTTACAGATAAACAGACAGAAGCACAGGCAAGTTAAGAAATTCATCTTAGGTCAAACAGCTAGTGGGTGATGCTGGGATTCAACCTAGAGAGCCTGACTCAGCACTTAACTTCTGCATAATCTGATTCCTCTGAGGAATCAGCACATCAGCTGATCTCAGTGATGCTTCCACTCCCACCCACTATTATGATGGTTTTTAGAAACGCAGTGTTTAAAAGTCAAACTCTGCCTCCTATGCTTCAGTCTTCAAGGACAGCGATCAACTGGTGTGGAATCAGTTTTAACCGTAATACAACCATGACTCC
Organism: Orcinus orca; assembly: GCF_937001465.1. NCBI lineage: Eukaryota > Metazoa > Chordata > Mammalia > Artiodactyla > Delphinidae > Orcinus > Orcinus orca. The sequence goes on along the minus strand of NC_064575.1, from coordinate 58,181,152 downwards.
AAAAAGAGGCAATTAATTGTTAAATTCCAGTTGAAATCATTACTTCCACTATATCCATGTGGAATATAATCATGTAGTCTTAGTGCTCAAGGAGAAACAGTAAAGGATTTTGACTCACAGTGCCTGGCCCTGGACGTGAGCTTTAGAACTGCCTCCACAATTTTATAAGCTCTAAGTTACTGATTAATTTGCTGATGCCCTCTGATTCTCAAGAGCCTCTGGCATGTTCTTCACCACATTTTAGTTTGGTGAAATCCTCACCGTCCCTTTAAGTCCTTGCTATTGAAACTGTAGTTGAAGGGTCAGTAGCATGAGAAGTACCTGGAGCTTGTTAGAAACACAGAATTTCAAACCTCACAGGTGACCCACTGAACTAGATTCTGCAGTTTAACCAGATTCCCCGGGGGAGTCCTAATGGGCGTCAAAGTTTGCAAAGCACTTCTTTAAAGTATCACCTCTGTGATTCCCTAAGACTCTTCTGGTTGGAACCCCAAGTTTGCAACCTGCCAACTGTAACCTTGGCCAGCTATTTAACCTCTCTGCCTCAGTTGCTTCACCTGCAAAATTAGGATGATTTCGACTGTAGGATTCTTGTGAGCACGAAACGAGATAGAGTGCGGAAAGTATCTGACACACAGTGACAAGTCAAAAAAAAAATTCATTATTATTCTCAATCCACCAGCAGTGATTACAATTTTGCATCTTTTGAAGATAGCCCTTAGGTTTCCGTGTACTCATCTTCAGTCCAGTCTCTGAAGGCTCAGTATTTTATCCCCATGGTGGTTGGCTCAATGCCCTATGTTGTTTCATATACATTTATTGAGTTTAATACTTGTCAACTGATTCAGATTGTTTTCTATGTGGTCAAAGGCCTCTCACATCAGAAAACCAGATTAATTCTTTGTATTTTAATAAAGTTCCTACATTGTGCAGAATCTTCAAAAGAGCACAACATATGGGCCAAGGCCCTAATTAAACACTTGTTGAAAGTAAATTAGTTAATTAGAGTTGACCGCTGCTTCCCACAGAGGGTAATCAACACGGGGTCTGTGGAGAGCACCAACATCCTGTGGGGGCAGAAACAGGGCTGGTTTTCAGGCAAAAATATGTCCTTTAATAAATGCTTTTATGTGCTTCATCCTGTCCATATTAGAAAAGAAAAGAAAAAGGTCACCAAGTCCACAAACAAATAAAATGGTAAGAACCCAGGGAATTTCTGACTCAGTTACTTCTAACATTAAGGTATATCTCACAAAAGGTGCTAACATATTTTCCCCAAGAAAGAGTTATTTGAGGAATTAGAGACTCATGGTTTCCTTTTAGTATATTTTATAAAGAAAGCTCAATTCCTAATTAGACCACTTACCAGCAATGACTGAGAAGATAATTGTAATATGTCATCAATCACTGGAATTTTCCTAACATTTAATGGAGTAGGCTAAATTTCATTTTACCAGTACAATAACAATTTTATTCATACAAAAATCAAGGATCTAAACCAACAAGAAATAAAAAGAAATCCTGATCTCATCAGTTTTTAAAAGATCAAGGATCTAGTTCAGATAAAATACGAGCTAACCTAAGTCATCATTCAGTCACTCTTCACACTAAGCTCAGACCATTTCTGAGGTTCTTTTTGATTTATTTTCATTTTCATCTGGGTATGTAGTTTGGGTTTTGGCTAGAACCTGCCATGGAAATACCACGCGAAGAAAAAGTTACTCTCAAAGTATTTTGGCCTTAACCAAACCTGTTGTTTCATGAAATTGACGTTTTGACTTTAAACTTTTTGGAGAGTAACTGCCAAATAATGCTGGTTTGGGTCATAATAGAGCAATAAATAAACACTTTCCTTCTTCTAAATGGCTGGTGGGAGATGGCTGGGAGCAAGAAGAGCCCTGGAGCTGAGACTTGGAAATCTGGGCTTTAGTTTTATCTCAGTCACTGAATTAGTTTGCCTTTAATACCAACAGCATATCCTCTAATACAAGATGACTGAGAGGTATTGTACGGGGTAGCCTAATACTTCTCTTTACCATCCCATTAAGCATCCCTTTTTTCCTTTTTTTCCTCCCTCCTTCCTTTTCTCCTTTCTTACTTCTTTCTCCTCTCTTTTCCTTCCTTTTGCCTTTCTTCTTCCTTTTTTTAAAAGGGCTTTTCATAAAACACTTTGGGAGATATCTTTTAAAAATGTAAATTATTGCAATCATTTGTTACTAGTATTTAGAAATATAATTGATATCCTATCTGTAGGTCTACTGTACTAACTTAGTTCTAGTGACATTTTTGTAGACTCTGTAGGATTTTCTAAATTGGCAATCATGTCATCTATGAATAAAGAAAGTTTTACTTCTTAAAAAAATAATAATAAACGGACTTTTCAGTGATTATTTGCTCAAAACAATACCTCAGAAAAGGGGTGGGGCTGCTTAATAGGTGTGTGTGTGTGTGTGTGTCTGTGATTTATTATAGTTTGCATACAATGTCAAATTAAGGTTGGTCCTAGGATGAAAGATGCCTACATTCTGAATTGAAGAAACTCACCAGGTGAGCACGGAATGAAGAGGGGGACACTCTGTGGCAGAAGAGAAGCATGGTGGTCCTTCCCTTACCTGACAGCCTTTGGTGGTTTTGAAAATGTTGACACAGTTCCTGCTTGTCAGAACAGCTACACGAAGTTTGATCTGAGTTGCTGTTCACTTAACCCAGCCACGGAGACTCTGTGTTTGAAACCACAAATACTATTTGCACTGAGAAAGCAGTCCCACAGCGGATGAAACCCAACTACTTCATTGGCTCATTTTCAGCATCATGTTCTTCCATTACAAACTGGTTCTTCAATTAGGGGTGAAAAATGCAAATGAAATGTGCCGTCTATTTTTTTTTTTTTGTACTCAAATGTAGAGAAATTTCAGGAGTTGAAGAAAGCTCAATGTGTGCTTTCGGTTTTTTATCCACTTGCCTCCTGTTCCTCTGAATATCTAAACAAATCACAGTGAGTTCAGATAAGAATACATTTTAGTGTAAGAAGGAATTCTCTTCTTCACTCCCTCACATCGTCTCAGCTTACCCTTTCCCCTCCCCATGTCCTCAACTCCATTCTCTACATCTGCGTCTTTCTTCCTGTCCTGCCACTAGATTCTTCAGAACGATTATTTTTTTTCTTTTTTAGATTCCATATATATGTGTTAGCATACAGTATTTGTTTTTCTCTTTCTGACTTACTTCACTCTGTATGACAGTCTCTAGTTCCATCCACCTCACTAAAAATAACTCAATTTCGTTTCTTTTTATGACTTAGTAATATTCCGTTGTATATATGTGCCACATCTTCTTTATCCATTCATCTGTCGATGAACTTAGGTTGCTTCCATGCCCCGGCTATTATAAGTAGAGCTGCAGTGAACTTTGTGGTACATGACTCTTTTTGAATTATGGTTTTCTCAGGGTATATGCCCAGTAGTGGGATTGCTGGGTCGTATGGTAGTTCTATTTGTAGTTTTTTAAGGAAACTCCATACTTTCTCCATAGTAGCTATATCAATTTACATTCCCACCAACAGTGCAAGATTGTTCCCTTTTATCCACACCCTCTCCAGCATTTATTGTTTGTAGATTTTTTGATGATGGTCATTCTGACTGGTGAGAGGTGATACCTCATTGTAGTTTTGATTTGCATTTCTCTAATGATTAGTGATATTGAGAATCCTTTCATGAGTTTGTTGGCAATCTGTATATCTTCTTTGGGGATGATTGGGTTGTTTGTTTTTTTGATACTGAGCTGCATGAGCTGCTTGTAAATTTTGGAGATTAATCCTTTGTCAGTTGCTTCATTTGCAAATATTTTCTCCCATTCTGAGGGTTGTCTTTTCATCTTGCTTACGGTTTCCTTTGCTGTGCAAAAGCTTTTAAGTTTCATTAGGTCCCATTTGTTTATTTTTGTTTTTATTTCCATTTCTCAAGGAGGTGGGTCAAAAAGCATCTTGCTGTGACTTATGTCATAGAATGATCTGCCTATGTTTTCCTCTAAAAGTTCTACAGTGTCTGGCCTTACATTTAGGTCTTTAATCCATTTTGAGTTTATTTTTGTGTATGGTGTTAGGGAGTGTTCTAATTTCATTCTTTTACATGTAACTGTCCAGTTTTCCCAACAACACTTATTGAAGAGTCTGTCTTTTCTCCATTGCATATTCTTGCCTCCTTTATCAAACTAACATGACCATATATGTGTGGGTTTACCTCTGGGCTTTCTATCCTGTTACATTGACCTATATTTCTGTTTTTGTGCCAGTACCATACTGTCTTGATTACTGTAGTTTTGTAGTATAATCTGAAGTCAGGGAGCCTGATTCTTCCAGCTCCGTTTTTCTTTCTCAAGATTGCTTTGGCTATGTGGGGTCTTTTGTGTTTCCATACAAATTGTGAAATTTTTTGTTCTAGTTCTGTGAAAAATGCCATTGGTAGTTTGATAGGGATTGCATTGAATCTGTATATTGCTTTGGGTACTATAGTCATTTTCACAATGTTGATTCTTCCAATGCAAGAACACAGTATATCTCTCCATCTGTTGGTATCATCTTTAATTTCTTTCATCAGTGTCTTATAGTTTTCTGCATACAGGTCTTTTGTCTCCCTAGGTAGGTTTATTCCTAGGCATTTTATTCTTTTTGTTGCAATGGTAAATGGGAGTGTTTCCTTAATTTCTCTTTCAGATTTTTCATCATTAGTATATAGGAATGCAAGAGATTTCTGTGAATTAATTTTGCATCCTGCTACTTTACCAAATTCATTGATTAGCTCTGGTAGTTTTCTGGTAGCATCTTTAGGATTCTCTATGTATAGTATCATGTCATCTGCAAACAGTGACAGTTTTACTTCTTCTTTTCCAATTTGTATTCCTTTTATTTCTTTTTCTTCTCTGATTGCTGTGGCTAAAACTTCCAAATCTATGTTGAATAGTGGTGAGAGTGGACAACCTTGTCTTGTTCCAGATCTTAGAGGAAATGGTTTCAGTTTTCCACCATTGAGAATTATGTTGGCTTGTGGGTTTGTCATATATGGCCTTTATTATGTTGAGGTAGGTTCCCTCCATGCCTACTTTCTGGAGGGTTTTTATCATAAATGGGTGTTGAATTTTGTCAAAAGCTTTTTCTGCATCTATTGAGATAATCATATGGTTTTTTTTACTTCAACTTGTTAATATGGTTATCACATTGATTGATTTGCATATATTGAGGAATCCTTGCATTCCTGGGATAAACCCCACTTGGTCATGGTGTATGATCCTTTTAATGTGCTGTTGGATTCTGTTTGCTGGTATTTTGTTGAGGATTTTTGCATCTATGTTCATCAGTGTTATTGGCCTGTAGTTTTCTTTCTTGGTGACATCTTTGTCTGGTCTTGGTATCAGGGTGATTGTGGCCTCATAGAATGAGTTTGGGAGTGCTCCTCCCTCTGCTATATTTTGGAAGAGTTTGAGAAGTATAGGTGTTAGCTCTTCTCTAAATGTTTGATAGAATTTGCCTGTGAGGCCATCTGGTCCTGGGCTTTTGTTTGTTGGAAGATTTTTAATCACAGTCTCAATTTTAGTGCTTGTGACTGCTCTATTTATATTTTCTATTATTTCTTGTTTCAGTCTTGGAAGGTTGTGTTTTTCTAAGAATTTGTCCATTTCTTCCAGGTTGTCCATTTTACTGGCATATATTTGCTTGTAGTAATCTCTCATGATCCTTTGTATTTCTGCAGTGTCAGTTGTTAGCTCTCCTTTTTCATTTCTAATTCTGTTGATTTGAGTCTTCTCCCTTTTTTTCTTGATGAGTCTTGCTAATGGTTTATCAATTTCGTTTATCTTCTCAAAGGACCAGCTTTTAGTTTTATTGATCTTTGCTCTTCTTTCTTTCTTTTCTTTTTCATTTATTCCTGATCTGATCTTTATGATTTCTTTCCTTCTGCTAAGTTTGGGGGGTTTTTTGTTGCTGTTCTTCTCTATTTGCTTTAGGTGTAAGGTTAGATTGTTTATTTGAGATGTTTCTTGTTTCCTGAGGTAGGCTCATATTACTATAATCTTCCCTCTTAAAACTGCTTTTGCTGCATTCCATAGGTTTTGGGTTGTTGTGTTTTCATTGTCATTTGTTTCTAAGTATTTTTTGATTTCCTTTTTGATTTCTTCAATGACCTCTTGGTTATTAAGTAGTGTATTGTTTAGCCTCCATGTGTTTGTACTTTTTCCAGATTTTTCCCTGTAATTGATATTTAGTCTCATAGCATTGTGGTCGGAAAAGATACTTGATATGATTTTAATTTTCTTAAATTTACCAAGGCTTGATATGTGACACAAGTATGATCTATCATGGAGAAATTTCCATGAGCACTTGAGAAGAAAGAGTATTCTGTTGTTTTTGGATGAAATGTCCTATAATTAGCAATTAAGTCTGTCTTGTTTAATGTATCATTTAAAGCTTGTGTTTCCTTATTTATGTTCATTTTGGATGATCTGTCCATTGGTGAAAGTGGGGTGTTAAAGTCCCCTACTAGGATTGTGTTACTGTCGATTTCCCCTTTTATGGCTGTTAGCATTTGCCTTATGTATTGAGGTGCTCCTATGTTGGGTGCATAAATATTTACAATTGTTGTATCTTCTTCTTGGACTTCTTGATCATTACGTAGTGTCCTTCTTTGTGTCTTGTAATAGTCTTTATTTTAAAGTCTATATTGTCTGATATGAGAATTGCTACTGCAGCTTTCTTTTGATTTCCATTTGCTTGGAATATCTTTTTCCGTCCCCTGACTTTCAGTCTGTATGTGTCCCTACGTCTGAAGAGGGTCTCTTGTAGACTGCATATATATGGGTCTTGCTTTGTATCCATTCAGCCAGTCTATGTCTTTTCATTGGAGCATTTAATCCATTTACATTTAAGGTAGTTATCAATATGTACGTTCCTATTACCATTTTCTTTACTGTTCTGGGTTTGTTATTGTAGGTCTTTTCCTTGTCTTGTGTTTCCTCCTTAGAGAAGTTCCTTTAGCATTTGTTGTAAAGCTGGTTTGGTGGTTCTGAATTTTCCTAGCTTTTGCTTGTCTGTAAAGGTTTTAATTTCTCCATCGAATCTGAATGAGATCATTGCTGGGTAGAATAATCTTGGTTGTAGGTTTTTCCCTTTCATCACTTTAAATATGTCCTGCCACTCCTTCCTGGCTTGCAGAGTTTCTGCTGAAAGATTAGCTGTTAACCTTATGGGGATTCCCTTGTATGTTATTTTTTGTTTTTCCCATGCTGCTTTTAATATTTTTTCTTTGTATTTAATTTTTGATAGTTTGATTAATATGTTTCTCAGCATGTTTCTCCTTGGGTTTATCCTGTATGGGACTCTCTGCCTTTCCTGGACTTGATTATTTCCTTTCCCATATTAGGGAAGTTTTGAACTACAATCTCTTTAAATATTTTCTCAGACCCTTTCTTTTTCTCTTCTTTTTCCAGAACCCCTATAATTTGAATATTGTTGTGTTTAATGTTGTCCCAGTGGTCTCTGAGACTCTCCTCAATTCTTTTCATTCTTTTTTCTTTATTTTGCTCTGTGGTAGTTATTTCCACTATTTTATCTTCCAGGTCACTTATCCATTCTTCTGCCTCAGTTATTCTGCTATTGACTCCTTCTAGAGAATTTTTAATTTCATTTATTGTGTTGTCCATCATTGTTTGTTTGCTCTTTAGTTCTTGTGGGGCCTTGTTAAACGTTTCTTGTATTTTTTCCAATCTATTTCCAAGATTTTGGATCATCTTTACTATCATTACTCTGAATTCTTTTTCTGGTAGACTGCCTATTTCCTCTTCTTTTGTTTGGTCTGGTGGGTTTTTATCTTGCTCCTTCATCTGTTGTGTGTTTCTCTGTCTTCTCATTTTGCTTATGGGGTCTCCTTTTTGCAGGCTGCAGGTTCGTAGTTCCCATTGTTTTTGGTGTCTGCCCCCAGTGGCTAGGGTTGGTTCACTGGGTTGTGTAGGCTTCCTGGTGGAGGGGACTTGTGCCTGTGTTCTGGTGGATGAGGCTGGATCTTGTCTTTATGGTGGGCAGGACCATGTCTGGTGGTGTATTTTGGGGTGTCTGTGACCTTATTATGATTTTATGCAGCCTCTCTGCTAATGAGTGGGGTAGTGTTCCTGTCTTGCTAGTTGTTTGGCATAGCTTGCTGGTGGCTGAGTGGAGCTGGGTCTTAGCACTGAGATGGAGATCTCTGGGAGAGCTTTTGCCATTTGCTTTACATGGAGCTGGCAGGTCTCTGATGGACCAATGTCCTCAACTAGGCTCTCCCACCACAGATGCACAGGCCTGACACCTGGCCATAGCACCAAGATCCTGTCAGCCACATGGCTCGGAAGAAAAGGGAGAAAAAAAGAAAGAAAGAGAGAAAAAAATAAAATAAAGTTATTAAAATAAAAAAATATTTAAAAAATTAAGAAGTAAAGAAAAAAATAATGGACAGACAGTACTCTAGGACAAGTGGTAAAAGCAAACCTATACAGACAAAATTACACAAAGAAGCATACACATACACACTCACAAAAAGAGAAAAAGAACAAATATATATATATATATATATATATATATATATATATATATATATATATATATATATATAAGGGAGACAGCAACCAAATCAATAAACAAATCTACCAATGATAATAAACTCTAAATACTAAACTAAGATAAACATAAAACCAGAAAAAAATTAGATGCAGAAAGCAAACCCCAAGTCTACAGTTGCTCCCAAAGTCCACTGCCTCAATTTTGGGATGATTCGTTGTCTATTCAGGTATTCCACAGATGCAGGGTACATCAAGTTGATTGTGGGGATTTAATCTGCTGCTCCTGAGGCTGCTCTTGTTTGTTCACACAGCTCCCAGGGTTCAGCTTTGGATTTGCCCCACCTCTGCGTGTAGGTCGCCTGAGGGCGTCTGTTCTTCGCTCAGACAGGCTGATTCGGGGGCTCTGGCTCACTCAGGCCAGGGGGAGGGAGGGGTATGGATGCGGGTCAGGACGTTGCAGCAGCCTGAGGCGCTGTGTGTTCTCCTGGGGAAGTTGTCCCTGGATCATGGGACCCTGGCAGTGGCAGGCTGCACAGGCTCCCGGGAGGGGAGGTGTGGACAGTGACCTGTGCTCGCACACAGGCTTCTTGGTGGCAGCAGCAGCAGCCTTAGCGTCTCATGCCCGTCTCTGGTGTCCACACTGATAGTTGTGGCTCCCGCCCGTCTCTGGAGTTCGTTTAGGCAGTGCTCTGAATCCCCTCTCCTCATGCACCCTGAAACAATGGTCTCTTTCCTCTTAGGTAGCTCCAGACTTTTCCCCGGACTCCCTCCTGGCTAGCTGTGGCACACTAGTCCCCTTCAGGCTGTGTTCACGCATCCAACCCCAGTCCTCTCCCTCGGATCCGACCTCCGAAGCCCAAGCCTCAGCTCCCAACCCCCGCCTGCCCCGACGGGTGAGCAGACAAGCCTCTCGGACTGGCGAGTGCCGGTCGGCACTGATCCTCTGTGCGGGGATCTCTCCACTTTGCCCTCCGCACCCCAGTGGCTGCGCTCTCCTCCGTGGCTCCGAAGCTTTCCCCCTCTGCCACCCACAGTCTCCGCCTGCGAAGGGGCTTCCTAGTGTGTGGAAACCTTTCCACCTTCACAGCTCCCTCCCACTGGTGCAGGTCCCGTCCCTATCCTTTTGTCTCTGTTTATTCTTTTTTCTTTTGCCCTACCCAGGTACGTGGGGAGTTTCTTGCCTTTTGGGAAGTCTGAGGTCTTCAGCCAGCGTTCAGTAGGTGTTCTGTAGGAGTTTTTCCACATGTAGATGTATTTCTGATGTATTTCTGATGTATTTTCCACATGTAGATGTATTGTGGGGAGGAAGGTGATCTCCACGTGTTACTCCTCTGCCATCTTGAAGGTCTCTGGGCCCAGGAAACCTTTAAAAGCCCCAGAGGTATTTTGATGTGGTTGTTTAGTGCACTACAATTGGAGAAACTCTATTCTATAAAGTACCGTGGAATATTCCTGTGCAGTAATGAGATTTTTAAAGACAGTATGCACTGGTCCTCAACTACATGGAAGTTTGAAAATATCTGTTTAATATGCAATCTGAACTTAATGAACTAATACAGTAACATTTTCAGATAAAGTCACCCTAAGTATAATAGTAATTAATGTTTATGTCCCTAGATGGTTTCGTGTGTGTGTGTGTGTGTGTGTGTGTGTGTGTGTGTGTGTGTAGCCCATCCATACAGCTGTATTAAAGTAGCAAATATCTATTAAATTCTTATGAGGTGCCAGACACTGTCAATGTGCTTCACATGAATAAACATATTTAATGCTCAAAACTACGCTAAATGATAAGTATTATTCCCATGTAACAGTTAAGGAAACTTGGCACAAAGAGGTTAAGTAATTTACTTAAAGTCACAAACTTCGAAAGTTGTTAACAGTTCAAAATGCACTAATATGTATAAAATAGATAACTAATGAGAACCTGCTGTATAGTACAGGGAGCTCTACTTAGTGCTCTGTGGTGACCTAAATGGGAACGAAATCCAAAAAAGAGGGGATATTATGTATACATAGGGCTGATTCACTTTGGCGCTGTACAGTAGAAACTAACACAACATTGTAAAACAACTATACCCCAATAAAAATTTAAAAAATAAAATAAAATACACAGATTTAAAAAGAAATCAAAATGTTACTGATTTTGCAAATGGCAAGACTTACATAGAGAAAACTAGGTACAAAGTCCTCTTCAAAATAAATCAAGGAGATCAAAGTGAAACAAAGCTTGTGAGTTTCTGTGTCTAATATTAGGTAAAACTTCTAGGATTAATTTCAAAAATAGTCAGTATACCAATATATTATTTTGGCTGTACTTTCTAGAATAATTTTGAGTTTGATTTTAGAGAAATAACCAGAGCAAAAAACAACCCAGGAGTTTCAGATTACCTGATATTGTTATAGAGGGAATATTAATTGAAATTACCCCAAACTCTGATGTGACTCCAGAAACCACAGGTGGAATAAAAGATAGAGCTGCAGGAGCCATGGCCCAGGAGCCCCAGGGAGCAGTCAGGGCGAATGACTATCGGAGCCTTCCCCACCTTTCAGACGGCCTGTGCCACCTGGAAACCTTCCATCGAAAATTGCCATTTTTTTTTTGTTTTTTTTGTTTTTTCCAAATTCAACAAGCATTAACTGAGGACCTACCCTGTGCCAGAAACTCAGCTAGCTTTTAAATTATATATTATCTTATTCCATCCTTACAACCACGGTCTGTGGTATGTTATTCATTATTGTTTTTACCGCTTGCCATTTTATGTATGTGAAAACTGAGGCTTAGTGAAATTAGGTAAATTGCTAGCAAGTGGCAAGACTCAAGATTTAAGCCCAAGTCGGATTCCAAGTTTAAGGTTTCAGCTCAACTGTCTTCAAAAGTGGTTTCAGATTATGCAACAATGGCATAAAGTTTGTGTAATCTGTGGGTTTTATAAAGCATAACTTAAAGACATCACAAAGGTTTTAATATGAGTATATTCTCCACTACTCTTTTGGCAAATACTTAAAATAGCTAAAACAATGTGTGTGTGTGTGTGTGTGTGTGTGTGTGTGTGTGTGTGTGTGTGGCGGGGTGGGGGGCAGTGATGGTAGTATGAGGCATATTCAACAAAATTTATTGAACAGTACGACGCCAGGCACTGTGTTGGGAACTGGGAACAAGATAGAACAAGATATAGAACAAGGTAAACATGGCATTTATAATCCAGCAGAGAATACATTAAGCAAATACAGTTGTGCTAAGTGCCATTCATTTCTTCAAAAAACCCATAGCATAACAGAGATTCAAACTAATTTGGGAAATAACTGAAGAACACTCAAAGACAGTGAGATTTCAGGTAGGACTGAGTGAGAAATCTGAGGGAGGCAAACCAAGAAATGGGCAGCAGAATTCCTTGGAGAATTTATTCTCCCTCCTGCTATCATCTTCTGCAGCAGTAGATTATGCAAACAACTTTGCTTGTGATGTGATCAAATCCACCCCACTCGTTATTGTATCCACCTAAGACCTGTCCAACTAGCTCAGAGTGAGTTCTATACTACAGGGGAGGTCTAGGAACCAATATTTTGAATACAAACAAAATAAAGGAAGCATTGGAACGTTAAATGCTTTTTCCCAAAACTCAATGTCTGCAAGCACTTCAAATGTACTACCTCTACTTTTAAGAAAACGTCAACATTTAGCTTAATTTTTATTATGCCTTTGAAGTCTATAAATCTCCATTGTACATTTTCCACAGAAGGCAGTTTAATTCCATTGATATTAAAGAAAGTACATGAAGCTCTCTGGCCCACTAAATGGGGAAATCAGAATGTGATGGAAGAGTGGCCAAGACTCAGAGTTTCCATTCTCTTCCAAGTGAAGCCAAATGAGAAAAATAATACATCATAAAAGCCAGAGTTCTGATTACAATTCTGGAAGTAGGGATGAAATAAGATATTTCATTTAAGAAAAAATTGTTCCTTGAATCTCCAGCTGAATCTAAAAGGTTATGCAGAGTCCACCATATCACTCTTCTAACTGGGCTTATCTATGCATCCTCCTGGGAATTCATAAAACATCCAGGTAGGCATTCAGAGACACCAAGTTAGGTGCCTTTGTATGGGTCATGAGTTAGGTTCATTAATCAGCAGTTTAATATTGACCCCCTTCTACCTTAAATTTCATTTTAACAAAACTTATTCATCTGGATTGTCGAAAAAGAAATGTTCCCCTGCAGTGAGGCCTTCAATGTAACTGTGATGCTGCGTGTGGATAGTACGTAGGGATACGAGAGTCCTGCCTCATCTAGTAATACGTTCTATCAGAGACCCAGCCCTGCACATTAGAATTATACAGGGAGCTTTAAAAAAAAAAAACAAAAAAACCTCCATGTCCATGTCCCAGCACCAGAGACTCTGATTTAACTTGTCTGGAGAGGTACCTGGGCAGCATTAATTTTTAAAAGTTCTCCCAGGTGATTTTAATGTGTAGTCAGACCTTTACCAGTTCTCTCTTTTATAAGATGAAATCCTAAAGCATTTTTTAAAATTAAGATAAATGGGTAGAGGTTCTATGCGTGGTCATGGTTTGAAAGTTTTCATGTTTACCACATCTTTAATGAATGTTTATTATTCATTAACTGATGACTCGGGGCTTGAGTTAATGTATACACTACTTGATGCTCTAGCTGCTGTTTCTACTGGACTCAATAAATGTAATCATAGATCACATTTATTGAGCGTTTGTTTGTGCTCGGCATTGTGTAAGGCATTGTTTCTCAAATTGTGGCCAGCAGACTGGAGCCCGCAAACTATTACCCGTGATGATGAGATGCATACAAAAATTAAAGTGGCTAGAAACTTTGTAGTAATTTGAGCTTCTATTATTTATTTGCCTTTATTTATATATAAATAAAAAAGAGAAAAATGTGTATATATATATATATATATATATATATATATTGCCTTCATTGTTGAGTGTGTGTGTGTGTGTGTGTGTGTGTGCACGTGGGTATGATTTCTAATAACGCATTTTATTGCATTTTTAAACAGTCTCTTCCATAGCTGTTTGGGAATTTAAAAATCTCCCAAAACTTCACCACACGTGGTTTGAGAGGCAGTGGCATCAAAGCCTCTTATGGGTGTTAATTTAATCCTCACCACCAATTCCAATGAAGCAGTTGAATGTTTTACAACTGAGGAAGCTGAGGATTGAAATAATTTGCTTAAGGTTGCCCTGTTGGTAAGATCTGTGAAGTCAGAAGGATCTGAACTCTGGAAGTCTGAATCCAGAGCCCAGAGCCAGGGGAGTGGAAGGTCACAGATGTGACTTCATTTGACTTAGGAGAGGGAAGTGTGGCCATGTGAGAGAGACCCAGGGCCAGGAAGGGCCACTTTCACACTGTGGGACCTGAAATGTTCTCTGCATTGTTTTTATCCTTTATGCATAATTAAAACTGACCCCAGTTTTGTGAACATTAGTTAAGCTCCTATAAGGAGTTTGAAATTTTAATTGCCTGGATATTTGTAAAACTAAACCAGAGTTCAATGAAAATAAACTGTTTTAAACTGGGAGACAGGTCTTTCAGTGGCAAGTTTGAGTGTTTTTTCTGCCATCGGCAAAGTGAAATTAGTTAAAGAAAATAAAGAAGTTATTTTTCTGCATACTCTGGTCATCTATATGTTAAATTTTAAGCCTGCTAAAGATGTGTGGTGGGCCTTTTTTATCCTCTCTTTATAATCTGGGTAGGAAGAAATAGCTTTTTGGATAAATTACTAAGACTCTCACCCCAGGAAAAAAAGATGTTTTACTGTCTAATATTTTCCTATTTCCTCTCCAGAACTTTACATTTTATACAAAAGATGTGAAATTAAAAATTACTGAATTTCCTCTTTTAAAATATATTTAATGTAATATTCAATATATTTAATTTATTTTAATATATTGAATATTTAAATAACATGTTTATTATCATAAGTGGTAATTCATAAGTAAGAAAAATTAAAACCAGCAATTTTTATCTTGTATCTATTGGATCATGTTTAAAATCAAGTGTTCCCTCCAAGAGCATAAAATAGTTGAGATCTGGTTTACATTCACATTTTCAGAAATGTACCTGTTATGTAGAGTGAAATGTATTGGGATGATCTAGAGTACTGGAAGAGGAAAGTTGATAAAATGTTAAGTGTCATTTGGGTACTATTATGGAAATATGGAATAGAACCAGGAGAGCTGATCTCCACATTTCTCCTAGGTGTGGACACAGCAAGTTGTGAAAAATGACCTCGTTTTGGTATCTAGGGTCCCAGTGACCCTCTCCTAGTGGTGTCGTCAGCACACCTGAAGTCTACATAAGCAACTGTTTTAGCCTTGGGTTATTATTTTTCGTCATTAAATAATGAAAAGGAAATTTAATTTTATACTAAATGCTTGCCAGTGTATGAAGAAGTATAGAAATTGGTGATGGAAAACAGTGGTTTGATGAGGGAAGAGCCGAGGAAAGAGCAAGTGCACAGAACAGGAGGCAGTCAAGTGAGTGGCCTTGACTTAGGGTGTGATGACACTGCCGGGAATCAGCCGAAAACACATGGGATTTGGAATGAAAGGACGTAGTCTTCCCTTCTCAATTATTCGCTAAGCATTTTCTTCTGAGCCTACTAGAGAATACGGTGCTGGTGATAAAAAGGGGCATAAGAAATTGTTCTCACCTTCATAGGAGGCAGACTCTTCCTCATGAAGAAAGAATTCTAAAGCGCCATGGAGAGCATGTAGCAGAATTCCTCACCAAGGCTGTGGAGAGGAAGGAGGGGAAAGTAACTAAGTCTGCTGCCAACTTGGACAAAATAGTTAACCCTTCAGTTTCCTCATTTGTAAGAATGGGGCTAATTTCATTTACCACACAGAGTTGCAGCGGCAAATTAAGTAAGCTAATATGTAGAACTGCTTTTAAGGTGTAAAGCAGTGTTTTTTTATTAATCACCTTAAAATAGCTGAAGGCTACAACAACACTCCCATAAGTACCCATAATTAGTATGGCTGGGGAGAGGCAGAAGGTGGTGCTCCCCCTGGGATGATGTGCATTGAATTTGGGGGGCGGGGTGTCCCTTGACCTCCCCACACTCACTGTGATGCAGCAGCGTAATTCAGTGGCACGGTGCACCTGCACCACTGCAAATCACAGTGCCTTGGAATGCCAAACTCTTCCCTGTGCTGGCAGTGCCATTTCCTTTACTTTTTGTCTCAGTCAGCTCGGGCTGCCATAACAAAGTACCACAGATGGGGTGGTTTAGACAACAGAAACTTGTTTTTCACAATTCTGGAGGCTGGGAAGTCCCAGATCAAGGTGCCAGCAGATTTAGTTCCTGCTGAAAGCCTTCTTCCTGGCTTGCAGCCAGCCACCTTCTTGCAGTGTCCTCACATAGCAATGAAAGAGAGAGAGCCCTGGTCTCTCTTCCTCTTCTTACAAAGACATTAATCCCCTGATGGGAGCCCCACTCTCATGACCTCACTTAAGCCTACTTACTTCCCAAATGTCCCACCTCCAGATACCATGACATTGGGGTGATGCTAGGGCTTCAACATAAGAATTTTGGGAGAATGCAAATATTTAGTCCATGACACTTTTCCAGTAGGTCTGTCAAAACACATATCCTTCAAGAATTTCAAGCATCTTTTCTCTGAAAGATTCCTTTACCCATTCAAAAAGGGCTGATTATTCTCATTTTCCCCTACTGGTGAAATCACTACATTCATCTCCCTATAATTATTGCCTGAATAAATATTTATTGTGATTATCTTGTACAAAATACTCTTGCCTTTTTCATCTTGGTCTTCACTGCTCCAAGCACCAAGACTGCACATGCATGCAAAGAAGTTAATAGATGTATACGGCATGAATATTGAAATAAATGAAGAAAATGGATTAGTACATAAATAGCCCAAAGAAGTAAAAAAGAAGTTCATTAAGTAGGAAAGGGATCCATCATGAGTTTATCTCATGAGGAACAACTCATGAGAATAGGATTGGGAGGAAAATCCCAGGAATTTTTCTTGAAGATTCATAGCCTTGGAAATATACCAGGAGAAAGTCCTGGGAGGTAATGTCAGGATAGTACTTGGACCAATGACACCTTAGGAATGAGACCCCTAAATGTATTTAGCCAGATTTTGAACAGGAATGCTGACTGCCTTTCGGTACTAAGTGCTCTTCCAAAATGAATGTAGTTTTATTTCAAATTCCAATATGGGCTAGATTTGGAGGCATTTTGATTCACTGCATGTTCAATTTTCAAAAACCTCAAGGAATGGCTTGCTAAATTTGCCCAAAGCTGCTTTCTGTTTCTCCACCTGCAATTTGTATCCCTGAAATAAATATTACCAACAGTATGAGCTCCATTTGGTGTGGTCCCCGAGCGTTAGAACAGGGCCCTGTTGGACTGTCTATAGTTCAGCACTTTTTATTGGCAGCTAAAGGAAAGAATGTAATAGTTCTACTACCTCCTGCCCACACCCCGCTCTTTCACCCTTTCCAACAATCAGCCTGCTATAAGAGTTCAGTCCTGGAATAGGAAAATATTGCACCTTATCCAGGCCATCTGACAAAGTGAGTAATGTTGTGTGTTATGTTGTGAGATGTGAAATGGACAATGCCTCAAAACCTGAGACAAGAAAGATTAGGCCAAGAGGAGATTTTGGCAATGGGGGGAAGTTGCTCTCTTGGAACATGTTAGAACTTCCAAGAAACAAATTAAATGTGACTTAAGGAAAACGGGTGTGTTCTTCTAATCTAGACATAAAAAGAAAGTTGCAACCAGGGTTAAAAGCTGTGGATAGTCTTCATGGTGGGCTCCACACAAGTCACCACGTTTCCCATCAAAGAGTGCAGAATGTCATCCTGGTGTTTTTATTTATTTGGTTGGTGGGTTGTATTTTTTTGTTTGTTTTGCTTCACAGCTTGAGACTTTCAGGACATGCATTGGATTCCAGGTTCCAATATCCACCAACTGTGCAGAAGAAAGGCAAAATGAATAGATTTTTATCTTTTTCTAAACTTTTAGATTGATGCCTACAGCAGGCTGACACTGGCCCGACTTGTGGCTTGTGCTATACGGCCCTGAGCTGGGCCTCATACTCCCGCTCTGGTCGATATAATGTATCGACTAACCTGCCTTCCGAATTTCAGCTCTCTCACAGTTTGGCTCGCTTGACCCTGCAGACTCTGTCTCATTTCAGGCAGTGGACTGACCCATCATTCCTCGGTCAGAGGGATTAAAAGGTGCCTGAGTCTGGCCAATGAAGCCAGTCAGCGTGAGTCAGCCCTATTGCTAGTGCATCTCTGAGCTTGTTCCCCACCTTGGATAACTAATCTCTCACCCCCATATTTTTCTTAATAATCAACCAACATGGTACCTCCTCTGGGCTCAGGGCTCTATTTTTTTTGCCTCTGTGTCCCATGGCTGCAGCACAACATCCTCTGCCAATCTTCCATGATCCTGACCTCCTGGCATTACTCACCTTGCTTCGCTGAATCACTACCCAAACTGTCTGCTGTCACCAGAGCCTCTGGATAACCTGTTCGTTTGCTTTCTGCCATCAGCCTCACAGCACTCACTCCACTGGGATCAGTCTTCAAGCTGCAGCCTCTCTTTAACGGCTGAGATTTGGGTGCCTTTGTTCCAGAGGGTCTTCTCATCAGGCCCTCCATGATCTTTCTGACGCTTTAGGAAAGGCAAGAAGAAAAGGCCCTTGTTTTCTCAGCCCCGAATGGGCTCATGGATCAATAGTGGGGTGTTGATACAGACTGACTTGCAAAGTCCAATTTTATGGCATAAAGGGCGGGAACACTGCATAAACCAGTCAGAGAAAAGGTAATATGGCAGCACCTTCAGTGCAGAATGAATTCTGTGCCTTGGAATTTGCAGGGGAGAAGAAATTTTGTGGTTAATCTAAAGGCACAGTAGATCAAGGAGACATATAAGACGGCATTTACCAACAAGTGGCTACTTTGAGAGTAGGTACAACAACCGACCCAGGAGAAAGCAAAGCTAAAATTCCTTTAGTCTATATCCAACCTCACTGTGATATCTGACAAGTCTCCCACCAGTTTATTATAATTATTACTGCTAATTCTTTTTTGAAAATACCTGCTAACGGTACAAATTCAAGGAAACCACAATTGTGTAAAGTGAAGAGTAAAATTTTCCTTCCTATCCATGGCCATTCAAGAAGTGTGCTTTTATGAATTTTTTCCACGAATGTGTACTATTTTTATAATTAAAATGTATATTTTGAACACAAATTAGATAAACATGTATATAAGCCACTTCCTTTTTCTGCAACATCCTTTTATTTTTTTAACTTAATATATCTCAAGCATCTTTTGACATCAGCACACATACTGTTGACCGAACACATTCTTTTTACAAGTGTATGGATCTGGATAATCTAGTTTACCCACATACTTTAGATTCTAAATTCAGAAAACTACAGAAGAAAACAGAAAGCATAATTAGTCTGTTGACGAGCTGTGCCAAAGGCCAGAGTGGCTGGGTTAACCTGCAGTCTTAATTTGCCCCCGAGAAGAATGAGTGTTTGAGAGACCAAGCCAAGAAAGGGTCAATGTCTTTTAAGAAAGCCCAGGAGAGGAGAGCTCATTTGAATGAAAGACCAGAGGGAGGGGTTGATAGATTCACATGGGTTGTTTGTTCATAAAGAAAGGATCCAGATTCTTTTCAGGTGGTTTGGAGGTCAGGAACCAGCCTCCCAGAGGACAATTTTCAGTTCATACCAGAAAAAGATGCTAATGAAGGGGTTAAGCACCACGGGATTTTCTTTTGAGTCATGATCAAAATGATGCCATGCTTTATCTAAGAAAAATCAAGACTAGATTTTATAGATGCACCAGCAAAGCAGTATCACTTCTCCAGACACAAAACCCTGAGTTCTTCTACTAGGCAAGACCTTTTAAGAACTCAGCTGTAACATTTTCTTTTTTGTTTAGAAACCTCAGGAAGAAGAGTATTGTATTGAAAGGAGCAGAGAACATAAGGTATCTTTATGCTTGTACAGCAATCCTGAATTAATAGAAGTGTGATGGGTGCTCTGTGGCACCAGACGACCCTGGAGCTCGGCTTTCGGCAGAGTGCTCTGGAGAGCTCTCTGTTGGCTATCGTTGTGATGTGGATTATGTGGAGGGAACAGCTGGTTCTGGCAGGGAGGCAGCCAACAACATGGTGTTTCGTCACTCTCCACGCCTTCAGATCTGAGCTTTGTTCGCTGCCCATTGTGATGGGTAACCTGCTGTCTGGAACAGTGTCCAAACCTGTCTTCTCAAGTAAGAGAGCAAGACTGCCAGGAGAGCGCTTGCAGGGAAGCACTTTCCTTTGGAAATCTGAGGAAGAAGTGAAACAGTTTCAAAAGAGTTTAAGTCCAGGGTGAGCAGCTTGCCAAAAGATAGATGTTGTGGATGAAGTAAGAGCTCTGCTCCCATGAGGATGGGAGATTGGATGCTTCATCAGGAAATGAGAAGCTGCTGACAGGGAGAGACGCTGTCAACTGCAAGCATCTTTTATACGTTCTTGTTTCTAATGATCACAATTCTGAGGAAGGGCACTGAAATAACTTTCACCTTGTCACTGCCTGAAAGCACTGGTTCCGTGGGGAGCCCGAGCATTGTTAAGGACAAATTGCCCTCAGTTCTCTAAATTCAGGAAAACCCTCATTCAGGATCCCGAGAAGCCAGGAAAATGGATGATTCCTCAAGTAGAATTTCCCATGTCAGTTTCAAGTTTTGATGGTTCTAGCTGGTCATCTGACATCTGTGTGTAGTTCCTTGGTTCACATTCCAGGAAAATAGGAGGAGCTTCAAACCTAGACTTCAGTTAAAAAGGAACTTGACTGATTTGGGACCAGTTGTTGAGATCTAGGTAAGATTGCTGCACAGATCTGGCTTGATTTATTTTATAAAAGAGAAGATGGCTTATGTTTTATATGACCTCAGGGAAAAATAAATTCCTTAACTGCCTGGGAGATTCAAAATTGCATCCTCTGCTGAGCACAGTCCAGCCTTTTTTTTTTTTTTTGCGGTACGCGGGCCTCTCACTGTTGTGGCCTCTCCCGTTGCGGAGCACAGGCTCCGGACGCGCAGGCTCAGCGGCCATGGCTCCGCGGCATGTGGGATCTTCCCGGACCGGGGCACGAACCCGTGTCCCCTGCATCGGCAGGCGGACTCTCAACCACTGCGCCACCGGGGAAGCCCTGTCCAGCCTTTTTGGCTTGTTTCTGGTGAGCCTATTTAAGTAATGTGGCTTTATTTAATTTGGCATAACTTTTTATTATTACTGAACAAGAGGGAAGTCAGGTTTTTGATAAAGAAATATATTATATCCTGGGAATATTCAGATGTCAGTGACAAAGAAGAAATGTAGGTGGTGTTAACAGTAAAAATCTTCACATTTTACTCTTAACTACATGGCTACCACTCATTAAGCCAGTGGCATGGTGGGAGAGTCATGGACTTTGGAGTTTTATAGAACGGGATTCATACTCTACTATTACCAAGTTGTGTGTTTTTTCACTCTCCAAATCTCCATTCTTCATCTGTACAATGGTGTTTGTCACACGTAGTGTAGGTGTTAACCATCATAACACTTACAACATGGCTCACAAATGGCAGGGACTAACAATATCTTAGTTTACTTTCTTTCCTCTTCTCCCTGCCTTCCTGGGCAGGTTCTCCTTAGTAAAAGCCAAGTTCTCTGACAATCCAGAATATTTAGGTCCGCTTCTTTTCTGACCAGAATAAGGTAGGAAAATAAAGTATCTTCCTTTCATATCAGTTTACCCAGTCAATTATTACTGAAAGTGGGGTAGAACTGTTCAGTTTTTATACATAACTTCATACAGGGTAGCCTAGGTGTTAAAGGCATGGGATTTGGACTTGAGAAGCCCTGAGTTCATATTAGGGCTAAGTGACTTGTCTAAGATCAAACTCATCATCTGTGTGACTGTGGATAAATTACTTAGCACAAACATGCCTCCATGATTTGGGAGAAAACTAATCCACTGCCATCATTAAATGTTCATTTACTCAAAAATATTTTCCATTCTAGGTACAGAGGACAGAGCTATAAAGAGGACAGATAAAAATAAGGGGCTTCCCTGGTGGCACAGTGGTTGAGAGTCCGCCTGCCGATGCAGGGGACACGGGTTCGTGCCCTGGTCCGGGAAGATCCCACATGCCGCGGAGCGGCTGGGCCCATGAGCCATGGCCGCTGAGCCTGCGCGTCCGGAGCCTGTGCTCCGCAATGGGAGAGGCCACAACAGTGAGAGGCCCGCGTACCGCAAAAAAAATAAAAAATAAAAAAAAATATTGCATTCACTGAGGCTAACATTTGAGCAGGGATGGACAGACAGAAGTATGTAAACAAACGAATACAGCAGATATATTCCGATAATGCCATGTTCTATGAAGAACATAAAACAGAGCAATGGAATAGAGGAAGAGTGATCGAGGCAGATGGCGTGACACTTTAGTTAGGATGGTCCAAGATGACCTCTCCAGAGAAATGACACTTGAGCTAAAAAGCTAAATGATACAAACAAGGCAGTCTTGTGAGAAAGTCTAGGGAAGAGGATGATGGAAATCCAGATGCAAAGGCAGTGAGTCAGGAATGAGGTTGGCAGTTGAAGGGAAAGAAAGCTAGTGTGAGCAAGGGAGAGAATAAAGTTGGGGAGATGGGCCAAGGGGAGATGATGAGGGACTTCGTAGACTATGATAAAATCGATTTTACTCTAAAAGTACTTTAAGCAGGTTGATTGGTCAGATTCACACTTATAAAAGATGACTCTAGATAGTGAGTGAAAGGATAAACTTTAGGTTTGGTGTATAAATTAAACTAGTTAATGTGTCATAAAGTTCTTAACACAGTGCCTGGCACACAGTAGACTCTCAATAAATGTTTGCCATTATTAATTATTTGCTTTTATTGATGGTGTATGTGAATGTGTGTCTGCTTCCTAGAATGAACGTGACATGGTTAAAAACCAATCATCTAACAAAGTATTCACGTTTTAAACCACAACCAGGGCTGCTTGAGGAGAGGTCAGGGGTAATTTTTAGAGTGCCACAACAGAAATCACTAGGAAGAAACTGAATTATAAATATTATGTTGGGGAAAACGAGGAGAGAGGAACTTTTGAATCAGCACCCACAATAGAATTCTTTTTTGGGCCCTTGTAGTCTAAATTCAGAAATGTCGATAAACCCTCTCTTGTTAGAGTAAAGACATCTTGCAGCAGGCCAATTCAGAGCAGTTGGCCAGACACAACAGGTGTAATCTGCAGAATGAATCGGGCTTGAGTTTCTAGCGCATATCTGTATAATAGCAATATAGGAACAGAAATAACGAGTGCTGAAAAAAATAGTTGATATAGATTCTATTTGTTGGACAAAGCAACCATGATTCCTTCATGTACTCTTGCCTATGTACAATCCTAATATAAGAAAGTGAAACGTTTTTATACGGACCAGTATGAGACACAGAATTAACAGAGATGGATGCCAACCAGGACAAATGAAGGACGCAGAAATAAAGCAGTCATAGAAATTACTACGACAGGACTAGGACTGGTTCTTAAAGCCACTGATATCATAATAAAGGGTGATTGGAATTTGTAATGGAATTATACAGTAGTTACAACTGCTTAGTATGATGGGTGTGTATGTGTGTTTACGTTAACTATTCATTTAACTGTTGAGTTCATTCCATAGGGAGGGTTCAAGCATTCTTACCTACTTTCTTTTGTTATCTTTATGAAGTCTGGACTTAAAAGAGCCTCTCATCTATCATTAAAAAATATATATCTGAATCAAGCAGACACTACTGACATTTGAATCCATGCCTCTGATGACTAGTGGGTAAAAAACATATGGGCAACGTCTCCTACAAAATGAAGCCTAATTTGGGCCTCTTATTGGTTGAATCCCTTTGAAAATCATCCATGGGTGTCCCCTGAGCAGTTGGTCAACAAATATTTGTTGAATGTCTTGGTGCCTGGGTACCAGAAGACAGGTACAGCTTTGTTTCATGTCCGTCTGGATTCTTTTAGAAACTATTAGGATAACTTACTTTTCCACTTTCAGTAATAGGGCTTCCTTCTGATCTACCAAACAATGCTGTCAGGAGACGAACCCTCCCAAATTTGATCATAAACTTTGTGTCTCAAATCTTCCAAAGAGAGGCCACTGCCTACAAGCTTGGGTCAAGTGCTTCATTTTTCTATTCTAAGCCCTTTCTCATACTATTTCCACTTCTTAGTCCTGTGAGAAGAGGAGGGGGGTAAGAGATGGGAAGGGAAGACAGGAGAAGACAGGAGAGCAGAGAAGAGGAAGAGTGGACAGGAGCGGGGTAGAGAGGAGAAGGGCAGGGAAGGGGAGGGGAGGGAAAGAAATTTTTCATGGTCAAATAAAACAGGAGCACACCATATCCTGTAGTAACTTTTTGGACATTCATAATACGCATCTCTAAGTTATCTCTGACACGCTGTCACAGTGTCCCTTAAGAGCGACGCTAAGATTGGCTCAGCGCCCCGTCCCATGACATAGAAAGTGTAATACTCACTCCGGATCTTTGGCGACTTCACAAATGACTTACATTCTCATGGTCAGTACTGGCCCAGTGGTGCTTATTCTACTGAGCTGGTTCAGCTTTCCGAGCAGAGCGTGCTGTCCTTATTCCACAGAGCATTCGGCAAAGTTCTTTTACATTTCCATGAGAAAATTACTCAGGTAAGACACTGTAAATTGTTTGTATAATGCCACAATTATTTCTCTTCCTGTATCTTCACCCCTTAACACTGTGACTTTGCAACTCCTCCCATCAAGAGTGGGGACAATTTGCCTACCCCTTGATTCTGCACCATACCTGTGACTTGCTTTGGCCAACAGAAAGCTGGGAAATGATAGTGTGCCAGTTCAAGATCAGGCTTCAAAAGACGTCGAGTGCTTCTGCTTTCTATCTCTGTCTCTGTCTCTCTCTGTCTCTCTGTCTCTCCCTCTCTCTCTCTCTCTCTCGGCCCTGCCAATACCATGTTCATGAACCAGTCTGGTCTCATCCGCTGAAGGCTACATGCAGCAGAGATAAGCCGTCCCAGTTGAACTATCCTACACCAGCCAGCCCCCAGCTGACCCAGCAGCTGATTGATACATAAGTTAACTGATGCCTATGGGCTTTGTGTAGCACAGATTTTACTCGACTTTTAGGGGAGATGGATTTCACATGTTGCATTAATTCAAACAACTTGGAAGGAACTATTGGATATCCATTTCCTGATATGCTGTTTGTCCATCACCCACCCCTGCCAGCTCCTCATTCTCAGGAGGCAATCGCCCAACCTTTCTTTCTCCAAAGTCCTTGCATCTTTGAATGCAGAGCAATACAACCCTCTCCAACCCATGTCACCAAATTCAAATCAGGACTTCCCTCTGCATACCCAAAGAGTCATTTCTGCACGTGTAGAAGGGCCACTCCTCAAGATTCATCATTATTCTGACATATTCCATGCAGTGTTTCTCCACTCTCACTTCACACTGGCCTCTTCTTTCTCTAATCCCTTGTTTTTCCTCCCACTCATGTAACACTTCCCTCAAAAGTAACGTTGCTTTTTCCAGGCACTATAGCTTATTTCCATAATTAAAACAAACTACTTGGGGCTTCCCTGGTGGCGCAGTGGTTGAGAGTCCGCCTGCCGATGCAGGGGACGCGGGTTCGTGCCCCAGTCTGGGAAGATCCCACATGCCATGGAGTGGCTGGGCCCGTGAGCCATGGCCGCTGAGCCTGCGCGTCCGGAGCCTGTGCTCCGCAACGGGAGAGGCCACAGCAGTGAGAGGCCCGTGTACCGCAAAAAAAGAAAAACTAGATTATCAACTTCTTCAGGACAGGAACACTATTTCATACTTCTTTTGTGTATCCCACAGTGCTGGACACCTAGCAGGCCCTGACAATCTATTTATTGAATTGAGCTAATAATAAAGTAATGAGAATAACTATTTTATTGAATGCCTTCCATATGCCTGGCTTTATGGCACATGATATACATTATCATATTTCATTTTCAAAACAATCTTATGAAATATTATTATCCTTATTTTACGAATGAGAAAAGTAAAATTGGCCAAGTTGACAATCAGACCCAAATCTGACTCCACAGCCAATGTACTTTAACCACTATGCAATATTGCCCCAGTTACACTTTACTGATGTTAACCAAATTTTAAGGCATCGCACATAGCCAGAGATGTCTGCACTTACCTTAACAGACATGATAAATGTGTGTACTATTTACTGAACTATCGAAAGTTCCAGGCTTAAGATTTTGCTTACTTTCCTTCTCCAGTCACAATGACAATATCCTGTCCCAGCATACTGGCACAAAAGCAGGGTCACTATGAGATAACAAGAGCAGCAAAATATACCGGGACAGAATTAAAATCATTAAAGGAAGCATTAGGAGATTGTGATGAGCCATCAAGGAGATTCACAGCCCACAAGCCTAGAAGACTGAGCTATATTTGCCATAATTATCTTAGGGATGGTTATGGTTTGCACATTTATTGTATTATACTTTGAGATCCTGTACATCATTTAAGTAAGGAAAGTTTTTTAGGGATGATATTAGTTTCAGTCTAAATCTAATTTTTTGAAAACTAAACAACGCATAGGACATCTAAACCACAGAGTGAAAGTCTCAGCTTGGTACCTAATAGCATATCTTCTTTGGAAGCTTAAAAACCCAAGCTCCCACCACCTCCACCTCAAAAACTGATCTTGATTTAACTGTGGCTCTGACACTCAGCTCTTTAATTTGGTCTTTGCTGACAGCTGACTTCAATTTTTGCCTGTTTATGGAAGTAAATTAAAAGAACACACTGTCTGTGATCCAGTGGCTCTTTGTGGCAGAGTCCTATTCAGTTCCTAAATCAAAACCCAGATAGTTGTCAGGAGAACTAATCCTTTCATAAACACATCTGCAGGGCAGAGCACACAGAGGCCCCGAGTGACCAGTAGGAAGTCTGCCACTTTCCCAGGTACTTCAAGGGTCAAGGTCTCTGTTGTTTCCGTTTCTATATAGTGAGTTTAGAACAATTCACATCAGGTTCAGAAGCTTCTGACAGTTGGTGTTTGGGCCGTGGCCTTTGTTTATGCCCACGTAAGAGCCTCTGTTATTTAGTGTTTGCAGAGCCTCCCTCTGGCGTCAGTTCTTACAGAACATGGGAGACAAATACCTGAAAAGAAGCTTCCAATAGCCTCTAACCCATATTACTTCCCTCAAATTCAAGACTGCTTTGGTAAAAGATAGCACTCAGTCTCATAAGAGGGGGCTTGATTTTAAGTATAAACCAACTGACAGTATTGCAAATGCTATTTCTAGTTTTCCTAAGCAAGTGAAAAAAAACCAAACGTGATTTCACTGGCAGCAGAAAAACACTTATTAAAGCTATAGGACTGATTACATGTTCCTAAAATCTTCAAATCGAGAAAGCACCAGGTCAGAGCGATTGCTTTTTCTCCTTAAGACATTATCTTCTTGGAAATATTTGAAATCATCACTGAGAAATTTCCCCATGAATGTCATGCTGCTTTATCAGGTGTAAACTCTCTACCTTTTAGTAATGAGACAGTGTGTTGCTCTCTAGTCTGGTGATAGAAGTATAATAGGATCTTATGAGCTGAATAAAAGTCAAGAAGGATATTCTATGATTTCTACAAGGAAGAGGCTATTTAAGTGACAACCTTTGGGTATTCTTCATGGGTAATTCTAATCCCGGTTTATAGTATAATAAAAGGTTCAAGCTCTATGATATTTTACCCCAGAAGTGGTTGCATTTCATCAGAAGTGGATGATAATTTCGCTGTAGACTTGAAAAAATTTTGAAATTCCATTTAGCTAACTGTGGACAAACATACTCCAGAAGTGCAATACGTTATTAACTTCTTATCCTTTTTAGAAAAGGAACTATGGGGAGAAGAGTTTAAGAAAGGGTTAGTGTGCTACTTCTGAAGACAATTTCCTGCAATAATATTCAAGGTATATCATATATCTTTTTCTGGGAGCTAAGTCCCATGGATTCCAGGCAGATAGGACAGCATGGTCAAAGGTCCTGAGGCAGGGAGGAGGAACTGAAAAGAGGCTGGCATGTCTGCAGCAGATCAACAAAGGCAAGAGTGGAAGGAGCTGAGATCGTAAAGGTAGGCAGTGGGCAACTGTAAAGCCACGAGAAGGACTTTAGAGCCTTTTACAAATGCAATGGGAAGCTAAGGAAGGGTTTTAGGCAGATCACTCTGGCTGCTGTCTGGGATACAAGGAGGTAAGGGTGTTGATAGCAGACAGCTAAAGAGGCTTTTCAGTCATCCTGGAGAGGAATGAGGGCGGCTTAGACTAGGGTGGCCAGTGTGAATGGAGAGCTCCAAATGCTTTCAAATCTGTTTTGTGTGTTCTATTATATATGAAAAGTGCTATGCTAGGGAGGAGAGGTAAGTGATAAAGGCCATAATCTGTGTGAGTGAATTTTAATTTTCAGGAATCTCAGCATTTACTGGAAGGATAGGTAATAAACAGAAAGTTGTACTTGAGAATGATAAATGCTATAAGAGAATCCAACGCAGGACACTTTGGAAAGCATGTGGAGTAGGAAACCAACCTACAGGAAAATATTACATGTAAAAAGTGTTGGCCGCTAACTGATTATCAACTTCTTGCTGAGAAAGCCGTGCATGAATGCAGTTGCAGCACGGTATTAGAGAATCTCAGAGCTATTTCTACAGTCCATATCTATGAATTTACTGATGAAGAAACTGGAGTTTAGAAAGGTTGTGTCTTGCCTAAGAGTAAGTAGATGGGCAATAGCAAATTCACTTAAACGTTTAGTCAACAGTGACTTGTTTGTGGTGGCAAATAAGAAACGTGGCTCTTCTGCTCACCAAGCTTTCCTAATTAAGATGGAGAGGTTGAAGGTGATGCTAAAGTTTCTTGCTTGAGCACCTGGGAGGATAGCAGTGTCAATGATTGAAATAAGGAACGTTGGAAGGAACAGTTTTTGAGGTGTCAGGAGTGCACAGGAAGAATGGAAGAGATTCCATTTGGAGGTGCCTGTGAGATGTTCACGTGGAAATATTAGAAAAGACAATCATTTTAATAAAAGACCAGTGTCCTACCTAATAAACCTAGTTTAGTGACATCAATTCACTTTAATTCCTAACTCAAATTAGAGCCAGGGGCGATTTGTTTCCAAATAAAACTGTTATTTTAAATAGGGGTATCATAATAGATGTGTTTACATTCTCAAATGTGTTAAATATTCCCAAATCAAACTGGCATGGTTTTCTATCTCCTGGGAGCTTAAAGAGAATTTTATTTTTTGTTTGTTTCCTTGCTTTAATTAAATTCACCTTATAGGCTTGAACAGCAGACACTTTGCATTGTTTTAATCATTATAGAGAAACATGCATAGCAGAATTCATTGAGAAAAAAAGCTCGTTAATTATTCCTTCTTCCAGGATTGTTCTAGGTGCTGAAATTGCTTAAAAGGACAAACTTTGGATCTGCTCCATGCTCCCTTCAGGTTGGCTATTCAACATTCATGGAATGTGTTCCTGGGTGAGGATAGTGCTAGTTAGTGACAGGGAAGAGAAAAAAGTGACGTCAGGGGACTTCCCTGGTGGCGCAGTGGATAAGACTCTGTGCTCCCAATGCAGGGGGCCCAGGTTCATTCCCTGGTCAGGGAACTAGATCCCACATGCATGCTGCAACTAAGAGTTCACGTGCCACAACTAAGGAGCCCGCCTGCCACCACTAAGACCCGGTGCAACCAAATAAATAAGTAAATAAAAATATTTTTTTAAAAAAAGTGACGTTAGTCTGCGGCATAATGAATGACATCTCTGGAACCTCATCTCTCAATTTATGACCTTGATTAATTGGTTTGCTATAAGTTTGATTAAATAAAACAGTCTAGGAATCCAAAACACACAAACAGAATCTCTATATTTGAATTTCAATTTTCCTAGAAGTGGAGTAAGTCACAAGAAAAATTCATAGCAGAAATTTGTCAAGTGAAAACACATATACACACACAAAGTAATATGGCCACTACCATCACAAGAATAATACTCCTGCTATATTTTGGCACTGTCATAATTCAAGTATTCCTTGATTTAAAACAACAGGTTTATAAATAGTCCTTATATACAAATAAAGGGAGAGGTTCCTTAGGAAGGTGGACCTTGTGTTGGGTCATCATCACGCCTTATTCTGATTGGAGGAAACCCTTGAGGGAAGGAAAGGGAAGAGCTCTACTCACTGGAAGAAGCAACAGGGATCACTACCACTAACAAACCTTCCAGGTCCTGTTGGCCAAACGAAGAGATTCAGATAAAAATCAAGTTCCTTTCCTGCTGTAGAGCTTGGATAGAAGGGACCACTTTTTTTTTTTTAATTGGAGTAAAATTGCTTTACAATATTGTGTTAGTTTCTGCTGTACAATGAAGTGAATCAGCTCTGTGTATAACTATATTCCCTCCCTCTTGGACCTCCCTCCCACCCACCCCCATCCCACCCATCTAGGTCATCACAGAGCACCGAGGTGAGCTCCCTGTGTTATACAGCACGTTCCCACTAGCTAGCTATTTTACACATGGTAGTGTATTTATGTCAGACCTAGAAGGGAGCACTTTTGAAGGTGTTTCTTTATCTTCTGTTTTTTGAGATCTCCTGGTGGAGAAATAGAGATGTCCAAAATGAGGACGGTGTGACCGGGTAAGATCAGGAGGACGTGGGGTGGGTTGTTGGGGGAGTACTGGAAGTTACTCCATTTCATTAGCTTCTTTGGTGTCTGGAAAAAGCTTATCAATCATATCTCACAAGGGGTTTAGGTCCAACACTCTGAAACGCATCTGGTTATCATTCCCAAGGGAAATTAACCCATGTTGTGTCATTATCCTGTCAAGAAATCAAAGGCCTCTTCCTGCATTAGAGACTGTGATTTGCCTTGTCCATTCTTTGTGACCTGCACCTGTGATTGGCTTGCAGTTGCCTGAATGTACAGCTATCACTACACAGCCCTTCTTTGGAGGCTGGCTGACTATATCCACTTCTCATGTTTTTCAGAGTAGTCCCCCTAAAGATGTTTTGAATGAACTTTGAAATTTAATAATAATTCGTAACATGTTTATAGGGCAAAATATGTTTCAGTTTCCAAGCAATCAACTTCAATCAGACGGTATTTCTACCACCAAATGAATTGGGACCCTTGTATCTATTTGACCTAACTTCCTGTATCTTCTTCAACAACAGTATAATACTCCTATGAGACAAGCAGTGTAGTTATTAAATAAGATGACATTAACACAGAGATTTCTTCCATTGAGTCTTAGGGCTGGAAGTTATCATTAAGTCATGTAGTCAAATTCTCTCATGTTACGTTTGATTAAATTGTGGCCCAGGGACTCATAATTTATTATGAGTGATCGTCTAATCTATTGTTCTTTATGAGTACTCTTGGAATGCTGGAGCTACAGGTGTAAAATGGGGCAATGTAGGGCACAATGAGAAACATACCCTACTCATATTCAAGCTTGCCCAACATTCTGTGTTAATGACAGTATGATAAGCCTGGGAAGCCTGAAGCTCTGTCCTTATATCACACTGAATAAAAAGAAATTTGATTCACGCAATTTGGAGAGATTTTTCATTCATAAATTTCTCTCTCGTCCTGCATTAACACAAGATAAAACATATTTTCTATGTTAATTTAACTTTATACCAAAGTCAATGTCCAAAATATTCTTGTTAATGTTTTACTAATGATAAAATTCATAGTGATGATTATAACATTTATTAAATTTTATTTAAATTGAAATATAGACAGTACATTCCCTGCCATCTTTTGATTGGTTGTGAGAATCACATGGATCTGAAAGTTTTTGATAAAGTATATACCTATACAAAATCCAAATATCAATAACCTTTTACAGAATACAAAATGAAAGTCAGTAAAAATCAAAGGGAAACTATCATAGAGAAACATCTAGTAAGTCACAGCCACAGCACTTTCAAAATATATTCATTTTATGAGAAAATATATTAAAAAGTGGTGAAGGTTATTTTAGAGAATAACTTTATTGATATAGTATAAACATAGGCAACATTCTAAACTATCACATGATTGCTGGTGACAAATTCTAAGCTATCACAATTGCAGTAGACCCCCTTTAAAGCAAATAAACTGGAGATGACCTAAATGGTGGAAACTGGAAGACTAAGAATACTATAGTCCCACTTCTTGGGATCCCAAGATCTTGGGTTTCCTAGACTCAAACCACTGACTCTTAGCAATTATAGCTCAGCATTATTTTCCCTTTTTTTTTTTTTTTTGCGGTACGCGGGCCTCTCACTGTTGTGGCCTCTCCCATTGCGGAGCACAGGCTCCGGACGCGCAGGCTCAGCGGCCATGGCTCACGGGTCCAGCTGCTCCGCGGCATGCGGGATCTTCCCGGACCGGGGCACGAACCCGTGTCCCTTGCATCGGCAGTTGGACTCTCAACCACTGCACCACCAGGGAAGCCCTATTTTCCCTTCTTTTCAACTCCCTGGCCGATGGTGGCCAACCGAAAATAAATATTCTCATTTCCTTATTCGAAAGACAGTGTCTTACATTAGAGCTACTGAAAGGACGAAATCAAACTCACTGCAATGTGAGGTGCAAACTTGGTCAAGTAAATGAATTATAAAAGAGACTGTGGGATTAATCTTGTAACAACATCCAAAAATAAAGCTAGTCTCTGGGAGATCAAAGTACCTTATAGATCCCTAGCAACACAATTACATTTTCTCTTCACAATAGTCAGGCTGCTAACCAGACCTAGGGTGTTTGATAGATAGGAAGCAAGCCACTCACATTTTTACCATCGCTGTTTAAGTACCAACTTAAAAAAATCTTTATAATTCTAAGGAAAAAAGAAAAGGACTGCTTCAAGTGAAAAGATGAAGGTTTGGTATAAGTATCCCTTGTAACTGAAACATTCATAAGAATCATCTGAGGAGTATGGCAATTTTCCGGATCCCACCTCTAGAGCTTCTAAGTCTGAAGGGCTGGAATGGAGGCCAGAAATCAGAAGTTTTGAGAAGTACTGCTGAACCTTTCTGCAATGTGATTTTGATGAAGGTGGTTCATAGACAACAATTTGATATACAAATAGGAAACTGCTTAAACTGGAAAATTTGTCTGTAAATTCCCAACAGTATTTGCCAACAAGTTTTCTAAGTTTGTATATGTTTTAAAAAATTCTTTGTATAGTTCATGAACTCAGGGTAAGAAATATTTTAAGGGCTTCCCTGGTGGTGCAGTGGCTGAGGGTCCGCCTGCCGATGCAGGGGACACGGGTTCGTGCCCCGGTCCGGGAAGATCCCACATGCCGCGGAGCGGCTGGGCCCGTGAGCCATGGCTGCTGAGCCTGCGCGTCCGGAGCCTGTGCTCCGCTGCGGGAGAGGCCACAGCTGTGAGAGGCCCGCGTACCACACACACACACAAAAGAAATATTTTAATAGTTTTTCTCATTAAATATTATCATCATGGGAAAAGTAAATATCATGTTATTGTGTATGACTAATTTTTCATAGCATAGGAACTGTGTGTGTTGTGTTGAGGGACTGAGAAATCTAGATGCAATAATTAATCCATTTTATCCTTTACAAAAAGTAAATTTCTGATAAAATTGATTTGTATGTAAAAAAGTAGTTGTTTAGATAACAACTACTTTTCTATGGGCTTCAAAATATGCTTTCTCCTAAAAAACTTACAAATTTTATCTGGTTTCTCGTTTAACTATATAAATATCTCTTCAAAAGAGGATAACATTTAAAAGGATAGTGAAGAGCAATGGAATAGAATCTCAAATAACTTTGACTTTTAAGAAAGATACAAAAATTGATATGGATAAGCACAAAAACAAGGAAAGTCCCGAGGGAAAGGTTTAGGAGCTGGAATTGTTTAGTCTAGAAAAGAGATGATTAGGGAATAATTTTTATGATGGCCAAGCCTAAAACATTATTTTATACTAAGAGAGCTGACATTTCTTCATCTCGACTGGACAAAGAAAGTATGCTTCTGATGATTTTACAAGCATTTGTTTACATCTTTTTAATAAATATATTTTTTCTCTCATCTCCCTTTTTCTTCTCCATTTCTTACTTCCTTGTTCCCTTCCTTCCTTGTGCAAACAGAGCATCTGTTATATGCCAGGCACAAAGGAAATGTGTTTGGTTTAAGTGAGGTACATTTCCTGGTTAGGAATGCTTTCAGGAAGAAATTTCCTTGGCTATTTTCTAATACATCTGTGTATAAAATGACACATAGTATGGCTTATACAGGAGGTTTCTCACACAGACCACTTACTTTGGGAAATTTCAGTCTAACTTTCACTTTGTCAATCTCCAACAAGAGATTCTAGTAACATGATTCAATTTCAGAGTGTAAAATATTATGGAAATTATTAAGTCCAAAACAGTTAAGAGGCCAACAGAAAACTTTTTTCTATTCCTAGTTTCACTGATAGCACTTGGAAAAGATTATTAAGTCCACTTTTTCCTCCAAATTGCCACTCCTTTCTTTCATTTAACAATCAAAGAAAGAGCCTATTGACCAAATGGAGTGCCCAGTCAAATTTCAGGAGTATCTGGTTCTATTTTTAGCAATAATTGATAAGAAGTTTTGAATAAGCTGCTTAACTGGTCTGAGGTTCATCTCTTCCTCTCCATCAGGCTTCCTGTAACATTTAGGTGACACCCCTCCCTTTTTAAAAAAAAAAAAATTCCTCCCACATCTTAGGGCTTATTTTGGTTCAGGTTAGGACCTGGAAATAGAGCATCCTACTAGGTACACTGCTGAGAAACGGGTTCATTAGCTCCCCAAAGAGTAAAATGAGTCAAAAAAGGTCAAAAAGAGTGAACGTATCTGGGCTCAGTCCAAGCAAATATGCAAGGCTGAAGCAGTGGAGGCTGCTGAAGAGATGCTAAGCAACATGATGGAGATTGTGACAGAAAATAATTATAATCAGTACCCAGGCAAAATGGTGGTTGGCACTGAAAAATATTTATTGTTAAGCAGTTAGTCCCTGGGAGGGAGACTGGCAGGGACAAGAAGTAGAACCATCCTTGCAGTCAACTGGGTTTTAGCCTTAGGACTTCTAGACAAGAATTTGAATGAATCAGTGAATGTCTTTAATTAGAAGAAATGTACATACCTTAAGAATGACTATATTATACCTCCTTATGAATATAATACAACTATAGGTTTTCACTAACTCAAACTTTCTCTACGTCAACTCCAAGTCAGACTTTCAACTTCGTCAGCAGCCTCCATTTCATGTCATATTTTGCCATCTAGTGGCTGATCATGGTATAAGGAGGCTAAACCTACTCAAACCCAAATTATTTATGTATGTTTTGTTGAAAACCTGAGGCATTCAACTTTGCAAAATGTTGGAGATCCTATTTGTTTTCTTTACATGCTGTCTTGCTCCAAAGAGAATACATGGTGCATATGCTTTGGGGTTGAAATTTCAGGTCATGAATAGGCAGGGAAAGTTTGAGAACGTAAAATCAAACAAAATTATAAGTACACTTTCACTCACTATTTTTCTTAGCATTAAAAAATCATTTTTCTTGGTATTTCTTTCCCACTCAAAGTTTATATAAACTGAAATACAATAGGTTTCTCCAATTGAGTCATTCTGGTTGGTTCATTTTATTATTGTATGCTAAAACCAATCTAACTCTCATTTAATTATGTCAAATGGTGTGGATTATTTTTTCCCCAGACTTTGTCCAGCATTTCTTTTCCCTTCCTGTCCCTTGTGCATGAAGGAGATATCACTTGACTTCTTTGCATTATTAAAAACAATCTACAGTTCAGCTTCTTGTTGTCTCAGGTGAGATTTTGATTATTATTAAATTAGCTTATAATTTAAATAAAATATTCTGGAAACTTGAATTCTGTGCTCTCTCCAGCACCAAGTTCCTTTAGCACTGCTTAACGCAGTGTTTGTAACCCAGGAAATGTATGAACTGCTATCTGCATTCACCATCCAGCTTGTGCCGATGGATGGTCAGACAAACAAAAGAGGAAGCCCTTGTGGTGAACAGTTTATGTGATGCTTCGAGAAGAGCACAGCATCCTTCAAAACCACATTTGCAGAAAATGCTGAATGCACAGGCATTTAGTTTAGTGGTTAAGAGCATGCTTTGGAGGGAACTGACAGATTTGTGTTCCAATTCCGATACTCAGTAGCTGTGGTGCCTTGTTTAAGTTACTTAACCTCTTTAAGCTTCAGTTCCTCTGTCAAATAAGGAAATTGTAAGGATTAAATAAAATATTTTACATAAACCTTAGTATTAGCACAGTGTCTGGCCCATAGTCAGGATTCAAGAAATAGAAGGTATGATGATGATAAAGCTGATAATGACTGACAGATAATTCATGTTTTGCCATAAATTTCTAATTCTGCCTAAATTATAATGTAATTTTATAATGTAAATTATAAAATTTTTAATGTAAATTATAATATAATTTTATATTATAATGTAAATTCTTGCCTCACTATCCTGTAATGACGAGATCCTCTTTGGCACAGCCTCCGCTCTAAGTCCTGTAGCCTGAGAAATGACTGGTGTGTGATGGTCAAAGATATTTACTTCAAACAAGAGAGGAAAGAGCGTCGAAGAAGAGGAGCCCCAAGTCATGGGTCTCATTCATTCATCACCACTGGCCCTGGCTGTGTCAAGGGGAATGCTCTGTGGCCAGTCTAAAGCATGAGCAAGGGAGAGAATCCATGTTTATATCCCTGAAATGCATTTTCAGTACTCATGAAAATTTGAGCTGCAACAGGAACTTAACAAAAAATAAAGGCCACCTGGTTTGTAATAAGAAACTCTTCTCCAGACTATGCAGGAGATGAGAAGGGAGGAGCAGAGTCTGAGAACAAGTGAGCCACGGAAAGGCAGATTGGGGCTCTCATTCTACCATTTCCCAGCTAATGTGATTTGGGGCAAATCATTGAGCACCATGAAGTCTGTTCTTTTGATATTTGCAGGAAATGACTTGGCCTCTGGAGGCAAATTACAGTCCTCTGTGGCTGTACCTTTGACACCTACGAGGAATGATGCCACCAGGATGCTCACAGGCTCACACTGTCCTGTGACTGGGGAAGCTCCATGACAGCAAATACAAACATGCCTTGCCTCTCACTGCATTTTCTGGGCACAGTACAATGCTCAACACACCATAGGTGTTCACATCTCGTTTGCTGAAAGAGTGAGCCACATGCACTCATGGCATTTATCCATCCTGAAACCCAGATCTGTATCCATAACTGCCTCAAGGAGATTCCCCACTGGACATGTTGAAGGCTGCTCAAGGTCAGTGGGCAAACCAACCTCCTGATTTCCACACCTGTTAGCCTAGTTGTAGGCTAACCTCCTCATTGTTCATGTCAGAAACCCCATTTTCACCCGTGCTTCTTTTCTTTTCCTCACTCTAAGAATCCTGTCCTTTCAGCCATACCAGGAATCCTGTCCTTTCAACCGTACTTGGAATCTATGTAGCTTTCTCAACCTCTTCTACCACATCACCATTTCAGAACACTGGACTTGCCTGAATCACTGCAACATTGTTTTCCCCACATCCACTCTTGCTCTCCTCTGATTCATTCATGATGAAGGACAGACCTCTGGGTAATGAAAACATTCAAGCATATGGTCAAAGCTGAGGGAAGGAGGCACATGTTATGATGGGTAGAGTGCTGAGATGGAAAAGAAGAGATCTAAGTTCTGGTTCTGGCTCTATTACTGCCTGCATGAGGGAGCTTGGGTATTGTCTGCCTCTCTGGATATTGGCTTCCTTATCTGTAAAATAAGACTTTGGGTCAGATGATTTCCAAGGACACTTCAAACCTTAGAATTCAATGATGCTGTTAAAGATGCTTCTAATTCTGAAGCAAATGCCTTTTATGATGCTTTAAAATTGATTTTAATAACAGAGATGTGTCAGATATCATGATTTTTGAAATCTGCAGACTTAAAACAGTGGCCAGATTTAAAAGGTTTAAGGACTCAGATTGACACAATCGCTAAATGCTGGGAAAGAAATTCACCATGTATCAAATACTGACTTTTAACATGACTCAACCTTCTCTCAAATTTGAAGATCCTCGAACTGATAAGTGATCTTTTCTAGTCATGAACCTTCTGGCAATTCTTATACTCACAGTTTTGAAAGAGGTTAACAGATTTTACATATAACCTTTTGAAATGTGAAGTGAAAATACCATATTTGCTTGTACACTACCAAAATGGAAATGGGAGAACGGGAAGGCAGGTTCTGTGAAAACAGGGATCCTGTCTATTTTTGCTCAGCATTGTCATCCCAGAGCACACAATACCTGTTCCAAAAATATTTGTTGAGTCAATTAAGGTGGATAAAGTGTTAGCTTTATCTGCACCTCCACACTCATAGCAGTACTATTTGCAGTAGCCATGGCAACAACCTGTACCCGTCGGTGGATGAATGGATAAAGAAGCTGTGTGAAAACAGACCTGTGGATCAGTGGAAGAGAATAGAGAGCCCAGAAATAAACCCACACACTTACAGTCAATTATCTTCGACAAAGGAGGCAAGAATATACAGTGGAAAAAAAGACAGTCTCTTAAGCAAGTGGTGCTGTTAAAGTTGGACAGCCACATGTAAATCAATGAAGTTAGAACACACTCTCACACCATATACAAAAGTAAACTCAAAATGGCTTAAAGACTTAAAATATAACACGTGACACAATACAACTCCTAGAAGAGAACATAGGCAAAACATTCTCTGACATAAATCGTACCAATATTTTCTTAGTTCAGTCTGCCAAGGCAATAGAGATAAAAATAAACAAAGGGGACCTAATCAAACTTACAAGCTCCTGTACAGCAAACGAAATCATAAACAAAATGAACAGACAACCTATATACTGGAAGAAAATATTTGCAAATGGTGCAACCTACAAGGGCTTAATTTCCAAAATATACAAACAGCACATACCGCTCAATATAAAAAAAAAAAAAAACAATCAAAAAATGGGCAGATGTCCTAAACAGACATTTCTCCAAAGAAGACATACAGATGGCCATAAGGCACATGAAAAGACATTCAACATCGCTAATTATTAGAGAAATGCAAATCAAAACTACAATGAGGTTACACTTCACACAGGTCAGAATGGCCATCATTAAAAAGTCTACATATAACAAATTCTGGAGAGGGCGTGGAGAGAAGGGAACCCTCTGTTGGTGGGAACTTAAGTTGGTGCAGACACTATAGACCACAGTATGGAAGTTCCTCAAAAAACTAAAAATAGTGTTGCCATACGATTCAGCAATCCCACTCCTGGGCATATATCAAGACAAAACTATAATTCAAAAAGATACACGCACCCTTATGTTTGTAGCAGCACTGTTCACGTAGCCAAGACATGGAAACAACCTAAATGTCTATTGACAGATGAATGGATGAAGAAGATGTGGTAAATATGTACATATATACAATGGAATATGCAGCCACGAAAAAGAATGAAATATGCCATGTGCAGCAACATGGATGGACTTAGAGATTATCACACTAAGTGAAGTAAGTCAGAAAGAGAAAGACAAATACCATATGATATCACTTACATATGGAATCTAAAATATGACACAAATGAACCTATATATGAAACAAACAGACTCACAGTCCTAGAGAACAGACTTGTGGCTGCCAAGGGGGAGGAGGGGTGGGGGAAGGATGGATTGGGAGTTTGTGGTTAGCAGATGCAAACTACTATATATAGAATCAATAAACAACGAGGTCCTACCGTATAGCACAGGGAACTATATTCAATATCCTGTGACAAACCATAACGGAAAAGAATATAAAAAAGAATGTATACATATATATAACGGAATCACTTTGCTGTACAGCAGAAACTAATACAACATTGTAAATCAACTGTACTTCAATTTTAAAAAAGTTGTTATGTGTGTGTGTGTGTGTGTGTGTGTGTGTGTGTGTGTGTGTGTATATATATATATATATATATAATTCAGCCATAACAGAAAATGAAATCTTGACATTTGTGACAACATAGGCAGACCTTGAAGGCATTATGCTAAGTGAAATAGGTCAGAAAGAGAAGACAAATACTATATGATCTCACTTATATGTCAAACCTAAAGACAGAAACAAAAAAATCCCCACCAAACTCCTAGTAAAAGAGATCAGACATGGGATTGCCAGAGGTGGGGAGAAGGGGAGGGGGAATTGGAGAATGGAGGTCAAAAGGTACAAATCTCCAGTTATAAGATAAATAAGTACCAGGGGTGTCAAGTACAACACGATGATTATAGTTAACACTTCTGTATGTTATACAGGAAAGTTGTTAAGAGAGTAAATCCTAAGAGTTCTCATCACAAGGAGAAGTTTTTCTTTGCTTTTTATTGTATCTATACGAGATGATGGATGTTAACTAAACCTATTGCGGCAATCACGTCACAATATATGCAGATCAAACCATCATGCTGTATACCTTAAACTTATACAGTGATGTATGTTAATCCCTTCTCAATAAAACTGGAAAAAATAAAAATTAAAAAAAGAAATCATCAGGCAAAAAACTTTGGCTATTATTTTACTTATCCAATTGTCTAGCAAAGTCAAGCATTGTGGACTATAGCCAGACGTACTTAAGCCTTATTGATGGCGTATGTGGTAGACTGATTGCAAGCGTGGCCCTAAATCTTCACCTCACATCCATATCCCTTGCAATGTGATTTTGAAACTTCTCCCATCAAGAGTGGAGTCTATTCCTTCCCCTGAGACTAGGCTGGCTTTGTAGCTTGCTTTAGCTGATAGAATGGGACAGAAGTGATGGTGTGCCATGTTCAAGCATAGACCTCAAGAGGACTTGCAGCTTCTGCTCTGTTGAACACCACCAGCTTCTGCCATGAGATCAAACCTTGGTTGATGTACTGGGGCTTGAGAGACCATATGGGGCAGAAATAATTTGACCCAGCCAAGATTATTGTAGATCAGCCAACCCTCAGCGGATCTGGTACTGACTGCAGATGAATTGCAAACCCATCTGAGATAAGGCAAGACTGGCCCATATCAGCAGAATTGGCCAGAGAACTCATAGTTTCATGAGAAATAATAAATGGCTATTATTTTAATCCACTAAGTTTTGGAGTGGTTTGTTACACAGCTATTCTGGCAATAGATAACTAATTAAGGGTGAAAGAGGCTGAAGGCCAGCCCATGGTCCTCTTGTTAAGCCAGGAAGCCTAGTGTGGATTTGTGTCTGTCTCTTTTCTAGTTTGCATTTGAGCTAGCAGTAGCCCTGACTCTAGCTGCTGGAATAGGCAGCACAATTTCCCTTGAAGTGAAGACCAAATTCTGAAAATTTGGTCAGAATAACTAATTACTGCTTCTACAAAATCATCCTTTTACTTTCACCAACCAGATGTGGAATTTAACACTACATTGTGAAAGTAGGGTTTACAAGGCTGTTTATGCAAAACCTTCTCACAAGGAGCTTTGTCTTAGTCAGGGCACCTTCTGCCAGGTGGGCTGTGTTTGGTATGTTGGTCCACTGAGCAGTGAG
The DNA here is from genome assembly GCF_937001465.1 of Orcinus orca. NCBI lineage: Eukaryota > Metazoa > Chordata > Mammalia > Artiodactyla > Delphinidae > Orcinus > Orcinus orca. The sequence continues at coordinate 58,139,866 of NC_064575.1, read as the reverse complement.
GCTTCCCACAGGAGAAATCAACACACATTTCCGCTTGCTGATAATTCTAGAAATACTAACACACTCTTTACAGAAACAGTTCAGCACAAACACTGATAAATGAAGTAGATAGTTTTAATGATCTCACTATTATTGGAAACAAACATCCAGGAACAATTTGGTAACTTTCCAAAGAAATCTTTAACTGTTATTGACCTGCTTAAATTAACCATGTTTTTCTGCCCAAGTATAAGTAATGTGCCACTTAAACCTCACTCTGATATTTTTTAATTAGGAATTTTTAAAAAATCAAATATTTCCTAGGGCTTATCTTGTTAAATGAGAAGGAAATCCAAAAAAGAGGGGATATATATGTATACGTATAGCTGATTCACTTTGCTGTACAGTATAAACTAACACAATATTGTAAAGCAACTATACTCCAATAAAAAAAAAAAAACTGGTTGTGTTTTTAGATATATACTCCTTAAAGGCATTCATCCATGGAGGCCATACATTGACTAATCCCCTACTGGGCTGATGATTCCAAATAAAATCTGGTCATTTGTTCAAGCTAAATCCCTGTTTTCCTTACCTTATTTTGTTTATACAAATGTTGGATGAGATCAATCTTTATGTTCTTCTTTGCCTGTCCTGTAAAGACCTTCCAGGGTCTTTAATCCATTCAGAAAAAAAAAAAAAGATGTCTGTTTATTTCTCTCACAAAATAACAATTTAACTAGAAATTGACTTAATTAAAAATAATATATCCTCAACTAGCATCGATTGATTTAATCAATTAATTAAGAGTTAATAGGGTGATCTGATTAAAAAATGGGCAGGGGAACTGAATAGACATTTTTCCAAAGAAGACATTCAAATGGCCAGCAGATGCATGAAAGGTGCTCAACATCACTAATCATCAGGGAAATGCAAATCAAAACCACAATGAGATATCACCTCACACCTGTTAGAACAGCTATTATCAAAAAGATAAGAGATAATTGTTCTTGAGGATGTGGAGAGAAGTGAACCCTTGTGCACGGTTGGTGGGAATATGAATTGGTGCAGCCACCGTGGAAAACAATATAAAATTTCCCCCCAAAATTAAAAATAGAACTACCATACGATCCAGTAATTCTACTTCTGGGTATATATCCAAAGGAAGCGAAATCACTATCTCAAAAAGATATCTGCACCTCAATGTTCATTGCAGTATTATTTACAATAGCTGATACATAGAAACAACCTAAGTGTCCATAGATGGGTGACTGGATAAAGAAAATATCATGTGGAATATTAGTCAGCCATAAAAATGAAGGAGATCCTGCCATTTGTGACAACATGGATGGATCCTGAGGGTATTATGCTAAGTGAGATAAGTCAGACAGAGAAAGACAAATACTGTGTGATCTGACTTATATCTGAAAAAAATGAACTCATAGAAAAAGAGACCAGATTGGTGGTTGCCAGAGGCAGGAGGTGGGGCAGGGGTGGGCAGATGGGTGAGGGTGGTCAAAAATGTTATGAGATAAATAAGTTCTGGGGATGCAATGTACAACATGGTGACTATAGTTAATGATACTGTATTGTATATTTGAAAATTGTTGAGAGTAGATCTTTAAAGTTCTCATCACACACACATAAATTGTAACTACGTGAGGTGATGGTCAACTAAACTTATTGTACAATATATACATATATAACCTTATAGTTATATATAGTTTGCAATATAGACATATATAAAATTATTATGCTGTATGCCTTAAACAAGTACAATGTTATATGTCAAGTTAAATGATTGATTAATTAATTAAAATTAAATGAAAGAGTTAGTAGTAGACTGCAGGCTTAAACTATACCAGTAGGAGTAGAGGGATGGGATAGAGAAGATGATGATCTCACAGTGTGACTCACTGCTTGGGCAAAATCTTGAGTTACTGTGGTCAGTCTGAGAGTTGTCTTTTAGGAGGCACGTTGATAAACTAGAATGAGTCATGAGGACAATGTCATGTTGTTGTAGCATTTGAGAACCCTGCTACATGAAACATGGCTGAAGAAGCTGGAGATATCAATGCTTGAAAAGAGGACAATTATGGGAACACCTGTGACTTCAACTTTCTGAAGTTGGCATAGAGATTTGGCTTCCTCTAGTGCGTCCATGAATAGAATTTGGGATCTTTGAAACATTGTAACTCAAATCACATTATTCTCATGTGTTAAAATCACTCCCAAGGTCTCATTGTTCTCACAGGCTTCACTCTATCTGACATCATAGGTACCACCATGCCGCTCACTCACCAGGGGCCAGACACATTGGGTTTTGCTGTTCCTTCAATACATAAAATCCAAACCAACCTCAGGACTCTTGTACTTACTGTTCCTTAACTGAACAAGATACTAAATGAACAAATACATGAAACATTAGTAGTGGGACTTGGATAAAGATAGCAGATTTTGCTCAATACAAGGAAGAACTGAGAATCAGAGCCTAAAATCCAGAGCCCTGGCAGAAAATGAAGACTGTCCATCTGGAATGATTAACGTGAGGGCTAATAGCCTCCCGCCAGTGAAGTTGTAGAAGGTGACTTGGTTGCTTTGGGTTGTATGGGACAGAAACTCATCATAAATTGCCTTAGGCCCAAAGGGGAATATCCTGGTTTATTTAACTGAAAAGTTCCAGCATGGCTGAATCCATGTAATTAAATAACATCCATAGAGAGAATATTTGTTCCAACCACAACTCTGCTACTCTCTGTCTTTAAGGCTGCCTCTAAGTGGAGGCAAGGTAGCCTCCAGAAGTTTCAGGATTACATCCTGCCTGATTAGCAACCCTACAAGAAAGACAGTTGCTACTCCCTAAAAACCCCAGCAATAGTCCCAGGATTAAGTATGTTTGGTTTGACTTGGGCCACATGTCCACCCTCAGCCAACCCCTGAGCCATGGAGATGTGATACTTTCAGTTGCTGCTTCTAGGACTGGTGATAAATCACACCTATCACTGAAGACAGAGGTAGAATCAGCCTCACCAGAATTACATAAAATGAAACTGTGGGAGGGCTGGTTGCCCAAAATAAAATAAGGGAGTAGCTAACGGAAGACAAAAGAAAGGGATGCTGAAAAGACAAAAATATGAGATTCCTGTTATAAATGATGTTCAAGGTTTTTATAACTGGAAAAAAAAAAACAGATTGCCTGACTTCTAAGAATGCATCTGACTCTGTGTTCTATAATAGAGCAAAAGCCATTCATTTGTCTTCACCTGCTCTGGTCCATCTCTCAGGAAGATCCTGTCGCATCTGGTGGCTTGACATGAAGGCAAAATAATTTGTTTGTGGCAGATGCGCGACAGATGTTAGGGAAGGGAAGAGAAAGCTGGACCTGATCTGAGATCAGAATGGGTAAGAGTTGGGGGACATGACCCAGATGCAGAGCCTGGCTCTGGAGGTACCCCCCTGTGTGGGCTACTGAGAGAACATTGTCATCTTGCTCACAATTCCAGAAATAATTGGAATCAAGAACCCTGAGTCCTCATGCTTCTTCTCAGCAGCCCAGAACCTCTCACTCTTAGGCTCAATCTGTCTATGCTTCTTTGAACACGGCTACCTGACTTAGGTTTATGGATCCCCCTACTCCTATAAAACCTATCTCAAGTCCCAGTGTGTAAGGACTTTGCTCCAACCAGTATTCCCCATGTTAAATGGGCAACAGCGTTTTGATACCTTACCCTTCTCAGGGTAGTACCCTTGCATAGTAAGATGTTTCTTTGCCAGAAAGTGTTCCAGTTGAATGTAAACTGGAATTCAGAGCTGCAAATGGTAAATAAGTGAATGGTTGACCCTTCCCTCACCGTACCACCAGCAATTTCTTTGTATAAAGCAATTAGAAAGCTCCCCTTGATAGGGAAGTTTTGGGCTGGTCTCAGGAGTTGGGGACAGATTAAAAAGAGATGGTGAGGGCTGCATTGTCCCTGGCTCAGCCTGGCTCTAGGGACTAGATCTGAACCGGCAAAGATGAAGGCTATGGGCAATTTTCATAAATAACTTTGTGAGTTACAGTTACAGAAATATTTACCCACAGCGTGGGTGAGCCCAGGTGGCAAGGTGGGAAAAGGAGCTGGAGTGAGAGACAGTCTTCATTTCTGAAAGGAAGCCAGCTTCGCTTTGGGCATTGATGAGGGCTTACATTAAAGCAGCTACATTTGTGGTAGAAAGAAGTGACCAAGGAGAGCTGGATAGAGAAGGGTGAGCGATCAGATGGGGGAGTGAGAAAGAGAACCAGGGTCACTCCCTAGTTTTTGTCCCAGTGTCTGTGTAGATGGAGATAATGGATGCCATTTACCAAGTTGGGGAATATAGGAGGAGTTTAGGTAAAATCTCATTAATTGAACATATTTATTGGTAAGCATGTCTATGCAATTCCAGTTCATTTTGAATGTAACTGATATTTGTATCCAAGAATTGAGTCTATGTCTCTGTGTGAATCTGACTGTACGTATGTGTGTCAGTGGGTCGGTGTGTACAGCCAGTGGGGTCTGCAAGGAAGGGTAAGGAAGGGTTCAGATCTGAGATTCAAATGACAGAGTGACATTAGCCAAACAAACCCACTCCACTCCCCAGGGGAGAGTAAATATTCTCATTTGGGTAGTAATATATTTATGAAATCAGGATAAAAGGTAGACTATGAGAGTGATACAGCAATAAAAGTGTTCCACTTTCTTAGATTACGTTTTGGTTGTTTGAAATTCTACTACATTGAGAAAAATGCTCAGTGTCAACATAGGTGAAGTTCTTTCAATTGTTTCAAGAATGGTTATGGTTTTGGCTTCCTTTGTGACCACTTTATGTTACATTATTTTCAGGAGTTAAAAATAAAAGCCTTCTCTTTTGAATACATATTATTAGCTAGAAAAGCTACATTATATCCTATATAATTTTTACTGAAGTATAGTTGATTTACAATGCTGTGTTATTTTCAGGTGTACAAAAAAGTTTTTAATGTAATATTAGCTAAAATTCACTGAATGTCTCCCATACGCCAGGCATTACCCTAGCTTTTGATTGTGTATTATTCATTGAATCCATGTTGACTTCTTAAGATCAGTAGGTACCATTCACAGTTCCATTTTACACATGAGGCAACTGAGGATCAAAGTAGTTAAGTAACTTATTGAAGATGACAGAGCTAGCAAGTAATAAGGCTAAGGTTTGAATTCAAATAGTCTTACTGCTCAGCCCAGTGATGAATCATATCAACACGTGTGTTAGGCAGCCTCTAAGATGCCCCCAATAATCCCCTCCTCCTTGTATTCACACCTTAGTGTAATTCCCTCCCCCTTGCATGTGGGCCGGGTCTAGAGAATTCCTTCTAATGAATAGAATATGGCAAAAATAATGGGATGTTACTTCCAAGATTAGGCTAGGCTATGGTCTAAATGTTTGTGTCTACCCCCCGCAACAATTCATATGTTGCAATCCTAACCCCCAAAGATGATGGCCTGAGTAGGTGGGGCCTCTGGGATATGTGTAAGTCATGAATGTGGAGACCCCTTGAGTGCTTTCTGAAAGAGGCTCCAGAGAGAACCCTTGCACCTTCTGCCAAGTGAGGATATAGTGAGAAGTCTCCAACCCAGAGAGGACCCTCACCCAACTCTACTGGCACCCGGATCTCACCTTCCTCCTCCAGAACTGTGAGCCATAAATTAACTGTTCATAAGCTGCTCAGTCTTTGGTGCTCCGTCATAGCAGCCAAATGGATTAAGGCAGATTACAATAAGACCGCAGCATCTAGCCTGCTCGCTCTCTCTCTTTCTCTCTCTCTCTAACTCTCTTGTTCATTTGGCAGAAGCCAGATGCCTGGTTGTGAGCTGCACGGTGGAGCACCTTACAAGGCAAGACGAGTAACTGAGGCCCTCAGCCCAACAACCCTTGGGGGACTGGATCTGGCCAGCGAGGCTGTGAGGGAACCAGGAGGCCGACCCTTCGGCCTCAGACTCGAGATGACTGCCGCCTCATGGGAGACACGGAAAAAGAGGCACCCAGCTCCACCACATCCACATTCCCCACCCACAGAAACTGTGAAACCTCAATATTTGCTGTTTTAAGCCACTAAATGTGAGAGTAATTTGTTACTCAGGAATAGATCATGAATAAAACACATCAATAAACTAAGATTCTGACCGCTTCCTTTCTCCTTTGCCTTACACCTTGCTCTGTATCTTATTTGCCTTTCTCCTCCTGACACACCCTGTCCTGTAAATTGTTCGTCAGGGCAGCGGGGGCTGTGATTTCAGAGCTCTTCCTTCACAGTGTTCCAGCAGGATGATTGTGGGATGTGCCGTCTGTGCCTAAGTCCTCTATGCCCCATCTTTAAAGTTCCCATCCTGCCTCGCAATGTTTAGAAGAACAAATACATTACATGGGTAAACACTTGGGGAAAAAAAATGACAAAGAACAAAAGCTCTATAGCCAGTTTACGGTACCATTGGCAGCAGCATCTGCCTGTTAATGTTATTTTCCTAAGCACCTAATTTCTTTTTTTTATTAAATAATGATTGCCTTCCTACAAGTCGTTCTCTGAAATACCGACTTCTTTTCTGCTTCTGACAAAAGAAGGTTTAGAAGCATGGGTTTTGGATCCATATAGACCTGGATCCAGAGACCTCCTTCACTAGCTAAACGCCATCGTCACTTAGGGGAGTGAACATGTAAACATGTCTGAGACTTAATTTCTTCATTTGTTAAATGGAATAATAACACTAATGTTAACTTTTTTTAACTGAAGTATGTGTGAGTATGTGAAGGGGATTGAGAGAGAGAGAGAGAGAGAGAGAGAGAGAGAGAGAGAGAGAGAGAGAGAAAGAGAGATCTCTTTCTTTTTTGGGGAAAGGTAAAAGGACCATTGTATTTCCTATCCTTTAGGAACCCAAACCAGGAGCTTCTGGAAGATAATCTCTCTTTCAATATTTCCTGGAATTCTCAGCTTATTTAGAGTTGACTTTAAATACCCCTGAAGAGAGAGGGGAGCAGAGAGCAGGGGAAGCCCCAGGCAGGGAACGGTAAGAAAACTGAGTGTGCACACCTGGGAAGGTGTTCTGTGTGTACCTGGGAGGCTCGTTCCCTGGTCCTACAAAGACCCTGTAGAGCATCATGTGCCCAGGGTAGCCCCAGAGTAGCAGAATCAGCTGCCTTTCAGGATACTACCGGGCATCTCAGTTCTAACCACTGTGACCCTCTCTGGATTCTTTGCTCTGCAAAAGAAACTGAGGACTTTTGCATCACTTGGAGGCAGGTAAACTAATGAGAGAGTAACTAAAGATGGAGAATTAATTCCCTCTAGGCTGCATGAACCCTAGAGCTGGATGTCTGAAGATGATTTAAAGGTAGGAAAGTAATGAGATTTCCCTTAACTCCCAAGTGGTGGTTAAAAATATACACTCACATGCTTGTAGAGAGGCATAGAATGTTCTCCCTGTTGGCACAGAGGGCCTTGGAAGCACCTTCCAAGAGGCCTGTATTGATGGAGCACTGTTATTGCTTAAGACACATGTTTTCATGGATGAACTGCTCTTATGCTCCGTGCAAAAGGCTGATTACTTTCTCCCTAGAGCCTGAGCATTTTCCAGGCTTTATTCATTCCTAGCCTGATAGTTGAGCAAGATATGCTTGTACAGATAAGACAAATATGACCTCGTTCCAGGACTCCGATATAAAACTTGTGATTTTCATCGCTCTTTGGGTTACCATCATTTAGGGTGAAGATTTTCCAAAAGGCCAAGTTATCATTTTTGGCTTATGATGACTCCCCAGAGGGTGATCACTGATTCCAGATAGAGACGCTGATTCTGCTTTGGGAGCTATTTGCAAAGGAGCTTTAATTAGGTGCTGAGCTCGTCATCAATCCTCAGCAACCTAAATTAGACATTCTATTCCCCCGAGAGTCCCTCAGTACTGAGTTCTCAGCCTCTTCCCTCTTCCCATCTCCAAAGTCAGTAGGAGATTGTCCTGTGTGAGGACCAATAACACTGTTACAAAACTTGCCTTTTAGGTCTCAGTGGTTCTAAGTCATGCTGCAGTCTGAAAGCTGAACTATAGTTAATGACTTGATTTTTATAATATTTAACAGGCTTTAAGGGAGTTTAACTATTCAGAGTTGAATCTGGAAGCACTTCAACTCAGCTATCTTTCAAAGATGTTTATTTTCTGTATTTCTGGCAGTGTTTTGTTAAGAAATGCTGCCGACACGCTCTCTCAGTAGTGGCATTCCAGACCCCTGTAAAAACCCCTGAGATGAGAGAAATAAAGGCCATGTTGGACAAAGGCCAGACTTACACAGAATGCTGGAAATTTAAATCAATGTAAGGACATCTGAGTATAACAAAATGAGTCTCCCTTCTTTGCCACGTTGGAAAATGCTTTGTAATTCTAGGAATAAATTATCAATGTTTCTTTATGAAAAACAGGACTTTCCTAAAGGGAAGACAAAAGGAGATTTTATAATAAAACTTGTGCAACTTGGGCCACAGGACTCTCATCTTAAGAAAAGCTTTGAGGACCGATACCTTAAAGGATTATCAGAAGGAAATGGAATGGTTTTAAGATCTAACCGCAAAGCACAAATTTTTTTTAAAAAATGCAGGTGTGAAAGTTAGCTGTCAGTATCATGCATTAAATGCTTCCTGGCTTGGAATTATTTTCTTAGTTTACACCTTTTCCTTTGCAAGGAGGTGGGCAAGTGTTTCCTTTGCTGGTATCAGCAAAAATACCGCGTATCTTGAGCGAAGGCCTTTTATTTTCTACCTTATTAGACTGAAATCAATAGCCTTTTGTTCATTCAAATTTCACCACTCATCTTGTTTCTTCCTAGCTGTTTGAACTTGACACATTACTAAAATAAATCCATATGCTTTCTGTGATAAGCTAAGTCAAAGAGCTTCTTCTGATTGCATTTTGAATTGTTTCCTCTCGAAATGTTCATGCTCAGTTTGTTACTGTGATCACCATCTGTACATATCTTATTTCTCTTGAATTTGCTGATGGACAGGAGAACTAGCTCTTCTCCTAAAAACTGGTCCTTTTAAACTGGCTTGAAGAATTTTCAAGAACAGGGGTTAGAGACCAACACTGTTTAACATTCTTCCTTTCATCATTGCTTATTTACTGGGGTCATATCACGTATTATAAATTTTTGGAAAACAATAATTATATCTAATAATGCTTTATAGTTTAAAACATTTTGAATTATTTTATATTATTCACACAATTTCACATGTACAAAAAAGAAACACAGAATTAGCTGACTCCCCCAAGATGCCTCAAAAATGTCATAGCAAAGTCAAGGCTTGAGCCAAGTATCTCACTCTTCAATCCTGATTCTGCTTCTGAACTTGCCATACTGGTAAACGGCACTGACATTCTCCCCGTAGCTCAAGCAGAAACCTGGCAGGAACACTGGTGCCTCTTTCTCATTATCCTCCCTGTGCAAGACACACCATTTTTCTGAATCCTCCCCTCCAGCTCTACCACCTCTTGGCTCAATTTATCTAGACCAAGGCACAAGTCCCCTCTAGTTTTGATGCCTAGAGGAGCTCTCTACAATATAACAGCCAGAGTAACCTTTCAAAATTACAAATATGATCAAGTTACCTTTCAGTTTGATTTTCTTTAATAGTTCTCTATTACCTAAACCCTGAACATCATTGCATTAATGGAGGAGTATTTTGATATTAACTAATTATTCCTTTTATTTTAAGAAAAAATTTGCAATAAAGTTTTCCTCTATTTGCAAAAAGTGTTCCAACAATCAACACATAGAGAAAACAGTAGTAAGATGGTGGAAAGAACAGTATAATGAACCCTCATGGGCTATCACTTAGCTTCAACAATGATGAACATAGGGCTAATCTTTTTTTTTAAACATCGTTATTGGAGTATAGTTGCTTTACAATGGTGTTTTTCTGCTTTATAACAAAGTGAATCAGTTATATATATACATATATCCCCATATCTCCTCCCTCTTGCGTCTCCCTCCCTCCCACCCTCCCTATCCCACTCCTCTAGGCGGTCACAAAGCACCAAGCTCATCTCCCCGTGCTATGCGGCTGCTGCCCGCTAGCTATCTATTTTACGTTTGGTAGTGTATATATGTCCATGCCACTCTCTCACTTCGTCCCAGCTTCCCCTTCCCCCTCCCCGTATCCTCAAGTCCTTCTCTAGTAGGTCTGAATCTTTATTCCCGTCTTGCCCCTAGGTTCTTCATGGCTAATCTTGCTTCATTTGTACTTTCCGACTCCTTCCCTCCCCCCACCCGCCGGTACCCTTTGCTGGGATTAATTTAAAGCAAGTCTCAGACAACCTACTGTGTTTTCCTTTATCAGCAATGTCTTTCTTTTCCCTGATTTCAGACCTGAGTGGAGGGAGCCCATCCGGAGATGGAGCATTCAGGGACTGACAGAGTATTGGCTTTCAAACATCAAAGTAGGCTTTAGAAACTCTCACCAGAGACAAGGTTTTGTTTTTCTTTTTAAAGAAAAAGCTTATGTAAAGGAATAGATCTGGAAGAATAGATCACAATGTAAAAGTCCATTTTCTTATCCCAGGTTCTAGAAGACAGAGGCAGGTAGACAGGGGACAAGCAAGCATACATACACATGAAATCCCAAGGACGGCGGCTGTGTCCTGACCCTCGGCGAGTCTTCTGGTGGAGAGATGTTAGAAAACTCCACATTTGGGGGCATAGGGGCTGAAGAAGAAAGGATACCTGTGATATTATGTCCATCTAAACCCCAGGGGGCACTTTGTGACACTACGGTGTGTAAATAATAGGATAAGAAAGGTTGCTTGGCATGTCAGGTCAGAAATGTACAGATTTTCTGGAGGATTTCAGCATTGTCAAGAGAGAGCTAGACAATCTGGAGGGACCACATGGTTGAGACAAGGAAGACAGTGAGAGATCTGAGTAGACAGAGAGTCATGGACTTCTTAGAAATTTCCAACCGTAGGGAGATTCAGCAGCTGATGGACCCTCAGATGCTGTCACCCTTTGAATCAACCTCAAGGGAAGGGGAGAGGACAGGCCCTGAGTTGACTGATATGCTGAGTTGTCTCATACTCACTGTTTTGCCATCAGATGAAATAAGAGACTAAGATAGAAACTGCATTTATCTATGGATGAGTGTGTACCCCTTCACAGAGAAGTCATCAGCATTCAGACTTTCTCCCTTTCTTTTTCTTCCCAGTTATGCTCTACCTCTGGTCCCTGTTTTCCTCTTGCTTGGCTTTGTTGTCAGGTACACTCTGGGTTGGCGATGGTTGCTGGAAGCTTCAAGCATACATATAACCTATTGGCAATTCAAGGGTAAAGAAAGCACCTCCTTTCCAATAGCTTCCCCCAAAGCACCAGCACTAAGTCTGATGGAAGTGTTTTACATAGTGTCCCCGGACCGATCACTGGTTGTTGAGTTGGATGTGCTCATATGGCTGGCCTGAGTTCATGGCCGCACTGTAGCTGGGGACGGAGTCAGCTGATCTCCACTTCCCAAGGGAGAATGAAGGTGATGTTCCCAGGAAGGCAAAAAGATATAGAAAAGGTTGAAATAACATAAATATTTAATAAAAATATTTGCTTACATGAGTGGAAGAGCACTTCAAAATCCAATGCCAGGGACTTCCCTGGTGGCACAGTGGTTAAGAATCTGCCTGCCAATGCAGGAGACACAGGTTCGATCCCTGGTCTGGGAAGATCCTGTATGCCGCAGAGTAACTAAGCCGGTGCACAACAACTACTGAGCCTGATCTCTAGAGCCCACGAGCCACAACTACTGAGCCTGCATGCCACAACTACTGAGCCTATGTGCCTAGAGCCTGTGCTCCACAACAAGAGAAGCCACCACAGTGAGAAGCCCACACACAGCAACGAGGAGTAGCCTTGCTCGCCGCAACTAGAAAAAGCCTGCGCACAGCAATGAAGACTCAATGCAGCCAAAAATAAATTTAAAAATAAATAAATTTTTTAAAGAATCCAATGCCAGGGCTTCCCTGGTGGCGCAGTGGTTGACAGTCCGCCTGCCGATGCAGGGGACGCAGGTTCGTGCCCCGGTCCGGGAAGATCCCACGTGCCGCGGAGCGGCTGGGCCCGTGAGCCATGGCCGCTGAGCCTGCGCGTCCGGAGCCTGCGCTCCGCAAGGGGAGAGGCCGCAGCGGTGAGAGGCCTGCGTACCGCCAAAAAAAAAAAAAAAAAAAAAAAAAAAAAAAAATCCAATGCCAGGACTCTTGCAACTATACTATGTTGCCTCTGTCTTTATTCCATACACTAACATCCTTTACTGAATAAGAAGTCAGAACTTGGCCACCCTAAAATGACATTAGCTCTGTAAGATGGTAAGCTAATTATGACACATTTTCTGCAAGATTTATGAATTTTTAATGGTACTTCTATGGTACCTAGCTTTCAAGATTTAGAATCTTATAAAAATTTAATACTGAGCTCTTAAGTGTCAAGAGAGTGGCAGAAGTGAGATGAGAGACTGAATTCAAAGCAAGCAATCTGACCAGTTCTAAGTGACATGTGAATTTAGGGAGACTCACACATCCTGAAAAAAAAATAATTTTATTTATTCATGAAGTTTCTGAGTTCTCCTCAGACTTACCACTTATAGTCAAGTGCCTACTGAATCTGTTGGGTAATGAGTCACCTCTGGTTATTCCCCAAGATAGACTACAAGCTCCATGAATGCAGGACCTGTCCTCACCCTGCACCCCCTGTTTAGCATAGGCTGGTCACATGGCAGAACCTCAGTGAGTACTTACTGAATGAATGAATGGATGAATGAAGTATGAGCAGTGGTTTAGATGAAGAAAAGTAGTGCAGACACATTCAATTTTGACTATAGAATGTTATTTTTAAATTGAATTTGTTTTTTCATACTTTCTGTGGGTTGGTATTAGAATTATATTGCATCTGCATTTCTTCCCTCATGGTGGGTATAATGCTTGTTCATAATAATAGCCAACATATTTTGAATCTTACAGTGTAGTAGGCACTTTTGTAAGTACAGTTCACTTCATCCCTGCAACAATTCTAGGAGCTTCTGTTATTACATGTATGGTTTCTTTTCCCCTCTGACCAGGGATCGAACCTGGGCCTTGGGCAGTGAAAGAGCTGAGTTAAGTCCTAACCATTGGACTGCCAGGGAATCCCCTACATGAATTTTTATTACAAAGCTCGTTGCTTGTAGAGTGCTGGGATTTGAGTCTGGCAGTGGGATTTCTAAGTATGTATTCTAGCCGCTAGGCTTACAGGGCCTTTCATAAATACTTGCTTGTCATATGTTTCTCTCTTAGAATGAAAATGCTGTAATACTGTCTTATCCACCACACCTGCACAGGGCTTGGCTCAAGTTAATTGTGTCTAATGAAACAAGGGATTAATTAGCTCATTTCCTTAGCACACACTGATTGATAGGAAAGGAGCTGAGCTAGGCATCAGAGATTTTACCGATTTCTTAGACGATGTAGAGAGCATATAATACATTATGACAAATAAGAATAGCTAAATATTTAATGGAGATTGAAGATAGACAGGTATAGATACAGGTCTTCAGCATTTATAGTCTGCTTTTAGTTAGAATTACTTCTTCTCAACCCTAGACTTGAATAATAAAATCATCATATTTTAGGTCCGGTGGTATACATGTCACAGTTAATCAAAATTTTGATACTTTTCTACAGAAGAAAACAATTTTTACTTTACTGGCTTTTCTGAATTATTTCTTATAAGTCCACTTGTAGACACAATGGAATGGAAGAAATATTTCTAGACCTGAAATACTTAGGTCTATTGTAATTGACATTTTATTCTAAATCATCAGCACTCTACACATTAAAAGAATGATGTAATAAGTTATGAGGAATATTGGTATCAAGTGTTTTTAAATATTCATGTTTATGAGCCATCAAGTACAATAGTCTTCAGCATTTCCTTAATTATGCCAAGTATAAGTGAGAAACACAAAGATAAATCATAGCAAGGATTACATTAATCGTGTATTTCATAATTGCCTTAAGATTTCAGTTGTTCTTTAGAGTTTTAGTCTGTCCAACAGGTGTTTTTAGCTCTCATGGGTCCCTCTAGCTACACATCTGGTTTATTTCATTTTTTTGTGTGTGGGAGCTAAAAGCAAATTATCTTTGGAGGTCCAAAACAAACTCGATATTTAATTTGGATAAGTCATCCAAACTGATGTTGGATATTCATATAATTAGGTACTTAGTTTGTGGAATAAGAAAAGAAAGGAATCTGCAATTTCAAGGAATCTCCACTGAGGTTGCAGATGCTGGAACAGAGGTGTAATTATATGATTTAATTTTCTAGTAATTGCTCGCATTTTCTACTTCAAGGTAGCAATCTCCTTTAACTCCATCCATGTTGAAGTCCGTAACTTTTCAGTCACTTTGCCTCAGGTTAGATCTGCAGATCCAGGGGCATAAGAGTGCGTATATGAGTCTGGTGTGTTATCTTCATCTCTCCATTCTCCTTTTCTCTCGGTGTGCTACCCCTGGTGCTGCTACCCTAGGGAGGAGGTAGAGGACCAATGATACTTTGTTAGGTGAAGGGAAAGTAGAGACCCTCTTCATTTGTTGGTCTAAAAAAATCAAATTAAGGACTGCGCCTGAGGTGTGCAGGATCCTGAGACAGCAAATATATTTTTGTGGGGCCCCTGTCTAACAAACAATTTGGTTAAAAATATACTACAACAACAACAACAACAAAAAATATACTACAACATTCATGGACTCATACAAGATATAGTGATTTATCAATGAAGATTAAATAATGGATTGAAAGGAGGTATTTACATATTTGTTTATTGTCCCATCAGTGCAAGTAAAGATTCTTCACAGTGTCCACACCCCATCTCTTTCTGCTGAGGTGCAGGAACCATCTTTTTGTGTTCTTTATTCTCAAGTGTGCTGTTTCCAGCTAATTTCATATCTCTCACTGTGAGATAAAGGTAGCAAGGCTGTTATTAGTCACAATGTGGGCTCCTGGGAACGTGTTTGTATTGACACAATATCGATCAGCTTGCCTTTGCAGTTCTCTGATGCCGTGTACTAATGCCAGTTGTGTCATTACTCACGAGGCTGCATTATCCTGTGGACAGTAGCTTCCAGGGACTCACTCAAAGGTTCTTACTTTGCTTTCTTGATGATGGCATATGCAACTTCATCCAGAGTATGCAGGAAAATGTGAACAATAATTTGTTTTCTGAATATGTTAAATTTATCATTCGAAATTTTACAGCGTAAACCTAGGACAATTCATCTTCCTTCCAGGTCTTTTCTTGAACTTGTCAGGACCACAATCACTGCACTCCTAGAATGTGAAGTCTTCATTGGGGAAGTCATCCAGATACAAGATACTAGCGTCCTCATTCGGACACATCTGTTGCTTATTTGTAGGGCTACAGGCCCTACAAAATTTCATGGCACGGAAAGTCCAGCTGAGGCTTTCTCCTCACCTCAGCAATGACGAAAAGTGGGCTACCTCATACTACTGTTGTCACCCTTCACCAAGCAAGTAGCCCTCTGTGGGTCAATGAAGATGCTTAGACTCAGGCACCATTCCAACTCTCTGGTTCTTGACCCACTGGAGAAAGCCAAATAATGGGAACTGGGTGACCCCTGACATACTCCCTTTCTTGGCTCTGACATCTTTCTTTACAGTAGCACCAGGACAGTTCAGAACTCAGCAAATTTCAGAAAAGAAATTCAGTATCTAAATTAGTGGAAGGAAGATGGCCATGGGTACTCCCACTCTAATAGGAAAAAGAGAACAGATTGAAGAAGTGACTGGGCGAAAGAGAGGCATGGACATATATACACTAACAAACGTAAGGTAGATAGCTAGTGGGAAGCAGCCGCATAGCACAGGGAGACCAGCTCGGCGCTTTGTGACTGCCTAGAGGGGTGGGATAGGGAGGGTGGGAGGGAGGGAGACGCAAGAGGGAAGAGATATGGGAACATATGTATATGTATAACTGATTCACTTTGTTATAAAGCAGAAACTAACACACCATTGTAAAGCAATTATACCCCAATAAAGATGTTAAAAAAAAAAAAAAAGAAGAGAAATGGGGACAGGATTTGCTTCCCCCAAACAGTTTCTCTCACAGATGCTATTTTCTAAAAAATATCTTGCTGCCCAAATTCCATCTGAGCATCTGCTTCCAGAGAGTCCAGCTGGCAATACTCCTTAACCCACTTTTTATAGACTGGGTGGCAGTGGAAGGGGAGGTGGAGGTTTCAGAGATAGTTCCCACTGGGTCAGTGTTGGGCTTCATGTTTCCATAAGGGACAGTGTGAGGTTTTGGTTTTTTTCTTCCTCCCTCCTGCTCTTCCTTTCTCTCTCACACTCTCTCCCTCTCTCCACCCCCCCCCCCACTTTCTTTTTCTCAGTTGTGGTTCTGGTTGCTGTTTCCTAGAGAAGACGAAACACAGACTCGCCATCACATATCACCTTAGTTCCACAGGTATTAGTTACTTTGTATCCCAATCAGACTGTAAGCCTTTGGAGGGCAGGAACTCATCTTAATATTTTTGTATCTTTCCTGAAACTAATACAGTTCTGAGCACATAATTAGTGCTTAATATATATATATTTTTTGCGGTACGCGGGCCTCTCACTGCTGTGGCCTCTCCCGTTGCGGAGCACAGGCTCCGGACGCGCAGGCTCAGCGGCCATGGCTCACGGGCCCAGCCGCTCCGCGGCATGTGGGATCTTCCCGGACTGGGGCACGAACCCGTGTCCTCTGAATCGCCAGGCGGACTCTCAACCACTGCGCCACCAGGGAAGCCCAATATATTTTTTCTTTTGTTTGTTTAGAACAAAGTTATCCACTTTGTTCTAAACTTCTAAACTTTGTTTAGAAGTTATCCAACTTATCTAGTTCTCTGATTGTTCTGAGGTTGTATACGTTCCTCTTTCCATGCCCACTAATGCAGCCCTCAGTAGCCACCACCCTCTCTTGCAAGGACTACTGCTCCACACTCTTGAGATCATCTTTCCTCTCTTGTGCCTCCTCAGGCTGACCTCCTGAGAGAAATTGAGAGTCTCTTTAAAGAGTCAATCAAATCATATTATTCTAGCAGCTTTCCACTAGTCTATGGTGGTATTCAGACTCCTTACCATGGTCTAGAAAGCCCTACCTAGTCTAGCCACTGCTCCCTCTCCACTGTCAGCTCCCTCCACCCTCCCCTTTGTTCACATCCTCTAGTCACAGTGGCCTCCTTAGTCCCTTAAACGTGAGCCCTGGTGCCAGCTTGGGGACTTTGTCCTTGCTCTTTCTTCTCAGAAGGCTCTTCCGACATGCAGCTGTGTGACTCTTCCTATTATTCACGTCTCAATTCAAATGTCACCGCCTCAGAAAGGCCTTCACTGCCCATCTTAACTAAAGCAGCCATGAGGACCTTCTCCCTTACATTAGTCTATTTTATCATTTGCATGTACTCCTCACTGGCTAAAATTAATTGACTATTTCTTTGGGTTTGTCTGACTCCTCTTTCTTGACTGTAAGATCCATGAGTGAGGGCCTCAGTCACATTTTCTGCTCCATCCCTAGTGCATAGAATAGGTCTTGGCATAAAGAAGCTACTCAGGAAGGATTTATTGATGACTGAACTATGAGTCCTAAATTTCTCATTCATATCTATAATTATGTCTCCTTTCTTGTTCCTAATGTTTTTGGTGGTGTATTTTCTCTCTCTCTCCTTTTTTTGCTTGATTATACTTGCCAATCCATTATATATTTACTATTTTTTCAAGAAACTGATTTTTGGTTTTATGGCTCAGGAGTCATGTCTATGTTTTCTAATATTTTTAAATTTCCATTTTCCATTTCTTGGTTTTATTTTTTATTTTATCAGCATTGACCTCACTCCAGGACTTCTACCCAACATGGCACATAATTCTGGGTCTCCTGTTTGCTCTCCTTTAACCACTTAGGATAGTCAAAGTACACCTAATGCAGAGATGAAATGTCAACAGAAGGCAGCTGGTCAGACACTGGCTGGGATGCAGCTCCTGATCTTCCCTGTCAGTGAACTCTTTTGCCAGTGAAGAGCTTTCTGATTCATTGCTTTTAGACTGCTCCATTGGATAATAAGCCCAACTACTGGAGCAATGAGAATTTAGGAATTTAGTCTAATGAGAATTTAGGAATATATTCCTCGAGTACCTGTGAGATTGGGTGACCCCAAATCTACATCAAGAACAAGAGCAGAGGGCTTCCCTGGTGGCGCAGTGGTTGAGAGTCCGCCTGCCGATGCAGGGGACACGGGTTCGTGCCCCGGTCCGGGAAGATCCCACATGCCACAGAGCGGCTGGGCCCGTGAGCCATGGCCGCTGAGCCTGCGTGTCCAGAGCCTGTGCTCTGCAACGGGAGAGGCCACAGCAGTGAGAGGCCTGCATACCGCAGAAAAAAAAAAGAACAAGAGCAGAGATGCACCCTGGCCTCTTCACTCTAGATATCTGTCTTGGTATCTCTTTTGTTCAGTCCTGCTAAAAAGGAGTTAGATCAAACTCCCACCTTGTGTGAGCCTTTGATCTTAGACTGTCCTTGAGATCTAGAATAGGAGAGTGGATTGTCTTAGATACCACAAGAACAAGTTGGTAGACATGCTCTGATGGCATGATCCCCTATTTTGTTTCCTAATTTGGGGAACTAAATTAAGAAGAATACAGGGTAAAGGCAGACTATGAAGTATTTAGCTGGGGACAGTCAAGGACTTTTGGTAGGTAGGCAAACTGCTATGTCATCTCAGTGTAGGACTGACTATTTTCCTCACCACTCAAAGAACATAAAGTGCACATTTACTGAAGACAAATTTGAATGATTTTGTTTGAACATTGACAAGGTGAAAAACTTGGAATATTCATCTTTCTATACATGTTCTTTGTGCGGAAATTAGTTCCTAGTTTAACATCTGGTTTTCTAAACCTTTCTTTATTGGTCACAAAGGTAATTAGAAATCCATTTCCTGGCAGCAGATTCCAAAATAGAAGCTAAGGACAATAAGGTCTTGATGAGGAAAGCACACATCTTATGTCCAAATAGCTTACTGAATGAAAAAAGTAAAAGCCAGACTCATTGTTTGTGTTTCTTCCTAAAACGGTAAAGACACACACATATGGACTACAGGTTCTTTGTCTTAACTTTTGGTTTTCTTCAACTTGTAAAATGATTCACACAATTGGGAATTATAACTAGTCTTAAAATATATAAAAATCTATATACTGGGACTTCCCTGGTGGTCCAGCAGGTAAGACTCTGCGCTCCCAATGCAGGGGGCCTGGGTTCGATCCCTGGTCAGGGAACTAGATCCTGCATGCCGCAACTAAGACCCAGCTCAGCCAAAATAAATAAATAAATATTTTAAAATACATATATATATATATATATATATATATATACCTATATATACACACACATATATCTATATACATACTTACATACACATAAACATACATATATACCTCATATAGGTAATATTTATCTCAAACGTGTATAGCCAAGTTATGTGAAGCATAACCCAGTCATCTGAGCAATAATGTTGTCATTTAAAGCAGACTCCTCTGCATGTTTTGCTTTTTCAGAAAGTTGGAAATCAATCCTTGGAATTGAATTTTATCATGCAACTTCTATGTAACTCTATCCCACAGTTTATCTCATAGAGAGAAGGAATAACTCAAAATTATTCTTCTTGATCATGACCTTATCTCATGGGAAGTGGAGAAATATTTGACCATGAATTTTCCAAAGCTATGGTAAAGTGATTCGTATCAAATTTGGCCTGGTCATAGCACTTGATGCTCTCTAGTCACTTTGACATGTAATACTCTCTCTACCCACACAGACTTCTTCAGTTTGGTTTGTCACTGAATTCATCAGAGTAAGGTGCTTTTAATGCAGCTAACAGTATAAAAAGGCTTGGGAGTAGTAATCCCCCAATATATACACATATATTGAGACTACAGGCTTGTAGTAACTTAACCCTGTTTATTGCC
Source organism: Orcinus orca (assembly GCF_937001465.1). Taxonomy (NCBI): domain Eukaryota; kingdom Metazoa; phylum Chordata; class Mammalia; order Artiodactyla; family Delphinidae; genus Orcinus; species Orcinus orca. Next base: position 58,119,825 of record NC_064575.1, on the reverse strand, counting down.
TAGGAGAATGGTTCCATATTCACTGACTCACTGTTCCTGGTGACTCTGTAGAACCTATCCACCACGACTAATGAGAATTGCCTGAAACTTTTTTTTTAATGCAGTTGCAAGTCGCTGAAAGGTTTAAAACAGAAGACATGCATGTATGTACACGTCTGTGCCCATTTTGATAACATGAGGGAAGAGATATCTGCCTGTGTATTTTGAATAGCATTTAGACTTAAAGTTCTGTTGTGTAGAGTATTGCAATCTGTAGCAGGCCCAGTATTCTTCATAAATGTAGTGTGTGTGCGTATATATGTGTGAGCATTGCACATGCGCACGCACACACACACACACACACACACACCGGACTTAATTCAACTAGATATAGCAGTTTCTATAGCTGCTTCATTATCTTATTCAACAAATACTTTTCAGCATCTTTTGTGTGCCAGGCATGGTTTTAAGCACTGAAGATTGAATGGTGGACATAAAATCCCTCCATCAAAAGAGTTTATAATCTACTGCAACAGTTCTCAATCCTGGATGCACATAGAATTTTCTGAGAAGCATATTAAAAATCCTGATACTAGGCTCTACTCCCAAACCAATTATCTGGTGATGAGACCAAGTCACCAAGTATTTTTTAAAGTTTCCTGAATGATTCTAATATATGACCAAGATTGAGAACTGCTGTTCTAGGAGGAAGACAACCACTTAAACAGTGCTTATCTTGTGTCAGGCATAGTTTTAAGCACTTTACTGCTCTTTTAATTCCCACAGTAACGTCCCTTTTAATTCCCACTATAAACTTCTAAACTAGGTACTATTATATCCTCACTTGACAGTTGAGAAAACTGATACACAGAGAAATTGAGTAGATTTTCCAAGATCCCAGAGTTACTAAGTATCAGAACCACACTTGGGCAATCAGGATTTAACTGTTACTCCATGTTACCTGTGGCTTCAGGTGGTTGGTTCATACATTGGCCCCCGATTCAAGCCAGTCAATAATCTTCCCTAAGAATTTTTAGTGGCAGGAGTGGTGGGCATGGAAATCTAGGAAGCTGTTAGAGGACATAATGCCTCCTGTGAGGAAAGACTTTCTATACTAGAGATGAAGCTGTTATGAACTGAGAAGCACAGCTGATGAACACTGAAAGCACCCAAGCAATACCTTTATTTTAGCTGTTTCTAAGGCCCAACCAGATCCCTGATCTTCCTGTGATTGGTCTATATAAACTGCAGCTGAATTCTGTTAACCATCAAATTCCCATTTTGTCTAAGCTAGTCCAAGTTGGGAGTTATTTGTGAGTAAAAGCATTGACTAATTCACTGTCCGTTGGCTATATCCTCTAAATACCACATTTAACTCACTCAAGTAGCAATGTTGAATGAGTTTATCATCAACTCTACAACTTCATCATGATCTCAGAAATCTCTCCATTTGTGATGTTGAGACAGTTGCCTAACCTGTTACACAACAGCCGTGTCTTCAGTAGCAGTTGATTCCTTTTGTGGAATTGAAATCTCTCAAGAGCACCACTGATGGTGTTCATTCTGTCATTAAATATTTTAGCCCTTGTTGAATCCAGGATCTTAAGAAATCTTTTTATAGCCTGGGTGTTGACTCCATAAATGGTCAAGAACATATACAACACGCTTCTGTGCAGAATGCTTTGTTCCTTTGTTTTGATTTTGGATGTATATTAATTCAAGACTATACTCTGATTGACATCAAGGCAGTCCTGCACATTCAGGCTACTGTGTGCAGCATGGAGTCTAATTTTCAGACTGTAGAATACATTAATTTGTCCCCCAGTGGCATATAAGAGAGATTTTACACTGCCTGATGTTGTCCAGCTTTTCTTAAAAAAATAAGATTCCCTCAACTCTAGATGATGCTGTTTTAGGTAAAGAGCAAAATGGGCGAGAGATGAGCAAGCCTTCAGTGGAACATGTATTCAGCAGCTCAGATATACTCAGGGATTACTTTATCTTCCATAACTGCATGAATAACGATAGGAACCCAGAAGACCCTATGAAGCACTGTATTCACAACATTTATGAAGTCTCCCAACTGTTAGCAGCATTCTGGCTCCAACCTACTGACCCCTGGCATTGTAAATATCCACTTCCTTGTCTCTTTCCTCTTTCTATAGACCTCTACCCCAGTATATTACAACTTGATTTGTATTTAAAGCATTGCTAGTATTCTATTGTTAACCTTTTATGATTATGATTCCCTAAAGGGGCTTATCTTCAAACCTTACAATCTGTTTAGGCTGCAACAAATTAAAGGGTTAAGTTTTCTCCCTCTGGTTCCGCGCACTAGAAATTCCTGTGTACCAGCAGATGGCAGTAGAAACAAATAAGTCAAACAATGAATTACAAAGATGCAAAGAAATGATGCACTTTATCTAAATCTTCTTCCAGTTTCCCAGCCTCATATCTTCCTCATTTCATTCCTTTCTCCCTAATTTTGCAGAATAATTTATTGATGTTGCAATACTACTCTCAATTTGACTTCTGTGAAAGAATCAGAAAGGATGGAAACAGAGTTATATTTATTCTCTACATCATTTTTCCTGCCTTGGTGTTTGTCTGCCTCCAGGGAGGTCCTCTGGCAAGCCTTCCCACAGAAATCATTGGAAGACAATCCTTCGTCCTGGCTATAATGATAACATGAACTCATTAAGGAAATTATGATGGGTGACCCAGAAAGGGCAGGAGAGAGGTGATTAGAAAGTGTTGAGAGTAGTGATTCTCCAAGACTGGGGGGCAGGAAGGCTGCAGGTTCTGGGAGCAGTGGAGACCTGCATCTCCTCCCCATAGTGTGGGGAGCACACATGGACTTGGGTGTTGGATAAGAGTCAGGGCAATCCAGGGAGGATGGATAACTGAAGGTGCCAGTCCCAATATTTTGCTCTGTACAAGATTACTGGGATCTTCACCTGGACCTAGGGTAGGAGAAGCCCCAGAATAATAATGACTAAAACTGAAGTCTTGACACTCAATGTGATGTGAGCTTAGATTTATTTAGATTCATTACATTACTTTAGACCCTCAGGTTTCTAGTGCAAGTTCTATCCTTTGTAAAATCTTGGATTTTTATTCTGCAGAAACACCTTGTCCGATAATGGGTAGGGTTGCAACTTTGCCCTAGCAACTTCCTCTTCTGGAAGCTAAATCAGCCCTTCTGCTTTAATTCTTGTGACAAGTGAACATGGGAGACAAATGGGCCTGGCTTATAAGGCATTATCTATACCTAAACTGTTCCCACCCACAATCTCAGTTCACAGGCCAAGAAACTCAGGATACAAGAATTACGGTAAGACCTTTAAAACGTAAATCCACATTAACTACCTAAACTTAACTCCCACATCTGCCATCCCCCAAATATTTAAGAAGACTTGTCATCTTACTGATATTCCCTTAAACCTTAAAAAAGCAACTTAGTTTCCAATACATTTTTTATAAGTCCATATTTAGTTGCTATCAATAAGTGTAGATAAATTGAGGTATAAAATGATAAAATGACATGCAAAGCACTTGTTACCAAAAATCAACTCTACAGCCTGTGATAGCCCCTGCATTCAGAAAATTATGTCTTTCACTGAAGTATACGAAGGGATGGCTTCCTCTCTGAAGGTGCAATACACTGAATTTCTTGTCTGTGGTTATCCCTGAGTGCAATGCTTTCATTATCATTATTGAAAACCCCTTAGACAAAGTGACTAGTACAAATGAGAAGTCAAGATATGTATCATCAAGGATTAAATATAATTGAAAGAAATCACTTTTGGTTGTACAGAGATATAGGAAATAAGGATCACACAAGCCTTCCATAAAACCTGAAAACCTATAAAAAAAACTCACTGCAAATGTTTTCAGTAAAATCTTAAATCCAAGTACTATACTCCAGTCAGCACTTCGAAATTTACCCAGTAGGGGGCAGTCAAGGAGTGGCTCATAGAATTCAGTTTATTCCGGCTCTACACAAAGTTCTTTAAAAAGAATTCCTTCAAATAAGCTTCTATAACTCTATAAAACCCTGTGAACCTATTGTATCATTTCTGCGTTCTGGATTCATGTTGCAGTTGTAACATTTCTCTCCTTTCAAAGTCCTGGTTTCTTTTAAATTATTTAGGACCTGAAATTTGTGAAGTGTTGTTAGCTAGATCACCTTTCATTTAATATGGCCTAATTGTTTTTTTTTAATTCACTGCAAAACTGAGAATGAAAATTTTCTCTGAATTTGTGAAAAGTCTGAATGTAATTTAGAAATGGTGAATGAAAGATTTATCTATAGCTTGAGGGAACATACATAGAAGGAGTTGCTAGATGAGAAAAGATAAGTAAGCCTTCAAATGTTTTAGAGTCATATCAGAAAAGTCAAACTCTTGGTTTCAATTTCCTGGTTACTCAAACTACTAAATCCCCCTGAGAGACAGTGGGATGGAAATGCCCTTTTGGGGAGAATTTCTGGTACTTTCAGAAGGAAACTGTACAAAAATAGGCATGTTTGCAGCATTATAGCTTCAAGTCTTTCCTGATTCATATCCAGTCTGCTCTGGAAAGTGGTGAATAAGAATTAAGAACTTCAAATGAAGATGATATGAAGTTTAGTTTTAAAAATGGGTGAAAGTTCAAGACTGACATATATAAAATCTTTTCAAAAATTGTTTTCACACGCTAGTTAGCATGAAATCAAGCAACATATTAATATTCAATCCAATCCAGCAAACGTGTCACCACTGGGTGCCTGCCCCTGCGCCCATCACTGATGAAATGGGATGCTCTTTACCACTTTCTGTGCCAGTGGGCCTCAAAGTATGGCGTGTCCTCCTTCCCTCCCCCACCAACCACCAGCATCAGCATCACCTGGGAACTCATCAGAAATGCAAATCAATATTGCTGTGGGTGGAGCCCAACAATCTGGGGTTTGACAAGTCCTCTGGGTGATTCTGAAAGGCGCTCAAGATTGACACCTTAGTCATTGCCCCTGGGCAGGTAATAGATCAAAATACCTGTCACAATGGAAGACAGAACTGGGCAGGCTTCACTCAGCTGTCCTCTATTCCTATTGAGTGAACTGCAGGCAGAGAGCAGGACTTCTCAGCTGCTTCATATCAGAGAAGTCAAACTCTTGGTTTTAATTTCCCAGTTACTCAAACTACTAAATCCCTCTGAGAGACAGTGGGATGGAAATGCCGTTTTGGGGAACACAGGCTCTTCCTGCCCATCTCGGGATTTTAATTCTAGAGTTCGGCATCACATTTGCCTGCAGATATACACTATATTTTTCAACCTACCTCTCTTGGTAATAACGGTAATATTATGGCTTTTATCAACCCTCTTCCCTGCCTTACATTTCAGTTGATCCAGAATCCAGGCAGGGAAGAAGGATTGTGTTTAGTGGACCCCCTTGAAGTGATACAGACACAAGAAATTTCAACATTTTGACTTAGATATGAAATTTCAACATTTTGACTTAGATATTGGTAGATTTGACACCATGACCTATGATAACTTACAGAATATAAAAGGAAGTTTGAAGTCACGAAAACCTTTATGAAAAACTCATAATCCTTTTCTCCTTAATTTCCCTTTTTCATAGACGTATATGAAGTATGCTAAATCTTGCTCTATTTCTGGGAGGATTTTATTTCTAAATTCCAAACCTTTTTCACATCCAGAAAAGGGAGTTCTTCAAACATTGATTTCTCACTTAAGATGGAAGCCTTGGTGACATGTTTTAATATCTGCTAAAGAAATGGAGGCCTCTCTCCCGGTGGTCCTGCACATCTGGCTCCTGCATCAACAGTGTTTGGTCGGAACTGAACAGACCCAGGACTCTGCTTATTCCAGCCTCCCTCCGCCCTCCATCCTCCTCTCCAGTCACAACCTCCGTATCATCTTGACCATTCCCTGCCTTAGGGACCAAGCAACACCGTTGTTTGTGGTTAGCTCTTTTTGCCAACCAACCACGAGCTCCCACATTTGTCAGAATTATTCCACTGAGGTGAAGGCTGCCGTCAACCGCCTATCCACCAGCATCTGCGGACCTCCTGCACCTACCTCTCTCCCAGCGTCTCTTTCCACTGCGAAGATGCGAATCTGGAGGGCGTGGGCCTCTTCTTCCTCGCGTTGGTCAAGGAGAAGCACAGGGCGAGAGCATCTCTTGAGGATGCAAAACCAGCGTGGCGGCTGCATCCTCTTCCAGGATGAGCAGAAGCTGTCCTGAGATGAATGGGCAAAGCCCTGGAGGCCAAGAAAGCGAGTGCGTAGATCTTTCTATGAATGAGTCTTCCCCATTGCCACAGCATGTTACCTGTGCAGACGGGAAAGTAACAAGCATTAAAGTGTCTGCTGGGATGAAAAAACAGAAATTAGAAAACAAGGTTATGACAAAATACTGGATTAGAGTAGGTTCAAATCCTAGTTATTTAATATGCTCAACCAGTATAAGCCTTGCTCCTAATCTCTAAACCTAAAAGCATACTGTCTACTACAGGATCTAATAAAGACTAATAATGATAATTTGTGTGAAAGTGTGTATTACACTGTGGAGACGCAGTAAATTTTGATTTATAAATGAATGAACACAAAGTGCATATTCTGTCAACCATATAGGTCCTCTTTTATTTACATAGAATGCTTTATGGCAGAAATTCAAAGTGCTTTATAAATGTTTTCTTGTTACTCATCACCCAGCTGTGAAATTGGGCCAAATATCTGAAAAATTTGTAAAATTTGTGGAAATGGTATTAGGAAGGGACAAATAATAAGTACAAACAAGAAATCACTCTTATTTTAGTGTTTTCATGTGGATCGATGGTATTACCAGTGTTAGTACTATAATTTTCATTACTTAATTAATTCAGCAATATTTATTCTCTCCTAAGTGTCTGATATTATTTGGGCACTAGAGATAAACAGCCAGCAATGAATGAGACAGCCCAGGGCCACCATGGAGCTTACCTTTTAGGAGAGGGAGAGAGACAATAAACAAGTAAAATAAACAAAGCCTGGTAGTGAGGGGTGCTAATGGGTTAGCTGAAAGGATTTGGTTTAGCATGCGATTAAAACCTATCCTCAGGGTTCTTTTTGCTAATCCTAAAAGACAATTGGACACTTGCAAACTACTGATCCTGCTACCAAAATATCAGCTGTATTGCAGTAGAAAATCTGGAATAAATTCTTTCTAATCAGAGAACTATCTAACATAGATCATCAACTTTTTACAAAGCACTTTACCGGTTGGAAAGCACCTTCAGGTGTGCACACTAATAGAACAACTTGATTTTGTTTTTGTTAAAGGCCAAGGTGCTGCACTCAGCAGCGCTCTCAGTATTACCTGTGAACAGCCACTACCACCTCCAAGCAAAACCTACTCCGTTAGGGAAGCCTGATCAATAACATAAACATCTCTATGTTCTTGCCAGAAAAATATGCTCATTTTCCCCCTTTTCTGGAGAGAGTTTTTATTGTTCTTCTGACTGATTAATCATCTGTTTATCCTCAAACTGCAGGTACTTCCAGGTGGGCCTTTTAGTCAGATGCACTTTAGGATCCAGCGGGAGGATGATGCCTTGTGAACTTAGAGGAGGAATTCATTTTTGTGGCTGTGTGGTTCTGAGGCTTCGGTTAACTTCAAGTGACTATTTTGTGTGTGTGTGTGTGTGTGTGTTTGTGTAGTCATTTTTCAGTGGTAATTGAGTTAAGAGGGGATGACTCTATGAACTTAGTTAAAATTTGGTCCCTAAGAGATGACGGGTCAGCACATAACACTTTATATTTATTTTATCACCTCCTGCCATCCCTTGCACCACTGGGCAAAAGGAAATGCTTTTGAAAGTCAGCTGTTAAAAAACTAGTCTTTAGTAGTATCAGCTTGTAGCTTAGAAAGAGGATGCTTTCTTGAATGTACCACATGGGTTTACTTTCACTTCAGAGGAGAGTATAACCTCCTTACTTTTTATGTATTCTCCAACTTTCTGTCTCTTGCTATTTTTTAAATGAAATATCATTTTAAAGTAATCAAATCAACTGTATAAATATTCAATGCCACTGAACTAAATGTAAAAGCTTTCAGGTTACTGATTTTATGAAACGGTACGTTCAAGTTACAAAACAGTTTTACAGGTTGAACTACGTGACATTGTCATTTTGTAGGTCAAAAACTGGTAAATACTAATGATTTTATAAAATTCAGCATTAAGCAATCTAAGGTCTGTGTTCAGTTTTACTCCATTCTTATGTAGACAGACGCATTGAAATTGGCCAAGTAAATAAACATAAACTGAAATTTCTGTAAGTTGTGTTTAACGTAAAACTGAATGGGCTTCTCCTTCTACTGCAGTTTAGAAAGTAAGTGTAATATATTGCTAGGGAAACCCAAGGGTGAAAATCCAGAGAAAAGGTTATTAGTGAGTCATTTTGCATATTTGATTTTCCATTTCTGATTACCTCAGTTTTGTTTGTAAGGAGCTAGCCCTATACTTTGCAAACAATGAGTGATTCATCTGTGTCACTTGGTTGATCTGAAGGTGGTATTCTTTTATATTTATGCATTAACAGCTTATCTGTGTTCTCTGCCTTGAGAAAATGCTACTGGATACTGAGTGTAATAAGGGTTGTGACACTAAGGTAAACTCAGTACAATGGATTCAATGTAAACTTTGCTTAGGTCATATAACCAGGTTGTTGGTAAGTTGGGAACTGAATTTGATGATGACATAGAATTTGATGTGAACATAGAAAACAATTAGTATTGTTTGAAATGTAGAAATTGTCTTCTCTAGCAAATTGGATAGAAACTACTCAATCTGAGTTTTATCAGGTTGTCATTTTCCAGAAGTGTAGATTGGCATTTTAGGTTGTCTGAAGATACTGGAATAACGAATAACTGGGTTGAAACCTTGCCAAAGGCATGCAGAGTGCAAAGCTGTGAACAAAGTTGGTATTTTATCATTCTTGGTGTTGTTACAGTGCACCAAGCAAGCTCTTCTAAGTTTGGTTACAGTTGCTTTTTAGTTCTGCCTATTGTTGGCATAACATACGTGAACTTAATCTTTCTTGGCAATTCTCTTTGTAGTTAAGTAGTCCTGGCTTTTGTTCATTTTCGCTTTTCTCTAACGTAGTTTTAACTATGTCCTGAAATGTACTAAAATGATACGTAAGCACTGTCTTTAAACTAATTGTGCTTACAGCTAGAATCTGGAAAGCATAATAGAACATCTGCTTTGCATAGAGCCACCTACGGATTATTAAAATCTGGTATTTTAAGTCCTTTTATATTGTAAATATCATGTGTTAACCATATTCAAATATAAATGATTTGAAAAGAAATTAAGCAAAATGGCTGTAGTTCAGCACTTTAAAAGAAACAATCAGGACATAAGATTAAGTTTTACTTTATTTTATTCAGTTAAGGAAATTTATTCTTTTCTAGGTCTGTCTTGGACGGGGTGGGAAGGGTATAAAGGTGGGGGAAGGGAATTGTAGAGTGTTAAATGAATGTGGATAATCTGCAGAGAAAATACTATATAATTTTTTGTAGGCACAGAATGAAGATGAAGCTAGCATTGTTATCTAGTTGGAAACAATTTCTAACCCTTGAATTACATTTGAGATCTTCTTTGACCCCAGAGTTGATTTAAGAGTGTACAATTGTTAAACGTGTTGTATGACAGTGTCTGTTTCACAAATGTGTTTCTGCCTTACACCATCTTCTCATTCTTATTTGATACATGCCTTTAAAAAGTGCACTTCCTGTGGATTTTACCATTATGCAATTGTTAGATTTTATTTTGGGCTCATAGCTGTCAGTGACACAAAGGATGAATATTCTTGTTTTTCCTCTGAAGTCATAGTATTTATTAGAAACTTTTATTTTACTACATGGTATATATATACACTCACATATCATATATATATATATATATATATACACACACACATATATATACACATACATGTATATATATGAACATTTACCCTATCATAATTGTGAAAAGCCACAAGGAATTTAAATATTCCCTCAAATGGTCTTTTAGAATCATGCAAAATAAACAGAGTAGTAATAAAATTTTATTAATAATGAAAGGTACTCTGTTAATGAACAAAATAGATAATAATCAAGTGAGTATAGGTTTGATTATTATTCAACAAGAAGACCCATGTGGATTTCGTATGAATTTCAAGTAGCTAAAATTAAAGAGTTAACTGAGAAATTTACTTTGCATTATTAATTCATTATATTTTATGGATGTAGGCTAATTCTAGACCCTGTCCAGACGCTTTGCAAATATATAGATTGTTCAGCATAAACATGTTTGTACTAAACAACCAGAGCAGATGGTGCGCAGTCAAAGAATATCATCTTCCTACAAGAAGGAGATCAGTTTTTAGAGCACAGAAACTGCAAATGTCTGTGGCAAATAACAATTGCAATAATAATTTAAATAACTGTTGATATTTACTTAGCTTCTCTAATGTGCCAGACACTCTACTAGGTGCTTGATTAGTGTTTCATGTTACAATCCTGAGTCAAGTACAGTACGGTCCTCACTTCATAGGTCAAAAAACCAAGCTTTAGCGGGATTAAGTGAATTGCTTGTAGGTTGCAGAGCTCCAATATTGTAATAAAGAGACATGACTGGAAGTTATTTTATTGAATTTTTCAAAACTCATATCTCTTTAAATAGCAGGCAAAACGCTCAAAACGTAGACATTTTGGCATTCAGCTGAGTTTTATTTCTACTAAAAAGTTTGATATACATAGAGCTTAGACAGAAGCTAGAGTAGATTTAAAAGAATAGGTAAAGACAGTCCTACTTGATCTGGGACACTGGATGTGCCTAACCCCTGGTCATTTGCAAAGTGGCTTAAAATTTGTTTTGACATTGACCAACTTAGTTCACAAAGTCTTGGGTCTTCTATAGATTTAAAATAAGGAAGAAAGAGAAAGAAAGAAGAAGAGAGAGAAAGTGAAAGAAAGTCAGATTTAGATATGCCTTTTGATCTCACTTTTTTCAAAATAAGAATCGGATATGTTATATATTTTGGCATATTTTGTTTTTGTCACACCGAAAGAAAAAAAGCTATTTGACTAAAATGACATTCCAGTTTTTGAAAAGAAATGTTTCAGTGAACTTAGGAGTACTTCCAAGAGTCATCTTGCCCAGTTAAAGATGTAAGCTGATTTTTGATTCACAGTGAATGATTTCCTGGCCTCCATGTTATTAGAAGGAAAGAAATCCTGAGATTGGAAGAGAGAATGAGCCAGTCCACAAGAACCCTGCCACCATGGTCTCCATGGGTATTAATGAGCATTTGGGTTCAGTGTCATGTAACAGGGACCCTGAATGACAGTGGCTTATGCAAGATAGAAGCTTATGTTTCTCTCACCTACTAGTTTGAAGTTAAGTGGTATAAGACTGGCATGGCTGCTTAGCTCCAGAACTGGACCCAGGCTCCTTCCATCTTGTTGCTTTATCATCTATCGCATAGGTGCTGTTGTCTTCAGCTTCATGGTCCAAGATGATGCTGCATCATATCTACATTCCAGAAAGCAGAATGGAAAAAGTAACAGAAAGGACACACCCCATCACTTTAAGGACCTATCCTAGAAGCTGCACACATCACTTTCCCTCACATTCTCTTGGCCTGACCTCAATCGTGTGGCTACACTTAGATAAGAGGAAAAATAGGGAAATGTGATTGCTATTCCAGGGAGCCATATAGTTAGCTAAAATTGGAAAGTTCTATTGTAGTAGAAAAATGGGAAAACAAGGATTGGGGAACAACTAGCAGTTGCTGCCACATCTTTGTAAAAAATATTTCTCCCTTTTTATTTTTATTAATTAATTTGTTTAATTTTGGGCTGCATCAGGTCTTAGTTGCAGCACATGGGATCTTTCATTGCCATGTGTGGGCTTCTCTCTAGTTGTGGTGTGTGGGCTTTTCCTCTCTCTAGTTGTGGTGCGCAGGCTACAGGGCGCGTGGGCTCTGTAGTTTGTGGTACGCAGGCTCTCTGGTTGAGGTGCGTGAGCTCAGTAGTTGTGGTGCGTGGGCTTAGTTGCCCCGCGGCATGTGGGATCTTAGTTCCCTGACCAGGGGTCGAACCCGCGTCCCACCATTGTAAGGTGGATTCTTTACCACTGGACCACCAGGGAAGTCCCTCTCCTTTTTTATTTTTTGATTATTTGGGAAGTATAGGTCAATTTCCATTATTCATTTGACTTACTTCATCCTTTTTCTGGATCATTTTAATTAACAATTGTTCCTCCTTACAGCTATCTCCAGGATACATGTAGAAATGAATTCCTAATTATGTGTGGAATTCATAAATTATTGTGCACTGAACTCTTTTCTAAAAATGAGCTCAGTTGCTACATTATGAAATTTCCTTCCATCGTTATTTTATTCAATATTGATTAAACTTCTCTTCTGAATCATTTGATCTGTTAGATGCGGAGATAAAAGAGTAACTAAGATAAGGTCTTCTCCCTGGAAAGGTGGTGTAGATAGAGGAAAGAATGAGATTGAAACCTAGAGGCGTTTGATTCCAAAGCCTAAGCTCTTTCACTCCATCCACCTGCTTGCAGAGGGAAGTGTGTCACACAATCTCTTTGAGTGTTAGTTTCGCCATCGACATAAACAGGGATAACTTATAGGGATGTTGCTAGAGTAAAGTGAGGGGCGTTAATAACTGTTAGAGTGCTTGACATATATTTTCTTTACCTCCCACTCCAGCTTCTTTTACTTGGATCCTGAAGTTATTTTTTAGACATAGGAGTTCAATTCAGAGAATGCCATTGTTGGAATTTTTTCCCCAAAGTGACAATGAGTAGTTATTTTGAGGTCTAGAGCAGAGTCTTGATGAATTGGTATTAAGTCTGAAGAGAAGAAATGGTTAAGACATGGTTTTATATATTTTTTAATTTTTATTGGAGTATAGTTGATATATAATATTGGGTTAGTTTCAGGTATACAGCAAAGTGAATCAGTTATACAAATACATATATCCACTCTTTTTTTGTTTAGATTTTTTTCCCATATAGACCATTACAGAGTATTGAGTAGAGTTCCCTGTGCTATACAGCAGGTTTTTATTAGTCATCTATAATGGTGACTCTTGCCTTGTTATTACTAAACACACAAATAATCAGTGCAATGAACGCTTTCAAATTACAAAATAAATTAAAATGTTTTCACTTTGAATTTATTGCTTTGATCTCTCTTATAATGGTACCTTTCTCCATACAGAGAGTATAAATAATACTACTATTTGGGAGATAGCTGGTAATGGAACTTATCAAATGAAATGCTATAGTATTTATTAAGCCTCTTTTATATTTCAGGCATGTTCTGGGTGCTTTTACATATGTTAGCTCATCAGGTTCTTTGATGTCACCATATAGAGTCTATGTTGATTACCTTTCAAAAAAATAAAATATATTCGATATCAAGGTTGTAATACACGTGTTTTTATCTTTTTATCTTTCCTTATACTTCATTCTGCCATTAGTAACATTATGAATTTACCATTTTATCAATTAACAGAGAATTTTAAATGCTGGCATGTTGGATAGTCTGGTTTTATTTTATCTAGTTTTCACATTTCTCTCAGCTTCCAGTTCTCTTAGAGCTTCCTAAAATGCAAATCTCTACTTGAAACTTTTTAATGGTTTTCCATTACCTAAAGGATAAAACTGTTAGTATGATTGATAATTTCCTCCGCAATCTGGTTCCTACTTCCCTGTCCATCCTGGGAAGCTCTCTTGCTCCCTGAGAGCTCCTCCCCATACCTCACCGTACATCTCAGCCAAGTCCGACTTCTTGGCAGTTCAGAGAGAAAACCATGCTGTTTTATGCCTTTATTTTTTGCCTGCATTGATCCCTCTGCCTGGCAGCTTTTCCTGACTACAACGACAGAATTGAAAACATACAATTTGGTGGGATAAAATTTGGTTCAAGATGGCTTTTTGCTGGAAATGCATTTGAAAATGATCATTTTTTTCCAGTAGTTTTTCATGTATCAGAAATCTTTGTACCCTGCAAAGCATTTTTGCAATCTGCTGTGTTCTTAAGCACTTTTTAAATTGTTCTTTAGGACTTCCCTGGTGGCGTAATGGTTAAGAATCTGCCTGCCAATGCAGGGCACATGGGTGCAAGCCCTGGTCCAGGAAGATCCCACATGCCACAGAGCAACTAAGCCCCTGCTCTACAACTACTGATCCTGCGCTCAAGAGCCCTCAAGCCACAACTACTGAGCCCACGTGCCACAACTACTGAAGCCCAGCGCCTAGAGCCCATGCTCTGCAACAAGAGAAGCCACCACAATGAGAAGCCCAAGCACCACAACGAAGAGTAGCCCCTGCTCGCCACAACTAGAGAAAGCCTGCATGCAGCAATGAAGACCCAATGCAGCCAAAATAATTAAATAAATAAATTGTTCTTTAAAATCTTTTTCAACTCTTCTTTCCCTCTGCTTTAAAAGTTTGAAGCCATTTTTTTGATTGAAATATAAAAAACATCGTGGCTCTTGTAATACAAAGATTGGGGAAAAAATGCTCAACCAAGTAAACTCTATTTTTTTTTTTTTAATACCAGCACCTTGGGACATGCTATTCATTCTGCTGAAACACTACCCTCATGCCTCCCACCACTGTCTCCTCTCTATCTTCAGTTGTCCGTCAAGTCTCAGCTTCAAAATCAATGCTCTTGATTCCCTTGACAGCTCCAAGTTAAATTTGGCTTTGTGTATACATTTTTTTTGTAGATGGTATTTTTCTTTATATCATTCATCACAGTTTGCAATGTTATAGATGAAAAGTGTGTGCAGCACAGTAGTTGAAAATATAACTCTAGAACCAGAGTGTGGAGATTCAAATCCCAGTTCTGCCACTCACAGGCTGTATGACCTTAGGCTATTACTTAACTTTTTATGCTTCAGTTTCTTGAGTAAAAATTGGGCTGAAACTAGTAATAACCTATTATGAGGATTGAATGAGAGAATATATTTAAGTATTTGCAAATTGCTCTGGCACATCATATTTACCACTTTGTGTTTAATTATGAAATCTCTTATTTCATAAGCTCTATGTGGGTGGTGACCATGCCTGTTTGTGAATCACTGACCCATAGGTAACAGGCATGCCAAAATACTTTGTTGAATGAATGAATGAACTAATAGTATAGTAGTTTGAAAGTTTAATATACTTGAGTATTATTAAAATAATAAACATTTTTATTATTTTAATTAGGCCTCAAAATTAGTGATTTTTATTGTCTGAAGTCATGCTTAAAGAAACTTTATGAAACTATGAAAATAAATTTACCTGGAAATTGTGCATTAACTGAAAATGGTAAACATGTGAATAGCTAGCTTTATAATGCAATTAGAAAAATGGCTATTTGTGTTGAATTTTAGTCCATATTTTCTCTACACTTTTTAGTTTAGAGGTTTAGACCAAAAATATTCACTCAGTTGTCCCTTTATAATATGTATCTTAAAATTGTCCTATAGAACATTTGGAATTTTGTTTTCTGGTTTTGGCCAAAGGGTACTTTGACAAGAATATTAATTCACTGAAATGGTGGCTATTATATGAATTTGATGTTTAAAACTCCAGTATTGAATTTGTCAAAAAATGGCATACATATTTTAATAATACTAAGTTAATGGAGCTTATTTTGACACAGTCATGTTGTGGCAGTCATGTCAGGATTTTTTTTTCCCCCATTACAAAAAATGCAATGGAAATTCTACTCTTACTTAAGAGAATAAAAGGTGACTAGTCCTAAAGTGAAAAAAAAAATTTTTTTTTTAATTCTCACGTAAAAGAAAAGTGAAGGTAGCATCTTACTCAGCCTTCTCTCTTTTTCTGTTCAATCCAAATGGAAACAATGAAATCCTAGGTTATTATGCGGAAACATATGCCAGTTCTTAATGGATGCTCAACTTACACTCTCATTCTATTGTTCTTCTAAGTAGTTATTTTCACATTAAGCTTTATTTTTCTGTATGATAGATATCACTTTTAAAATAAACCACACAAAATTGAAGCAGTATCACTTTGACAATTTACATTACATCACAAACTGAATTTTATGCCAAATCTGATCTATACAAGCTGCAACTATGCTCAGCCAGTATTTGGTCTAGTTTGACTTTAATACCCAATTGGCCTAAATCTGACAGACTTAATTTTATTAATTCAAGAAAGTTTGATCTGTTCTGCATATGTGCCAAAAATGATTGTGGTTCATTGAGAAGACTGAGGGAAGATGGCTGAATACTTTATTAAGTATTGAAATGAAGGACCACAGTGACAGGAACTGATACATTAAATGTTACAGATTTTGAACTGATAAGAGCATCTAGTGAAAACATTTTTACACTCTTTACAAGTTATTATTGTTTAAACAGCAGGACATAATTATAAGAAAGTGTGCTGTATGAAAAAAATCCATGGGCTGGCTTGAATTATCTGAGTATCTTACATATGGCAGTGCTCAAATTAATTACACAATGGCTGAACTATCAAATTGGTTTGCATTTTACAGATCTTGCCTTGCCTTGCCTTCAGATACGTGTTGTCTTAGCTTGGGCTGCCACAACAAACTACCATAGAGTGGGTGGTTTAAACAACTGAAATTTATCTTCTCACAGTTCTGGAGGCTGAAAGTTAAAGATGCTGTAAGTAGGCCTAATGTTTTGCCAAGGTAATAAATGGACCTAAGGTATATAAGGCAAGTATCTTCATAAAGCCTTTTAATGATTCCCCTTTCTTTCCCCCCATATAGCCTGTAAGGGTTCAAGGAGTGGAGGGCATGTTTGTCTGTAACCCCAGTACCTAGCACAGTGCCAGACTCAGAAATTAATGAATATTTACTTATTTAATAAATAATTTGTCTAGTAATATCTGATTATAAATCATAAAACAAGGATAGACTCTTCTTCAAAGTGACCAACAGGCTGTTATAAATATGGTCTATTGGAAAAAGTTTTTTTAAGCTTATTCATATTTTCATGTTTAAATGATAGCACCTGATGTGAAGTTTGAATCTACAGAAATTAAAGAATAATTAGTTTGGGGTAGATTTATTTCAGTCCTTTAAATTATGCCTCTAAAATTCTTCTCACTGATAACTTGAACAACTATATGCTTTTTCTGAGTGGAAATCAGGGCTCCAGCTCATTGCAGGGATACAGATGGAAATGTGGGTGGTCAGCTGGGCAATTTTATGGAATCCTGTGAAATAAGGTTACCTTTTGACAAGAAAGTTATGAAATAGCAATGAGATTCGTCAGGTGAAGAAATAATATATGCTCAGAGAAAACAGGAGTCTCAGCCATTTTATAAACACTGAAGTTCAGTAGAAGTATCTTGGGTGCAGTCTTCAGGAAGAAACCTAGAATGTAAATGTGACTAAGAAAGCTAACTTTTTTTTTTTTTTTCTGTACGCAGGCCTCTCACTGTTTTGGCCTCTCCCATTGCGGAGCACAGGCTCCGGATGCGCAGGCTCAGCGGCCATGGCTCACGGGCCCAGCCGCTCCGCGGCATGTGGGATCTTCCCGGACCGGGGCGCGAACCCGTGTCCCCTGCATCGGCAGGCGGACTCTCAACCACTGCGCCATCAGGGAAGCCCAAGAAAGCTAACTTTTAGTTTACATTCGCTGTAGAAATTATAGGATGGACAGCATAGCGCTAAGAAAAATGAAGCCCCAAGAATAAGATGTTAACATGGGTTTTCAGCGTGCTCTGGGAAAAAGGGTTGGTCCTCCTGGCAAGCATATCTTTATCATGCAGGTGGTGCATAAGGCTAGAATAATGTCTGTACTAGTTTTCTAGGGCTGTCATAACACAGTACTACAAATTGAGTGGCTTTAACAACAGAAACTTATTTCTTACAATTCTGGAGGCTGAAAGTCCAAGATCCAGGTTTAGTTTTAGCAGTTTTAGTTTCTCCTGAGGCCTCTTTTCTTGGCTTGCAGGTGGCTGCCTATATGGTCTTCCTCTGTGCAGGTGCATCCCTGGTGTCTCTCTGTGTGTCCAGATTTTCTCTTCTTATAAGGACACCAGTAAGTTGAATTAGGACCCACCCTAATGGCCTCATCGAGACCGGTTTGATTTCCTGCTTACAAACAGCTTCCTCTTTATAAATTGACTTTTCATGTACATTTTCTTATTGGGAAAAACTGGGCTGCTCAAATTTCCTGAAAGTCACATTCCTCAATATTTATTTTCTCACCGTCACTAGGATATTCCACAGATACTTTCAACTCAACATGTCATCACGTTGAGTCATTAATGACTTCCCAAAACTTGTACCTCCTCCTGTGTTTTCTATCTTTGTGTTTCTATCTTTGTTACTGATGCCACCATCCATCTATTCACTCAAGCCTGGAACGTATCCTATTGATTCTTTTACCTTCATCACCTCCTTTCCTATCATAGATTTGGTTCCCAGTCTTGGATTTGGTTGACTCTGCTTCCAGAATCTCTTTTTCCTGCCCATTATAATTTCTTTGCTCTGGTTAGGCCTCTCATTTTATCTTGCCTCCATTGCTACAATACCTCCCTGTTGTTTCCAACCCATCTATCCTCTGTCAGAAATTTCCCCCTAAAATGTAAGTTTGGCCATTTCATTCTTTTCTTTAACTTCTTTAGTGGCTCCAATTGCCAAAATTCAGCCCTGTTAAGAATGCTCACAGGGCTTCTGTCTACCTCTTCAAATCCCTCTGTCTTCTTGCCTGCAAACACATTTACTCCAGCCAGAACATGTTCCCTGAATACATATCACTCATGTTTCCTTCTTTTTAGCTCTAGCTATGCTTATAGCTCTTCCTAGAATGACCTTCTCTCCCTTCTGTCCCCTCCAAATCATACTGACTTGGTAAACCATCTGACTTTATTCAGATGTGCCTTCCCAGGCACCAGATGGTTTTTCTTGTCTCCCCTAGAGTTTTAAACCAGCTCTATTCTACCATTTACAAGGCTGCTGCAATTGTTTGCTTTTCTGTCTGTCTCCCTTACCCCCACCCCACCAGAATCCCTCAAGGAAGAAATAGTTTTTTAATAATCTGTTAATCTTTATAGTGAATATAATGAGATTATGAATATAATCCCTGGAGTCTGACTGCCTGGGTTTTATTTTAGTCCAATATTTAATCTTGAGATGTTAGTTCACCTTTTTAAACTTGCCACAAAGTAAATAATAAGTACAAGTTATCTCATTATTTGCACTAAATTTTTATCGACTGAAGATATAATGAATACCTTTTTAAGAGAACGAAATGTGTTATACTTTTATTCTGGATGGTGTAAATAGATCATCACCAAAAGGCAACAAAATAGAAAACTCTTCAGTTGTCTTTCTTGAAGATTACAGAAAGTTGGGAAGGGTGTCTGTAGTTATGTTGTTAAGATTGTGGATACTTCATACTTAGCATCATGTCATCTTACTTTTACATTGACATTCCCTTAACCCTCTTTTTAATAGAATCATATTAACATATTGTCTAGGGCAAATAAGCAAACTGTTAGCTCTGTTGCATGCTCGAACATGATTTAGTGAGGATAAAAAGCCTCCTATCTACTAGTATTTTATAATTTACTCTTGGAATTCTTCCCAAATATCATTATACCATCATCATAAACATATCAATTAAGAAGATATATAATCTTTGCTATCAGTTTTTTTGGCATCAGACATTTTAATATTTATTTTAAAGACAATATTCAGTGTAATTCATCCATCTCTTTTTCTTCAAAAAAATGCATTTTTAAAGTTTGTGGATCTTTATTAATTTCTTTATGTTAGAAATACTATGCTTTTGTTGTCATAAGCAAAACATGAAGCTAATAATTAAAACATCATGGAAATGGGTTATAATAGGCATTTGACATATGTATGTCAGAAGATATCACATTATTTTCCTTTTAAATGTTGATGTCATAATCTAGAAATCACACAAATAAGAATAGTTTCAGATTGTTTTTGATGAAGAGGACTGTCAAATTACCAAAGGAAATCAACTGAATTCTTATATAGGTAGTTGAATTTAGATATCAGAATATTGTTCATTTTTGTACTCTGGGTTCATGTTACAGATCATAAATCAAATTTTCTCTAATCCTTTAAGTGTCAAACAATTCTATAAAGATAAGCCAAATATTTCCCTCTTTTACATCATGGGATGTGACTTCAGATTAATATTGAAGAACATAGATAAGAATGTTTCATTAAAGGAAATACAAAAGGGGCTGAACATGTAATATTTTCTTAAATTTACTTGTGCTCAGAAAGCAGAATACAGCGAATAAGAAAGATGTAAAACTCATGAGTAATAACAAACACATTGCTAGAAAGAAAGAAAGAAAGAAAGAAAGAAAGAAAGAAAGATAGGAAGGAAGGAAGGAAGGAAGGAAGGAAGAAATCCAAGGCATGCCCTTTTCCTATCAGCATAAAAATGCAGCTTTAAAAATAGTACAAGAAAAATAATCAGTCATATATACAAATGTGATTTTTTTTAAAGTAAAAAGCAACAATGGAATCTCTGTCTATATATGTAGTTCTCAGGCAATATTATATGAAAAGAAACAGCATTGACATGTGGATGATAAAATAACTTCATATCTGAATTAATTTTATTTTAAAATTTAAAATTATATACCTTAAATTACTTATCGATGCTCATGATTTTAGATTACAATCTAGGGTTTAACACTATATTAAATTAAATATATACCTAAGCATGCCTTCAGATAATCTGCATGTTGATTTACAAATGCAAAATCCTAGACAGACACACACACACACACACACACACACACACACACACACACACACACACACGCTTAATTGTGTTCTCAGATTCGGCATTTTTGTATAGTTGGAGTAACATATTTTGGAAGGAAGATAGTAACTTCAGACCATTATCAAAATTCTATTACGTGCTTCACTGTAAGAAATTGAGATGTTAAACATACTTAAGCTTTTGATTCTATCTCATTAAAATAATGCAGCTTTAAGAAAGATACAAATAAAACAAGAAAAGTCTTACAACTTTTTTCCCCTCCAATCTAAGAATAGAAAGAGAGAGGCCAGTGATGGAACACACTATGCAATGAAGCAAAACCCTTGCCAATATTTCCCAACCAAAGTTCTTTGAGAGGGTAAGTATGCATTTGGACTACAGAAATCAGTGTGCCTAATTTATTCAGACTTTTACAAAGCTTTTGGCAAGGTTCTACACCAAAGATTGATAAAAACAAAACAAAATCAGGTTGCCATTGGATTTAAGGAAATACTTGCTTTAAATGTAGAACTGGCTAAAAGACACAAATAAAAGAGATAATGGGGAATGCCTGTATGTAAATTGTGCCTCAAATGTCTCTTATGGGGTATAATAACTGATTTGCAACATCTTGAAAATCAACTTAGTAAATAAGAGTAGACACTGGAATTCCAGGCAAATGGAAGTAAATTGAAGGTAATTTGCTAAAACAAAACAAACAGAAACAATACAAAATACCTGTGAAAGGGAACATCAGAAAAAGAATTGTACTTTAATTTTGACCCATATCCTAAATATTTATAGCTTACTAATTGGCATAACAGAAGTCTCTCCTCACCAATTTCTCACTCTGTCACCAGCTACAGAGTTATTTTCAGAGTTATTTCAGAGTTGTCATGGGGACAACTCAGAAGCACTTAGGACAATTTACACGAACATGCCATTTACATTTCTGTTTTCCACCAGAAGGTGAGCTCTTGGAGGAAAGGGATAGGTGTGATAGGCTTTACATCTCCAGCACCTTGAACGGTACAGGTATGTAGAACATAATAAGAGTACACATACACAACAAAAGTTCATTAAATGGATTAAAAGAGGACTAAATCTACATCGTGCTACACAGTGCATGATATGGTAAGCAGTATTTCTTTATGATGAAAAGTGCTTTTCCTAACAGCTCAATTTTTACAAAATGAACTGGCTATTTCTATTTTTTTAAATTATATTTCAGGAGTAGCATCTCTTTTGTTGATTTAAATAGTTTCTGGAGGTCTAGTCTTTGATAAAGTCCTTTGTGATGAATTTTGAAGGGGACAGCATGAGAAAGAGCCTTTTCCAGTTTATTGTATCTGACAGCTGGCCAAAAGTGGGAAGGAAGGCAAATCTGAAGGCAAAAGAGAGGAGCCCTGTGGGCTTACCTTCTCTTCTCCATGGTTCACTGCAAAAGGGAAGAGGAAGGAAGGAAACTGGAAGGTGTCATGACACCTCTGAATGCTCAGTTTCTTTTAGCTAGTCACAGACGTAACATGAACAATAACCTAAAATTAAACTTGAAACTGAGCAGGCAAATACCACTTAAGGAACATGGTATGAAATGATTACTTTTGTCTACTTTAAAAAGTTTGTTGACTGTAAACTCTTTGTTTGCAGAAATTTTGTTTGCCTTACTTGGCATTTTGTCTCTGAGTCTTAGCACTGTGCTCAGCATGTTAGCTGGTACTCATTATATACGCACTGAATGACTGAACAAACAAATAAATAAAACTCCTTAGAACTAAGCAAAAAAAATATTGTATAGATAATTCTTAATGTGTGAACAAATCAAACTGCCTGAATTTTTTTAAGGAATGATTAAGGGATAGCAAAAAAAAAAATTAGTAAATAAAGTTAAGGTTTTTTCCCGACAGTTGGCCCTTGAACAGCACTGGTTTGAACTGTGCAGGTCCACTTATATGCAGATTTTTTCCCACAAATATGTACCACAGTAGTACAAAATCTGCAGTTGATTGTATCCCTGGATGTGGAAGCACAGATACGAAGGCTGACTGTAAAGTTATACTTGGATTTTCGATTGCACAGGGGGTTGGCAGCCCTAACCCCTGCATTGTTCAAGAGTCAACTATATTCATTTGCAAAATGGTTGCTGGAACTCAGAATCTCTCAGACACATGTTAAACACAGCAATTGGCAAGCACCCCAAATCTTATTTTACCAATAATGTAACAGTCCAGAATCATGCCTAACAACATTTCTTTAAGACAATGCAAGTTAAGTTTCCAATTGAAAGGCATCTGCCATGATGTAAATTCCTCCTAAAGGGGCATTTTGAGGAGTTTGTCTATATAAATACGGTAATACATGAAAAGATGTTCAGCATCATTAGCCATTACAAAAATGAAATTTGATACCAAAACACACCTATCAGAATGGCAGAAATTTTTAAAAAGTGATAATATCAAATGCAGGTAAGGATGTGGAAAAACTATATCCTCATGCATTGCTAAGGGAACATAAAATTTTATAGCCACTGACCGTTTCTTACATAGGTGCACTCAGCCACTGATTATGAAACAGAAGCAAAAAACCTCAACTGAATCATACAAAACCATCAAAAAAACAAGATGCCCTAAAATTACTTAGTATATTATTGTAGCATAGATTTGTACTGCTAATTTATATTCTAACTCAAGAAATTTTTAACAATTTAACCTAAAAATCAAACTCTTAGGATGAATAAATAATAGAAACTCTTTATAATGAAGAAACCCACACCAGCAGTAGATGGTGATTTGATGGTACAAAATTATTCATCCACCTGAGAGAACTGAGTATGTGAAAGTTGTATGTGGAGTTTTATCCATGAGGCATTTATGGCCTCTGGAGACAAGCAGGTGTTTTTTCTAATTGAAGTATAGTTGATTTACAATATTGTGTTATTTTCAGGTATATAGCATAGTGATTCAGTATTTTTGCAGATTATATTCCATTATAAGCTATTACAAGATAATGGTCTTCATTCCAGAGCTATATGGTATATTCTTATTCCTTATTTATTTAATATGTAGTAGTTTGTATCTGTTAATCCCATACCTTTTATTTGTCGCTTCCTCCATCCCTCTCCCCTTTGGTAACCACAAGTTAGTTTTCTATATCTGTGAGTCTGTTTCTCTTTTGTATATATATTCATTTGTATTATTTTTCAGATTCCACATATAAGTGATATCACACAGTATTTGTCTTTCTCTCTCTGACTTATTTCACTTAGCATAATATCTCTACATCCATCCACATTACTGCAAATCCTTTTTTATGGGTGAATAATATTCCATTGTATGTATATGTGTGTGTATATATATATATATATATATATACACACCATATCTTCTTAATCCACTTATCTGTTGATGGACACTTGAGTTGCTTCCATGTCTTGGCCATTGTAAATAGTGCTGCTATGAACACTGGGGAGCAGGTACCTTTTTGAATTAGTTTTTCTCTTTTTTTCTGGACATACACCCAGGATTGAAATTGCTGCATCATATGGTAATTCCATTTCCAGTTTTTAAGGAACCCCCATACTGTTTTCCACAGTGACCGCACCAATTTACATTCCCACCAACAATGTATGAAGATTCTCTTTTTTGAGACAGGCAGTTTTAAGAACAAAGGAAGAATTCATTTAATAGAGTTCAGTCCTAATCAGCTGGAACTGCTACCTCATATAGCTTATGACACAGAAAGAACATTTCACGAGTATTTTATATTCCTTGTTCACTGTAACATCTGTAAGGCGCTGACAAGATAAAATAGTCTGGACATAGACTAGCTATTGAAAACAAACTGTTATGTATTTATCTTATGGTAAGAGATGGTGTTCTGGTTGAAAAAGAGCAATACTTAGGTGTAACAGAGTAGAATATGCAGAGAAGAGAGCTTGTTATTTTAGCATTTGGAATTCCTATATATTGTTGAGCTTGAAATATTTAAATAGCGTGATTTGAGAATTCTGAAGTACAGTTATTAAACTGATTCTATCTGGAAACGTTTTGATGCTATTTGGCCACAAGCATAACTCTTATGTAGTGATCCATGTCTAGATACTGAACAGGTCCCTGGAGTTCAGAGGGAAGCAACAGAGGCTGATCCAATCATTTGGTCAGAGAAGCAAGAGATATCTACATGGAATTTGAATAAAATGCTCAAACCTTGGACAGGTTACTTAACATTTCTTTGTCTCAATTTCCTCATTGGTAAAGTGGGGATCAGTGTATCCACCTCTATGATTATTACAAGGCTTAAGTGAAGTAAACCTGTAATGTATTTCAAGTAGTGCCTAGTGAGTGTTAAATGTTCTGTTGAAGTTAGTATTATCATTAAGACACAAAATTGTAACATATAATAGTGTAGTACCTTGCTACCTAATGAATGAATGCGTGGTCCATGGACCAACAGCATTGACATCACCTGGAAGCTTGTCAGAGATGCAAAATCTCTGGCCCCACCCCACTGGATCACAATCTGTGTTATACCAGGATCCCTGAGTATCTTTATAAATAGTAAAATTGAGAATGCCGGCTGGAGTAGCGGGCTCATATGAAGGTGTTTCTCCAGCTTCTGTACAGCTTCTACGCCTTAATCCTCACAGCCTTCTGGTAGCTAGCCTAGCTAGCTAGATGTGGACACCTGCTCTGGTTGTACCAAAAATTTTGTTTCAAGGATTCCAATTGAACACGACACAGAAACTGGAATATGGATACTGAATCTTGTTAGAGGCAGAGCCCAAGAGGGAAGATCTACAAATTCCAGCAGTTGAAATAGCAAGAGTTGCCTCAATTCCTGCTCTCATCCTCTGTTGTCCTGCAGAGCTTGCTGGTTTGTATTTCCTCATGGGGTACAGAAGATGTCCCCTCATACATTTAGTTCTTGTTCCCAAATCACCTTAGTGCCCCCGGGTCCTTAGAAAAATTTTCCCACCTGTCCCCAGGGTTTTGGAGAAATATCCGAAAAGGGCCCTGATAGAGTGAAATAGAACTATTCATCCTACATATGCATCACTAACGAGGGCCCACTCAAGGATCCACAATTCACTGGGCAGTGAAGCGCAGTTTCTGTCCTCTCTCATCAGGCAGTCCTGACTTGCTGAAAATAAGTTACTTAGCTTTTTGAGAATTCCAACTTCCAGCTCCCTCATCTTCATCGGAAGGAGTTAAATAATGACAATGAATGAACCAAATATTGGAGAGGAGCAAAGAAATAACTGGTGCCAATCCACCTTCTCTAGATCCTCAGGCATACATATTGAAAAATCTATTATTTTGCTAGATTAGGGGGTAATAGTTTTACTCAGGAATTTTTGTTTTGCTTTAGCTAGAAAGTTATAGTCTATCAGATTGAATCCAAAATAGCACCATTTTCAAGTCAATATAGCTTACTAAATGAAGTTTCTTTCAGAGGCAGAAACATCCTAAGGATAGCATCGCTTGTATTTTAACTGGGCCTTTTGAAGTCACAATGTACTTAATCAGCTCAGTGGCTGCTCCAGCTGGGGGATTTCTGAGCCCAGGGAATGATGTGCTAGGAAACACCTGGGGCAGACAAGACTTTCAATAGGCTAAATTCTGCTTGCTACCTTCAGAGGAGAATCTGTTAATCTTGCTCCTTATTGAGTGTAATATTTAATCAGCATTTTATAAGGACTGGAATTTCCATAAGTCAGACATATGGTCTCCAGCAAGTACATGTTCTGAATCCCTAATCTCTATTCTTACACATGCTCTCAATCATAATGCATAAACCTTAGGACAAAAAAAAAAAAATCAAGCTTCACTCTCAAGTATTTTAGCACCATAAATGGTTTGCATAGCCCTGTGGGTCATCACGTCTCTTAATTTACTGAAAGCCTGAGTGCATTTAATAATTGCTGGAAATACAAAGCCAAAGCTAGTCATCATCGGTTATTTACTTCTCTTTTCCTCTACACTAAAGGAGAAAGCCAAATTCCCATAGCTGTCCCAACCTTCCCCCTCCCAAATGGAGACAGAGAAATCTTCTGCCAAAGCAGATTGTGTGCAGTTCTCCTTGCTTCAGAGCTGCCAGTTTTCCTAAGCACAGAATCAGAACTAATACATCATCCTTGAACTTTAAGCCTGTGATGTACCCTGACATTTGGAATAGCCTAGGATCCAGAGGGATAAAGAAGCAGTAGATTCTCCTTCTTTAATGATTTATGCTTTGTTTTTAATCTCCTTTGCACTTCAGAGCAGCCTGCTGGCATCAGCCCATCTGAGGCACAGAAGGGTGCTCTTCCAGTGGTTTGGAGGAAAGGCAGGCATACATATATTGAGACCATCCTGCAATTAGAAACTTTCTCTAATTGTCAGGAAAAGGAAAATAGTGATTAATTTCCAAATGTTTACAGTGGAGATAAAGGGAATTTGGTGAACCTTTGAGTGATCAAAAGGAACGAAATGCTTAAGGTATGAGGACACATGTAGAAGAGCACCTATATTTTCCAGTTCTCATTTCCAGCAATCTGTCTTTGTCCCAGTGAGCTTCTGCTTAATTCTTGAGTTGAACTAGCATTTTTAGCTTATGTAACAAGGACCACAGGTTCTATCTAATCAGAGTACCAGACATCACTGAGAATTAATATAATTTCAGCTGTGTCTACATGTTGCCAAATATCAGTGTGGATCTTAAGGAGAAAGGAAAAAGCATGCAAAGGGCAATAGAAACCTTGCTTTTGGAAACTCTCTCAAATAGCTCTAAGTTGGAGAGATACCCAAGAAGTAAATGTCTTAGTAAAACTGATCAGTTACCTAGACGCTAAGGATGAGCTTCAAGATACTCCCCCTGTGTGTTAAAAATATATTTAATGACCCAGGAAAAACTATTATCTTTCTGTTTTATTAAAGAAGCTGCTATCATTTTGTTAACACCACTCTGGATTGCTTGGGCCACCCAGAAGTAAGAACTTCCAATCACTTCTTGCCTGTGGAGAAGTCCCCTGAGATAAGGACTGACCTGTTTATCAGTTATCTTTCTGGGAACTGACAACAAAAAAATGTAACTTATCACATTAAGGTGTTATTGGAGTAGTTGTTTTGTAATAGTAAATATATATTAAAATCTAAATTATTAAAATATTTGAATAGTAAATAATTACAGCATATATATTTCTTTTCCAATGTTGGAAAATATTTTTGACATAATTAGCCTGATTGGAGTTGGTTTCTGAATTCTATTCCTGCAAGTAATATGGAAGAGAAGGTGCTTAAAGGTATGCCCATATTCCTTCACTTCCCTCCTCTACCCCTCTGACTCATCTCCGTCAAAGAGCACCCAAAGTTTTGCATGTGTGTATGACCAGTCATAATGTTGATCTTGTGATTTTAGAGCCAGAGATGGCTTTAGCACAAGATTTGGACCCAGGCTACTTGATTGGAATCTTGTTTCAGACACTTAAAACTAGATACTATATAATCTTGGACCAATCGTCTAACTTCTTTTGGCTCCGTTTCCTCATCTGTAAAATGGGGATAATACTAGCACCCACCTCACAGGGTTGGTTTTGAGGAGCAAATGAGTTAATACATAGAGAGCACTTAGAATCTATTGAAACTGGCACATAGTGAACACTAAACTGATAGCTCTTAATTTTAGTCAAACGTGTTATAGTTGAGAGAACCAAAAAGTGAAGTTAATATTATTAAAGCTGATCTTGGAATTTGTTTTATTTTACCCCTTTACCTTGTTGATGATTTGTGGTCTGTAAGTTTTCCTCTAGCTATTCGAATCCCGATTCCTGCCAGTATTCCCTTGAATCATGCATATACTCAGAGCCCTGAAAGCAGCACCTTTTCATAGAGTTTTTTTAGCTCAAACCTGTGACAATTTGCAACTTAGCTATTACATGAGGTTGAAACACACCTTGAAAATTTATCAGTTGGAATGCAATATTTGTGTCCATTTCATAATTATACACAAGGGATACTACTTAAGATAGAGTCTAATTTCTCTTAATTTGTAATATGTTTCTCACTTCATTCTACCAATATGATCATTCTTTTTAGAAAAGTCTAATCCTGCTAAAATGATTTGGCTAGATTCTATGCTACTTTGAAAATCCTTCATTAATAAAATATAATTTTTGATGTCAGTAATATTATCATTAGTTAAGTAGAGCGTTGATTTTGATTCTTATGCTGTGTTTTTTTCTCTGAATTATTATCACTTTTTCCTCCTATTAAGTATGTAAAGAACCTGGAAATATGGTGTTTTCTCCTCTGCTTCTTTACCCCACACCTCTCCAAACCACTGACTAAACTTTGCAAGTGCTGCTTACTTAAGGAAAGAAGAGTGCTTGTTACAATTCAGTAACTGTGAGCAGCAGGCACTTTTAATCTGAGTACAATAATTTACAACAGAGAGTACATTTCCAAGAACCATACATGAGCTCCCGGGAACCCTGGCTACGCTGTCAGACACCTATCTTTAAATTGCCTCCTGCCAAATGATGACTATGGCCCTGTCACCCTGGCCAGCCCCGTAAGTCTCATTCACACTCCTTCTAATTGGCAGGCTCCCACTCTGGGCACCTCCATGGCCCTTGTAACATTTTTTAGGCAGATAACTTGACACTGTAAATTTGGCTGGGAGCCTGCTACTGTGGGATGTCTTTGCATCCGCCCTCAATGGTCACCTCAGTTCATACACTTGAAATTCCAGCCTCAATGGTTTGCAAATTAAATTCTGGGACACAAAGATGTGATTGCTTCAGAGGGGTGGCCAGCCCTCTTCACCTGTTCAAAGAAGGAAAATGTGATTACCGGGGAAAGAAGGAGTATAAAGGTGTTTTTCACTGACAGGAAGAGGAGGGAGAAGTATCGTAGTATAAGCTTTTCAGGACTTGAGGAAGCCTAGAGTGTGGGGCGTTTGGTTTCCGACACCAATGTGGCAGCAGGCTTAGGAAACCTGATAACAGCTTTTGTGACCTTGGGGTCTGGAAACGGTTTCACTGATTGAAGTCATATAAGTTCAACTAAATTTGAATGTGTTGTAAATATTTGTCTGGCAACCTGACATATGGTTGTTCCTGAAATTATGGGGTAGAGTCTTATCTTTCCTAGCATATAATTTTTGAAATGCTCTTCTGGATGGTGTTTAAGATTATAAATATAACTGAGTTATTGTTTTGTGCTAAGGTTTTCTCAGGCTTCAAGCCTGTTTAAAAGAATAGAGGGTGTTTTCTGGCAACTTTGTTTTCCTAAATATATTGGAGGCTGCAATAAAAATCTGCCTGGAGACTAAGCCTTGGTGAAACATAAACAGTCTGCTTCAGATGGAGTTATATATTTTCCCTCACATTTCCAGAGGCACTGGTATATAAGTCCTCAGATCCAACGGGTATTTTATGTGAGAAAACTGTTAGTATGCAGCATTCCTTTCCAGTGAATTACTGAGTTGTCCAGCGGCAAAATAGGCAGGAGACAAGCTAGTCTACAAAGAGATAGTCCTTTGTTGCTTCAAAAGCTACTCTGAGCCAGCCCTGCCCTGAGATACTGTGGCACGTGAAACAGTAGTAACACAAACAGACCTGAGCAAGTTCCTTAAAGGGCCCTCTATCACATATACCACAGCATCTCAACCAGCAGGCAGGTTCCTTTGGGGGAAAACATGGGGAGAGTCAGCAGCAGGCCAGGATGAAAGGAGCAACAAGAATGAAGATATCCAGGTTTAAATCTGAGACCAAAGCTGATGATTCACAGCCACTGTTGATGGCCCAAGCCTCACCCCCATCCTGTCAACTATAACAGCCCATTTAATTATCTACTTTTACTCTCATAGCTCCAGGCATTTTTACCAGCTGGGATCACTCCTAGATTCATTAGAATTTCCCAGTTTGATTTAGAGGTGCCACTGGAGAACTTTACCATTGTGCTCCAAGAAGCCAGTCAACCCTTTGGCTGGCTAATAGATATACAAAATTGCTGCATTGAGAGAGATCCTACAGCTCTGCTATATAAGTAACAAAGCCTTCGTCAGGCTGTTGATTCCATTTGCAATGCTTTTATTCAACAGTCATTTATTAAAGATGTATCATACATCGAGGTCTCAACTGCTCCTGGTGAGCAGTTGATGTAAAGGTGAATCAGCCGTGGACCTTACTTTCAGACACTTCACAATCTTGTAGAGGAAAGAAGATGAGAGGGTCTCCAATCTAACTAATTACAATATAAGTTTATAACTGATATGTTAGTCAAATGCGTTTAAGATACGGCCTAGCGGTAATTTCCTCAAATGTCTTAGTTGAAGTAGGAGTAAACAGAAATTTTAATCTTATTACAGAGTTATTTTTGGCAAGATGGAGAGTGTTGTGCAACAGACTGTCTAAAATAACACATTTCTATTTAGGGCCCTCTCTTCTGTTTGCTTTAAGATAAAGTGGAAGTGTTTAGCATTTCAAATCTAGGACAAATTTACATCACACATATAAGCAGACATTATAACATAAGGGCAGGGGGGGCTGATATGTGACATGTATGTTTATAGTCCCTTCCATGCCCACTGCAGATAAACAAGTCAACCATGGCTTTCTGAATGAATCTGAATTTCGTTTCAAACTCCTTACTCTGCATAGCCTTCAAGCAATTCTACTAATCAAGCTTAGTGGGCATAGCAGATGAAACTTATTTTATTATCTCAGGTATAAGTACTCTTAGATTCTAAGGTACAGACCATTTTATTTGCTGACTATTGATTTTTAATAATTGGTTTATATCTGTCTGCCTCTTGCCAACTTCATTTTTCAAGTATTTCAACTTTATCTTCAGAAAATATCCCAAATAATTGCAAAATAGGTAAGAAATGAGTAGGCTATCATTTAAACAGTTCTATATTGCCACAAATCTACTTGGGTTTAATTCTACCTACCTGGGTTTAGATCACACCATTAAGGAGTTTGAAAAGTCCACAGTGACCCAGATCATAGTGTTCATAAGTATAAATTAAAATATAGGAAGAAGAAGAGGAAGAAGAACGAGGGGGAGGAGAAAAGACCTCATGGGATTTAAATGTTTCCAGATATATTATTATTTCAGTTCAGAATGTATGAAAGCTCTAATTGTTTGACATCATTTTAATTTATTTACATCATTTTAACTTATTTACAAATGATGTGAGAATATATAACTCTTCTACAAACACTAATATGTCTGGTAGTCAGGAATAGCCTAAGTTATGCTCCAGTACTGAACAACCCCAAACTTCAATGGCTTAAACAAGAATTCATTTCTTTAGCATGAAATTCCTCTGCAGATCTTGGACACTTTATGGGGCAGCTCTACTCTCTGTGGTGGCTCAACATTTTTCCCTCCACAATAGCACAGACTTTCATGACAGCCTCAACAAGCAAAGAGAGAGGTAGACAGTAGAGAACTGGAAAATAAATGGCTTCACCTGGAAAGGAAGCACATCACTTTTGCTTACTCACTGGCCGAAACAAGTCACAAGCTGTACCTAAATTCATAGGGCAGGACGTACAGTCTTACTATTATGTCCTTGTTGGAGAGAGAAACAATATCAGTGAATGGTAGTAGTATCTGCCTCAGTGACTTAAGCTTTTCCCACCTCAAACTTTTGTCTTAAGGGATATGTCATGTAGGTCATTATACAGTTTGAGATTCAGACAGTGAAGCAAAGTCTACATAGGTTAAGTAGACAAACACTTCATTAGTAGACATTAGGTGGCTCACAGGTGCTCTGGAAAGGCCATAGTCAAGTTTGGAAGCTGTGAAGATTAAGAACAATGCCCAGCTACAACAGGAGAATGCCCAAATGGAGAATAGCACCATCACCTCTACCAGGACAGGAGGCAAACCCACAGCTGTCCCTGCTGATGCTGGGTTTTGGACATCAGCATCTCCATCAGTGTTGCCTTCCCCGAACAAGTGCTTCTGCTATACCCTTGCCAGCAATTGGGTTCTAAGCAGAACTGTTGCGTGAGCAACTAATGGGTGGAGCCAAGGCCATATGACCTTGACGATGTGCAAGGGAACATGGCAAAATGAATTCAGCCTTCGTTCTTATAAGACACATCCTCAAAAGAATGCTGATTGTCCACTGATGCAATTGTCTATGACAAAACCCTCCACTGACGATACTACTTTCTCAGCATTAAGTCCATAGCTAATGTAAGAGAGGTCAGTTTTGGTGTGTCATTCTGTGGGTTTCGACAAATGTCTAATGACATGTATCCTTCATTGTAGTATCACACAGAGAATTTTTCACTACCCTAAAAGTCCTCTGTATTTCATCTATTCATCCCTTCTTCTGCTGCATCCCCATCAACCACTGATGTTTTTACTGTCTCCATAGTTTTACCTTTTTCAGAATGTCATATAGTTGGAATCATGCAGTATGTAGCCTTCTCAAATTGGCTTCTTTTACTTAACAATATGCATTTAAGTTTCCTCCATGTCTCTTTTTGGCTTGATAGCCCATGTCTTTTTAGCACTGAATAATATTCCATTGTCTGGATTCTATCACAGTTTGTTTATCCACTCACCCACTGAAGGACATTTTAATTGCTTCCGAGTTTTGGCAATTATGAATAAAGCTGTTATAAACATTTGTGCACAGGTTTTGTGTCGTCCACTAGAATTTTAATAGGAACAAATCTTCCTTTTTTTAAAATCCAGTACATTAACTAGAACTTTATGTGGAATACCTAGACCATACACAGAGTGGACACTCAAAAATACTTGGTGAGTGGATATTTGAAAATAAATAGTAAGGGTAAATTGACCAATCTGCAATTTCCATTGTTTTCATTCTAACAATAATAACTGACCTTTATTGAGAAACTGTTTTATTCCAGGTACTATACTAAGTGCTTTACCCGTTTTATTTCCTTTAATTCATACAATAAGCCTATGAGGTATATATTTCTACTACTCCAATTTTACAATGAGGAAATCGAGGCTTAGAGGGGTTAAGCAGCTTGCCTGAGATTACACATTTGGATAGTGGCTGTCAGAATTTAAACTAAGCCGAGAGAACTCCAGAATTTAACCACCACTCTATACTGCTTCCATGTCTACATTACTGATAACTTGGATAGACTGTCGAAAAGAAAGTCTCCAAGATCTAGAAAAAAATTGATAGAAATAATTTGTCTAAAAAAGGAAAGATGAATTCTGGGTTAATGGAAGTTATATCCATGATTAACCAATAGTGCACATCTCTTCTAAGTCAACATCAAAGGACTGCCTGTGACACACTGAAGAGAGGGTAGAGTGCAGGCCTCCAATTTTAATATCATGTCACGTTTTAACACATTTTTGACTGGAGACATATTACAGCCACAGGCGTTAGTTTCTGCAAAAATCCCCTGGTCAATAATGTGTTAAGATCAAATTTCCTATGGGGGAGAAAATAGAATATGGGCAAAATAATGTTTTAATTTTGCTATTATTATTATTATTGAAACATAAGTTCAATAATGAAAGATTGATTTTATTCCTATTTATTAAAAACACATTAAGTAATTAATTGGCTGTAATCAAACTACTAGAAGCATAAAACAATTTATTATGCAATACTGGGGCAGGGAAAAACATAAACATGAATTTTTATTTAAGCAGGGATGAAAGAAACTTAGATTAAAAAAAGCACATAAATTGTTAATTTTTAAAAACTATTTGAAAAAGCATATACCAGAGATTTAAAGTTTAGTATGTATAGGCATTAGTTGTATCCACTAATGGTGGTTCTTGTATTAACTTGCAATAAAGATATTATTAGTAGTAAGTAAAGACATAGCCTAAATTGTACCTATTATAAGAGATTCTATTTAAACCAACTTTTAGCATTCAATGTGGTGGGAGTTATTTAACAATTTATTCTGACAACAACTTCAGTTGCATCATTTAAATGTGTCAGACTTTGATTTGAAAGCATTCTGAATGATCTCTTGCAGTGACAGGGTACTAAAAATTTTATGAGAGTTTAAGGGAACTTCAAAGATGTTCATTGAGTTAATCACAATGGAAAATTCATCACCTCACATTTATCACTAAGATATACAGAAAAAAAATATATGAGCATATATAAATTACAGATAATTTTATAGAGTTCTCTATTAAAAGAATTCTACATTCAGCAGAATCTTATCTGTCTCTAATATACTTCTGTGAATTTGGAGCTATTCGATGAGAAATTTTGGTTACTTTTGAAGTGGAATTAGTATCTTTACCTTCAGAAGTTATGCTGAACCTTTAATACCTATTAAGGATGTTCATAAATGGCGATCAATAATATTTTGAGGGGAACTGGAAGATGAGTTGAAACATTCCTTGGGTTGTCAGGCCCTCTGAGTTCAAACACTAATGTGAACACTGTTGAACTGTGAATGCCTGGGCACATCACTTAACCTTTCTGTGTTTCCATTTTCTTATCTACACAATGAGGCTAATAATACTGATTGACCTCATAACATTTAATTAGGCCATTGGGAAGCTCTTTGAAAATGCTAAGTATCATTTGTTGGCACTTAGCTTCATGAAAGGTTTGTGTTTTTAACACACTGTGGTTTGAAG
Organism: Orcinus orca; assembly: GCF_937001465.1. Classification (NCBI taxonomy): domain Eukaryota; kingdom Metazoa; phylum Chordata; class Mammalia; order Artiodactyla; family Delphinidae; genus Orcinus; species Orcinus orca. The sequence goes on along the minus strand of NC_064575.1, from coordinate 58,084,431 downwards.
ATGTGTTGGTACAACTCCTGCCAACTTCTTGTTTCTCCGCCATATCTTTTCTGAGCTCCCTTTGAAGTCCATGGGAATTAGGGTGATTGAAGGCACTTAGGGGAGGTAGAAGTAATGAGAGTGTGTTCTCTGGCATATTTAAAATAGGTTTACTTTACCCTTATGAAGAAAATGCCATACTTCTCAAAAAGGAGCTTGATGGCTTCTCAGTGGTTTATGGGTAGGTAAATTCATGATTGCTCACAACTTTTTGACAAAGACAATGAGAAAGTTTAACTTGTTTGAAAAAAGTTAACTTTCAGGGAACATAAAGAATGACAGGCTCCTCTAGGGTAGGATTATATCTTTTACTTTCTGAACAGAGCACATAGTCACTATCCAATACGTGCTTACTAAATAAATGCGTGATGAATGGGCAGAAACTACTATAACAGTAGCATATTCTGTGATAATTATCATATTATATAACATTAATGCAGCATTTAGAATAAACTTTTGTTACGACTTTTTTACTCCTTTTATGTGTTATTGCCCCTCTATTATAGCATTAACTAGAACGCTTGTGGCACCATTTACAGCAATATATTGTATGACATACTTCTATACTCAAAATTTAAAAGAAAGGGGGGCAGGGAGTTCCATCATACTTTAAAATTGCATGTATTTGGAAACATCACCATACTCTCATGATACCCACTGTAGACTATTTCAAGAGTCTTCTAGTTGGTCTCTTTGTTTCTAATCTTTTCCCAGATCTATTTTACAATCCACTGCCAAATTAATGTTTCTTACACATCACTTTCATTATGCCACTCATTTCAAAAGCTTTCAATGGCTTCCTGTGTCCTATTATGTCATTCCTATTTCCAAAACTGTGATTTTAAAGCCATCTGTTATGGGCTGAATTGCATCCCCCAAAATTTCATGTTGATGTCCAAACCTCCAGTATCAGAATGTGACTGTATTTAGAGACAGGGTCTTTAAAGAGGTAATTAAGTTAAAATGAGGTCATTAGGCTGGGCCTTAATCCAATATGACTTGTGTCTTTATAAGAAGAGGAAATTTAGACATAGACATACACAGAGTGAAGACCATGTAAATTCAAAGTGAGAAGACAGCTGTCTGTAAGCCAAGGAGAATGGCTTCAGAGGAAACCAACCCTGCCAATACCTTGATCTCAGACTTGTAGTCTCCAGAATTGTGAAAAAATAAATTTGTTGTTTAAGCCACCTAGTCTCTGGTATTTTGTTAAGGCAGCCCTAGTAAACTAATATAACATCCGTAATGTAGAAACCCCACGTGGTTTTACAACCTTATTTCTCTAAAGATAATTTAAGTTTTAGTCATCTGGTTAAATCAGTTATTTTCACTGTGATCACAATTCCCATTATAAGTGGCCCTAAGATTCCCTAAAATTCGAAGGGAAGAACACTGAGCAGGGGGCAGAACGTGTCTTTTACTGACCTCAGGACTTGGGCATGTTATGTCTCCCCGCCAAAATTAGGGAAATGAAACCTGCTTTTCCTACTTCAAAGGTCTGTAGGATTTGGGAGGGTCAAATAAGATGATGCACATGGAAACATTTGGCTGCTCCTCAAGTGCTGGGACTCTGCTTGAAACTGAAGCATCTATCCCGAGATCATGACAGCCCCCTGGCATGCTTCTGCCTTTTGATGACACTTACTGCTATGGACTGAATGTTTGTGTCCCCACCCTAAATTCATATGTTGAAGCCCTAATGTGATGATATTTGGAGGTAGGGCTGGAAAGTACTAAGTTGGGCGCCAGGGAATGCCCTAAACCAAGCAGATTATTGTTTAGAGCAGAATTAGATTTCTAATAACGACCCTGAATACAAAATAAGAAATAAAGCTGAAGCCAAGCAATAATGATTGGGGGACTCTAAAGAAAAGATGCAGGTGCCCCAGGGAGTTTACCCTAAGACCACTAGACAGAGAGGTTCAGTTAGCAAAGCTAACTCCAGATTCTACCTGCTGGTATAGATAGGGTTGCTAAATCACAGGCTCCAGATTAAGGAGGATGGAGCTGAACTTGTAGGTGTAGATTGAAGACCTTTGTTACTGCAGCTGAACAGAGTATGGGAGGTAATTAGGTCATGAGGGTGGACCTCCATGATGGGATTAGTGTCTTTATAGAAAGAGGAAGCAAGCTAGCTCTCTTTTTCTCTGCTGTGTGAGGCTACAGTAAAAGAAGACTACCATATACAAAACATGAAGAGAGCCTCCACCAAGAACCCAACAGTGCTGTCACTCTGATCTAAGATTTCTAGACTTCAAAACTGTGAGAAATAAATGTTGATTGTTTAAGCCACCTAGTCTGCTATTCTGTTATAGCAGCCTGAACTAAGACACCTACCATCCATAAAAGCAGATGTCCTGTGTCCAAGTACCAATCTAAATCAAACCCAACTTTACCAACCCATTTAGACATTGCAATTTAGAACTTGAGCCCACCTCTCCTGGGCTAGCCCCACAGCTAGCTAGGCCATTTACTTACTGCTCTTTCTCTAACTGTATACTCCATTACAACAAACTTCAAGACTGAGCTCATATATGATCCAAGCAAAGAGATTCTTCTTACTTTATTATGGAAAATCAAAGCTAAGCTCAGTTCCTACTTTTCCAAGAAGTATTCTCTGATTACTCTCTCATAAATATTTCCTTTCTTTGAACTCTTAAAGTATTTTCAGGCTATATTACAAAATTTAGCCCTTAATTATACAATTGATCTCTTATACTCATTTTGTGATTTTTTTCATGTGAATGAATTACTTTTCACAACTAGATTATGAAGTCTAAATGACATACTTATATTGAGTGTATATTCTGAGTATAACAAAATAGGAAACCTTAAATAAGTTTAAAAATTAAAAATACCCATTTTTTTCTTGCATGGCGTTTTTTATGCTTTTTATGAATACAAGTTTCAGCTTTGGACTACACAAGTACATTTTGTCCGGTCCTTTTCAGGATGTCTTTGATATTCATGAGTTTAAAGTTTAATGTAATTAATTTTGTCAGTGTTTTTTACTTTATATTTATGCTAAAAAAACCTTCATTTCCATAAACTCAGCTGAATATTTAAATACATTTCCTCTAGTTCTTATGTTTAATTAGTTTAATTTTAAAATTCACATAGTCCATTATTAAATTTGCAAATGCATGCCCACACTGAATAATGCATAGGAAAAGATTGGCAGGAAATATCAAAATGTTAATATGATTATGTAATTGTGTCTGAGAAGTAATTATTTTGTTTTCTTTCTACATGTCTAAATATAATTTTATTTCTTTAGTGTGCAGTTCCTCTTTCATAATTTAAAAAATACTGAACTAAGGAAAAACTTTAAATCTACCTATTTCTGTGCTTTCTGGTACTGTTATATTTAAAATATTTTTCCTGAGCTTCTAGTTCATTGATATCTCTGTATCTCTCTCTCTCTCTCCCTCCCTCTCTCTCTCTCTCTCTCTCTATATATATATATATATACATATATATATATATATATATATTTTTTGCGGTACGCGGGCCTCTCACTGTTGTGGCCTCTCCTGTTGCAGAGCACAGGCTCCAGACGCGCAGGCTCAGCGGCCATGGCTCACGGGCCCAGCCGCTCCGCGGCATGTGGGATCTTCCCGGACCGGGGTACGAACCCATGTCCCCTGCATCGGCAGGCGGACTCTCAACCACTGCACCACCAGGGAAGCCCTCTATATTTTTTCTTATATCTTTATAAACTTTTCTTAAAGTGGACCAAGACAAGTGTCATCATAAAGTAAATGTGTGTAGAGGTTGCAAAATAGAGACCCTAAATTCAAAGAGTCTAAACATTTTGTTTTACTTGGGATAGATTATGCTATGGTAAAAGTAAAAAAAAATCTTCCTCCAGAACTCTGTGGCTTAAAACAATAAAGGTTATTTCTGGCTCATGTTACATGTCCATCTTGAGTCAGCAAGGGGTTCAACACATCACAGTCACTCAGGGACCCGAAATGACAAAGAGGCCAGCCAGCATCTCAAACTTTACGGATCACTTTGCCAAAACAGAAGAGCTCAGGAGGGTATCGCGTCAGCAGCTAAATACTCAGCCTGGAAGTGACATACATTATTTTTACTCACAGCTCATTGGCTGGAAATAATCACATGGCCCCAAAACAAGTGGAAAAGGAAGTGCAATCTTACTATAAGCCAGAAGCCAGAGAAATAGAAATATTTGGTGAACTGTACTAATAACTGTCTGAAATCACTTTAAAATTTAGCTAAGAATATTTCCACTATAAATTTTCAAATACTGTGAATTACATTGTGGCTTAAAGGAGATAATAGGTAAATTTTCATTTAAAAATTTACATTTTCCAGGCTTCACTGGTGGTGCAGTGGTTAAGAATCCACCTGCCAATGCAGGGGACACGGGTTCAAGCCCTGGTCTGGGAAGATCCCACATGCTGTGGAGCAATTAAGCCCGTGAGCCACAACTACTGAGCCTGTGCTCTAGAGCCCGTGAGCCACAACTACTGAAGCCCGTGTGCCGCAACTACTGAAGCCCTTGCACCTAGAGCCCATGCTCTGCAACAAGAGAAGCCATCGCAGGGAGAAGCCCGTGCACCACAACGAAGAGTAGCCCCTGCTCACTGCAACTAGAGAAAGCCCTTGCACAATAACGAAGACCCAATGCAGCCAAAAATAAACGAACAAATAAATAAATAAAATCTATTAAAAATTTGCATTTTTCCTTTATGTTTCCAAAAATGGGGATATATTGAATGTCTTCAAATTAAAACAGTATTAAAATGAAACGAGGTCTAATTAGTTGTAGAAATAACAGTTTATAAGCCCAAATTGTTACATATCTTGTTTACTTAAAATGAAAAGGTGATTAGAGATACCATTTTAGCAATTATTTTCAATTTTGTCAACTAATTTAAATCATTAAATCGGATAAAAATGGATTTAAAAGAAAAATTGTCTTTCATGCAAGCCATTTGATAAACGAAACAAGGATATCATAAAACACCGCCCTCCCTATCCCACCCCTCTAGGTGACACAAAGCACTGAACTGATCTCCCTATGCTATGTGGTTTCTTCCCACTAGCTATCTATTTTCGGACAGAAACTGTGACGGAATATCCTTACATTTCTCATAGGAGTACTCAGTAATTTAAAGAATTGTATAACGAGATAAAGTTAGAAGAAAAGTAAATTGTTTTATCTAACATGAAAAGTATTTAAAATCAACAACAAACCCATGCTAAGACTAAGTACAGAGCTAGTTTCCAGATCACCTTAATTATATCCATGGCTTCGAGAGTCAACTTTTGAAGGCTTTGTAAATTCTTTAAAAGACCCTCCAATCTGAATTTTTATATTTTCCCACAACATAAGGGAATATCTTAGATAAAAATGTTTAGAGGAAAGAACCTAACAACTTCTCTCCAATCATTTTCCATTGAAGTATTTTCAGTGACCTTGCCAAAATAGAATAAATTTTGCTCCATGGGTTTAATAAAAAATAATAAATATGATTTTCTTCTTTTTCTACTAAGTAGATGTCTTCATCCAATCTTTAGTCTCCAAAAGTATTTTTCCAGAGAGGCAAATCATATGAAGTCATTTATAAGGTTTAATATATCAAAAGCGCTGTCATTTCCCCCACTAATGTAGGGGAAACATTCTCTTGAGACCTGCTGCTGTTCATAAACTTGATCTGTGATTTCATATTTTATATTTTCAGCAGAACACCTCTTGTATATTACAATTCCCTGTTTGCTTGGAGGTTCTCCATTATTCTCCATGTCAACTAGAGTCAATGCCAAACTTGAGATTTATTCATTCCTCTCTCTTTCGTAATAGCAAAGATATGCAGGTATCAGTTTACTCTACTATATTACCAGGAGTCATTCAAGAAGAGGTCAATACTAGACTTATTCACACACACACACACCAAAAAAAACCCAAAAACAATTCACTGAGAAATGCCTGCATTCAGATCTAAGTATTTGCTAGTTGACAAATTAAATCACTAAACAATGGAAGTTTTGCATTACACCTTATTTTTGATAGATAAGAAAATGTTTCAAATATGAAGGGAGAGAAATTGCAGTCATTTGACAGGCAAGTTTTTTTTATTATTATTATAATTTTGGAAGATTGATAAAGTGTCTAGGAGTTGCAGGAAATTTTTCCAGATGTCACGAGTGGCAGTGAAGATGACTGTGACAAGGAGAGTGGCAAAAGTATGTGATGGCATTAGAAGGAGTTCAGGCATTAGATGCTCTGAGACAGGTGGAGAATATTATTGCTTTTATGTAGCAGATAAATGAAATTAGGTAGTGTAGAGACTATTGAAAAGAAAGGAAGTTATTTAAAATACATCTTAGAATTATTGGGAAACCAGGTCTTCATATATCTAAGGGAACAAGCTGCATTTTTCACAAGGATTCAGAAGTGTCCTGGATTTTGGGAACCTCTGAAGAGGATCATTGGGGTAATACAAGAAAGTCTTTCAAAAAGTCAGCAGAGCTGAAGATGATAAAAAAGAGTAAATGGGAGTCATGTAAAACGGACATGGTGGACAGTTTGGTCTATAGGATATGATGCAGGAGGAAAATATTATGGGATGCTTCAGGAAAATTGTATAATTTTATAACAGAACCATCAGGTATGAGGTATACGTTACAGAGGGTGAAGGAAACAAAATAAAATTACATTGGTACCTATCAGTATAAAGAGGCAAGACCCCAAAATGAAGAAAATAGGACTAACCTAGAAATTAATATAAAGCTTTTAATACATCACAGAAAGGTAAAGACAGAAAATCAAGGACTAGAATAATGTTTGGTGTCGTGATGTATTCCCCGTATTGACTTGTTCAAAATTTTTTTATGCTTACAATTGCGGAACTATGTCAGTTCTGAGGGAAAAAAATCATTGTGAGAAAGGAGTAATTTCATATTTCAACAGATGGAGGCTGTTGTATAGTGAAATCAGTGCTGAATTTGGATCAAGAAGAAAGGGATTCATATCCTGGCTCTGACATGAACCAGCTATGTCATCAGGAACGAGTCACCCTCTGAGTGTTCGTTTTCTCATTTATAAAATGAGAGTTATAATTGCAGTAGAGACTGCCATTATTCATCAATATCCACACCGTCTTTCTTCCATGGGAATAAAACTTACATTCTTTAGCTGGGAAAATGTCTCAAATAAAGTAGCATTTTCTATTCTCCCTTGTAGATAAGTTTGACCATATGATTAAGTTCTGAGTGGAATTAGAAGTGTCATGTGGCAGCTTTAAGGAAACTTCCTTAAAATATAACTGATGTGAGCCTATTGCCTCCTTTATTCTTCAAATCTTTCCCCGTGCTGCTGTCTGCTCTCTGGAATGCAGGTATAATGGCTGGAGCTCCAGCTGCTCTCTTGGGCAAAGAGAACATGGCCACATCTTAAGGATGGCAGAACAGTGGGCTAAAGGGAGGCTGGTTTCTTGAGGACTTTATGAAGCAGAGTTAATATATCAGTTTTCAGTCTTTTATGTAGTAGAGAAATAGATTCTATCTTATTGAACTCTGCTATTTAGAGCTGAACCTAATCTTGATAATATGCTTGCCTTATAGTTTATTAGGAATGCTAAATAAAGTATTGGGTACAAAAACTACTGTTGAAATTCTGGTACATAATGGGATCATAATTAATTGTAGCTGATTGAATGAATCCATTTTTTTAACATCTTTATTGGAGTATAATTGCTTTACAATGGTGTGTTAGTTTCTGCTGTATAACAAAGTGAATCAGCTGTACATATACATATATCTTCATATCTCCTCCCTCTTGCATCTCCCTCCCACCCTCCCTATCCCACCCCTCTAGGTGACACAAAGCACTGAGCTGATCTCCCTGTGCTATGTGGTTTCTTCCCACTAACTATCTATTTTACATTTGGTAGTGTATATATGCTCATGCCACTCTCTCACTTTGTCCCAGCTTACCCTTCCCCCTCCCCATGTCCTCTAGTCCATTCTCTACATCTGTGTCTTTATTCCTGTCCTGCCCCTAGGTTCATCAGGACCTTTTTTTTTTTTTTTTTAGATTCCATATATATATATATGTGTTATCACACGGTATTTGTTTTTCTCTTTCTGACTTACTTCACTCTGTATGACAGACTCTAGGTCCATCCACCTCACTACAAGTAACTCAATTTCATTTCTTTTTATGGCTGAGTAATATTCCATTGTATATATGTGCCACGTCTTCTTTAACCATTCATCTGTTGTTGGACATTTAGGTTGTTTCCATGTCCTGGCTATTGTAAATAGTGCTGCAATAAAGATTGGGGTTCATGTGTCCTTTTGAATTATTCTCAGGGTATATGCCCAGTAGTGGGATTGCTAGGTCGTATGGTAGTTCTATTTTTAGTTTTTTAAGGAACATTCATACTGTTCTCCATAGTGGCTATATCAATTTACATTCCCACCAACAGCACAAGAGGGTTCCCTTTTCTCCACACACTCTCCAGCATTTATTGTTTGTAGATTTTTTGATGATGGCTTGAATGAATCCATATTAAGCAAAAATATTTTCATATGAATTTAGTTTAGCATCAATATGTAGCTCACTGGCAGTTCAGATCTAAATTTAAAAAAATCTATCTTGAGAGTGCATGAAATGATTAAGGATGTGGAACAAAATAAGTAGAGAAAAAAATAATGAAGGCAAAAGATGAGCTGAGTTAAGCTACAAAGAGGTCTTACCTCCTTCATGAAGCCTTCACTGTTTCCTTAGCACTGTCATTTTTCTCCTTTATGCCCCAAAATATTTGAACCCCAAACCACACAACACTCCCATTTTATGACTCTGTGGAATCATGTCATTCAACCTCCAGAGCAATATTGAACACCTACTCTGTGCCAGGTGTATGTATTTCATCAGCACTACTGGATAGTGAGCTCCTTGAAGAAAGGGCTCATTTTTCAGTTATCTCTGTCCTGCACTTAGGGCCTGGTAGAATTCTCAAAAGGGCTATAATAATTCTCAAAATTAATCCTATGCCTGATTAGGGCTTCCCTGGTGGCGCAGTGGTTGAGGGTCCGCCTGCCGATGCAGGGGACACGGGGTCGTGCCCCGGTCCGGGAAGATCCCACGTGCCGCGGAGCGGCCGGGCCCGTGAGCCATGGCCGCTGAGCCTGCGCGTCTGGAGCCTGTGCTCCGCAACGGGAGAGACCACAACAGTGAGAGGCCCGCGTACGGCAAAAAAAAAAAAAAAAAAGGACTGATTAATTCCTATTTACAAACAGATAGTTTTGAAGCTAATCCAACTGCAATATATGGTCAGACACCTGTGTTTGGCATGTGTTAAGTGCCTAATAAATGTTTATTGATTGACTGATTGAATATACTATTTTTTTCCAATAGGAAAGCACAGAGTACACAATGTTGTATTTTCTAAATCCTCTTCACTTTTCTGTGATTGCAATCTTGGTATCTTCTTGTCTTCTCTCTTTCCTCTCCAACCCCTGCCATCCAATCAATAGCTCACAGCTGTCCATGCTTCTCCATTCCTTTTGACACTGTTGGAGGCTGTTCTCATGACCCTGGTCTCAACCTTCTACATCTCTTCCTCTTAGTTTGTTTGTCTGATACATACGGCAGAATGACTTTCAGGCATGCAAATGTAGAAATGCTCCATCTTTCCTGATGTATACTGGATGATTTCCTTTAGCAAACACTTTTGGTGGCATATTCTATAGCCACTCTCTCCATTCTTGCTAAAAGCATCATTCTTTTGTTGAAGAATAAGTTGGCAATGTGCTAAGGGAAAGTGAGTCCCATTCCTTGACCACAAGGTATAAACTACAAATAGTTTGTCATTAGTTAGCATTAGACTTGGCTACAAATAAGAGAGGACAAAAATAATAGCAATTTAAATATGATAGAATGTTATTTCTTTTTCACGGTAACATCTAGAAGTTGATAGTTTGGAGCTGCCCTGGTAGGTCTTTCTTTATAAAGTACATAGGGAATGAAATTCCTTCTATCTTATAGCCCTACTGTGGAGGATTCCATCCCTAAAGTCATTTCATGGCCCCAAATATCTGCTCAAGCTACATCCAGACATCAGGAAAGAGAAAGGGATACAGAACAGAAGAAAGAGACAAAGGAAGCATCATCAGTATCTTTTAAGAAGGTTTCCAGAAGTTTCCATGTAATGTGCCAGTTTATAACCCAGTGGCTAGAACTTGGTCATAGGGTCAAAATTCGTTTCAAAGGGGGGCTGGAAAACATATTCTTTACTCAAAGTCATCATATACTCATCCAAAAGTTGAAGGTTTCACACTGGGAAGATAAGCAAAAGTGCAGGAAAAGATACTGAGAAAAGACTAACACTCTGCTACTCAAGCATTGTGCATGCATACAGAGTACTCAGTGGTGAATATAACTCGAAGGGGTGGTTAGAACTTGGGGCTTATACTGCATCTGAACAAAGAACAGCAAATTTGTAGAGAAGCGACAAGACAAAGAAAAAAGGTTTAGGCTTTTAGGGGCAGCAAATTGTGGGAAGGTTAAAATATAGGGGAAACGAATGAAAGTTAAGGGTTATTTAGTAAGCTTGTTTGTGTAGGTCCACCTAGGTGCCGTCGCATTGTTGTCTCTGGTGATAAGGTCGTTATCCCCTTCCTGATATAGGAAGGGCAGACATACCTTCACAAGAGGGATTTATGTTCTGCTTTCAGGCAGATTGGGGGAGGCCAGAGAGCTCATCTTGTGTCTGCTTTTTCTCAGTTGCCTTCAGCACAAATTAATCCTTATGCCAGAGTAGCATAAGCCTTATGCCTCTGAACCTCTTCAGTAACATCATTCTCTTTTGCCAAAGATGAGATTAGGAATGTATAACCCAGTTCTGCAAGTAAGACCTATGGGGAAGTCTGATGGAGGCTTTTAGGAAAGATTTTACTCTTTGATAAAAATTAAAAATGAGAGAGAAGAGAGATGCTTAGTTACCAGTCCCCTTTTCCTTGTCTTTTGGATGTGATGCCTGGAGCATGACTGCCAAAATGGTCCCAGTAAGGGAAAAGCTAAGAGAATCACAGAGAAACCAACTAAAGAGGATTCTGAGCAAATGCTGTTATTGAGCCTCTGAATCTACCTTATAACCTCCTACATATGGGCTTCTCCTTAAATGTGTACAAAAAATTCCTGTAGTGCTTAAGTCATCTTTATTGGCTATTCAGTGCTGAAAGCAATGAAATTGATATACTCCTTCTTATTGGCAGAATAAAACCTAAAATCCTTTGACACAGTAGATAAGATACTTTATGATCTGGCTATGTATATCTTTCCCTACTCTCCTTCTTCTTTCCTGCACCATACATACTACATTTAGGTGCAGAAATTCAGAACTTCTTTTCCTTGTACACAACACTGGGTCATGTCCTTACACAGAGTCATTTTTCAACTCACTTACGTCAGCTGGGGTTTGATCGCCTGCATGAATCAGGAATGGACTACAGTAAGTTAAGCAAAAAATGATCTATTTTCCCCCATAATAAGAAGTTGAAATGTAGGCAATTGAGGGCCAGAATATCGATTCTGGGAATTACCAAAGATCAAAGCTCCTCTTAGATTCCTCTTCCATTACATCTTGTGAAGGACTTTACTTCACATGATCTAAAGATGACTACTGTGCTTCCAGACACTGAATGTGCACTCCAGGCAGGAAGAAATAAAAAATAAAACTCTGTGTACTAGCTGAGTCTGTCAGTTTTTATGAGAAATACAACCTCTTTTTTGGGAGCTCCACCTGGGAGACTTCTGTATTACATCTTCATTCGCTAAACTAGTAGCCAGGGAACCTGGAAGATTGAGTATTTTTAACTGAATAAGAACTAATCCAATAAGTTTAGGGTTCTGTGAGGAAGAAAAGGAAAATAGATTTTGAGTAGACAACTAGGAATATCCACCTATGCATCCGTTGTGCTTGTAATTTATCTTGATTATAACAGTAGATATAAAAGATTATTTATATCTAGCTCTCTATGAGACTACTCTAGAGGGCAGCACACAAGTCAGGGTCTCTGCAGGAAAAGGACTGCATACAAAGGGGGTATTTAAATTCAGTTTAAAAAGAGCACTATTACAAAGTTGTGGACAGGATTATGGGAACTAACAGGATTATGGGAACTAACCAGAGATCACCAACAGAGAGCAGCAATTCCTACCCAAGGCCTAAAGTCAGCCACTACCAGAATAGGGTGAGAGCTGAAGGAGTAGGAGCTGTGCCTGTGGGCAGACGGGTTCAGCCTGAGCCAGTTTATAGCCTGCATAGACATTTGCAACAAGGAGAATTAATACCCTGAACTTTCCCCTTCACTTCTGGCAGTATTTCCCACTGGGCAAACCTGACAGGAAACCAAAGGGCAGGTGTACCTCTGTTGACTAGAAGTTAGCTTCTCAGGGCTCAAGGCAGGGTGCAGAAGAGGCAGAGATGGATTTTGATGTGTAAACAGAGAATAATCAGGGCAGGTAAGACTCATTTCTGTAGTGCAGTATCTAGCACAGTGCCTGGAATATAGTAGGTGTTCCTTAAGTATTTACAAAATAAGTACTATTGGCTGAATTAGGTAGGGGAAAACACTCTGTCAGTATGTGACCTAAGAATTTATGGGACTTTAAACATGAGTTGGGCATGCAGTTTGGCCCTTGGAAATGAATGGCTTGGGGAGCGTTCCAAATCACCAAATGTCTTTTAGGATGAATTGCTTCTTGATGATTCTTTACTTAAATAACGTAGTAAACAGAATCTGAGTTGCTCATACATCCCCCAGAAACAAGACCTTTCTCTGGGAGACCCTTTTGAGGAAAATCATGATAAATACTTCTGGTGCAGGGATTGCCAAACCCACAGGAGTTCATAGTTGGTTGATACTAGATGTCCTCATATCCTTCATCTATCTTTGCTAAATGCATTGGGGAGAAAACATATTTCATATTAGTTGCTTCAGTATGAAAGCCAGTTAAGAGTGCCCTTTTAATTTTTGAGGAGTTTAGTAATCCCAGCTACCAATAGGGTGCTTACAAAATTTTCTATGAGTAGCCATTGGAGTTCTAGGTGAATAGAGAGATTAAAAAATGGGTTGTCTTCAATATAACACGAATGACTCTCATGCATTACTATAGATTTTGCAAAGGACCATAGTTAAGTGCAACAAATATATAATAAATACATAGCATATAAATATTTTTAACTTCTTTGAAGTTGGTAAGAGATTTCCTTTGCAGGGAAAGCGAATTTGGTTGAAAGAGTTTTGATTAATTTCCTGCATTGTGGTGACAATATTTTGGATGGTAAGAGATGGAAAAAGAAAACTGCCTCCTTTCTGAGTTGGCAGCTGCTACAACTGTGAGGGGCTAGGAAGAAGGTACAAGTTGGATGGGTATTTATGAAATTATATGCTTCAGGGTATGTGGCAGAAGTTGGTACAAAATCTTTTTTTCCCTCTGCAAAATCCTTATTAAAATCTGCCTCTCTCTCAAACGTGTTTGGTTCAAGTAGATATTCTCAGGGGGATGTAAGGAGGTGTTGAGTGCTTGGAACCACTGCATCTGAGCCAGTAGAGACATGGGGATCCAAATGTTTTCTTGGCCAGGATATGAAACGCTCTGCTCTATATTCATTTTTAAATGACAAGGAAAGGAGATACACACCTAAATTGCTCTCTGGAACTATAGACCAGGTACTGTGGCCTAAATTCTGACTTAGAAGACTGAGTGGGCCCTAGTTTGTTGAAGTGTGATTCTGAATAATTAACAAGTATTCTGATGACTTCTTCTTCATTACTCTGGTTACAGGTTGACCTGGATGTGGGGAGCATGAGAAGCACCACCTTCGAGACTAGAAGGGAGCAAGATAGTTCTCAACTACATATAGTTCCCAACTACATATAGTTCCCAACTACATATAGTTCCCAACTATATATGTGAAAGAATTCCTATTTTTCAAAAAGAATTTCATGTTTTTGAGACTTTTCTAGCATAGAATATACTATATGTGACATGTAAAACAAACTCTAAAAACATGGTTGTAGGCACCTAATATAGACTTTTTACATATGCATTGTAAATGTCTATTATGAATATATATTTTTTATGTATATTGCTAAGTCACTGCTATAAAGATGGTATAAGAAAAATGTTTATTTTTAAACTGATGTGGTATCTTGATACTGTGACTGTGTACTACTGTTTATGAAACAGTAGTATGTTTCTAAACCTTTATAACAATAGTTTCAAATTCCTTGAATTTTAGAAGAGCAAAGTGCCCCAGAAGGTTCATTTTTTAAACGAGTAACAAAACATACCCATTAGATTTTACCAATGACCTTAACTGTTTCTCTGCAGTTGTTCATAAAACATTAAGAGCCCAAGGAATGGGTTCAGGTTTTCAAAGTAATATATTCTACTTACTATTAAATGTTGGGTATGTGATGAATTACATACCAGTTTCTAGGAAGGTTATTTAGGATTCCTAACAAAAACGAAATGTCTTTGACCAAAGTCTAGGGTAAAGACAGGTTTTTAACTTGTATGTTACACTGCTGGGTTGTATCTTCCTTTAAAATTTATATGCAGAAAACTGATACACTTTGGTACATAGACAAATCAGGCAGAAGCAAGATAGAAGAGTCTACATAAGGAACTGCTGTGCTTTCCCCACAGAGACGTGTGTGTGCAATTAGTTTTGTTTAATGTAGATTTAATGTGACTAATGGGAATAGATGTGACTGAAATAGTACAAGTTAAAAGACTATCTTAGCCACTTACAATTTAATTTACAACAAAAGGCATTTACTATAATTCCTTTGGGGTAGGTATGTTTGGATAAACTTTTTCACCATGATTAACCTGCTATTATTTAAGAAATTGTGTTTTTTCTGCTAGTGTTGTTTAATTTCCTAAAGTTTAACTGTCTCAATGTAGTAAATATATGATACACTCTCTGACACTTTTTTTTTTTTTTAAAGAATCTGGTTCTCTCTGGAATGCTTCCCAGGATCTTCTGGAAACCAGATTTTTTTATATCTAGGGACTTCTACTCATTAAACAGTTGTAAATATAGAAAAAGTACCACAAAATAGCTCATTATCTATTTCACAAGAGCTATTTAACGTAGGACTCCACTGATAATTTAGTTCATTGCTATATGTCAATGTGAGTTCTGAACATCTATTAATGGAAATTAGGTCCAACTAGATACCCTTTCAAAATTTGTAACTCAAATCTGGTCCCACCATTTTATTTTACTTGGTACAGGCACCAAAGCCAAAGATACAAACGTGTTAACTTGAAACAGTCTACCCTTGATGTGTTTCCCTTTCAACTGAGCATGTTTGTTGAGACCTGTGACTTCACGCTTTCTATGTGGAGCTCAATGAACAGTGTCTTTATTTTCTTTGAGTTGGCATTCTTCCTTCAAATTTTTCTTTCCCCTAATTAGCAATGGAAGTAAAAGTCTTCACATAAATATATGTATCCTCCTGAGGAAAGAGAATTGACTGAAGACTAGTTCACCAAACCCAAAAGTGAGACTAATTTAGATTAAGATGGAATATTTAGGCCTGGACTAGGGTTTTCAAAAATTGGACTTCAAAATTAGACTATGAATAGTCAAGGGAAAGAGAAAGTGTCTTATTTGAAGCACGCCGTATAATTAAATCTGGACCTGTGCCAATCTCGGTCTTCAAGCGGTCACTCAGAGACAGGTTGCAGGGTAATTAGGCTTTCTTTTCCCAAAAGTGGGCCCAGGAATATACAGGAATAATAGCATACCCTGGGAGCAGCTCCTAAATGGCACTTATGTTTTGCTTTCCTCCTCCTCTTTTGGGGAGACCACCCCCTTTCCTGTGGGGTTCTAGTGAGAGCTAACAATTGAAGGCCTTTCCTCTCAAGGTATAGACACAGAACTCTACTTGTGCCCCTTGAAATCATCCTTGGGACTACTTTTGAGTTGGAATTTAAGAAAATCTTTGTCCAATCATTAGCTGACCACTAAGCTAACCAAGTGAAGACTTCAGTGGGTACACATGAGAAAGAATACAGACCATAAAGAAATAGTTCAGGAAATTCACTAAACAAAGAGCAACAGCAACAACTCTGGGGAGAGGAAATCTAATTTCCAGTTATCACATTATATTATTTAAAATAGCTAATTTTCAAAAATATATATATATTTTCACATTATGAAGATAAACAAGAAAATACAGCTCATACAAAGGAAAAAAAAAAGCAGTCAATAGAAACTGCCCCTGGGGAAGTCCATTTGTTGAATTTATTAGACAAAGGCTTTAAATAAAATGTTATAAATAAGTTCAAGGAACCAAAGAAACCATGTCTAAGTGATTATTTAACCAGGCTGAAGATACCACTGATAATCCTTCCGCCACTTAGAATTTTATAAATGAAATCATATGGTATGTTTTTTTTTAATTCAGCATAATTATTTTTAAGATTCATTCATGCATCAATGTGTTTCTTCTTTTTTGTTTTTGTTGAGAAGTAGTTCATTGTGTATAGATCAGGCTTTGACAATTCCAACAGGCCAAATCCAGATGGCTAAATGCAGCTTGTTCTTGGCCAAGTCTGACTACCCGCATCTGTTTATGTACTGTTTATAGTTGCTTTCATGTTACAACAGCAGAGCTGAGTAGAAATCATACAGCCCAGAAAGCCGAACATATATTTGTCCCTTTAAAGAAAAAGTTTGTATACCCTTAGTATAGATATATCATCATTTTTTTAAATCTATTTACCTGTTGATGGAAATTTGAACTTTCATTTCAGTTTGGGGATTTTAAAAATTAAGTTGCTGTGAACATTCATGTACAACTTTACATATGGACATATACTTTCATTTCTCTTGGGAAAATACCTTGCAGTAGAAAGGCTATTATGGTAAATATACATTTAACATCTTAAGACACTGCCAAACTACTTTCCAAAATGGTCATTTGACAATCCAACCAGCAATGTATGAGAGTTTCAGCTGTTCCACATCCCTGGCAACACTTGGTGTGGTCAGTCTTTTTAATTTTAGTCATTCTACTGAGTGTATAGTAAAATATTAGAGTTATAAATTGAGTTTTCCTAATGACTAAGGATATTTAGCATCTTTGTCCTTATTTGACATCTGTATATGGTAAGCTGTGTGTTCAAATATTCTGCCTGATTTTTATTGGATTGTGTGTGTCATGAGTGGGATGTACAGGCATACTTTATTTTATCAAGCTTTGCAGATACTGCATTTTTTGCAAATTGAAGGTTTATGACAATCCTGTGTTTAGCAAGTCTATCAACATTGTCTTTCCAACAGTATTTGCTCACTTTGTGTCTCTGTGAAATATTTGCTCACTTTGTGTCTCTGTGAAATATTCTGGTAATTGTCACAATATTTCAAAATTTTTCACTATTATATTTGTTATGGTGATCTGTGATTAGTGATCTTTGATGTTAATACTGCAAAAAGATTAGAACTTGCTGAAGGTTCAGATGACAGCATTTTGTAGCAATAAAGTGTTTTTAAATTAAGGTATGTACATTTTTTTAGACATAATGATATTGCATATTAAACAGGTTACAGTATAGTGTAAACATAACTTTTATATGCACTAGGAAACAAAAAATTCATTTGACTTGCTTTATTGAGACATTTGCTTTACTGTGGTGGTCTGGAACCAAACCTGTGATATCTCTGAAGTGTGCCTGTAACAGTTCTTTCCATATCCTAGGTATAAGTTACTTGTCAGATATATATTTTGCAAATGCTTCCTACAAGTCCGAGGCCTGCCTTTCTCTTTCATTAGTATCTTTTGAAGAGCAAAAGATTCCAATTTTGATCAAGTTCACTTTATTGATTTTTTTTCTTTTATTCTTTGTGCTTTTTGTCCTATTAAAGTAATGCTGGCCGAACTTAAGGGAACTAAGATTTTCTCCTATGTTTCCTTCTAGAAATTTTATATTACCTCTTACATTTAGATCTCTGATTCATGTTGAGTTAATTTTGTATATAGGGTGAGGATAGGGTCCAGGTTAATTTTTCATTTTTCATATTGACATCAGATATCACACTGTCTTGACTGCTGTAGATTTATGAGGCTTGATATCAGGTTGTAGTAGTTCTCCAAATTTTTCTTTCCAGTTATTTTAGTTTTCAAGGTACTGTTCATTTCCATATAAATTTTAGAATCGCCAATTTCTACAAAAAAAAGCTTACTTAGATTTTGATTAAGATTGCATTGAAAATTAATTTGGGGCGAATCAACATGCTAACAAGTTTGAGTTTTCAAATCCATGAATATATTATATTCTTTTACTTATTTCGGTCTTCTTTAATTTCTGTTAGAGACATTTTGCACTATTTAGTGTTTAAGTCTTACGCATCTTTCATCAAATTTATCTTTTTCACATTTTTTATATTGTAAATTGTATATTTTTAAAATTTCAGTTCCAGATTCCTTGTTGCTCATGCATAGATTCAACTGAGTTTTGTACATTGACTTTATATTCTGCAATCTTGCTAAACTCATTTATTAGTTCCAAAGGCTTTTTGGATATTTCTTATAGACTTTTACACAAAGACAATCAACTCTTCTGTGAACAAAGACAGTTTTATTATTCCTTCCCAATCTGTATGCCTTTTTTTCTTGCCTGATTGCAGTGGTTAGACCTGTCAGTACAATGTTGAACAGAAGTGATTAGAGCAAATACACTTGGTTTTTCTCAATCATAAGAGGATAAATTCAGGCAGTCACCATTTGTATGGTATTAACTATAGGCTTTTTATAGGTAACCCTTATGAGGCTAAGGACTTTTGCTTCTATTCTCATTGCTGAGAGTTTTATTCATGAATAGATGTTGACTATTAAAATGTTTTTCCCACATTATTAAGATGATCATATGGCTTTTTATTAAGCTTTTAGTACATGAATTATATTGATTTATTTTTTAAAATATTAATATTTAATACTAATATTCATTGATATTTTAAAATGTTAATATTAATTTATTATACCTTGATTCTTGAGATAAACCTCACTTAGCCATGATATATTATTTTTTCATATATCATTGAATTTGAATTTCTAAAATATTTTGAAGGAGTTTTTTGTCTACATTGATGAGGGATATTGGTCTGTAGTTTGGTTTTTTTTTTCCTACTAATATCATTTTCTCATTTTGGTATCAGGGTAATGCAGTCCTTTACACTATTGCTGTCATACATTTTACTTCTATATGTATGATCAATGTCAAAATTCATTGTAATATATATATATATATATTTTTTTTTTTTTTTTGCGGTACGCGGGCCCCTCACTGTTGTGGCCTCTCCCGTTGCAGAGCACGACGCGCAGGCTCAGCGGCCATGGCTCAAGGGCCCAGCCGCTCCGCGGCATGTGGGATCCTCCTGGGCATGAACCCGTGTCCCCTGCATCGGCAGGCGGACTCTCAACCACTGCGCCACCAGGGAAGCTCCATTGTAATATTTTTGCTTTAAACAGTCTAGTATATTTTAATGTAATTTAAAAATAAAAGACAATTATTTGATAATTACCATTTCTGGCATTCTTCATTGCTTTTCAAGACCCAGACTATCATTTGATATCATTTGCCTTTACCCTCCATGACTTCCTTTAACACTTATTGTAGTATATGTCTGCTGGTAATGGGTTCCACCAGATTTAGATTCTGGAAAAGATTTTCCTACATTTAAAAAAAGATATTTGACTGAGTTTAGAATTCTAGGTTGACAGTGTTCTCCTTTTAGTACTTTAAAGTTGTTGTTCTACTGTCTTTGGGATTGTATTCTGAAGAGGTCTGCTATTATTCTTATCTTTGTTTTTCCATGTGAAATGTATTTTTTTCACCTGGAATCTTTTAAGATTTTCTCTTTATCTATTGTAAACAATTGTTTGTAACGTGACTTTGTGCTGTTTTCTTCAAGTTTCTTTTGCTTGGGATTTTTAGAGTTTCTTGGATCTGCGGGTTTATCGTGCTCATCAAATGTGGAAAATTTTGGCCATTATTTCTTCAAATGTTTTTCTATCCTATCTTCTTTCTCCCCTTCTTTGAGGCTCTAGTTAAACTTACATAACGCTGCTTAAAGTTATCCCAGAACTCACTGATGTATTTTTAGGGTTTTTTTAGTCTTTTTTCCTTTCTCTGTTTTAATTTGAATAGTTTCTATTAGAATGTCTTAAGTTAACTCCTTATTATGCAATGTCTAATCTGCTGTTAGTCTCATCAAGTGTAATTTTTTTTTTTTTTTTTTTTGCGGTACGCGGGCCTCTCACTGCTGTGGCCTCTCCCATTGTGGAGCACAGGCTCCGGACGCGCAGGCTCAGCGGCCATGGCTCATGGGTGTAGCCGCTCCACGGCATGTGGGATCTTCCCAGACCGGGGCACGAACCCGTGTCCCCTGCATCGGCAGGCGGACTCTCAACCACTGCGTCACCAGGGAAGCCCCATCAAGTGTAATTTTATCTCAAACATAGTACTAACTCTAAAATTACATTTGGCATCTTTTTTATATCTACAATGTTCTTAACATATTCATATTCTATATTCTGAAACACTTGCAAAGCAGTTGTAAAACTGTTTTTGATATCCTTATTTATTAATCCCATCATCTGTCAATTCTAAATTGTTTCAATTGATTGAATTTTTTCTCCTCTTATGACTCTTAGAGCTTGCTTCCCATATGCCTGATACTTATTTATCGGACGCCAAACATTGTAAATTTTCTGGTTGGCTGTTCATATTCTTCAAAGTGTTCTTGAACTTTGTTCATGGGTATAGGTAAATTGGAAACAGTTTGATTCTTTGAGTCCTGCTTTTAAGCTTTGTTTGGCAGGAGCATAAGAGGAGTTATTTTAGAACTAATTTTTTTCTACTACTTAAAAAATACCCTTCAGTACTCTACCTGGTATCCCATGAATACCAAGATTTTTCTGCTCTAGCTGGTGGAGACATGGACTACTCCTGGCCCTGTTTGAACTCCAGGGATTTTTCTGCCTGCTCCATTTGATGTTTTTATAACTTAGTCTCCAGTAGCTATCTTCACACCCACTGATCAGTCCTCAGTAGATTATTCAAAGCTACTGAGCTCTTTTTTTTCCTCCTTCTGTGATGTCTTCTCTTCTGTGGTATCTGCCCTGCTAACTCTAGCTACTTTGGCACCCCTGGATGCTCACTTTCATCTCCTCAGCTCAGACAGATTGTGGGGCGCTTCCTGGGTTCCTTTATTCTGCTCAGAAGCCTGGAAACTTTCTTCAGGAATTGTAGAGACTGCTTTACTTGTTTCCCCTCTTTCATGTATGAGCATCTAACAACTGTTATTTTATATGCTTTGTCTACATTTTAAGTGATTTTAGGATAAACCCATTTCTTATTGCTCCATTATGGCCTCAAAAATATATTTTTAAAGGTGAGAATATAATCTTTGAAGGTGAGAGGTATAACCTGAAATGCAATCCTAAAATCCTAGTTAATTACTGTGGGACAGCAGAAACAAGATACACCAGCTAGTGCTGGGAGTTTCCTGGACCTAGTTTCATTGTGACAAATATAGTAGGTAAGTCTAAGTCAAGACTCATTTGTTGGGAAAAATTAAGAGCTAGCTCACATAAAAAATCCTGGGTTAAATAAAGAAAAAACAAAACATCAGCTATCTAGGAACATAGCCCATACCCATACTAATTTTTTTTTCTGTAAATAGTTTATCTCATGAATTAAAACCCACTTTCCTCAGAAGTGACTGATAAAAAGGGAAGAGCAGTCTATACAAAAATTTGCCACAACAGAGAAAAAGGAAAAGGATTTTGTGTAAAAAAGATCTCATAGACATATTATCATACAATTTTTGTCAATAGAATGGGTATAAAACATTATGTCATTACAGTCTTCATCTTTCCCTTTTTTTTTTTTTTTTCGGTACATGGGCCTCTTACTCTTGTGGCCTCTCCTGTTGCGGAGCACAGCCTCCGGACACGCAGGCTCAGCGGCCATGGCTCACGGGCCCAGCCGCTCTGCGGCATGTGGGATCTTCCCGGACCAGGGCACGAACCCGCGTCCCCTGCATCGGCAGGCAGACTCTCAACCACTGCGCCACCATGGAAGCCCCATCTTTATTTTCTTGATCAATAATAAATTTGAATATCTCTTCATATATCATACATCATATGTTTAACTGGCTTTTATAAAGGTGAAAATAATTAAAGTCAAACAGCATATGTTTTAGGAATATGTGTATTTGTATTATATATATTTAAAAACGTACATATAACATATATACATATATCGCATATAATATATATGTGAATAGAATTCTAATTTGGAAAGACAGAAGTATGATAAAGCTGAGTTTCAGGTTAGTGATAGTTTGGATGAGGGTGGGAGACAGAATGAGGGAGGTGCAAACATTTGTTGATTTATTCAATATTCCAGTTCTAATATATTATTAATGTGAAAAAACTAACAAATAAATAATCAAAAATAAAAGATGTCCATTCATGGATCAGTGATGAAAGCATGTTAACCATTTAGTCCAATTTTGTTCGCCTTATCAATCAACAACAACAAAAAGATATAAGGTGGGGGAGGAGAGCAAGAAAGAGAGAAGAAGGAGAACGAAGAATGACAGGAAAAATAAATAGCAGATTTAGATCTTTCACAGGAAAAAAAATTGCAAAGTGAATTAAAAACACATGATGAAGAAATTGCTTCCATGAAACAAGAGCACTGGGCAGAAATGCAAGAGCTCTGGGAGGAGATGGTGAGATAATGGAAAGAAATGAAACGTGAGCTGGCAAAGCCCAAGAACTATGAGAAAAAAAATATCAGAGAAATGATAGGGACAATGGAAGGAAAACAAAGGAGAGCAGATAAGAGAGACTATTAAAAACATATATGCTATTATTCATATTTGTATTGTATTGTATTTATATTTTATCTATATTTCTTCTTCTCCCCTACGTTTGTAACGCCCTTTATATCTTTTGGTTGTTGTTGCTGTTATTGTCATTTGTAAGGAAACACTGTTGAAAACACAGTAAAGTATAAAATATGAAATGGTGATGCAGAAAAAAATAAAGAAGAATTAGAAAAGAGGAGATATTGAGGACAGGGAAAGAGAGACTTTGCAATTACCAATGGAGAAAAACAAAATAAGGGATCAGAACAAACATATATAATTTACTTTCTTGAAGTTAAAAAAAAAAAGAAACAAAAAAACCTTTAAATCTATACAAATACACATCATGTCCTAGGGGAAATTGACTTAGGAAAGACAAAACAGAATTATAACAAAGTAAGTATGCTGAACTTTGAAGGCAAAGAAAGAAACCTTCAAGCAGTGAAGCAAAATATAATAACCTCTTAGGGAGGAAAACATCAGGCTGTTCTCAGACATCTCCACAGTGAAAGTCAATTCTAAGAGAACATGAAGGACCTTCAACAAAAAAAGTCAAAGAAATAAAGCATGATGAAAGATTTTATACTTCCTAAATGTTCAGTATGAGGCAATGTTTTGACACATTAAACATCAGATATTTTTAAGGAGTGTTGTTCCCATGAGACTTCTTGAAGATTCTCATAAAGAACTTCAATTAGACAAATAGGAAGTGAAAAATGAATATAAAGACACTGTTCATGAGCACTGAAACTTTAACTAGATCTGTCTAAAACACTGAACAAGGAGTGGGGATTAGGATGACAGAACAGAGTGCTGTATACCCTGATGGTATAGAAAATGTTACAACAACAAAAATTAGAAGTCGAAGGAGGAAAGAAGTTTTAATAAATTATTTCTCCTCATTTTAAATAATGGCGGTGCGGGGTGTCAAAGTGACAAATGAATTAATAAGGATCAAATATATTTAGGACCACAAACTTAAATACTAAGAAAGATAATATAGTTGATAAAAATCAGATGGTAGAGGAGAAAGAAGGGAAGAATTAGACAGGGAACTGCATGCAGTAAGAAATTAATAGAAACTAGGTAAGTAAATGAATAAAAAATGACAGACTACAATTAAGCATGTCAATAAGAACTAACTCACTTATTGAAAGAAAAAGCTTTCAGATCAGATCACATATTAAAACCCAATTTTACGGTGTGTACAAGAGCCACACCTAAAACAAATGCGTCATAAAGGCTGAAAATAAAAGAATTGGTAAACATATACCAAGCCAGTGAAAACAAAAGAAAGCAGGGGTTGTAATTTTACTATCTGGCAGATTGAACTCAGACCTCAAAGCATTAAATAAAGAACAGTACATCTTAATGCTAAAATGTACACTTCATAATAGTTATGAATACCTGTGCATCAAATAACACAGAATCAATATTCAGAATCAAAAAGATAGCATAGGAAATGTAAGAAAAGTAGAAGAGATCTGCAGTGAGTGATTTTAATGACTATTTCATACTTCATGACAATTGACTGGATATAAAAAAGAAAATCTTAAAAAAAAAAAAAAAAAAAGAGGTCGGGGGAACCAAGAAAGAAAATACAAAAACTTTATCTTAAAACTCTTGTGTCAAGAGATTATCCAAACAGAAATTGTAGAATACATAGAAAAGAATAACAGAAATACTACATATTATGCCTTAAAACACATGCATTTTTGAGTTTTATGCTCAGGGTGGCTAAGGGACACTAATGCATTATTTTATATTTTGTGAACTTCGAATTAAGTGAATGGACCACGTAGTCAACAAAAATTTCAAACTTGTGGTTTTTTTGTTTTTTTATTTATTTTTATTTTTTAACATCTTTATTGGAGTATAATTGTTTTACAATGGTGTGTTAGTTTCTGCTTTATAACAAAGTGAATCAGCTATACACATACATATATTCCCATATCTCCTCCCTCTCCCGCCCTCCCTATCCTACCACTCTAGGTGGTCACAGAGCACCGAGCTGATCTTGTGCTATGCGGCTGCTTCCCACTAGCTATCGATTTTACATTTGGTAATATATATAAGTCCATGCCACTCTCTCACTTCATCCCAGCTTACCCTTCCCCCTCCCCATGTCCTCTTGTCCATTCTCTACATCTGCGTCTTTATTCCTGTCCTGCCCCTAGGTTCATCAGGACCTTTTTTTTTTTTTTTTTAGATTCCATATATATGTGTTAGCATACGGTATTTGTTTTTCTCTTTCTGACTTACTTCACTCTGTATGACAGACTCTAGGTCCATCCACCTCACTACAAATAACTTAATTTTGTTTTCTTTTATGGCTGAGTAATATTCCATTGTATATATGTACCACATTTTCTTTATCCATTCATCTGTCGACAGACAGGTTGCTTCCATGTCCTGGCTATTGTAAATAGAGCTGCAATGAACATTGTGGTATATGACTCTTTCTTTTTTTTTTTTTTTTTGCGGTATGCAGGCCTCTCACTGTTGTGGCCTCTCCCATCGTGGAGCACAGGCTCTGGACACGCAGGCTCAGCGGCCATGGCTCACAGGCCCAGCCGCTCTGCGGCATGTGTGATCTTCCCGGACTGGGGCACGAACCCGTGTCCCCTGCATCAGCAGGCGGACTCTCAACCACTGCGCCACCAGGGAAGCCCTATGACTCTTTTTGAATTATGGTTTTTCTCAGGGTATATGCCAAGTAGTGGGATTGCTGGGTTGTATGGAAGTTCTATTTTTAGTTTTTTAAGGAACCCCCATACTGTTCTCCATAGTGGCTGTATTAATTTACATTCCTACCAACAGTGCAAGAGGGTCCCCGTTTCTCCACACCCTCTCCAGCATTTATTGTTTCTAGAGTTTTTGATGATGGCCATTCTGACTGGTGTGAGGTGATACCTCATTGTGGTTTTGATTTGCATTTCTCTAATGATTAGTGATGTTGAGCATCCTTTCATGTGTTTGTTGGCAATCTGTATATCTTCTTTGGATAAATGTCTATTTAGGTCTTCTGCCCAATTTTGGATTGGGTTGTTTGTTTTTCTGATATTGAGCTGCATGAGCTGCTTGTAAATTTTGGAGATTAATCCTTTGTCAGTTGCTTCATTTGCAAATATTTTCTCCCATTCTGAGGGTTGTCTTTTCGCTTTCTTTATGGTTTCCTTTGCTGTGCAAAAGCTTTGAAGTTTCATTAGGTCTCATTTGTTTATTTTTGTTTTTATTTCCATTTCTCTAGGAGGTGGGTCAAAAAGGATCTTGCTATGATTTATGTCATAGAGTGTTCTGCCTATGTTTTCCTCTACGAGTTTTATGGTGTCTGGCCTTACATTTAGGTCTTTAATCCATTTTGAGTTTATTTTTGTATATGGTGTTAGGGAGTGTTCTAATTTCATTGTTTTACATGTAGCTGTCCAGTTTTCCCAGCACCACTTAATGAAGAGGCTGTCCTTTCTCCATTGTATATTCTTGCCTCCTTTATCAAAGATAAGGTGACCATATGTGTTTGGGTTTATCTCTGGGCTTTCTATCCTGTTCCATTGATCTATATTTCTGTTTTTGTGCCAGTACCATACTGTCTTGATTACTGTAGCTTTGTAGTATAGTGTGAAGTCAGGGAGCCTGATTCTTCCAGCTCCATTTTTCTTTCTCAAGATTGCTTTGGCTATTCGGGGTCTTTTGTGTTTCCATACAAATTGTGCAATTTTTTGTTCTAGTTCTGTGAAAAATGCCATTGGTAGTTTGATAGGGGCTACATTTCACTTGTAGACTGCTTTGGGTAGTATAGTCATTTTCACAATGTTGATTCTTCCAATCTAAGGACATGGTATATCTCTCCATCTGTTTGTATCATCTTTAATTTCTTTCATCAGTGTCTTACAGTTTTCTGCATACAGGTCTTTTGTCTCCTTAGGTAGGTTTATTCCTAGGTATTTTATTCTTTTTGTTGCAGTGGTAAATGGGAGTGTTTCCTTAATTTCTCTTTCAGATTTTTCATCATTAGTGTATAGGACTCTACCAGAACACTACTAGAACTAATCAATGAATTTGGTAAAGTAGCAGGATACAAAATTAATGCTCAAACTTGTGTTTTTATAAAATATGAATATTTTTCTATATCTAGAATAAAAAGCTTTCCATGAATATTTTTGTTGATAAACATTGATGAGGGATTAACCCTTTGTTTGTACAGATCTTGGTTGGTTCAGTTGACTTTAGATATGCTCCATTCAAGAGCCTGAATTATTGCTCTCGATTTGCACATGAGAAAACAAAGAAGGGAGAAAATGACCAAGCTGACAGCAGGACGAAAGTCTTTCCTACAGTCCCTTTATTACTTACCATTTTGACTCTTCCACTTAGTCCGTGGAATCTGGGCGAGTTTCCTAGCTGTCTTACTCAGTTCAGGCTGCTGTAACAAAGTATCATTAACTGGGTGGCTTATAAACAACAGAAACTTCTCAGAGTTCTGGAGTTTGGAAGTCTGAGATCAGGGTGCCAGCACTGATGAGTTCTGGTGAAGGCTCTCTCTTGGGTTGCAGAAAGCTGACTTCTCGTATCGGCACTGTGGTTGACAGCAAAAAGGGGAAGCAAGCTGTCTTGTGATTCTTATAAGGCCATTCATGAGGGCTCCACCTTCATGACCTCATCTAATCCTAATTAATTCCTAAAGGCCCCACCTCCTAATACCATCACATTGGGGAGTAGCGCTCCAACATATGAATTTGGTGGTGGTGAGGGACACAAACATTCAGTCCATAACACTAGCATTCTCCTTTTGAAAAAGTTATTGTTGCTGTTGTTATTTTTAAACTAGGATAATGAAATTTTCCCCTAAGGGCTTTTGAAAAGAAAAATTAGATGATAGATATAAAATGGTTGACAGTATATTATCAATAAATAGTGGATCTTATCTGCTTATGCACATAAGGAAAAGTCAGCTTCTGCACTGCGACATCAGGTTTTGGAAAGATTTATTTGAGGAAATATTAATTACACACCTTCTATGTAGTAGGCACGATTTTAGATCCAGAGGATACAGCTATGAAAAATACAGATTAAAAACCCATGGAATCTAATTCCTCAATATAAGTGACATCAATGAACTTGCCATTTAAAAATTTTTTAAATGTTAGGCAACACAACATGAGGAGCCTCCTTGATGTCCCCAGCCACCTCTGCAACCTCAGAGAGAAGGGGTCAAGGGTACTGGTTCAGACCACAATGGCCCCTCTACTTCTGACCTTTAGACACTGTAGTATGATTTGTCACAGCACCCTTATAGAGTAGCTGATATTGATCCTGCTTGTCCCTGAAAGCCAATCCCAGGTACGCAACTTTAACTTCCCAAGGACATACTTGGAGAACAAATGTCTTCCTCATAAAGTAAATCTCATTTCCACAGTAACAAGTAGAAATAGAATTAAAGCATAACATTTCTGGCCATTCAGTGGCTATGAAAAGATGCGCAGTTACTTGAAGCAAACTAGAGATCCAATTGGAGGACACAAAGTACCTTCTGTCCGCCAGGAAAGCATTATGATTCTACAGATTTCCTAGCATGTTTCAGTTGTGCAATTCAAATTACCCTTACACAGAACCAAAGACAACAAAATGTGACTTATTCAATATTTCTTTCTTGAGACTCCTTGATATTTTGTTTTATTTAATTGACAAGGATAAATTGAGTTGGGAAAGGAGCTGTATTTCCCTACTCAGGGAGCATCTGGATGAGTTCAGGAGTACAGAAAGCACCCAACTGGGTAACAAGTGTGCATTTTCAACCTGTGCAATAAAGGAGGAATTTCTGAAACACAATATTGACATTGTCTCTGGTTATTATGCATAAAAATTCAACTTGTCCCCCACTTATTATATGATTTCAGGCATTATCAGATAAGGAGGCATTTAGATTCCCAGGGCACATCTGTAGAGCTCATTCAGGAGGAGCAAAAGACAAATATGATGGGAAAACTTCTGTCCAAACCCTAAATCCAACAATCTAAACTCAACACTTACTGAAAAGTGCTTTTCTTTTTTTTTTTTTTAAGGAGTGAGAAATAAAAACTCTGGCATAGACATGATTAGTCATATCCATTTCTAATGGTTGTACTGCCAACCCTTTCTCCTTAAGTAAATCACTCTGAGTTCTCTGTAAACAATTATAAAGATGCTTATCTTTGGTCAGAGTTTCCCTTCACTGATTCAAATTTTGTCATTGAAATGACCTCCCAGAAACCAGCAGTCTCCTATCATGAGGGTGAGATGTCTTTTATGTTGCTCTTGATCAAACCAAGAGCAAAAGCTTTCCTAAGGCCTTTGGTTACATATTAAGGTAGCATTTTCAGAAGTAAAGCTTTCCTCTTCCCTGTTCATTTCAGCTTTACACATTATAGTTAAATAACAAAATAAGGCTGGCTTAACCAGATAAAAACTGTCACTGGTCCACTAAATGAACTACAACATTTTACTCTGTACTAAGCAGAAATCTGTTCTTAAAATTGAAGGGCATCAGAGGGCCACATGATTTTTCATGTCTGAAGATTAAGCAAAAACATTAAGCATGTTCTAGAGTAAGCAAGAATACTTTGAATCTAAGGCAAATAAAGGGTAAGTGAAGAGTTGGGCAATGTTTGGGGCAAAACAAAAGGCATTTATTGATGTTTCAGTAATTATACAATCTTGTTAATATATTGATTCCTCATTCTAGTGACTGAACTCTTGAGTTGTGTGCTTGTAAGTTACATTTAAAAAGCCAAATCCAATTTGTGTAGTCAGAATGAGAAGTATTTCCTCTATTAGTGACATAGAAATATTGCCAATTAAAAGGGTACACAATAGTGCATCACCAAGTACAAGAAAGTTAGCTCTTTGACTGAATTTCTGATTCCTGCAGAAACAGTTATAATTCATTTGATCAACATACCCTACAGCATGTCATTTTACGGAACAAGTTAACCAGATCCTTTAGGCTTCACTTATAATGGAAATTCAATCCGAGAAACAAAACAAATTTATATACTCATAATCACTTTCAAAAAATTGTTATAACAGGAAGATAATGTTAAACAGACTTAAATTTATTTCTCTATATACTGATATTTACTTTTTAAAGCTCTCTTGTACCAGCACACAAAAAAAGGCTGTAGAATCATTTCATATGTTAAATAATAATAAAATTCTATCTTAATAAAAAGTTAAGAAAATAAGCTAAAAGCTCTACATATTTAGCAGTTTATAAAGACCTAATTTGTAAGGTCAGACAATAATTGAATCCAAATAGTCGTTATTATAATCATGAACATTTGTCTTGAGCATAAATAGGTCATAAAAATAGGCCATAAATATTGGGCTTCCCTGGTGGCACAGTGGTTGAGAGTCTGCCTGCCGATGCAGGGGACACGAGTTCGTGCCCTAGTCCGCAAAGATCCCACATGCCGTGGAGCGGCTGGGCCCATGAGCCATGGCCGCTGAGCCTGCGCTTCCAGAGCCTGTGCTCCGCGACGGGAGAAGCCACAACTGTGAGAGGCCCACGTATCGCAAAAAAAAGATAGGTCATAAATATTAAAATGACCTATTAAAAATAGGTCATAAAAATTTCTAGACTAATCTCTTACGTTTTCCTCACAACACATAATCACAACATGAAAACAACTTGCAGAGAAATTTTTAAAACCTCCTTTATTACACACACAGAACAAGTTATTGGATGTTAGAGAAAATGTGCAAGTAGTTATTTAAACTGAAAACCATTTCTGTAGACTTGATGATAGGACATGCTGACCAGAAATTTTAATTTGCACCTCTACTATGTATGATAGCTTTTCAAAATCTTTGAGTTGAAGACAAATAGGTGGATATTTTTATTTCAATCTGGGGGCTTTTGAGTGATATCTCAGGGTCATTTAATAATCAGTAAAATGTTTCATTAGCATATCTGTATCAATGAGTTTTCTTAAAATTATCATGATACCAATGCCTTATCTTTTTGCTGAAAGGCTTTGCAAACCTGGGCTTGGAGCAGTTTTAGCTTGTATCAAATTTACAGTGACTCAGAGCCTGGGTGTAGACATCTTAGGACACGTAGATAGCCAGATTTATCAAGGAGATGACCTTCTGTGATGCACAAGGCCAACCTGTACTTTTAAGGCAGATATTTCATTGTTTTGTTACTTTTGATGCTATGCTATCAATGCTTTTTCAGTTATATAAAATCATCAGCATAAAACATTTCTATGATACTAACCTCACCTTTATGAGATATATATGAAGGCCTATCGTTTGAAAAGAATCTTTAGAACTGTAACCAATATATTTATCATATTCTGTTGAAAACCATTTAAAAAGAACTTTAGTATTTAAAAAGAACTGTAAGTTTTTTAAAATGATCAACATGATCATTTTCTTTTGTACCAATCAATTAATACTTTCTGGGTACTCCTGAGGTTTCTTTAATATTTTTCTTTTGTAACTAAAATATGGGATTTGGAAAATGAAATTACTTGAGACAAGTGCTCTTGAGTTAATTAGTGAGTTGTGAGGGATTAGGAATTGTGGAGAGTGCAAACAGTTTTGGGAAAGGGAATTGTTAAAGCATAGTCCCTCACTAATAAGTAATATTGTAAAAAATATTTAACAACATGGGAAATATTTACAAGATAAGTGAAAAATGGATATAGAATATGTACAATACAATCTAAAAGCTGGACAAAAATAAGCTAGAATATTAACAATGATGATCTCTAGGTTATGGGAAGGGTGATTTTTATTTTCTCTATACTACATCTCATTTCCATTACCATGTAGTGATTTAAAATATGGGCTTAGAGTTACGTCTTAGTTCTACCACTTACTTTGATGAGTTAAATAACCTCTTTAAATCTTCTTTTCTTAGCATGTAAAATGGACAGTAATATCTACCTTATAGGGTTGTTGTGATGTCTCAGTGAGATATTCATAGAAATGCTTAATGCTGTGCCTTGCCTATAGTAAGTGCACAGTAAATGCTAACTGGTATTATGTACTTTACTGAAACAGATTATTACAACTACAAAATATTTACCACTTCAAAGCATCCTCAAATACAAAGAATATTTTTAATCTAGGTGATATCTAAATAGTAAAATGACCACTTTAATTCAGGAAAATTATATGTATTTTTAAATTATTCTAAGTGAATTTTGCAGACCTATTATACTATTAGTATATACAATACTAATATTGTTTTATGTTAGTATAATAATATACTAATAGTTTATACTATTTCAGAAGCATGTATGTTTGTATGTATGTGTGTTCCTTAATACTAGATATTACATAAAGTTAAAATTACTATCTAAAAATTCCAATTTTTCATTATGATATTATAAACCCAACTCTGTAAAATTTAAAAAGTAGTTATAGAAACATGTAAGTATATAAATCTTTTAAAATTTCCAAAACTTTAGAAAATCTCTATTTAGACATGAAAAACAATTATCTATGTGCTATATCAAAAATCATAAATAATTCATAAAACTAGCCATGAATTATTTATGGTCTTACTGAATACTTCTCAGGATAATAAAGGATATATTCTGATAATCTAGCTGAGTAGCCAGAATTTTAGTTTCTGTGTGAGTTGAAAATTTGAAAAGAGAATTTAAGGGACTGAACTTAGCTTTCACATTCTGCAGCCAGAATGCTCAGAAAGTTTATTCTTTTCAAAGTAGACTTAGTTACTTAGCTATTCAGAGTAGATTGGCCCACATGTGGAATGAAATATGAAATTTAAGTTCTCTTCTGCTTTTTGTTGATGGTAGAATGGGGTCTCACAGAATTAGAACCAGAAATGATGTTATAATCAGCATCCAACAATCTATCTATCACTCCTGCCACCCATCATCCATCCATTTTTTATCCATTTTTTCATTCCTTCTCTAAGTATTAGTTGAGCCCCTTTAATGTGACATGCATTTTGCTAATGTGACATGCCCCTTGTTCACAAAGGTGAATAAGAAACTCAAGGTACCTGACCCCAGGGGACTTACTATCTCTCAGAGGAATCATACAATAAACAAATGGACAAAATAAAAGCTAATAAAGAAATTAACAGGGCTTCCCTGGTGGCGCAGTGGTTGAGAGTCCGCCTGCTGATGCAGGGGACACGGGTTCGTGCCCTGGTCTGGGAAGATCCCACATGCCGCGGAGCGGCTGGGCCCGTGAGCCACGGCTGCTGAGCCTGCGCGTCCGGAGCCTGTGCTCCGCAATGGGAGAGGCCACAACAGTGAGAGGCCCGCGTACCGGAAAAAAAAAAAAAGAAATTAACAGGGTGATATAAAAAAATATATATATATAATATATATTTGTTTGGGTGGGGGCTAGGATGGAAGATACTTCAGATAGGGTTGTCTGGGAAGCTTCTTTGAGTTGTGACCTGAGGGAGGAGACAAGAGCCAGCCAGAAAGAGCTGGAGGAAGAACCTCCCAGACAGGGAAAACCACAAGGCTTGGAGAGTAATCATGATATAATATTAAGTGAAACAATAATGCTGAACTGATTTATTCATACAATGGGACATGGTCAAAAGAAATATCTTGGATTCACATGCATCAACATGGAGAAATCTCAAAAAAACAGTGAATGGAGAAAGGAAGATGCAAAATCGTGTTCCTCATGATACTATCTATGAAACTGTTAAAAGCACAAAACATGTATTTGTTTATATACCTATATATTATAAAGCTTATATACATAAATGATAGAAATATATACCAATTTCAGGATTTTGCTTACTTCTGGGGGAAAAGAGGGAAAAAATGGAGAGTAGGACTTTAAAATGTTTATTTCTTTAAAAGAAAGAAACTTGAAGCAAAAAAACTAAAGTCAAGGGATGATAACGTGTTGGACTTTTTACTCTTTTCTGTATATTTGAAAAGCTTGAGGATTAGAAAGTTTAAAACACAATACAAATTGTATAAATCTAATATTAAAACTAAATTCAAATACTGAGAGTATGATCCTAATGTTCAGAAACTGAAATGAAATATCCTCAAATGTTAATAGTCATTATCTCTGTGTTGTGGGATTGTGAGTGATTTTTGTCTTCCTTATTCTTTGCTCCAAATAGCAGTACACTGCATGGATTAAGAATGTAGGAAAAGGGACTTCCTTGGTGGTGCAGTGGTTAAGAATCCGCCTGCCAATGCAAGGGACATGGGTTCGAGTCCTGGTCCGGGAATATCCCACATGCCAGGGAGCAACTAAGTCCATGCGCCACAACTACTGAGCCTGCGCTCTACAGCCCGCAAGCCACAACTACTGAGCCCACGTGCCACAACTACTGAAGCCTGCCCACCTAGAGCCCATGCTCCGCAACAAGAGAAGCCACCGCAATGAGAAGCCTGTGCACCACAACAAAGAGTAGCCCCCGCTTGCCACAACTAGAGAAAACCCACATACAGCAACGAAGACCCAACACAGCCAAAAACAAATAAATAAATAAGTAAATTGAAAAAAAAAAAAGAATGTAGAAAAAGATACTGACCAAGAGAGAAGTGGGTAGTAAGGAGGTGTATTGCGGAGGAAGAACGAACAAGCTATAGCCATTTTGTCGTTTTGGTTAATGGGAAAATGCCTTATAGCCTTACCCTCTAGTATGTTCCACAGTCTTTTTATAAACATGTTTGTTCATTTGTTATTTTTCAACTTTATTGAGGTATAATTCATATAAAACACACTGCATATAGTCAAAGTGTACAGTTTGATACATTTTGAATTATGTATACCCCCCATAAAATCATCACCATAATCGCCTCCTAAACATATACATCAGCCCCAAACATTTCCTGATATCTCTTTGCCATCCCTCTCTCCCATTTCCTTCTCTTCCCCTCCCCAAAACCACTGATCTTTTTATAGATATATATATAACTATGTGCTCTATTTTTGTCTTGCTTCTTTTACTCAGCATCATTATTTGGAGATTCATCCATGTTACTGAATTTATTAATAGCTCATTACTTTTTATTGATGAATAGTAGTCCATTGTATGGATATACCCCAATTTGTTTATTCATTTAGCTGTTGATAGACATTGTATTGTTTTCAGTTTTTGGCTATTACAAATAAAGCTGCTAATAAACATTTATGTGCAAGTGTTTGTGTGGGCATACTTTTTCTTTTCTCTTGGGTAAATAAAATCTACTTTTTAAATGTCCAAAGTAGAATATCTTCCATCTCACTTGAGATTATCCTGTGACATTTGAGTTTCCATGCTTTACATTACAGCTTTTTAATACCTTACATTAAATTGGACCTAAATTTCCATGTCCTCAAGTCGATACTTGACAAATATCTCTTGGCTATCATCATGCCTTTGGTCACTACTTTGTTAAACAAACTTCATATTCAAGATTCTTGATTGTTTTCTTGGATGAGTTAGTCGTTTCAGTTTTTTAATCTCATGGTTATTCTGATTGATACTTATCAAAATAAATAATATTTGTTTTATCACATCGACAAAGCTGATTATAGAACATGCCTTTATATTGGCAGGAGAATGGGCTCGTTAATCCTTTATCCTATAATTAAACTTAGCTCCTACCCCCAATACTGGCAAACTAGTCAATCCTGGGCTTCCCACATGGGAACAGACTTCCAAGTGCACAGATGGAGCAGTACACAAAACACTCTCTCAGCTGCCTGGCACATCTCAGCAGGAATGAGTCCCATGGAGCATGCTGAGGTATGAGGTACATTTTTGAAACTCCCCATTCAAATATTTCATTTCTCCTTCCCCTGGGGGAAGAGTAAGAAGTGGGAGAAGACAGTGTTCATCTAGGCAGAGTCCTTCAACATAGAAACAGAAGGAATAGGGAATAAATGTCCCTTCTCCCCACAGTAAGAGTTTCCTACAGTTCATGGAGCCCACACCTTTCAGAGTCAGGGAATGATGAATTCTTGTCATATGAAGTGGTTGCATGAGTCTGTGTTCCTCCATACTATGTCCTTTGGAGTCAGGGTCCTGGTTCTTTCTCTTTTTCCCCTCTACTCTAGATAGAATACTCAGCACCACAGAGCACGGAGTGACTTTAAAGTGATTTTATCCTTGAATAAAGAGGATATGGCAAAGAATGGAGATAGAGGAATTTGTCCTTGGTTGTCCTGCCAGGAGGGAAAGCGCTAATCTTAACAAAACATTCCCCTGCTTTCAAAGCTTTCCCTTGGCACTGGAGGGAACCTTTCACTTACTTTTACATTCATTGAGAACTTCCAAGAAGAAGCATGTTTCTTTTCCCTCTGCACGTGAAGATAGCATTCCTGTTTCATATGACTCTTTTTAAACGGAGACAAGAAGATATAAAGGTTTAAAATCTGCCAATTTAATGTGTGAAGCTTTCATGAGTTTGCTCTGCTGAAGTAGTTGATATCAATGGATTGCAAGTCCACTCCATTCTGGAGAAAGGATGCTTGTCTGTTAAGAAATTGCTTCTCTGTATTGACCCATCTGACTTCAGCTTTATCTTTATCATGTTCCAACGTTGATATTCTACAAGGAAGTTTTTAATCCTAAAAAGTGCTTTAATAAGAAACAGGAAAAGAATCAGCGTTTTGACTGAGGGTTACTTGGAATTTTCCCTTGTGAAGCTATCATCTTTAAGTTTGGAAATTTTGGTAGTATCTAACATGAAAGGATAAGTATGTGGACTATTTTTATCCCTTGAGGATCAAATGAGAAAAAGATAAATATTACTGTGATCCATCAATTTGTATCAAATTGAAGAATAGGCATGTGGAGAAGAAGTTAAGTTCCAATCCTTGAGTTATAATTACAATTCATTTTACATGTTATGTAGGCAGAGAGAAAACCTGATCATTCTTACTTGAAAAGCACTTTTTCTCCTAATTTTCTTGTATAATGATTGAAATTGTTTTATCTCTGCTAATATCCTGAATTTTATTCAGTAAAGAAATATGATTTTCATGTTCATGATAACCACCATTAGGGACCAAAATAGTGCTACCAGGTTGCTGTGAGTATAAAATGGCTATTATTTTATTTACATCCACCAAAGTATTCCCCATTTTGCTTCGGAGATAAATAGTCTCAACCCTGGCTCGTAACATTCATACAAAAAAAGCTCTGCACTATGTCTCCTAATGTCACATTATGCTTTTGCTAAGGAGGAAAAACCACAACTTGATATATAGTGTTAGTTCGCTCATCAATTAAATAAGCTTCATCTAAAATGCTTCAGTAAGTTCTAATTGCTCATTTATAAAACAGTCTCTGGCAAAAGTGACATTTCAGATGACAGGCATTAATGACTTACTAGGAGTAGAAAAAAAGTATTCTGATCTTTTTCATGATTCAAAAGCAAACAAATCTCAGGTTTTCCCCAGAAAAAGAAATATGATCTGTTTTAATGTTTTCCTGTACTCACTAATTTTTTTTAACTACAGGAAAACATTGATTTGGATAATTCAGTCACTTATGTCATGGGTACTTCCCCAGGCCAATTAAGCCTGGGAATTTAGTTAGGATACAAAGTAATCAGAAGTCTTTTTTTTCTGTGGTGGTGTCCCATCTTCTCTAGGGTCTTATTTGCTTCTAGCTACCAGATGATCCTAATTAATCTTGGTTCCCAGCTCATGCCCAGAGAGACCACATGCCACAATCCCAACAACCTCCTAAACCTCGTGGCTATTAAAGAGATTCCCCTGTGTAGTTGCGAGACTTCTTCCTCTTCATTTCTACCACTGGCATTCTTGCTCTTGCCTGATGAGTACTTTCTTTTTTCTTCCCATGGAAAAAAATGTACTTTTGAGCAAGGCCATAGTAGATCTCTTAAGAGTTTTATTTGAAGTTAGATACTGATTTTAAGATCTGACAACTATATTAAATGAAGATAGATGAGTCACTTGTTAACAGGCATGTCCCAGCCCATGCAAACACATCGGTTGCTATTTGCTGTCCAGATAGATGCAGAGACTGGATGGAAACAAGGTATTTTTGTGAGGCTTGGAATTGCTATGTCTCTGACAAGGTGGAGATATTTTACGTGGTCGTTAATCCTGGATCCAGGTCATTATTTAACAGACATAGTTATGCGGGCAAACAGGAAACATTATTCTACTTTACACTTAAGTGGGTGCAACTATTATGAACTAACCTGACAAATAGTTAATATTGGTTTATGTCATGAGAGGAGAAACTTTCACTGATGTTATGTAACAAATTTACTGCGAATGCCCTTCATGAGGGCATAATGACAAAGGGTTGATCACTTCAATGGCTCCCCATGAATGTAAACTTCTCTAATCTCATCTGTCTTTCAACTATGAACCCTTTAAACATTGTTTTTACTATCTAAATCTTACAGTCAGTGCATAATCGATTTTTGTTATGGCAAATTATTTTCACTCAATTTTTACTCACTTTTTTCTGCTACTAACAATATATAAAACATTAAGCACACCATTGAAGAAAGTCATACTTCTAAATTGCTCTTTGAAGATTTGCATTGTATTGTTTCCCTTTCTCCTCTCCCTTCACATTCCTTTGTATACCTTATCTAAATATCCTTTTTTAATTGAAGTATAGTTGATGTGAATTATTTTTAATTTAAAAATTTTCTTATTGAAGTATAGTTGGTTAAAGGCTCTTAATTGCACATATAGTCAGCTTTCAGCATCCATGAATCCAAATCCATGGGTTCTACCAACTGTGGATCAAAAATATTACAAATAGGGCTTCCCTGGTGGCGCAGTGGTTGAGAGTCTGCCTGCCGATGCAGGGGACATGGGTTCGTGCCCCGGTCCGGGAAGATCCCACATACCGTGGAGCGGCTGGGCCCGTGAGCCATGGCTGCTGAGCCTATGCGTCCGGAGCCTGTGCTCCACGACGGGAGAGGCCACAACAGTGAGAGGCCTGCATACCGCAAAAAAAAAAAATATATATATATATATATATATATATATAACAAATAAAATTCCAGAAAATTCCAAAAATCAAAACTTGAAATTGCCACACTTAGGCAACCAATTACATAGTATTTACATTGTATTTATGGCTATTTACATAGCATTCACACTGTATTTGCTATTATAAGTAATCCAGAGGTGATTTTAAAGTATACGGGAGGATGTACATAGGCTATACGCAAATACTATGGCCATTTTATATAAAGGACTTGAGCATCCAGGGATTTTGGTATCCGAGGGGGTCCTGGAACCCATCCCCTACAGATACCCAAAGGCAACTACATTTCTTAAAATTTATCGAATATCAACAGTGCCCTTAAGTATGTCCCCAGCTCTTAGCACTCTGCCTGGCACACAGTTTGTGATCCATAAATATTTGCTTCATTTTATTGAAACATAATCTAAACATGCAATTAAATCCTAGCAAATTTGTAAATAGACAAAAATCAATCTCTTTTAGAAGAACATTCAAATATTTATTTAAATATACTTACTTATTGACAGCACAATTTTGGAAGTAGTTTAAGTAAATATCCCTAAACCAAAATTTAGAGACATTAACCAATTACAGTTATTCTGCCACTTTGCTTTCAATCAATGTACATGCAATACAATTTTAGGATATTCATGCTTAATGAACCTGGCTCACTTGTAGGCACACATTTGCTTAAATGAAACTTATGAGAATGTGGCTAACGTTATTTTATTTGACTTTATTTGAAACTCAGTGTGAATTCTATTTAGTTTAAAGATCAAACATTTGGAAGCTCTGATTTTTCTGTCGTGTACACATGCCGTTTTTTTATTTGCA
This sequence comes from Orcinus orca, assembly GCF_937001465.1. Lineage (NCBI taxonomy): Eukaryota > Metazoa > Chordata > Mammalia > Artiodactyla > Delphinidae > Orcinus > Orcinus orca. Next base: position 58,044,666 of record NC_064575.1, on the reverse strand, counting down.
CATACCATTTTTTTTCTTAGCTAAACCCAGAAATGGAAAAGGCAAAAATACCGTGAGAACAGCGGTTTTCTTGTGGTATTTCCAGCTCATTGGAAGTGGAGTATACTGGAAATCACAGGAGACAGGCTTTTCCCAGGGGGCTCTAAGTCCAGTGACACTAATCCAAGACATTTGGTTTATTTAAAGCAGTCCTTTTAGGCTCATCTATCACTAGTCTCAAGACCCTGAATAAAACCCCTAGCAGTCCAAGCCATTATACACACGCAGCAGTCCAAGCCATTATACACACGCTCTGGCAGTCTTATTCCTCTATGTTACTTGTCCAAATACACAAACATTTTCCTTTCAACAAATATATAATAGATTTTCATAACTCTGAAAGATGGGTCTCCAAGTATGGGTTCTCTTTTCATGTGGAGGTTTGGACCACTTTTTCCAATAGCAGGATGGAAAGCAAACTACCTTTTAAACCATCAATGCTTTCATTTCTTCCTCTTTCAATTTAGTTGTTGTGATATGACACCACCACCACTAACTCTAGGCCAGGACATGCAAAATAATTTGCAACACCAGGGATGTGAACAGTACAACTGGGGTTTCTCAGTCACCAAAATTTCAATTTTTTTAAAAAAAGTATGTTTTTCTTTTGGCCAAAGAGAAGCAATTGAAGGACAAAAACATGGAGATAGTAAGAAGGAAATTCAATTTGTTTCAATAAACATTTCCTAAACACCTACTGCGTGGCAGGTTCTGAAGATTCTAAAACGAATAAGATAAAAGTAGGTGACATTTGTGAATGCCGACTGTTTGCCAGGACATCTTCTAAGCCCTATATATATATTTTTTCCTATAGATGTCTAACAACAACCCTGTAAGGTAAGTACTAGTATTGACCCTATTTTACAGAGAACATAGGGGTGCAGAGAAGTCAGTTAACCTGCTTAAAGTCACACAGGTAAAAAATGGTAGTGCTGAGATTAAACCCATGTAGACCATTTTTAGAAATTAAGCTTTTAATCATTTAGTCTCAAAATATTGACATTTTAAGGTGAAGGCAGATGTGTAAATTAATTACACAATATAATATGATATGAACAATAATTAAAGTACAATCTAGATATAAAGTAGAAGGGGTGGAGGGTAGAGGAGAGAGTAAGGGAGGCTTCAAAGAAGAAATGATATTTGGGTGGAGATAGAAAAGTGGAAATGGAGTTCACTACATAGAACAGCTTGGGCAGGGTGATAGGATGGAGAAACTTGAGAAGAACAGCACATGAAAAACACAGATACATGAAATAGTAGGGCTATGTTCTGGAAATCACAAATGATGTGGCATTTCTGAAACATAAGGCATTGATGTGGCAGGAAGTGAGTCTAGAGATACAGGCAAGTGCCAATTCACAGGGGACCTCATATGACATGCTAAGGAGACTATATTTTACCCTGTAAATCAGTATTTCTCAAGGTTCCCTTTTATATACCCTTATAGATAGAGAAATAAACTCTGAGGTTGTGGCACTGTAGTCCACGTGATCCAAAGTCCTCAAGTGGGAAAAATTTTTGAAGCCTATGGTTTCGTTTAAAATTTATGCAGATTTGCTTTTGATTATATAATACAGTTGTGCTTATTTTAATATGTAAATTATTGTTTTAAATTATTTCTCACTCAAGAATATCAATGTTTTAGAATGATTTGCATGCTTTATCTATGACAAGGTACCCTGTGGTTGAGAAGTTCAGCTGAAGATGTTGGTGGGGCAAGAGGCAAAGCAATGATATAATCGTATTTGCCTCTTTGACAATATTGAGGGGACAGAGAAGGAAGAGGAAAATACTCAGATCAGATTCGAATTGATGAGGGTGAGCCACACCAAGGCAATGACAGTGGTGATGAAGAAGAGAGAAGTGACTTTAGAAACATGTATAAGGACAATTAGTTAGTTATCAAATGGATGTAAGGGATAATGAAGAGGACCAAGATGAGGCTGTGTATCAGTTAATGACAGGGCAATCTCATCAACTGAGATGGAGAATGTAGGAGGAAGGCTTTCCAACAGTTTTCAAGAACTTCATTTTATGGAAGTCTCAAGACAGAGACCCTAAATCCATGACAATTAAGAACATGACATTCTTAAACTTTTCACATTGAACAAACTCTCACTATGCTATTTTTTATTTTCTTTTCTAGTTTTTGAAAGTCTTTCCTCCTGGAATTTGAAAATACTATATGTGTACTATAAAAAATATAAAATTCAAAGATGTTATTATCAAAAAAACCAGAAAATAATAAGTACCGGTGAGAATGTGGAGAAATTGGAACTCCTGTTCATTGTTAGTAGCAATGTAAAATGGTGCAGTCTGCATGGAAAACAGTATGGAGGGTCCTCAAAAAACTAAAAATAGAATTACCATATGGTCCAGAAATTCCACTTCTGGGTATATATCCAAAAGAATTGAAGGCAGAAACTCGAACAGATATTTGTACACTGATGTTCATAGCAGCATCATTCCCAACAGCCAAAAGGTTGAAACAACCCAAGTGTACATCAACAAATGAATAGATAGACAAAATATGGTACGTACATACAATGGAATATTATTCTGCATTAAAAAGGCTTAAGACTTAAAAAGGTTTAAAAGGTCTCACTTAAAAAGGTTTAAAAAGTGACTGGCTTATTTCATTTTTTAAACGTCTGATGTATGAGACTATGATAAAATTTTTAAAAAGTCAATTTTCCTGAAACTGTTTACTAAATGATTACTTCCCCATTAGTTGATGATGCTTCTGTAGCATGAATCAATTTCATATTTATACAAGGGAATATTTCAGGACCATGTCTTCTTTCATAAGGGCCTGTATGGATGGAGAAGCTATGTAGAGGTAAGAATATTGGCTTTGAGTGAAGTGGCCAGTGTTGAGGGCCAGATCTATACTTTCTAGCTGTGTGGACTTGGGGAAGCTATTTAATCTTTATTAGCCTTGGCCTTTCTATATAGAAAATAAAAATAACAGTATTAGCCATTTTATGGGATTATTGCCAGGCCCGGAAATGGACGCCTTGCAAAGTACTTTGCATATAGCTAGTGCTTAATCAATGTTAGCTATTATTATTGCACTGCAGTTTGGCAGATATATATATATATATATATATGTGTGTGTGTGTGTGTGTGTGTGTCACAAATCTTTCTTGACTCTGCTGTAATATATTTGGTTCCTACAATTTTCAAGCAGTTCATTATAAGGAAGTATCAAGGCTGAAACGGCATGACTGTGTAGTTTGCAGAGCTCTTTTTCATGCGTTATTGATTTTCCTTTTGAGCTACACAATAACTCTAATACAAGATGTTTATCCTCCCCTATGGAGATGTGGAAACTGTTAAAAGTCACAAAAGCTTTAAGGCCAAGACTTGGACTTCAGCTCCAAAGCATCTGACTTCCAAATTCAGTGCTTTTTCTGATTTATCATGCTGCCTTTGGGAATAGAATCTCTCATATCATATAGCTGTGTAAACTGTGAACACACAGTCGTTTTATTTAGGAAAGTCTTAAGCATGAAAAGAATCTTTCTGATGCTTGTAGGGCAGTCCACATGTCCATAACTGAAATATCCCTAACACCTAAAGCATGAACAGGAGAGATTAAAGAGACCACTGGAATGATGTATGTAATGCAACAGGTGCTTGATTTACCCCTGTATAAAATTTCAGGAGGATTAAGGAGTCTTTCTGTGAAAGTGGTGTCAAAACTAATTATAACACCTGACTCAAGACAGACATTCTTCAGACTTCTATCTGTGGGAGCTTTCTTGGCAGCCTGCTCTCATCACAAAAAGGTGTTGCAAGAGGGAGATTTTCCCTGAGCAGCCAAGTTGTACTGAAATTTCCAGAGGAGGAAAAGTGTGTTTAAAGCTTTCCTTGGTTGTTAAGAAGTAACTGGAACCTTCTTGCTGAATGTAAATTGGCCCTTTCTACTTTTCCTGCCCTGGTTTGTCATGGTAACAACTTTTTACTATAAATTAAATCTTTCAATTGAATCACATATGATAAACAAGTTATTTTATATGTTTACATAATTATTAATCATTTAGAATTGCAGTTACATAAAAAGTGCCACTTCTTGCCTCTATTACCCAGAATTAGCCATTCCTCCCAAAATGTTTTCCATATTTTCAACTTACTGAGGAAATTCAATCACCACATTTAAAATATATTGAGACTAAAAGTTTAAGTCAAAGTCTGTATAATCATAAATTCTCTTTGGAAGCTACAGCATGCAGCTTGGAAATAAGTTTCCATTTATTATGCAGAATTCTGAAAATCCGAATCAATTTCAATTTAGCTCTCAAAGAAACCTAATTTACAGGGAAAGATTAGCTAAATCATCATAACCTGCCACAGAATACGTTGATTTACACAGCCGTGAAATTTGTTTACTACAGTGGACAGCTGTTCTTGTCTGGTTTTGGTTTTGCTTCCTAGCTTGCATTAATTCTTCTTTTGGTACCAGTAACTCTATTACTTTCTGAAAAAGTGCCCCTTATACTACACATGCCTCTCTTAGCATGAACTCCATCTCTGGCTCCAGGCATGAGCATGTTATTCAAGCCCAGTTAGTCAGAGCATCTTATTCTCCTTGGCCAGAGTGATTACTTCAAGAATGGTATGTGGCCCAATCAGAGCGGAATGGCATTCAATGAGGATTTTGCTGGGACTTCAGGGACAGAAAGGCACTCTTTTCCACTGGGCTTTCGAAAATGTAGACCTTGAACTGTACACAACCATGTTTGTCAGCAGGAGCAGTCTGAGTGACACCAACATGCAAGAGAGCAGAGCTGAGGACTGGAAAGTGGCGGGGTTCTGGTGACCTCATTTGTAGCCTTGGATCAAGCCGGTACGCAAACTAGCCCTACTCCTAGACGTTAACCTTTTGACTTAATTGCTAAACACTTATTAATTAAGAGTTATTTCAAAGACCTTACAGTATGAAACATAGTACAAATTGGCAAATATAATACAATATGATAAAGATTTGGTCAAAGCAACGTGCTATAGAGGAAATTAGGAGTACCTTGGAAGGGTCAGGCAAGAAATCCAGAAGGAGGAGATCCATTCCAGCTGAGTCCTAAACGAAGAACAGAAAGTAGTGATTATTTAGGAGGTGGAAGATGGTGAACAGAGGAAGGGATAGCCGTGAATGGTCCTGATTAAGGAAATAGCCTGTGCAGAATCCTAGAGAACAGAGTAGTGATGTCAAGTAACATTGAGTAGTTCAGTATGGTACGATCAAAAATTTAAGGAGAGGAGAAAGAGTTTTGAAGTCATGAAAAATCAATCTGGTGGAGTAAGCAGGAGCAAGATGAAGGAGATCCTTATACATGATGTTTCTAAACAGAGATCTTGTGTTTTAGAAATCTGACTCATAGCTGTGTGGAGAAATGGTTTGAGAGGCAACAAAATTGAAGGTCATAAACCTTATAAGGGGAGAGATGGGCTATGTGGTCTTTTATAGTCACGTTGAGAATAAAGAGAATCAGATGGATTTCAAAGAGATTTCGGGTGGCTGAAAAATCAGATCTTCTGATTGATTGGATGTGGAAGAAACCCGGGATGTGTTAGAAGTGATTAAAATACGAGATAGAGGTTTGGTAGTTAAATTCTCCTTCCATATTAAGGTTCTGCTCTCTGTGGAAGGACTGCTCCTTCTTTTCTGACTGTTCATAATAAACCAGCCACACAACTGCTCAAGCCTTATCCCATTATTTATCTTTCTGGCCTTCTGAGTGCCTGTATTACTGTTTTCTGGTAGTCACTGTTGGGGAAATAAAGCAATCCTGACCGTAGAAGTCCTCTCTGTACCAATATACAAGAGAGAGAACACAATTTATTATTGGAAAGCTATTAACAGATTTATTTGCATTTAAGGTAGGATGAAAGTGACTACAAAGTATGGAGAGAATTCCACACAAATTTACACAGTAAAGCAGAAGAAATAACAAGAAACTTCTCTTATTGCCTCAAGAGACAAATGATGGTACCTGTGATTGTTACCTCCTGAAAGACTCCTGTGTTCATTTTGGAGATGTGTGTTTATAGTTCCAAAGTTCAGAAGGGCTGTGACCTTGCATTGCAGAATCAAAAGATTGGGCCTCTTCTTGGGCCTATTATGTTTTTAAGGCGACACCCTAAGAATGGGAGGGTGGGGAGGCAGCCACTTTCCTTTTCTTTATTAAACAAAGAAAATTTCATCACTTTACTCTTGTATCACCAAGCTCTCTCTGCCTGTTATATCCCAGCTGGTTCAGCCTGCCTCTGTGTTTTTCCCTGAATTTAATACCTGAGATTAACTTTGATATTATATAACCCAAATTTCAGGGTAAAAGACATATGAGACCTTAAGTCCCCGACAAGTTCAGAGAATAACAATGCCCCACTCAAGTGGATAGCTGACTTAGAAATTATTGGAGGTCCTATCATACTTGTTAATTGGGTACCTCCATGTGTTTGTTCCAATGTGTTTCCAATCAAGGGATAACATTCAATTCACCCAGGCCATGGATGCTTGTTTTTCCCTCTCTTCTTTTCCGTTGTCTCCTAGTGTCTTAATAAACTGCTGTAATGGCCATGTCCCAGGGAGAAGAAAGTAGCATGAGACTGAGGAATGTTTACTTTGTTCTCCTCTGGTTCATTTTACAAGTACCTTTCAAGGATGTGTATCAGAAAGGAAGGTAGAGAGGAGTGCATCCTCCTCAGGTACATAGAAATTCTTCCCCAAGTCAACAAACCTTCTCACTACAGTGAAATACGGCGGCATCAGTGATCTGCCACCTCCAATGTAGATTGGCCTTTGGGTCCCACCTGATGCCTCCTCTTAGAATCCTAATGGGGATTTTGGCTGTTTTGCAGAAGTTTCTCTGCATGATGGCTGTGGTGAGAAGCTAGGCAGCAACTGCTGCTGTCCCTTTGGGATGTTATGCTTGGCCAAATAACCCCTGGTTGGTTCTTGAGAGGAAAAAAATCCTGGCATTGGGTATTGGCAGAGGTGGTCTGTAGTAATGAATTTACAAGTAAGGACTTTTACTAATGATGTAATTGGGAGACTGAGGAAAGGATTTTATTTGACATCACATAAATATCTTCCTAAAATATTTCTTTTAGCATTCTTGCTCTTTCTCCAAAGTCTTTTGCTCATATCTCTCCTTACCTCTCCATTTCTTTCATCTTCTCTTCCCCACCTCCCTTTTGACAACCCACTTCAGCCTTCTCTCCTTTCTGTTTCCTCTGGATCCTCTATTCTTTCCTTTTCAATTCTATTTATTCCTCTTTTGTCTTCTCCAAAATATATCCTCAACAGTAACATTGCTCAGTGCCACAAAGGATCCACCTTTCTTAGAAGGCTGAAAAGAAAGAATTGTATAAACCTGTGATTTAAGCTTTTCCTATCACTTTAAAAACAAGCTATTCTTGAATCTTACTTTGAGAACCTGTATGAAACTGTTTCTGTCATTATGGAATCAACAAAGACCCAGTAAACTCTAATACCTCTCGTTGGCTTTTTAGAGGGGGGACTGATCATGCAGTGGTATGCTGACCATCTGCAGCTAGCAACTTTTTCAAAGACTGGAATTACCATTGTTAAAATTAAAAGACCTCAAAGTTAAAAAAAATATTATCGTCTTAAATATTTCAGAACATATATGTGTGTGTGTGTGTGTGTGTGTGTGTATATATATACATAATCATTTAGACTTTAGCCTTGATGAGACATGTAGTAATGAAAAATGAATTGCTTATTTTTTGAATACTAATACTTGTCAATCCTGTAGTGTCCTTTATACAAATATAGCAAAACTTTCTCCTACAAAGTTTTTTGCTATTCATCATGTATTAATCAGGCAGTAGAAGGTACCCATCAATCACAGACTGTACTGGGTTTGACTCTCAGCTTGACTTTATCTCCTAGACTCGGTCTTCTTAACTTTAAAGTGGGAGAAATGATCTTCATAGGACTGTTTATAGGACTGAATTTGTCATGAATGTTAATTTCATTTCTTTCTCTGACCTTGATTTGTGTTGTTTGAAAAAAAAAAGTAGGCATTTGGTTTTCTTTTCCCCAAAATCAATGTAAATATAATATGAAGGTAAACTTACCCCATTAGCTGCTGAAACATTTATGCTATCTAACTTCAGATGTTAGAGCTTTAGTCATTGCTGTTGGAGGAGGCGTTCTTTCTTCATAGTCATACTCTTCTCCATGAAAATTTGGATCTTTTTAACTTTATTGCAGCCATTCTGCCTAAAATAACACGATTTGTTAATCTTGCTAGCCCCAATTTATTTTATAGCTGTTTGCTTAGAGTGGATTTCATTTATAAACTCTCAAGATATCAAAGAAATAAGGAAATTTTGGCAGTGTTCTGGATTCATGTTTCAAGTCTCTTCTGAAACTAAATAAATGTTTATTTCTTTTCTTTTTGACTACACCTGTAAACTGAAGGCCTGTGATGATTAACTATTTATCATTTCAGTTTGGATTGCTGATTGTTTTGGTAATTAAAAGCAGATGGCAGAAGCTGGAGAAAAAATGTGTAGCAGCTGATTAGTGGAAGTAAATGAATTTGAAGATATTTAACTTCCAGATAATAGATGGGTCAAACACAGTTTATGCTTCACTGTGTGTACTTTTAAAGTAATTCCATACACGATGTTTGATAATGTATCAAGAAGTAGGTGTTTGTTCTTCATCTTCTTTTGCTTTCTGTCTCATGACAGAATGCTCATTTTCCTTGAACAGCATACATGCCAAACATTAATTTCAGCTCAGCTTGGTTACTTGGGTCACCGGTGGCTTCTTGATAAGGATTTGCCTTGCCTGGGGGATAGCTTGAGGCTAAGCATTATGTGTTGCTCTGATTTTTCTTTATGGAGTTTGTTACTGGTTTTCAAAGCCAGCATTCAACAAAGTTCAGCTACCCTCTAAAGTTCATCTGTCAGCCTAAAACTTTTCATTTTGCTGCTGAAAAAAAGACTTCATCAGGTAAAATTAAGTTGTTCAGCAAGTTAGACATGTTTTAAACATGTTTATGCACTGATCTCCATTCCCTCTCAGATTAATGTTCATTAAAATTCTAATTCCCACTCCCCTGGAACTGTGAAACCAATTTGAATGGTATGGGTGACTCTCTAATTTCAGTAAACCTGTGTAAGGAGTTATTTGCCATGAAGGCTAAAGGATCCAGACCTAAATGTCAACTCACTAAAGCACTGAAAATTTATGTTCAATGAATGAAAGTCACCAGAAATAACCAAGCCTGTTTATAGTTTTCAGTCATTTTCTGCGAAATGTCTGCTGAAGTGGAAAAAGTGAGAGAATCAAAAGATATGCTAGAGATTCTCCTTCGGAGGGTAATCTTCCTTTATTCAAGACTTTTATTAATGTTTTAGGAATAGTTCTACTTTTTTTTCTTTGTATATGTTTGCCTTGATAGAAAAGGGAGTACATAATATCAATTCTGTTATTTATTATTAAAGATTTCTTAAGAACCAATCTGTATGGGTTGAATTGTTCTTCCCCCCTCCCCCGCCAACACTGGCTCCCAAAATAGATGTATGTTGAAGTTCTAACCACCAATACCTCAGAATGTGATGTTATTTGGAAATAGGGTCTTTGCAGCATCAACCAAGTTAAGATGAAGTGATTAAGGTGGGCTCTAATCCAATACAACTCGTGTCCTTACAAAAGGGAAATCTGGACAAAGACACAAAGAGAGGGAAGATGATGTGAAGGTAGCCATGCGATGTCAGAGATTGTACTGATGCAACTGCAAGCCAAGGCATGCCAAAGAACTGCCCACTACCAGAAGCTAGGAAGAGGCAAGGAAGGATTCTACCGAGTCTCAGATGGAGCAAAGCTCTACCGACACCTGGATTTGGGACTTCTAGCCTGTAGATTTGTAAAAGCATACACTTGTGCCTCTTTTAAGCCACCCAGTTTGTGGTACTTTGTTATGATGGCCATAGCAAAATAATACACAATCCATTACCTGTCATGAAAACTTTTCCTTGAGAAAGACATCTGGAAGAATAGATTAATAACAGAGAATCTAATACTCTGTTTCTCATTAATACATAATCTTTCACTCTATTTTTACATGTTTTTAAGTGTAAGATTTCTATTATAATACAAAAGCCACACATGTTCATTAAGGAAAATGTTAAAAACAGAGATAGGTGGTCTGACTGGGTCCTTCCCTGCCCTATAGTGTATTCTCCACAGAGCAGCTAGGGTGAACTAATTAAAATATCGATCTTGCCTCTTCTCTCATTAAAACACTTCACTGACTTTTTCATCTCAGAGCAAATCTATAGAATTTCAGTGACCTATAATCCATATAAATCATTATAGCAATGGTTCTCAATAAACTGGGAACATTGGAAAACTGCTGCTGTTTGGGCTCCATCCTAAATTCAAACAGAATCTCTGAGGGTGCAGACTGGGCGTGGGTATTTTGAAGACCTCCCTAGGTGATTCTAACGTATTCTAAGATGAAGAACCACTCTGTCACAATTTCTCCTATTCACTCCTGAAACCCCTTCTTTTTGCTCCTGTTATTTCTTTGACCTCATGTCCTACTGCCCTCCACCTTTTTTTTTTACTACACTCTAACCACACTGGCCTCCTTGCTGTACCCTGTAACCCTCAAGCATGTTCTCACTTGCTTTGTTCTTCTTTCACTGCCGCCATCAGGTATTCATTCACATGACTGGCTCCTTCACTTCTTTCAGGTCTCTGCTCAAAGGAAACCTTACCAGTGAAGACTTTACTGACCCCTTTAAAAAATACTCTCCACATCCCATCCTCTACTCCTGCACTAGTGTTCCTTTCCCCCTTTGCCTTCTTTACTTTATGTTATTTACCAACCTCTGACACATTATACACTTGTTTACTTTTTAATTGTCTGCCGCACCCAACTCGAAAAAAGCTCCTTGAGGGCAAGAACTTTGTGTTGTTCACTGCTATATCTCCAGCATGAGCGACAAATAGTAGCCACTCAATATATATTTGTTGAGTCAAGAAATGAATTATGATAGGGTTGGTAAATATTTCCAGATGTGAATGAAATCATGTCCTAATGGATTCATGTAAGTTCTTTTTCAACTCCGGAGTTAACTTTGCCTATCAGAACTGTATTAATCATTTTATCAGAATAAAACAAAATAACACAACAAGAGAAATTCATAAACATTTTGAACTATTCTTGGTATCCTCCTGACATTTCTATTTCTACTCTTCATTTTCTTTTCTTGATATTTTAATCTGCTGCTTTTACTCCTACTTTGAAAACCTCTGGATCAGTCTTACCTACATCCTTTATTCATATCTTGAATATTGGCGTTGGCCCTGTTCTCATTACACCCATCCCTGCATGTTCTTTCCTGCTCCCAGTGGTTTCAGTGGTTCTCACTTTGGCTACCCTTTGGAATATCTAGAGAGATTAAAAAAATACAAATGAATAGTTCCCACCTTAGTCCAACTGAATAAGAATCTCTGAGTTGAGACTCAGGCGTTGGTTTAAAAAATTCCTCGGGGGGATTTCCCTGGTGGCACAGTGGTTAAGAATCCGCCTGCCAATGCAGGGGACATGGGCTTGAGTCCTGGTTCGTGAAGATCCCACATGCCATGGAACAACTAAGCCTGTGCGACACAACTACTGAGCCTGCGCTCTGGAGCCCTCAAGCCACAACTACTGAGCCCACGTGCCAGAACTACTGAAGCCTGTGTGCCTAGAGCCTGTGCTCCACAACAAGAGAAGCTACTGCATTGAGAAGCCCGTGCACTGCAACGAAGAGTAGCCCCCACTCGCCGCAACTAGAGAAAGCCTGCACGCAGTAATGAAGACGAAATGCAGCCAAAAAAAAAAAAAAAAATTCCTTGGGTAATTCTAATGGATAGCCCAAATTTAGAACCACAGATAGATGTTGAAAACTTCTCAGATCACAGTTGGAACTTTCCCTGTGTTTTTGGGGAATAATATAAACAAGATGTAAGGTAACAAGATAGATGATGGATTGTGTAAATAAAAATCAACCAGGGAGAGACTGGAGGGAAGGAAAAGAATCAGCTATTGCAATACTCTAGGCAAGCAATGAGAATGTGAATTGAGGACGTTGGTGATGGGAGAGGAAAGATAGATTGGACAGACACTAGGGAGGATGTATCAGTTATCTATCGTTGCATAACAAACTATCTCCAAATTTAATGGGTTAAAAGACCAACAATTACTGACTTCGCTTATGAATTTGCAATTTGGCTAGACCTTAGTGGGACTGGCCTGCCTGCTTCATGCGGTTTCAGCAGGATGGCCTCAAAGGGCCCTGAAGGATGTACTTTTAAGATGGGTTACATGTCTGTGTCAAACTGGTGTTGGCTGTCACTTTGAACCTTAGCAAGGGCCAAGGCTGAGAGTTTTTTGTTTTTTTTTTGCGGTACGCGGGCCTCTCACGGTTGTGGCCTCTCCTATTGCGCAGCACAGGCTCCGGACGCACAGGCTCAGCGGCCGTGGCTCACGGGCCTGGCCGCTCCACACCATGTGGAATCTTCCCAGACCGGGGCACGAACCCGTGTCCCCTGCATCGGCAGGCGGACGCTCAACCACTGCACCACCAGGGAAGCCCCTGAGAGCTTTTTAAGAAAAATGTTTTAGGGACTTGCCTGGTGCTCCAGTGGTTAAGACTCCGTACTTCCACTGCAGGTGGTATGGGTTCAATCCCTGGTCGGAGAACTAATATCCCACATGCCCTGGAGTCAAAGAAAAAAAAAACATTTAAAATGTTTTAGTTTTTTTGGCTTCACAAGTCTGACAAGGGCCTGGTGGGGTATACATTTGGGAAGATGCCCCAAACTTGGCTCTGAAGGCTCCTCCCGGGGAAGGCCAGCTCTCAGCTGCCTGCTCCTTCTGGGGTCCAAGCCCCAGGCCAGAGAGGTCATCGCCTCAGTGCAGGCAGAGTGACAGGGACAGCAGGTCGGAGGCAGGTCCGGTCCTGGCAGCCTGGTTGGGGCACGGCCTGTTCTCAGGGCTCCCTTCCTGCTGTGCTGGGCTTTGCCTCTCGGTCAGCGCTGGCTCTTGCAAGTACAACTGGCACTGGGGGCGTCTTGGAATGTTTCCTCTTTACCCTTTTGCGGCTGTGTGTGCAGCTAGGCCTCGGGAGAGGAGATCCGCTGGGAGAACGGAGGTTTGCGGGCTTCCTGGGTAAGGCTCTGGCTGGCTTCTCCAGGATGACGCCTCCTCCTCAGACTCATGTCAGGTCCAGTTACTCTGGTTGGGGCGGTCGGGGCGGTCGTGCTGCACCGACTGTCTCTCCCGGCGCAGCTCCCTTGCCGCCTCTCTGTCAGCAACGTCACGTACTCCTAACGGCGTTCCTCCGGGGGCTGCTCGGACGCTCGCTGGCAGGCCTTCTTCCGCCACTCTTTCGGCGTATGGGGAGCCCGTCAGGTGTTCCCGCCGCTTCTCGCGGTAACGAGCGGAAGCCTCGGGCCGCTGCCATTTTGTTTCTCCTCTCAGAGGGCCCCGGCGGTGAAGCCACCGCTGCACGACTCCCGCTCGCCTCTGGCGCCCGCAGGGGTCCAGGCTGAGAGATTTGATACCACTTAAGGTGAGTCTGTCCACGAGCCGCTCGGGCTTCATTAACAGCACGGAGGCTGACTTCCAGGAGCAAGCAAGCCAAGAGAACAAAAGGGGACGCGACTTGCGTTTTCGTGACTGAGCCTGAAAAGTCACAGGGCGTCACCTGTGCTCTTGGTTGAGGCAGTCGCGAAGGCCAGCTGCCATTGAAGGGAAGGGAGCCTAGACTCCAAATCTTGATAGAGGGACAGGCAAGGTTGTAGAAGAAATATGGGATAGGAGATAGTGCGTTAGGCATTTTAGGAAATGACAGTAAGCCACAATCTTGCGGACTAATTGGAAGGGGACGAAGGGAAAAAGTGAAGATGGAAGGGCAGAAGTCATTTACGCAAAAGCAACTTCGAAGGTATGCTTATTTGGATTATTACGAAAAATAAAATAATATCATTAGCTAAGGATGTGGGGAAATAGTTTGTAATATACGTTTCTAAAGGCTAGATAGTAATTGTTTCATTTGCTTGTTTGAGTACCTAGATTGGACATGGACAAAGCTTTTGTAGGGCGATGGTAGTTTTCTAAACGCTTTTGGAGACCTTTGTTACTTAGGCTGTTTTTACACGTTCATCCTGTTAAGTTATTTGAATGCACACTTCAACTCAAACAACTGGTAAGGTTAGTGAAAAAATAAAATCAAACCAAACCAAACTTAAAACCATTTACTGAAACTTGGGTGACTTTTCTTTTAAAAGGAAAAGGTCATGACTTTTTTCTTTCTTTCTTTCTTTCTTTTTTTTAAATAAAATAGGAAGCCAGTCCTTCCAACTCACTATTATTTTAAGGGATTAATACAGAGAATTTCCTGACTTAACTGTAATCCATCTTCAATTATATGCTTCCAGGGTTGATAATACAGAATGGGCCCAGTGGAATCACATCTTTGTCTTAGGTAAATTTGTCATTGGTTAGAAGGGGCAGCTAGAATCATTTTGAAAAATGACCTTCTTGTGGTAGTCCCAGGGTCAGCTGCAATAAATATTGTGTGGTAACGGTGACTGTGATGAGTGGTATCTAAGAGAACACAGAACAGTGTTTTGGGTTCCTTTTGGCTCTTTTATTCCTGTTGGCAAACGCTCCAGAAGAGAGGTTCACACCCAGCTCTGCCTTGTCCATGTGAGTTTTTGGTTCACATAGTATGTTAAGGCAGAAAAATGAAGGAAAAGGGCATTGAGAAATCTTTTTTAATGGCTTCATTGCAGAGCTAAGTGTACCACACACTTTGGTTGCATTTTTTCCCTAGAATGAACTACTCAAACTGCTGCTTAGGTTTGTTGTTTTGCCAGAGCTCAAACTGTGTGAATCATGTGAAAGGGACATAATTAAATGTATCGGATATTTTAATACTAGGAAAACAGGTGAGTGGCAAAGCATATTAATGCATTTAGGAGAGAGTTATTAAATGCCTCCTATGTGCAAAACACAGTGCTAAATGAAATTAGAACGTTGTTCTGATTTGGATGAGCTTTGGATTCAAGAGTTGATTTTTGTAGCTGTCTTTTTTGTTAGTTCAGTATTTCACTTTTACTCAGCCGAGTTTACAAAGCAGCACATTGCCTACAGTTTGACTCATCAAGTGGCAGATTTTTATTGCTGCTTTCTCTTTTCTCAGTCTTTTCATTGACTGCCTGAATACACATCATAAAATCAGCACCATTGGCTTTGACGACATTTATTATAACAATGCATTTGTGAGAGGAAATGTTATGAGACCTGTGGCTTACAAACTCCTTGATCTATTTACTCCAGATGATTGGATCCTAATCCTTGCAGGGTGGGACAGGCCCTAAAGCTTACAGGGTGGGATGAGAGAAGTTTTAAATTATCAATCACACCTGGAGTGCACTGCTCCCTCTCAGTTATTATGATCCTCATGTTTATTACTTTTGTACCTTGTTCTCGCTCTGCCCAGCAGAAAGTTAAAAGTGTGCCGTGTGTTAGGTAGTTCTCTCGGAGGAATGGCCTATAACCACTATAACTTGAAAGGTATATTTTCTAAGTTGCTAAATTTTAATGAATGTGTGTGTGTGTGTGATCTGTTTTATTCAGATAAAATGTACCAGTCAGTATTTACTAAAGAAAAAGTTGAAGAATACATCTCTCAAAGATGATAGAAGCATAGGAAGAATTTTTCTTAGGTAGTATTCTTATGTTTTGGAAGAAGGCTCAAAATAGTAACATGAATTTTTGACAGAGGAACACCTTCTGTCTGCATGCCAGGCACTGGGTAGTCACTGGAAAACTAAAGATGACCAAGATTTGTCTCATACCCTTGGGGAGGTTGCAGTGAGAGTGAAGAAGAACTTGATTCAGATGTAGAAAAGGCTAATGCCAGCTCATATGCTGTGGTATTTGGTAATCATAACAAATTTTGATTAATTAGGCAGAAAATATTTTGTTTATTTCAAGTTTCATTTCCTATAAAGAAAGAGAAGGTGTAATGGTTAAATGTATTTGCCTGCGGGAAGGATACAGGGAAGATATCCTGGAGAGGCAGATCCTTAAACTGTCTCTTGAAGCATGACTAGGGCTTTTCCAGGCAGGAAGAGCAGGACACTGTGTTCTAGGCAAAGAACAGCAGGGAAAAGGCACCGAGTAAGGAGAAGACACATGTGCAACCAAAGTGCCAAACCCCAGGAAATTTTAAGAGAGTGCTCCACAGGACAGTTGAGGGCAGCCCAGAGAACTTGGATGGTGTGAAACTTGGGGTAGAGGCTGGCAAGGTTTGAGGGTTATTAAGAGCTCTTGAAAAATAAAGAGGGAAAAGATATCAGTGGCTATTCAACAACAATGACAACAGCAGCAACAACAGCATTTCTAAGTCAGACTAGGCAGGGGCAACCTAAAATAAAATCAGAACTTTTTCCCCTTGCCTAAAAGCCCTTGCCTGGTAGGTCTCCACGTATTTTTGTAACCTCATTTCCTGCCCTTCTCCTCCTTACTCACCATGAAGTTTTGTTTTTCACATATACTAAGCCTGATCCCACCTGAAGAACTTTGCTGTAGGTCAGTGGTTCTCAGTCAGGGGTGATTTTGCCCCCCAGAAGACTTTTAGAAATGTCTAGAGACGTTTTGGCTGTAAGGACTTGGGGAGGGCTCTTGGCATCCAGCGATAACTGCTGGACATCCTACAGTGCACAGGATGATCCCCCACAATAAAGAATCATCAGTCCCAAAGTGTTAGTGGTGCCAAAGTTGAGAAACTTCTAGGTGTCCCCTTGGCATCAGGGCTCTTCATTTTGTCACATCCCTGTTTTATTGTCTAAGCAAATTATCACTACCCAGTGATTCTTGTTTATTTGTTTCAATTATTGTGCAGATCCTCTATCAGGACATAAGGTAGGGACCTAGAGTATATACCTAGCTCCTAGAACAGTACCTGGCACACTGTGGGCGCTCAATAAATATTTGTTAAACAAATAAGTGAGTGAGTGGGTTGGCCCTTACCAGCTGTTTGACTTTGGCAAGTTACTTAAATTTTCTAATGTCCTTATATGTAAAATGAATTTTTAAAATATTAATGGTTCAAAAGTGTTTGGAGAAGTAATGAGGTAATATATACTAAAGTACCTCACGTAAAGCAGGTGCTTAATAAATATTCTCTACAGTACTTGACAGTGAACCAATTATACAACATTGTAACAATATAACAAATTATGATTAATTAGGCAGAAAATATTTTGTTTATTTCAAGTTTCATCTCCTATAAAGAAAGAGAAGGTGTATTGGTTAAATGTATTGACTGGCATCAGATTCCCTGGATTCGAATCCCAGCTACACCATTTACTGCCTGTAGGACCTCGGGCAATTGATTTAATCTCTCTGTGCTTCACTTTCTTCATCTGAATTCTAGGCTAGATGGTGGGAGGGAGGGAGATGCAAGAGGAAAGAGATACGGGAACATATGTATATGTATAACTGATTCACTTTGTTATAAAGCAGAAACTAACACACCATTGTAAAGCAATTATACTCCAATAAAGATGTAAAAAAAAAAATAGTGCAACTACCTCACAACGATTTTAGCTTGGGCTCTCCCAAAATACTGAGTCTTTGAAGAAGGATTGTGTGTGGATGGTTTACTTTGGAAAGTAATTCTAGGGCTTCATTAGATCCAGAATCAGGGAGTGGAAGGGATAAAACAGGCTGGTCCAAGGGGTCATGATTGAGCCAGATCCTGATGTGGAAAATGGTCTGAGATTCTACTGGGCCCTCCTTGTGAAACTGTAAAAGGTAGCTCAGGGTCATCTCCTTGAGAAAAGGGGGATATTTATCCAATAGCTCCCTGGCACCATTGGTCAGGGTTGCCCTAGTGGATGTAACCTTGTACTTCCAATTTTGTGCAGGTGTCAGTGTAGCTAAGAGAGATGCCCCTGGCATCACATTCCGCAGAGGCACAGAGCTCTAGTAAAAAGCCAGAGACAGGTAATGTGGCTGAGGGGAGGCCAGAGAGGGAAGGTGGGCTGCAAGGATGTAAATGAGGAGCATACAGATATCTAGGGCATCTGGCTCTTGTGATCATTGAAAAATAAGTATAGTATTTACAACAATACCTGCCACACCAGTGGTGCTTTATAAGTATTATATTAGTATTTTGATGATTATTGTATATTAAAGTTCCTATTGACCTCCTCTTAAGGGTTGATGATGTTATTGTTTGGTAGAAAGAACACTAGATTGAGAATTGGGAAACTTGGATCCTATCAAGTCTACCTGATAAATCTGTTCTTTCATGTTTTTCAAATATGCTTTGGGTTCCTGCACATTGCAAGGTGCTGAACTTTTGCATTAGACTATATAAAATGATTAGACATGGTCTGCCCTTGAGGGGCTAGAAATCTGTCAGTGGAGATAAGACAAGTATGTACATAGCTCAAACACAAGTCAGAAAGTAACACCACATGTCACTTATTCTAAAATGTGTATCCCCCGTTCCTGCCTTGAATTTAATATCTCTGAAATTGAGTGTATTAATAGATGGCATCTTAATTTGATAAAATAAGGTAAGTTTCATTAGAGAGGTACCAACAAAATTCCATGGGAATCAAAAGAAGGAGGTGATTATTTCTAACTGGGGAGTTTAGGGAACTGAGGAAAGATGTAGAAAGTGACAGAAATAGTAGGCATATTAGTCAACATTAGAAAGTGCCTTTTTTTTTTTCTTTCTAAAATGACAGGCTTAGGCTAAACTAGGATTTCCTCTGTTAGTAATTTGAAGTCTTACCTGATAGATCTGGAAGCTTGTTGCAGCTGCCACAATCCCTATCCACATGTTCCTCATGAAGAGGTTTATCTGGACTTACAATTAGAAAGAGAGTCATTTGGCTGTGGGACTCCTGTGGGGCTTCTGGGTGCTCCCAGGGACTGTTAAATCCCATCATAGTTATTATCAGGCTATGGCATACCTACCAGTGTCTGTCATCTCCATGAGACTGTAAACTCTGTGGGACAGGGACTGTGTCTGTTGGGTGCAAGTTTTGCCCACTCACCAAGAACTGTGCTTGGCATGTCAGTAGACCCTCATTGGCACTAGTTGAATGAATGTCGAAAGGTAATAAATCTCTTACCAGAACCTACTAATACCTTGCTTGGATGCCCAGGTAAACATAAGCACCAGGTAAACTTAGGAAAATGGAAAGGTAGGTAGGTATTTTAGCTACTGTAGTTTGGGGTCTTTAAAACTAGATGATATAATACATTTTTTTCTGCTTTAAGAAATTATTTTTGTTGTTGGTTTTTTACTTGTGACTGACAAGTTCAAACAGACCCTTTTTTTCCTTAGAAAGCATAACTCTAGTTAAGCATTTTAGAGTAACTAAATGGTTAGACTAATTCCAGCCAAACTTGAATGCTCAGCAATGATAGAATTAGTACTAAGTCCAGTGCCAGCCATCTTGGTGACAAAGTAAGGAGAAGTAACTCATGGCTGATTCTTAAAATAATAAGTTTCACAGCTTCCATCTTGGGAAAAAGCCTTATGGATACCTCTGGTTCAGAAACAGTTTGATGAGACAGCGTTAGAGGAGAAAGAAAATGTCACATTTAACTTGTGAAAAATGTTGAGAGATAAACCAGAAAGATTCCCCATTGGTAAAACAAACAAGCAAGAGCTGGTGAACTGGCCCCAAGGAAGCCTGCCAGAGTCAAATTGCCTGAGAGACTTTGTAGACTCTTGTTCATTTCTATTTCATGTCGTTTTCCAATACCTCTATCATCTTTAATCAAGCATAAAATTAAACTGGGAAGCAATATTTTCTGATTTATATTCTATTTTTTCAATCCTCATCAGAGTTTAAAATTACAGCTTAGCAAATATTCATGTCTGCAAGATAATGTTGTGAACTCTTCTAACCATGAGGAGATTGTACATTCTTAGGAAGAATGTTTTGAACAAACCAATATTATTACTAATCTAATTTTTAATAAAATATTATCATTTGAATAAAGCAAATAGTTTGAAAATGTTTGGAGCACTTTTGAAAATCTCTGTGGTACCTGTTATATGGAGCTTGCAAATTAGTTGCCCACGGTACAAATTCGGCACCAAAGTGTTTTGTTTATGTAGCAAGGGTTTTTTTTTAATACAAAATTTAAAATTCCGTATATTTTAAATAAAAATTTAAATTTCTGCCCTTTCTTGAAAAAATACAGGAAGTCTGCTAATCTAGGACCTTTTTATCCTGCATTTTTTCATATAGCCAACAAATATTTCCTCAGTGCCTACTATTTGGCAGGCATTAAATGGAATCACCTGGAAGCTTGTGGCAGCCATCCCTTTTAATAGGCAGAGTGATGGTTATGTGTATTCTTCAGTGTGCCACAGTCCAGGCCACTTCAGTGAGGTCTACTCTCAGTAGCTATTTATTTCATTCTTGCACAGTTGATTTTCTCATAATGGAGAAAAAATGTTTGTATTGATACCTGGCAAAGATAGCTGTCCAGTAATTTTTACTCTCTCAGAGTAGCGTTGCCGTTGGAAAATGGGTTTTTAATCAGGTAATACATTTCACAGTCCCCTTTTTATCTAGGTGATATGAAAAATTCTCACCAGTGGAATGAGAGTGAAGTAATGGGTTTCATTCTTGAGAGGACTTTTTTTCCCCCAACAAATTCAAACTCATTTTATTGAAAATCATTGAGAAGCTATGAGCAGTGGTAGTAAGGAGGATGAATAAAACACAGGCTCTATCCCTTCTTCCTGTGGAGAAGACATTTAAACAACCAATTTGAAGTGATAGCAGAATGAAACCCAGGTGGATAGATAGGACAACCCCTTCTGCAGACTAGTCAGCCTCCCTCCTTCCCCAGCTGCTCCTCTCATTGTCCAAGGAGCTCATGAGCAAAGGTTTGTTTTTTTTGTTTATTTGTTTTTTTGAGAAGACTTAAGAAAAAACTTAGGCTTTCTTCACTCTCTTTTTCCCCTTTTAAAGGCTGAATTAGAATATCCGAGATCTTCAGAACCACAAGATGGAAGGAGCTCGGATCCCTGAGTTCCATGTAAAGAAAGTCAACCACTGAGCACCAACACGTGCATGGACTGATACATTGTGATATATGATACCAACTAGCATTTACTTAGGTAAGACATCATGTTTTTTACCAAAATTGAGAAAACAAAATATTATTCAAGAGGGTGATATGTTTCAAAAATGGAAGAATTACCTGCTCACATCAGTAATTTACAATACCTACCTGACTCCTGCAGTGCTTTGAGTTTGAGAACCTTTCCCTTGATGAAACTATTCAGATCATTGGTTTCCCTGTAATTTCATCTTGGTCACCTTCTCTGTTACAGAGCAAATTTGATCATAACATTCAGAAAGTTGAAAGCAAAGTCTTAAAATTTTAGACAAAATGAAACGGCTTGAGAAATCATTTTCAAGCTTTTTGTATTCATTATTTTATCTATGGAATGCTGTAATGTGTAATGAAATTAAGGATTGATAGAATTGAAGGCTTTTTTTGTGTGTGTGTGTGGTACGAGGGCCTCTCACTGCTGTGGCCTCTCCCGTTGCGGAGCACAGGCTCCGGACGCGCAGGCTCAGCGGCCATGGATCATGGGCCTAGCCGCTCCGCGGCCTGTGGGATCCTCCCAGACCGGGGCACGAACCCGTGTCCCCTGCATCGGCAGGCGGACTCTCAACCACTGTGCCACCAGGGAAGCCCTGAAGGCATTTTAGAACCATCTAACCTTGCCCTCTATATCCAATGTGTGGATTCTCCTCTCAGTTGTTATATTTGAGTCCCACTTTTTTTGTAAGTACTTACATTGATGGGAGCCTCCTTACCACACAAGACAACTTTATCTAAGTTTTTCTCGTTAGAACTTTCTTTATTGTTTTAGATAAAAATCTGTCACCAATACCTACCGCTGACTACAAGAAATTCTGTTCTCAAATGTCCGTGAAGTCACATAGGATAAGTCTGATTTCTCCTCCATGTACCCATACAATAGCTCTTTGGTTATTGGAAGATAACTGCTAAATGTCATGTCCACTACCCAATCTTAATTTTTCCAGACCAAAGATTCTGTTTTTTCCATTGTTACTCATATTTATTATGCTATCACAATCCTGGTTGGCGCCTCTAGAAATACTCCGTGAACTTGTAGGAATATTATTAATTATAGCCTATTTTTATTATCATTTTTCATTTGCTTTGGGTTATCCTCATCAGACAGTTGAAACATATTTGAACATGTTGTCAACCATATACCCTATATTATTCTGGTAAGTACAGCCCACTGTTTGCTATTTGTTGTTTGGTCAGTACAGCCCACTGTTTGCTATTTGTTGTTTCAGCCTAATTTATTAATCCTTCATCTGTCAGTTTGAAATCTTTCTGAAGCTTTCCTACTATTAATACTTAAAAGTTTACAGTTTCTGCAGTTTTGGTCTGAGGAGAAAATTGATTTGATTTCCATGGGAACTTATATGTTTATTCTTTAAGCTTAAACTGAAATTTATAAGCGATTCGGAGGCAACCTCAGATTTAGGATTTTTTTACTGCCATTTTTTGAACAGATAATTATTTTACTATTTCTTCTTCATATTTTTAAATTACCATTAGGTTCCTGCATTTCTAAGTGTAATTTCTTATGGAATTTTTAAGCTTTGTATAGTCTTAACTTTGTTCAATTTGAGGAAAAGACCATTTTGTTTTTCAAAATATCTAATAGGATGCTTCATGGTTGTGATAGTTCACAAAACTTAATGAAATTAAAAAAATGAAACTCATTTTATAACTATACAGACTTTCCTAAAAGAGAAACCTCTTGTCTTATCTAGCTCAGACAACTTATTCTAGATTAGTAGACTAATATTGAAGTTTCTTCAAACAAATATAGGTATTGTAGTCCAGTTTAAAACTCTACAGTACATATCAAGCTTCTTTTCCCTTCAAGGGTTTCCCATTCCTTCTTCGTGATTTTAATTTCTTAAGGTGCGAGAAACCTGTATGGTGTTGGTAGGAGGGGGAATGGGGGTCTGTGTATATGTGTGTATATGTGTATATGATTGCCCATTTGTTAGTACTGGGAGGTAACCCAAATAGTCCAGGAGAGCTTTATGCTGGCTCCAGCTGCTAGTGACCTGAAAGGGTTTGGTGATCAGTTTTTAATGCCCTCATAGCACAGTGACCATAGTGCTGGCTCTATAGTGTGTCATACTGGGTAGTTGGGGTGCTCAGCTGGGCCTCCATGAAATTTCATGGCATAAGTGGTCCTTTGACCTTCACCCAGAGACTCTTCCACACAATTCATGCCAAGGTCCCTCTTGGGGACTTGTGGATTGACTAATGTGCCCAGCTAACATTTGTAGCCTCTTCTAGGTTCACAGAAAATTTAGGATTCTCTTCTGTACCAAATGTAACTTCAGAGAAAACTGTGGTTGGCCCTTGCCCTTTCCACCCTAGACGTGCCTTTGCCCCATCCTTGTGATCTATCCCAGATGAATTTGCAGGTTCTACTGTTAAGCAGCTCCAGGCAAGGAGTGGTTGCTAGTTTTCTAGATTCTAAGCTCTTTCTCCAGTTTCAAGGGAGGGATTTTTTTTGTGGTTCTTTCTCTCTCCCAGTAAGCACCCAGGAAACTGCTAAGGTGAATTGCACTATTTCCCCTCCATTTCCTGTTCATTTTTTACAGCTAGAGAAACACACCAACTTTTCAAGTTTGAATATCTTTCCCCAGTCTCAGCCCGATGAGCTGTTTTTCAAGCCAGGTAGTTTATGCCACCCTCATTTATTGGTTGTATGTAGAGGAGATGGAAGGAAGTATGAGGATGTGGTCAATATATGGCACAAGTTGAAGCCACATCTATCAATCAGTTACATGCATTTATGAGACACAAGATGCTACTAAAAAACTGATGGGTCATGATGAAATCAAAGAGGAAATCAGAAAATACCTCAGGACAAATGGCAATGAAAAGAAAATCTTACAAAATCTTTGGGATGCAGCAAAAACAATTCTGAGAGAGAAGTTCATAGTGATACAGGCCTTCCTCAAGAAATAAGAAAAATCTCAAACAACCTAACCTACCACCTAAAAGAATTAGAAAAAGAACAAACAAAACACAAAGTGAGCAGAAGGAAGGAAATAATAAAGACCAGAGAGAAAATAAATAAAATAGAGTTTAAAAAAAACAATAGAAAAGATCAGTAAGACCAAGTGCTGGTTTTTTGAAAGGATGAACAAAATCTGCAAACCTCTAGCCAGGCTCACCAAGAAGAAAAGAGAGAGGTTCCAGATAAACAAAATAATTAAAAAAGGAGAAATAACAACCATTACCACAGAAATACAAAAAATCATAAGAAAATACTATGAACAATTATATGCCAGCAAATTGGACAACATAGAAGAAATGGAGAAGTTTCTAGAAACATACAGCCTGCCAAAATTGAGTCAAGAAGAAACAGATAATTTGAACAGCTGAATCACTAGAAGTGAAAAAGAATTTGTAATAAGAAAAACTTCCTGCAAACAAAAATCCAGGACCAGATAGCTTCACTGGGAAATTCTACCTAACATACAAAGAACGTATACCGATCCTTCTCAAACTCTTCCAAAAGACTGAAGAGGAGAGAACACTCCCAAAGTCATTCTATGAAGCCACCGTCACCCTGATACCAAAACCAAAGACGTTACAAAAAAAGAAGATTATAGACCAGTATCCTTGATGAATATAGATGCAAAAATCTTCAACAAAATACTAGCAAACTGAATCTGACAACACATAAAAAGGATCATACACCATGATCAAGCTGGATTCATTCCATGGATGCAGGATGGTTCAGCATACACAGATTAATCGCTGTGATATACCACATCAACAAAAGACAAAAACCACATGATCATCTCAATAGATGCACAAAAAGCATTTGATAAAATTCAACATCCATTCATGATAAAAACTCTCACTAAAGTGGGTATAGAGGGAATGTATCTCAACATAATAAAAGCCATTTATGACAAACCCCCAGCCAATGTGATACTCAGTAGTGGAAAGCTGAAAGCCTTCCTACTAAATTCTAGAACAAGACAAGGGTGGCCACTCTCACCACTTCTGTTTAGCATTGGAAGTCCTAGCCACAGCAGTCAGACAAGGAAAAGAAATTAAAGGTATACAAATTGGAAGGGAAAGGTAAAATTGTCATTATATGTAGATGACGTGATAGTCTATATAGAAAACTCTAAAGACTCCACACAAAAATTATTAGAAGTAATAAATGAATTCAGCAAGGTAGCAGGATACAATATTAATACACAGAAATTTGATACATTTTTTTCACTAACAATGAAATATCAGAAAGAGAATGTAAAAAAAAAAATCCCATTTAAAATTGCATAAAAAAATACCTAGGAATAAGCCTAACCGAGGAGGTGAAAGACTTACATGTTGAGAACTATAAAACATTGATAAAGGAAACTGAAAATGGTTCAAAGAAATGGAAAGATGTCCCATGCTCTTGGATTGGAAGCATTAATATTATTAAAATGGCCATACTACCAAAAGCAATCTACAGATTTAAGCGAGCCCTATCATATTACCCATGATATTTTTCATAGAACCAGAACATATAATCCTAAAATTTATATGGAACCAGCAAAGACCCAGAATTTTCAAAGCAATCCTGAGGAAAAAGAACAAAGCTGGAGGCATAAACTTTCCAGGCTTCAGACAGTACTACAAACCTACAGTAATCAACACGGTATTGGCACAAAAACAGACATATAGATCAATGGAACAGAATAGAGAGCCACAGAAATAAATCCACACACCTACACGCTCAGTTAATCTTCGATAAAGGAAGCAAAAATATACAATGGAGAAAAGACAGTTTCTTCAGCAAGTGGTATTGGGAAAGCTGGACAACCTCATGTAAATCAGTGAAGTTAGAACACTCCCTTACCCCATATACAAAAATAAACTCAAAATGGTTTAAAGACCTAAATATAAGACATAATAGTATAAAACTAGAAGAGAACATAGGCAAAGCATTCTCTGGCATAAATTGTAGCAGTATTTTCTTAGATCAGTCTCCCAAGGAAAAAAGAAATAAAAGCAAAAATGAACAAGTGGGGCCTAATCAAACTTAAAAGCTTTTGCACAGGTGGCCAGCAGGCATATGAAAAGGTGCTGAACATCGCTAATTATTAGAGTAATGCAAATCTAAACTACAATGAGGTATCACCTCACACCAGTCAGAGTGGCCATCATCAAAAAGTCTGCAAATACATGCCAGAGAAAGTATGGAGAAAACTCCTAAACTGTTGGTGGGAATGGAAATTGGTGCAGCCACTGTGGAAGACAGTATGGAGGTTCCTTAAAACACTAAAAATAGAGTTACTGTATGATCCAGCAATCCCACTCCTGGGCATATATCTGGAAAAGATGAGAACTCTAATTCTAAAAGATACAAGCACCCCAGTGTTCATGGCAGCACTATTTACAATGGCCAAGAAATGGAAGCAACCTAAGTGTTAATCCCCAGATGGATACAGAAAATGTGGAGTGTGTGTGTGTGTGTTTACACACACACACACACACACACACACACACACACAAAATGGAATGTTACTCAGCCATAAAAAAATAATGGAATACACTGTATTGCCATTTGCAGCAACCTGGATGGACCTAGAGATCATACTGAGTAAGGTTAAGTCAGAGAAAGACAAATATTACATTGTGGAATCTAAAAAATAATACAAATGAATTGATTTACAAAACAGAAACAGACTCACAGACAGAAGACAAACTTAAGATTCCCAAAGGAGATGGTGGGGATAGGGGGGATAAATCAGGAGTATGGGATTAACAGATAAACACCACTGTATATGAATTAGAGAAACAACAGGGGTTTACTGTATAGCACAGGGAACTATATTCACTTTCTTGTAATAGCCTATAATGGAAAAGAATCTGAAAAAAAAAGTGTAACTGAATTACTATGCTGTATACCTGAAACGAACACGGTATTATAAATCAACTATACTGCAATAAAAAGAAATAGTTTCTGTGATTCCTATATTCTGTTCATTAGCTTTTGACGACCTTCTTGCTACACAAATCTAGGCAGCTCTTCTACTCAGTTTACATACTTATTTTAGCAAGGTAGAAAAGATTGTGTAATGGCTACAGTAAAATCATCAACTTGATTTCCTCCATTTGATTCAGGCAGTATTTAGACTTTGCCTCACAGCTGCATTTAGTAAACAGTTTTACATTTTTCAAAAAAAATGTTTATTTGAATGGATTGTCATGCCATTTGCCTTAAATTTATTTCTCAATTCAGTCAAAATGTTCAATTGTAGCTAGCTAGCTAGATATGTTCCTTCATCCAGGAAAAATGTAGCATATAAAATCACTGGAGTATCCTTAAGTTGACTTACTTCTGTATTTCAACACCATCACCTTCAATTCAATGTGTTTCACTATATATTTTTAGAAAGAATTGAGTCAAAGCCTTCTAATCTAAATGTTTTCTCCGGATATTAAAGAAAAATATTATTTTAAAAATAAAAAAAAAAAAAAATCAAGTGAAACACTTTTATTAAAACCACACTTACATCTGAATTTCCTGAATTTGAAAGTTCATGAGGGATTATGCCCTTTTTAGTATGAAAGGAGTTACAATCTAGAGGTGTTTTGGTCAACTTTGTATACATAATAATTCAAACACTCCCAAAACTGGTTTGGTGCAACCCGTCTGCTTTTTTTTACTACTTGTTACTACTTGAATTATTCTAATCCCTGTCATTTATCTACTGATTATATTATTATTTTATGGCATTTATTATGCCAAAGGAATAACAATTAAAACATGTCAAATGATTTCCGTGAAGAATATTCTGGCCAGCCCCGAAGAGAACTCATACCATATTAGAATTCTCTCAGTTCCACAAACATGCCAAACTCTTTCATTCTGTGGGGACTTTTGCTACCCCTCTCTTGGGATTGCCTTTCACCAACTCTCTGCCCTGGTGATTCTCTCATATTGTACCAGAAATGTTGGATCAGTCCAAGGCATTCATGATTACTAGGATTAGATTCATCCCATTCAGTATGTAGAGGTTTCAGAGTGCTATGATATGAACCATTGGTGTATCCTTTGTCACTTTGTGGCATAAACATCTAGATCAGTTTTATGTAGAGATTTGTTTCAGATTGTCTGCTGTTTCTTTGTTCCTCTATCTTGTTTTCTAAAGTGGGAAGCATATTAAATACTCTTCCAGAAGATGAGGCTGATGAGTTCAGTGGGAACATAGACAGCTGAAAAGAAGAGTTGCTCTTTCATATGGTCATTGCCAGGAAAAAGCTCCTTAAAACCACTAAAAATAGACTCATCATATATTCCAGTCTGTGGAGTAACATCATTTTGTGATCCTGCTAAGATTAGGGAAACAGTGTAGCAGTGATTCCTTTGAAACTATTGACAGAAGAATTTGGCATAGAATATTTAAATTATATCTATGACAAGGCACTTGGTATTCATGCCTAGAATCTGAATGTGAATTGTAAATATAGTTATAATAAAATAGTGTTTACACATTTTACTGTACAACTTTTACTGATAAATAAACTATGGACTTAGTTTTGGAATCAGTTCTTTGGGTCAGGCTATTTATTGCTCATTAACAACAATAAGAGACAAAGTCTTGACTTGGAATATATGTTATTATATGTATGACTATGTTAATCTCTCTTTCTCTTTGTGTTTGTAAATATATATTTAATATCCTTTAAGCAATATTTTTGAATTAGTATTTCGCATGTGTTTTTATATCAGCCTCTTAACTATTTAAAACGCCAATACACTTATCTAGAGTTATATGACAATGTCAATAGTAGGGTAAACAAAGCCATTGCAAGTTCCTAGTGATCTGCACATTACTTTTTTTTATACTGAATTTTGCATATCTGATATCTCTTCGGCTGTTCCACCAAAATCCTAGTAATTAGACATGAACAAGGCATCTTGTTCATAAAATCACTGGCTTGATTTTATGATGAAAATTAATCAGTGATGAACGTTTGTTCAATTTCTCTCCCATATAGGGTGATTTCCTTTAGTATATTTTCTAGCGACTCAGGTTATTGCAGCTATATTATTTAAAGGAGATAGTTGCTACCATCCCCAGAAGAAAATGTTTTCTGATGCAAGGTGTGAAGTAGAAAGATCATATAATTTGAGTTGGAACTTCTGGGTTCCAATTCCAGCTTAACTGATGATTAGCAGAGTAGTCATTTAATTATCTGTGAAATGAGGATGATAACGGTATTTCACAAATTTGTAGAAGGGGCCAAATGAAATGTTGAATAAAAAAATATTTGGTAAAGTGCTAGGCATAAATTAATGTCATCAGTTATTTGGCTTATATCTTTTCTGTGTCCCATCAAATGGAATTTTATAGAATACTTCGTTAACAAGGGTGATTTTGCTACCAAAGGGGGGAAGAATTGGTTCTTGGGAGAGGTGAAAAAAATCTTACTCTTTTTTTTTATGTGTAAAACACATATATAAATACAGCACATAAATAGATATACAGTATATCTGTGTTTTTAAAATTTTATGAGGAGTGTAATTAGGGAAAAAAGTGCCTAGGAAGGCTCTTTAGGGGGTGATAATACCAAAAAGGGTGAGAAACATGACTTCATAGTGTTATACAGCAGGCATAAATCTCAGTCTAGGAATTTGGTGAGGAAGAAACATAACTTCTTGTTTCTTGTTCTCTGTGAGCAAACTTGTTCTTTGTTTTATGCTCACCTTCTGCCAGGAGGAATAAAGGTAATCTGAGAAGTTCAGGGTTTCATTTCCCTCCCTCCTTCCATTCCTGGAATCAAGTCTGTGTGCTGGGGAGCTTATGTAATAACAAGGTTTGGGGACTCTGACTCTGCCTTGAATTCTAAGATCTCTGTGGAGTTAGTTCTCTCTCTCAGCTACTTTTGCACCTCTCTAATGCACAGGTCAAAGCTGGCTGCTTCCTTGCTACTTTAGAACTGCAGAAAACTTGGTAGAGTTCTCTGAGGCCTTCTGCCTAGATCCTCCCTCCAGATATTTCTGCCCTGTTCCCCTTTTTGAACATGAGGAATTCATATATTTTGTCCATGTTTTGGGCTTTATCCAAATACAGAAGCCAAGAATTCCTATATATTTAGATTCCTCAAAACTTCACTGATTTCTCTGTTACCACTACCCCACCCCATGTTTCAGCCCAGGGGTAGATGGTAGGGTGGGGTAGGGTATACGCAGTATACATCCCTTTGGAAGAACTGTCTCAAAGCTAGTATCCCTTCCAGGTGTTTTAGAAATGTATTTTGAAGCTTAAAGGAAAAAAACTTCTTTGTATTAATACCCTTGTTGTAATAACCATATCCTGATGAAATAGCTGCGTTGTGGTATTATTTAATGGGGGGAGGGCCACGATATAAAATGGAAGTGTGTGGATAATGGCTGTATGCAGGGAACATGTTAGACTTTATTAAAAAAATATTTCAGAATGTTTCTCTCACTCTGTTCATTCATCATATAGCAAATTATTCTTTTTTAAACAACAGTATTGAGATATAATTTACATATATATAAAACTTATCCATTATGTGTACAGTTGAAAAATTTTTAGTAAATTATATTAGAGTTGTGCAACCATTCAGTTTTAGAACATTTTCATCACTCAATAAATTCTCAAAAGCCTGTTTTAAGTCTATCCTTGTGAGATTTTACTGCTAAATAGTGTTCTGTTTTATGGATATACCACATTTTATTTATCCACTGATCATTTAATAGACATTTGAATTGTTTCCAGCTTTTGGCTATGATCAGTGACTCCTGTGAACATTCACATGGAAGTCTTCATGTGGACATAAATTTTCATTTCTCTTAGGTAGATTTCTAGGAATGGATTTACTGATTCATATGTTAAGTTTATGGTTAACCTTTCAGAAAGTACCAAACTGTTTTCCAAAGAGTGGTACTATTTTACATTCCCACCAGCACATATGAGGGTTCCAGTTTCTTCACATCCTTGTCAACACTTGGTATTGTATGTCTTTTGATTATAGTCATTTTGGTGTGTCTATTGTCATATGTCATTGTGGTTTTAATTTATGGTTTTAGTTAACAACTAATGATGTTGAACATCTTTCATGTGTTTATTAGCCAGTAATATGTTTTCTTTAGTGGACTAGCTGTTCAAGTCTTTTGCTTATTTTTTAATTTTGTTGTTTGTCTTTTTTTATTATTGAGTTATATGATTCATTATATATTCTGGGTACAAGTCTTTTCTTATTTTTATTTTATTTTTTATTTTTTAATTTTTTGGGGGGTGTACAAGTCTTTTATCAGATATATAATTATCAAATACATTCTCTCTCTCTGTGGTTTGTCTTTTCAGTTTCTTAATAGTGTCTTTATAAGAATGAAAGTTTTTAATTTCAATGCAGTCCAGTTTGTCAGTGATTTTTTTAGTGGCTTGTACATCTGTTGTCCTGTCCAAGAACACTTTCCCTAACCCAAGGTCACAAAGATTTTCTCATATATTTTCTTCTAAGAGTTTTATAGTTTTAGCTCTTATATTTCAGTCTGTGGTCCATTTCGATTTAATTTTTGTATATGGTGAGATATAGGGTCTAAATTTTATTTTTATTTTATTATTTGCAAATGTATTTCCAATTGTCCTGGTACCATTTTTTTAAAAAAATTATCCTTTCTCCATTGAATTGACTTTGTGGCACCCTTGTGGAAAACCAATTGACTGTAAATGTAAGGTTTTATTTCTGGAATATCAGTTTTGTTCCATTGATCTATTCTATCTGCCTGTCATTACACCAGTACCACATTATCTTAATTATTATAGCTTTATACTAAGGTTTGAAATCAGGTAATGTAAGTTCTTCAATATTCTTCTTTTTCAAAATTATTTTGGCTATTCCAGGTTCTTTGTATTTCCATATCAATTTTAAAATCAGCTTGTCAATTTCTACAGGAAAGATTGCTGGGATTTTGATAACAATTATGATGAATCTACAGACAAATTTGGGGAGATTTTCAATCTTAATATTGAGTCTTCCAATACATGAATATTGAAATTTTCTCTTATTATTTTGACTTTCTTAATTTCTCTCTACAGTGTTTTATAGTTCTATATTTACAAAATTTTAATTACTTTTGTTAAGTTTATTTCTAAGTATTTTATTCTTTATTGCTACTATTGTATATGAAATTTTTTCTTTTATTTTCATATTGTTCACTGGTCATGTTAATTTTGATTACTCAAGACCCCTGACTCCCATCCTAAAACTCCCTATTAAAGTCTCTGGCTAGTTCACTAGTCTGTTGTTTACCTCATACAGGACTGTAACCTTAGACTAGCGGAGCTGCTGTCTGTCACTCTGCCTCCCACCAGGGTCACCGCTTTAAATGTCAACATCTCATATCAAAGGAACCCATTCTGGGGGAATGGGCAAAGCTAAATGATTGTTTTTGACAGTTTTGTCCAACTATGTAGTTAGTTTTCTGTCAGGCTCAAAGTTGGAAAAAACTTATTTTTCTATTATTTTTTCTCTACATTTATTTCAGGATTTAAAACGTTGGCTATTTTATACTTAGCAACTCTTACTTTTTGTTGTTGTTTAGAACTTTATATCAGAATCAAGTGGTTATACATATTATTTTTACTAAATAAAACCATTTCAAAAATGTGTTTTATTTCTTATATATGATTTTGGATATTTTGTAGTATTTGAAAGATGAAAGTAGTAACTAATGAATAACCAAAAGTAACTACACACCAAAGTCACTCACTATTAATTAGGTGATGTCATTATTATTTAAAAAAAATTTTTTTTATTGGGGTTTAGTTGTTTTACAATGTTGTGTTAGTTTCTACTGTAGGTGAAGTCATTATTAATATAGCTTGGGTAGTGTGGCATTTTTCAATGGTTTATTTTTCTTTCCAAAGTTTCAAATTTGCTATTCCACTTCAGTGTTTAAAAAGCTGTCATAATTTCAGTATTTATTCTAAAAATGAGGATTTTCAGGTTCTTAGCTGTATAATTGATTCATTATATGACTGTGTTCCAAAATCTACGTACATGGATACGGATACTAAGCCAGAAATATTTACACAAGTTTTAGTTTACTTCAGTATTTTCATTCATTGAGATTAACAATTTATACTATTGTATAACCTTTAGGCCAAAGTTTTGAATTCTAGGGATCATAATAAATAAAATAATTTGCTTTATTCTTGACTAAATTAAGTACTTTGAATGTAGATATCACATTCTTTTAATAATAATACTCTAATAGTATTCTTCACAATACTTTACATAAGTAAATTCAGTGTATGCATTCTCCACCCCACTCAGCCCCCCAATGTGAAAGTATCACATCGCATTATTAAAAAATTCGAAACAAAAGATAAAGTTGAAAGTACCTAGATATTAAGATAAATATATAAAACCAATAGCTTTTCCCCCATCTAATCAAAAGATATTTATTCTCTGTCTACATTGTACAACTAACTAAACTAGATGCTGGTGTGATGGTAAACAATAACAAGCATTATTCCTGTGCTCAATGGAGATAATCAACAAATAATGAACAAATAAATAATTCAAATAATTTGACTACTACAAAAGGAATTATCTGGATGAAGCAACAGAAAATAATGGGAAAAACTACTTTGATAGGATGGTTCAGAGGAAGGGCTTTTGACTTTTTCTCCCACTGTTTCACTATTTTCTATTTATTTTTTATTATTTAAAATAAGTTTAAGTAAGTTTGGAATACTTTCAAACTTACAAACATTGCAAAAATAAGTACAAAGAACACATGTATGCACTTTCTCAGATTTGTATATTGCTAATATTTTATAGCATTCTATCATGTTCTCTAAATCTGTCATCTACACCTATCTATCTATCCATCTGTATCTAACCATCTAGCTCTCTTCATCATTTGTTTTTCTGAGTCATTTAAGGCCCATTTGTCACGGGCCATTTAACCTAAATAGTTTAGTGTGTATTTCTCAAGAAGAATAATATTCTCATATATAACCATAGTACAGTTATCAACTTGAGTAAAGTTAACATTGATGAAACACTTTTATCTAAACTAGTATTTCTATTCCTATTTTGTCAATTGACCTAATACTGTCCTATGTCCTAATACTTTCCCTCTACTTCTAGTACAGGATCCTGCCTAGGCTCATATAGTATATTTAGTTGTCATGACTCTTTCACGTCTTTTTTTTTTAAAGTAAATTTATTTATTTTTGGCTGCATTGGGTCTTTGGTGCTGTGCATGGGCTTTCTCTAGTTGTGGTGAGTGGGGGCTACTTTTCATTGCAGTGCGCGGGCTTCTCATTGCAGTGGCTTCTCTTGTTGCAGAGCATGGGCTCTAGGCACACAGACTTCAGTAGTTATGGCATGAGGACTCTATAGCACAGGCTCAGTAGTTGTGGCGCACGGGCTTAGTTGCTCTGCGGCATGTGGGATCTTCGCGGACCAGGGCTTGAACCCGTGTCCCCTGCATTGGCAGGAGGACTCTTAACCACTGTGCCACCAAGGAAGTCCAGGGAAGTCCTCTCTTAACTTCTTTTAACCTGGAACATTTCCACAGGTTTTTCTTTTCTTTTATGACATTGACATTTTTGAAGAATATAGTCCCTTCCTTTTTTTTTTTAAACAATATTCCTTACTTTGAATTTGTCTGATGTCTCCTCATGATCAGATTCAGATTATGTATTCTCAGTCAGAATATGTCATAGGTGATATTGTATCTTTTACAGGCCATTGCATCTGGAGGTACCCCATGTACATCTGCCCCACATTGGTAATACTGATTTTGATCACTTGTGGAGATAATTTCTCTATTTTGCAATAACTGTTTTCCCTCCTTATAACAAATAAGCAGGGACTACCCTGGGGGTCCAGTGGTTAAGAATCCGCCTTCTAATGCAGGGGATGCGGGTTTCATCCCTGGTCAGGAAACTAAGATCCCACATGCCATGGGGCAACTAAGCCTACTGCTCTAGAGCCCACGTGCCACAACTAGAGAGACTGTGTGCTGCAACTACTGAGCCTGCACGCTCTAGAGCCCATGCACCACAAATAGAGAGAAGCCTGCACACCGCAATGAAAGATCCCGCATGCTGCAACAAAGATCCTGCGTGCCACAACTAAAACCTGACACAGCCAAATAAATAAAAATAAGTATTAAATCCCCCCCCACAAAACAAATAAGCAGTCCGTAGGACTGCTTATTTGTCTTGTGGGGGGGGATTTAATACTTATTAGACCATGCAAATATCTTTCTTCTCAGCAAAATATTTTCCTGCATTTAGCTTCCATTAACATTTCTTTCCTGGTTCAGTCTTTACTGAGATAGTTGCAAAATAATGATTTTTTTCCCCCTCCACTGCTCCCTCCATATTCTTCAGTCAGTGCTTGTCATTCTCCTATAAGCAAAACCCATCCTCCTCCTCCATTTAATTATTTATCTGATTATTATTGGTGTGGATTTGTCAATTCCTATTTTTCAATGGTTTATAATTCATTACTGAACTTAATATTGGTGCTCAGATTGTCTCAGATTTGGCAAATAGGAGCCTCTTCCATCTGGTTCCTGTGTCCTTATAACACACCCATCATTTTTTTTAAACTATTTTCTTACTGTCTGGCAGTACAGCTGTTCCAGACTCATCTAGTTACTACCCTGTTTTGTACCTAAAGTCAGTTCTTTCTCCAGAAACCATGGTCAATAGCCCTTACACAGTGAGAAACAACCAATTATAAGAAACATGGGCCATTCGACTCTAAGATCAGCATTTAGAATAAAAGTTACATGTAATCAAAATTACCCCCTGAAAATCCCTTAGGAAGACCAACATATCTTCTAAGTGCTAATTAAACCCAGGAAAACAGAGCAAAAAGACAGATTTCATCTTACCAGTTGAAAATTTGTTAAAACTTGAGACATTTATAACAACATGTTATGGTTCTAGATTCAGCAGGCATAGTACAGTAATAGGAAGGGCTAAAACAGAATAAACAGTGATTTTTTTTTAAAAAGGGTTTAAGAATCACTCATTAATTTATTATAGATTATTCATTGAGTAATGCAATATTTGACTTTTTCCTCTCATTGAACTGGATTCATTTAAATATATTAAAGAGTTAATGTCAAAAAGTAAATTTTAAAAAGAAGTTATATATGAACATTTGAACTCAGGATGACCAAGGACTTTTTAAGTGTAAAAGCAAAAGAAAAACACTCAAGTAATATTTATTGAATAGTTATTCATTTCTACAGATGTTTTACCTTTCTCTTGAATTACCTTCCAAAAGCAGATTATGTCACAAACCTTGGAATGAAAGATTCTAATAAAAAAAGAGAAAAGAATTTGTATATATCAGAAATGTCTCCATGAAGCCTGCACTTTCTGAACCTTGTTAGCTTTATATGTTCACTGTCACTTCGGCTCATTTTCCCTCTAGTGCCTAGCACAGTACCCGACACATGGTAGGGCCTGGATAAATATTTTCTGGGTGAATGAATCAACAAGATGAGGGAGTTGAAATAAATGACTTGTAAATGCCCTTCCAGCTGCTGGATTAAAATGAAGGCTTTCTGACTTCAAGCCCAGTATATTTTCTGTGTGTCATCTGAAGGTGACTTCGTTTGTATCTCTGCCCTGATATTGGCTGTGATGAGCATCTGCAAACGCATTTCATTAATTTGGGCCTTCCTTTGCTTGTCCTAGCATTAGTTTATATGCACATCCTCTAATGGACAGAATGCTAAAGTAGCCTGAGGACCAATTTATTATTTCAAAGAAAATGTGATTTTAAGCCTCCTTCAGATTTCTGAATATCTTGTGCACTCACACCCTTGGGGTGACTGAAGTCTGGAGAAAGAAAAAAGATTGGAAATTACTTTGGAACCCTGGGAGCATGAATGTTACCAGTTTCCGTTCTTTAGTAGCTGTTAGTAATGATAATGAAGAAAAAGAATAAGGCTGCCAGCTTGGGCCTGAGGAAATGCACTGGGAAGCTCCAGGCTAGCAGTGGTTCCTAAAAAGATGTTAATTTGAAGGAAACTTTATAAAATATCCACAATGAAAATATTTCACAGTTCTTTTTTGTATATGAACAGATGAATAATTACAATAATAGTTATTGACTACTATTTTTTTTAAAAATACTGTTTTCTCAGGTTAGACTAAATGTGAGAGATTCTATCTAGTATTTTTTTTTTTGCACACTGCCATATCTGGCTTATATTATTCATATATAATTTCTGTATTTGAGAGGATACCACAGGACATGTGCATAGGTGTATGTTACCTTTCCATTATAAAAGCCTAATGCTGTGAATACTAAAATAATATTGCCAGTATTATACTATTGAATTTTTACAACAAAACTGCTGGGAAGGATTGTTGTGCCCCTTTAATAAGTGAGGAACCTGGGTCACACAAAGCTCAGGCAGCTTGTCCAAGGAACACACATCTGTGAAATAGCAAAGCCAGGGTTTATATCCAGATCTGCCTGTCTTTGCAGCATGGCTGCCCTTGACTTCTCATGGGGTTATGAATTCAGGCTAATTACCCAAATGTATCGAACATGAGTAATTTTTTTTTTTAGGTATAGAAGCCCTCATCCCCACATATTCTCTGTGTGCTTGTTATTGGCCATATAATTATAAATACACACACATCCCTGAGTGGGGAAAAGAAAAGAAAGGAGGAATACTGGCTATAAAACAGTAGGATACCTAAAAAAGATATTTTTAACATGATTACCTGATGTTGCTAGAATATAGAAACTCATGAGTTATAAAATTGATTTTCAGTTAATTTTATGTTAACTCAGATCTTTCAGCTCCTGGCTTAAAACCTGAAATAGCTTCCGTTGTAGGCAGAATAGTGTCCCTCCTAAGATTCCATATCGTAATCCCTGGATCCTGTGAATATGTTACCTTATTTGGGAAAAGGGACTTTACAGATGTGATTAAGTTGAGGATCTTGAGATGGGGAAATTATCCTGGTGGGCCCAATGTAATCACTTTATAAAAGTGAAAGAGGGATATCGAAGAGTCAGAGTGAGAGAATGTGACATTGTAGTGATGGAATTTCTGTAAGGGGTGCACGTGCTAAGAAATATGAATGTGGGCAACCTCTGGAAGCTGGGAAAGAAAAGGAAATGGATTCTCTCCTAGAGTCTCCAGAAGGAACACAGCACTGATAACCAATTTTGGTCTTCTGAACTCAAGAAGTGTAAGATAATTAATTTGTGTTGTTTTAAGTTTGAGATAATTTATTAAAGCAGCAATAGGAAACTAATACAGCTTCCCACTGCAATTAGAATAAAATCCAAATTCCTCAGCCTTGTCTCTAAGCATCTTTAAGATCAAATCTTGCTCAGATCTCCTACCTTAAATCTGAACTTTGTGCTTTATGCTCTGCTCTCCACCAACACTAAACTGCTCAGAGTTGGCTTGTATAAATTCTTGCTTTCTCTGTCTTCTGGCCTTGCTTTTCTCTGCCTCAGCCTGTACCTTCTTCCCTCTTCTCTCTCACACCATCTCTTACCTACCTCAACCCCAATTCTACCCATACCACTGAAACAGGAGGGAAGTGGGCAGGGGACAACCTTTAAAAGAATGACATAGCCATAGTACATGACGAAAACTAATGAGAACAGACCAGGTCCAAGATGGTAGAAGATTCGACTTCCGGTAGACCCTGAGCCTCATTATATATGCTCATTGTAATACATTAGCATGCTAAATGACACAGCCACCAGCACTATGACAGTTTTGAGGCTAACTGTAAAAGGCCAAAAAGTGGGCAGTGGCCCAATTCCTGGAAATCTCTGCCCCTTCCCCAAAATAATTAGAATAATCCTCCCACTCAGCCTGTGAAATTACCCAGCCCATAAAAACTAACCACACCATATTTCGAGACCTCTTGCCTCTTACCTTCTGAGATGGCCCACACTGTGTGGAGTGTGTTTCTCTCTAAATCTGATTCTTACCTGTCACTTTGTCTCCGAATTCTTTTGCGACGAAGAAAGAACCTTAAATTCACCGAGAACACCTTAACTAATCAATACTTACATTCAGCTCAGGCATCATTACTGTAGGAAGCCTTCCCAGTATCTTCCTGTCTCTAAATAAGCACTCTCTTTATGCTTATGTGATTTATAAGAAATACATATTTGGTCATTCAGATGACCAAAACATATTTTTCATATATGTTTGGTCTTTGTACTTGGTTTCTGGCTCACAGCTCCTGAAACGCTTCGGATTTCCTGTGCTAAGAGCAATTAAAAATATGTTTTGTTATGTTAATGAGGTGAGTTTTGGAAAACCCCTAGGTAACTTAAAGGATGGGGGCTGGTTGCCTGGAGAACCAACCGTGCCAACCACATAATTAGAGAGTTGGAACTTTTCATTGCCTCCCCACCCCCTAAACACACAACACCTCTGGGAGAGGAGAGGGGCTAGAGATTGAGTTCAGTTGGCAGTGGCCAATGATTTAATCAATCATGCCTCCATAAAAACCCAAAAGGACAGGGTTCTGAGAGTTTCCGGGTTGGTGAACAAGTGGAGATTTGAGGAGATTGGCAAGCTCTGAGAGAGCGTGGAAGCTCTGTCCCCTTTCCCTATACCACCCTGCGTATCTCTAACATTTGGCTGTTTCTGAGTTATATCCTTTTTTTTTTTTTTTTTGAGGTACGTGGGCCTCTCAGTGTTGTGGCCTCTCCCGTTGAGGAGCACAGGCTCCGGACGCGCAGGCTCAGCGGCCATGGCTCACGGGCCTAGCCGCTCCGCGGCGTGTGGGATCTTACCAGACTGGGGCACGAACCCATGTCCCCTGCATCGGCAGGTGGACTCTCAACCACTGCCACCAGGGAAGCCCCCCTGAGTTATGTCCTTTTATAATAAATTGGTAATCTAGTGAGTAAATGCGTTTCCTGAGTTCTGTGAGCTGCTCTAGCAAATTAATCAAACCTAAGGAAGAGGGTCTTGGAAACCTCTAACTTATAGCCATTGGTCAGAAGTATAGGTAACAACCTGGGCTTGCAACTGGCCTCTAAAATTATGTGTGGGAGGGCAGTCTTGTAGGACTTGAGGGGGAGGAAAAATACTTCCCTCTAACTTTCTAGATTTTTCTGGCTGTTCTAAGAATTAAATTGACATGAGACAAATTAACAAGAGAAAATCAAATTGAATTTTGTACATCCTGGAACCCCACCCCACATATAAGAGAGGTTCAAAGACAGAAAGATCAGACCATTCTAAGCTAAGGAATGGTATAAGTTCCTGGGGCTTCCAAGGACTGGAGGGTAATTCCAGGACTATAAGAAGAAGAGCAGATGTTGGGTAATTAGATGTTTGCCCTGCCATATGGATGGGCCACTCAGAAAAAATTTATCTCTGGTAATAACTCTTTTTCTGGGAAAAACCCTCAATTAAATTCTTCTAGGTAGTTAGGGGAGGGGCAAAATTTTCCTCTTCAACTCACAGGGTCTCAGCTGCCTTTAGTTCAAAATAATCCTTATGCAAAAGTGGCACATTTGGGGGTGGCTCGTTTTGAACCCCATCAGACTGAACCCTTAACCTGTGGAAGCTAAGCTATCTCAGAGTTCATAATGTCAGAGTTGAGTTGAATTGTAGGACATGCAGTTGGTGTTGGTAGTATTGCTTGGTAGTGGTGGGGAAACCCTTCCCCCCATGAGTTGGAACTGGGATCTGGGCACTTTTACTCCCTTAATTCCACCTCCACCCAGTTGATCTTTATGATAGTATCTATCATACTGCATGAAAAAATCAATTTATACCTTTCATGGTTTTGTCCCATGGCCCAACACAGTGCTGCTGGTACATAGCCAATGCTCATGAAATGTTTTCTGAATTAATGTGCTCAAGAAGTTTGCAAACTGAAGGTAACTGAGTTATTTGTAAAGGAGGAAAGGCCTTTTTGAAACTAGTCCTGAAAAAAGCAGCTATAAATAAATAAATAGTTTGATTGTTAGCCTGTACACCTATCTGTGTCCTAGCACAACATTTATGCTCTTGATAGACATAATTTTAAGCTCTTATAAAGGGGAAGGTACAACATACCAACTCATAAGATGATCCACATTCTATAACTGTTTATACCTGAACTATGAATATATCACAACTGATGTATCCAAAATTTTCAGTATGTACAAATAACTATAGGACATTTATCACATATAGCTCTAAATTTCTTTTAAAAATTAATTTTCATTTTAGTAGTATAGACAGAGCTTGGACAGTTCCAGGAAGAAGTGAGAGCCCTTGTCTCTTCACAGTACTAGAGATGACTTCTTAAATAGGCTGGGAAATTAAGGGACCCTTAAGAAAGCTAGAATGCAATGAAAGAGAGGGTTTCACATAAGGGAAGGGTTAGGATCTGCCGGTGAAGACTTGCCATCGTCACACTTGCTACTCCAGAAAAGCCAAGGATAAAAGAAACCACATAGAAATTTTAAAAAATTAGTTTTCTGTTTGGACTGTTCAATTATACTAAGCCTATAGTTTCAGCTGGTAAGAACAATTATAATGAACAGATATACCCTGGAATTAGGGACAATTTATTTATCAGCTTTGCTTATCTGAGTCTGAGTTAGGTCCTCCAATGTTTGAAAAGCTTTGATGCCTCAACATGATGTCTGCCAAAGTGGTGTCTATAATGAGCAGCCAAATTCTGTGTATTTCAGGCACTTTCTTTTAAACTGCCTTTGAAAGAGACTGTCAAGTGTTGCATGCTGTATGTCAGTTAACACTTGGGGAGTGAAATTCACAAAGGGCACTTGTTATACCTTCACAACAAGGATATCTTTGCCAACACTTCAGAGCTATTTTAAGTTTTGGAGTTGTAAGTATCTCACTCTTAGAGGTGATAGTAGCTGACCCAGAACGCCTGGGTTTTAAGTGAGTTTGCACTTTCAAGACCTGCTGGCACACGTTGGTGTTTCAACTGCTTTGCATGCCCAAGGAATTGTGCCTTTTACTAATGTGGTTCCCTTTGTC
Organism: Orcinus orca; assembly: GCF_937001465.1. NCBI lineage: Eukaryota > Metazoa > Chordata > Mammalia > Artiodactyla > Delphinidae > Orcinus > Orcinus orca. The sequence continues at coordinate 58,002,426 of NC_064575.1, read as the reverse complement.
TATGAGGTTTAATAATAATGACAACAAAATAAACAATGATAAATAACATTTATTGATTGCTTAATTACCCAGCATTGTAAGCATTTATCTCTATGATCTCACTGAATATACATTAGAACCTAGAGGTAGGTATTATTATTACTCCCGTTTACAGATGAGAAAGTTGAGGCTCAGAAAGTTTAAGTAAAATGCCTACGGAAATAGAACATAAGTGGTGAAATTGAGTTTGCTCCCAGGATCACATGACTTGAGATCCTGGACTTTATATTTCTTTATTCTTAGAATACACAAATGGCAAAGGAAGAAAAAAAAAGTGTGTGTGGTTGGCAAGGTGGGGGTAGATGATATAAAAAGTACTTAGGTGCCAATTAAGTCATTTATTTCTCAGTATTCCTTAGTGGTATATTGTGTGTGTATGTGTGTTTACTTGCGTGTTTTTTTGTGTGTGTGTATGTGCATACTGTGTATGTTTTCCTATTTTCCAGTTTTCTTGGGTCCTCAAAAAGGTTGTGAGTACTGATAATGTGTGTTTTGTTCAGGTAACTTGAGGTACTTTTATATTTCTATGTCACTCTTATAATCCATTTTGTTGCTAATATTTGAAGAAGTCTTAGCTCCTGCAGATTGGAGCTGGGAATTTGATAGACAGTTCTTTACCCCACCTTGTTGCAAGTTGACTAGAGACTCACTTTGTACATTAGTGCTTTTGAGAATAATGGAAAAATAACGAAAAATCAAGGATAAATGCGGGGGGTCTAAAGACTGGGAAAATAAGCATCAAGCTCATTTTGGAGACAGTGGTGGATTGGCCTACACATTTCCCTCTGCTTTTCATTCATGTCATCGTTAATTGCTCTCTTCATTTGCTAAACAGATGAGTAGCAAGGAAGACAATAGAATTAAACTCCAAGGATGAGGTCCCTTTTTCCCAATTCCTCAGAGTTCCTTTCAGAATAGGGACATTTAATGATGGGAGGCCTCTTCTGATTATCTGGAGCCCGAGTATTTCTACCTCAGCAGTCATTGCTTTCAGCAAAAGAAGGAAATATTTGTAAAGCGGTAAAGATCAAGTTAATTGACCACTTTGAAGAGAATTAATCTGCCACAGGAAGAGGGAACACTTCAAATTTAATCTCTTCTGTGAAGAGTTATGCGATGAAGTGCTGGCAATGCACTGCCTTGCATTATTTGGAAGACACAAACTTTCTGTGCCCTTAGAGCTTAACAGTGCCTCTACAGACTCCTTGTATATTCTCTTCAAGTACCTGACTTATCGCTCCCTTGACCTGCTTATCCATGTTATTACTTTGCAGAACTGCTGTGATGTCTACCCATTCCTCTCTTCTTGGCTTTATGTTGCTAATTAGCTACCTAGTTAATCTTCTTGAGGTACAGATCTGATTAGGATATTTTGCTGCTCAAAAAACTTGAATGACTTACCTTTGTCTAAACAACAAAAGTCTGATTTTTCTGGCTTGACCTTCAGGACTGTCAGTGTACCTATCCAAACATTTTCTCTCTCTCCTCCCCAACTTCTTTGTTTTATTTATTGATTGTTTGTCTCTGTTTCTGTCTGAAAATTTGCTTCCCTGCAATGGAGAGTAAATTCCTCAAGGACAGGATTTTTGCCTCTTTTGTTTACTGCCGTATCTCCAGCACCAACAACAGTAACTGGTTCCAGGTAGGCACAGGATAAATTTATGCTGAACTGATTGAATGACTAAATGACCTTTTTTCACATTTCCTTGACCCTGTAACTTTATCTCTGCTCTTCTCCCCAAAAAAGGTTCAGGCTTTGTTCAGAACCTGTTAATAAACTAACAGTCTTGTTAAGCAACATCAGATTAGTCAGGATAAATCTCTCCCCTTTGTGAGTTCCAGCAAGTCTTTATATTCCAGCAGTTCTCGATCACATCATTTTGTCACTTTCATCTTTTAATTGTAATTATCTAGATGTATGTCTTATATATTATATTAAACTTAAAGCTCAGTAGAATAAAAAGCTTAATATATATCTACACATATTTATATACATCTAAATTATTTTTTATCTCCCTGTCTCCTCTCCTGCAGAAGGTTCTAGGATACTGCCTTTCATGTAGACACTCAGAAAAGCACTTGGTTAAGAATTTTATATTATAGTATCACTTATTATTTCATTAAAATAGTAAAATCCTTGCAGTGAAAGATATGTCTTTTAGTGCTCTTTTGTTATATCTCCCAGTCAACTGCAGGTTTAATGAAATAAGATGGGTTTCATTAATAGTCACTGAATTATTTATGTATACTGGTAAAGGACTATTACTCAGCATATTTGGAAATAAAAATCATTTATATAAACACCCATAGAATGTACAACACCAAAAGTTAACCCTAATATAAACTGTGTACTTTGGGTGATAATGATGTGTCAATGTAGATTCATCAGTTGTAACAACTGTACCACTCTGGTGGGGGATGTTGATAATGTGGGAGTGTGTGCGTGTTGGGGGGCAGAGAGTATATGTCAACTTTCTATACTTTGCCCACAGTTTTGCTCTAAAACGTAGATGTAGAGAATGGACTTGAGGACACGGTGGGAGGGTAAGTTGGGATGAAGTGAGAGTAACATTGACATATGTACACTACCAGATGTAAAATAGATAGCTAGTGGGAAGCAGCTGCATAGCACAGGGAGATCAGCTTGGTGCTTTGTGACCACCTAGAGGGGTGGGATAGGGAGGGTGGGAGGGATATGCAAGAGGGAGGAGATATGGGGATATATGTATATGTATAGCTGATTCACTGTGTTATACAGCAGAAACTAACACAAAATTGTAAAGCAGTTATACTCCAATAAAGATGTAAAAAAAACTGCTCTAAAAAATAGTGTATTTAAAAAAACAAAACCAAAATATTTATTTATATACCTTTTCCTTTACTGCTTGAGTATAGGAGTACAGAGATTGACGACACACATACACACTCTTTCATAGGAAATCAATATTTATCATAATAATGGCTAACATTTCTGATGCTGAGGCACATACCAGTCATCTTAAACACTTACATTGTGTGATGAGTAGGTTTTCATTTTTAGATAAAGCTTAGAAAAGCTAAATAACTTGCTCATATCAGCAAGCTATTAATTGATGGGTCTGGAACCCAAATTCTGGTAATCTGACGTAGGAGCTGAGCATCGTAAGTACTAGTCTGCTTTCAGCAAGCCATACAAGAAGTTGTCTGGGATTGTGTGCCTCTGCTTTGCCCTCTAACAACAAAACCTTTCTTTTAACACAAAGCCAAGAGGAGTGGAGGATGAGAAGGTAGTAAAATATATTTTTGCCTTTGGTTTAAACTTCCTATATATTCCAGGCAACAGAACAGAGCAACATTAACACTTACTTGGCTGAGGTTAATCTCATATTTATGTATTTCTGGAGAGGTTACAAAAAGGTGTTACAGCACTATCCCAATCTACACAATTTTTTTGTTTTGTTTTGCTGCTTCTCAAGTCTACATATTTAAATATTTTACTGTTTATAGGTACGACCTCTTAGGAAAAAACAAAAAACAAGGATAAATGAAGATCAATTTCCAGCAGGCACATTTATTTAATAAAATAGATGCCTTCTAAGTTATAAGCTCCAATTCCTAAGTTGGTTATTGTCCTCAAAGGCATGCTTCTTCAGGAAGGAACATGTTTTCCTTCAGGCTCCTCTCTTTGTTCCTACCGCACAAGGTAATAATCTATGCAGCGGAATCTTGGCTTTGGTGAGACTTTTCAAGATGTAATCAATTGTAAGCAATTGAAGATTTCTGAAAATGAGATTTTCATGCAGGCTTTAGTGAGTTAAACTCAGTTTCATGGTCTTGAAAGTAAATTATTGTGAGAGTTTCAATACAAGATTGCCAAAAAGAAACTGTAGAGTTGCCAGTGCCTACGTGGTTACCCCTTTTCTCTATTTTCCTTAACTGCTCCACATGGGAATATAATTATTCCTGCTATTGACATTTTATTACTGCTGGGTTTGAAGATGGATTTTTTCCCACAAAATCTCACTCCTTCAATAGGGACTATATGGATTGCCAACAAGAGGGTTCAGCAGGACCCTGTGAGCTCAGAGACCCATATGCACAGGCACCTGTTTCTCCTGAGATGTTACCAGTATCATTGGTGATAAGGAGCATGCTGCTTCCTAAAAAACCACAAAAGAGATTTTGCTTAGATTCTCTTGTAGGAAAAGAAGTTAGAGATTAGATGTACTGAGATTTTTTCAGCTCTGGGAAATTTATTTGTGTGTGTGTGTGTGTGTGTGTGTGTGTATATATATATATATCACTGCCTTCTTAAAATATGGCATTGTCTAAATTAAGTCACTCTATTACCCAAGTGCTATCTAGTTTTCAAATCTAAGTGTAAGCAGAGAGGGGTGACAAATAGATTCAAATATCCTCTTAATTTGAGTACAGAGATTGACAACCAAATGGAGGAAAGACTGAACCTATTGTATGATCCTAAAACTAATCTAAATTCTCCATCTTTTAAATATTTAGTATTTTCAGTGGTGTCCATACCTTCCAGAAATTAAAAAACAAAACCCCCAAACCAAAACAGGACTCTAGTTCTATTTATGGTTGTTCTCACTTCTCCAGAGCCAGAAAACACTAAAAGTATTGCTAAGTCCTACTTCTTTAACACAGTTCCTATAAAATGATAAATATTTAGTTAAACACAAAAGTGCTCATTTAGGTGTTTCAAATATACTGATATTTTGTCAACATAGAAGCCAAAAACTCTAGTTTTCAGTGGTCATAGTTTTAGAAGTCAGCCACACACCAGTAAACATCCATGTAAATTGAGTTTTGCCATTCATATACTAATTTATTTATTTGGTAAAATATATATTCAATGTTTTCTGTATGACAGGTGTTGTGCTTGTTACTGTATCCTGAATAGTGAACAAAGTAGATGTGATCCCTGCCCTCTTGGGACTTATACAGCCAATTGAAGAAAGCATTCTTTAAACAAAAATAAAGAAATGTAATTACACAAGGCTAGAAAATAAATGAGCAAGATTTAAGCACCTGTCATTGTATACAGGTAGATTTAGTAGCATTTCCCCCCTACTCCTTTATTAAAAACAGATATCCATTACCCAGAGTGAACATTTTGTTATGTGGCCCCACAGTATTATAATCATAAGTCATTTTTCTGTCACCTTCATCCTCTCTATAAGCCTCCACAAGTGTTTTGTGTGTTGACCTTCCCTACTTTCCCAGATGATCAAGGAAATTCTCACTCAAACAACAAGATGTGAATAGTCAAATCAAAATGTGCTTTTGACTGGTCAAGGCTGATGTTTCTTTGACCGGCTGCCCAGTTTTCATGTTGAGTACTACATGTATCTCTGCAAATTGTCCTCCTCTATTCACCTCTTCATGGTCCACTTTGTCACCTGCCATCATCTGCTTTCTTCCCAGAGATTTTCTTCCCATCAGCTTTCCCTGCTAGTCAGTTTTTTTCCTGTTTCTAAACATATATCCCAATGTCTGGCATGATCTTCACACTTTTCCCAGTCACCTTACTCAGTTAAACCTGTCTATTTGGCAGACAAGCACTTTGGAACTTCATATCTACTCTTTCTCATGCCACTGACGTATTCTTTTTTTGGCATACAAATGTCAACAGGTAGGATCAAATGGAAAGAGGCCTGAAAGGTTAATTCTCCCGTATCAGCACCAATTATAGGAAATGTATTTACAGAGTTACAGCTAAGTGGAGCTCATCGAATGAGCTGTGGTCTGTAACAACTATTAAATGAGAACATTTCTATCACAATGAAGACAAAGTTAGGTTGTTTCAGTGTTATGAGTCGCTGGGTGAAGAGCAGAGCAAGTCAAGTCTTTGTCCCCCAATAAGAGCCCTTCAAACATGGGAGACCAACGTTACAGACTGTAAAGGTTTAACCAAAGCATGAGCAGCTGTTGTCAAAAATCAAAGGACAGTTTTTTAAACACAGTTATTGGTCTTAATCAAATCCTTATTCAGACATGGCCAATATCAGTCTGTCATGACATATGAAGAAAAATAAACATTATAAATATATAAATGGAATAGCATTGTTCATTTTATTATTCAAGAAATTATATAATCAGTGACTCTGCTTCTAGAATGGAGGCTATGTAATTTTACATTAGGGGGTCTTTTTAAAAAAGTTATAAAGGGAAAATGTCACTTGTTAGTCTAAGTTGAAAACAAAACTCTGAACTCTTTTTTTTCAAAATGGCTCCCATTCAAATTTACTCTCTTTGCAGGCCAAATTTTCAATCAGATTAATTTACAATGGGGAGAAGTTCAATTATGCATGAAGAAGATCTTTCTTAATAAAATATAAGAATTTGTTTAGTGATTGATTTACTTAAACTCATCTTCAAAAAATGATTTTAACTGGCTTATAAAAATACATATAAGTCAAGAAGATAGAAGATAAATGAGAAAAAGATTAAAGAGGGAACAAAAACATTAAAGTAAAGCTGAATCAGGGATAAAGTTAGTGTTCATCATAATGTATAGGGTTGGAGTTTCCTAGTTGCGAAAACTGCATGAGAAGATAATCCATTCATCTGTCAATGGACATTTAGATTGCTTCTAAGTCTTGGCTATTGGAAATAGTGCTGCTGTGAACATTTGGGTGTCTGTATCTTTTTGAATTAGAGTCTTCTCCAGATATATACCCACGAGTTGGATTGCAGGATCATATGATAACTCTATTTTTAGATTTTTAAGGAACCTCCGTACTGTTCTCCACAGTGGCTGTACCAATTTACATTCCAACCAACATTGTAGGAGGGTGCCTTTGTCTCCACATCTGCTCCAGCATTTATTATTTGTAGACTTTTTAATGATGGCCAGTCTGACTGGTGTGAGGTGATACCTCACTGTAGTTTTGATTTTCATTTCTCTAATAATTAGTGATATTGAGCATCTTTTCATGTGCCTGTCGGCCATCTGTATATCTTCTTTGGAGAAATGTCGATTTAGGTCTTCTGCCCATTTTTTTATTGGGTTGCTTGATTTTTGATATTGAGCTACATGAGCTGTTTATATATTTTGGAAATTAATCCCCTGTCAGTAACATCATTTGCAAATATTTTCTCCCAGTCCACAGCTTGTCTTTTTGTTTTGTTTATGGTTTCCTTTACTGTGCAAAAGCTTTTAAGTTTAATTAAGTCCTATTTGTTTGTTTGTATTTCCATTACTCTAGGAGACAGATCCAAAAAAATATTGCTGTGACTTATGTCAAAAAGTGTTCTGCCTATGTTTTCCTCTAGGAGTTTTATAGTATCCAGTCTTACATTTAGGTCTTTAATCCATTTTGAGCTTATTTTTGTGTATGGTGTTAGAGAATGTTTTAATATCATTCTTTTACGTGTAGCTGTCCAGTTTTCCCAACACCACTTATTGAAGAGGCTGTCTTTTCTCCACTGTATATTCTTGCCTCCTTTGTTGTAGTAATTGATTATAAGTGCATGAGTTTATTTCTGGGCTTTCTATCTTGTTCCATTGATCTATGTGTCTGTCTTTGTGCCAGTACCATACTGTTTTGATTACTATAGCTTTGTAGTATAGTCTGAAGTCAGGGAACCTGATTCTTCCTGCTCTGTTCTTCGTTCTCAAGATTGTTTTGGCTATTTAAGGTCTTTTGTGTTTACATACAAATTTTAGAATTTTTTCTAGTTCTGTGAAAAATACCATTGGTAATTTGATAAGATTGCATTGAATCTGTAGATTGCCTATAGTCATTTTAACAATATTGATTCTTTCAATCCAAGAACATGGTAAATCTTTTCATCTGTTTGTGTTATATTCGGTTTCTTTCATCAGCATCTTATAATTTTCAGAGTACAGGTGTTTTGCCTCCTTAGGTAGGTTTATTCCTAGGTGTTTTATTCTTTTCAATGTGATGGTAAATGGGATTGTTTCCTTAATTTCTATTTCTGATCTTTTGTCGTTAGTGTATAGAAATGCACCAGATTTCTGTATATTAATTTTGTATCCTGCAACTTTACCAGATTCATTGATGGGCTCTAGTAGTTTTCTGGTAGCATCTTTAGGATTTTCTATGTATAGTGTCATGTCATCTGCAAACAGTAACAGTTTTATTCTTCCTTCCCAAGTTGGATTCCTTTTATTTCTTTTTCTTCTCTGATTGCTGTGGCTAGGTCTTCCAAAACTATGTTGGATAAAAGTGGCATAAGTGGGCATCCTTGTCTTGTTTCTGATCTTAGACACAATCCTCTTAATTTAATGCTCTGTTTCTATTTCTTCAACCTGTGTTTGTTTGTAGCTAATTTTTTACCTAAAATTCAATAAAAACACATCCTTTGAGTAAAGAGAAGAGTCTGCTATAGATAGAAAGAGGGAGAGGCCCACATAAAAATATACTTTCTAAATATTTATTATAGCGCTGCCATTAAGCAAGGCCTTCTCTATTTTAAAATTGCTGTTATTTGTTGGTTGGTTAGTTGGTTTTCAAACAAATTAAAGTCTTCCTGTATATCATTTTTGATTTCTAACTAGTTGACTGTGAACAGTTATTCAGCCTTTTTGATGTACTTTTAGATCTGTATTCAGTCATTGAGCATGTTTTATCTCCCACTCAGATTCTTATTGACCATAAATTTAACAAGCCCATATCTTTTCCCCGGTTCAAATGCTTGATACATATACTGAACAAGGTGTATCTGTCAACAGAGTCCAGTGGGCATAGACCTTCCACCAAACTGACATTAATACATTAGCCATGACCCTTTTTAAATGTTTGCATTATTATAGATAATCCTGCCTTTTTGGATAAGATATATTTTATAATGATTCCTATATGTGAGAGAAAGTAGGCAAAACCTTGAAGGAAATTTGAACTAACCCAGTGTCATGGATATCTGTAGTTGTTTTGTTTTGTTTTAACCCCTTCCCACCTTTTCTTGGTAGCCATACCTTGTCTTATTTGAGGAAGTACACTCCATTTCTGAATCCTATGATTCCACTAGAGTCTGTCAAACAGTACTTAGCTTTTTTCTTCTTCCCTATCTGCGTCTTAATCACAGAGGGTGATTAGAAGCTTCCACCAGGATTTTTTTTTTTTTAACAGAAGCTAAAGGAAAGTGCCCCTTTCTTTTGTTGGGTTACATTTAGGCAAATAGAGCCTGAAAGTACCAGGATCTTTTTTGAGCTTCTTCTCAAAAGATTAGTTTGAGAGACAGAAGTTAAAACAGAGAGAGGGGCAATTTAGAGGTCAGTGAAAGTTCAGATGGTTTCTCAATTCCTGTTTCCAGTTTTCCTGCCTTTCCTATTATTTGCCGTCATAACTCAATAGATGAACCTTTTGACCTAAGCTAGTTGAAGATAGGTTTCTGTCACTTGCAACCAAAAGAATACTGACTAGAATTTCCAAGAACATTTCAAATAAACATTTGCATCTGAAGAAATACTTGTTGCATACACATTTTCAGAGGTGAACTTGAAAATCTGCAGTGCATGTAGCTGTATAAATGGTAGGACACTTTGAAGGTCTTTCTGATTCTCACATAAACTACCCATCTGCCTCTAGTGAGCCTTAAGTTCTGAGTGTCTATACAAATCAAGGTTCAGAGAAGCAGAACAACTAGGACGTGCGTGTGTGTGTGTGTGTGTGTGTGTGTGTGTGTGTGTATATGTGTGTGTTTTAGCCATTTTATTTCAAGGATTTGATCTAATGCAATTGTGGTTAAGTGGCCTCTGTAAAGCTGTTATTTTCACATATGATGATGAAACTTGAAGTCCTAAGGAAAGATAGTTGGAAAGGAGAGGTGGTATAAAGTGAAAGAGAGCAAGATAAAGCTGGAAACCCAAAACACATAGTGAAGGAGAACAAGAATAAGCCCATGAATTTGTACTGAAATCCTTGCCATTTCTTATTGCCTCTCACCTGGATCGTGTGGGTCTCTTACAAAAACTAGTACTCTTTTTTTGGTCATGATTATTCTTTTTTTTTGAATTTTATTTTATTTATTTTTTCATACAGCAGGTTCTTATTAGTTATCCATTTTATACATATTAGTGTATATATATCAATCCCAATCTCCCAATTCATCCCCCCCCTGCCACTTTCCCCCCTTGGTGTCCATACATTTGTTCTCTACATCTGTGTCTCTATTTCTGCCCTGCAGACCGGTTCATCTGTACCATTTATCTAGGTTCCACATATATGCGTTAATTCATCTATTCTCCCACCAGACATTTTGCAAGAGATGTTAGTAGAACAAAAGGCAGATTTTAGAGATGTTTTTCTTTGATATGCTGTAAAGGTGAAAAATCTTCAAGACAAGCTGCTATTTTGATATTTGAAAGATATCAGAAAGACTCAGGACCACAGAGATTGTAAAACTGCTAGTTTACCAGAGTATGTTTGTTAGGGGCCCACCTCCCCTCCAGGTAAATTAAATAAGGGAGGCATCTTGACTCCTCTACACCAGGAGGTCAACACCGGGGCTCCTTTAAATAGCAGTTTGCCCACAGCTTCTGGGACATGAAGATGTAGATGAGGTCCACGGTGTTCTTTATTCAGAACAGGTGATAGAGATTCAGAGAGGAGAGGAATTTCAGGTTAGTGTTTGAATTTTGTGTTTGAGAAGAGCAGATAACTAAATGCCGTAAAGTGGCAAAGTGGCTTGAACTTTAAGAATGTTCCTTTTCCTTTGTTCTCCCACTTCACCCTGCGATTTTCACATTTATATTAATGATCTCCACAATTTGTATTAGGTTATACAATAGAATCTGAATTTCAAATAAATGTCAAAATCAGAAAATAGGCCTATCATCCTTCACAGGCAGTGATGAATAAAATGGGCTTCTGTTTCTGTAGCATTTTGTCATATAAAGCACAGACCTTATTTTTCAAATACCTTGTCACCAAAATAACTAGCACATCTCATTAAAGACTCTCCAGGGTGCTGGGATTGTTGCAGGACGTGGTCATGTGGAAGAGTGAGCAGTGGACTGACTGGTGGTGCCTGGGCCTTGTCTGCCTCCTGCTGGTTCCAGGGATGACCTGTCACCTGGAAGTCTCTCCCCTAGCTGGACCCATGCTTCTCATCCAGAGAGTGAAGATATTAAACTGGCTGATCTTCAGTGTGCTTTCCAGTATTCATTTCTATCAAAGCTACAGTCATCAAAACAGTATGGTATTGGCACAAAGACAGACACATAGATCAATGGAACAGGCTAGAAAGCCCAGAAATAAACCCAAGCACTGATGGTCAATTAATCTATGACAAAGGAGGCAAGACTATACAATGGAGGAAAGACAGTCTCTTCAATAAATGGTGCGGGGAAAACTGGACAGCTACATGTAAAAAAATGAAATTAGAACAGTAACACCATAAGCAAAAATAAACTCAAAATGGGTTAAAGACCTAAACGTGGTATCGGACACTATAAAACTCCTAGAGGAAAACATAGGCAGAACACTCTCTGACATGAATCACAGCAATATCTTTTTCGATCCATCTCCCAGAGTAATGGAGATAAAAAACAAAAATAAACAAATGGGACCTAATTAAATGCAAAAGCTTTTGCACAGCAAAGGGAACCATAAACAAAACAAAAAGACAACCCACAGAATGGGAGAAAATATTTGCAAACGATGCGACCGACAAGGGATTAGTCTCCAAAATTTATGAACGACTCATGTGACTTAATATCATTGAAACAAACAACCCAATCAAAAAATGGGCAGAAGGGCTTCCCTGGTGGCGAAGTGGTTGGGAGTCCGCCTGCCGATGCAGGGGACACGGGTTCGTGCCCTGGTCCGGGAGGATCCCACGTGCCGCGGAGCGGCTGGGCCTGTGAGCCATGGCTGCTGAGCCTGCGCATCTGGAGCCTGTGCTCCGCAGCGGGAGAGGCCACAACAGTGAGAGGCCCGCGTACCACAAAATAAAAATAAAAAAATAAAAAATAAATACAAAAAATGGGCAGAAGACCTAAATAGACATTTCTGCAAAGAAGACATACAGCTGGCCAAGAGGCACATGAAAAGATGTTCAACATCAGTAATTATAAAGAGAAATGCAAATCAAAACTACAATGAGATATCACCTCACACCAGTCAGAATGGCTATCATCAAAAAATCCACGAACAGTAAATGCTGGAGAGGGTGTGAAGAGAAGGTAACCCTCCTACACTGTTGGTGGGAATGTAAGTTGGTACAGCCACTGTGGAGAACACTGTGGAGAAAACTAAAAATAGAGCTACCATATTATCCTGCATTCCCACTCCTGGGCAAATATCTGGAGAAAAACATGGTCTGAAAAGATACATATACTCAGTGTTCATTGAAGCACTGTTTACAATAGCCAAGACATGGCAGCAACCTAAATGTCCATTGACAGATGAATGGATAAAGAAGATGTGCTACATATATACAATGAAATATTACTCAGCCATTAAAAAGAATGAAATAATGCCATTTGCAGCAACATGGATGGACCTAGAGATTGTCATACTGAGTGAAGAATGGCTGAGTAAAATTTGCAGAGTGGTGCCTTCTATGTATTCTCATAGAAAAACTAATCTCTTAATCATAGAACTAAACCCAAACTCCGTCCTAGGAGTTGAAAGTGCAGAGGATAATACAAAGGAGAACAAGGAAGTACAAACCTCACTACTGCCTCATGTCCATGAGGTGAGGCAGAAGATAAGCAACAATGTGTCTGAACAACAGAATGACCAGTGCTTTACTTCTACCTTCAAAACCTCCCACAAGATCCTCTCTTGTGGACACTGTAATGAAATATGTAGGGAAAGGAATTCTAAGATACATGGATTAGTTAGCTAGGTTGACACATTACAAAGTCACCACAGCATCAAAATTATTGAAATGGTTTGGCATATTCTAAAGAAGTTAAAATGTATGTTGTGTGTGTGTATATTAGGAAGGAAGTGGTGCTGTGAGTCTAGGATAGGGAGAGCAGGAAGTAGGTGTTAATAAAAGAAAAGGCATCTTAATGAAGCAGAGTTATCACTGTATTTCATATTAGAATATCACTTTGCAGAGTGATTCCTTTTTGTATGCATAAATTACTTGATGCTTGGATGAAATATCTAAAAATGTTATAAATACAATGTATTTTTGGAAGAGGATTTCAGGATTTCCTGAAGAAGTGTATTTCACCTTCTAATAATAATTGGAGTTTCTCATGCTATTCTCTTCTGAATTGTGTATACAGAATTTTATGATCATGGTGTTTTGTTTAATTCAGGGATGGGTACTTTTGGCCACAGTTTGAGTAATTTTTACATCTTAAACCTATTGTAGTTTGTTCTAAGTTGGATAAAACGTGTAGCCTGAAGGGGTTTTCGTTTAACTTACAAGCCATGTGCTTTTGATTCGTTTATACTGAAGTCAATAACATGTTGCAGTGTAAGAATATTCTCTCTCTGTCTTTAAAATAAGGCTTTTTTTCTTTAAAAGAGAAAGCTTTGTTTTTCCAAGAGTAAATGAACTTGGAGACCAATGATCTAAACACTGTTTGAAAACTGAACTCCATGAAATTAGGGTAGGCACTTTCCCTATTCGTATTTTTTTCGTGTCAGAGCTGTCAATCTCTATGCTTATTTTTTCAGCTAATTTTATTAACGTCTCATTTTGGTGTGGGATGTCTCCATTCATATACATTTTGTTAAGGACTATCATTATATTATTGTCCTATCAGAATTCTTTTGTTAGATGTGCTACTTACTAAAATTATTATCAAAATTCTTTTATTTTTATTTGCTTTCTAATTCTAGAACACCTCATTATTGCAGAAAGTGCATTTTAAATTCTGTTTTAAAATTATTAAATTGATTGATTAAATTGATAGTATTTAATAATATCTAAATTTCTAAATAAATTTTATATAGAATTTTTTCATTGATATTTTTTCAGAAACTTTTTTTTCATACCATTGCTATAATTACAGTGGAAAATTAAAAAGCATCAAATGCTGTTCTTCCTGTTTAGATCCTGAGTTAAAGATTATATTATTATGGTATAAAATTGTCTTGAGGCAAATTGAAACAAAAAAACCCCAAAACAAACTAGAAATATTATAACAAATGACATATTTAACAATATTTAAACATTTTTATTCTTCTTTGACACACACTTATGTATTGTATATGCATATATAGGTATATATATACATACAGGTATATATACAGTGTATATATGCAGGCATACACATATTCTACTTAGTTTTTATACATGTATATGTTAATATATTACATATCTTTTATTTATATATATATGTCTATATGTGTTATACATATAAATTCTCTAAGAATTATGTATACTTGCTATTAAAAAAAATTAATGCACACACTCAGCTAAACAATTCAAACAGTAAAGAAAAGATATTCTATCTTTCAACCATCATGTGTTGAAGCAGCACCTTGTTCTATAATATTTTTCCATATACTTATGGGTGTATTTCTGGATTCTTACCTGTTCTACTGATTAGTCTATGTCCCGTACCAAAGTATGTAAAACACTGTAGCTTTATAATAAATGTTATTATCTGGCAGAGTGAGTCCCCCATCGCATATTACTTTTTCAGAATTCCTCACCTAGGCTTAGCATTATAATTATTTTTATATACAATTTAAAATAAACTTGCCATAATTTTAAAAGTTATAGTTTGAGGTTTTATTGATATTAAATTGAATTTATAGATTAATTTAGAAATAATTGACATTGGAATATTGAATCTTATCTCAATATTGAAAAATATTATTATATATCCCCTGCATATTTCTTGTTTATTCCTAGTTATTTTATTTTCTCATTTCTATCTTTAAATATATTTTTCTTCTACTTTATCTTCTGACTTTTTTGGAAATACATACAGTATTTCTCATAAGCTACTTATAATGAATATTCTTATATACATGGTTATGGTGCGAAGGAACAAATGAATTAAAATTTTGACTTTGGTTGTTTTTGTGTATGTCTTTGTTACCACAAAACCTAAAATATATACATATTGCAAACATTCTGAATGTTAACTATTATGTAGATACTTATCAGTTGAATAAATGACTTCTTTTTCAGGTGCTGTTTGGAGAATGTATACTCATTGTTAAAATTACCTCAGTTGGCTAGAGTGGATTACAATATAGATTCTCATTCTAACTTAAGGTGGTGTTTCATTCATTATAAATGCCCTAAGGACTAGAAATTTTGAAAGCTATACTTTTCAGTCATCTTGAAACAAATTTTCTTCTAGGAACCCCTTCAACATCTGTGTTATTTATCTAGATTGGAAAAGAATTACATCATCAAGAATTATACCATGTTATATTGTTGAGGTATTTAAAATTAATAAGGTCAAATGTATGAACAGGAAAAGACAATTAGCACATAGAATTCTATTTACATTGTTACTGTGAACGTTATTCTTTTAAAAAGTATGAGTTATTTATTTGAACTGCACTAGTCTTCTTTCTTCACTGAGAAATGTTTTTCCTTCTCAACTCATGACATATTTATTATATTTTTGTTTCAAAAATTGTATTTAAGAGTTTTATGTACTTCATAGTGAAACCAAGATTTAATTGCGTTTTGTATACTAAGTTTTATTGTAGAAAAATAATTTTGCATAAGTTTCTTCAAAGTGGGTTGCATTAGTCTGTTATCCTTTTGTAGCATTATAATTTACTCCTGTTTGTAAATATGCATCAGAATAAAAATACACGAAAACATATAAACATTTCAAAACCACAAAAATGACTAGCTAAAGATTAGTCGTAAAAGTAGGTCAAGACTTGAGAGGGAAAAGAAAGAGGAGTAAAATATTATAAAATAGACATAGAGTTTTCATATTCTTATGCCTGAGCGTATAAGACTAATATGACAGTGTTGATTTAAAATTTTCGTTTTGCTCTTTAGAAATGTTTTGGGAATCAGTGGAAAGAAAATCTTTGATGCTATGATACATTAAAGGAAGTAAGGACAAAACAGATTTAACACAGTAGGTAGAGAAATCAGGTAATTTTTAGTTATTTGTTATGCTTTCACATTTATCTTTCATCAACAATTAGAATTGCTTTTTAAAAGCTTAATCACTCAATCTTCAATTTTTCTTTTCCTCCAAGAAAAGAATAATTATTAGGAAGAACAAAAGAGAAGTAATGTCATGTTTTATGCAGCCATTGAATAAAGTGGGAAACTTACCAATAAATAAATCACTCAGGTTGTATTTGAGAACTTGATGGGATTATTGAAGCAGCTATTATTTTGAAAATAAAAGTACAAAACACAGTTTGTCTAATTCAAAGCACATGACAATAGGAAAATAACTATAAAAATTGCGAATATCTAGGTCAATTTAAATTTTGAAAGCTAAATACATATCAATTAGCACAGAACTACCAAGGAAACCTAAGTTAATAGTAACTAGCAATTAAAGATCATATGTCTTTTAAACCTTTATTGACAATACAAAAACTACGGATTTAATAACTAACGAGGGCAGAATTTAAACATCAGTCCATGTTGCTTTTGCTTGTTTCTCTGACTTTTTATTGTAAATTTAGCATTTGTTTCTTTATCTGATTATTAATTAAATTATACTGCTATGGAGGATTTAAAGAGGCTCCATGTTTTTCTTCTGTGGTGATCTGCAGTCATCTTCCAAAGTACAGTGGATGATCTCAGTTTTCTTTTTAATAGCGTTAAATTTTAAATAAAAATTCATATGTACTTGGGAACTGGTATAACTGCAAGAGAGGTTCTGCTTGTTTCTCTCTTAAAAAATGCTCTTAGTTATGTGTAGTAATGATTTTTCCAAAATTTAAATGCCAGAAAGTTTTAAGAATAAAACAAAATGGTATCCATAGTCCAACTGTGAATACATAATTGAGACTGTCTTCAAAGACTAAGTCTTTAAATGGGAATCTGCTTTAAGAGAACCAGAAAGAACAGTAAGATGTGATAACAATTTGAATTAAGGAGGCCTGGGTGACAGACTATTAAAGAAAAATGGAAATCTTTCACAAAAACCTAAGCTGAAAGTTTACAAGCTATATTGAAGCTGCTACAATATGTAATACATGCTGAGTGTGTTTATAAATTAATGCTCTGCTAAAATACCTTGCTGTTTACTACATAGTTTGTGCATTTTGTTGTTCTAGTCTTGTAACAAAAGTGTTGCAAAAGGCCTTTTAAATTAGTTTGGATGGGAGATAAAACATGAAGACAGGAAGGGTTAGCAGATACAAATTTACAGTCACAATAAATGTTTTTATTTACAATTTTTCCATTATCGTAAGTATAGCTAAAAACTATGATGTGGAGATCAAATATAAATCTTAGTCTCATGATTTTCATGTGCTGTCCATGTGCGGTTATGAAGTAATGCTATAGAAGCTTGAAGCTGTGAGATAAAAATAGTAAAACTCTTTCATTTTACAGATGAGATTCAGGAACTATCAATAACATCATATTTATGTCTGTGAGATAAAGTTGAATTCATGGAGTGAAAAGATGATGAGAGAGAAGTACACAGGCATCCTGTGATAAAGAGCTTTGTTTGCTAAACCAAAAGTCTTTCTCTTTGTCCTGTGATAACTTCAAATGATGGGTAGAGAACTCAGGCTACAAGACTAGAGCATTGTGTGCTATGCTCTCAGAACCTCAGATAGGAGGAAATCTTGTTCAGAGAAGAGTTTGTTGTGGGTGGAAGCAAGGATTTTATTAGTTGGATCCACTTAGTGTATATGTGTATCTTTAAAAATAATCTGAGGATACTTTAAAATTTCATACTTTACAAAGAAGAAAAAGGCTTTGACAGTGACAGACCACATTATAGGATGAGAACTATATAGATATATGGAAATGGATTAATACTATTTAAACTTTTGTATTTTCACAGTTATTTCCTTTTTTACATTGTACTATATTTATTGTGATTTCCTCTTTTATTTTCAGCAGTAATACCAGTTGTTTGTGTCTAACTTATCAACACTTTCAAATAACTATCTTAAGTTTTAACTGATAATCTGTATTTGTAAGTTATTGTTGTTTTTCTCCAGTTATTTCATTTTTTTCATTATTTTTATTATTTTGTTCCTTCTAAATTCTTTGGGTTTACACTGTTCATCTTTTTCTATCTTATTGATTTGAATACTTAGTCCATTTATTTTCAATATTCCTTGTTTTTCAATAAATGTGCAAAGCTAGTTTCCTGTAAATACTACCTTACTATATTCTATATTTTTTTACATGTAGTATTTTAATTAAGCTCTAAGTATTCAGTTACAATATTCCCACTAACCAGTGGACTGTTTTGTAGTATGTTTTTGTGTTTTCTAGACATGTGATATTTTATTTTATATCATTTTATAATTGATTTCTAATTTGCAACAAGGACCAAAATCATAGTCTTTCTGATGCTGTTTAAAATCTGTTGTGGCTTTCTTCATGCGTAGTTTCTGATCAGTTTTTCTTTATAAATTCTACAAGTTTGCTTAAAAATTTGTGTGTTCTGTATTTTTGGGGTTTGGATATGTTCTCTCTATTTATAATATATGTAGATCAGTTATATTATTCAGAACTTCAATATCCTTGTTTATTTTGGCTGCTCAATTTATTAGTTTTAAAGAGAGATGTGTTACCATCTCAAACTAAAAGTACTGTTCACTTATCTCAGTAATTCACAGTTGCTAGTTGATATATTTCAAGATCATATATTTCATGATGCATAATTATATCATGATTGTTACATCGTCTTGAGCTCTCATCCATTTTATTAGTTTGTAATGTCTCATTTTGTCTCTTATAATTTTTTGCCTTAAATATTTATTTCCCTAATATTAAGATTGCTTCCAAGGCTTTCTTTTGTTTATGCTGACCTGGTATATCTTTTTCATTATTGCATTCAACAAATATTGAATGTCTGCTGTCAGGCACTGTTCTAGGCCCTAGATATAAAGAAAGAAATAGGTGATCATCTTGCTCGTCAGGAGCTTGTATTTTAGTAGGAAAACATATAATAAGAGATTAAGAAAAACTAGAAGTAAAAACATATTGTATGTCAGGTGGTGATAAGTGCTACTGAAAAATAAAGCAGTGGAGGAGAAACAGAATTGCTGGAAGTAAGTTGAAATTCTAGACAGTGTTGTCAGGAAAGGCCTCTGTTTTATTTAGGTACCCAGAATTCCCTGCTGGATGCTGGGCAGCTGCCATCCATACCCTCTTTCAAGCATTTATGGATAATAAGAGGAAAGACACATAGGCACCAGTGAGGTAGGAAATAGAGGTTATTACTCATTGTAGTAAGCAGCAAAAGGATTCCCAAAAGAGAATTAACTGAAATTCAATTGGGAGTGAAACAAGAAAGGGACACTGGTGGCTTTGGGTTTTTATTGTGGTTAGTGGATGGAGCCAGAATGGGGGCTGGGAGTCTTGTTGCTCAGATGTGGGGCAGAGGAGTAAATGAAAGCTGGGGACTTGAAAGCTGTCAGCAATGATCAGGCATCAGAAATGGGGTCATTGTCTTTATTATAGCCTCATTGGAGGGGGTGCGGTTGAGGAGACACCTATCCTTTAAAATTTTTTATCCTTTTTGTCATGTTACTGGATTGTTTTTAATTCAAGCTGGATATGTATGTCTTGATCACATAAATTTATTCCATTTCCTATCATTATTACTTGTGTCAGATAGGACTTATTTTCATCTATTTAGTATTTTTTGTTTTCTATTGTCACATATTTTTTTCTTCCTTACAATTTTACATTGGATGTAATTTATTTCATATCTTCTGGCTGTTATCTCTATTGAAATCTTTTATTAGGATATATTTCCCTTTTTGTCTGAAATTTAACAGACTCTGTGGATTCTGTATATTCCCCCAAACAAAATGTGTACCACAGCACACTTTTAACTTCTAGTCTCTCCTGCCCTGAATGCATAGTTAACCCAAAACTACCTCCCATGCTGGTATTTGTTGTATCTTATAAATTTTAGTGCAAATTTATTAAGGATATACATTTTTAAAGATCATCATTTAATTAGAAAAAAGGCCTTATTAAATTCTACATTCACTTTATTTCCCAGATATTTTCTTCCAAGATTAATCTTTCTGACTCGTAGTAAAATCCTCCAAGAATTATTTCAGACAACATCCACATATATTAAACTTGACAGAAAGTATTTTTATTTTACTTGGTATATAAAACTATAGATCATCATGTTTTTTCCTGGCATGCAGTAGATGATAAATAAGTATATATTGACAGTTGAGTAAATGAGTATGAAAGTGTATAAGGAGAATATTTTCATACAAAGCCAGAGAAACTAATGCTTAAATTGAACGAGAATTACACAAAAAACCCAACATATCCCAGTGCTCTTTTCTTAGTTACATTAAGATCCTTAAATAGGAAAATAGATTTATTGTTCTTCATCCACTACAAGTTTCGCAGAAAAATAAAGTGGTATATTTATTTTTAGGTAAGTGTGGTGTAAATAATCTTTAATAATCCTAAATTTTACTTGTAAAGCTGTGGCATTTTTAAAATTTATTTTCTTTTTAAATAGCAGGGAAGGGATGAGTAGAAAGAGAAAGAATATATAAGTGGCCTTTCCTTACGTACCTTTTAAGATTTAATTAGAATATTTTAGGACTGTAAACTCCATGCAATTTTATGCTGCATTTTACAGTCAGAGGACCTCTCAGATTTAGCAACTCCATCTCATGTCCTCCCATTGGTCTTTTCTTATTACCTTTTAATCATTTGTTTGTATGTGTGTCTCCCTTATTAGACCACAAACTCTTTGATGAATGTGCCTTTCTCATTTACTCATTCAGCAGTTATTGAATTTTGTCTCTGTGCTAGGCACTGTCTCACGTATATTCAGAGGTCCTAGCCAGCTATGACATTGTACTCAATAAGAGTCTAAACTGAATTAATGAATCTTCTCTGCCACTTGTTTGGAACATTTCATAGCACTTGGATCATATACATCTTTATTCATACACCTTTTGCTTAGGAAAAGTTCTGCAAATTTACACTAAAAATCCAAATGCCAATTTATTCCTCTACTTCTTGAAATACCATCTACAGAAATGTCTTTTTATCAGTATTTTCCTTAATATTTTTTTTAAAAGTTTCATTCCCAAATTGGTGTATAGAGTCAATGCAATCCCAATGAAAAATCAGGGCAAAATTTTGTAACAAATTGATAAACTGATTATAAATTAACATGGAATGCAAAGGATCCAGAAAAGCCAAAGTATTATCAAAAGAGAAGAAAACGGAGGACTCATGCTACCTTGATTTCAAAACATTATGAAATAACAGTAATCAGTGCATCATAATGTTAGAAAAGTAAATCAATGGTACAGAAATAGACTTACACTTATACTGTCAATTGACATTTGACAAAACCTCCAAAACTATTCAATGGGAAAAGAATGTTTATTCTACAGAATAAGCTGATACAACTGGTATTTTATATGGAAAAAAAATTGACCTTGATTCCTAGTTCAACACAGAAACAAATTTTGAGATGGATCATAGATTTAAACATACAAGCTAAAACTGTAAAACTTCTAGAAGAAAACAAGGGAGAATATGATTGTAACCTTGGGGTAGGCAAAGATTTTTTCGGAAAAAGAAAATCTATACATAAAGAATGTTAAGCTGGATTTCATCAGTATCTAAAACTTACACTCATCAAAAGACACTATTAAGAACATAGATAAGCCCCAGGCTGAGAAAAATATTTGTAATGCATAAATCATATTTATATTTTGAATGTATAGGACTTGTATTAAGAATATGTAAAGAGCTCCTGGGCTTCCCTGGTGGTGCAGTGGTTGAGAATCTACCTGCCAATGCAGGGGACACGGGTTCGAGCCCTGGTCTGGGAAGATCCCACGTGCCACAGAGCAACTGGGCCCGTGAGCCACAACTACTGAGCCTGCGCGTCTGGAGCCTGTGCTCCACAGAGAACAAGAGAGGCAGCGATAGTGAGAGGCCCGCGCACCACGATGAAGAGTGGCCCCCGCTTGCCACAACTAGAGAAAGCCCTCGCACAGAAATGAAGACCCAACACAGCCATAAATAAATAAATAAATTTAAAAAAATTTAAAAAAAAAAGAATATGTAAAGAGCTCCTGTAAATCAAAAATAGAAATAAAAACAATTCAGTAAAACAATGGAAAAATACTTTAACAGACACTTCACAAAGATATATAAGCAGCCAAGCATATTAAAAAGTCCTCAACCTCATTAGAAAGGTGAAAATTAATATCATAATGAGATAACAGTTCACATGCACTAGAATTACTAAAATTAAAAATACTAACACCGAATTTTGACAAGAATGTGGAGGAGCCAGAGATCTCAGGTATTATTGTTGGAAATGTAAAATGGCCTAAAACATTTTGCAATACTGTCATTTTCTTTTTAACTCAGACATATGTTGATGGTCTGATTCAGCAGCTGTACTCCTAAATTTCTCAAGATAAAATAAATTTTCTCAAAACAGGCTTGTACAAGGATGTATATAGTAACCTTATTTGTAAGTGGCAAAGCCCAAAAACCGACAGGAAAATAAGTAAATAAATTGTGATATTTCATGTAATGGGATATTAAAGAATAATAGGAAAGGAATGAGGGATTAGAATTAAAGAAATAAGGAATGAAATATTAAGGAGCAATAAAAAAGGGACAAACTGCTGATATATACAACAGCATAGATACATCTGAAAAACATTCTGAGGAAAAGAAACCAGACACAAAATAATATCTTCTGTGAATCTATATATATATAGTTCTAGGGCCAGCTAAGTCTATCTCTGGTAAAATAAATTAGAATGATGGTGGCCTCTGGGGTTGGTGGTTGGGAGGTGGTTATGTGGCAGGACTGAATAGGAAGGGATATGAGGAAACATTCTAGTATGATGGAAATGAGCTATTGATACATTTGATATGGATATGGGTTACATGAGTGTATGCATTTGTCAGCATTTATCCAACATGTAATAGCTATGCATTTCACTGTATGTGAATTATATTTCAATCTTAAAACAGACATAGGGAATATCTTACTTAAAAACACTTTGAAAAAAATATGTAAGGTATTAGAAGATTTTTGTTTTGTTTTGTTGATTAGACAGATGAGGTAATAGAGGCATCAACAGTTAAATGACTTGTCCAACATGACATGATCTCTGTTAGACATTTTTATTACTGTTGCTTATTGCCAGACCCCTGGACAGATTTCTCCTCCAGGGCTTTTGAGCCCTGCACGGAAGAACTATGCAAGTAGAGAAGAGGAAGTAAAGAGAAGGAGGTTGGCTGTTTTCTTCTATTTAAAGGGAAATAGTAGACATGTAGATCTGATAAAAGGAAGAGTGATTGAGGTAACTTAAGAATTCTGTTTGATTCAAAAGAGATTGATAGCACACGTACCACCCTGGCCTAAACCCTTCAACCAGCAAGCAGAACTTGAAAGAAAATTTTCAAGAGGTTCCTCCAAGGCCGATATATTTTTCTAATGCTATGTTTTATACTCACATTTTGAGATGCATTATTTTGGCAAGATTAAGAAAGAAAACTAATATTAGGAGCTAAAGATGCAGAAAAAGAGAGAAAGGAAACATTCCTTTGCTTAGATTCAAAATGGCCTTCTAGTGGTTACCATCAATCTGAATTGGAATAGATTCTGCTATAGACAAAATGGAGCTACTTGATTGGAGGGGAGCCAGAAAGCCTGCCTGCCCCTCCCAGTGCCTGGCATGCCTATATTAGAGTAACTCTGTAGTGTTGAGAGAGTCATGATATTAAAGGCAGAGACACGATTTATACATACTTTTCCAGCTCTCCTTTTACCCTAGAGCTTTACCTGAGAGACGTTGGTTTATTCTTTGTCCCCTCAGTATTGGCATCTTCGGTCTCCATTCTGATAGGCAACATCAGGTAAGAGGGCATCTAGCAGCAGAGGAAAGGAGAAGAGACAACCTTAAATAATGTCAGAGCTAGGAAATTGTTATTTTTGTAGAGAAAGATGGTAGTAGCTTGGTTAAATTAGAAATATAGTCAGTATATAAAATTTTTATAAAATTATTCAGGTCCTGTACTCACTTATGCAGACCATCATTATTGATATACAGATTAAATAATTGTTTAGAATTCAGGTAAGCATGTTAGCTAGATACCTAACATAGGTCTGAGTCAGAAGATCTGGAAAATAATAAATGAGCTTTAAAACAATTAAACAAAAAGGATATATTTGGTAGTTACTAATTAATAGAAAAATTTTGAAACTGAAGTTATGAAATCCCTAGATTGCTAAGATAAGAATACTTGTGTAATGATACAGCTTTCATAGACTGATATCTCTTTTGATACTAATTTTATTGGCAAATTATGATTTTCAACTGAATGAACAATGAGGGAAGCGGGGTGAATTATGAAATCATAACCAGCAAAGGTCTATTTTTAAAGATTCAGTTTCAATCACCCTTTACTGACATGTATAAATGATCCTTGAAAGTGCCTCTTGCCTTTGGTGTGTGTGGCACTGTGCTAAATTAACTGACCCATCTTTGATGAAAAGAGAAGCTTAGTTTTCTATGAATCACACATACAAAAATTGTTTTTCTAAAGAAAAATGTGCCAGGAAAACTAACCCTCTGGACTTGAGAATTTAAGCCTCTTTTTTTTTTTTTTTTTTTGTAGTACACGGGCCTCTCACTGCTGTTGCCTCTCCCGTTTTGGAGCACAGGCCCCGTGGCCATGGCTCCACGGTCCTAGCCGCTCCGCAGCATGTGGGATCTTCTGGGACTGGGGCACGAACCCGTGTCCCCTGCATCGGCAGGCGGACTCTCAACCACTGCGCCACCAGGGAAGCCCTAAGCCTCTTTTTGAGTCTCAGATTCCCCCCAACATCATTGATGTACCCAAGCAGGAAAAAACGGTGGATTACAAATGCAGGTCTATTCTGAGTAGTGCCTGATGTTAAGGAGTTGGTCGTAGTATTTGATCTCATCCTTCTCTCCTCAGTGCCACGTGGACCGGGTGTTTCTTCCTTACGGATATTCTGAAATAAAAAGCAATATTGCCAACTGCCTCTTAATTAAACAAGAAGTGCAGACTTCTAAACAAAGGATAGTCGTAGTAAGAAAAATAGAATAAGGTAAGTTCTCAGCTTCTTTTTTGAGATTGTCTGGGTCTCTCTGTGTCATAGCCAAAAACTAACTATCAGAGGCAAATGATATATAGAATTTTATAGGCTTGACAGCACTGAATTTTTTGTATGGATCATTTTTATAGTTTTGGCAGGACTGGGCTTGCTGTTATTCGTAGTGACTCCTGGTCACTTATCCCTTGGTTAGTATGGCCATATACTCAACTGCTTCTGTTCTTAGCAGTTAAGGAGGGGATGGGGAGTTCAACTGTTGGTTTAATGGCACTTATTAGGCAAAATCTTGGAATGGTTTCTTCCTTTACAACCTTAGTTGTCATAACAAGCTAGTATGGGAGATACTGCAATTTGATCTCTGAGGTTCAGATCATAGGAATTGTCCAAAGAATAGAAGATAGAGGAGAAGAGTACATCTCAGTTCTTTATTGTCCTCTGAGATACCTGTTATCTCTGAAGCTGGAAATCAGGATCATATCCCTGGAAACCAAGCCTACTTACTGGGCCAGAGCAAAGGCTAGGCATGTCCATCTACATATTCAGAGTAACAAATGTCAAGCCTTATTGTGTATGTGATCCGTATATGATAATCATTGTAAGGGACTTACAGATCTCTACAGAAACAACCATAGCCAGTTAGAATGTAGACTGTGGTCTGACCATGAGGTTGAAGATCTTAGTACAGTTGGCTCCAGCAATGCTCCGACTTACTCCCTTGTGCTTCCTGCTCTATCTCCTTCAAAGGAGATTTGGCTTTAACATCTATTTATCTTTCTGGTCATTGCAACAGTCCTCTGTTCCCTGGTCAGAAATATATTTTTTAAGGTTTTCCAAGTTATTTACACACTGTAATAAAATATGCACCTTTCATTTAAAAAAGTTTTTTTGAAGAGTTAAGAGATTGGACCACATTATCTGAAGGCACTAGTGACATGCTTTGTGTGTTGAGAGTGTTGATGCCTAAGGGAGTGCTCATGCTGGGTAAATTGTTCAGTACTGCAGAATGGTCAGGGAGCCAGTCTCCCTCAGAACAAATCAGGATAACCTTGAGCAAGTTAGTTAAACTTTCTGAGTCTTCGTTTTCTTTTTTTTTTTTTTTGCGGTACGCGGGCCTCTCACCGCTGCGGCCCCTCCCATCGCGGAGCACAGGCTCCTGACGCGCAGGCTCAGCGGCCATGGCTCACGGGCCCAGCCACTCTGCTGCACGTGGGATCTTCCCGGACCGGGGCACGAACCCGTGTCCCCTGCATCGGCAGGTGGACTCTCAACCACTGTGCCACCAGGGAAGCCCTAAAAGAGTACTATTAAACTTATTTCTTGTTTCATTTCTCTCATACAAAAACTATATCCTCAAATATAAAGAAAGACTTAATTATCCTGAAATCAGAGTGCATTTTAGTTTGATTATGGCTTGTCTACATGCAAGATACAAAGTATATAATTGAGACAATCATCTAAATAATTAAGGGCAAATAATAATTTTGTCTTAAATATACAAACAATTATCCAGTTAGGGAAGCACAAAATTAGACAGCCAAATGAGATTCTTAAGTGATATTTTGATGATTTAAGTGTAAATGAATCATAAACATTAGTATTAAATTTCCTCTGAAAGAATTTTGTGTTTAAAATCTATGGAGAAGTATACTTGGCAGAGTATATTTTGAGTTTTGTTAAAACCAAAGGCACGTGAAAATAGTTTGAGATAGTTTGCTGAAACAAAATCTCGGTCTCCACATATAGAAAGCGTGCAACTAAAGCAGCTAGCTGGTGGTTTGAAGATACAAATATATTTGTCAGAAATTCCCTGACCATTACCCAGTCATTTATTCATGATTTAAGTGAATGTTGTTTGAACCCCTACTATGTGTTAGTCATTGTGCGGGGTTCTACATCTATAAAGGAGAACAAGAAAGTCTTGCCTTTCACCTGTTAGGGCTTATAGGTTCTTGAGGAAGTTAATTGGTAATAATGCCACTCCTCAACTCTCTCTGTAGTGGAGAGGGGACTTCACCTCCACTCCAAGGATAGAAAGTTTAGAAAGATCATCTGATCTTTCTTTCTGTCCTTTCTCTGGAAATCAAGGGACTGCCTCTCTTATGAATTGCATTTTATCTATTGAGAAAATAGATTAGGAGTTGAGGTGTAAGGGAGGAATGGCTTGAAGAAGGAATGGTTACTATTGCCATGTGACTCACTTGCTTCTCTCCTATTAGTAGTTAGGGAAGGAAGGAGAGAACTCAACTCTTGATTCAATGCCCAGTTGTGTGATTTACTAAATAGCATTCGCAACCTAGTTGACTTTTCTGGATGGAGATGTTTGCAAGGATAGTGTCAAGGAAGGGGAAGTTTAGAAGTGATGGATCAGAGAGTAGAGGAAAAAGAAGGAAGCAGTGGCTAATGGAGGAGGATGTATAAAGACCTGTGAGTTGGAGTCTAATGAAATTGAAAAGATCTATGGGAAAGTCAGAAAACTGTGGTCTCAAGAGTAGATAGAGGGCATTTCCAGTTTCAGAAGTGGAGCATTTCTGGGTATGTCCATGAGAAGGATAACAAGTGGAGTAAAGAAGATAAGTTCAAAGATGATTCTGTTTAGGTTTGGATGAGTCATGCAGTAGATGATGACATTACTCACAATAGCAGGAAATAAATGGTTTCAACAGGTGCCAAAGATTTTATTGAATCAAGGGAAATGACCAGGAGGATAATAGAAGATAATGTCAGAATTGAGTAAAGAGTGTATAGTCAATTGGGGGGAATACCCTGGTGGTTCAGTGATTAGGACTCTGCGCCTCCACTGCAGGGGGCATGGGTTCAATCCCTGGCCAGGGAACTAAGATCCTGCATGCCATGCAGCATGGCCAAAAAAAAAAAAAAAAAAAGAAAAAGAATGTATGGTCAATTGGCAAGAGCTTCAAGGGAACAGATGTATTATTTGTTTGTTTGTTTATATGAAGATGAGGGACTCATGAGCTGAAAGTTGTTTGGAAACCCCAAAATATGTGGTGTGTTGGAAAAAGAGATTCTACACTTTGGAAAACAGGGAGAACTTATGGAAAGAGTCGGTGTCCAGTTAAGTCAGTCTGAAAGAAATGATCAATTGGGAACAAGTGGTATAGGGGAATTTGTTTAACTAATAGGCAGAGAAGTCCATGTAATGAATGTAGGGAGTAGTAAGGTCTTTGTGGTTTGGGTCTTGAACTAGACTATTAAGTCCCAAATTTACTTTTACTTTAATATCAGGGGAATAAAATCACTAGAGCTCCTTAGCCTGTAATAACCAACATATTGCCTCAATTTACTTCATTTTATAGGTATAAATCTTGCACGAATATCCTGTTCTCAGTATATCATCTGATTTTCAAATGTCTTGGGTTTACTAAAAGCCTAAGTGCATTTTGCCAAGAAAATATCATGAGATTTTAGGCATGTTTATTTTTAGCAGAAATACAGTCCTTGTGTTTATGATTCATTTACACTTAAATAAAAATATTGCTGAGAGAAATCTGCGGTACATCCAAGTTAGTTCTTGTCATTTATGTATCTTTTTAAAAGAAGTTTTCTCTAAGTTACGTAGCTATGAAGATTAAACCATATCTAATTTGGAAAGTTAAGAGGTATGACTTGTCAGTTTAGGAAGTGACACAACCACATCGAACCTACACCACTAGAAGGGACTTTGGGAATCATTTAATCTCCTTATTATAAAAGAAGAAACTGAGACGCAGTGGGGTCACCTGACATACCTGTAATCACATGCAACTTAGGGAAGAACCAAACCAAATAATTTAGGTGGTTTCAATTAATGTTTCATTTAGAGCACATGAGCACTTAGCATAATAGGTGCCAAATGTTCAATGAACAGATCAGTGTCCCTGGGACACCACCTAGCAGATAAATGTGCTCTAGTTTGCCATTTGGCATATTTATTATCATCAAATGAGGGGCCTAATGGGCTTTGTACCAAATTGCCTTATCAGGCACAATTACTGGCCTCTAGAAAATGTGAACTCAAAAATAACAAAGTGAATGAAGTGTTCAAATGTTAAAGAGAGTTATTAGATTAATATATAAAGATATGTGTCATTTTTTGTGGCTACTAATAGGAGAATGTCTATGAATCAAAATGTATACATTACAATAAATAAGTGAAATACAACTGTTTATTACAAGTTCATGGAAAATGTTTATGGAAGAGAAGGATTTGAAAAGCTTTTTCATTAGGCAGTACTGCTCAAGGAAACATTCTGTGGAATCTTTGAGCAAACTGAAGATCTTAGAGCAAGAGGGAGAATTTAAGGAAGTGGACTTAATGAGGAGGTTTACTTCCAGGAAGCAAAGTATGGTGAAGGACCATAGGGTTACAGTGTGAAAATGAGCTAATGGCAAGAAGAAATGTTTCGGGAACTCTAGAAAAGGATTAGAACTTGAACAGAAAGATTTTAATGGTATGATACAGAGGTTTAGCTGTGTGACCTTGGACAAGTTACTTAATTTTAAATATTGTTTTTTTGAGATAATCTTAAAAATGCAGATAATCATACCTCTTTCAGAAGGATTAAATTAAATAATGTTTACTCACTCTACATACAGATCAAATTGAGCCTGGAGATGAGAAGTGCAATGAGATACTGAATTCTTGTGGGTTCTGTCCTTAGTTAAGAGGTGCTACTACAGTTCCTTTTTAACTGTAGATCTCAATCAGAGAATTTTCATACGTAATCATTTTCCTTAGGCCTTTTCGTTTCTGGGAGCAGTTTTTCTATGTGAACTATATTTCACCTGGAATGTTTTAAGGATAAAGTAAGCAAGAGTTATGCATGATAACCGTATTAGAGTGATCCTGACCACTTCCTTGGTGATACATGCTAGATTAGTAGAGTGTAGGTGAGAATGAGGCTATCCTGATGACCTGTTTCTACATGTGTGTTGTGCTAGGAAAAGCACTAGACATAGAGTTGGAAGACCTAGGTTTAAAGAAGAAGCCTGCTTCTGCCACTTGCTAGCTGCATGACTTTGAATCTAATATTTCTGAGTCCTCTATAAAATAGAGATAATAATACGAACCACAAGTGTTGTAGAAATTAGATGACATAGTATATTACAAAAAACCTAGCACAATGCCTGACATTCAGCCAAATCTTAACACATATCCCTTTTCTCCCCCTTCATCCTATTGTTTAATTAAAGCAATCCTCAGATTCTTTAAAGAAGAACATATAAAGCCAAAAAAAGGTGGAGAGGGAGAAATACTTTTCTCTTAATCATCTAAGGGAACAGGAAAAGGAAGCTCATCAAAAAACAATTCACGAAGGACTATCAGTTATTCTCATTACATGTTAAAAAATTACAAACATTTTATACTTTGTAAACTTTAAATAATCTAAAGCTGTCTGATGATGGGTGTAACACTTTGGAATGGTACTTAAAATCACATCATAATTGGGTAACAGAGTCAAGTTGAATGTTGGAAAATCAGATTCTCTTCCAGCCCTGTAATTTTGTGAAATGATACCACAGAGAAATGGAAAGAAATGAAATTTATATATGACATGGGCATGGTAATACAGCATAGTGAGTAATCAAGTATCATAACATCATAGAATATTAGAAAGACATTACTGGAATCTTTTAAATTTCTGCAGTGCCTTCTTAACCACCGAGCTGAAAGTGTCTGTCCTGTTGTCTACATCGCTTCCGTCAAATGTGGGGCTGTTTGGAAATCTAGCCTTAGGAGTGCAATCCTTTCAGATGGCTTTGCCATCATCACTTACTCACCATGTCACTTCCACTAAGTAGGGATTCAGCTCTGCATATAAGCCTGAAACTAAGTTATTGGTTGATTAATTGACAGGTAGCAGGCGAGATTTGTTTTTCAGTTAAGTAAACATCATATGGTTTCTTAGACATATGCATGACAGGATCAAAAACTTTATTTCCAACACTTGGCAAGATGTAATTTACATGTTATCTGGATAATTACAGACGAATGGCCTTTGAAGAATTAGATTGTTTTGGATGATTCAATTCTGAAGTCAAATCTCTAAGAGAACGAACAGTGTGAGGTAGTGAGCTTTTTCTTTGCACCCATAAATCCCATTGATTTAATTCGGTGCTCACTGATATGACTCTATCAAAAAGGCAAAATTCAAACAGTATGTATGCTATCTTACGTTCAAATAGAAGTGCTCCTAAACTGAAACTAGCAAATTCATAGAGAATAAGAACATGTCCAATGTTGTGTGTGTATCACATAATTACAAAAAAGAAATTAAAAAATCCCCAGTAGCTAGACTTTGCATTCCTCATAAACACTGGCCTATAAAATCCTTGCGGGAAGGATTTCTGACCCACCTTTTTTTGCATCCATTATGTAGAGTGCAAAAATTTTTATTCTAGTGTCAGATACTGCAACACTGCAGTGAAAATTGTTCTTAAGTAATTTTTCTGTCAAATATTAAGTGAAGTCTCATTTCCTTCTGATCTAACTTTAACTTAAAGTAACACTTAAATGTGGTAGGTATAATAGTCTTTCATTGGCACTTGAGGTCTATACTTTTACAGTCTCATACAAGATTCACCTTTGTTCTTTGGACATAGTCCCCATTTGAGGATAAAGCTTCATATGTTTTATAATCTGTCTATTGGTAAAGTACAAGCCTCCACTTTTTTATTCAGGTCACATTTTTTAAAAGACATGCTATTTGTTAGATATTCTGCTAGAAATCGGCAGTTCATTGGTGAGCAACCTACCTAAGGCTCTGGCCCTTAAGAGCTTAATAAGTCAGAGGGCAACTAGAAAATCCAGCAGGCTTGGAATTGTCTGAAGAAAGCAGAAATAATAATGGGTGATACTTATCAAGAGCTTCCTATGTACTAGGCACTATTTTAAGTAATTAACAGTTAACTATTTTAATCCTAACAGTAACCTTAAGTCAGTGTAATTATTATCTTCATTTTGTCTGTGAGGAAGTTGAGTCACAGAGAAGTGAAGTCCCCAGCTAGTAAGTGTTGGTTCTGGGATTTGAATCCTGGAAGCCTGGCTCCAGGGTATGTCATTTTAACAACTCATGACACTGCCTCAGAAAGAGAAAGTGATTTCATGCAGCTTATTTTTCTTATAGCTAAGGTAAGAAAGAAAAGTAGTTGGAGATATGTATATATATATTTGCGTGTGTGTGTGTGTGTGTTTGACAAGAGAAATAATATGCTGAGATATTTTTTTCCTGGAAAAAATCTTGAGTATGAATTAATAACATGAGGTTTGCCTAAAGCATATTATGTGACACACTGGAGAATGGCTCTAACTTTAATACCATAAGAGATACAGAAATGCTGTTTAACCAAATAGTTCTTATAGTAGCACTTCAAACAAGCAGAGGGCATTGTATTCAGGCACTTTGCTTCCTGAGGCTGCATAATATGAGGATAGTACTGGGACAATCTAGATTATGAGAAAACAAATACATTATTAGACTGTCTCTCTGAAATATCAGGTGTTTTAGGATTGTACAGGTGCTGGATTTCATTCCATTTACAAGCAAACCCTCTCATTAATACCTTAATTATACATATTCTATATTGCTGACTACCACGAGAACCAAGTAAGAGAGAGGCAAAAGGGACCTTCAGTGTGGGAAGTTGAACAGGTAGACTATTACCTCCTGCACAGAAAAAAGGCCAACTCCCTCAAAGATGGGAAATCAGTAGCATCCTTTGCTTCTTTCTACAAGCCTTTGTAGGCCAGGCCTTATGCTAGATGTTGGGTGTACAGAAATAAATATGATACAATTTCAAAAAGCCTCCAATATTAAGGAAAGCCAACAATCATTTTTCTAAAAAGTTTTACATTGTTTCAAACACTTACACTAGTTATTGGTTAAGAACTGAAAGTTCTTACATCACAGCACGTGACTTTACCCCAGGGTTCCTCAATCTCAGCACTAATGACATTTGGACCGGATAATTCTTCATTGTGGGGGGCTGTCCTGTGCATTATAGGATTTTTAGCAGCATTCCTGGCCTCTACCAATTAGATACCGGTACTACCGCCACCTCCAGTTGTGACAACCAAAAGTGTCTTCAGGTATTACTTGTGGTTGAGAACCACTACTTTAATCTGAAAATATTTTAATTGCAAGATGTTGGGCCCCCTAAAATGACAGTTACAATATGCAAATATAGGGAACTAAAACATATAATTTACTGTTTACTATTATTTTAGACCAACCATTTAAAACATTAGCAAATGCTTAATCCAAATATAGAAGCCAGAGTCTTTATTCAGGGTGAAATTTTCTCCTGGGAATATCATTCCTTTCTCACTAATCATGGTTATTACAAAGACCTGAAAATTCTTAATCCCAACTACTAACGTCCTGAATTATTCTTCTAGCTCCTCAATTCAGATAGATTAGAGGAGGTATAGATGGTGTCACACACCCAATATCTGATTAGACTGAGCTGGGATCACCCATTAAATACATGTTTCTGTTTCCCATAACTGTAAAACATGTGTCCAAAGGTCTAGTAAGATAGCATACCGCTTATAAACTCTTTGTAAAATATAGTAAACACTCAACGAACAATTATTTAATATTTATTTTAATTTAATCATTTACTCCTTACCTTTTTTCAAAAAAGATATAAGGCAGGTTTCAAAAAACACGTACTATAAACAGATAAAGAAAAGAAATGAGTTATTAGAAAAAGGGAAAGCAGTGCTATGAAAAATGAGTTAAACTGCAGCATGAGGTCAGCATTCAAGTTCATATTCTCTCAGTTGCCAACGAAAGGCAACAAATTTGACTTTTAGCGGACAGAGCAAAGAGGAAACCAAAACCAGTTACATGATTCAGAGTCTCAAAATAAAGACAAATTAGTTGCTCCAGAGAGGTTCAACTATTTCTGTTACTCAGCCAGAGAGAAATTTTACCTGCAGATTCTCCTAAAGGAGGCAAGGTGGTGTCCTGAACCATAGCTTCAACTATATTCACATAATAATAGATATAATAATGAGCTTTAAAAGGCAGTGTCTTATACAGGCTTTCAATGTGAGGTGATGGTGTAATGTCAAAGTTCAGCTTAGTAAAAAATTATCAGTACGGCATTAAAACAATGAGTAGTTAAATTGTTTGGTTTAACAATGCTGGCTTGGATGAAGTTAACTGCAAATAAGTTTGGAGGACTGCAGTACTGACCATCTCAGGAATTCACTATTTTTAATAATTGTTTCAACTGATTTTTGCTAAGTTGTGAGTGGCTATGAGGTAAAAGTTATACTGTCTAAGAAGTACTCGGAATGTAGGTACTTTATGTTACAAGTTATTTTCACATTTATATTCTTTTTTTTTTTTGCGGTACGCGGGCCTCTCACTGTTGTGGCCTCTCCCGTTGTGGAGCACAGGCTCCGGACGCGCAGGCTCAGCGGCCATGGCTCACGGGCCCAGCCACTCTGCGGCATGTGGGATCCTCCCGGACCGGGGCACAAACCTGTGTCCCCTGCATCGGCAGGCGGACTCTCAACCACTGCGCCACCAGGGAAGCCCCATATTTATATTCTTAACAGTTAGCCACACTGAGAGGACTAATATGCTCCTTCAGAATCTATGGCCTACCAAGGCAATGTGCCTGAAAAGAAAGTTACCTCACATCTGCCTAATATTTGGCTAAGGTGGGCCTTTGGAATGGGAAAAGAATTTTCTAAAAAGTATAACCAAAACCCAGAACAACCCCCCCCACCCCCCAAAAAAGAGCTTAAGGCTTTAAAAGTTCCATGTCATAAAAATTGGTTACACTAGTTTAAACCTGAACAGTTTTAAAGAAGACATAACTATAAACAACCATTTTTTTCCAAAAATAATATTGGTAAAGCATCAGCAGAATATGTATCTTCGAGCTATGGATCTTCCTGACATATCTTGCAATGTGAATTTGTGTGGAAGATATAAAACGGCCGCAAATTCTTTGCTACTCTTCCCACTGAAACGTGATGTCAAAGTCCTTCCTCTTGTGTCTAATCAGGTCTTCATGTCTGTTTTGACTGATAGAAGACTTGAGAAGTGACATTCTTAGACACCTGAGGTTAGGTCATAAGAAGTCTTGCAGCTTCCACCTGGGCTCCCTTGGAATGCTCCTTTTGGGATCCCTGAGCTGCCTTATATAAAAACCCTGACTACCGATAGACTCCATGCTGGAGAGGCCATGTCTAAGACTGGCCTCAGCAGACCTTAGCCTTCCAGCCATTTCTCCCAAGGAATCAGACTTGAAAGTGAAGCTGTCATGACTCTTCAGAGTAGCCCAATCTGTCAGTAACATGTGGAAGGGAGAATTATTCAGCCAATCTCTAACCGAATTCATGACTGACAAATGTGAGATATCATGAAATGGTATAGTCAAGCCACTATATTTTGAGGGAGTTAACAATAGATAACAGGAACAACTTATCAACATAAATACAAACAGGATTTGACCAGTCATGTATCTGTAAGCCAGCTGAATTCAAAGAGGTAGCATGTCTACTAAAATTGATAATTTGGGTTTTGACTCATTGATACCCTTTTATTATTGAAGAAGACTAATGTTCCCCTTTGATGGTCCCTTTTGGTTCATAGTCAGGGCTTTGATAAAAGTCCCTTCCTCCCTCCCTCCCTCCCTCCTTTCTTTCTTTCTTTTTTAAAATATTTATTTATTTATTTAATGTATTTTGGATGTGCCGGGTCTTCATTGGAGCACACGAGATCTTCGTTGCAGCGTGCGGGATCCTTAGTTGTGGCATGCGGGCTCTTAGTTGTAGCATGTGGACTCTTAGTTCTGGTGATCCAGTGGGGAAGACTCTGCGCTCCCAATATAGGGAGCCCGGGTTTGATCCCTGGTCGTTGAACTAGATCTTGCATGCATGCTGCAACTAAGAGTTCACATGTGCAAATAAGAGTCTGCATGCCGCAACTAAGAAGCCCACGTGTGTCAACTAAGAAGCCTGCATGCCACAACTAGGAGTCTTCCCTTCTTTCTTAATTAATTCTTAATTAAGAATTTCCCTCCAGGGCTTCCCTGGTGGCGCAGTGGTTAAGAATCCACCTGCCAGTGCAGAGGACACAGGTCTGATCCCTGGTCTGGCAAGATCCCACATGCCGCAGAGCAACTAAGCCCATGCGGCGCGACTACTGAGCCTGCACTGTAGAGCCCGCAAGCCACAACTACTGATTGCACATGCCCCAACTACTGAAGCCCGTGCACCTAGAGCCCATGCTCCACAACAAAGAGAAGCCACCACAATGAGAAGCCCATGCACCGCAAGGAAGACTAGCCCCCGCTTGCTGCAGCTAGAGAAAGCACACGTGCAGCAACAGACCCAGTGCAACCAAAAATTAATTAATTAAAAAAAAAAGAATTCCCCTCTTTTTCTTCCTTCCTCCCTCCCTCCCTTCCTTCCTTCTTTCCTTCTTCCTTCTTCCTTCCTTTCTTCCTTTTTTGCTAGGTTATGCTTGGAAAAAGAAATTATGCCAAATCTGACTCTTACTATTTGAGGCTTTGTAATGAAGATCATGCATATATATGATGGTCACTTTTACATAAACAAGCCTGAAGGTAGTCTAAATATAAAAATGTTAAAGAATTGAAAAATATTTATTTTTTTGTTGTTGTTTTTTTCTTTTCAACTATTTCTTTTTAAAAATTTTCATTTTTGTATTGCAATATAGTTGATTTACAATGTTGTGTTAGTTTCAGGTGTATAGGAAAGTGATTCAGTTATACATATATCTGTTCTTTTTCAGATCCTTTTCCCACATAGGTTACTACAGAATACTGAGTAGAGTTCCCTGTGCTATACAGTAGGTGCTTGTTGATTATTTTATATATAGTAGTTTGTATATGTTAATCCTAAACTCCTAATTTATCCCTCCCCCCTACCTTTCCCCATTGGTGACCATAGTTTGTTTTCAAAGTCTATAAGTCTGTTTCTGTTTTGTAAATGAGCTCATTTGTATCATTTAAAAAATGATACAAATTTCACATGTAAGTGATATAATACAATATTTGTCTTTCTCTGTGTGACTTACTTCACTTAGTATGATATTCTCTAGGTCCATCCATGTTGCTTCAAAAGGTATTATTTCATTCTTTTTTATGCCTAAGTAATATTCCATTGCATATATGTACCACATCTTTATCCATTCATCTGTTGATGGACATTTAGGTTGCTTCCATATCTTGGCTATTGTAAATAGTGATGCAGTGAACATTGGGGTGCATGTATCATTTCAAATTATGGTTTTCTCTGGATATATGCCCAGGAGTGGGATTTCTGGATGATACGGTAGTTCTATTTTTAGGTTTATAAGAAACCTCCATACTGTTCTTCATAGTGGCTGTACCAGTTTACATTCCCACCAACAGCGTAGCAGGGTTCCCTTTCCTCCACACCCTCTTCAGCATTTATTGTTTGTAGACTTTTTGATGATGACCATTCTGACCAGAGTGAGGTGATACCTCATTGTAGTTTTGATTTGCATTCTCTAATACTTAGCAGTGTTGAGCATCTTTTCATGTGCTTTTTGGCCATCTGTATGTCTTCTTTGGAGAAATGTCTATTTAGGTCTTCTGCCCATTTTTTGATTGGGTTGTTTGGTTTTTTGATATAGAGCTGCATGAGCTGTTTGTATATTTTGGAGATTAATCCCTTGTAGGTCACAGTGTTTGAAAATATTTTCTCCCATTCTGTAGGTTGCATTTCCATTTTGTTTATGGTTTCCTTCGTTGTGCAAAAGCTTTTAATTAGGTCCCATTTGTTTATTTTTTTATTTTCATTACTCTAGAAGGTGGATCCAAAAAGATATTGCTGCGATTTATGTCAGAGAGTGTTCTGCCTATGTTTTCCTGGAAGGGTTTTATAGTATCTGGTCTTACATTTAAGTTTTTAATCCATTTTGAGTTTATTTTTGTATATGGTATTAGATAGTGTTCTAATTTCATTCTTTACATGTAGCTGTCCAGTTTTTCCAGCATCACTTATTGAAAAGCCTATCTTCCCTCCATTGTATGTTCTTGTTTCCTTTGTCATAGATTAACTGACTGTAGGTGTGTGCGTTTATTTCTGGGCTCTCTGTCCTATTCCATTGATCTATAAGTCTGTATTTATGCCAGTACCATACTGTTTTGATTACTGTAGCTTTGTGGTATAGTCTGAAGTCAGGGAGCCTGATTCCTCCAGCTGTGTTCTTCTTTATCAAGATTGTTTTGGCTATTTGGGGTCTTCTGTGTTTCCATACAAATTGTGAGGTTTTTTTGTTCTGTATCTGTAAAGATTTCCATGGTAAAAAAAAAAAAAAAAAAGATTTCCATGGTAATTTGATAGGGATTGCATTGAACCTGTAGATTGCCTTGGGTAGTATAGTCATTTTGACGATATTGATTCTTTCAATCCAAGAACATGGTAAATCTTTCCATCTGTTTGTGGCATCTTCAATTTCTTTCATCAGCATTTTATACTTTTCAGAGTACAAGTTTTTTGCCTCCTTAGGTAGGTTTATTCCAAGGTATGATTTTTCTTTTTTGATGCGATCGTAAATGATATTGTTTCCTTAATTTCTCTTTCTGACCTTTCGTTGTTAGTGTATAGAAATGCAACAGATTTCTGTATATTAATTTTGTATCGTGCAACTTTACCAGATTCATTGATGACCTCTAGTAGCTTTCTGGTAGCATCTTTAGGATTTCCTATGTATAATATCATGTCATCTGCAAACAGTGACTGTTTTACATCTTCTTTTCCAATTTGGATTTCTTTTATTTCTTTTTCTTCTCTGATAGCTGTGGTTAGGACTTCCAAAATTATTTTGAATAAAAGTGGCGAGAGTAGACATCCTTGTCTTGTTTCTGATCTTAGAGGAACAATGGCTTTTCACCAATGAGTATGATATTAGCTGTAGGTTTGTCATATATGGCCTTTATTATGTTGAGGTAGGTTCCCTCTAAGCCCACTTTCTGGAGAGTTTTTATCATAGATGGGTGTTGAATTTTGTCAAAAGTTTTTTCTCCATCCTTTGAGATGATCATATGGTTTTTATTCTTCAACTTGTTAATGTGGTGTATCACATTGATTGATTTTCATATATTGGAGAATTCTTGCATCCCTGGGTTAAATCCCACTTGATCGTGGTGTATGATCCTTTTAATGTATTATTGGATTTGGTTTGCTAGTATTTGGTTGAGGATTTTTGCATCTATGTTCATCAGTGATATTGGCCTGTAATTTTCTTTTTTCTGATATCTTTGTCTGGTTTTCATATCAGGGCAGTGGTGGCCTCATAGAATGAGTTTGGGAGTGTTCCTTCCTCTGTAATTTTTTGGAATAGTTTCAGAAGGATAGGTGTTAACTCTTCTCTAAATGTTTGATAGAATTTGCCTGTGAAGCCATCTGGTCCTGGAATTTTGTTTGTTGGATGATTTTTTTTTTTTTTTTTTTTTTTTTTTTTGCGGTACGCGGGCCTCTCACTGCCGCGGCCTCTCCCGTTGCGGAGCACAGGCTCCGGACGCGCAAGCCCAGCGGCCATGGCCCACGGGCCCAGCCGCTCCGCGGCATGCGGGATCCTCCCGGACCGGGGCTCGAACCCATGTCCCCTGCATCCGCAGGCGGACTCCCAACCACTGCGCCACCAGGGAAGCCCGTTGGATGATTTTTAATCACAGTTTCAATTTCATTACCTGTGATTGGTCTGTTCACATTTTCTATTTCTTACTGGTTCAGTCTTGGAAGGTTATACCTTTCTAAGAATTTGTCCATTTCTTCCAAGTTGTCCATTTTATTGGCATACAGTTGCTTGTAGTAGTCTCTTATGATCCTTTGTATTTCTTTAGTGTCTGTTGTAACTTTTCACTTTTCATTTCTAATTTTATTGATTTGAGCCCTCTCCCTTTTTTTCTTGATGAGGCAGGCTAAAGGTTTATCAATTTTGTTTATCTTTTCAAAGAATCAGGTTTTAGTTTCATGGATCTTTTCCACTATTTTCCTGTCTATATTTCACTTACTTCTGCTCTGATCTTTATGATTTCTTCTACTAGTGTTAGGTTTTATTTGTTCTTCTTTATCTAGTTGCTTTAGCTGTAAGTTTAGGTTGTTTATTTGAGATTTTTCTTATTTCCTGACGTAAGGTTTTATTGCTATATAATTCCCTCTTAGAACCACTTTTGCTGTGTCCCATAGGTTTTGGATCATCATGTTTTCATTGTCATTTGTCTCTAGGTATTTTTTTATTTCCTATTTGATTTCTTCAGTGATCCATTGATTATTTAGTAGCATATTCTTTAGCCTCCACGTGTTTGTGTTTTTTGCAGTTTTTTTTTTTCCTGTAGTTGATTTCTGATCTCATAGCATTCTTCAGAAAAGATGCTTGATATGACTTCTGTTTTCTTAATTTTACTAAGACTTGCTTTGTGGCCCAGCATATGACCTATCCTGGAGAATATTCTTTGTGTACTTGAAAAGAATGTGTTTTCTGCTGTTTTTGGATAGAATGCTCTATAAATATCAATCAAGTCCATCTGATCTAATGTGTCATTTAAGGCCTGTGTCTCCATATTGATTTTCTGTCTGGATGATCTGTACATTGATGTAAATGGGGTATTAAAGTTCCCCATTATTATTGTGTTACTGTTGATTTCTCCTTTTTTGGCTGTTAGCATTTGCCTTATATATTGCTCCTATGTTGGGTACATATATATTTACAATTGTTATGTCAATGATCAAGGGTTGATCCATTGATCATTATATAGTGTCCTTCTTTGTCTCTTGTAACAGTCTTTATTGTAAAGTCTATTTTGTCTGATATGAGTACTGCTACTTCAGCTTTCTTTTGATTTCCATTTGCATGGAATACCTTTATCTGTCCCCTCACTTTCAGTCTGTATCTAGATCTGAAGTAGGTCTCTTGTAGACAGCATACACAGGTCTTGTTTTTGTATCCATTCAGCCAGTCTGTGTCTTGTCTTTTGTTTGGAGCATTTAATCTGTCTACGTTTAAGGGAATTATCAATATGTATGTTCTTATTGCCATTTTGTTAATTGTTTTGGATTTGTTTTCTGGTCTTTTTTCTTCCCTTCCTCTTTTATTCTCTTCTGTTGTGATTTTATGACTATCTATAGTGTTGTGTTTGGATTGCTTTTTTTGTGTGTGTGTGTGTATCTATTGTAATTTTTGGTTTGTGGTTACCGTGAGGTTTTGATATACCAGTCAATATATATACAAGATAGTTTTAAGTTGCTGGTCTCTTAATTTCAAATGCGTTTTCAATATTCTGCATTTGTACTATCCTCTTCTCACAATTGCTGGTTTTGAAATCATATGTGTGTGTATGATTTCCTACCTTTACTGTATGTTTGCCTTTACTGGTGAGTTTTCCCATTTGTAATTTTCTTGTTTGTAGCTGTGGCCTTTTCTTTTCCACCTACAGAAGTTCCTTTAGTGTGTGTTCTAAATATGGTTTGGTGTTGCTGAATTCTCTTAGCTTTTGCTTGTGTGTAAAACTTTTGATTTCTCTGTCAAATCTGAATGAGAGCCTTGCTGGATAGAGTATTGTTGGTTGTAGGTTTTTCCTTTCATCACTTTAAAATATAATGACACTCCCTTCTGACCTGCAGAGTTTTTATTGAAGAATCAGCTGATTACCTTATGGGAATTCCCTTGTATGTTATTTTTTGCTTTTCCCTTATTGCTTTTAATATTTTCTCTTTGCCTTTAATTTTTGTCAGTTTGATTAATATGTATCTCAGTGTATTCCTCCTTCATTACTCTGAATTCTTTTTCTGTAGATTGCCTATCTTCACTTCACTTAGTTGTTGTTCTGGAGTTTTATCTTACTCCTTCATCTGCAACATATTTCTCTGCTGTCTTATTTTGTCTAACCTTCTTTGTTTGTGGTCTCTGTTCCACAGGCTGCAGGGTTATAGTTCCTCTTGATTCT
Source organism: Orcinus orca (assembly GCF_937001465.1). Taxonomy (NCBI): domain Eukaryota; kingdom Metazoa; phylum Chordata; class Mammalia; order Artiodactyla; family Delphinidae; genus Orcinus; species Orcinus orca. The sequence goes on along the minus strand of NC_064575.1, from coordinate 57,960,248 downwards.
AGTGTCTTCCCCCTGGTGGCTGAGGCTGTCTAGAGGTTTGTGCAGGCTTCCTAGTGGGAGGGACTGGTATCTGCCTACTGGTGTTTGGAGCTGGATCTTGTCCTTCTGGTGGGCAGGGGCACGTCAAGGGGTGTGTTTAGAAGCTGCTCTGGGCTTGGAATACTTTAGTTTGCCTTTGTGCTGATTGATGGGGCTGTGTGTTCCCTCCCTGTTGGTTGTGTGGCTTGAGGCCTCCCAGCACTGGAGCCTACAGGCTGTTGAGTGGCGCCAGGTCTTGGTGTCAAGATGGCAGCCTCCAGGAGAGCTCATGTCAATGAGTACTCCCTGCTACCTCCTCCAACAGAGAACTTGTGCCCACAGTGGGCCATAGCTGCCCGCTATGTCCCTAGGAGACACTCCACGACCAACAGGTAGGTCTGGCCCAGGCTTCTATGAAGTTACAGCTTTTTCCCTGGGTCCTGATGTGCACGAGACCTTGTGTGTCCCCTATAAGAGTGGAGTTTCTGTTTCCCCCAGTCTATGGAGTTACTGCGATGAAGCCCTGCTGGCCTTCAAAGCCAAATGCTCTGGGGGCTCCTCCTTTTGATGCCAGACCCCCAGGCTGGGGAGCCTGACTTGGGGTTCAGAACTCTCACTCCTGTTGGAGCACCTCTATGATATAATTATTTTCTAGTTTGTTGGCTGCCCAGCCTGCAGGAATGGGATCTGATTATGTTGCCAGTGTGCCCCTTCTCCCATCTCATTGTGGCTTCTTTTTGTCTTCAGATGTAGAATATCTTTTTTGGTAGTTTCCAGTCTTTTTTCTGATGGCTGTTCGGCAGTTGGTTGTGATTTTGGTGTTTATGTCAGGAGGTGCTCCCAAGTCCTTCTACTCCACCATCTTTTCTCCACCTCTTCCTTATTTTCTATACATTTTTAAAATTTATGGTGGGATTATTTTCATTCCATAAAAGCAGCTGACTGCATTTAGTTTCATGATAAATTCTGTTTCAAAGTGATTGTGAAAATTGGACATAGCGATTATCTGGCTGATATTTTTCTGCATCTTAGCTTTATATATGTAATTGTGTTTATTTTGATGCTCCAGCTTGCTTTGATAACAGACTTCTCCAAAAAATAACAGAATTTAAACAGTCTATGTGAACACCTCATATGAAAAAATTAAATGTGATTCTCTTGATTCATGTCTTAAATTGCTTATATTTTAAATTAAAATTTTTTTGATGCCTCTTGAGTCCCACCAACATATTTCAAATTGGTCTTTTCTTGACCCTACTTAATTATAAAAAAATGAGGATAGAATACCAATTTTTGCTGCCCTTTGGATTATGCATATCACTCAACTCTTAAACATTTTATATTTGAGAACTTAGGCTGGAGAATCTGTTCTGTCCTTTTCTTAGTCAGGCCGAATTTTTACTCCTTAAACACATACTACTTAAATTGCTTAAATACAAACTTGCCATGTGAAATTTAATGTAATTTTAAAATAGTTTTTAATGTATGTGTGTTATATGATAACATTACAACTGGCTTTATATTAGAAGTTGAGTCAATTATAAAGACTTGAGAATTATAAATCATTCTTTACCATAGCTCATCAAATTAAATTATATCTCTACTGTGAAATAAGCTTACATGAATTAAGTTATAAATGATATTTTTGGTTTATGGGCAAGCACAATTAAAATTCCTTTCTATTAGTTATTTGTTGTGAGGTGGATGGACCTAGAGTCTGTCATACAGAGTGAAGTAAGTCAGAAAGAGAAAAACAAATACTGTATGCTAACACATATATATGGAATCCAAAAAAAAAAAGGTCATGAAGAACCTAGGGGCAAGTCGGGAATAAAGATGCAGACCTACTAGAGAATGGACTTGAGAAAACGGGGAGTGGGAAGGGTAAGCTGGGACAAAGTGAGAGAGTGGCATGGACATATATCCACTACCAAATGTAAAATAGATAGCTAGTGGGAAGCAGCCGCATAGCACAGGGAGATCAGCTCCATGCTTTGTGACCACCTAGAGGGGTGGGAGGGAGGGAGACACAAGAGGGAAGAGATATGGGGATATATGTATATGTATAGCTGATTCACTTCGTTATAAAGCAGAAACTAACACACCATTGTAAAGCAATCATACTCCAATAAAGATGTTAAAAAAACATAAACAAAAAAACCTGATACCTAAAAAAAAAATACCTTTGTAAAAGCATGTTTAATTATGCCACTATCTTTCTTCCTTTCTTTATTAGTGACTCCTTTTGAAAGGGAAAAATCAGACTGCCTGAAGTTTGAAAAAATTTAAAGTAATTCAGTTGGTTTTTGAGATGCAATTCAGTGATTCTTTTAATTGTTTATAAATCCCAAAGTAAACATATATGCACAAATGTTCACGTAACGGAATTGCACTGAGAGTATTTTTCTTGGAATAATTCAGTTGTCTGTAAATGGTTTTATAGGACTAAATATAATCTTTTAAAAATACATCATCAGAGTTTTCAAAAACAGTTACGTGTATGACTGTGCTTTCTTCCACATGTAGAGCAACTTCTTAAAACCATTTGCTTTGACACATTTCTAAATGTTTAAAATTAAAAATTTTTCACTCTTGTGAAAATATGTGTTCCCTTTTTGAAAGCTTTGCCAAGATAGCTTAGTCCAGCGTAGTGTAGGGACACAGAGATGAAAGTGTGCCAAAGGTTTAGAGACTATTGGAACCCTGGGGTTTAAATTGGTTTCAATGATACAACCAGTTGATATCAATTGGTAATTATATATTTTTGAAAAATGTCAAAGCAAAACATGTAGATAATTATATATTTTTCTGATCTACTTAAAGTGTAATATTCTAAAAAGTCAAACCTCTCCAATAAAAAATCACTTCATTATAATTACAATGGGGATTAATTTTATGAGTAAAATGATTTGAGCTTAATTAAGACTATACTCTCCTGATAACAGTCACAGAATAAATTTCTTATCTTACTTAACTTGAGAAACTTTTGAGGATTCGTTTTTGTGGTTTTAAAATCTCGCGTCTTAGTAGGACATGCCTTCCTTGCTATTAGCTGGGTAAGACAGTAACGTGGATGAAGAGGTAAATGGAATGTTTAATTAGTCTGAAGTTCAGGGCTGAGCCCTGCAAAGAGAGATAGATCTGAGTCTTGGAGCATAGTGATAGGGATTGAAATCAGAAGACTTGATGAGATGGACCAGAAACAACAGGAAAAATAAGGAAATCAGTGACCTAAAAACAGAACTTCAGATACACCAATGGCTAGGGAGTGGACAGCAGATGGACTGTAACAGGGACAAAGAAGGGTCAGAGAAGAATGAGAAGAGATTAAAAATGTATTACAATTTTTTTCTACTATTTAAGAAATTATTTGCTTTATACAGTTTGCTTTGGTTCATTTGAACTTGAGCAGACTTGGGTGAGTTTATATGAAACTCCTTTCCCTTATCTCTCCTTTTCTTCTCCATCTTCCTATCATATTCTTCCCTTAACCAAATGATTTAGTATACTTTCTTGATTAAGGTGGCAACAATTTTTTACAGAGGGCACTGAGCCCAAGGTTTTTTTACAGAGAGCACTGAGCCTAAGGTTAATGCCAAAGGAGATTCTGATTCTTTGGAATATGCACTGGGAATAATAACAACAATTTGCCCTCAAGGAGATTGTTTTCGCTACTGAAAATAATAGAGAGATTAAGGACAGAGGACCACTGAGAATTCTTTTTTCAGAAAGTAGTTCAATATTATGTTTTATGGGAGAATTTATTTTACAGAGAAACAGATCAGTATAATAGATAAAATACTGGGGTGTAAGTTAGGATTCTTCGTTGTTAGGATTACAAAAATATTAAAGGGCCAAGACTGAGAGTGAGGTAGTGGGGATAGAAAAGAAAAGAGAACCACTTTGTATGAAAACATGGCAGAAATTTTGTAATGCCCTTTGGGGGAGAGAAGGGGGAAAAAGAGCTACTTGAATATTTCAAAATCTATATGCTGTGATAATGCTGATGTGATTACTGACTAGGGACAGAGCAGCAGAAGAAAAAGTCAGTTTTCTAAAAAGGTTTAAGATGGCTTTATAGATGGTTTGTTTGAGCCAATAGTGAGATCTATGATAGAAATTTATTATGTATACCAAGATAGATACACAAGGCAAGCAGTTAGATGAGAGGGTGAAATAAGCGATAGAGATCTGAGGCATACCTAAAGAGAGGCATGATTGAAGACTTTGGCATCAAAAACACCTTCAGAGTTAGAATATCAAAGACCATTTTGGAAGCTAGAAGGAGGAAATGAAAAAAAAAGAAAAGCAGTGTTCATAGAGGTAGAAAGGGAAACAGGATTATATAGCTGGATAAAGAGTTTGTTCATCCTTTTGTACCTATATCTGTTTTCTGACAAAACAGACATGATTTAGAGTTGATGTCTCATTGTTCATTTCACATAGAATACTGAAGTTATTTCAGTTCACCAGAGGACACAGAACACAAATGTAACACCAAGAAAGGAGTGATGATAGATTTGAACATTAATTCCCACATGTCACAAGTAAATTTCCTTTTGAGTCCAAATCATGTTGTCTGGTTACTGGAGAAGATTTACTGGCAGCAGTGTAACCCCCTGGACCTAGATGGGCTCTTTCTCCTCTTGCCTTCTTGATCCCAAACAATGGAACCATCACTAATGATTATCCAAATTAGAAAACAAAGCATCATCTTTGACTTCCTCCTTCCTGCTCTTAATCAGTTCCCAAGTCCTGCTGATTTTGCTTGCCAAATATTTCTCAGATCAGTCAGCCTCTTTCCAGCCCTGCATAGTTCTAGTCCTCATCCTCTATTACCTTAGCTAACGCAGTGGCCTACCACTGGGAACAGTCTGTCAACTAGAGGGTGACTCTGGTCCTTTTTATACTCAAAATTATCCACGGAGTTTCAAGAGTGGTCTATGTAAAACATAAAACTCTCCATTGTTTCTTCTCTTCTTAAATGTTTCTGTGGCTTCTTATTGCCTATAGGATAAAATCCAAATCATTAATATGACATAAAAGATCCTTCATAGTATAACCCCTGCTCAAACACCCCTGGTTCCTTTTCTCCCACCACTCAGTGCTTTGCATCTGTGGTCTCAGTAACATAGAAATGCTTGTAGTGCACTCATCAAACCTCACTGCTTCCTGTCTATGTACTTTTAGTTATGCTGTCTCATTTGCCTAGAATGCTTTTCATTATTTTATGCCATCTGTCTTATTCTTCGATACTTAGCTCAGGCATCAATCTCCTTTAATACTTTACTTGCTTTCCTAGTTACCTGTTGCTGTCTAACAGTATTACTACAAATTTAGTGGCTTAAAAGCATACGTCCTATTATTATTATTATTATTATTATTATTATTATTAATAGTTTCTGTGGGTCAAGAATCCAGGCACTGCTGAGTTGAGTCCTTCTTCGGGGTCTCTCATGAGGTTGCAACCAAGGTGTCAACTAGGGCTGAGGTCTCATCTGAACACTCAACTTGGAAAGAATCCATTTCCAAGCTTACATAATTGTTGACAGGGTTCAATTCCTTGAGGCCTGTTGTCTGAGGGCTTTGTCAAAGTATGCAAGCTAAGACTGCAATAGAGAGAGTCTACTAGAGAGATGGAAACCATGATTTTATGAAATACAGTCATGAAAGTGAAGTCCCCTCACTTCTGCCATATTCTGTTGGTTAGAAGCAATTCACAGGTCCCACCCACACTCAGAGCTAGGGGATTACACAAAAATATGAATACCAAAGGTGAGAATAATTGGGGGTTATTTTTTAACTTGTCCACAACAACTGCCCTTCCTACCTGTGTTTCTCCCACATATGGATTAGGGATTACCTTTCTGTGCTTTAAACTCACCCAGTTATTGTATATATAAATCACATTATAATTATACACATTTTTTTCCTGCTAGCATATAAAGTCAGTGAGGGCAGAAATAATCTATCTTTGTCACTTCTGTATATTCATGTAAACTTTTATTGACTGATTGTTCCTGAGGCTATGAATAATTTACCTCTTTCCCCAGTGCTTAGTATGTTGGCTAATACATAGTAGACATTCAAGCAAAGTTTGTCAAATGACTGCTTAGATGAAAAATGCTATTATTGAGATAATTCAGGAGAATTTTATACAGTGAAAAAGAATTTCACTCTTAATTTAACATTCAGAGGCACTCCCTAAAATATCAGTAACCAGGGTTACAAATATCCACACATAAAGATAATTTAACAGACAACATTAGAATGCATGGGCAGAAAAGGATATCCCAAAGAGCAAGAGCTGTTCTGTGAATACCACGTCTCTGCCTTTTCTCATGTAGCTGAAGGTGTTCTGGATTATGGTGAGGAAATTGTACACTTGAAACTTATTAACTTCTCATTGTATGCCAAGGCCCAGCAGCTATGCCTTGTGAAGGAAAAATAAAAACTGTTTCTGCATTCTGCTTTCCATTTCTTCCCAGTCACCTGGCAGATTGCATGGCTGCAGCTGGGGAACTCTCATTTCTGGAGTGGTTATGTTCCCTTGTCCCTGTAAAATGAAGAATATAGTTTCCTGTAGAAACAATAGAATACATTTTGACTGGCTTCTTTGGCCAGCCTATAATAAAGGTCTAACTCATTAAATGACTGAAATATGATCTTTTTTGCATTCAGAGTTCTAGAATGCAATATGTGGCAAATTTGTTTATACCACTGTATTCTAACTACAGCATAGATTTAAATAGATTTCTGTAGACTAGCCTGAGGGCCCGAGCAGTAATTGTAAACCTCCATCTGAAATATGGTTCTCTGTGATATTCATTAATTAATGAACTAATAAACTTTTCTGAAGACTTTTCTATGTACAGCCAGAACATTACCAAGTATGTGGTTGTCATAGCCCTAAGTAGATGACAGTGCCACAATAAGAAGCATCTGTGTAAAGTGATTATTATTTAATGTAGAACTTGTGTCATAGAGGACATTAGCATGCAGTGCTCTGGGACACCAAAGAGGGAGTTTGCCTCATGGAGAAATTGAACCTGTCTTAAAGAATTAGGGAGAATTTATCCTAAGTAGAAGGGTATAGAGGGCATTCTAAGCCAGAGGAATACCACATGCAAAAGCTGTAAAGTTCCAAAAGGCATGTTGTTATTTAGGAATGACCAGAAGAAATCCAGTGGAGATAGACAATAAGAAATGATGGGAGATGTAGAAAATGTTGTCAGAGCCTTGATTGAAAGTTACTGTGATAGAGTTTGAAATGTTTCTAGAAGGGATTCAGTGAAGGTTATGCAGGAGAGTGACTGGATATGATTTGTAGGAGCAGAAATATCCATTAGAAAGCTCACAAAAATGTACAAGTGAGAAATAACTATAGCCTTACTTATGGCAGTGCAGCAGCAGAGTTGCAAAGGAGAATATTCATGCAGGAGACAGTCCTGAAGTAGATGTAACAAACTTTGATGGCCAACTGGGGAGGCAGTGGCAGAGGACAGGATGGCTAATGGTGCTGGAAGAAATGGGGGAAAAATAGTAGAGAATAGTACAGTGATTTGTATTTGAGGAACTTAGGAAATTATTGCTCATGAAATATGGGAGAACGAGTGGATTTGGAGTGATGGATCATGAATAGGTGATGTTTGAAGTGGAATTACAGTTTTAAAACTTAGGAGCCTACATCATTTTCTGAAAATCTCTTCCAAGCATCAGTCTCTCCTTTTACTTGTTTAATATCTTGGGGTCCAATGGAGTGATTGGTTTTCATCTTATTCTCAAATGTACCTTCTAGAGAATAGACAATGATCTCAATTTGAAATCCAAGTCAGGCAGAATGACCATCCCTGCCTTGAGCCCCCACTCTGCTCCATGCAGACAGTTATATTCCACCCATTTGTTTTAATGAAAAGTTGTCAAGACCCATATCTTATATGACATATGATTTTGGCACCTAGAATAAATGGATAAATGAATGAATAAATTGGGTTCTGGTCCAAGATGGAAGTGTAGGAAGACCTTGAACTCATCTCCTCCCAGAGAAACACCAAATCTACACCTACATAAAGAGCAATTCCTCCTGAAAAGTAACTGAAAGCTGATCGAACAACTTCTGCACAAGAAAAGATAGAGGGAGCACATAGAGATGGGTAGGAGACACAGAGAGATGGTATCAATGGGAACCCCACCTTTGACACTGCAACCTGCAGGAGGGAGGGATATCACCGAGGGCCCTGCGTGCAGACTCAGCCACCCTGAGAAACAGTGAAAAAACAGTGGTTTTAAAGGGCATCTAGACTATATGTGAAGGAAATCCATTTACTAACCCTAGAGCATCTGCCAAATGGGCAGGGAACTGCTGGAACTCTCTCCAGGGTTGGAGATGCTGCAGTTTTTGCATTCCTCCTCCACCTTGATAGCACCAGTGGGAACACAGTCCAGGCATTCTGGCCAGCTTGTCAAGGCTGCCCCAGAGTGCCCCAGGGCCCTGGCCCATACCAGCTACAGCCATCCCCCAAAGGCATCCCTGGCACAGCATCCCCTGGGTTCCCCTGCCCATCCAAGCTCCAGCTATCTTGCCAAGGCTGACCCATCAGGGCACACACTAGAATCCCAGGCTTATACCTTTTCTAACTCTAGCCATCCCACCAAGGCAGCCCCAATGCAGCATGCCCTGGGACCTCTGCCCTGGTTCACACCCATTCCGTCTCCAGCCAGCCAAATCTACCCAGAACATGCAGTCTACATGGGGGATGTACCTACACAATACCATGCCTCCAAGACTGGGAGAGGGAGGTAACTGTTTCACCTAATTCATAGAAACAAACACAGAAAATCAAACAAATTGAGGAGACAGAGGAATATGTTCTAAACAAAAGAGTAAGCTAAAACCCCAGAAAAAAACACTAATGAAATGGAGATAAGTAATTTACCTGATAAAGAGTTTAAGATAATATTCATAAAAATGCTCACCAAATTTGGGAGGAGAATGAAGGACAAAGAGTTAGAAAATATAAGAAAGAACCAATCAGAGCTGAAGACTACAATAACTAAAATGAAAAACATGTACTATAGGGAATCAACAGCAGAATAGATGATACAGAAGAATAGATCAGAGATATGGAAGACAATAGTGAAAATCACCCAATCAGAACAGCAAAAAGAAAAGGGAATTTAAAGAAAAAAGAGAATAGTTTAACAAACTTCTGGGACATGAATAAGCATAATATTTGCATTATAGGGGTCCCAAAAGGAGAAGAAAGAGAAAGGGATAGAAAACTTATTTGAAGACCAATGGCTCAAAACTTCCCTAATCTAGGGGAGGAAACAGATATCCAGGTCAAGGAAATTCAGCAAGTCCCAAACAAAATGAACCCAAAGAGATCCACACCAAGACATATAAATAAAATGGCAAAAGCTAAAGAGAGAATTTTAAAGGCAGCAAGAGAAAAGCAAAGAGTCACATACAGGGGAACCCTCATTAGGCTTTCTGCTGATTTTTCAGAAGAATTTTGCAGGCCAGAAGAGAGAGACATGATATATTTAAAGTGCTGAAGGGAAAACACTTACAGTCGAGAATACTCTACCAGGTAAGACTGTCATTAAAAATTGAAGGAGAGGTAAAGCATTTCCCAGGCAAGCAAAAACTGAAGTTCCTCACCACTAAACCAGCCTTACAATAAATGTTTAAGGGCCTTTAAGTGGAAAAGAAAAGGCCATAACTAGAAATAAGAAAATAAATGAAAAAAAGTCTCATTGGTAAAGGCAATTATATAGCAAAGGCAGGGCATCAGCCACACTTAGTATATAAGTTAAAAGACAAAAGTAGTGCAATCAGCTATAACCACAATAAGTAGTTAAGGGATACACAAAATAAAAAGATGTGAAATATGACATCAAAAACATAAACGTGGGGGAGGAAGGTAAAAATGAAGTATTTTTAGAATACATTTGAACTTAAGCCACTATTAGCTTAAAGTAACTGCTATATGTATAGGTTGATACTTATGGACCTCATGGTAACCACAAAGTAAACCATACAATAGATAAACAACAAATAACACTAAACAGATTTGTCAAACCACAAGGGAGGGACCACGAAAAAAGAGAGGGCCTAAATAAAGTCAGAAATGAAAGAGAAGTTATAGTCAATAATGCAGAAATACAAAGAATCATAGGAGACTACTATGAACAATTGTATGCTAACAGCTTGAACAACCTAGAAAAAATGGATAAAGTCCTAGAAACATACAATTTTTCAAGACTGAATCAGGAAGAATTAGAAAATCTGAACTAGACTGATTACTGGTAATGAAATTGAAAATGAATCAGTAATCAAAAAAACTCTCAACAAACAAAAGTCTAGGATCAGATGCCTTTCATTGGTGAATTCTACCAAACATTTAAAGAAGAGATGATAATTCTCAAACTATTCCAAAAAAAAGTGAAGATGAAGGAATGCTTCCAGACTCATTCTATGAGGCCAACATTACCCTGATACCAAAGTCAGACAGACACTAAAAAAAAAAAAAATTACAGGCCAATATCCCTGATGAACATAGGTGCAAAGATCCTCAACAAAATATTAGCAAATTGAATTCAACAATACATTAAAAGGATCATACACCATGATCAAGTGTGATTTATCCCAGGAATGCTGGATGGTTCAGTATTCTAAAATGAATGTGATATACTACATTAACACAATGAAGGATAAAAATTATATGATCATCTCAATAGATACAGAAAAAGCATTTAACAAAATTCAATATCCATTCATGAAAAAACTGTGAACAAAGTGGATATAGAGGGAATATTCCACAACATAGTAAAGGACACGTATGACAAACTCACAACTAACTTAATAATCAATGGTGAAAAGCTGAAGGCTTTTCCTCTAAGAGATGAGGAATAAGACGAGGAGGCCCACTCTTGTCAGTTTTATCCAGGTTAGTAATGGAAGTCCTAGCCACAGCAGTCAGACAAGAAAAAGAAATAAAAGTCATCCAAGTTGGAAAGGAAGAAGTAAAACTGCCACTATTTGTAGGTGACTTGATACTTTTTATAGAATACCCTCAAGACTCCACCAAAAAACTATTAGAACTAGTAAATGAATTCAGTAAAGTTGCATAATTAATGTACAGAATCTGTTGTATTTCTACATACTAATAACAAACTATCAGGAAGAGAAATACCAAGAAAATAATACCATTTATAATTGTATCAAAAACACCTAGGAATTCATTTAACCAAGGGAGTGAAAGACCTGTACTCTGAAAATTGCAAGACATTAATGAAAGAAACTGAAGATGACACAAATAAATGGAAATATATACAGTGTTCATAGATTGGAAGAATTAATATTGTTAAAGTGTTCATACTACCCAAAGCAATCTACAGATTCAATGCAATTTCTATTAAATACCCATGCATTTTGCACAGAACTAGAACAAAGTATCCTAAAATTTGTATGGAACCACAAAAGACCCTGGAAATCCAGAGCAGTCTTGAGGAAGAAGAATGAAGTGGGAGGTATCATGCTCCCTAATTTCAAACTATACTACAGAGCTATAGTAATCACAACAGTATGGTACTGGCACAAAAACAGACACATGATCAGTGGAACAGAATAGAAAGCCCATGAATGAATCCATGCTTACATGATCAATTGAGCTATAAGAAAGGAGGCAAAAATATATAATGGGAAAAAGACAGTCTCTTCAATATATGATGTTGGGAAAATTGTCCAGTTGTATGGTAGGACTACCATACAATTGGACAGCTATATGCAAAAGAATGAAACTAGACCAATTTCTCACACCATATACAAAAATATACTCAATGTGGATTGAGTTAAAACTTAAATGTAAGGCTTGAAATCATAAACTCCTAGAAGGAAACATGGGCAGTATGCTCTTTGACACTGGTCTTGGCAATAATCTTTTGGATGTATCTCCCCAGGCAAGGGCAACAAAAGCAAAAATAAACAAATGGAGCTATATCAAACTAAAAAGCTTTTACACAGCAAAAGAAACTTCATCAACAAAATAAAAGGGCATCCTACTGAATTGGAGAAGATGTTTGCAAATTATATCTGATAAGGGGTTAATATCCAAAATATATAAAGAACTCACTCATATAACTCAATATCAAGAAACAAACAAACAACCTGATTAAAAATTGGGCAGAAGACCTGAATAGACATTTTCGAAAGAAGACATACTGATAGCCAGAAGGCACATGAAAAGATGTTCAGTATCACTAATTATCAGGGAAATGCAAATCAAAACCACAATGAGATACCACCTCATACCTTTCAGAATGGCTATAATAAAAAAGACAAGAAATAATAGGTATTGGTGAGGATGTGGAGAAAAGGGAACCCTTGTGCACTGTTGGTGGGAAAATAAATTGGTATAGATCCTATGGAAAACAGTATGGAGGTTTCTCAAAAAATTAAAAATAGGACTACCATACAGTCCAGCAGTTCCACTTCTGAGTATTTTCCAAAAGGAATGGAAATACTAACTTGAAAAAATATATCCACTTGTTCATTGCAGTATTATTTACAAGAGCCAAGATATTGGTGCAACCTAAGTGCTGAGGCATAGATGAATGAAGAAGATGTGGTTATATAAATATACAATGGAATATTATTCAGCTGTCAGAAGAATGAAATCTTGCCATTTGCAACAAAATCGATGGACCTGGGGGTATTATGCTAAGTGAAATAAGTCACATAGAGAAAGATAAATACCTATGATTTCACTCATATGTGAAATCTAAAAAATAAAAACAAATGAACAAACAAAACAGGAACAGGCTCATAGGTATAGAGAACAAACTGGTGGTTGCCAGAGGATGTGTGCGGGGTGGGTGAAATAGTTAGAGGGGTTTAAGGGGTACAGATTTCCAGTTATAAATAAGTCAATGGGATATAATGTACAGCATGGGGAGTATAGTCAATAATATTGTAACTTTGTGTGGTGACAGATGGGAACTAGACTTATTGTGGTGATCATTCCATAATGTGTAAAAATATCAAATCACTATGTTGAACACTCAAACTTATATAATATTGTAAGTCATTTATACTTCAATTAAAAAAAGAACAGTTATAAACTGCAGGGTTTGCCATCTTCCCTAGGCTTTTAATTCTGTATCAGCCAGGATTCAACTGGAGAAGAAAGAGTAGGAATATAGATTTATTTTATTTATCTATAATACAAATCAAAGGATTAATTACAGGGAATTAGCTTGTGGGACTAGATAAACAGTTCTTGCAGGGCTGTCTTTGTGTCTGGTGCTGGCTTGACATTAACAGGATAGGCAGTCAGAAAGAGACAGTCACCAGCAGACTGGAATCCCATGAGGATGAGCTAGAACCTCATAAGGATAGACCAAAATCCATGTTTGTTCTTGCTGCTTCTGACAATGGGTAGTCTGCAGTAGCTGAGGCCCTGCCTTACAGAACTAAATACACATACCTGACCCAAGTACTGCTTCATACCAATGAGATCAGTCCCCAGACTGGAAAGTGTATATGCTACAAAATGGCTACTGCCTCTCTTTCTCCTCCCAAATCTCCCCTCTTGGCTTTGAAAGGATTTTTTATCCAATCTGGGCATCCTGTTCTACAATTTTCATTATTTTCACAGAAGCAAGAGAAGAGGCCCCTTGTTCTTCAATCACACTTACTTGGTCAATTTCTAATCTTGGTGGGTAAGCCTCATGAAACAGCTTGTTGGTGAAAGCAACATCATTGCTTTCCAAACTCCACTGGCTCTTCACTGCTCATTTCCCAATCTTTTATTATTCCATAGTGATGACATACTACTGTGTCTTTCCAAGGCTTTCTCATACTTCTCAAGCTCTCAAATTCAGCCTCAATCTTCTAACTCTCAGACTATAACCTTGTCTCTTCCATCTCAGAGAATATAGGAAATAAAATCATGTGAAATCTCTGAATTTCTTTTCCTTCCTTGTGGCCTCAGAGCAAAAGTATGCTGAATCCTTTCCTATGCAAGTTACTTTTCTAAAACTGGTAATGGGACCTTACTACCTCAGTGATCTCTTCTTCCTTTTGAATCTTTAATTTCTTCCGCTCCACTAAACTAACAAACATGTTGACATCATCCCTTTCCTTAAAAATGTATCTTGAATCCCACCCCTATTCCCTTTTTTAAACTAGCTTCCACCACAACCACTCTATGAAAAGTCCTAAAACCAAATAACCTCCTAATTGGCAAATCTAGCAGCCTCTTTTTGTTGTCTTCATCCCTGGCCTTTCTGCAACCTGTGGCCAAGTTTCTGTCTTGATACTGTCATCCTGGATCACTCCCTAGTCTCCTTTGCCATCTCCTCCTTCTTTACCCAGCACCTAAATGTAGGCTTCTCTCTAGATTCTCAAGATTCTTTCTTTGGCCTACTTTCTCTAAGCTGATCCTTCTTTGATCCCTTAAGATTTCAAAGGGCTCCCTTATGAGAATGACTAGAATAGTAATGTCCAAGAGAGATAAAATGCATGCCACATATGTGATTTTAATTTTCCTGGAGGCCACCCTACAAAAAGTAAAAGAAAAATTAATTTAACATACTATATTTAATTTGATATATCCATATTAAATATTTTAACATGTAATCAAAATTATTAATGAAATAGTTTACATCCTTTATTTGTACCATGTCTTTCAATATCCAGTGTGTACTTTACACTTAGAGCACATCTCAGTTTGGACTAGTCCCATTTTAAGCACTCAGTAGTCTCATGAGGCTAGTAGGCACTGTCTTGGACATTCCAACTCTGGAATCTACAAGCCTGTCCTGAATTCTGATTACCAGAGCTGGAATCCACCTGCTTCTAGGATCTAGCATTCATCCTTTTGTATAATCTGTCACTCAAAACGGTAGCAATTATCTGTAAAAACACAAGGCAAAGATTTTACTCCATTGCTCACATATCTTTATGGCTTTCTACTTGCCTAATGAAAGGCAGCATGATAAGCATAAATCTTGGAGTCACAGAAAATTAGATTTGAATCCAAGCTTCACCACTAACTTGCATGTAATTTAGAAGTTACTTAAACTTCATGAGATTGTTTTCTCATTTAACATGGGGAAATAATACTTCCTTCTGGGTTTGTTATAGGAAGATGTTGTTATTATTTCTCACACAGTGCACGACCCAGAGTAACATCATAATAAATGGTAACTAGGCCGTTAACATGACGTTCAAGTTTTTCCAGGCTCTGTTCCTAAATACCTTCCCAGTCTTGTGTCCTGCTCTGAGATCCAGCCCTGTACTCTCATGAATCTATGCATTCATTCCTTCATTCTTCAAAAAACATAGCCACTGTGAGCTAGGTCCCATGACTAAAACTTTCTTTAAGGAGTTCATTTATTCATTCATTTGTTCATTCAAGACAAATTGATTAAACATAGACTTTGTGCTATCTTCTTTTTAGATGCTTGTATAAATTACTGAATAAAACAGACAAAACATTTGCTCTCGAGGAATTTACATTTTATTTGGGAAGACAGAAAACAAAGAGTAAATATAATTAATTAGAAAATGATTTAGTGTGGTAGAAGCCTACAGTGCTGTGAGGAAAAATAAAGTAGAATGGAGTAAGCGAGATCGGAATGGAGAGGATTCTTTCACCCATTGTAAGTCCCTGGATACAACAGTTTCTCTTATGCATCCTCAATAGTGCATAACAAGTGTTTTGAACATAATAAGCACTAAATAGAGAACAACTGAATTCAGTGGGAATGCTTGGGGAAATGAGATCTAATTTCTAACTAAACAGTTGTAAACCTGCACTACATGAACACTTTTTAATTCAAATTGGAGCCCTTTTGGTATTTTGTAGCAGGGTTCTTGGAGCTGGCATTTTAATGGGTACCTTTGTTTCCCCACAGTTTTAGTCCTTCAGGTGGGGTATAGCAAAATAAGTATATGAGTGAGGTTACGTATCCTGTGCCAATTGGAACTGAGCACTCATGTAACTATGGATAGTTTTAGCTCCATGTTGCATTATATTAATAAGCATTATGCAAAAAAACATGGTGGGGCTGGTAGTTAGTCCAAAAATTTTGGAGTTTTGGGAGTAAGCAAAGTCGAGCAGCCTTAAATATGTGAATGTATCTTAGACCCTCCAAGAAGACTGTTGCATGTTAACTGTAGAAATCCTGATACATGGAGGAATTAGAGTTCAGGTAAATGCACATTTGGAAATGATATTCTAAAAAACAAATGGTAATGCAGTCAGAAGTGTTTAGACTATAAATAGGATGGTCATATAATTTATCTTCGAAAACAGACATTTTTGAGAATAAAATGTCACTGTTAATAATTATGTCAGGAAAACAGGCATCAACCAGGATTGTCCCCAGTAAATTGGAACATGTGGTC
Source organism: Orcinus orca (assembly GCF_937001465.1). Taxonomy (NCBI): domain Eukaryota; kingdom Metazoa; phylum Chordata; class Mammalia; order Artiodactyla; family Delphinidae; genus Orcinus; species Orcinus orca. The sequence continues at coordinate 57,943,813 of NC_064575.1, read as the reverse complement.
ACTGTGTTTATAGTGCATCTTACATTCATATTTTTCCCCAAATACATTTTCCTCTTAGTTTCTCCAGCTCCCTTGGGAGGTGGGTCCAAGGGCAAACCCTGTATGAAAAGAAGTAGTAATAGCTATGCACTCCTTTTGGAGGAATATCTTTTGAAATCTTTAGTAACAAAATGTGCCATAAAAGAGAAAATTAAAACTTTGAGGAAATATGTATTAGCCTTTTCAAGCAAAATAAGGAAATGTATCATCCCTGAAGATATTAATTTAGTGAGACTTTTCAACTTAAGGAATTGTTTTGGTTACCTTTCCAGAGCTATTATAAAATAGGTAATTTTAGCTATATTGATGTATCTGTGGCTATGTTCGATATGGACATACACCACTATCATCAATACCTGTGAAGTAAGGTTTAAACTTTTTAAAAAATATTAATAATAAGAATGTAAAGTTCATGAAAGAGTAAAATAAATTTTTCTTTTCAATGAATATATCAGCACTCACTTTCATATTTACATTTTGTGCATCTCACTGTAAAAATCTACACTAGGGCTTCCCTGGTGGCTCATTGGTTGAGAGTCCGCCTGCTCATGCAGGGGACACGGTTCGTGCCCTGGTCTGGGAAGATCCCACATGCCACGGAGCGGCTGGGCCGGTGAGCCATGGCCACTGAGCCTGCACGTCCGGAGCCTGTGCTCTGCAATGGGAGAGGCCACAACAGTGAGAGGCCCGCCTACCGCAAAAAAAAAAAAAAAAACTACACTAAACTAAGGAACAGATCAAACTCCACTCTTCTGCGTCAAGTTCTATTTCTGTTCTTCATATTAACACACAAAGCCAACCAATAACTTGCCATTCTCAGAGTGGAATTCGGTATTCCTTACACTAATTATAGTCTTCTTTCAGGAAACAATTTTTAAATTCAGCATCTAAATTCAGGATCATTGAGCACTTTAAAAAAAAGAACCTTATTCAGAAGTGCTTCATAGCTAAATGGGGTAATATTTTTATAGAGTTTTGGATAAATGTTTTATGACTCTTGGAAGAGAAAAGTTCTAATTTTATTAAAGAACATTTTGTCCTCACATCTCCTTTCCAAGTTCAATAAATAGAGAAAACCCCCAGTGTAAAGGCATGAAGTGCCTATGTATTCACCAGAACATAATTATTTTAAGGAGACAGTAATATTTGTAACATTTAAGGAAATTCATTATTAAAGTAAAAACTTCTCTGAGTTGAGTTACAGGATAATCACAATGTAGTTTTTCTGAAACAGCATGAACATCATGATTTGCATTTTCTGTTTCCTTTGACCTGATAGTCTGATTGTCTCTAAATGAGGCAACTGGCCTTGACATGTATAGGCAGAGCACATGGTTACCCTGGCAACAGGTACCATGGACCACATGTGACCCCTCTCCAAAGAAAATCTATGCCTCCTTTTTAAAACATAAAACAAAACAAACAAATCTGCTGTCTCCTACTTAAAACAAAGCAAAATCACTTTTTTTAAAACACTAACAGAAAAAGATATTCCCAACCAATTTCAGCTTCTTTATTTGGCAGATTCTTTTACTGTGGATTTTGAAGTGGATCATCATCACTTCTTTGTGTTAATTTCATCACTGTGAATAATCCAGTTGATTGGGCAGATATAAAGTACTAAAACCCCTTTCTGGTATTCACAGTCCAAAGATCCAGCAGAGGGAGCCCACACATTATTGTTGTTTTGTAAATGTCAGTCTAAAATGATGATATAATTTTAAATGTTCTAGTATTAAAACTTTTGATACTTTTGGATTCTAGGATATCTACCCAGCTAAGTATAAATACTCTAATGTTATTTTGTTATTGTTGCTGTTTAAATCTACTTAAGTGCCAGTACTTCTTAACTTTTAATGTTTATGTAAGTAAACAATTTTTAGATCTGTTTTATGCACCAATTCATGATTACCCTGTGGGACAGATCTAACCTTTATTTCAGATTTCCCAAAGTTTTTAGCCATATCCACCGCTCCATACACACACATGCCCCAAAATATGTGGCTACAGACAACCGGGGCACACCCATGAAAAATATCATGGAACCGTTTTTTAACTGAGAACAAAAAGCATGAGGAATCCCTAGTTGGTTCCATAAAAAGAACACAGGTGGTTTACATGGCATTGTTTTCACGTCAAGAAAGACGTCTTTGAAATGACATGTCTTCCATAGGAAGCCATGGGATTCCAGGGCCTGCCTTGCTCCCAGAAGACACACAGAAATTCTGGGTGTTGTTCATCAACCAAGGAAAAATTATTTGCCCAATCATTCCTTCAGAGATATTAATTGATTTCCTTCTCTGTTCGAGTTACTGTTTGAAGTGTGGAGAACATAAACATATTAAAAATAGCCACCATTTATTGTGTTGTTATGATGATATAGATACTACGCTACATCCTCTCTTCTAAGCCTTGCAATAACTAATTTACAGATGAAAAACTACATCTCAGAGAACTTAAATACATTGCCTATGGTCCCAAGGTTGTAAGTACAGAGCTTGAATTTGAATGCAAGTCTATAATTCCCTGAAGTATATACTGGTAACCACTATAAAACATTGCCTTCCTAGACTGAAGAGATTCACAGCCTATCAATTTAACTCTTGCTTCTACTGAAACAAGAATTTCTTGTCCTTAATGCAAAGACTTCTAGAAAGAAAAATAGAAAGTGGATAATATTTGAGTATTTATCATGAGCCAGTTGCCATGCTAGATGCCTTATATATGTCTCATTTAATCTTTATAGCAACCTTCGTAGGTACATATTATCCCCACTTTACAGGTGAAGAAATGGAGGCCCAGGAGATTATATAATTTACCCAAGATGATACCATGAACCCTGAATTTGAATCTAGATCATTCTGATGGTAAAATCTTCATTGTCATCCTGCCTGTACTTACACAATTATTTCTTCCAAGCAGTTCCTCAAAAAAAGAAAAAAAAGGTTTCTCAAGTAGTTATTTGGAGTTAGCTCATAGTAAGAAGTATTTTTAAGGAAACTTTTTAAGCCTAAACTCAAATATTCATTCACAGTTAAGTTTTTTGTTTTTTTTGTTGTTGTTGTTTGTTTTTTTTGCGGTACGTGGGCCTCTCACTGTTGTGGCCTCTCCCGTTGTGGAACACAGGCTCCGGACGCGCAGGCTCAGCGGCCATGGCTCACGGGCCCAGCCGCTCCGTGGCATGTGGGATCTTCCCAGACCGGGGCACGAACCTGTGTCCCCTGCATCGGCAGGCAGACTCTCAACCGCTGCACCACCAGGGAAACCCTCATAGTTAAGTTTTTTGAGGTATATATACATATATATATGCTTACATTAATTTTTAAAAACATGGTTTGTTTTGCTTTCATCAGTTGATCTAAACGTTAACTATTAATTGAAACGAAGAATCATAGAGTTTAAAAACTGCATTGGGCTTTAGTACTCATTTAGTCTGATTCTCTTAGTTTATTAGTGAGAAAGCTGAGACCCAGAGAAATTGTGACTTGGTTGGTTTCCTATCATTAATCAGTGACAACACAGAACTACCATTCTAACCCAGGAAAGTACCATTTCCCTACTTTGTTACAAAAAGAATTTAAGATGAATTATATTAGAAACAGATCTAATCCTCGAGTCTTAACCTGGGTCATAACCTGATGTTGAGTTTAGAAAGTTCAAGTCATTTTTATGAGGCCAGTGCTGGATTGTACTCATAGCGTGAAAATAAAAATTAAGGTAAGTTTTTAGCTGATTCACAGCTCAAAATTTAATAAAATTAGTTTCAAAATTCTTTTAAGATCAAACTAATGAGCCAAAGACAATAAAATTTACAGAGATTTTTATTTGAGTAAAACAGCAAGTTGAGCCAGATAATTAATATTAAAACATTAAGTTCAGAAGACAGTGTGATTATGTCACTGGTTTATAATATTCCACCACTGACTTGAGCTATATATTTATGTATATTGTACGTTTTAATTAAGCATTAAATATAGTTTTTTTTGTGACTCCCTTCTGTCATTTGCAAATGGACTGTTTCCACAGGTAAGTTTCAAAGCACACAAAGAGCACATATGCACAAGTGTACACGTGCACACACATAGTTTTTAAAGCAATCCATGACACCTTTGCCATGTGCTTAGAGTCACAGTAGCAAATTTGGTAAGTGAAGACAGGACAGCAGCTAAATCCTGATGAGATCCTGACCCCTGATATCTTGAATAGTTCTGAAAAAGTCAAGTCTCTTCTGGGGTAAAGCCATCTCGTTGGAAAGACAAGTTAGTTTTTAGAGGTCTTGCTTTCATAAAGGTCCTCTAATCCTGTCAGTATATTCAGATGTCCATGATATGATCTCATGGACTAGTGATCAAGTGTAAGAAGGTCTGACTGAGCCTTAACTATGTTATTGGTTGAGTATATACCTCATAAACTTTCAGAAATCACCTGTGGCAGAGAAAAATTAGTCAACCACAAAGTAATCATTGTATGCTAGAAGCTATTCAAAAGAAATTACGGATACAGCATATAGAGTAGCCTACAAGCCATTGGAGGAAATAAGGCCAATGGAAAAATACCCAAGATCGCAGACATTAAAAAAACAAAACAAAACTTAAAAACAATGTTTTAACTGTATTGTCATCCTGCTTTTAGTTATTTTTTATTTGTTCCCCATAGCTTAGTCCCTGATAATTGTAGACTTTCCATAATTGTTGGTTGAATGGATAAAAACTAGCAGCCAATATTTGCTGAGTGCTTTCTGTGTGCCAAACATTATAGTGAGAACTTCTGTCTACATTATCACACTTAAACCACATGGTAATTCTGTGAAGTATAGTTGTGGAAACTGAGACTTCTGTTACATACTCAAGGTCACCCAGTGAGTGAGGAAGTCAGGATTTGAAGCAAGATCTGTTACCCAGGGTGATGCTTTTAATAACTAGAAATGAGTCCTTAAAGCAGATTAAAGTTGGAGGGTTTCCATCAGGAGCTAAACTGTTGGTGTACTCTCTAGTTCTGTTCACATAAACTTTATTTTTTTTTTCAATGGCAGTGATTATAGCATGATCATACTGTTGCTACAATTTTTACTGGCTTATGTAAGATATTTTATTTGGTTTTCTATAAATGCCTCCTTAAGGAACATAGGGACACTGGACTTAAATGTAATTTCAGGTCACTGGTTGACCCAGCTCCAAAAATTCCTGTGAAAATGTTGCTTCCCACGGGTAAAAGATACATTCAGGATATAGGAACTGGTGTACAACATTTTAATTCTTGCTACAAAGCCCAGAGCTTCTGTGCATAAATGGACTTTGGATCATATTATGTTATAGCAACCTATCACCTTGGCACCTGGTTATTACCTTACTGACATTTAAATTCCAGGAGAACTAGAAAAATTACTTTTTTTTTTCACTAAATAGTATTTTAAACAAAACTTAACTCCAAAGTGGGATTTGGAGTTCACCTCTGAGCTAATGGAAATGTGAAGAAGGTCTAAGACCAAGGTCAAAGTGGTCAAATAGCTTGGAATTTAGTCTGATATTTTTTCCTTGTTAATTGAAAAAGGGATTATTTTCTCTTGCCAGTGAGTGGCTCTTGGGTTGGGAATATTGTATAACCTAAGAAACCATCTTAATAAATTAGTCAGGAAACACATTGTTCGAACAATCTTATTTTTTGGCCTGTGGGGAGAATATATGGCTAAGTGATCCAGGGGGTAGGGTAGGGCAGGAAATTTACAAGATGAATATTGGAGAATTGTATTCTTTGTGCATTCAGGATTCATCATAATTTATTGCACTGATGAAATTCCTATAAAACAACTTCTAGTATGTTGGATCTATAGAAGACAATTATCACCATTTTAGAATAGCTTACTACCTCGAAAAATCATTTGTTACACAACTGGATAAATTAGTATTTCTTCCTGATTCTCCTTCCATGATGCCATACAACAAATTGGCTCTGTTTTTTATCTTGAGTTCCATTTTCTCACAGGATACAAGCTGAGACAAAATATGTCCTAACTAACTGGCTGTTTCTCTGTAGATAACCTCTTTAATTTGTTATAAATATGACTGAGTATCTTGCTTAGTCCAAGTTAGTCCTTTGAAAATAGCCTGGGTTGAATGTGATTTTCAAGAGACAGTCATTTTGAGATGGAATCTAGAAACAACTAGATTAAGCCACCTCTTTAATCACAGAATCTCCTGTTTGAAAGGTACCTCAAAGGTCACACAGTACAACCACATTAACTATAGTTTACCATTAACTACAATCAGTTAATATTCATCGAATACTTGCCAGTACCTATGCTCCAAAGTTGTTTAATTAAAAAATAAACATTTTAATTTTATGTCCTCTGCTTTTGTTGTCACTGCATAACCCCTGAAACAGTTCCTGCTCAATGCTGTTTGATGCAGCATGATAGTGGTCAGGCAGGGAACATGTCTGTGGAAAGTTTGATGGTAGTCTGGCATTGTGTAACCACTGATAAGCTGTTTTGCCTTGTAACCAAGCAAAGGGGCTTCTCAGGAGACAGGCTGTCTGGATTTAAACATGGCTCTGATGTTTGCTAGCTCTGTGATCTCCAGTGCTATACCAATGTCTCTAAGTCTTAGTGTCCTAATATATCAAAAGGGGTAGCAATGCACTGACCTCACAAGCTTGTTGTAAGGGTCAAATGCAATAATATACATACATGACTTAGCATAGCACCTTACCCATTGTATGTACTCAATTCATGCAACTATGGTTTATAGCATTATTACTGTTATTATCACACTATGGCCTTTGTGACAGCATAGTACCTGCCACATGATAGGTGCTCAGCATATATTTATCAAGTGAGTGAATGAATACATGAAGGAGATATCTTCTTTACTATGAGGTAAGTCAGTTAGCATTAGTGAATAGTCAATGCAAACGTTTGTTTTACGTTACACCTGTGGGCACAACCCGTACTCATAAGTAAGTAATAAGGCTGTCAAACTTGGTCAATAATCTCTGCTTACTCTTGGAACTCTAGATCTTGAATACAAGGAAGCTGAGGTTTAAGGGGAAATGTGGCATGAGGTCAGTTTACCCAGAAGAAAAGCTGTCGTCTTTGATGTACAGCTAAACATAGGAAGCTTGGCTCAGACCTGCTTCATGGCCCAAACAGGTTTGGTAGGTTTGAAGCAAATAAAATAAAAAAAACAGCTGTTGTTTAAATAAGGTCATGCAAAGACATGGATTCACTGTCTTTACATTGATTTTAGTTAGTGTTTATATTTCAAGACCCAAAGTGGTGTTGGCTAATTTCCACAGTAGAAAATTGCCCTGGTGAATATTTTCAAGCAGTTTCTTTTCCTTCCTCATTCTTAGTAAAGAAAAAAATATTTAAATATCTGATATGAATGATTGAAACAAGCAAATACAAATGAGAAGGAAAATTTTATTGCAAATCATCAATAACATTACTAGACAAAATGACATTAATTAAAGAAATAAGATGCATACCATAAAGTTAAAAGATGTTTTTCAAATATATTTTTGAAATATTGAGGGATTATTATATTTCATAAATTCTTTAAAACTTTATGTTATTATCTATTACTTTCATTATGTGTTGGTTTATTTCAATTCAACAACTAGTTTTTGAGCACTTACTCTGTACTAATGATTTGGTCCCTGAGGAGATTGCACAAATGGGGGAAATAAAGCTAGTTTTAGTTAAAAGATGGTAAGTGCTATGATGAGTAGGAGGACATTGTGAGAGAAACCAAACATAGGTTAGAAAGGTCAGAAGAAGTTTCCTAGAGGAGGTGAAACTTGAGACATGTTTTGAAAGATGAGTAGGAGTTAGTCAGAAGGTGGAAGTGGGTGGTGGGTTTAGAACAGGGCATTTCAGGTAATGGGAGCCAAAGACACATGGGAAGGAACATGCTGCTCTTGAGGAACGGCAAGTCATACAGGATTCTCAGGATGTGAAATGTAGGGTGGAGAGGGCAGAAAATAAGACAGGAGTAGTGGACTGGGTCACTCCACTTACTTTACTTCCTTCCTTTATTTCAAATCACAATATGCCAGCATTTTCAAACTGTGTTCCACTGCTTGTTAGTAGCGGTTACTTTGGAAAAAGATCATGAGTCAAATGCTCATGGGATATTCTGGGTTATACAATGTTATGTGTTTCTTTACTTCAGGTCTTTTCAGGACCTTTATTATGTCAGTGGCCTTTATGATGTAATAGAAGGATGTAGTATGCAGCATTTTCTAAACTTACTTGAACACAGATCATCTTGTAGGATTTGTGTTTCATGGAATGCACTTTTGACAACCACTGCTATAGACAATAGGGAGTGTGAAAATAATTTAAAATATGGGAGTATAGCTCATTCTAGTAGCAAAGCAGAAGAAGGATGTGAAAGGGGAAAAATTAGATGCATTCATTATGATGTCACTGTCATAGTCCTGGAGTGGCCCAGAGAGAGATGGGACAGGCCCGACCTTCATCAGTAGACAACAATAATGAAGAGAAGGTGATTGATTGAGAAGCACTTAGGAATCTATGGGAAACACAGATCTGATGATTGCCTTCTCCTATTTAATTAGGAGGTTAAAATCAGCAGGATTAGGCAATTGATTGCATGTAAAGGGTGAGGAGAGGATGAATGAATCTATAATGACTCAGGTTCCTGATTTGGGAAAGTTGGTGACAAGTGGTACTTTCACTGAGATCTGAAATACTAGCTAGAGGAACAACTTGGAACTAAGAGTAATGGGAAGGAGACCTTTAGACACATTAATGTGCCTAGGGAACAAGTTGAATATTTAAGTGGATGCGGGAGACATGAGTATACAGTGGTAGTGCAGTCCCTGTGAGTGGATAAGGTTACTCATCCAGGGAGGAACATGTACCATTTTACCAGAAAGCAATTTGCAAAAGCTATGCTTTTCAGGGAATTGCTTTCAGAGAATTAGCCACTTAGAAAATTGCCTTTTGGCTAATTATACATTGGCAAATTGTCTATAGGCAAATTGACCTAGAGCCACCAGGAAAACTGTAGAGCATGCAGGGACTTCAGGAAAAAATGAACCTTTGAATTAAGAGACAGCAGAGAAAAAAAAGAAGCTCATAAAAGAGAAACGAAGGGCTATGGAATGCCACCATATTTTCACCGGTGTGATAATTGGTACTGCCAAACAAATATTTATGTAAAAATGACTGCCTCAACAGAAGAATTAATACCAAACTGTTTTAAGTTGCAAGCTAGCTGGGAAGTTGTGCTTGTTCTGTAATGTGCTTAAATAAATGGTCCAAGGTCAGGATCAACTGAACTTCTTTATTTCTATCAGGAGTCCACTGTAACCCATGTCACCCATTGCTATTATGTATTTTTAACATAGCTCAAACTAAACCTAGATCTTACTGCCTATTACAGTGATGGCCATACGTAGATAGACACATTACATGCGTATAACAGCAGCCAACATGTTTCAAGATGGAAATAATATGACTATTTTATTTTTGAGATCTCTTGTTTAAATAAGAAATGATGATGATTCTTGGATTCTAATTTTGTACTCTTTAGTAAACTCATGGGTTTCTTTAGCAATGGTCAGTTATCTTTAGAATTAACTCTCATATAGCTTCTGCTGGGCTAAGACCTGTTCCTAGGATATCAGGTTATCACCAAAGAATAAGTGTGTGGCCTTGTGTGGGGGTACTGTGTGGCCAGTAGAATAAGCAGAAGACAGGGTTTCTAGTCTCAAGGTTTGCTTATTAAATTAGTTTTATGTAATGTTATTTTATTGTGATAAGAACACTTAACATGAGATCTACCTTTGTAACAAGTTTTTAAGTGTACGATACAGTATTGTTGATTATAGGGACAATGTTGTCTAGCAGACCTCTAGAACTTACTTATCTTGCATAATTGAGACTTTATGCCTGTTGATTAGAAACTCCCCATTTCCCCTTCCTTGCAGTCCTTGGCAGCTACCATTCTGGTCTCATTCTATGAGTTAGGCTATTTTAGGTTCCATGTAAAAGTGAAATCATGCAGTATTTGTCCTTCCACGACTGGCTTATTTTACTTAGTAAAATGTCTTCACAGTTTGGCCATGTTGTCACATATAACCACACACTGGATTGGTTTTAGTGAAAAGGGGGGAAAGGAGTGTATATTGAGTTACTTTTCAAATGGCTATAAAGCAGGAAGGACAAAATAGATCAGAAATCATAGGACAAAAAGCCAGGCATCAATAGTAGCTAGTCATTCTCTGAATTCCCTAAAGTTTGAGTTTCAATTATTTGGATAAATGATGAGGATCCATTCCTTAAATGAAGGTCCTGGGTTGCAAGCATCTAAAAAGATAAGACAAATACTTGGAAATCATGTTTGAATGACATTAACATCTATAAATTAAAGAAATAGTTCTAACACTTTACCTAAATCCAGGCAGCCAGACATTGGTGTCCTATACATTTATTTTGAGAGTGTGGGACTATTTCCTCCACATTGTCTATGTTATGCCGTTCCAGCCCTGGCGTCTAAGGGCATGCTGTGCCCATCCTCTTATCCATTCAAATTCTATCTGTCTTTTGTCGTTTAGCTGAAAATGTCTTTTCTCCATGAAGATTTTCTTGACTCCTCTTGTTAATATCTCATTGCTGTATCATTGGTTCATTCAAAAATATTTGTTGAGTGTCACATTTTGTGTCAAGGCTCTATTTTTGCACCAGGGTTATAGCAGTGAACAAAACCAAGCCCCCTTTCTCAAGGAACTTATTACATGAACTTACTTGACTAAGAAAATAATCTCTAGATAGATAGATGGAGAGAGAGAGAGAGAGATAAATGGATAGATGGATGGAAGGACAGATGGATAAAAAGATGGATAAATAGAGATATAGTTGATAAAGGCTATAAGGAAAAATAATAGGAGATAAATGAATAATAATAGGAGATAAATAAAATGACCGGAGAGTGATCAGCATGTGTGTGGTGGTGGGCTAATAGCCAGGATGTTATTGTTATTAGTGTTTACTGCCATAACTGTAAGCTCCTTAAAGAGAAGCACTCTATTCTACTTCTCTTATCCTCTCATCAGTGCCTGAGCACAGGGCTGGATCTGGGTAATAGGCTTAACAGATATTTGTTTATTGACATAATTTTTCACTTTTAATCCAGATATTTTGGCATCACAGAGGCACAGCTTTAGTTTCCATTGAAATATCAGATTGGTCTAAATAGGCTGGCTTAGGGGTTTGTTTGGTTTCATATTTATATGAAGAGCAATATGCTCTAAATAAATCCAAAGTGATTAAATAACAGTTTTTGGCAGCAGTTTCTCCTTCGTGCTTCTATTTTTTCTTTCTTGGTTTTTTCCCTGATGTCCTCGCATTACTGGGAGATTTCCTAGTGCAATTAGTGTGGCTCTGCCCAGTGACCTTTCACCCTTGCATTGAACAGATGAAAAAGCTAAACCAGAAAGGAAAGGAGGATCACGACAGAGGTTACTGAAGAGCACTCTTTGGGGCTGGGAGGAGTGGGAGTGCATGGGTTACGTTCTCTCATCCATTTATGCCTCACGCCCTTTAGTTCTCAGTAAACCTCTTGCAGAAGGGCACAGACTATGAACAAGAAAAACTTTTGCCCAGGGAGTTATCAGGGGCAGTGCCAGGAAGAAGAAAAACAGAGTGAGAGAGAGGGAGGAGGGACGGGAAAAAAATAAATCTCAGGGGATCAAAAATGAACCAGGCCAAAAGTTTCACCCAGCTCTTGTATCAGACATGGCATCCCCAGATAGAGTTTCTTAAACCCAGTGAACTTTCAGATGGCATTAGAAAGAATTCCATTTGGAGTTTGAGGAGAATTTATAGTATTCTTGGAAAGGGTTTTTAAACATCACTAGTCTGCAAAGAAAAACAACAATCTGATTTTCTCTGTACTGTTTGCATTTCCCCCCCTATTTATTAATGTAGTCTTACTTTATAAAAACAAATGAAAACTGCACTAATTGGGTCTCTGTGAATACAGACCTTCTGCCTGTGCTAATTTCAACCTCACCATGATCCCTGAGAGGGAGACTTCCTGTCACAAAGGAAGAAACCCAAGTTTGAAGCAATTAAGAGCCTTCCCCAAAGCACACAGCAGCTAAGTGTCAGAACAGGGATTTGAACCCAGGTCTTTGGGACCACAGTCAGAGTCCATGAATCTTTTATCTCCTTTAACAAGCATCAGATTGTTCAGGTGAGAAATTATAAGTATAGTATAGTACTGATGGCTGAAAACACTTACCATTCTCCCCGTATCAGTCATACACACAGACACACACACGCACACACACATTGGATATAGAGGGATGTAAATGGAATAAGAGGTCACATTGCCTTATGTCCTTGCCTAGCACCGTACAGGTCTTTTGCTTTATTTCTTTTTACTGCTCTGACTCCTCTTAGGCCATGGGCAAGTAGGCTGGCTTTTACAGTCACGATTATTTATAGTCATGTTTTATTTGGTTTGCCATGTAGGAAATTATCCTGAAGATCTCCAACTCCCTTAAGGTGTCAAATTACCCTACCATGGGATAAGAAGGTACTTTTAATGAAAATCGGGTAAGACTGTCAAGAAAGGGAAGGGAGAAAAGTTTCTACTAAGTAGACTTCAGAAGTAAAGATTAAAAGTGAAAAGTAAAATTTGCTTTTGGTACTTGGATACTGAAATCCTAATTTGGAGCCTGTCTTTCATGATACAAATTATGAAAGTATAGTCAAAATATTATGGTGGTGTTCAGCTGGCTTCTAGTTGAAAGCCACTGTGACCTGGGGAAAATCATTGAGTTATAGTTTCCTTATCTATACAAAATAAAGGGACTTATTTTAAATCATTCAATGCCAGAATTTTATGATCTTTTAAAATTTCCCATGTTTAAAGTTATGTGTTTTTTGAGCCTCCAAAATGACTCAAGTAATATTCTAAATATTATTTTAGAATATTTTATTTAAGAACTACCTGAATCTTAGGCTAATTGTACAAGGGGCCTTAACCTGTACATTGTGTTCATAATTCACCTAGAATTGCATGGATATAATTATCCTTACTGCCATGGCTATTTGTAGATCCATTTGGGGTTCATAAGCCTGAAGTTTGGAGATTCAGGGCAATAATATTTGCTCTCTTGCTAAGGAGATGTTGGTAACATTATGCAGTCCATCTATGTAGAAAAGCCTCCCTTAGGACCTTTACCTAGTAAAATTGACAGAGCAACCGGTCAGGAAGCCGACAGCCAGGAGTAGCAGACATACAGGAAGTGCAAGGAGAAAACATTCTGCTTCTTCTGGTGAATAAATGCAACAGCCTCAACCAGACCATTGGAACAGCTGTCATGCTGAGGTCATAGCACAAGGTTACAGGACATGCCATCCAGGAGGCGTTACAAGGACAGATAGGTAACACTTCAGCAATGACACAAGATCAGAAAGAAAAGAGATTTTTCAGCTGAGTGGAAGACAGGCGTAAGGAAATATTTATAACAATTTCCGCTGTAATCTAGAAATGTTCTGTGGAAGCCATTGAAACTTTGTAGTGAAACTACAGTAATTCTCTGGGCTCAGTTCTTAGTGGGGACTTTGGGTATGCATGAGAAACAGACATTTTTACCAAACTGAGCTCCAGATAAATAAAATTAATTCAGCAGATGACTGTGCATTTCTGAATTCTCAAGTATTTACTGAACATGGCACCCTTATATTTACATAATGTATTCCACTGGTATTAGCGATGCATGCTGTTTCTTACCATAGTGTATAGCAATCTGGTAAGATGTATATCTGTGCTTTTCCTCTTTTTAATAGAGGATTCATCAAAATAATGTATATATTTCTTTAAATTCTGCTGTTTAGAAATGTGTTTATCCTATGGTTTTTATGATCTTTCCTTTTAGAAGTTAACTTGAATAATTTTGATGTCAGAAACTTTATTTTCTTGATTTGATTTTTTAAAAATTTTATTAACATTCTTTCTCCCTTCTGAGTAACCCCATAACTGGGAAAGATACAGAATAGTGTATGTGTGGGATTTGAGGGGCATTGCCACTTTGCTTATAGTAGGTCTTAGAGTGTCACATGACAGTCATACTTAAAATGAATTAACTTTAAAAAATATTTTTAGAGGGAATTTTGGTAAATTTGGGGTTGTTGTCTTTTGGGAAATCTGATACTCATCAACCAAGGCTGGGGATTACTGTTCTAAAATTGTAATTTTGCTTAACAGTGATCTCAGAAAAGGTCTAAAGTATTTGTAGCTGTCCCAGAGTCTTCCTTTTAAATGAAGAATTGGCCAGAATCGAGAGGTGTGGCTGTAGAGAAAACCCCCACAGGCTGGTGATACTTGGGGGAGGAAAACCGGGAGGCATGGGTCCATCCACTGGGAAATTAGACTGCCCACAAGTGGGAGGGCGGGGAGGGAGTAAGGCTGGCGGGAGTGATGAGATGGGGACACCAAGCCCCCTCACTGCTAACCACAGATAAGGGAGTGGAATGATAGAAATTGCTTTCTTATGTGAAGTGCAGTTCCCTTATGGGAACAGGTGCAGGAGACCTGAAGGAAAAAAATCATACCATTCAGGCTGTGGCAAGATATAATCACAGGGTGTCTGCGCCCTACAAGTTCTGGGCTCTCCCTAGCTTCTTAGGAGGAGTTTTCCCCACTCTACACAAGGGGGACCAATGGAAGCAGGAGAAGCCGCAGCATGTGGGAGGCCAATCTGAGGAGCTGTTCCCATGACTCATTCCTGGCGCATGTACTTGGCTGCCTTCCTCAGCGGTGGGAGCCCAGAAGTAGTAAATTTGGTGGAGGAGGAGACAGCAGAGATGGCAAAAGTAGTAGACAGAAATAAGAATATGGTGCTATTGTGGATAGCAGTGGATTCTCTGGATGGCAGCAGGACAGGAGGCCAGAGGTCTCCCCACAACCACCTAGCCACCGAGAGAAGAGAGGCAACTTAGTGACACCCCAGAGGGAAGAATTTTGAGGGGCTGTTGTTCCAGTGACTCAGCTGTTTTGTCCCTACTCTTTGTTCTATAACTGTATCTAGGCCTGGAGAGAAGCTTTTATGAGTAAGACAGAATTTTAGAAAAATTAATAAAGAATTAATGGAGGGCGGCTTCCCTGGTGGCGCAGTGGTTGAGAGTCCGCCTGCCGATGCAGGGGACACGGGTTTGTGCCCCGGTCCGGGAAGATCCCACATGCCGCAGAGCGGCTGGGTCCGTGAGCTATAGCCACTGAGCCTGTGCGTCCAGAGCCTGTGCTCCGCAACGGGAGAGGCCACAACAGTGAGAGGCCCGTGTACCGCAAAAAAAAAAAAAGAATTAATGGAGAATAAGAAGAATGAATAAAGAACTTATACTGAATATTAGAGGGTTCTGTGTCCATATACTTGCTTGATTAGATTGTGCCTTGTTTTGTATGTTTGCCAGCAATTCATTTTAAGAAAACTGAAAATAAAAGGTGGTATGTCTTCCTTACATACCACTCCATGGTTCAAAAGCATTTTCACATGTTTTACATCATCTATTAAAAGGAAAAAAATTTGAGATAACCAAGGTTTGTTTTTCCAATTTCATGGACTAAGAAACCAAGCTCAAGTTAAGTACTGTTCAAGGTTACACAGTCTATAAGTGAATCAGGATTTGACTCCAGTTCTTTGCTTTTATTTTATTATATATTTTTTTGGTTTGGATACTTTATACGTTCATATGATTAAAAAAAAATCTAACTGTAACAGCATTAAGAAGTTCCTGTCCAACCCCTGTCCATGTCCACTCTAGTCACCCCTCCTTTTTTTTTATTCTTTAAATTATACATATGTATTTTATTTACAGTTTGTATTTGATATATTTCATGATAAACAATTTTTTTCCCATCTTAACCAGTTTTTAAGTGTACAGTTCAGCGGTATCAAATGCGTTCATATTGTTGTTTAAAAATCACCTCTGTTCCTCCCCATAACTGTTTTCATCTTGTGAAACTGAAGCTCTATACCCATTAAACAATAATTCCCCATTATTCATTGCTCCCAGCCCCTGGTAACCACCAGTCTGCTTTCTGTCTTTATGATTTTGACTATTCTAAGTACCTCATATAAGTGGGATCATACAGTATGTGTCTTTTTCTGACTGGCTAATTTCGTTTAGCGTAACGTCCCCAAGGTTCATCCATGTTGTAATACTGCAGAATCTCCTTCCTTTTTAAGACTGAACAATATTCCGTTGCATGTATATCGACATTTTGCTTATCCGTTCATCCACTGATGGACACTTGAGTCACTTCCATGGTTTAGTTATTACAAATAATGCTGCTATTAACATGGGTGTACAAATATCTCTTTGAGATCCACTTTCAATTCTTTGGGGTATATGCGCAGAAGTGGAATGGCTGGATCATATAGTAATTCTATCTTTAACTACTTGAGGAAACACCATACTGTTTTCCATAGTGACTGTAGCAATTTCCACCAGTAGTACACAAGGGTGTCAATTTCTCCATGTCCTAGCAAACACTAATATTCTATTTTTTTGTTAGTAGCCATCCTAATGGGTGTAAGGTGGTATCTCGTTGCAGTTTTGATTTGGATTTCCCTAATGATTGGTGATGTTGAGCATCTTTTCATGTACTTATTGGCCATTTGTATCTCTTCTTTGAGGAAATATCTATTCAAGTCTTTTATTCATTTTGAATCAGGTTATTTGGTTTTTTGTTGTTAAGTGTTTTATTTAAAATTTAATTTTATTTATTTTTTTATACAGCAGGTTCTTATTAGTCATCAGTTTTATACACATCAATGTATATATGTCAATCCCAATCGCCCAATTCATCACACTCCCACCCCCACCCCCACCCCCCGCCGCTTTCCCCCCTTGGTGTCCATACGTTTCTTCTCTACATCTGTTTCTCAATTTCTACCCTGCAAACCAGTTCATCTGTGCCATTTTTCTAGGTTCCACATATATGCGTTAATATACGATATTTGTTTTTCTCTTTCTGACTTACTTCACTCTGTGTGGCAGTCTCTAGATGCATCCACGTCTCTACAAATGACCCAATTTCATTACTTTTTATGGCTGAGTAGTATTCCATTGTATATATGTACCATATCTTCTTTATCCATTCGTCTGTTGATGGGCATTTAGGTTGCTTCCATGACCTGGCTATAGTAAATAGTGCTGCAATGAACATTGGGGTGCATGTGTCTTTTTGAATTATGGTTTCCTCTGGATAAATGCCCAGTAGTGGGATTGCTGGGTCATATGGTAATTCTATTTTTAGTTTTTAAAGGAACCTCCATAGTGTTCTCCATAGTGGCTGTTTACATTCAATTTACATTCCCGCCAACAGTGCAAGAGGGTTCCTTTTTCTCCACACCCTCTCCAGCATTCGTTGTTTGTAGATTTTCTGATGATGCCCATTCTAACTGGTGTGAGGTGATAACTCATTGTAGTTTTGATTTGCATTTCTCTAATAATTAGTGATGTTGAGCAACTTCTCATGTGCTTCTTGGCCATCTGTATGTGTTCTTTGGAGAAATGTCTGTTTAGGTCTTCTGCCCATTTTTGGATTGGATTGTTTGTTTTTTTAATATTGAGCTGCATGAGCTGTTTATATATTTTGGAGATTAATCCTTTGTCCATTGATTTGTTTGCAAATATTTTCTCCTGTTCTGAGGGTTATCTTTTCGTCTTGTTTGTAGTTTCCTTTGCTTTGCAAAAGCGTTTATGTTACATTAGGTCCCATTTGTTTATTTTTGTTTTTATTTCCATTACTCTAGGAGGTGTATCAAAAAAGATCTTGCTGTGATTTATATCAAAGAGTGTTCTTCCTATGTTTTCCTCTAAGAGTTTTATAGTGTCTGGTCTTACATTTAGGTCTCAAATCCATTTTGAGTTCATTTTTGTGTATGGTGTTAGGGAGTGTTCTAATTTCAATCTTTTACATGTAGCTGTCCAGCATTCCCAGCATCACTTATTGAAGAGACTGTCTTTTCTCCATTGTATATCCTTGCCTCCTTTGTCATAGATTAGTTGACAGTAGGTGCGTGGGTTTATCTCTGGGGTTTCTATCTCGTTCCATTGATCTATATTTTGTGCCAGTACCGTGTTGTCTTGATTACTGTAGCTTTGTAGTATAGTCTGAAGTCAGGAGTCTGATTCGTCCAGCTCCGTTTTTTTCCCTCAAGACTGCTTTGGCTATTCGGGGTCTTTTGTGTCTCAACACAAATTTTAAGATTTTTTGTTCTAGTTCTGTAAAAAATGCCCCTGGTAATTTGATAGGGATTGCATTGAATCTGTAGATTGCTTTGGGTAGTATAGTCATTTTCACAATATTGATTCTTCCAATCCAAGAACATGGTATATCTCTCTATCTGTTGGCATCATCTTTAATATCTTTCATCAGTGTCCTGTAGTTTTCTGCGTACAGGTCTTTTGTGTCCCTAGGTAGGTTTATTCCTAGATATTTTATTCTTTTTTTGTAATGGTAAATGGGAGTGTTTCCTTAATTTCTCTTTCAGATTTTTCATCATTAGTATATAGGAATGCAAGAGATTTCTGTGCATTAATTTTGTATCCTGCAACTTTACCAAGTTCATTGATTAGCTCTAGTAGTTTTCTGGTGGCATCTTTAGGATTCTGTCTATGTAGTATCATGTCATCTGCAAACAGTGACAGTTTTACTTCTTTTCCAATTTGTGTTCCTTTTATTTCTTTTACTTCTCTGATTGCCGTGGCCTGGACTTCCAAAGCTATGTTGAATAATAATGGTGAGAGTGGACATCCTTGTCTTGTTCCTGATCTTAGAGGAAATGCTTTCAGTTTTTCACCATTGAGAATGATGTTTGCTGTGGGTTTGTTGTATATGGCCTCCATTATGTTGAGGTAGGTTCCCTCTATGCCCACTTTCTGGAGACTTTTTATCATAAATGGGTGTTGAATTTTGTCAAAAGCTTTTTCTGCATTTATTGAGATGATCATATGGTTTTTCTTCTTCAGTTGTTAATATGGTGTATCACATTGATTTGCATATATTGAAGAATCCTTGCATCCCTGGGATAAATTCCACTTGATCATGGTGTATGATCCTTTTAATGTGTTGTTGGATTCTGTTTGCTCGTATTTTGTTGAGGATTTTTGCATCTATATTCATGAGTGATATTGGTCTGTAGTTTTCTTTTTTTGTAGTATCTTTGTCTGGTTTTGGTATCAGGGTGATGGTGGCCTCATAGAATGAGTTTGGGAGTTTTCCTTCCTCTGCAAATTTTTACAGGAGTTTGAGAAGGATGGGTGTTAGCTCTTCTTTAAATGTTTTATAGAATTCACCTGTGCAGCCATCTGGTCCTGGACTTTTGTTTGTTGGAAGATTTTTAATCACAGTTTCAATTTCATTACTTGTGATTGGTCTGTTCATATTTTCTGTTTCTTACTGGTTCAGTCTTGGAAGCTTATACCTTTCCAGGAATTTGTCCATTTCTTCCAGGTTGTCCATTTTATTGGCATACAGTTGCTTGTAGTAGTCTCTTAGGCTGCTTTGTATTTCTGCAGTGTCTGTTGTAACTTCTCCTTTTCATTTCTAATTTTATTGATTTGAGTCCTCTCCCTCTTTTTCTTGATGAGTCTGGCTAATGGTTTATCTATTTTGTTTATCTTCTCAAAGACCCAGCTTTTAGTTTTATTGATCTTTGCTATTGTTTTCTTTGTTTCTATTTCATTTATTTCTGTTCTGAGTTTTATGATTTCTTTCCTTCTGCTAACTTTGGGTTTTGTTTGTTTTTTGTTCTCTAGTTCCTTTAGGTGTAAAGTTAGATTGTTTATTTGAGATTTTTCTTGTTTCTTGAGGTAGGCTTGTATAGCTATAAACTTCCCTCTTAGAACTGCTTTTGCTGCATCCCATAGGTTTTGGATCATCGTGCTTTCATTGTCATTTGTCTGTAGGTCTTACTTGATTTCCTCTTGAATTTCTTCAGTGATCTCTGGGTTATTTAGTAACGTATTGTTTAACCTCCATCTGTTTGTGTTATTTACATTTTTTTCCCTGTGATTGATTTCTAATCTCATAGTGTTGTGGTCAGAAAAGGTGCTTGATATGATTTCAATTTTCTTAAATTTAATGAGGCTTGATTTGTGACCCAAGATGTGATCTGTCCTGGAGAATGTTCCGTGTGCACTTGAGAAGAAAGTGTTATCTGCTGTTTTTGGATGGCATGTCCTATAAATTTCAGTTAAATCTATCTGGTCTATTGTGTCATTTAATGCTTGTGTTTCCTTATTAATTTTCTGTTTGGTTGATCTGTCCCTTGGTGTAAGTGAGGTGTTAAAGTCCCCAATTATTAGTGTGTTACTGTCGATTTCTTCTTTTATAGCTGTTAGAAGTTGCCTTATGTATTGAGGTGCTCCTAAGTTGGTTGCTTATGTATTTATAATTGTTATATATTCTTCTTGGATTGATCCCTTGATCATTATGTAGTGTCCTTCCTTGTCTCTTGTAACATTTATTTGAAAGTTATTTTATCTGACATGAGTATTGCTACTCCAGCTTTCTTTTGATTTCCATTTTCATGGAATATCTTTTTCCATCCCCTCACTTTCAGTCTGTATGTGTCCCTAGGTCTGAAGTGGGTCTCTTGTAGACAATATATATATGGGTCTTGTTTTTGTATCCATTCAGCAAGCCTGTGTCTGTTGGTTGGAGCATTTAATCCATTCACGTTTAAGGTAACTATCCATATGTATGTTCCTATGACCATTTTCTTAATTGTTTTGGGTTTGTTTTTGTAGGTCCTTTTTTTCTCTTGTGTTTCCTACTTAGAGAAGTTCCTTTAGCATTTGTTGTAGAGCTTGTTTGGTGGTGCTGAATTCTCTTAGCTCTTGCTTGTCTGTAAAGCTTTTGATTTCTCCATCGAATCTGAATGAGATCCTTGCTGGACAGAGTCATCTTGGTTGTAGGTTCTTCCCTTTCATTACTTTAAGTATACCATGCCAGTCCCTTCTGGCTTGTCGAGTTTCTGCTGAGAAATCAGCTGTTAACCTTATGGGTGTTCCCTTTTATGTTATTTGTTGTTCTTCCCTTGCTGCTTTCAGTAATTTTTCTTTGTCTTTAATTTTTGCCAAGTTGATTACTATGTGTCTCGACGTGTTTCTCCTTGGGTTTATCCTGTATGGGAGTCTCTGAGTTTCCTGGACTTGGGTGGCTATTTCCTTTCCCATGTTAGGGAAGTTTTCAACTGTAATCTCTTCCAGTATTTTCTCGGGGCCTTTCTCTCTCTCTTCTCCTTCTGGGACCCCTATAATGCGAATGTTGTTGTGTTTAATGTTGTCCCAGAGGTCTCTTGGCCTGTCTTCATTTCTTTTCATTCTTTTTTCTTTATTCTGTTCCACAGCAGTGAATTCCACCATTCTGTCTTCCAGGTCACCTATCCATTCTTCTGCCTCAGTTTTTCTGCTATTGATTCCTTCTAGTGTATTTTTCATTTCAGTTATTGTATTGTTCATCTCTGTTTGTTTTTTAATTCTTCTAGGTCTTTGTTAAACATTTCTTGCACCTTCTCGATCTTTGCCTCCATTCTTTTTCCGAGGTCCTGGATCATCTTCACTATCATTATTCTGAATTCTTCTTCTAGAAGGTTGCCTATCTGCACTTCATTTAGTTGTTTTTCTGGGGTTTTATCTTGTTCCTTTATCTGGTACATAGCCCTCTCCCTTTTCATCTTGTCTATCCTTCTGTGAATGTGGTTTTTGTTCCATAGGCTGCAGGACTGTAGATCTTCTTGCTTCTGCTGTCTGCCACCTGGTGGATGAGGCTATCTAAGAGGCTTGTTCAAGTTTCCTGAGGGGAGGGACTGGTGGTGGGTAGAGCTAGCTGTTGCTCTCCTGGGCAGAGCTCAGTAAAACTTTAATCCACTTGTCTGCTGATGGGTGGGGCTGGGTCCCCTCCCTGTTGGTTGTTTGGCCTGAGGTGACCCAACACTGGAGCCTACTGGGGCTCTTTGGTGGGGCTAATGGTGGACTCTAGGAGGGCTCACACCAAGGCGTACTTCCCAGAACTCCTGCTGCCAGTGTCCTTGTCCTCAGGGTGAGACACAGCCACCCCTCGCCTCTGCAGGATACCCTCCAACACTAACAGGTAGGTCTGTTTCAGTCTCCCCTGAGGTCACTGCTCCTTCCCCTGCATCCTGATATGCACACTACTTTGTGTGTGCCCTCCAAGAGTGGAGTCTCTGGTTACCTCAGTCCTGTCAAAGTCCTGCAATCAAATCCCACTAGCCTTCAAAGTCTGAGTCTCTAGGAATTCCTCCTCCCATTGCCGGACCCCCAGTTTGGGAAGCCTGAGGTGTGGCTCAGAACCTTCACTCCAGTGGGTGGACTTCTGTGGTATAAGTGTTCTCCAGTTTGTGAGTCACCCACCCAGCAGTTATGGGATTTGATTTATTGTGATTGTGCCCCTCCTACTGTGGCTTCTCCTGTGTCTTTAGATGTTGGGTATCTTTTTTGGTGAGTTCCAGTGTCTTCTTGTTGATGATTGTTCAGCAGTTAGTTGTGATTCCGGTGCTCTTGCAAGAGGGAATGAGAGCATGTCCTTCTACTGTGCCATCTTGAACCAATCTCCCATCACCTCTCTTTTATAAACAAAGGATACAATACTATATACCGTATTTTATGAGGTGTTTTTTTTTTTTTAATGCAGTTTGTAATATATCCTGGAGCTCTTTTCTTGTCCATACATAGAGAATTTCCTCCTTGCTTTTTATAGCTGTATAGTACTCTCTTGGGTAGATGTTTTGCACTATATAAATTTGAGTTCGATAACATTTGGGTTTTTTTCTATTACAAACAGGGTTTTAGGGAACAGTTGAAGATACATCTTTTCATACATATGCTTCTGTAGCATAATTCCCTAAAGGAAAATCTTGGGCTATCAAAGGATAAATGCATTTATAATTAAATAAAAATTGCCAGATTTCTCTTCATGGTAGTTGTATACTATTTTTCACTTCTACGTGTAATATATAAGATTGCATTTCCCCATATACTTACCCACAAAATGGCATTGTATAACTTTTGAATTTATGCCACTATGGTTGTTTAGACTGATGACTTGATGTAGTCTTCATTTGCATTTTCCTTTTTTTTTTTGGAAATTTCTTCTTTTTTATTTTAATTTTTAATTGAAGTATAGTTGATTTATAATATATTAGTTTCAGGTATACACATAGTGATTTCAAAATTTTTATTGTTTATACTCCATTTAATGTTATCATAAACTATTGGGTATATTTCCTGTGCTGTACAATATATCCTTGTAGTGTATTTATTTTATACATAGTAGTTTGTACCTCTTAATCCCCTACTCCTAGTTTAGATTTGACATCATGATAACATACAATATTTGTCCCTCTCTGTCTGACTTATTTCACTAAGCATAATACCCTCCAGGTCCATCCATGTTGTTGCAAATGGCAAAAAAATTTTTTATGCCTGAGTAGTATTCCATTTTGTGTGTGTGTGTGTGTGTGTGTGTGTGTGTGTGTGTGTGTGTGTCTGTCTGTCTGTCTTAATCTATTGATGGACACTTAGTTGCTTCCATATCTTTGCTATTATAAATAACTCTGCTATGAATTTTGCTGTGCATGTATCTTTTCGAATTAGTGTTCTCATTTTTCTTCAGCTTTATACCCAGAAGTAGAGTTTCTGGGTCAGATGGTAGTTCTATTTTTAGTTTTCTGAGGAACTTCCGTACTGTTTTCCACAGTGCTTGCACCGATTAACAGTCCCACCAACAGTGTACAAGTGTTCCCTTTTGTCCATATCCTCACCAACATCTGTTATTTGTGGTCTTTTTGATGATAGCCATTCTGACAGGTGTAAGGTGATATCGTTTTCATTTTGTATTTCTCTGATGATTAGTGATGTTGAACATCATTTCATGTACCTGTTGGCCATCTGTGTGTCTTCTTTGGAAATATGTCTATTCAGATCTTCTGCTCATTTTTAATTGGGTTGGTTTTCTTTTTTTTTTGACATTGAGTTGTATGAGCTGCTTATATATTTTCCATATTAACCACTTATTGGTCATATCATTTGAAAATATTTTTCTCTCAGTAGGTTGTCTTATTTTGTTGATGGTTTTCTTTGCTGTGCAAAAGTTTTTAAGTTTAACTAGATCCCATTTGTTTATTTTTGCTTTTGTTTTCCTTTGCCTGAGGAGACAGATTGAAAAAAATATTTCTACAATTTATGTCAAAGAGTGTTCTGTCTGTGTTTTCTTCTAGGAGTTTTATCGTTGATGGTCTTTAGTTCATTTTGACTTTATTTTTGTTTATGGTGTGAGAAAACGTTCTAATTTCATTCTTTTACATGTAGCTGTCCATTTTACCAAGCATCATTTATTGAAGAGACTGTCTTTTCCCCATTGTATATTCTTGCCTCCTTCGTAATAGATTAATTGACCATAAGTGTGTGAGTTAATATGTAGGCTCTCTATTCTGTTCCATTGATCTGTGTGTCTGATTTTGTGCCTGAACCATACTGTCTCGATTACTGTAGCTTTGTAGTATAGTCAGAAGTCTGAGAGCATGATCCCTCCAGCTCTGTTCTTCTTTCTCAAGATTGTTTTGGCATTTGTCTTTTATGCTATGAATTGCAAATAATTTTTTCTCTGTCATATGTCTTTTTATTTTGCTTCTTGTTTTTTTTTTAAATTGGTATTCAGACTATTTATATTTTTTGGTAGTGAAAATGATTAATTAAAATAATTTTTAAAATGATTCTAGATTTTAAATTAGAAAGAGCCTTCTTTAACCTAAGGATATGTTTTCTTCTAATAATTTATTTTTAATGTAAGCTTAAATTGATATGGAGTCTATATTAGTGTATAGTATGAAGTATGAAGCCAACTTTATATTTTTCCAGATGGACACCCAGTTGTTCTAACACCATTTATTTTAAAAAGTTCTTTGCCCACTGATTTGAGATGTCACCTTGCTCATATACTAAATTTGTGTAACTATTTGAGAATATTTTTTGAAACCAGATTTTCTAAAATTTCAGGTTCAACTATGTTTCCCTTTCATCATGCTTCTCCAGGTAAAATAACCTTTTAGTTATTCATCAGTAGCTTTTTTATGCTGCATTTGAATGAAAGAATTGAGAAGGAGGTGTGATTATTTCCCGTATAAGGAAATAATTTAAGGAAAACCATGTATAAGCCCAGAAAAAATAATTCTCCAGATATTATCACTAGAAAATCCCCAAGCAACAGGATTTTTTTCTTTTTCTTTTTAAAGATGTTGCCAAGTCATTTCATACCACTCAGGAGGTCTTCTCCTACAAGTGGTCAAAGGGGGAAAGCCCACAATACTTAAGGGGAAAAAATGAAACAAAAAACATATATACCTCTCCAAGCATAAACCTCCCACTGCTAGTCACTGCCCCCTTTATTAGGAAACTATGAAGTTTTTACCGTAAAAGAGAAAAGTAATTCACTTAAAAAAATCTTATCAAGCCAAGTAAAGGGGTTATACTGCATTCATATGTATATAGTTAGACTTATTTTCTGGCAGCAATACTTAGAGTAAATCTTGCTTATTTGTGCAAGGAGAGTTTAGGATAGTTTATTGGCAAGTACAAAGATATTGTTTCAGTAACTCTACTGGCATAACAAGATATAAAAATAAGACCAAAGCCAATATCTATAAATTCAATGTGTCCAGGTTAGCATGTTTCACACCAGCACTAGTGGAGATCTAAATCTTGTGTCCTCACTTTCCCATAACGTTAGCAGAAAATGCAGTGCAAAACCTTTTTAAATGCTTTATGGGTTCTTCATTCTCCAAGACCAATGTAACTATTTGTAGCAAATCTCCTTGAGAAGGTTATCATCATTTGTTAATTCCAATTCCTCACTTTCCAGACTTTCTTAAACCAACTGTGTTTCTGGATCAGTACCACACATTCCAAGTATTCTGAAACTGCTCTTTTCAAGGGCAGCTATCACCTTCATGTTGCTGAAGCCACGGGTCAATTCTTAGTTCTCATATTACTTGATCTAAATGCTATGTTTGTCATTGATCACCCTCCTCTTTGAAACATACTTCACTTGGTTTCCAAGACATACTTTCCTGTTTTTTTTCTTACTTTATTGGCTACTTTTTCTCTTCAGGTTCTTTTTCTGATTCCTCCTTATATTCCTAATCTTCTGACCCTAGGGCCCTTCAGAGTCCAATCATTAGGCCTTTTCTCTTTCTTATCCACCCTCACTCCCTTGGTGATTGCCTCTACTCTCACAGCTTCTAATACCACCTAACTCTCCCTGATGATATCCAGATTTATATTTCCATTATGGACCATTCCCCTAACTCTATAGTCATATATCCAGCTGCCTACTAGTTGTCTCTTCAATAAATATCTCAAATTTAGCATGTCTGAAACTAAGCTCCTCTTCTCTCTCTTTCCTCAGTCTGTTCATAGTCTTCTCCATCTCAGTTAACAAAACTTAACTTTCCATTTGCTTAGGTCAAAACCTTGAGACATCTCTCACACTCAGCATTGAAGCCACCAGGAAATCCTTTTGGCCTCAGCTTCAAAATATTTACCTGACCACTTCTCATCTCCATAGCTACTGCCCTCATTGAAGCCATCATCTGGATCATTCAAAGAGCCTCCCCACTGAGCTTTAGGCTTTTGTCCTTGCCCTTCCACAGAGCAGCTATCCCTTTACGATGTAAGAGAGATCACATTCCTCTGTTTAAAAATTCACAGTGCTTCCCATCTCAGAATAAAAACTAATATTGTTACACTGGCTACCATGGCCCTTCATAATCTTTTACCTCCACCCCTCCACTCTGACCTCATCTTCTAATACTGTACTTCTCCAGACTCACTGACCTCCCCACTGCTCCTTGATTCATAAGCTCACTGTATTAGTTTTCTATTGCTGCTGTAACAGATTACCACAAACTTAGTGGTTTAAAGTAACACAAATTTTTTATCTTACAGTTTTATAGTTTACAACTTGGACACAGGTCTCACTGGGCTAAAATCAAGATGTTAAGAGATCTGCGTTCTCTTCCGGAGGCTGTAGAGGCAAATCCATTTCCTTTCCTTTTCCAGCTTCTAGAGGTCACCTACATTCATTGGCTTGTGGTACTTTTTGTCCATCTTCAAAGCAAAAAAGATTGCATCTCTCTGATCCTGCTTCCATAGTCACATATCCCCATGACCTTAGCTGGGAAAGGTGCTTTGATTTTAAGGACCCAGTGTGATTAGATTAGGCCCATGTGGATAATTTCTTCATCTCAAGGTTGGTAACCTTATTAATATCAGCAAAGTCTGTTTTGCCATGTAGAATAACACATTTAAGGTTCCAAGGATTAGGATGTGGATATCTTCAGGGGAGGGGCATTATTTTGCCTAGCATACTCATCTCCTTAAATACTTGCTCATATATCATCTTTTCAGTGAGGTCTTTCCCCACTATCCTATTTTAAATCCACCACCACTACAGTATTCCCTCTCTTAACTTTTCTATTTATTTTGTAATAACACTCATCCCCTTATAATATCCAGTGTGGTATATATTAATAATTTAGTTTGATTTTTTGATCTTCCCTCATCAGAGTATAAGCTGTGTAGTATCATGAAAGTTGGTCTGTTTGTTTTATACTCTACCCACAACATCTAGAGCAGTGCCTATCATACAGTATACTCTCAGTAGATATTTGTTGAAAGAATAGGTGAAAGAAAGAGTGGGGATTAAAACACAGGGATCCCACCTTGTTTCTAAGATAGACTTTCCAAATCAAAGGATGAATGGATATCAAATGGATATCCTCATGGATTCATCATAGAATTTAAAACTTACTTTTATCCAATGGACTTTACTATGTATTAAGTAATTGCATTTACTGGTTTTTAACATGTGTATAGTGACATAGTGGATCCTCAGCCCTTGAATGAATAGTGCCTTATTCATAACAGGGAATAGATAACACCTCCCTTGATCTAATTTGATCTATAGTTTATTGATTTCATAACTATCAAGTTGAGGATGATTCCCTCTATTCCTAGTTTTCTGAGAGTTTTTACCATGAATGGGTGTCACATTTTGTCAAATGCTGTTTTTGTAGCAGTTGATGTGATTGGGTGATTTTTCTTCTTTAACCTGTTAATATGGTGGATTATATTGATTGATTTTCAAATATGGAACCAGTCTTGTATCTTTGAAATAAACTCTACTTGTTCGTAGAGTGTAATTCTTTTTATATGTTCCTGGATTTTATTTTCTAATATTTTTTTGCTCATATATTCATGAAGGATATTTGTCTGGAGTTTTAATTTTTGTACTATCTTTGTCTTGTTTCAGTATCAGAGTAATAGTGGTTTCATGGAATGAGTTGAGAAGTGTCCCTGCTCTTCTGTTTTGTAGAAGAGATTGTGGAGAAGTTCTAGCCAGGGGAATAAGGCAAGAAAGGGAAACAAAAGACATATAAATTAGAAAAGAAGAAATAAACTGCCCCTATTTGCAGATTACATGATGGTCTATGTAAAAAAAATCGAAGGAATCTACCAAAAACTTCTAGAGCTAATAAGTGAGTTCAGGAAGTTAGCAGGATATAAAATAAACATTCAGTAATCAGTTATGTTTCTATATGCTAACAGTGAAGATGTAGAAACCAAAATTAAATAAAAATACCATTTATATTCACTCAAAAAATTAAATAGGTGTAAATTTAATAAAATATGCAGTACTTGTATGCTGAAAACTACAAAACACTGATGAAAGAAATCAAAGATCTAAAATGAGTGTAAAGCATAGTAAATATGTCAGTTCTCCCCAGATTAACATGCAGATCCTATAAATATCTCAGCAAGATTTTTTATAGACATAGACAAAGTTATTCTAAAATTATATGGAAAAGCAAAGGAACTAGAATAGCTTATACAGTTTTTAAAAAGAAGAATAAATTGGTAGGAATCAGTCCACTTGAGTTCAAGAATGATGGTATACTACAGAAACCAAGACTGTGGTGGTACTGGTGAAAGGAGAGGCACAGAGATCAATTGGATAGAATAAAGAACATAGAAATAAACCCAGACAAATATAGCCAGTTGATTTTTTTTCTAAATGTGCAAAAGCAATTCAATGGAAGATGAATAATTTTTTCAATAAATGGTGCTGGAGCAGTTGGATATCCACAAACAAAAATGCTTCAACTTAAACCTTACATGTTATATGAAAATTAACTTAAAATGGTTAGTACATTTAAATGTAAAACTATAAACATTTTGAAGATAACGTCAGAAAATCTTTAGTACCTAGGGCTTGGTGAAGATGTCTTAAAGAAGACACCAAAAGTATTATTCATAAAACAGTGATAAATTAGACTTCATCAAAATTAGAACTTTTGCTTTATGAAGACCTTACTAAGAAAATTAAAAAGACAAGCTACAGACTAGGAGAAAATATTTGCAAACCATATATCTGACAGAAGACTCATGTAGAATACATAAAGAACTTCCAAAAATCAATATAAAAAATAATCCAATTAAAAATGGGCAAAGACATGAAGAGAAATTTCACTGATGAGAGTATATTATGGCAAATGAGTGCATGAAAAGGTATTTAATATCACTAACCATTAGGGAAATACAAATTTAGATAATGATGAGATATTACTCCACACCTCTTAGAACAGCTAAAATAAGGAATAGTAACAATACTAAATCAACATTTGGCAAGGATGTGGAGAAAGTGTATCTCTCATATATTGCTGGTGGGAATATAAAATGGTATAGACACTTGACAACAGTTTGGCAGTTTCTTAAAAAATTCTAAACATATACATTTTCCATACAATCCAGCAATCGTATTCCTGGGCATCTATTAAATATTCATTGGAAATTTATGTTTACACAAAAACCTGTACACAATTGTTCATAGAAGCTTTATTTGTAATAGCCCCAAACTAGAAACAACCAAACTGTCCCTTGATAGGTGATGGTTAAACAAACTGTGGTACATCCATACCATGGAATGTTACTCAGTAATAGTAAGGAATGCACACACACAACTTGGATCTCAAGGACATTACAGTGAATGAAAAAAGTCAGTCTCAAGAGATACATACTATATAATTCCCTTTATATAACATTCTAGAGATGACAGAGTTATAGAGATGGAAAAATGGATTAGTGGCTTCCAGGGGTTAGGGTTGGTGTTGAGGAGGGAATATGAGTACAATTCTAAAGGAATAGCATGAGGGGGAGACGTTTGTGGTGGTGGAATATTTCTGTTTCTTGATTGTGGTGGTGGTTATATGAGTCTATACATGTAATAAAACAGAAAAAGCCCAGCAAAAACTTGCTTTCAGATAAGTCTATCTCTGGGATGATGGTGTAAATTGAACCATAGAGTTTGTCCCACCTGGAGAAAAGAAATAGGAGCATACCGTGGAGATATTGCAGGTTTGATTCCAGACTACCACAATAAAGTGAATATTGCAGTAAAAAATTGATATAGAACTATACACGCTCATTGTACTAATGTCCAATTCCTGATTATATTAATTATGTAAGATACGACTGGTGGGGAAACTGAATGAAGATTACATGGGTCCTCCCTATACTACCTTTGCAGTTTCCTATTTATAATTATTTCAAAATGAAAGTGAAAAAAAATTGGCATGTTTTACTTTAGTGCATCCCATGGTAATCAAAAGAAAACACAGATGCCAAATGTGCTTTTTGGAGAAGTAGTGCCAGTCATTTTAAAAATTATCTTCTATTGAGGTAAAATCACATAACATTAAAATTAACCGTTTTAAAGCATACAACTCAGTGGCTTTTAGTACATTCACAATGTTGTGCGATCATCACCACTATCTAAGTCCAAAACACTTTATCAACCTGAAAGGAGACCTTGTACTTATTAAGCAGTCACTCCCTACTCCCCCTTAACCTGCAGTCCCTGGAAAACCACTAACCTACTTACTGTCTGTACTGTGGATTTACCTATTCTGGATGTTTTATATAAGTGGAATCATACCAAACGTGACCTTTTTTGTCTGGCTTCTTAGCATAATGTTTTCAGGGTTCATCCGTGTTGTTGTATGTGTCAGTACTTCATTCTTTTTGTGGCTGAATAACATTCTATTGTAAGGATGTACCACAGTCTGTTTATCTGTTCTTCTGTTGATGGACAGTTAAGTTAGGTTGTTTCCACCTTTTGGCTATTGTGAATAGTGCTGCTATAGACATGTGGTGGCAGTTTAATACAAGAAAAAAGTTATTTCCAAAGTTCATGGTTTCCTTGTGGAAGGTGTAGAGTCCATGCAGGTTATATATCATGGGTTGCGACTAGTAACTCTAAAGCTTTTGTAATTTATTTGGGAAAGATGACTTGTCACTGCGGTTTTCCCATTCATTCATCCCAGGTGAATCAGATATTGGAGTGGTTAGAGATAACAGCACAGGCACTGACTGCTTATTTTGGGAGGAACAAATAAGAACGCTTTATGAGATCAGAGACAAAATGTCATCATAATAGCAATCATAAATTATTAGATGAAAGTCAACATTGTGCTCATCAAGTGATCGAGACATAAATATTTTATTCCTTAAAGGCTTTATAAAAAACATAAATTTAGGAGATAAAGTACTTTAACAACAACAAAACAGTATGAACCATGGAGGTGCTTAATCTCTTGGGTCCAGTTTATTTAATATGTGGTCATCTTTGTGTCCTTAAATGCTTCAGAAATTAGATATATAACACTTTAAAGGCAATAAGGTCACTGTTTTATAATCCTAGAATTCAAGAACTCTCCAGAAATGTTTTTAGGCATATCCAAGTAAGTTTATTCTTTCTCTGTACAGAACAAATCCAGCTCTTTCACAACCTTTCTTCTTGGTTAGCTCTTTCAATTTTAAGCCATTGGTTTTCAATCACACTGCACATTAGAACCACCTGATAACATTTTCTAAAATAGCATTGTCTATGCTGCCGCCCAGATCAACTGAATCAGAATCTCTAGGGACAAGCCCAAGCATCTCATTTATGTAAAGATCTCAAGTGATCCTAAGGTGCTGCCAGAGTAAGGGAGTAGTGCTTTAAACCAGTGGTTCTCAAACTTTATGAGAATCAGAATTACCTACAAGGCTTGTTAAAAAGAAGCTGGGTCCCACACTCAGGTTTCTGATTCAGTAGTTCTGGGTAGGAGCTGACATTTTGCATTATGAACAAGATCCCAGATGGTGCTGATGCTGCCAGCCCAGGATCCAATTTTGAGGATGATGAATTAATCTTGTCCTTTTCACTCAGTGAAGATGAGGACTGGTCAAAGTCCTCCATATAAATACCCTGAAAATGATTCTTTTCCCTTATTTTAGAGAATTTCCTTTAGCATGGTAAGATAATGGGCCCCATAGTCAGAATGCCTCGTTAAAATGCCACTTGTATATAACTTTGGTCAAGTTCCTTATTTTCTAAAGCCCCAGTTTCTTCATCTGTGAAATGGGTATTATATGCTTGTTTTGAGGGTTAAATTTGATAATATATGTAAAATGATTGACATACAGTAAATATATTTGTTAACTTTTCTTGATAGCTTTCATCTTCAACTATTATA
The DNA here is from genome assembly GCF_937001465.1 of Orcinus orca. Lineage (NCBI taxonomy): Eukaryota > Metazoa > Chordata > Mammalia > Artiodactyla > Delphinidae > Orcinus > Orcinus orca. Next base: position 57,911,128 of record NC_064575.1, on the reverse strand, counting down.
ACTTTCCTTTGGTCTAATTGGCTATCAAGTTCTGTGCTTCTTATTGGTGTAACAAATAAGGAAATGTATGTTAAAAATCAGGAGGATAGTTAATTTGGGAATTCAACCGAGGTTCTCAGAGAACTGACTGAGAGTTTATATATATGTAATGATTAAAAGCTTCATCTCTGGAGTCAGAGAACCCTGGGTTTGAGTTCTGTCCAAAACTTCTCTGTTTGTTTTCCTCTGAAAAATGATGGTAATAAAAGTTCCCTACATATTGGGTTATTGTGATTGTAACAGAACAGACAATGCAAGTACAATGATTAGCACAGTCCTGGACATATCTTAGGTATTCAATAAATGTTAACTATTATTAAACTGAGGGTAATTGATTCCTAACTGCTCCTTTAAATATTAACTCTCCTTTTTCCTCTTTTGAACTGGTGTGTTTTTATAGCTCTTTGAGGTATGTTAGGAAGGAATGTAAATTCTCCAAGGGGAATGCAACTATTGAAAAGAAATTTGTTTACTATTTCCTCAACACTCTTCTAAATGCAAGACCGAAAAGCAGTGAAGATTTACTTTTCAAACACTGAATAACTTCACTATTATTTCCATTGCCAGAATTAAGAGAAAAGCTGTTGAAACTCCTGGTCAATCATTAGTTTCAATTTCAGGCCTTCAGTTGGGCATTTCTGTCAGTGGACAGCCTTACAAAATAGGGCTGCTGCCAGTTCTCTGCTGTGACTTCCTGGCTGGGATGTAGGGAAGTCCTTCATACGCTCTCTGGCAGTGTAAGTGGAGAAACCTCTATTTCAAAGGCTTCTTTTTTTGTATTTTTTATTTGACTACAGAATGGAAATAATCCCCCAAATACTCTGGACATGATGCAAACTGATCTTGAGGGACTGCAATATAGTCTTTTCCATAGATATAGTGACTGGAGGTATTGTTTTATTCATTTTGCAAGAAAGGGTGACTCTGCTGTTGATAGCAGTAAGTCTTGTTTCCCAAAGTGTGGTACATATTCCACTGGGGATATGAAATATTTGATGGGTGTTGCATGGACAGATGCTTATTTTAATATTTAGTGTTTATTTTAATATACATTAGGAAAAAGCACACATGCTTGTTTTCCCAGATACTCTTGTTTAAGGTAAATCTAAAATACATAGAAAGCTTAAACTTTGAGGTAAGGAAACAGGTAAACAGTAGTATAAGGGGCATGTATGCAGTTTTGATAAATACAGTGAAGGTGAATGTGATACAGATTCAGGAAACATTTTGCAAAACATGCAGGCTGTTTGGTACCTCAGGAGCTAACAGTCCATCTGTATATATCACAAGTAGAAGGAACATTTACCGATAGAGAATGAAATGGCTATGACAATCTTTTCCATTTTCCATTTTTGTATGGTTGTCTTCTATTCTAGCCTTTCTTTCTTTGCCACAATTGTCCCCTTTAAAGATTTTTACTAAAAGTGAGCGGCAGCAGGAAAGCAGACTAAGATGACAACAGCAGCTAGGCCAACTTTTGAACCTGCAAGAGGGGGGAGAGGTAAAGGAGAAGGTGATTTGAGCCAACTCTCAAAGCAATATTCAAGCAGAGACCTACCCTCTCATACAAAGATAAAATATAGACAGACCACTCAGGATGCCCCTGAAGAAGTTCAGAACCGTGACTTCAGGAGAGAGTTGGAAGAGAGAGAGAGAGCTGCTGCAAGAGGAAAAAACAGAGACCGACCAACCTGAGAACATACAACCTCCTCTTCAGTGTCAAAGAAGCCTCGGTTGGACCAGATTCCCGCTGTCAACCTCAATGCAGGCGACCCTCTAACAGATGAGGAAGATGAAGATTTTGAAGAGGGGGGGCTTCCCTGGTGGCGCAGTGGTTGAGAGTCCGCCTGCCGATGCAGGGGACACGGGTTCATGCCCCGGTCCGGGAAGATCCCACATTCCGCGGAGCAGCTGGGCCCGTGAGCCATGGCTGCTGAGCCTGCGCGTCCGGAGCCTGTGCTCCGCGATGGGAGAGACCACAACAGTGAGAGGCCTGTGTACCACAAAAAAAAAAAAAAAAAAGATTTTGAAGAGAAGAGTGATGATGATGATACTGCAGCTCTTCTTGCGGAGCTGGAAAAAATTTAAAAAGAAAGAGCTGAAGAGCAGTCCAGGAAGGAACAAGAACAAAAGGCTGAAGAAGAAAGGATTTGTATGGAAAACATTCTGAGTAGAAACCCTCTCCTTAATCTCACTGGCCCATCCCAGCCTCAGGCCAACTTCAAAGTTAAAAGAAGGTGGGATGATGATGTTGTTTTCAAGAACTGTGCAAAAGGTGTAGATGATCAGAAGAAAGACAAAAGATTTGTAAATGATACGCTGCGATCTGAATTTCACAAAAAGTTCATGGAAAAATATATTAAATAGTACAATTTTATGTGCTTAATTAAAGGCTGTAAAATGTAAACGATATGACTTTATTTTGGTTTTTTTGTTTTTCTCTTCCCCCCCATCTAAATTGTGTATAGGCTTCCCTAATTTTAAGTTCCAAAGTATCTTTTCCTTTATTGATTCCTAACTTGATAAGGACTGGGAATTGGTTTCACCAGTTGCCGTCTCAGTATTTCCAGTCATACGTTTATCTTTTGAATATGGGAAAAGGAATCTGCTTGTAATAAATATTTTTAATAATCTGTGTCAAAAAAAATTTTTACTAATTACAAGAGAAAGATAAAGAGGAAAGAACCAACACACATGTTCAGTGAAAAATAAGGTATACATTTTTTACATTTAATGGGTGCTTCATTTAAGATTACCATTAAAATGATGTCTTTGCGTATCAATTTATGAAGTAAGAGCCTGGTTAAAGCCATTATATAATATTTTCACATGTTTTATATGCCACTGGAATTTATTTTCTAATTTAATTGCCAAATTCCTAATCTGATTAGATTCTTAGGGGAAGCAAAATTAGTATTGGAGAAAAAAATAGATAAAATAAGGTTTTCTTTACTTTTGTGCAAGTCATGCCAGGCTGTATGTTTCATGTAAGATTAATAGAGGAGTGTTTCAGTTCTCTTTCATTTTATCAGAGGCAAACACTTGCTAGTTTATCTTACCATCCCAGGAAACAGAATGGGGTGATATATGCCACAAGTCTAGTCATAAAAGAAGTTCTTGAAAATAAGGTCATCTTGTTGAATTGGCCAGAAATGAGTTGGATAACAAGTCATGCTGATGAAGCCATAAATGGCGTCCACATTGCTACCATGGTTTCCAGAGAATAAAATTCTTATCATGCTACCAAATGTGACTGGTTTATAAGTCTGACCTAATGGTGTCTCTGTGAAGTAGTATATTCTTACTAAATTGTTTCCCACTTGTTTCATTCATTCAACAAATATTTATTGAGCACCTATTATGTGTCGGGCACTAACTGTTGCAGCTGTGGGTGATGCAGCAGTGAGAAAAAACATTGAAGTCCTTGCTCTCAAGGAAACCAGAGCTGTTTATGTGAACTACCATTGCAAACATGGTCACCCTCCTATATGAAAATGTGCTTCTTAATTAAATATTCTGATTTTTAAGAGGTTCAGAAGTGATTTTAAACAATTAAAAAGATGAAATGAGGGGATATGAAGTCAGGCCGTAAGATTCAATTAAACAAGTTTAAAAGCAGGACTATTTTTGAACACAAGAAAGAGAACTCACATTTTCAAACAACAAGAACTAACATTTAGAACACTTGATATGCTCTAGACACTTTGCTCAGTACTTTATATCCATTATCTTATTTAATCTTCACATCTCCCTTATATAAGTGGTACTGTATTATCATCTTCATTTTATGGATCAGCACACTGAGCTTAGACTAATTAAATGTCTTGTCCACTGTAATCCAATATTGTTTACTAGCATAAACAAGAAATAAACAAAACTAAAGCAATCCGTCTCCTACCTTGACATCTATGGAGCAGTTTATCCAATTTGGCGGGAGGAAACAGAAAAGATTAGATTAACACAGAGTATGAATGCAAGACTAAAAATCAAAGAGTGATAGATTTTAGAAAAATTCAGGGATCTTATTTCCCTGAAATAAGTGATTGATCCTTTTTCTTCCTCTACCTCTGACGAGCAGAGGTTGTCACAACTCTCTAATCACAAATACAAAATAACATAAAGTCCTCTATGTTTAAGTCACCGCTCAATGGAGGGAATTTATCAGCCTTGGCTACAAGGATTAGCCACAATCCAAGTGCTGTTGGATATACATGAGTCTTCAAATGGTGATTCCAGCCATTCCTTTCAAATACGTGCTATTTCTTAGTTTCTGAGAACATTTAAAATACGTTTTTTCCTGAATTTGGAAAAGTTAAGACAGAGAGACCTTCATGTTTTTCTCTCATCTAGTATTCAAGACTTCTGTAGGGAAAAAAGAGAGTAAATGCAAAGTGTTTTATATGCTTTTTCCTGTAATAAAATCTCATTTTACTGGATCTTCAATGGAAATCTTTCTCCATTCTGGTATGAGGGGAATTTTGGCATCTGTATTTCTACTTGGTACAGTCTCCAGCTGTTTGTTTACTTTTCTGACTTGGGTACTTGTAGAAGTTATCTCTGTTGTAGAATTAACAAGTAATCTCACTCTGGAAAGTATTTCTGCAGTGTTTCTTGAATGGTTCTTCAACCATGGCAATGTCCATGAGTGGCTAGTAGTGTTAGGTATTATTCCACTGCCACTCCGGGGATTTGCTTTGGAATCCATGGACTCTGAGTCTCTTATGTAGCTCTCCAGAAAGTGAGGTTTGGGGGCTTAGGGAAGATCAGCACAGGAAAACCTCCAAGGGAGAGTGATTCTTCTGTGTCTTCAGATCTCATCATCAAGAATGAAAGTGAATGAGTCAGTCAGACAGTCAGCTGGATCACAAATATTTATCAGTTGCCGCCTATGTGCCAGGAAAAGGGTACAGAGTGATCAAAAAGACAGATAAAACCCTAGGGAGGCTCTAAGCTAGTATGAAAGACCAACATGAAATAAATGACTTTGGGTCAATATTAACAGTCTAAGTAAACCAGATGTTAGTCATTTCTGTATATGGAGCAAGGACCAATGATTCTTCTCACTCGCCCTAAAGAAGTCACTTGCCCAAAAGCATATATTTTACTGAAAATGATGAGAGATTTTTACCTCATAGGAAATGCCGTTTTGCTCCAGATCTCCGTACTTGATATATCTCTCCCAGTTTGTCATAGCCACACAGCCACAAGCTTCCTCTCTCTTTTGACTCTTCTCTAAACCTCTTTGGCTCCAGTCCTCCATTTCCAGATCTCTCCTTGCATCCCTTCTCTCCTTTCTTAGGTAGACAATTAATTCTGTCTCATCTCTTTCCAGCTTGCATAGCTGCAATTAAAAACTGACTTAGCAAGCAGCACACCCACTAATTACCAAGAATTTCTCTCATTAGAAGGCAGGGGAATATTTATATAATAATTTTTATTTCCTCACCTACCTATATATCTCCACCCACTGCAGTGTCTTCCTCACCCCCACCCACTGCAGTGTTTTCACCTCTTTGCAAAGTCTTCCCAAATGGTTTGAGAGTTCCCAACTGATATTTCACATGTCCCTACAAAGTGCTGTCAATCACCAGGTGATATCCTCCCTCTTTTTCTTTTTCTGTTAGCCCCCCGTGGTTTTTTCATCTGTTGTGGATACTTTTGATGCCTACACAGTCACATGAAGGGGTCTTGGCTCTCCCTCCAGGGTTTTCAGCCAAGTGCCCTCCTTTTAGACATAGCTGCCAGTACCATAGCCCCACTGATATTCTTGAGCCCTAAAAGTGCTAGGGCAGAGCCATAGAATATGGTACTCCTAGAAATAGAATATATTCTAAGAATATATTCATAGGATATGTGCTGAATGACATTGTGTTTAGTATGCAAGGAGGGGGAATGCTTTCCCACTCCTTTCTACCTTTCCCACCCCTTGCCATCACAGGGGTCATATGAATACTAGAGGAGTATCTGATGGTGTTTTTGAGAAATAAACTCTTATATTGTATAATTTTATTTTAGCACATGATAATCATGATATATAACAGGTGATATGGCACAGGACTGATCATTCAGAACGGACCCAAAATATAACTTGAACAATCAGATTGGATGTTTGTTAGCAGATAGGACAAGTATATTGGTGCATCCTAGCTTAATATTAGCTCTGTTTTGGAAGATCGTAACATGAATCCATGAAGGCTGTGGTTGGGAAGAGAAGGAGACCAGTCTTAACTATAGAAGCCATGTTATTCCTGTCTCCTAAATTAAGAAATGTTTTCTCTCTGTTTTCTAGTACTCAGGTATTGTTGGAGGCATTATAGTTCATAGGAATGTGAATATAGGCTCCAGAGTTAGATGGACTGAGGATCAAATTCCTGTTCTGCCACAAAAAGATCATGGTCTTGGGCAATTAACCTCTATATGCTATAATTTTCTTATCTGCAAAATGGGAATAAAATGCATAATTATGGGGGTGCTGTAAATATTAAATGAGGAAATTAATTTTTTTTTTTTTTTGCTGTACGCGGGCCTCTCACCACTGTGGCGTCTCCCATTGCGGAGCACAGGCTCCGGACGCGCAGGCCCAGCAGCCACGGCTCACAGGCCCAGCCGCTCCGCGGCACGCGGGATTCTCCCAGACGGGGGCACGAACCCATGTCCCCTGCATCGGCAGGCGGACTCTCAACCACTGCGTCACCAGGGAAGCCCGAGGAAATTAATTTTTTAAGGGTTAAAAAATGTTATGCATTATTATTGTACCACGTTCTTGTGTCTAACTCATTCTTTAGAATAACTTTGGCTTCATCCTGACTCTAGGCTCATCCAGTCAATGCAACAGATGTGGCCAGTCATGTAGTAATTAATTAGCTCATTCACTCATTTCTTTTTTTTTTCTTTTTTCTTTTTTTTCTTTTTTGCCGTACGCGGGCCTCTCACTGTTGTGGCCTCTCCTGTTGCGGAGCACAGGCTCCGGACGCCCAGGCTCAGCAGCCATGGCTTATGGGCCCAGCCGCTCTGCTGCACGTGGGATCTTCCCGGACCGGGGCACGAACCCGTGTCCCCTGCATCGGCAGATGGACTCTCAACCACTGGGCCACCAGTGAAGCCCCCACTCATTTCTTTAATTCTTTCATTCCTTCAACTAAAGGGCATAGTAAGCACTGGAGACCAATGATGAAAATGAGGAGATGACTTTATGAGCTCACAGTTAGAGGGGATACAGACCAAAAAAAGAAATAATTAGAAAGCAGTGTGAGAAGTGCCATTATGGAGATAAGAAGAGAAGGTTATTGAAATGCATCAGAGAAAAGCCAATTATTATGCCTGGAGAAATTAAGAAAGCCTCACAAAAGAAGTAGTAAAGACTTGTTCTTAGGACAGATTTAGGGCCATCAATTTCCCATATAAGAGGTCTTCCCTATCCTACTGGAAATTTCTGGATGAGCGTAACATTTCCTGGGACTATTGTAGATATGAGATCAGAATCTTAAAGCATATACCTCCTTATTCCAGAGCTCTGATAATGCAAATAAAATACAAAGATACAAGACTTTCAAGATTAAGCTACCTTAGTATTCAATTGAATAAAATTATTAATTCTTTAGAACATTTTTAAACTTTTTTTGAGGTATGGTAGAGGAATTTAAAAAAATATGGCTTGTTTTTCATGTTACTTCTTAAATTCTAAAGTCTTCTAAATTGCATCATTTCTGAATAATCAGCAACAACAACCAACAGTATTGCTGCTGGTTAGGTTTAGTCCCTGAAAGCATATGGTCTTTAAAGTATGTCATTAGGATCTTCTAATGCACCCAGTGTCTCCTCAGCTGAAGTCCCAAAACACATAAGTCCATTTTGCATGTTCCTGTGTTTTCCAGTTGCTTAAAATTGATCTTGAGATTTTTTTTTTGGATTGACATCAGTACTTCCAGTGTTACGTTTTTTTGTTTCGTTATTTTTCTGGAAAATAAATCAGTCTCTCTTTCTCTTACTGTTTCTCTGTCCCCTCCTTTCTTTTTTTAATTTTTATTTTTACCTTTCTTAGTTGTCTACTTTCCCCTCAGGAAGTTATGCATTCCTTCTTTTCATTTGTTCAGATTGGAAAAGTTTAAATGAACAAGCATATGTAGATACACACAGACACACACACACACACACACACACACAAGGAGGAACAGATTTTTTAACAATTGTGGCTGTTACAAAACACAGGAGCACTTAAATAGAGATCTCACTACTGCCTTGTGTGTCTTCTGTCAATTTTTGGCTGTATTTAGTTCTTCATGAAGCACTTACAGGTGTTGGTTTTGGACTCTTTTCTTTCCAGGGATAATTTTTGAAGCAAGCAATGTTGGAAAATGTTCTCAGATAATCTGTACTCTGCCAGTGCACTTTGTCCTTGTGGGCCCTTAAAAAATCAGTTTCATGTGGGTTACTTGTCACTTTGTGTGTTTGCTTTTTAGGTACGAAAAAGGATTAAATCACTTTGGTTGTATAAAATGGCTTTTAATCAGTTCTTTTTCTTCTAGGTACAATCACTTAACCTGCTTTAAGACTGTGAATCAGTGCAGCTGGAGCCGTTTTGGAAGCCTTTTGGCTATTGTTGGGTTAGAAAAATAGAGTTGGAATCAGTTGGCCAGAGTTCACATACTGGCACCATCACTTGCTAGCTATGTGACTTGTGACCGATTAGCCTTTCTTTGATTCAGTTTTCCTATTGATAAAAATAGGGTCAAAGGTAATATCCATGTCTTAGGTTTGTTGGGATAATTAAATGAGATTGTGTGTAAGGAATGTTTAGCATAGGCCTGGAAAATAGTAAGCTTTTAATAAGTGTCATTCTTATTATTGCATGTGAGTGACATAGCCAACAAGGAGACATGCAACATCAGGAAGAGGCTACAAAGGCAGTTCAAAGACTATTGCTATGTTTGGTATTACTTGCTTCCATATCTGTCAGTTCAGAAATTTGTTATTTGGTGTGGAAAGGACTGATAAGTCTTGGCACAATGTTTTCCCCCAAGTAAATCACATTTTTTCTGGAATTTGTTTTGCCCTCTCCTCTAACTTCTCTTCACACGCCAGTCTCTAACCCCTACTGCCCTTCATCCACTGCCCTGCCCCTCCATTCCAGGACATGAGAGTCAACATCTGTCGCTTCGTTTTCACACCATGACTGCAGTTGGGAAACTCCGTTCCCCAAAATCCTTCCCAGTTCTTGGTGAAAGCCCCTGGTTATAATTCATGTTTTCCACACACACTTAGTAAAGATTTCAATGCTGTAAAATTAATTCTATAATTATCACCTGTTCTTTATGTTCAAATGTTTACATGCTACATTTAAGAAATCACCTTCTGATAATTTTTATTTCTTTACTTAATAGAAGCACAGCAATTTCTCCCATACAGCACTTTGCTGCCTCATTAGCACACCTGATATGTTTGTTCTCAGATAGTTTGTCTATACATCCACAGGAGAATTTACGTAGAACTTCCATACCAGCATTAAAGATAGCCATAGCAACACCAAAGAGGGCCTTGTGAAATATATGATTACAATGTACCACGGGAATTAATAATTCTCAGGCCACTGTCTTAAATTGTAACCAGACTGTTTTTGTAAGGAAGTTGCTCAGTTTATGTACACAGAACACATAGGGCTGCATTCTAATTGGGGGACCAGTTTTATTTAAAATTTATATCTCAGAAAGTACTTAAATTATTCTATTTAATATGCCTGTGCTATATTTGAGTGATGTTATGAAATGTTTTGCTAATTTGACCCTTCTTGATAATTTCCTAAAAGTCTAAGTGAATACAATGAAAGAATACCATCTCTAAAAATGGTTTTAATATCTTTTTCCCCAGAGTAATGAATAAATTTTTTTTTAAATTAATAATTATAGAAATTTATCATTCACTATAAAAAGTAATTTTACTAGACACTATGTCAGTTTTCTTCTTCGGGTTCCCCAATTAAGTAGAACTTTAAAAACATGCTGTTAGTTTACTAGATTTTAGTAGGTCAGCATGCACACCAAAAGTGTATTAAGGTGGACTGCTCTATTGATTTGCAGTGAATATCCTAAAGGCTCAAGGCAGTTGTCTGCGGAAGGGGCGGGAGGGCCATACATGATCGAGGTCATGCGCATCTAGCCAATTTGTAAGACGATCCAGCCGCTCCAAGCCATCAGCAATTCTTAGCATAGGGGCACACTCATGCATTCTTGTCAAGTCATCTTGTGAAAGGCTGCCTGCTTCCAGCTTGGCTTGGATGTGCAACCTTAATAAAACTCACTGAGGTCTGGGAGAAAATAGCAGATCTGCAGCAGATAGGGTAGAGGAAAGGGTCTAGAATATGTACACGCAGCTGACTCAGGCAGGCTACACGCTGAACGGTTACACTGAGGAAACCATAAATCTCAGCTACTATGCAATAAATATCTCAAGTTTTAACTAAGGAAACTATCTTTACAGTGAAATTAAAAAAATAACATTTTAGAACAAAGCTAACAGATGGCTAGTTTTCTGTGATTCTTCTACAAAAGCTTTCTTTGAGAGGGGAAAAAGTCAAACAAACAAGCAGTTTTACCTGAAATAAAGAACTAGTTTAAAGGTCAGAAGAAAGGAGCAAGTTTTGCGAGAGGCACGGAAAGAGAGTGCTGGCAGTACAATGACAGTTTTCCTTTCCTTTGCTTTCCTCGCTGCTATTCTGACTCACATAGGGTGCAGCAACCAGCGCCGAAGTCCAGAAAACGGTGGGAGAAGATATAATCGGATTCAGCATGGGCAGTGTGCCTACACTTTCATTCTTCCAGAACACGACGGGAACTGTCGTGAGAGTACGACAGACCAGTACAACACAAACGCTCTGCAGAGAGATGCTCCACACGTGGAACAGGATTTCTCTTCCCAGAAACTTCAACATCTGGAGCATGTGATGGAAAATTATACTCAGTGGCTGCAAAAAGTAAGTGATTGCTTTCAGTTTCTAAATGCATGGAGCCTTTTCTGTTCTTGCAGTGCAGCTAACTTAGAGTTCCTTAGGGGAGCATGTGTGTGTTTACCTTTTGCTCCAGGGGGGCAGTGTTTGCAAATGCAAGACGGCGCTTTCCCTGTGACTTTACGGGTGAGCAAACGTTTTTTAGGCTTGTGCAAGCCTCTGAAGGTGTGGTGGCACCCCGTTTTGTATGCCTAATACTGGCACATTTTATCACATTTCTGGTTTTCCCTTATTTAAAATTTAGCTTAAGTTTTCTATCAAAATCCAACTTAAAAAATTGAATAAGTTAGTGAAAAAATAAAGTAATAATGACAATACTAGTTTAGGATCATATCGATTTTACACCAAGAAATTTTCTTCAGCTAGGACAGAAAATCATCACCAGATACTTATTTTTCAACCTCTAGTAAAGTTAATATGAAATGAGAGTAAATACAAAATATGATATTTGATTGGAGAACTTGAATAAGTATATAAAGGTAACAATTTCAGCAAGTAGTAGTATAGTAAAGGACTGATTTCTGTCATATATTTCTTCTGTCCTTGAGAAAAAATCAGGAAGATTTATTTTAATGTGAACTCATCAGGAAGAGGTTGTTTACCCACTATGAAAGGAGAAATTGAGCCAGTGGTGGCTGTTCCCGAAGATATGCACCTGCAGATTTGGGCTGAACACAACATGTAGGCTTTGGTATGTTCCTGAAGTACCTCTTTCCTCAGGACATTGGAGTTAAACACAGTGCAATATGGGAGTCTAAGTATCCAGATAAATGTTAATGTTGAGTATGCATTTAAATCCCAATTTGTAAAAATCAAATTAAACATTTTATTTAGTTATTTCTGTATAAATCATTTAAAAGTTTTTGTTGAAAATATGCCTATAAAGAAATAACATACTTTCTGCAGTTCATTCCCTCTTTACTCTCTGTTTAATTGTGTAACAGGTAAGCAGCAGATAACAAGTGTATTCAAATATATCACTGGAAAGGTGGCAATGTCAATGTCCCGTTTGTGGAAAGCTTCTCCCCCAGGGATCTTTGCTAAAAATTCAGTTGGTGTGTATGGGTAGGAACGCAAGGAGTCTAGTCTTCTTTAAGTTAGTCAGAACAAACCCTTTAAGAAGATAAAAGATAGGGAAAGGACAGATGCTCTATTTTGTTCCTGTGTGGTCACGCTCACTTAGATCATCTCCTGCTGAATCATGCCGAGTAATAGTTATTTTACTTTTTGTCCACTAGGGACTGAACTAAGATCACTGTTATTTTATTTGACAAATTAACTAAAACTTAGTAGTTTTAGAGTTTCCAAACCTGGAATTTTAGTTAATCTTTCTATTGTAGATTACAGGTGAAAAAATACATAGGCAAAATAATAGCAAGCAAGGAGAATTCTGCAGTCTTTTGATAATATAGCTTAAATTTCAGGCACTAATTACAGCAGCAGTTTATAATAGAATATATTTTTTTTCCTTTCACAGAACTTATTTCCGTCGTGAACAAGTGAATTTGGTTGAATAGCTTATTACTATTCTCAATATACCGCCCATATAGTTTTTAATGAGAATTTAATCATAAATTAGTCCGAATTCATTGAGGGAGGTGGAGAGGGAAATTTAGTTCCAAATTGTCTTCAATGAGCTATTCTACCAAAAATGTAATATTTTGTTTGCTTAAAATATACAATCAAAATGGTGATTTAAACATAGTAATGCGTATTTTTTTTGTTGCTGTGCAGTTATTAAGCAGTAGGAGGGTAAATACATGATTCTGCTGGTTTAAATCATGCCCAGGCTTCACATGTTAATGTTTGAAATAAATTTGATTTTTGTTTGCATTGTTTTTGGTCAATGATTATGAGATAGTTTTCAGATTATAGCCAGGCATAATTATGAAAATGTTCTTTGGTTATATTGACCCTTGCTAGCATGAATCAAGCCGAATATATGCTGAAAATGTCCCTGTTGGTATGAGTCAGAGCAGTTTGGCTTGACTATTGTCCGTTTAAATTTGCACGTCTTTTGTCATTGTTAATGTGATTGGTTGGAGGATCAAGAAACCAAATAAATGCATTCAGCAAAGAACTTGCTAAAGGCTTTCATAAATTTCCCTTAATTAGAGGTTTTCCATACTTCAAGTTCTAAATTTCATGTAAGGTACTTATTTTGATAATTCAAATGTAAATCTTTGTTATTGTAACCATTTGGTATGCTTAATACTATAATTTGTACTACTTCTATTTTGATTCCCAGTAGTTGTGTTAGAATAAGAAGCAATGCACTGCAGCAACTGAGGCTATCAGTGTAAGTGTAAATAATTCATCCATTTATTCAACAAAATAATTAATCAAAGCATATGATTATTATGCAGCTCATATCATCACTATCAGGAATTTTTTTGATGCTGAATGTGTATTATCAATGCTAGAAGCAGATCGATGATAATTTATATTAATCTATTACCTTCCTCGATGTTTGGTAAACTGGGTTCTTTTAAATATTCTTCAGAAAACGCTGACTGTCACTATAAGTCACCTTATGAAACTTATACTCTCCAATCTCATTCCTCAACTTTTCTGGTCTTACAACTGAATAAGATGATAAGCAAGGTGGTCAGCAGGGCATAGGATGTGTTGGTCACTGTAAGTACTGGAACTGTTATGGCACTGGTCTCTTGATGCGATGGATTTAATTCTCGGAGATCAGGTTTCCATGATAACTTGTCGATTAACACCAATGTGAGATAGGTTTATAGCATTATCCTTACTTTTCAGATAGGGAAAAGCAATATACATAATTGTTCAAAAAATCACATTTTTATTGGGTGAAACACCTGGGCTATATGTCTAGGTTTGACTCTCTTCCACCATATAGCTCTTTTCAGAATTATTAGCAAACCATACCCATTACCAGAGAGTGACCAGATCTTGGGATAGTGACAGTAAACACAAAGGCCTTTGTGTCTTCACCACTTTCTTTTCTACCTTTCTATTACACAGAAATGTCTGTTGTTTAATGTTTACTCCACATCCTGTGCTTTTTTTTTTTTTTTTTTTGCGGTATGCGGGACTCTCACTGTTGTGGCCTCTCCCCCTGCGGAGCACAGGCTCCGGACGCGCACGCTCAGTGGCCATGGGTCACAGGCCCAGCCGCTCCGCGGCATGTGGGATCTTCCTGGACCGGGGCCCGAACCCGTGTCCCCTGCATCGGCAGGCGGACTCTCAACTACTGCGCCACCAGGGAAGCCCCTGTGCTTCTTGAACTATTGTTTTCTTTCTCTCATATACCGAAAGTTCACAAATATGTGTATTTAAAACATTCGGATTTAAAATATTAGAATTTGGGGGAATGCTTAGAAAGTCTCTTTTGCCTTTGCCAAATGGTGTCTTTTCTTTTTTTGGTTGAACGTATAAATACATTGAGTTAAAAAAAAATATGCCTTGTAACAGAGAACAAGAATCTATCTACTATAAGCATTTCACACTAGCTAAAATTGACAAATTGATTGTTAGTAAGAAATGTAGTTATGAATTACGATCCAGAATATTTTAATAAATGAAATACTTTTAATGAAGTGCTTGGCTAAATTTTTCTATTGACAGCATTTTTTGACTAACAGCATCCTCTACTTGAATATTGTATTCTTTTCTTCAGAGAATTAGTATCTGGCATGCAGTTACCTGAAATATATTAATGATGATGATAATCTTTTTAAAAGCCCTTGTATTACACATATTAACTCATATTAATATCTACTCATAGAAGGTGACTTTCATGAGGCCAGTGATGTGTGTTTGTCCAGTGTCATTTCCCCAGGGCTTAGAGTAGTATATCATCCATAGCAGATAGATAATAAATGTTTGTTGATTGAATAAATGGATGCCTTGTCTATGTGTTGCAATCTACATTTTATTATGTACTGTTAACATTTTGGATATATACCTTCCTTCCCTAAGTAGATTTTAAGTTGTCTTTTAAGCAAGGACTATGTGGAGGAGGAAAAATAATTTTCTCTCTACCCTTCTGGTTCATGGCTGAGACTTTTCTATAATAAAAAACATGTTAACAAGAGAAAAACAAACAGAAGTTTAATAACATGTATACCTCCTGTATACATGGGAGATGCCCAGGAAAATTGAGTAACTCCCCCAAATGACCCAAGCTTCCACCTTAAATACCGTCTCCAGCTAAAGACAAAAGAAGATGTTGGGTAGGGAGAGCCAGGTTTTCAGGTAAAACATAGTAAACAAGAGTATGGTTGTTATGAAGATTTAAGTCCATGCCTTCTCCATTGATAGAGTTGCTAGAGGTTTAGTCATCTTCCTCTTGGAGGTACAGAGAGTGAGACACCCTTACAAATGGAGATCTCCCTTATAAATGTAAATTTCTCTTATAGAAGGCTAATTTCGACTTGGTTTTTAGAGCTTTTCCTATGTCTGCTGTTTCTTAAAAGTATCAGCCTGAAATAATCCTTATGCCAAAAATTCATAATTTGGCATGACAAATTCTGCTCCCCTTCAACTACATCATGCAATTATTTTTGTCCTAATATTAATTAAAAAGATATTGAGTCTAGAATATGTGGTATTAATTATCCAAATTGTATTCAGCCAATGGTCTAGGATCTTAAAAACTTCTATGAATTCATTTGTCTTCTTAATTATTCTTTAAGAGTCGTGTTGTTGTTGGTTTCTCCATGAAATGTACCCACACTCCACTTATCCTCAAAGGCTGAGTTCTCCAGTGTTATCACATTGCATGTATCATGTTAGCACTGCATTTCCATGTTGTGTGGCTGTTGTCATTTTCATTATTTGTTTTGAGGGCTGTTCACCTACTTAGACTGTGAGTCCGTAGAGCGTAGCAAAAGTCTCTTTATCCATCTTTATATCCCCAAAGATGTTTATTAAGTGTCTGAATAATATCTCTGTTATCATAATATAAAAATAAAAACATCACATGTTCAAGTGTGTGGTGCCATGTATAAAATAAAGCAAGTTAAGGGACCTTGCAACTGCTTTCAGATGTTAAAGTTTGCTTCTAAGTTACTTGAGGGTCATCCTGTGGGATGAAAAATAATTTTATACTTCCAGACCCATAGGCAAACAGTTACTGCATACAGGAGTGGCATATATTTACATATATTTGTAATAATAATATGTGAACATGTGAATCTAAGTAACTAACACTTACTTCTCATCTGTGCATTGTTTTTGTGGCTGGTGACTATGCAAAACTAAGCCAGAGAGGATACTCTCTGTTTTATTTGCACATGTGAGGGGATTTCTAGAGTGTGTAAAATGAGCGGACAATTGATCAGTATGTTTTTAAAAATTTGTCACTAAATTTGAAGAAAATATGCATATATGATTTATGCATAGAGATAGAAAAAAATGACAATTGCCAAGAAAGGTTAATAGGAATAATTGTCTTTTAAACTCAGTTGTAGAAATTTCTCCACCAACTTCATTTGAGAGTAACCCCTGATTTTCGAGCTAAGTAGAGCTCTTTAGTTAATGCCTCTGTATTAACTTTTCAATGAATAGTTAGGTTTTATTATTTGCTCGTTATATTGTAGAATTGAAAGATCCAAGAAGGCATAAAGACTTTCTGGGCCCCAGAAGTTGACATTTGGAGCTATAACAGCCTTTTGGATTTCTCTGCAGGAAGGAGCAAGCCTTCCCGCAAACTGTCTCCATTGGTGGATGTCAGGTTTTAGGAGCATGGCAAGTAGGTTCTTTTCTATGGGTGATTGCAGCCTTTCTTACTCCTGACTGTGAGCTTTCACATTGAGCTTTCTTTTAGTAGTACTCATTCATATGTAATTATTGGTTCAATAATTTAAAATGAATGAGAATATACCATTCTTTTCCTTAAAATCCCCCTACATTTTTCCATTACATGAGAAAAGGATCCAGATTCTTTACCATGAGGTCCTATATGATCCGCCCCCACACTCCTATCTGGATTCCTCATTTACCACCTTTCCCTCATTCCAGACACTTAAATGACTTTAGCCTTCTTGTTATATCTCCAGCAGACCAGCTCTTTGCTGTCTCAGGGACTTCACATTCTGTTTGCCTAGCTAGGAAAATTCTTGCCCCAGATCTTGGCATGAATGACTTTTTCTCTTCATTCAGGTCTTTGCTCAGAAATCTTCTCAGAAAGTCTTCACTGAGCACCATTACCTACCACTTTCCCCCACTCTGCTACGTGATTTTCTATCATAATATATGTATTATTTCTTCATGGCATTTACCACTGTGACCTTTTATTGTTTGTCATATAATTTATTCCGTCTACCTCTACTAAGAATGTAAACACAACAAGAGGTCCTTGTCCATCTTGTTGCATGCAGTACACCTTACCCCTAGAAGAGTGCATGACACATAGTAGACTTCGGTAAATATTTGCATAATATATTCTCCCAGACCCTGTATGCTATGAGATAGAGACTGTGCCTGTCTTGTTCACTAGTTCTTATTTATTATTTTATGTATTATTTTGATAGCAGATAGCAGATCTACTTTTCTTGCACAATGCCTGGAACGTAGTTGGAAAGAATACTTTCTTTTTAATGACTAGAGGAATGAATGAATTCCATGGGCATATTTTGACTAAAATTAAATATATGTATGAAAATGAGACTTAACTATGTTCTATACATTACCCTACTAGCTATGTAATGGGAGAAATTTTAATTAGTCCTGAGTTTCCATATTCTGTTACAGGGGTCAGCAAACAATGGCCCTTGGGCTAAATTGTGCCTGCTACCTATGTTTGTAAATAAAGTTTTACTGGAATACAACCACACTCATTCCTTGAGTGTTGATGGATACTGTGCATCCATTTGTAAATAAAGTTTTATTGGAACAGAGCCATACCCATTTGCTTATGTATTGTCTATGGCTGCTTTCTTCCTATAAAGGCAGACTTGAGTAGTTGCAACAGAGACCAGAAGGCCCACAGAGCTTAAAACTTGACATCCAACCCTTTACAGAAAAAGTTTGCTGACCCCTGTTCTATATCACAAAATGAATACAGTATTAACATTGAGACCATTGCAAGGTAAATTGTGAGGTTTGCTGTGTGGGAAAAAGATGACCTTCCAAGAAGCCAAATAATCTTCAGGTCCGTGCCAGTTGGCATAGAGCCTGTCTAAGCCATTTCTTGGTGTGGTATTGGGACATGCTGTGAGGTGACATTTTAGAGTACAGGCAGGGAAATTTCATGTCTTTTTTTCCCCCCCTGCCCATCTTGATGTGAACAGAGAAATAGTCCAAAAACAGACACACGTTAAAAAAGAAAAAGCACCTGAATAACAATACAAATCAGCAGCCTCTGGTTAGATGAGTCTGGGTGCCCGGGGGTCCTCTGCTTTATGTGCCTGTTTCATCCTGTTTGTTGTGGCATTAGCAAGAAGGTTGACAAAATATCAGAGGCATTCTGTTTTCATAGAAATGGGACTCTGACTCAGCCTTTTACATTCAGTCTATTTAGAAACCTTTCCTCCTTCTGTCATTTGTTTTAGATATAAATATGACAAGTGTTCCCACTTACGTAGATGATGAGAGGGGAGAAGCAACAAGTGGGATGCTCAGCTACAAAATACAGAGGTTTATCAGCCCCTGTACTATAATTTGCTAATTAAGGAGGTTTTGTTTTCTCATTCTGCATGCCTTGTCTCTGTGTGGAAACATAAACAGCCTTTTCCTGGGCCTTGTCTTCTTCTATTCTTTTTTTAGTACCACAAGCTATATTGTGTCATTTGCTTACACGCACAACCCTAATAACATTCTGAGTCAGCCTTGCCTTTTGTTCCAATACAAGATTATCGTTTGTTATGAAGTTGGGAAGTTCCAAACTCCCTTTGGTTCTAGCCCCATGGTCTGAGGGAAGGAGGGCCTCTTAGTGTTTAAATCTCTTTACAAAGTGTACAAAAGATGTGCCCCCTCCCTTATCAATGAGGTTTCTAAAGAATGAAGCACTCTGTGGATCATCTTTTCTTATATTTGGAGGCTCTGTCCCTAAACACTCTTCTCTAATTCTTACATAGAAATATTGGAAGTGAGAGGTTTTCAGCCTTGTTTAGTCTTTGTTGCCTATCCAAATGATCTGATTTCTTCCTTTAAACAAATGAAAAGGTAATATTTAACCAAGAAAGTGACGAAAAACATATAAAGCCAGATACGACCCTACTGGTAGCTAATAATTTCATCAATAATGTATTTGGGCATATGCAGATTTTTTCTTTTGGCAGTAAGTGCTGGAGAATATAGAGCAAAATAAATGTAGTAAAGTATATATACTATATGATTATACAGCTTACTTACTACAGGTCTACATTGGCATGTATTGAAGTTCGTGTTGAACTATTGAAAGTGCATGCAAATTAGCATCAAGCTGTGTCTAAAGTAACTCGGTAGCTGAACTATTAATAAAATGCAAATGAAGTGAGAATATCTTGAATTGTTAGTAATATATACATGGAAGCCATCAAACTCACTGGCATCATATCGGTAAAATTACTGTATAGTTCTGTGGAACGGCTGATGATAATTTTGGAAGGTGGTATATTTTAAAGTTTCGTTTTATGTGTAGTTTAACTTATTAGGAAGGTGCACACTTTACAGATAGTCTCTATTTTGTTTATGAAAGCTGAATGCGTTGAGTTATAAAACTAGACCTAAAGATTATTGGAGGGTTTCCCTCCTATGCTGTTGGTGGGAATATAAATGGGGGCAGTCACTGTGGAAAACCGTATAGAGGTTCTTCAGAAAACTAAAAGTAGAACTACCATATGATCCAGCAATCCCACTCCTGGGCATATACCTGGACAAAGCTATAATTCAAAAAGGTACATGCACCCCTCTGTTCATAACAGCACTATTCATAATAGCCAAGACATGGAAACAATCTAAATGTCCATTGACAGATGAATGGATAAAGAAGATGTGGTACATATATACAATGGAATACTACTCAGCCATAAAAAAGAACAAAGTAATGCCATTTGCAGCAACATGGATGCAACTGGAGATGATCATACTAAGAGAAATAAGTCAGAAAGAGAAAGATAAATAACATATGATATCACTTATATGTGGAATCTAAAATATGCACAAATGAACCTATATACAAAACAGAAACAGAGTCACAGACATAGAGAACAGACTTGTGATTGCCAAGCGGGGAGGGGAAGGAGAGGGAGGGACTGGGAGTTTGGGGTTAGTAGATGCAAACTATTACATTTAGAATGGATAAACAACAAGGTCCTACTGTATAGCACAGGGAACTATATCCAGTCTCCCAGGATAAACCATAATGAAAAGAATATAAAAAAAAGAATGTATATATGTGTATAACTGAGTCACTTTGGTGTACAGCAGAAATTAGTACAACATTGTAAATCAGCTATACTTCAATTAAAAAAAAAGGTTATTGGAGGGTTTCCATTCCCAGAGAACAAATAAATATTTTATATATTTATTTATTTACTTATTTATGGCCACGTTGGGTCTTTGTTGCTGCACGCGGGCTTTCTCTAGTTGTGGTGAGGGGGGGCTATTCTGTGTTGCGGTGCGCAGGCTTCTCATTGCAGTGGCTTCTCTTGTTGTGGAGCACGGGCTCTAGGCATGCGGGCTTCAGTAGTTGTGGCATGCAGGCTCAGTAGTTGTGGCTCGCGGGCTCTAGAGTGCAGGCTCAGTAGTTCTGGTACACGGGCTTAGTTGCTCCGCAGCAGGTGCGATCTTCCTGGACCAGGGCTCAAACCCGTGTCCCCTGCATAAGCAGGCAGATTCTTAACCACTGCACCACCAGAGAAGTCCCAAAATAAATATTTTAAAATCCCAAATTTTAATTCATTTCTAAACCTTTAAAGATAATTCCAAGATTTTATAAAATACTTTAACACTGTTCTTATCTTCACTATTACTATAGTGTTGACTAGATTAAAATGCAGTGGGTATTTACTGCAGCTAAAAATTTGATTTGCTGTACCCAGAAGACCTTACATCTACCTTACCTCAAGTGCACAGACATAAGAGGCGAAAATTGTATCTTTATTACTAATATCACCAGTCTTTTCTTTATTTTCCAATTTTACTCAGTTTTTAAATATCAAGAACAGAGCTATAATAAGCAGTAGGTTTAATATAGTATTAATGAATAATTTATTGAATAAATTGAATATTTAATAACTTTTAAATGTCAGTAATAGAGTGAAAGTTTAATATTTTTAACAAATGAGCTGATGAACTGTAAATATTTCTTAGCAGTGGAACCCAATTTCCAAACAAGTTATTAGGCAGAAGCTTAAAATGTAATCTAAATGCAAATCAAGGGGCTAGAGGAGAACTGGAGTGAGGCCCCACCATGACCCTGTTCCTCAGCCCTTTTCTCAGAGACATCCTTCAAGGAACCTTATGTGTACAAAGAAATATATGTTCAAAATAGCTGCAGTGAAACTTTCAAATAATCAAATATTAGGTCGGTAAAGTTGCCAAAACCAATCTACTGGCAGACAGAAAGAAACATAGCAGTTGAAAATTTGAATATTTATTGGCAGGCTGATGTAAGAATGTCCAAATCTGCCATATACAAAGCAGTTTAAGAAAAAACTGCAGGTTGTTCAAAAAAAATAATAAATGCAGGTTGTTCTAGACTCAGAAGTGTTGAGGCCTACCCATATTTAACATGACCCAAATATGTTAAGATAATAGACAATTCTTGGATAATTAGTGGCAAATTGTTATAACTTATCTGTTTTCTAAATTGTCCAATTTCATGATAGTTTATACTTCTCTGTTTTAAATTTAGGAACATGAATTACATTGATTACTTAATATCTCAAGCTGCAATTTTCACTAAGAACAGAATTCATTGTTAAGGATAGTGAAAGGAAATATGAATTTTAAGTAGGCATTTTAGTATTTTCAAAATTTTCAAAGATTCTTGTTAGATCTACTCAGCTAATCTTTGTTTTTATTTATAGTATGTGACACTTAACAGAATTGCCATTTTCTTTTTCATATATGCTGGCTATTTAGCATTTTTAAAGACACTCTCTGGACTGTGAAAGTTAATTCAGTTAAGAATAGATAAAAATCATTCTTGAATCCACTTTCCCCAAAACACCTAAGCTGCAACATATGACAATACGCTGAAAGAGAACAATCATATGAAGGCAATGCCTTCAATTCCATTAACTCTGTGGCACTTTTTCTCTTTCAGAGATGAATAATGCAGAGCCATTTGATATACTGATGGGGTGAAGGCTCCAAAGTCAGGCCTTATATGAATTTATTTTTTTTTTTATTTTTTTAGAAGATGTTGGGGGTAGGAGTTTATTAATTTATTTATTTATTTTTGCTGTGCTGGGTCTTCGTTTCTGTGCGAGGGCCTTCTCTAGTTGTGGCAAGCGGGGGCCACTCTTCCTTGCGGTGCGCGGGCCTCCCACTATCACGGCCTCTCCTGTTGCGGAGCACAGGCTCCAGACGCGCAGGCCCAGCAGTTGTGGCTCACGGGCCCAGCCGCTCCGTGGCATGTGGGATCCTCCCAGACCAGGGCTCGAACCCATGTCCCCTGCATTAGCAGGCAGACTCTCAACCACTGCGCCACCAGGGAAGCCCTATATGAATTTATTATTAACTTGCTTATTATATTAGAAATGAAAGTTCTAATTTTTTTTCTGGCTTCCCAGTGGCCTGCTTTTTCTCAAACACCAGTTTGCCCATTCTGCACTTTGGAGACTTCTGAGGCTTGAAAACCAAAAAAGAGAGATGGTGAGGCAGTCCTCAGCTGGACAGACAGAAGGACTCAGAGGACCTTACTCCAGGCCTGGGTCCTTCTCATTCCTCTTCTTTCCTCTGGTATTGTCTTCATTAAAGTCCTATGTGATGCTCCTTATACTGGCCTTGGAGTGGAAGTGTTAGAACGAGGATGGACAAGAGGGTGGGCGAATGAACAGGGAGACCAGAGACTGTCCCTTTATTGGTGGCTGGAGGGCGCAGTGAGGGCCCACAGGACTATAGTAGTGTCAAGAAGACTGCTTCATAAGAGATGGCAGTGAGTTCTGCCACGGGATTTTAGGATACAGGCATGAGTCATGGAGCTAAGCACCTGCCATTAACAAAGGATAGGCAGTCAGTTAGCCAGTTATCTAATCAAATATGCACTGTGTACAAGGTGGTCTGCTAGGTACTGGGCGACGGCGATAAATCCACTATAGCCCCTGTGGTTGAGAAACCTAAACCCATTGAAATAGACAGACATGAAAGCAAATGCATTGTTTGTGTCCTCTATTTCCTATGTCAAGTCTAAAGACAGTACCACACAGTGATGAAGTATGTTGTACCTCGAGCCAGACTGCCTGGATGAATCTTGACAGCACCACTTCCTTGCTATGTGACCTTAGGCAAGTTTCATAACTTCTCCGTGCCTCATTTTCATTACTGGTAAAATGAGGTAATAATAGTACGTACATTATAGGATGATTGTTAAGAGTAAGCATAAGTGGGCTTCCCTGGTGGCGCAGTGGTTGAGAGTCCGCCTGCCGATGCAGGGGACATGGGTTCGTGCCCTGATCTGGGAAGATCCCACATGCCGCGGAGCGGCTGGGCCCGTGAGCCATGGCCGCTGAGCTTGCGCGTCCGGAGCCTGTGCTCCGCAACGGGAGAGGCCACAACAGTAAGAGGCCTGCGTACCGCAAAAAAAAAAAAAGTAAGCGTAAGTCACATAAATTACTTTGCATAAGTGCGATTGCATAGTAAATGTTAAGTAAATATTAGTTATTCCTTGGGGGCAGTTCTGGGTTATAGTAATAGTTAAATGTTGAGAACTTTTACCAGCTATCAGGCCCTTTGGAAGAATTTTAAATGTATTAATTCATTGAATATTTTCGGTAGATAATATTATAATTTTCCCACATAGCAAATGAGAAAGCTGAGGCACAGAGAGGGGCAGTAACTTGCCCAGCATTGTCCAGTGACTCAATGACAGAACCAGTTCCCAATCCCAAGCAGTCTGGCTCTATGACCTATGCTCTTAACTAACTATGGAATTAGCTACAGCAACTTTTATGATATCTTCTCTTATCAATCTTCAAACCTTAAGTCTATTTAAAATGTTTTTCTGTGGTGGTGTTTGCGTCTAACCCTTAATTCTTTCACACTAAATGAGTTGCCCCTTTCTCAAGTTCTGCTTCAGACAGTCATTTGTCCTCATCCCAATTCTAAAGCTTCGTGGTTAAATTGACTGTGACATGTAGGTTATGCTGCTGATTGAAGCACAATAGCCCAATTCTCTCTGCCCTCCCACAGGTCTGTTAACAGACCAAGGAATCCCACGTCTGCAGTTCCTCCTGCCTATATCCTTAGAAGCACCATCTCTCGAAGTTACAGAGCTTAATTGAATCTGACTATTTATCTAAAAACTTCTAAAACACAAAGAAAGGCTTGCAATTGCTTTACATGGGGTGAAGCTGCCTATTCTAAATATCGTCCATTCAATTTAATGACCTCCCTCTTGGATTTTTCTGTGGGCAATCCTTCTTGGAAAAGCACATCCTGGAACTTACAATATTATTTGCATGTACTTTCTTTTGTGGGTCATTCAGAGAGTTGTAAATATGAGAAGAAAAGCCTTGTTTTCTCAGGCAACGACCTCTTATCTCACTTCCTATTTTATTTATCATTGTCCCAATTAATTAAAACATTTCTGGTATTTTGGTTCAAGATCAAAACACTGCTACTTGCAAGCAATTGTGATGACTCTTCCTCTCTGTTTCCTGATCTCAGAGGCCTGACCACTCAGATGCCTGGGCTTTGAGGGTTGCTGCCTTCATGACGGATAAATATCAATTGCATGAGGTAGAAAGGCTCCAAGTTACCCTAACTTCCCTCTGTCCATTGTTCTTCATGGAGTGCAGAAGAGGAGAGACGACAGAATGGGGTGGGGACAAAATAGAATTCAGACATACCTTTTCATCATCTACCTTTGCATAGTGGGACAGATTAAAAAACAATAAGAAAACAAAACTCACTATGTATCCCCTTGCTTGACCTGAATTCTCCAAGGAGCGCTAAGGATCACCAGTGTGTGGCATGTCGACATTGTAGGTGCCCCAAAGATACTGGTAGGGTATATACAGGAATAAATGCATGCTGTGGTGCTCAAACTATTTGGGGGCAATTTTTTGGTTAGTGAAGTGGTCTGAAGGATTACAGTGCTAATGATGACTAACAAGGACCTTTTCCCAATTCGCAGGAAAGTATTAAGTTAAGGATTACAGCTTTCTCAATTTTAAGATTTTCTTTCTTCATTCTCTCCATATTTTTCACTTTTCGTCTATTGTATCTGATACTTTTCATCTCCTCTCAAACCTAGGGGCAGGATGGGAATAAAGATGCAGACCTACCAGAGAATGGACTTGACATGGGGAGGGGGAAGGGTAAGCTGGGACAAAGCGAGAGAGTGGCATGGACATATATACACTACCAAATGTAAAATAGATAGCTAGTGGGAAGCAGCCACATAGCACAGGGAGATAAGCTCGGTGCTTTGTGACCACCTAGAGGGGTGGGATAGGGAGGGTGGGAGGGAAGGAGACGCAAGAGGGAAGAGATATGGGGATATATGTATATGTATAGCGGATTCACTTTGTTATAAAGCAGAAACTAACACACCATTGTAAAGCAATTATACTCCAATAAAGATGTTAAAAAAAAAAAAGCTGACAATATAGCAAATACCTATTAATAGAAGTTGGGAAGTGACCTCCCATATTTAGTCATATAGATTGCATTTTATCTCGACACACGATTATGGTGTGATTTATCTCATCCATACAACATAACCACATTTCCTGCCTTTGAAATTGCTATTGCTTTGTGTATGAAATAAATCAATCTATCTGCAAAGAGGGCAATGGATATTGGATGTTCTGTCCCAAAAGCAAGTATGAAAATGACATTCTATTAAGAAAGGTGTTTAGTAACAAATAGGTTGTTAATAAATCTACCTTGGTTAAGTAGTATCAACATCCAAACAGATAAGCACATATATTTTTATAAATAGTAGGTATTATATCTATTTTATCTATTTTATTTATTTTATCTATTTTATAGATAAGCAAGCTGAGGACCAATGAAATCAAATAATTTTTACAAGGTTACATATTTACTTTGAGATAGATATAGAATTTGAACCCAGGTATTCTGAGTGGTTAACTCTAAAGTTCTTCATTGTTCATGTCTCTTTCACTTCTCCTTCACAAATTAAAACAAATTTTGAATGATGGAGCATGTGGAAGAGGCTTAAATGAATGATACTTTCCTCTAAGCTTTTAGAGACTATATGCAGAATAAATAACCTTCTTTGGAGATCAGAATAATTTGCCATGCATGTATAAAAATTGCTGTAAGAAAGCTACTGTTCTTAGGAGAACTATTTCCTGGAACCACTCCTGACTGGATAAAAATTTTTATTTAATTTTAAAAATATGTCAGAGGCAAAAAATTAATTCCGGTTTTTACATTTTTCCAAGTAAGTGAGCTGCTTACACAAACTGCCTCAGTTGAGGTTACTCTGATATGACCATACAAATAAAGATAATATTTTAAACTA
Organism: Orcinus orca; assembly: GCF_937001465.1. Lineage (NCBI taxonomy): Eukaryota > Metazoa > Chordata > Mammalia > Artiodactyla > Delphinidae > Orcinus > Orcinus orca. Next base: position 57,884,471 of record NC_064575.1, on the reverse strand, counting down.
GTTTATCTACATTTTTGCTTATAAACACAACCTAGTGCTAGATTGTGTTTATTTCAGTTAAAGACCAAACAGGGATAAAATATTTTCAATAGAGGAGATTGCTTAATAGTTCAACACTAGTGAATTAGAGTCCTGTTTGTAGTATTTCTGGGAAAATGACCATATGCCATATGTAATTTTAATTCTAAGTTATTTTATTTTCGTTCTCAATTATATACAAGTAATCATCGATCCCAGGTTTATGCTTAGAAAAAGGAACAGAAAATTATTAAACACTCATGAAGGTGAAACACTCATTATCTCTTACTGACAGTCAAGATAAACTAGTGGACTAAAGAGACTTTGGTTCAAATAAATGATTAAAGTTGACAATAGAAGTGGAAATCCCACACTCAGCCCTCAGAAAATCTCTTAACTGAGACTTGAGTACATATTGGAGCTAAGAAGTCTCCATGTCAGAGAGAAAGGGAAACTCTTTATTTTGTGACCATTATGTTTCATAAGCGACTAAAGCTTACGTACTTCGAGTTCACAAATCAAATATGTGCAGTTTTCTGGGGAAAAGGTTACTATGGAAATTAATCATCCTGAGCATAAAATATCCCTATATATTATTCTAGTTTTTAAAAATGTCTTCCACTGTGTCTAACTTTGAAAGTCATGACCAAAAATGATATCAAGGCAACTAAAATAATTAAATAAAACTCTATAAGCATACTTTAAAATTGTTTGTTTCAAATAATTTACCAAATATTTTGAGGATTTCTCTTCTGTTCAGATACAAAATATCCCCTGTAGAAAATGAGATTAATATATGCTTAGTCTTTTTCTGATTACTGGGCAATTGAGAAATCAATGGCAAAGAGGTGATTTTCTACCATAAAGACACACCAGTCCTACCTGTCCACTTAGTGGACACTCAGAATCTTTGAGGGAGATGTAGTTGAAAAATTTTTAAATAGTTTTAAAATTTAGAACCAAAAAACTATGCAAAGAAAATGCAACTTTTTAATTTAACAAGGTGGAAAAGAGTGTAAGTTGAATAGATAGAAAACAGTTCTGGAGGGTAATTGTTGGTTGTATTTTCCAAAGATGGTTATACTATTGTATGTATGTATGTGTGTGTATATATATATATATAATATTATGTCATAAACAGTATTATGTCTTACATGACATCATTCCATAAAGAATTCTCTTCCCTTTGAATCTGTCTGAGTCATAAAAGGCAGCTCAGTTTCCATCTTGTTCATTACAGTACTCATGCTTGGAACCCTGAGCTGCCATGTTAGAACTCCAACTACCTTAAGGCCACCATATCCTAAGGAGGTCAAACCACATGGAAAGGCCACGTGTAGGTGCTCTGGTTAGAACGTCCCCATTTTTGAGTCATTCCAACCCAAGCCTTAGCCATGTGAGTAAATGAGACTTCAGATGATTCCAGCCCACACTCACTCTGTTACCTCCATATGTGGAGTTAAAGTCCTAGACATCAGGGAATAGGAACAACTCATCCTCTCTGTACCTTGTCTGAAATCCCAACCCGTTAGAGTCTGTGAGCCTAATGAGCATAATTGAATGGTTGTTACAAGCCACTAAATTTGTGGGTGATATATTAGAGAAAGTTAAACATATGTGCAGGGCTTACTATGGTACCCATCACTATGATAATACACTACAGTAATACATTAGACATGAGCTCTGCCTTCCAGAAGCTAGCCTCCCAGTAAGGCTCATGATACGGGTTGAATGTCATAAGTTTTGGTTTTTAAGCCATTACTTTTACTACCTTTCTCTACTCTTGTAAGATAAATATTTCATTTTTACATACATTAAAATTCAATAAATGTAACTTGAAGACTGTGTATATCTTTGTACTCCTTTGAGTAAAATATTGATTAGTAAGGATTTTTTTACCTTCAAAATAGTATTTGTAAAAATCCTCTGAGCCTTTCTAAACTCCAAGTCAACCAGAAGTCCATAATATCAAACTAATGTACTGTATAGTTTATGTGATTCTTAATGCCTACATTGTTTGAAAATTTTCTGATCATTTAAAAATTGTAAACATCTCAGTGAATTTTTGAGAATCAAGGCATGAAGCTATTTTATAACTATATACTACTTAACCTGTCATATTTAGACTGTAAGTTTAAATCCAGATGTTTCTGAAAGCTATTATTGAGCATGGCTGACTGGTGGTCTCCCAAATGTAAAATGAGTTAGCAGCGTTGTTCAATTCCCAGCAGTTTGGAATTTCTGCAATAAAATCCATCCAAGATTTTCCCTTTCTTAACTGATGACCATAGGATCTGGACTTGAATGAAACAGGTATAGGAACATTCTTTAAATACGTGAGGTGCTTTGCTTGTTACATTATATATTGGTTCAAACTTAGTGGAAAACAGCATAACAGTAAATACAAAGAACATAACCATTTTTTAAACCCTTTGACTCAGTAATCCTACTTCTGGGAATCATTCCCAAGTAAATAATTGAAAAGAAGGAAAAAACAATATATGAACATGTTCATTGCAGGTATTACAACAGGAATTGGAAACAATAGATATTATTATTATTTGATATTTACTATGATACTTTGCACACATGATCTCTAATATTAAAAAAAATTTGAAAGGTAAGCAATGTTATCCACAGCTTTGAATGAGGAAACCACACACAAGCTCCTACAAGCAGTAAATGGCAGAACCAGCAGACACTCCAGCCCAGGATCATGTGATCAATGACCATGTCGTCAATGACACCATGACTGTAGCTGTTAAAAATCATATTTTGACAAGGGAAAATTCCTACAAAATCTTGAGTGAACAGGTTTATATACCTGAGTAATTATAGCAATAGAAAATAATAGCTAATATTTTGAGCATTTAGTATGTACCAAGCCTAGAACAGACACTGTAAAGGTGTTATTTTATCTCATCCTCTCAACTCTGTACATAGATACTGTTATTGTTCTCATTTTAGAAAAGCTGTACATATATATTAAAGCCCTGACATAGTGTGGGGAGAGTAGGTGGTGGAGAGGTGGTTGTATATTTGTAAGTACATGCATAAGACCACTGCCAGGAGTACCTCCAAAACATTCACAGTGATTCATTTTTAATGAATGGAATGTTGGAATTGGTATTTTTTGCATTTTTTCTTTTATGCCTATTGTATTTATTGTATAATATAAGCATGTGTCATTTTTATAATCAAGGTAATATAAGCTTTTTTTTTTTTTTTTAAGAAAAATAGATATATCTAGACTGAAGCCAAACACAAATAAGCAGGAGTGAAATGAACATGATGGGGACTTGACCATGTTAAAATTTCCATCACTTTTCAAAGTGTTCTCAGGGCAAGGTAAATATGGATAGGCCTTTAGAAATAGTAATGGAATCGGCAGGTAAAGGAAACCTAGGAGAAATATTATTTTGGACCACAGTTTTTCCTTCAGTAACCACATTTTACCACCCAAGCACTTACCTTTCGATAAGACCAGTTCTGAAACGATTTTTATCATGAGGTTGTCATTTATTTATTTCATACCAATTTTTCTTTCTTACTTTTTTCTCTACTTTTGTGGATAGGTTGATATTGAAAGCTCTGATTGTGAATTACAGATAGAAATTAGGTTGGGGTAGTCCACGATCCTCAGTTGATTTTATTCTTTTTATTCAAAAGAAGAAATATATTTAAAGAATTTTATTTAAGAATTACAGAAAGGTAAGTTATAAAACAGAAGGTGAATGGGTGACCTAGTTTTGTAGAACATAAAACTAGGATTAAATTCTTCAGGATTTGATGTAGCAAAGACAACAGGAAGGCATATGGGAGAGAGATTAAGGAAGTTATATGTCACAATACATATGAAATTACTTTGCAAGATCTTAATATCTATCCCAGTGCATTTACATTGGGCAACCAGAGCTTTACAAAAGTCAAAACCTGATCATACCATTCTCCTGGTTAAAAGGCACCAATGGCCCCAAAGTACCCTCAGAATGAAGTTCAAACTCCATATCTTACTTAAGCTGCGTCTTGCTCACTGCTCTAGTTTCATCTCTCTCAATCTTCTCCGTGGTTCTCTGTGTTCTAGCCATACCTAAATCTAGCAATTCTATTACAATCATGACTTAGTCTTCTTCCTGAACTTTGTTCATTCAATGCTGCAGTAAATTCCTTGCATCTCTCCTGAATAAATGGGTGGAGAGATGGATGATTCATAAGTAAGTGTGATACAGGTCCTGCTACTCACTAGGCAATGCAATTTGATAGGAAAGGTGACAAGATGATAGAAACGTATGTCAAAATTTGAAGGATATAGACATAAACAGTAGTAATGATGAGAAAATGGTTTTGGTTTCTGCAGTTAGTTGCATTATGAGAGGGGAAATGACTAAAAGCTGGGGTGGTAGGGAGAGTGGCTCTCAGTAATTAGAGGATGGGGAAATCAGCTAGAGAATTAGGTAACAGATGAAATCCTACGGGAAAATCATAATAGCGCTTAGGCAAATAAAAATAAAACAGAAATCTTTATCAAAGATAACACTGATATTTTAGAATGGGGGACATTACAAGAGTGCTTTACTCAGGTAATAAGTATTATTGAAAAAATATAAAATTGTGACTGAAAATTTTTATATTTGTGATATCTGGAGCTGTTAACTTCAGATGACTTTAAGAGTAATTCCCAATATTACATAAGATGAGATTGACTTCATTCCCATCTTTTCAAATGAGAGGAGGAAAGGACAATCCTAAGGTGCTTTAAAATTTCTTAATTCAGATAGAGGTAAAGAGCCCCATTCTGTCTTCCATTCATTGGTATACCCCACACATTTACACGTTATATGGTACAGAATGTATTAGAGAATTGAGTCAAATTACTTATTAAGTCTAAGGCTAAGCCTTACATTGAAGCTTTCAACCACTTAAAAATATACACTTGTACTCTCAGGCAAGATGTATACTGCACTATTCTATTTGTGTTATGTACACACTTGCATAAAGGAATGATTTTGTCCTTGTAAGTCTGTTTGATTCTTGCAAATTAAGTGAATCCCACTGAATAAATTAAGCTCCATGGTTCCATTTTGAAAATAAGGCATCTCCTTGAGGAATCGATCTCCTTGAGGAATCGGTTAGGTACCAAGAGCCCTCTCTGTTCAGAGAGGCATTAGGTATATTAAATGATATTTGCTGATTTATATGTCTCATGTGGTATACTTTTTTCTTTTAAGCAACCTGAGTCTGACTTTGTGTTTTCAGTTGGGTCATCCGTAAACATGTGCATTTTGTAATAAGAAATGTGAAATGCTCTTCAGCATTTACCAGGTAGGTCCTGCCTTATCACTCATTTTGTAACTTTGTATATAGCACAGAGAGATTCCTCGTTAACATTAGGAATATATGTGTGCCCTGATAGTCATGCAAGTTTTAGATACAGTGTTTAAATGGAAATCTGGTTCTGGACATTCCATGTTTGCTGAGGAAGAATAATGGTCTTGTAACATGGAACATGTGGATATTTAAGCAAACATATTTATGCCTAGAAATAAGATCTGCTCACTGGGAAATGCACATCTTCTTAAAATATACACTCCTCTTACATTCTCATGACTTGATATATCAAGGAGTCTTATTCATGCAAATGACTATAACCCCTAGAGAACTGGACACCTCAAACCAGGTGACGACCCATTCTAGTGGTAGTGGTTATAGGGAAGCTATTTATGTTCTTTATGATGGAAAACGAATGGGGCAAAATTAGAAATCTCCAATTAGCCCATTCTTCTCTTCTTTAAAAAAAGACAAACCAGAATCTTTGACGTCTTTTCTGCCTTTATTATATATGGAAAGGTGTTATTTCATAATATATAATGACCATCTATATATGTGTATGCACTTGTGTGTATGTACATGCATCTAGTTTAGCTTTCAGTGTGTGATGGACTGCATGTGCGAATTGGGCAGGCTACTTGACCTCTCTTGAGCTTCAAATTTCCCCCGTCTATGAAATGAGAATAATAATACCTTCCTCATAAGGTTGTTATGGTGATTATGAGAAAAGATTTACTGAGCACCTAATAACAAAGTCTGACACATAGCATTATGTTTAACAGATTACAACTATTTTTAAAAAATTTTTAAACATTTTCTTTACAAACTGTACCCAGCAAAGCTCAGTGTGACTTTCTTAGGGCTGCATGGCTTGTTAGTAAACAGGTGAAGACTGTTTTAAGACTCTCATGTTCAGATCCCAGTGAATAATTCTCTTGTGTAGAAGAATTTAAAATAATTTTTATAGATGCTTCTCCCTCAAGGATGTGGAGCATAACTCTCTGCTTCTCAAGTGTGGGCTGTGCACAGTGTGTTCCTTCTAAAGAGTACAGTATTAAAAGGGGGAAAAGAGAAACCTGACAGACATTACCTCAGCCAGGTGATGAAAATGAATATCAGCGGTGATAAGTCATGTTGATGGTATGTCTGCTTATCAGTGTTATGATGATAGCACAGAATGGCACTGTCTTCTGAGGTCTTCTCAAAGCCCAGCCTAATCATGACAGAAACATCAGAAAATCTCATTTTAGGGATGGTCAGCAAAATATCTGGCAAGCACTCTTTAAGAATGTCGAGGTCATCAAAAAAAAAACAACAGGAGCCTAAGGAGACATGATGAGTAAATGTCATGTGATATCCTGGATGGGATCCTGGACCAAAAAAAAAGAATATTAGCTAAAACTAAGGAAATCTGAACAAAGTGTGGACTTTAGTTAAAAAAATGAATGGACAAACAAACATAAACAAATCCTAGTGAAAATGTGTACTGTCTTGGATTTGATAGACATGCATGATTATGTTATGCAATGGATTTCTCTAGACTTTAAGAAGACATATCAGGTAATTCTGTTATATGAATAATTCTCTCAACAAGAATCTGAGGACAGTTCTGCTGCACAGTGCCTCCTCCTTACAGAGAGTTATTTGAAAAGCAAAAACCTGCAAAATAATATATCTTAACTTCCCAGATCTGAAGAATCCTTTAAAAGTTTCCTGAAATAAGAGAGAGAAGACTTTTCCTACCTGGTATAAAAACCTGGGACACATCCTAATGTTTATGGGTGATATGATAGTTATATGCAGAAAATATTGTACTTTTGAAAAGCAAAGTCCTATGTGAACATATAGAAATGAATTTGCCAGGCCAGTGAGGATGCATTAAGTGCAACCTGATGTATTTTATTACCTTCCTACAATAAGGCAAATGAAAAAAATTAGTAAATTTGCTAATAGCACATACTTAACAAAATGTTACAGCCTCTATGACTGTCTTTCTTCCAGGCTCTTGAGGCTACAGGCTTATACCTTTAGTAAGAAAACCTAGGATATAATTTTTCTTACAGAAAGTATATTCATTTCCTTTTATCTATCATTAGAAAGGCTACGAGTTGTAAAAGAACAAGAAATCAGAGCTCTATCATTTTATTGAAATATTTACTGTAAAACAAAATGTCCAGAAAATGTTGTTATATTATATCAGATCTGTAAAGTATTCTAGTTTGTAAATATGGATATGGTTTTGACTCCTCTTTTATAACAGTTGTATGAGCATTACAGATTCTTGTAATTATAGATTGTACACAGATCAATGGTGAAATATTCCCTGCTCATTTTAGCTTACAGAAAGTGGTTAAAGGCACCACTCAAGCAAGTCGGCAAAATCTGCATCACGTTATTCTTTTGTATGCCTCGTGAAAAGGTATTTTTAAGATGTGGTATGGTGTTATCTATATTGCCTGATGTCAGATCTCATTGCTTGGTAACTCAGACAAACCTGTTGTATGTTAGCTAGGAGTGTATGAAGTATAATTTGAAAAACCAGAAATCTGACTTGACTTTCCAAAATACATTGCAGTGATACAATCACATAAAATAGGGATGGAAAAATCCCTAGACTTTGGCCAATTTAAGGCTGATTTATGGGCTGTGTTTATTGCTCTTATTTTTCAGAGATGACACAATTAATGGCAGTGTTCTCCAACAGTGTGAGAATGGTTTTGCCTTAAATTTTTCTGCAAAGCCATTCTTTGTATATAATAAGGATTGTCCTGGAGTTTGTGCAAATGGTTTATAAAGCCTGTGGTTAATCAAAACTTGTTCCCCATGGTTGCATTTATTAATTTGTTCATTCACTGAATATTTATTGACTGGTGTCACGTGTGCCAGCATTGTGCTGAAACTCTGGGGACAAAGGTGAGCAAAGATAGACATCATACCTACCCTCATAGGGGGTACAGTCTAGTGAGGAAATGGATATTAATCAAATTAATCAAATAATTTTAAGTTAATACAGTAACGAAGAGATACAGAAGAGACAAAGACAGTGAGAATATAAAATAAAGGATTGGACTTGGTCAGGATTTGACCTGTTTATCTACTGATGCACTATAGACATTACGAACATCTATCTTAAAAAAAGAAAAAAGAAAGAAAAGAACTAAATGAATGAGCGCAATTTGTCTATATGACTGTCTCTGCGTTTATATCAGGGAAACCCTAGAGTTTTGTGGTTCTACTCCCTCAAGTAGCAAGTATTTGCTCTGGGTTCTCCCAGTTTCTCTATCGTTGCTCCACGCACACAACTCGTGATTACTATTCACTTTTTTACTACCTGAATTTGACTCTGAAACAACTGACAAAAACAGGGGGGAGAGGAAGGAAACTGGTTGTGTATACAAAGCCCATGTGGGCCAATTCTGGGCAACATTCTCCCCTGAACACCTTGTAATTTGATCTCAGTTGGAAGGTTTCCCACCACTTAACCACAGGACTCATGTAAGATTTGAGGAGTTTACATGTCAAGGAGGATGCAGGTTCAAGAAATGGAATAGGACTCTTATTTTCCAATGCCAAACTTTGGCTGAGAGTTTCTTTCAGTTATGACACTAATAATATTCAGAAGTAGCTTGTTAGAGGATCGTTCCGTTCAGCAGCATCAGCCTTCTGCATATGTCTAGCATGGGCAGTGAGAGATTTTGAGGTAACTGTATTCTATAACCTGGTATATAAAGACCTTGTTATTAGTCTTGCTACTAATATGATGTATAGGTGATATTCATAAACTTGCTTTTAAAAATAGAAAACCCAAATGAAATGTGACCAGTCACAGAAATAGATTAACGGATATGTCTATACAGATTAACTGAAACAGCTATTTTAATTGAAGAAATCTGTCAGTTCAGCATAAAAACTGGTTTGAGTGACTTTTTCAGTTTGATTTAATTCGATTTGACCTACATAGTGTATAATACTAAGGCAACAAAAGTACCCCATTTCTCAGAATCACAATCATTAACTTTAATATTGGAAGGAAACCTGAAGGTCAGCTAACCGTACCTCCCATCCAGCACAGAAATGCTTTTTTCTGCAAATTCTATTCCTTACAGTTCCCCTCAGCTTGATCATATGCAGCAAAGGAGAACTTGCTAGTAGGCAGGCAGACAATTCCATTTAATGTAGTTATGAATACTGGGACTTTTTCTTTTTTATCAAGTTGTAGCTTCCATTCATTTCCCTTTGGAAAGAACAAGTCTTTCTCTCTTCTACACAAATGCCTTCAAATATTTAGTATGAAAGTAATCTTAGACAACTTACTATTTCTGAGCATCAGATTCCTCGTCTGAAAAAAGGAGCTAATAATTACCTCCTAGGATTTTTATTTATACAGGAGTCAAAGCAGGCTTGTTTCAAGTGTCTCCAGCACATAGAAAGCCCTACTTGATCAGTGTTGCAGTTGTTATAGTATTGTTGTTGTTATACTGTTTTTTTTTTTGTTTTTTTTTTTTTTTTTTTTGCGGTACGTGGGCCTCTCACTGTTGTGGCCTCTCCCATTGTGGAGCACAGGCTCCGGACGCGCAGGCTCAGCGGCCATGGCTCACAGGCCCAGCCGCTCCGCGCCACGTGGGATCTTGCCGGACCGGGGCACGAACCCGTGTCCCCTGCATTGGCAGGCGGACTCTCAACCACTGTGCCACCAGGGAAGCCCTGTACTGTTATTTTACCTCCCTAACATTTCTTTTTGCCCAGCTGTGCATTCTTTGCCCTTCATTTGTTCTTAATAGACTTCAGTCTATTTTACCTTCAATTATAGAGCTGAACACAGTACCACACGTGGTCCTAACAGTAAAGAAAACCATGGAACTGTTTTGTTCATTGATCTGGACATTCTACTTCTTTTATTTCAGCCTAAATATTACTCATTCTTAGTATCTTTATCACACCATTGGATCATACTATCCCCAATAATTCCTCAGATTTCTTTATGCAAACAATTTTATACCTGTCCTTCCTTATATATCCTTTTTTGTTTGTTTGTTTCATTTTAAGCTAAATGTAGGACTTTGAATTTATGTAAATTAAATTGTATTTTTCTTTGGGTGGGCTTTTTATTTCAGGCCACTAAGAACTTGAAGAATCTTTAACCTCTTATCCAACAAAATTATATTTTAATCATAACTTTTGATCATCTGCACATTTGACAAGTCTGTGTTCTAAATCTTCAGTCAAGCTGTGATTGTTGACTAAGACATGGGTGAGGATTAGCATTTCAACATTGTGTTTATAATCCAGCAGAGGAAATGAAGTCCTAATTTAGAGTAGTAATTGTGGGGCTGGAGAATAAGGGATTGAATATGGATATGATTCCTCAATTATAATTTTTAACAACCAGTGTTCAGGTAAATGCTTCAATCCTTTGGTTTTCCTTGGTTTTAGAAATGATTCTCTTTTCTTAATTATTTTCTCACTCTCACCTACATAGAATGTATACAACATATCAGGTCTGGCAGGTTTAGGGTTGTAGCTGAGAGGAGCAATAGATGACAATAACATTTAGTGGAGGAAAACCTTACTTTAGTAAGAAAACCAAAGAGATTATTCTTTTCAGGCATAGAATCCAGCTTGTCAGTCTCCATGGGGCTGGTTGACAGACTCCTGGAGGCATATCACTTTAAAAGGTATTAATATTCTCTGGTGACGGTGGACACTTTTGAGATTCAAGGGTGCTCTGTTAATAATTTCACCAAGTCAATAGACATAAACAAGACTGTAAAGGAAATGCTCATTTTTCTGACTCATATTTTATACTCAGGAAAATGGATATTTAAGTAATTGAATTGCACTTTAGGATTGAGTGGAAATTTAGAAGTCATTTTGTTTACCCTCTTTCTCCATACAGAAGCCGTCTCAGTCAGCATGACCTCTCAAAATCCATGTTATAACACCCCTGGATTGATGATTTTTTAGTGTGCTCAAATGAATGCTCTCAGTGCCAGGAACGGCACTGTCTGGAGGGGTAATGGAAAAGCTCCCAGAGGGTTTAGCAGTTAGCAGCATTAGAAAGTTTTCCTAGATAGAAGCCCTTTTTGGGACTTGTTCTTAGTAATTCACCTCCTAGCAATCTAAAACTTAAATTGGTGTCTACTTGGTAGCTTCCCAACGATTGGAAGACAGTTATCATGTGGGAAGAGTTAGATGAGTGATGTGACGGCATGAATACCACAATGGACCCTTGCCCAAAATTGCATTTAAAATGCTACCAGTTGGAGAGGCATTTGTGTTTAGGATCAGGTTCCCCTAGAGGAATAATATAGTTATCTGGATTGTTTTTCCCGGCATATCACTGCTATTGGCAACCTCAGTGGATGCTATATTGAATTTATTTCGAAATGGAGATGTATGTGAATGGACAAAGAGCATAAACTTAGATGCCTCAGTCAGTGTATATTGGAGTAAATTTTTAGTTACTTGCTTACCTTTCGGTGAAATTTTGTTATACTTTTAAAATATTTCATATTGAAGTACTTAACTGTGCTGTACCTTCTTCAACAGCTTCTCTTAATTCTTTAATATGAGGTCAAATATTGACTCTTCAGGAAAACTTTCCTGAGGTCTCTATACTGTTTTGCATCCTCCCTTATTTACTGTTCTAGCTCCCTGTGCACTGTGTCTTCCCACCCCTGTTATCATACTTAACTGTGTTTGTTTTCCTGTCTGACTCTCCTCCTGATAATACTAGCACTTATTGAGTACTTACTGTGTTCCAGGTTCTGTCTACAAGGTTTACCTGTATTAAGTCAGTTGATCCTCAGAACAAACTTATGAGGGTGCAACTATTATTATTCCCATTTCAAAGGAGAGGAGACTAGAGCACTGAGAGTTAAGGAAATTGTCCAAATTCATAAAGCCTTAAGTCCCAGAGAGTCTGATTCCTGAGCTTGGGCTTCTAAACATTACCTATACTGCTTCTCTAGATCAGCTCCTAGAATTCAGGAGCAGGCTTTTATCTTATTATTGTCAACATCTAGTATACTGCCTAGAACATAGTAGGGGCTTGATAAATAGTATTAAATGAATGAATAAATGAATGGCTACATGTTTTCTTCTTATTTTAAGTATTTTGAGTGATAGAAGACAAAAATCATCAAGATTTTAAGACTGTAAAGGACTTTAAATACTTGTCTTATTCAAGTTTGTATTTCGTACCTAGAAAAACCATGATGCATAGGGGTAAGTTCTATGTATAAGATCACCTTCATAGTTTAGCTGACATTTGTTTCTTTTTTTAGCTGACATTTTTTTTAACCTTCTACCATATGCCAGAAATTATTTCAAATGCCTTACATGTATTATCCTGTCTAATTCTCATCTGAGTGGATATTCTTATTATCTCCATTTTAGAGATGAGGAAACTGAGGCATAAAGAGGTTGTCCATGTCTCATAGTTAAGTGGCAAAGCAAGGAAAAGCACCCAGGTTGACTGGCTTCAGAATTCATGTTCTTGCCTACCACACTAAATTGGCTCTCATATCTAATCATTGCCAGATCTAGTCCCAAGTGAATGCTAATTTCCAGAGTATCCTGTATCCATATCATGTCCATGTATTTCAAAAAATATACTTATTATAACTTAATCTCAATCTTTACATTGTCTAAATTTTATATTGCACATATGTCTTATTTGAGCTTTTTAAGTCTCTTGATCTTTAGAATATACTTTGCATGTCTACAAATGTTATTGAGAGAAATGCTTATGTAGCTTTTAAAGCAATCCTTTAATTTATCCTAGAGAACTTTCAGTTTTTTAAAAAGGTCATTTATGAGTACCCTAAAATTGTCAGCAGCTGTACATAGAAGTTGAAATGTGTGTGTGTGTGTGTGTGTGTGTGTACACACACACACACACACACAGGTATTTGAATTTTAGAATTCAGGGAAGATAGGGATCCATCTTACAAGACTGCTAAGGGACTGAGAGGGAAACATAGCTTAATGGTAATTTTTCCTCACTCAGTATATAGCTTTCTTACTCTTTAGGTTTTACTTTGGGGGGAGGATTAGTTGATTGGTTAGTTGGTTGTGTTATGCTTGCGATTAGTTTACAGATTGTAAAAAAATAAAAGTTCATTTAAAAGTTTTTTTACCTTTTACTGGGGTTGTATTAAATGTATAGTTGAACAGCAGCTATAAATTATTTTTGCGGGTCCTCGCTTGTAATTCATAAGCCCTTTACTACAAATGAACCTCCAAACTCAAGAGTCACATTTTATTCCTTTATATGTGGAGCCCCAGGTGTGATAGTCTGGTGATCACCTGTGAGATGAGCCACGTGAGCCAATAACTTCAGCTATAAAGATCTTATGTATATAACCCCTCAATTTCTAAAGTCCCCTTTGCTATCTGCTTTAAAGACTCCCTTCTGTGAGTGCATATTTTTCATACTAACACTATGACCCAGTATTTTTTTGTGTGGCTGAACCAAATTATCTAGTCAATGTTGGCTCTTCTAAGAGAGGCTTAAGGATGTTCACATTGCCTAGAGTCAATCTGTGCTGCTTCAGAGATGGTATTGAGAAGTCCTAATAGAACCAATTTCAGTTTTGGTCTTCAGCTTTTGTCTCTATTTCCTTTCTTTCTTCACAGCATTATTGCCAAGGTCACTGTCATTGTCATTACCATCTAAAAGCATGTACTACTTATTTTCAATTAAACAATAAAGTGCTGATAGTTTACTTAACCCCCAAGAAAATGGAATTAAACATAATCTGCATCATCTGTCCTCTTGAAGGTTTGTTGTCGAAAGCAAAGTTCTCATATGGTCATTATACAGTTAGTGAATAAAACTTTTACCACATAGGTGTTCTTAACTAGCAGTTTGTTTATTAAACTGGCACTTCTTGTATTTGTTTGCTGTGTTCTTCAATAGAAAAAAAATGAATACAAATCATACATCTATTGGTTTGTTTTGAAAATAGAATGGTATCTAAAACATAGAGAAAGCACCATGTATCACCAATATACATTTATGTATGTATTTATTCATTCATTTATTTATGAAAATAGAACTATCTACAGGCAAGATAGAATTAGCATCCAGAATTTGTTGACTCCTTACAGCATACATTGGCTACAACATGTATCCCATCTGAATACAGGTTAAAAGTAACTGAATTTTGAAGGGTAGGCTTGGTAACGTTAAATCCATAATAGAGTGGGTTGTTCAAAGATTATTTTAATGTATTGACTCTAAGACACCAGTGATTGTAAGCAGTGTCATTATTTTTGGAAAAAAATACTGACAATTCAACTCTGGCACCATAATTTCTTATCACTTTGATTGTCAGAGGTATACGGACTTGAAGTTAAAATGTGATAGGATTGTATCTCAGGCTGATCAATAGCAATAATTCAGGGATTGAGAAACACAGTCTCTTTCTTTAAGTATCTATTGTGAATACTGACAAGTGTTCTGCTGCTTAGGGTTTCTAAAATTATGGTACCTTTCTCTGAAAATTTAACTTAGGTTTATCCTAGTATAATTAAACATCTGAGTTTCTCAAAGTTTCCCACTGAAATGCTCCTAAGTAGAGAGTATGAAACCCCAAGAGTTTGCAGGTATAGTCTGAAATGATCTAGCCCAACACAAAATTTATAAATATTAGTAAGATAGTAAGAAATGTGCTAAAATATCAATTTTTAAATAGATGATAGTGCTTTTATTTACACATTTTTAAATAAAATTAATTTTCAAAAAGATATTCCATATTCTTCCTGAGTCTTTGTATGTTCTAGGTTTACTGCAATATGCCTCTGAAGTTCAAGTACCCTGGGAGACTCAGGCAACAAGAGGCAATATATAGACTTAGCAAAGGATCTTCATGATTTTTGATTACCCCCCAAAATCTGACAAAAGGCCAAAATACTCATTATAGAGTATTAACATAAATTTTCTGCATTGGACTCCATTCCAGGCAATGCCTTCCTGTGAAGAGTTATGTCTATTAGGATTTAACTGAAAATTATATCTAAATGAGAGAAAAGTGGAATTGCCTTGCTTGATCATAAAAATTTCCTATAATTGAATTGAATGTTAGTTTTCCTCCCTACCCCCATGTGCATTAGTCATGCAGCGAGTTGACTAGCACATAGTGTTCTCTGCATGTCTTTCGTATGTGTGTTGCAGAAATATTTCTTTAGAAAGCCTTTCATTTTCTAGCGAGGATTTAAACTGACACTAGGTAAAAACAGTGGCATAGTTACATCAAGATCTGCAGTTGTTCATTTGTCCAACAGCAGAGAAGTGCTCACTCATCATACACAGATGTTTGAGTCGTAATTTACTTGTTCAGTCTATTTTGTGAGATATTAATCCTATTTCAGTGTTAGTTTTCTTCACAACATCCAAATAGGCAAGCAGTAACCCTTTTTTATGCATCCAAAGACATGTTCTGTACATACATCTCCTGCTTAAATTTTCTCACCCCTGATCCCACCCCCAACCTGATCCCCATTCCTCAACCTTCACATCCCCCCCTCAAAAAAAAAGTTTGGGAATATCTACATGCTGTAGAATATGCTTCTAGATACAGAATTTAAAATAAGCCCTTTACATTCCACCACATGTTGGAATTGTTGAACAAGTCTACTTAGAGGATCACTGGTGTGTTTTATCAAACTCATACTGTGAAAGGCTCAGATGTGTCCTTGTCCCTTGAATGGAAGCATAACACAGAGAGACCTGAATGTCCAAAACGAAGTAGTGAAATTATGGTGATGCTTTCTGCATGTTTTCATAGGGCAGGTCAAATGTGCTGAAAATTACTTTGATTCCATGAAATTTATGACAGAAGTTTTTAGCACTTAACAAACAGTCCTTTGTTCTTAGTTCATTTATTTCTAAAGCAAAGGGCAGAAAATTGAAAATGAGTTTTAGAGTAAATTTGCACTTTCATTCAATTCCCTGTACTGTTTATTCGATGTGTCTTTGGAGTCTGCGTTTTTTTTTTCCTACTACAATGGCATTCTGGAAAGGCAGTTGAGCATGTTTTAAAAGGTCTAAGACTATACACCAGAAATAACTTATTTGTGCAAACTGGTTTGACCATGCAACCAAACAGCCTAAAGCTCATATTAGTTAAAGTGACAGCGATCATCTTTGGGTTATGAATACCGAAGCTGTTGCAAACATTGGTAGTAGGGCACAGTGGGTTTTCTTATTCATGCCCAGTTCCCACATACTATGGGTTGAATTCTAATCAAATTTTCAAATTTTTTGTTCTACTGTCTGAAACATTTTTTACTTAATTAAAATATTTTGTACTGTATTCCCATGTAGTTGCTGGGCACATGGACAGGTTTGCTCTTTTTTTTTTTTTTTTTTGCGGCACACGGGCCTCTCACTGTTGTGGCCTCTCCCGTTGCGGAGCACAGGCTCCGGACGCGCAGGCCCAGCGGCCATGGCTCACGGGCCCAGCCGCTCCGCGGCACGTGGGATCCTCCCGGACCAGGGCACGAACCCGCGTCCCCTGCATCGGCAGGCGGACTCCCAACCGCTGCGCCACCAGGGAAGCCCTCCAGGTTTGCTCTTTGAATATGAAATGAAGCCAAAGATTACTTCATAGGAGATTTAAAAAAAGAGAGTTTGAAAAACCAGGACACAGAGATATACATATCTAGAGCTCTTAGAATAAATGCTAATAATAAATGCTTAGAATAAATGCTCTGATCATTTAAAAAAAATAGAAACTTACTGAAGAGACGGCAAATTTTCTTGGAGTTATGACCACTAGCTTTGAAGTTTGACTATCCTGGGTTTGAACTTGCTAACTATGTGATTTTCTGTTAGTTACTTCACCCTTTGGGCCCTTAATTTTGTCATATGTCATACATAAAAGGAGGATAATAAAATTTATTTCATAGGGTTATTGGGAAGATTAAGCGAGATAATACATGCAAGGCAATTAACATGATGTTCAACCTCCTGGACCCATGTTCAATGTGTTCAATATTTATTTAGTGAGAAGGCAGAGAATCTGAAATTTTATAGAAAAGAATTCACCTTCTTTTTTCAAATTTATAATAAGGGACATATTGCTGCACGAAACATAGCATTTTGATGCATTTGGATTTTTCTTTTAATACTACTTTCTCCTTTGATACAATTAGTTATTTTCACTCACCAGAATAGATATTATATACTAGATATAGTTGCAAAGTCTTGTTCAATATGTTCTAAAATTATTTTTTTGTTTTAGTTTAGAAAATATTTTATACTTTATGATATTTCTACTTTTTGATTAGAAGCATTTCTAACCTATAATTAGGTCAAAGAACTCAGACTTTCTTTTGACATGGACAATTCTAAGAACTTCTGATGAGTTTAAGTTTATTAAAGTCACAGTGCAAATTCACAAGTCAGATTTTCTATTAGCAGTTTTTCTGTAATACATTGAAACAGACAAATGGCAGTTAATGGAATTGCAAAGATAAATAAACTCATTGTTTATTCTTGTTTACATCCTGCATGTTAGAATTCAACATAAAATATTCAAGTCCAAAAGGCCAGTTAGCAGACCACTGTAATTAATGTCAAACATCAGTCAAATCTTGTTTATCAGTACATACTGGAATTTCAGCTATAGATGGACAAGAACTGTTCTAATCCCAACTTGGCCTTCAGTTGCAGAAATTTGCAAGTAATTATTGGATACAACAGAATGTTGTATTCTTCTATTTTATTTTTTGGTTTCACAATCAGTATGAACATAACTTTATATTAAAACTAGCTTTTATAGATAAAGAAGGAGCTGAAATAGATATAATTACTAATTCACTTCCACCTACAGAGTTATTGTCCTAAAAAAATTCCCGTATTTTTTCCACTATTTTGTCTGTGTCTGTGTGTGTGTGTGTATGTGTGTGTGTGTGTGTGTGTATTTGTAACTTCCTAAATCCTGAACTTCTGGGGAGGCATACTGAATGATTTAAACTTCAGACAATGACGTAGATTACTTTCTTCTGGTAAAGAGACTTATCCTCATATTAAGTTGACTAAGACTGTGAGATATAAACAACTCAGCTGGCTGCTTTTAGGTTTAGTGGTAGATCTGGCAGTTATACTTTGCAAGTTATCTCTTGGAAAAGAGAGATTGGGGTTAGCAAAAATCTGTTTATTATTTTAAATTTTGTTTACTGGAACTAATTTGGAGTAGCCTCAATTTTCACCTTAGCAACCACAAAGCAGTCTCATATGGAAATCTGAGTTAATTGATAATCATATTACAGTGTATTCCAGTGATGTTTAATTACCCTTAAAATGGCAGCTTGGTTAGTTGGTTGACTACTCCACACATTAGCATAACTTTGTTGACTATTACTATTATAGTATAGTAAATATTATGGTCATTATCATTATTTCCAAATAAGGATAAGACACATAAGCATGCATGTGACAGTTATATTCTTCTACCATCTCTACATTAGATTTTTGGAAGCATCTTAGGGATTTCAGACTTGTGAATACAAGTCTATGCATTGTTCTGTATGTACATCATTATTGTATAATATACAACCTAATATAGAATATGTATGATAAGTATTATTGAGTAGACTCTGTTATCTGTTGCACTAGTAAAGTTATGATACCAACAATATAGTTGCATTCGTAAAAATGAAATATCATCATACAACTCTATTGAGGAAAAATTATAATTTGAGGCACACCTCCCACTGCCTACAAACCAAAGTAATTTTCATCATAAAAATATTGCTTTATTAAATGCTGTCTTAATCAAACTTCTGAGAAAGTAGGATGTTCAAAATATGTATAATTCAGAGATTTGCTTTTTGTTTTTTACATTTGTATCTCTAGGTTTTATATTTCCATTTTTTAAAATTAAATGTTATATACACTTTGAGTTTTGTATTTCGGAAAAATTCCATGAAAATGGTAGGCCGCATTTAACATTTTTATTTCCAGGCCTTGAGAAAAATTATACAAGCAAGTTTGTTGTGTGTTTCACCTTCTCCTCTGCTCAGTGTTGTGTATAGTGATTTATCTTGTTTGTGGAAACTGCAAACATTTGGGAGCATTTTGGGGAAGATACTGGGTTAGATAGCTAAAAGTTCAAGTTCAGAGATTTAAGTAAATTTGTACTTTGAATCAATATATGACTTTTAGTCATCCATAAATGATTTAAAAGAGAAGTCAAAACACTTAGGACCTTCTCTATAGCTCAGTTTTTAGAACAGGACTTTTGACTTGAGATGCTTTTTATTCAGGCCTTGAACCCAGAATACCACCGAGCATAGAGTTTCTTTTTAAAGAGAAATATGCATGTGGAATGTTGTTGCTACAGAGAAGATTATGCAAACATCTCAACTTTGCTCAAGACATCCAAGTTCACAGAAAACTATTTGTGACTTCAACCGCTACCCCGCTTTCTGTTTTAATGTTGATCAAATGATGTTTGGTTGACCTAATTATAACAGCACGATAACATTTTTGAACCTAAGATTTTTTTTTTACTTCAGTTCATTTGAAGTAAAGGCATAGTGTACCCCATTTTTAATACAGTGATGCTGCTCTCCCATCAGCTGATGTGCTGATGCACACACCAGGTCTCAGGGGTACTTTCCACATGGTAGGCAGAAAACCAATGAAGATCAACTTTCTGACTTCTTGTTCTTATAAAAACATGCTTTTTATGGCTTCATTCCAATTCCAAAGTCATGAACTTTGGGTCTTTCTAAGGCTGTTTCTATGCTTGAAAATGTTGACAAAAGAAACTAATGAGGAGGGAGGTTCTCCAGATTCTTTCTTGAAGACAAAAGCCTTGATTGAGAGTTTAGTTAGGCCCCACTGCCTCTCTTATTGGAGGTATTTTATTGCAAGTTTGGCCACAAAGGTGGGTAGCGGATATTTAACAACAACCATACCCAAATTGGAAACTTTGCCCACAGTGACTCATGAGGACAGGGCAGGAATTACCATAAATGTCTGTTTTCTTATTAATGAAATCTCCTTTTGAAACACTGTGCCCCATTCAAAACATAAGTTGGTTCACCAAGGTGCATGATGCAAACACTTTTGTATTAATTTGACTTTCAATGGAAAGCCAGAGTTAAAACCACTTACGCATCACATTGCTTGGGATTTCGGTGATAGTTATTAATCATAGGATGTGGGAAAACAGGAGATACTTCCTGGAACTGTAAGCAGAGAATTCAGTTAAGACATTTAGCAAGTGACTCGATATGTTAGAGTTTGTCACTTATTAGTTGAATATATGAGACAGCTTCATGTAAAATTAGAAGAATACTGACATGTAAATTTAAACTATAAACTAAAGAAGTATGCTCCAACTTCCAAATGTTATTTATAAGTAAAGGTACAGAAAACAATTTTCTACATTCCTGAACTATTCACATAGAGACAGAGAAAGGACCTGCTCTGCAATGAACTTATTTTGAACCAAAAAAAGTCCTTTGTTAAAGCCATTCTGCTATCTTTCCTAATCATACAATCTTAGTAAAAGGGAGAGAGGCTACACAGTGCCGGTAGCAAGACATCTGGGAGCTATTTTTAGGTTGAGTAAAAGCTTCGGAGGGAGTATTTTGAGAAGGTGGGTAGAGAGAAAGACATATGGGAGCCAAAGGTCAGCGGAAGGAAGGTCAGGAAGAGTGGAACCTATTTCCAAACCACTTCATTTTACAAGCACAGGCAATGTTTTGGGAAAGTACACCTAGACATTTACACCTCTCAGATGGTCCTATTGTATGTTCTTTGCCTTCTCAACAAAAACACACAAATGTATTTTTACAGACCACTTTAACAGTAGTGTAGATGTATTTGTTTGCTTTAAAGACAGAAAAATAAATATTACGTTGAATTAAAGAGCCAGAAAATTAGGCAAGTGAGATTTGTCGGGGAAACCTGACATTTCCATCCTGAATTTGAGCCCCTCCAGAGTAATAAATTAGATACTCAGGGTTGTACACTATATCTCAATCCATTAGTGTATTGTTTAGGCTGGTTAACAAAACATGTAGTACTTACTTGGAGTAGAAAATGCACTACTTCCAACTTAGAGTGTACTTCTCTAATCTATTCCTATACATGTAGAAAGACATATATAGATATCAGTTTGCTCTAATGACTAAAAAAATAAATAGTTGAAAGTTTATATCAAGGCATCTATAACACTAACAGATACTCAGAAGTGAGGGAAAGCTGGCTCAAAACTTGCTCTAAATGACTTGTCTTGAAATTGATTTCTATTGTAACAAATAAACAGAATAGTCAGTCTTGTACAGTGGAAAAGAGGATGTAAATGGTGCTGATAGTGTCTCATAAGCCTAGTCACTCGCCACAAAACTCCTTCTCAACTATTTTATTATTTAGGCTATTTAAGGTCACTCAAGTACATCTATTAAAAAAAATAATAATAAAGGATGGGATTGTAGACCACACTGTATAAGTAACATGTTATGCTCAGTTCTTTGGAATATACCACCAGTGAAGCAAAGAGCAGAAGGGAGATGAAGGGGAGTTGGACTTTAGGCAGTTGTTTTCATTTCAGTTAATGACTCAGAGTTCATCAATGGAAAATTAGAAAGTACACATATAGGCTAAAAGAAATACATCTCATCTGCTATGTTGCAGAGATAAACAGACATTTTTCACATCTTTTAAATAAACTTCCTCAGATTCTTTTTCTTTAGAAAAGTATGAATTCCAAAAATAGGGTCATTCTATATATGGTGTTGCAAGATCTGTTTTTTTGTCACAACAGTATGTTGTGTACATCTTTTCATGTCAAGAAATGTACTTTGCCATCTCATTGTAATACCCAGTTAGAATTCAGTTATTTAAATGTACTCCACTTTACCTAATCATTTCCTGTTGAACATATAGATTTCTAACCATTTTTAATATAATAGTATTGCAGTGACCATCTTTATAAATTAATTTCTGTACCTATTCTTAATTATTTTTTGTCAACATTTTTGGAAGTTGAATTTCTGGATCAAAGGTTATATACAGAGATCCAAAGACCTCTTCAGACAATCTGTAGCAAACTAATGAATACTCACGTTAGCATTATGTGAGAGTGACCACTCCTCAAGAAGTAGAAACACACACCATACAGTTTTTCAAGCTTTGGGCACCATTATTTAAAAATGCACTAAGCCTGTGTCCTTCTGGGATATAAAGTAAAGTTACAGTAAATTTCTCCCAATGCAACCAATTCCAGTAAGAGAAAATAGGCTCATAAATTCTGTATCATAATTTATTTAGTAAACATTTTCAAAATGTCTAGTGTATGTTTAGTGAAGATTTGGTGAGTGAAGATTTCCACAAGGAAGGCTAAGAACAGAACCAGTATTTACTGGGTCTGTACTATGTATCAAATTTATTTAATCTAATTAAATTCTTACAAACACCCAACAAATAAAAAAAATATTCTCTCCATTTCTGAGATGGGAAGCTAAAGCTCTTGGAGTTTGGGGAGTTTATACAGGTTCACAGAGTTAGCCCAAGCTAAGATGGAATGGGAATCCAATCTGTTTAGCTTGATGGTCCATGATCTATCCATAAGACGTTAATTGTGAAGGATAGGAGCAAATTTCATTGCTTATTACATTGTCTTTAGTTTCATTTTTTACTTAAGGGCAAGAAAATTTGGTACACATCTCTATCCATGGGAAATAGTGGAATATATATTATATAAAATATGATGTATTATGGTAGTCATTATGTTGGAATACTTGTTGATTTTGTCTTTCTTAATGTTAATGTCCTATTTTATTCTATTCATTCTAAAAAGAACTTGATGTAGCTAAGGTATACAGACACACACACATACATATATGTATATATGTAAATATGCACATATATACATATTAAGTATAAAATAAAAATTTGGGAATTAGCTAAACAGAAAATAAAGATAGGAAGATAGAATCAGCATGGTAAAATACACACTACTATATAGTCCTTTAAAATTGCTAGTGATGAATCAAAAATTAGACTAAATTTTCTGGCAGTCAAAGATAAGGGGAAGCACACCAGGTATAAGAATTTAGGAATTCAGGAGAAACACATTTTCCCTGATACTCTCAGGTCATTGATCTAAAATCAAAGATCTTCCTTTCTTGCTTAACAATGGATGGTCATAGGCATAGGGTAAATTCCTCAATAGTATCCCTGTTATGATGAGATTTTCATGTCTATTTCCTCATTAGAATGCCCCAATCAGAACCTCTCACAAATCATTGTTCAGATGATTGATAAAATAACAAGTTCCATGTTTAAAGGAGTCACCCATTTCAGTCACTTTGAGAAAATATGAAATGAATAAATGTTACCATATATAGATCTACTTCTACAGTACTAAGGTATTTACAGTGTTGTTAACAATGAACCAGAATCTTCTATTCATAAAAGCTCTTTCCTCATTATAAAGCTCAATATCTGTTAAAGCTTAACTCTTTTAAGGCCAGGGTATACTTTGAAAGGTATTGTGTCTAATATCATAAGGTTAAAAAAATGTGTGTGTGTACTTGCAAGTGTTAAGTTTTGGGAGAACACTGTCTCATTTTTAATTTCTTTCATACACCTGTACTTTATGTACAGTCAATGCTCAATTGATATCTACTGTTGGCAATTATTAGTTTGGAAACAGATGGTAGGAAACAGTTAATGCAAATCCTAGAAGTGATTTATTTTTTTTAATTTAAGAAATACACATACAAAGACAGCTTCATTTGCCCTAATTAGAGGTAGGACCATACAAAGTGAGGACAGCAATTACATCTTGTCAGATATTTTTTACCTAAATGAGGCGTGACTTGAAATAAAAGCATCATGGTGCATTTACAGAACATTCTAGCACATATGCAAAAGGAGTCATAAATTTCCTCATCTGTAATATGATACTGACTGCATGGTGTTATTGTGGTGATTAAACAAAGTAAATCAAGGGAAAGCAATTAGCAGAGTGTCTAGCAGAGTTAGTGCTTAATAAATATGATTTATTCTACTGTTATGGGTATTACTATCACTTTAATACATTTCTATAATTTTCTGATTTAAAATAGGAGCACGTATATATCTATTCCATTTTCATGTTGGCAACACTCTTGGAAATATTTCATTTGGGTCAAGCAATTTTTCAAGGTTTTTTCTTAAAATAATATTAGACTTTGTTTTGTTTGTTTTGGGTGGTTTCACTTTCTTTTTGGATGCTCTTGGCAATTTCATGTGTGTTTATTATTCTGATCCAAACCTAGGAGGAAAATATCCCACAACACTGCATAATTTACAAGACCACACAGTGATTTATAAGGGTTCCCTCCCCCCTATAGAGCTTTTAATGGGAAAAACTCATCTATATTGCTGTGTCAAGAAATCACCACCTTTATCACATACCACAGACATAAATGAACCATATAAAAGCAAATAATCCTTAACTCCTCTACAGGAAGCTAGAGCAGAATTTGAGCTTTAGCAGATGCTTAGAATGTGTAACTAGTTGTAGAAACCATGAAATGTGGATACTAACAAGTAGTTACAGATAGTTTATCTAGTGCAGTGGATTTTAAATCACTTAAAAAATTGAGATCTTTTTAACAGTATCTAATATACCATATGATTCCTCTAAGAACTCAAGTAATTTTTATTTCTGTAACTTTACTTGGATTTAGATAGGGCACTTTTGCCAAACTCTTTTGTTTAATTTTGTGCTTTTAATCAAAACACTAATGCATTTTCATATTTTAAAGATTCTAACAGTGATTATTGGATTCACTCATAAAGCCTGTATTTTAAAATCAGATATACTTAGCTACTTATAAAATTTGTAAGTGTATCCACATTATAACAAATTAAAACAAGGGAAGCCCAACACAAGGAAAATTATTTCATGGGTAAATTTCATGTAGTCTCTACACATTATTCAGGATATACAAAGAGATACACCTAATGTCACTAGACTTAGGTGAGCTAGTACATGTAGATAACTAAGGAAAGTGCATTGTACAAACTAAGATATCAAATATTACAACATGGCCCAAATTCAAAACACTTTTTGCCTAATGCAAGAAATCACGCAAGAGTTGAAAACATGTTGATTCCAAGCTAAGGTACATCTGGTTACATGATTTGATGCAGAGGTAAAGAAATAGGACTCATTTATACTATGTGACAGGTAAAGTATATCCCCATATGAGTAAATATTGTTCAGGTACCAGTGTCTAAACACTGCTGCTTACTTGTTCTGTCATCTTTGGGCCCCATAGTCCTTTTACCAAGATACACCAATTGATTACATTTTGCTTCATTTGCTTTGTTATTCTATCTATCTGTATACAAACATATACATACATACAGATTTTTGTCCCTGAAGTTTTGGAGGGAAGTTGAAGACATCATATCCCTTTACTTCTAAATATTTCAATGTGTATTTCCTAAGAATAAAGATATTTTTAAACATAATTGCATTACAGTTATCAAAATCAGGATATAAAATATTTACACACTACTCTTATATAATCCAGAGTCCTTGTCCAAATTTCATTAGCTGTCCCAGTGATGTCCTTTATAATTTTTTTCCTGGTCCGGAATGCAATACAGGATCATGTATTGAACTTTCTTTTCAGGTTTTACTTGGCTTCTTGATCTTGACATTTTTTAGGAATTCAGGCCAATGACATTTGATTTGGATTTGTTTTGTTTCTTTTTGAGTTGAATAAGGTTATACATTTTTTTAGAGGAAAATTACTAAAATGATACTCAGTTTTTCTCAGTACTTTATATCAGGTGTCAAAAGATGTTTGCTTGTTCCACTGATGTTAGCTTTGATCTCCTGGTGGTGATCGACAAGGATTCTCCACTGTGAAGTCAAAATTTTCACTTTATAATAAGTAAGTAATTTGTAGGGAGATATTTTGAGAATATTTAAGTATCTGTTTCTCATCACACTTTCTACCACTGCTTTTCTATCTATTGATAATTTTCTAAATCTATTATTACTTCTGCATTTATTGATTGACGTTCTTCTATAAGGAAGACATTTCCCTTCTTCATTTCTTTATTTTTTCATTTGTTTATTTAAACTAGATGGTCTCATGACTTCTTACTGTATTCAATAGATATCCATTTTTATAATTATTTTTATTTACACGTGGTCCCAGATTTGGTCAGTAGGATTTCCTTCAAGCTGGCTACTGTGACCTTTTGGGACATCCCCATGGTGCCTTGAGCACTTCCTTACTTTCTGATGTATCAAAATATTCCAGTTTATCTTGTATTTTCCCTGCCTCTGCCCAGGAGTTAGCCATTTATCCAAACAGCTGTGTTTTCTTTTAGGAGAGAATGATTTGTGGAAATCAAGACGTGGGCACTAGTTGTACTTATTGTTACTGATGTAACATTGCTTCTGGGCCCTCTCAGTGAACAGTTAAGAGATCTATCTCTGTCTTATGTTTATATCTTTATTTCTGTATCTACACTGAATCTAGCTGAAAGCATGCATGAATGCACATACGTGTGTGTGTGTGTGTAAACCATTAGTTCACATTTCTGTCTCAAATTCCTTTGTAACATCAGGTGTATTTTCTATATAATCTTCCTTCTTCCCATACATGTAAGTGTCTTCTCCAAAGGAAGAAGCTTAATTTTCATTATCCATAATATATTTACTCATTTGCTTATGACTCAGATATAAAAAAAGTTTCAGAATTGATAACTGATACCACTGTAAAAAGCAAACCCACTAACTAGAATTCAGTATTTCCAATATTTGTTTACAGTTTTCCTTTTTGCAGTAAATTTATATAGTGTTACATACATATCTTAAATGCACAATTGATGAATTTTTGTCACATGTGCACGCTCATATAACACATAACCCTGTATGGTACATTTGTATGACCTCAAGTTTCCTCATGCACCATCTTTATCATCCTTGGGATGGAGGATGGACATGTTATTTATTTTGATTTTTAAAATTTAGGTTTATTGAGGCATAATTTACATACAGTAAAACTCATTTAATTGTGCAGTGTGATGATTTTTTTTGTTTTTTTTCCTCTCTTTTTTATTAACGTATAGTTGATTTACAATGTTGTGTTTCAGGTGTACAGCAAAGTGATTCAGTTATACATATACATATATATATTCTTTTTCAGATTCTTTTCCCTTATAGATTATTACAAGATATTGAGTGAGTTCCTTGTGCTATACAGTAGGTCCTTGTTGGTTATCTATTTGATATATAGTAGTGTGTATATCTTAATCCCAAACGCCCCCCTAATTTATCCCTCCCCCCTCTTCCCCTTCGGTAACCATAAGTTTGTTTTCTGTGTCTGCAAGTCTATATCTGTTTTGTAAATAAGTTCATTTGTATCATTTTTTTTTAGATTCCGCATGTAAACAGTATCATATATTTGTCTTTCTCTGCCTGGCTTACTTCACTTAGTATGATAATCTCTAGGTCCAAATGACTGCAGATGGCATTATTTCATTCTTTCTTATGTCTGAGTAATATTCCATTGTGTGTATGTACCACATCTTCTTTATCCATTCATCTGTCAGTGGACATTTAGGTTGCTTCCATGTCTTGGCTATTGTAAATAGTGCTGTAATGAACATTGGGATGCATGTATCTTTTCAAATTAGAGTTTTCTGCAGATATATGCCCAAGAGTGGAATCACTGGATCATATGGTAACTTTTCGTTTTCTGAGGAACCTCCATACTGTTCTCCAGAGTGACTGCACCCATTTACATTCCCAACAACAGTCAACAGTGTAGGATGGTTCCTTTTTCTCCACACCCTCTGCAACGTTTATCATTTGTAGACTTTTTGATGATGGCCATTATGATCGGTGTGAGGTGATAGCTCATTGTAGTTTTGATGTGCATTTCTCTAATAATTAATGATGCTGAGTACTTTTTCATGTGCCTGTTGGCCATCTGTGTGGATATGCAATTTAAATAGGCTGTCAGGATAGGCCTTATTGAGGTGGTGACATTTAACTTGGAGGAAATAGGGAGTGAGTCATATAGGTAACTAGAAGAGAAATGGTCTAGGCAAAGGGATCAGCATATGCAAAGGCCCTAAGGAAGGAACATGCTTGGTATATTTGAGGAACAACAAGGAGTCTGTAGCAGTGAAAGTAGAGTAAATGAAACAGAATAGTAGGAGAAGGGGATGAGAGATGGAGGGAGGGAATGTGTACACATCATGAGGGATCTAATTGGCCACTGTAGGGTATATTAGGCAGCTATTGCTGTAATAGTGATAAGAAACAACCTCAAAACGCAGTATCTCCAGCAACAAGCATGTATTTCTCACTCAGGAGTCAGCAGGTCAGCTGTGACTCTGCTAAGCTTGGCTTGGATTGGCTGGGCTTGGGTCCAGGTTGCAATTTGAGATAAAGTCCGTCCCATATGTCTCCTCATTCTGGGTCTAGTAGCTGTCTGGGCTATATCCTTCTCATAGTGGATGGCATAATGCAAGAGGGATGAGTGAAAACACCAGATGTCTCGTGAAGCTTTGACTCAGAACTGAAGCACTGTCTTTTCTACCTATTTCGTTGGCCAAAAAAGACATTTGTTTGCCTAGGCCCAAAGTCAGTGGCACAGGGATGTGTACTCTGTCTGCTCTTGTGAGGAATACTAAAAATTCACATGGCAAAGCACATGAGTGCATAATTCTATTATAGAAAGGAAATAATGAGTTGGGAATAGTCTAATCTGCCACATAGTCACTTTGCCTATGAACAAAATGGGGAACACTTACAGGATTTCAGGAAATAATCTGGTTTAAACTTCAAAAGTGCCATTCTGATTTCTGTACTGAAAATATACCTTAGGGGACAAGGGAAGATCAAGGAGACTATGTGGGAATTATCACAGCATTCAGTGAGGGATGCCGGTGTTTCAGACCAGGGTGGTAGCTGTAGAAGTAAAGAGGTCAGATTGTGGATATCTTTCACAACAGTCAACAGGATTTCCTGAGGTATTGGATATGGGACATGAAAAGAAAAAGGAATGAACAATAAGTTTAAATTTTTCAAGCTAAACAGCTAGACTAGACAGATAAAGGGGCATCAGCTGAGATGGGGAAGACTGTGTGTAATGGAAGATTAGGAGCTGAGTTTTCATTATTTTATGTCAGAGTTGCCTACTGTGTATCCAAACGGACAGGTCAGGTATGAAATTGTCAGGTCTGGAGGTCAGAAGAGAGATCTGGTTGAAGAGTTAAATTTGGGAGCCTTCAGCATATTGATGGTATTTAAATCCATGTCCCATATTCTTTGCAGTAGCCACATAACTGGTCTATTTGGTTCTACTCTTCCAATTTTCCAATTCATCTTCCATTCTGCTAGCATTTATATGTTGAAAGAAAAACTCTGATCCGATTACTCTCTGCCTTAAAAACCTAGCCATAGCTTAGAAGAAAATCCAAACTTAATATAGAGCTTCACAATCTGGCCACAATCTATTCTCATTTTACCTAATAAAATTCAATTTATCTTTACAGGCCAGACTCAAATGTCAGCTCTTTTGTTCAATTTTCCTGATGGCCCAGGAAGAATCAATCTTTATTTCCTTATGTTTCCCCAGAACTGTTTGTATACTTTTCCCTGCATTATTCAGTATGGTAGCCACTAGCCACATGTAACTATTGTACACTTGAAATGTGGCTAGTACAAATTGAGATGTGCTGCAAATGTGAAATCAACATCTCATTCAAAGGTTTAGTACAAAAATATATAAAATATACTATCAATAATTTACACTCTTGTGAAATGGTAATATTCTGGATATATTAGGTTAAATAAATTATTAAAATTAATTTCACTTGTTTAATTTTTACTTTTAAATGTGGCCTCCTAGAAACTTAAAAACTGCGTATGTGGGTTCTCATTTGTGGCTTGCAGTTGATTTTTATTGGACAGTGCTGCCTTAGAGCATGTATACCATTGTGTGATTACATCTCTGTTAGTCACGTCATATTTGTTCTTCTGAAAGATTCTGAGTTTTTGAAGAGAGAGATTATGTTTGATTTCTATTTCTAAGACCCAGTAGGATTATGACTAGATGCTTAATAAAAGTTAGTTGAAAGTTGATTGATTTCTGATTGATGCTTGTCTTCACACACTGATCTGTAGACAGATTGCTTATAGCATAAACATAAATAGAATTTGAAAAAGAATCAACCATAGAAGGTCCATAGTATATATTTAAGAAGCCCAAGTACTTTGGCAAAGTCAGTCACAATTCTGGCTAATCACATATTTGTATTACTATTTCAACCTGTTTCCTAAAAGTAGTGCATTTAGGATCAAACTACAAATTAAAATATTGTATTATTTGTGGTAAAGATTAATAGTGTCACATACTTTTATAGCTAAATTCTTCAATTTAATTTTTACAAAGATAGGTTTTTTTTTCTGACTTCAAATTTGTAGGTAAATTCTTATTACAATGACTTTTATTTTTAAACATTTACATATTAAGAGAATCATACTCTGTTATTCTTTTTACTCTGTTGTGAAATAAATAAAATATTATAATATATAACTTTGTATAAACTAAAAATTGTAAATTTTGAGTGAATCCTCAGGACCTAGGAACATTTTCAAGGGATAAAAATAAGGGTCAATTAAGTTTCTTCTCTTCACTTTCATTCTTTCTCTGTCGCCATTGTATCCAAATATATCCATTCTGATTTTGGAAATAAAATTAAAATGAAATATCCACTGAGCAATGAGATTCTGATGAGATCAGGATCCACCAAAATGAATAATCCTGTGAAGAAAACAGTAAAATGCTTCCTGAAGCTCTCTGCCTCTGATATGGTAGGGGATGTGATGTAACTCACATAAGGAGAACACTGTTGTAGAAAAAGCAGAGTTAGAGGGTGCAAATTAGTGTGTATTGTCAGTCCCGTTCAGGGTGAAGTGCATTGATTTGAATGACCGGTACTAGGTGTCTAGACAGAAATACCCCTGCATGGAAGAAGAAGAATATCTCATCAAATAACATGTTAATTTGATGTAAATCTCTCTTTGGCATGCTGAATTTCCCCTTTATGGTTCACTCAGCAGGGTTTTGGTTTGTCATTTGGTCTCAGGAGTGCTCTGCCTTTCAGAAAAGGAGTGGAGGCATTATTTATCTTCCATGATAAATTAATAACCATCATCTGATCTACAAATCATTATCCTATGTGCTTGGTCAGGCTAAATAACTTTTCACTCTTGTAATTGTCGTAAAGTAATAAAACTGATGCCTGCATCTGAGACTAAAGGGAGTCCCTGCTAGAACTCAAATATTTAGGAAACCCTATATGAGCATAGTCCGTCGGTCTGTATGTCTCTTTCTATTTCCTATCAGCTTGACTTAACCAAATTTTAAGGATTCTTCTAGACATTATTGGTGATAGTCTCATAAAATGTTACCTCCATATGCGAAATCTTATGTGCATACAGAGCTATTTCATTTCACTGAGAGCAAGGGGTAAGACCTAATGCTAGAATGTTAACCTCATTTGGGTGCTCAGTAATGTTGTTCAACAAACACTTGGACCAAGTGACAGCAACAGAAGAAGGTTGCTCTGTTAACCTTGACATATAAATGTGTGCTTGAAAAGTGAGTGATTTGCTTTTTCCTCATTACTATGTCTGGCTTCCATGTGAAAGATAAAGATGCTCAAGGTTCAGTTTAATCCTAAAAACCTGTCCTCTTCCCTAGGTATCCTAAGCCAAAATAAGGTGTACTTTCACTACTTTCAATGTTGCTAAATATCTTGATCAACACTTAATAGTTTGAGGTTTGGGGTTTTTTTTTGTTTTTTTTTTTTGCGGTTCTCGGGCCTCTCACTGCTGTGGCCTCTCCTGTTGCGGAGCACGGGCTCCGGGCGTGCAGGCTCAGCGGCCATGGCTCACGGGCGCAGCCGCTCTGCGGCATGTGGGATCTTCCCGGACCGGGGCACGAACCCGTGTCCCCTGCATCGGCAGGCGGACCCTCAACCACTGCGCCACCAGGGAAGCCCCGAGGTTTGGGGGTTTTATGTTTGGCATTAGGCACTGGAGCCAGTGATTCAGGCGTCACGCACCCGCACATAACCTACAGACGTGTTGAGCCAGCGTCTCTCCTCATGGAGATATTCTGAGAGCAATTTAGACAATTCTGGAAGCACATTGACTGTTCATGGGAACTGTTAATTCCATCGCCATCATGCGTAGTAAGTCATACCCAAAAAGTCTGAATCTGTACTTAAAATTTTGAAGACTTTAACCAAAGATCATTTTGTGTTCGTCTGCATGGTAACTTGCATTTTTAACAATAATACTGATGGGCTTCCCTGGTGGCGCAGTGGTTGGGAGTCCGCCTGCCGATGCAGGGGACGCGGGTTCGTGCCCCGGTCCGGGAGGATCCGGCATGCCGTGGAGCGGCTGGGCTCCTGAGTCATGGCCCCTGAGCCTGCGCGTCTGGAGCCTGTGCTCCGCAAGGGGAGAGGCCATAACAGTGAGAGGACCAAGTACCAAAAAAAAAAATAATAAATAATAATAATAATACTGTTGACTCTATCTCATTTTATCTTTTCGGTTAGAATAGTGTGCTAATATACTTTCAAAAATCTCTCATTACTCCCACTACATTATAAAGTACATGATGGGTACTTGAGTACTGGGAATCATAATTTTCAGTCCAATGAAAATGTTAAAGATGATTTAGTTCAACCACATTATTTTAGGTGCCCCTAGAAGTTAATTAACTTTCTCAGACATTGATTAATAACTGAGAGCTAGAACCAGAACTGCAACCCAGATCTCCTAAATTCTAGTCCCCATCTTTCCACTGCATAATTTTATCTTAAAAATTTGAATCTAGAAGATTCACTAGAAAAGGGAAAAGATGTTGAGCTAGGTACTGTTGCAGACCTTTGGGATGACTAGGACATTTCCCCTGCCCTCAGAAAGCTTATGGTCTAAAGAGGGAGACAGCTAACTAAATAAATTAAAGCTTTTACATTCTTTAGATATTCTGATAGACGTATATCAAGTAGAAAAAGGGAGCACAAAAAAGAAATTATCTATTATGCTGGTAGGTGATTGGAACATGCTTAATAGAGAATGACTCTTGAGAATTTTGAAAGAAAGACTGGGCTAGGCATTCCACATTAGGGGAAGAATATTTAATTCTGGTTTCTGACGTGAAGACATTGTGCAGATGTTACCAGAAATATGAGTGTAGCTGAAAGAATGTTTTCTTATTTGCCCTATGCAGAAAAAATGTGGCACCTTCTTACAGATGCTTAACAGGCTCGGTTACTAAGACTCATGGGACATAGTGATATTAGGCAAAGTTTCAGCAATACTTCTGTACTGCACGATTGTGTGTGTGAGTGCGTGTGTGTTGTGTGTGTGTGTTGAAATGCAATTATTGCCAACTTTCAAAGCAGTAGGCTGAAACGACTATATTTGAGGATAGGAGAACTAAGGAAACTAGAATATAAGGAGTAATGGTAATCATTTAAAATACGTAAAGTTTACCCAAGAGTTACCATTATCTTACAGAAGGATATCTTTTCAGAAGAGAAACAGCTCACATTATTTGACAATATTTTAAGGGGTTTGGTTTGCTTATTCTTATATGTTCTTGATAAATACGTTACCTGGCAATGAGACATGCAGTGTCAGATATGGCATTTTGTAAAACCTTTAAAATAAACATAAATTAGAATAGGAAGAAAAGTACAACCTGAAAGTAGGTTAGATGGTAACAAAAAAAAATTGAGTGCACTAACACCAGTTTGTTTTTATTGGTCTATCCTACCTTTGCCAAAATGTATTATTTTTCTTTTTCCTTTTATATTTTTGCTCATTTATATTGCCAAAGATATTCAATATGAATACATTTTGTGAAATTGCAGTCAGCATCTTTTTATGGAAGATGTGTGTGTGTGTGTGTGTGTGTGCACATGTGAAACATGCAAATATTTAAGTACATTTTTAATTCTTGGTTTCTAGATAATACATGATATCTGGTTCTAAAAAGTGATGGGACTCCTCTTTTTAACCGCAAGCATCTGACTCCTGTTAGGGTTGTGAGTTTGATGAGAGCTAGACCAGGCACTGGACCATGTATGATCTCATTTTGTTATCACAACAGGACTCTGAGGTCATTGTTCTTATTTCAAATTTGACAGATAAAAAAACTGATGCTCAGGGAGGTTAAATTGTGTACAAACAAACTGTATTAGTGATGAAGCAGAGATTCAAATAAAGATCTGTTCAACTCCTGAGTTGACTGTCCATTCTACTATGCTGTACCACATTACAGAAGGTCTCAAGTGAACAGGAGAAAATTCTGTGGAGAAAAACCAAACCAATAGAGCAAGTTGCTTAACACAATTCATAGGAGGAATGACCAGGGTACAAAGAAACTCAGAGGGAACCTGGTAACTTTCTTCAAACGTTGAAAGGATTATCATGTCAAAGAAGCTATTATGATTGATTTGCATAATCCCTAAGGGTAGAATATGAACGAGTATGCATGTGTAAGTTGCAAGGAAACATCATTTTATGAAAGAAATTTTCCAAAGAGATAAGGACAGACTGCAGTTCCTTCGAAGCTAATCAGTTTTCTGTCATTGGATACATTCAGTCATAGGGTGTGTAACCATTTCATACATAGTCTATTACCAAAAAAAAAAAAAAATCAAATGTAAAATTTGTAGTTTGACGAAGTTGGCTTTTTAAAAAATTCTGGCTGCTGTCAGTTGAGTAAACTGTGCAGTTAGGATAAGTACCAAGAAAGTGATTGAGTGATTTTCCAGATAAACAACTGAAAGTTGACAGTCTAGATTATAGCCATGCTAGGGTTTCTGCCAGATTTATTTATTTTTTTCCTTTGCTTTTACCCAAGTGTATAAAAGGTGACTTGGAAAGTGTACCTCTTTTTTCTAGTTTTGAGTATTCATATTTTACTTTTCAAGTTAAGCATATAACATGGCTGAAAGCAACTTAAGAAAAATAGTAAACTCATATGTCCTCAAATTGAGGTTTAGAAAACATCCAACTTATATAGTTATATATAGGTTATTCTGACTCCATCTAAAATGAGAAAGTGTTTCTAAATGTGAATGTTTAGATACCATCAGCCTACTGTTTTTAAAGGACATATTAATTTTTGTAGAAAACCTTTGGTTTCCCAGTTATTGTATCATATATGGCTTTGGGTATATATACTTTAACTTAGCACAAGTATGACTAAATTACAATCACAAAAGAATTGACGATTTGTAAATAGTATGCAGGTCAACATAGAATTTTAAACCATCCCATATTTGCACTCATCCATATCTGCATATTTGTACCTATTAAATGAATGAACAAATGGAAACTTATTTACTCAATAAACTTGAGCATTTCACTTCACACCTCTGAGCTTCTGCCTGTCTATAAAAGGAAGGAATTGGATCCGAAATGTCTCAAGTGTTTTCTAGTGTAAATGGGTATGTAAAATTTGGTAATGTAGCAACCCCCAGATAGAATCCAAAAATACTTAAAAAACAATCGTAATTAAAATAGGAAATGTTTTTCATAATCTTGTGGGGTTTGCAACTCATGTCCTCTGTGCAAGTCAGGATGCTTGAGCCCCAAATTTTATTTTACCACCCACCTCTATGCAGACAATTTCCAGATCTTCCTCTTCTGCCGTGACCTTTATATTCCTCCCAGTCACAGAATTCTTTCTGTTTATGAAACATCTTTACTTAGATGTTCTGCCATTACCTAAATCTAAACATGGAAAAAAAAAAAGGAATTCATGGTGTCCCCTTAGCCTATCTATTCTGCTTTTCCTGCATCTTCATTTTCAAGCAGGAACTCTGGGCTTTCCCTGCCCAGTCCCAGTCATTCACATCTGTAGGCTGGTCGCAAGTTCTGCTGATTCCTACTCAGTGTTGTTTCATTCCTGTACTTTTGCATTTTCATAGTCTCATTCTTGTCCATGCCCTGTACTTCCAGACTATTTTAGGGTTTCCAAGCAAAACTGCCTGTCTGTATTCTTTCCTTATTTTCATGGATGCTATGAAAAGCTATAGAATCCTTTTATTCAAATGCCTTTTGAGCAGCAAGACAGTTATTTCCTGACTCTAATAATTTAGCAGCTGGTGTTGCCTTTAGGGTGGTACTTATTTTTATATGTAAGTTCCAAACATAAATGTTTACTTAGGTAAGTTCTGTCTCTCATACTAAATTAAGAGTTGGTTTAAGATCAGAACTGGGTCCTTCCCTCTCTTCTTCGTTTTTTCTACAGATTTTATTGAATAGCAACTTCTGTAAGACACTCTGCCAAGCACTTCGCAGCTACAAATATGGATGGAACATGGCTTTTATCCTTAGGAAGAGAATTCCCACTTCGTAAAGGAAAGGAAACTAAAATTTGTTGACTACACTTAGGTGCTGAGTTTACGTCATGACACAAATTATCTCATTTACGTCTTCTTGAAAGCTTTTTTTCAGCTTTATTGATATATAATTGACATGTAACATTGTGCAAGTTTAAGATGTACAACATAATGATTTGATATATGTATATATTGCAAAATGATTACCTCAATAAGGTTAGTTAACACATCCATCACCTCACATAGTTACGTTTTTTTTTTTTTTGATGGTGAAAACTTTTAAGGTCTACTCTCTTAGCAATTTTCAAATAAATATTATAGTATTATTAACTATACTCTTCTTAAAACTTTGTACAATTAAATTATTATCCTCATTTTGTAGATGAAGACAAGGTTAGAAGAGGTTAAGTGGCTTACCCCAAGGTTTGGTGACTCTGAAGCCCTAGTTCTTAGTTCCATTGGCCTGTACTGGAATCTATATTTAAAGGTTTCTAAATTAATGGCATTAATTCTGGTATTATAAGAGCCTAGCTGTTTTCCAAATGGTTTCTTATAAGTTCAAGTAATTAGTATGCATCTAGACTTTCTTTTTTCTCATAAATAAGTGGCACTAGGGTTACTGACATAAAAAGTTTATTATTTAGATCATAAACACTATTGTAAGCAGTAATCCATGGAATACAAAAGACCCTATGTATGTGAGAAACTCTATAGAATAATAATGTATTATATTTCGATCTCAAAAAATTTCATTTCATTTTTGAATTCATTTAAAAACGTACATTTGTTAGTTAATTAAATATCACATGGTACTTTTTAAAAAGGATGCAGTGTAAAACCATTCTGTCAGGGGAGTCATTTTATTTATTAATCTTGTCCTTCCATAAACCTTGGTAGGGCTATTTTAGGATGCCCATTCTTAAGCCAAATAAGACTCATTTTTTTCCCTCCAAGACTACATACCACATAAAATGGATTTGTGTCTGGCCAGAGTGGTTTTTGTCAATAAATATCAAAGGAACATATCAGATAATTGCTGTGATAGCCATGGCCCAAAATCTCTATCAGGTTGTGATTTAGGTAAAATAGTAAAGATAAACACGTTTTTGTTTTTGTTTTTTTCCTGCCTGCCAATTCACTGCCTTTCAAGATTACTTTAATAAATAATTACAAAGAGCAAAGTCCCTGACCCTGAACCAAGATGGCGGAGTAGAAGGACGTGCTCTCACTCCCTCCTGTGAGAACACCAGAATCACAGCTAGCTGCTGGACAGTCATCAACAGGAAGACAGTGGAACTCACCAAAAAAGATACCCCACATCCAAAGACAAAGGAGAAGCCAAAATGAGACGGTAGGAGGGGTGCAATCACAGTAAAATCAAATCCCATAACTGCTGGGTGGACGACTCGCAGACTGGAGAACACTTATACCACAGAAGTCCACGCGCTGGAGTGAAGGTTCTGAGCCCCACGTCAGGCTTCCCAAACTGTGGGTCCGGTAACAGGAGGAGGAATTCCTGGAGAATCAGACTTTGAAGGCCAGTGGGATTTGTTTGCAGGACTTCGACAGGACTGGGGGAAACAGAGACTCCACTCTTGGAGGGCACACACAAAGTAGTGTGTGCATTGGGATCCAAGAGAAGGAGCAGTGACCCCATAGGAGACTGAACCAGACCTACCTGTTAGTGTTGGAGGGTCTCCTGCAGAGGCAGGGGTGGCTGTGGCTCAACGTGGGGACAGTGACACTGGGAGCAGAAGTTCTGGGAAGTACTTCTTGGGTTGAGCCCTCCCAGAGTCTGTCATTAGCCCCACCAAAGAGCCCAGGTAGACCCCAGTGTTGGGTTGCCTCAGGCCAAACAACCAACAGGGAGGGAACCCAGCAGTAGTCAAGCGGATTAAAGTTTTACAGAGCTCTGCCCACCAGAGCAAGAGACAGCTCTACCCACCACCAGTCCCTCCTATCAGGAAACTTGCACAAGCCTCTTAAATAGCCTCATCCACCAGAATGTGGAACAACAACCACATTCACAGAAAGATAGACAAGATGAAAACGCAGAGGGCTATGTACCAGATGAAGGAACAAGATAAAACCCCAGAAAAACAACTAAATGAATTGGAGATAGGCAACCTTCCAGAAAAAGAATTCAGAATAATGATAGCGAAGATGATCCAGGACCTCAGAAAAAGAATGGAGGCAAAGATCGAGAAGATGCAAGAAATGTTTAACAAAGACCTAGAAGAATTAAAGAACAAACAAACAGAGATGAACAATACAATAACTAAAATGAAAAATACACTAGAAGGAATCAATAGCAGAATAACTGAGGCAGAAGAACGGATAAGTGACCTGGAAGACAGAATGGTGGAATTCACTGCTGCAGAACAGAATAAAGAAAAAAGAATGAAATGAAGACAGCCTAACAGACCTCTGTGACAACATTAAATGCAACAACGTTCGCATTATAGGGGTCCCAGAAGGAGAAGAGAGAGAGAAAGGACCAGAGAAAATATTTGAAGAGATTATAGTCGAAAACTTCCCTAACATGGAAAAGGAAATAACCACCCAAGTCCAGGAAGCACAGTGAGTCCCATACAGGATAAACCCAAGGAGAAGCACGCCAAGACACATAATAATCAAATTGGCAAAAATTAAAGACAAAGAAAAATTATTGAAAGCAGCAAGGGAAAAATTACAAATAACATACAAGGGAACTCCCATAAGGTTAACAGCTGATTTCTCAGCAAAAACTCTACAAGCTAGAAGGGAGTGGCATGATATACTTAAAGTGATGAAAGGCAAGAGCCTACAACCAAGATTACTCAAGCCAGCCAGGATCTCATTCAGATTCGATGGAGAAATCAAAAGCTTTACAGACAAGCAAAAGCTAAGAGAATTCAGCACCACCAAACCAGCTCTACAACAAATGCTAAAGGAACTTCTCTAAGTGGGAAACACAAGCGAAGAAAAGGATCTACAAAAACAAACCCAAAACAATTAAGAAAATGGTAATAGGAACATACATATCAATCATACATTTAATCAATGGATTAAATGCTCCAACCAAAAGACACAGGCTTGCTGAATGGATACAAAAACAAGACCCATATATATGTTGTCTACAAGAGACCCACTTCAGACCTAGGGACACATACAGACTGAAAGTGAGGGGATGGAAAAAGATATTCCATGAAAATGGAAATCAAAAGAAAGCTTGAGTAGCAATATTCATGTCAGATAAAATAGCCTTTAAAATAAAGAATGATACAAGAGACAAGGAAGGACACTACATAATGATCAAGGGATCAATCCAAGAAGTAGATATAACAATTATAAATATATATGCACCCAACATAGGAGCACCTCAATACATAAGGCAACTGCTGACAGCTATGAAAGAGGAAATCGACAGTAACACAATAATAGTGGGGGACTTTAACACCTCACTTACACCAATGGACAGATCATCCAAAATGAACATAAAGAAACAGAAGCTTTAAATGACAAAATAGACCAGATATATTTAATTGATATTTATAGGACATTCCATCCCAAAACAGTAGGTTACACTTTCTTCTCAAGTGCGCACAGAACATTCTCCAGGATAGATCACATCTTGGGTCACAAATCAAGCCTCAGTAAATTTAAGAAAATTGAAATCATATCCAGCATCTTTTCTGACCACAACACTATGAGATTAGAAATGAATTACAGGGTAAAAAACACAAACACATGGAGGCTAAACAATAAGTTACTAAATAACCAAGAGATCACTGAAGAAATTCAAGAGGAAATCAAATAAGACCTACAGACAAATGACAATGAAAACACGATGATCCAAAACCTATGGGATGCAGCAAAAGCAGTTCTAAGAGGGAAGTTTATAGCTATACAAGCCTACCTCAAGAAACAAGAAAAATCTCAAATAAACGATCTAACCTTGAACCTAAAGGAACTAGAGAATGAAGAACAAACAAAACCCAAAGTTAGCAGAAGGAAAGAAATCATAAAGATCAGAGCAGAAATAAATGAAATAGAAACAAAGAAAACAATAGCAAAGATCAATAAAACTAAAAGCTGGTTCTTTGAGAAGATAAACAAAATTGATAAACCATTAGCCAGAGTCATCACGAAGAAGAGGGAGAGGACTCAAATCAATAAAATTAGAAATGAAAAGAAGTTATAACAGACACCGCAGAAATACAAAGCATCCTAAGAGACTACTACAAGCAACTGTATGCCAATAAAATGGACAACCTGGAAGAAATGGACAAATTCTTAGAAAGGTATAACCTTCCAAGACTGAGCCAGGAAGAAATAGAAAATATGAACAGACCAATCACAGGTAATAAAATTGAAACTGTGATTAAAAATCTTCCAACAAACAAAAGTCCAGGACCAGATGGCTTCACAGGTGAATTCTATCAAACATTTAGAGAAGAGCTAACACCCATCCTTTTCAAACTCTTCCAAAAAATTTCAGTGGAAGGAACACTCCCAAACTCATTCTCTGAGGCCACCATCACCCTGATACCAAAACCAGACAAAGATACTACAAATAAAGAAAATTACAGACCAATATCACTCATGAATATAGATGCAAAAATCCTCAACAAAATACTAGCAATCAGAATCCAGCAACACATTAAAAGGATCATACACCATGATCAAGTGGGATTTATGCCAGGGATGAAAGTATTCTTCAGTATACGCAAATCAATCAATGTGATACACCATCTTAACAAACTGAAGAAGAAAAACCATATGATCATCTCAATAAATGCAGAAAAAGCTTTTGACAAAATTCAACACCCATTTATGATAAAAAGTCTCCAGAAAGTGGGCATAGAGGGAACCTACCTCAACATAATAAAGGCCATATACGACAAACCCACAGCAAACATCATTCTCAATGGTGAAATACTGAAAGCATTTCCTCTACGATCAGGAACAAGACAAGGATGTCCACTCTCACCACTATTATTCAACATAGTTTTGGAAGTCCTAGCCCCAGCAGTCAGAGAAGAAAAAGAAATAAAAGGAATACAAATTGCAAAAGAAGAAATAAAACTGTCACTGTTTAAAGATGACATGATACTATATAGACAGAATCCTAAAGATGCCACCAGAAAGCTAGTAGCGCTAATCAATGAATTTGGTAAAGTTGCAGGATATAAAATTAATGCACAGAAATCTCTTGCATTCCTATACACTAATGATGTAAAATCTGAAAGAGAAATTAAGGGAACACTCCCATTTACCATTGCAACAAAAAAATAAAATACCTAGGAATAAACCTACCTAGGGAGACAAAAGACCTTTATGTAGAAAACTGTAAGACACTGATGAAAGAAATTAAAGATGATACCAAGAGATGGAGAGATATACCATGTTCTTGGATTGGTAGAATCAATATTGTGAAAATGACTATACTACCCAAAGCAATCTACAGATTCAATGCAATCCCTATCAAATTACCAGGGGCATTTTTTACAGAACTAGAAGAAAAAATCTTAAAATTTGTATGGAGACACAAAAGACCCTGAATAGCCAACGCAATCTTGAGGGAAAAAAACGGAGCTGGGGAAATCAGACTCCCTGACTTCAGACAATACTACAAAGCTACAGTAATCAAGACAATATGGTACTGGCACAAAAACAGAAACATAGATCAATGGAACAAGATAGAAATCCCAGA
Source organism: Orcinus orca (assembly GCF_937001465.1). NCBI lineage: Eukaryota > Metazoa > Chordata > Mammalia > Artiodactyla > Delphinidae > Orcinus > Orcinus orca. The sequence continues at coordinate 57,842,004 of NC_064575.1, read as the reverse complement.
GATAAACCCATGCACCTATTGTCAACTAATCTATGACTAAGGAGGCAACAATATATAATGGAGAAAAGACAGTCTCTTCAATAAGTGGTACTGGGAAAACTGGACCGCTACATGTAAAAGAATGAAATTAGAACACTCCGTAACACCATACCCAAAAATTAACTCAAAATGGATCAGAGACCTAAATGTAAGACCGGACACTATAAAACTCTTAGAGGAAAACATAGGAAGAACACTCTTTGACATAAATCACAGCAAGATCTTTTTTGATACACCTCCTAGAGTAATGGAAATAAAAACAAAAATAAACAAATGGGACCTAATGAAACTTAAAAGCTTTCGCAAAACAAAGGAAACTACAAACAAAATGAAAAGACAACCCTCAGAATGGGAGAAAATATTTGCAAACGAATCAACGGACATAGGATTAATCTCCAAAATATATAAACAGCTCATGCAATTCAATTTAAAAAAAATAAACAACCCAATCCAAAAATGGGCAGAAGACCTAAATAGACATTTCTCCAAAGAAGACATACAGATGGCCAAGAAGCACATGAGAAGATGCTCAACACCACTAATTATTACAGAAATGGAAATCAAAACTACAATGAGGTATCACCTGACACCAGTTAGAATGGGCATCATCAGAAAATCTACAAACAACAAATACTGGAGAGGGTGTGGAGAAAAGGGAACCCTCTTGCACTGTTGGTGGGAATGTAAATTGATACAGCCACTATGGAGAACAGTATGGAGTTTCCGTAAAAATCTAAAAATAGAACTACCATACGACCCAGCAATCCCACTACTGGGCATATACCCAGAGAAAACCATAATTCAAATAGACACATGCACCCCAATGTTCATTGCAGCACTATTTACAATAGCCAGGTTATGGCAGCAACCTAAATGCCCATCGACAGACGAATGGATAAAGAAGATGTGGTACATATATATGATGGAATATTTCTCAGCCATAAAAAGGAACGAAATTGGGTCATTTGTTGAGACGTGGATGGATCTAGAGACTGTCAATACAGAGTGAAGGCAGTCAGAAAGAGAAAAACAATATCGTATATTAACGCATATATGTGGAACCTAGAAAAATGGTACAGATGAACCGGTTTGCAGGACAGAAATTGAGACACAGATGTAGAGAACAAGTGTATGGACACCAAGCGGGGAAAGCTGGAGGGGGGTGGGGGTGGTGGCGTGATGAATTGGGCAATTGGAATTGACATGTATATACTGATGTGTATAAAATTGATGACTAATAAGTACCTGCTGTATGAAAAAATAAATACAATAAAATTTAAATATTATAAATAAATAAGTAAATAATTACAGTATAAGATAAAAAATTCTTCAGTTTCCTTTTTTAGAGTAAAAACACTGCCTCTCTACTGTGACCATATTTTGTGAGAACATAACATTTTAAAATTTTACATAGAAATTATAAAATTATTTTCAATAAGTATTTTAAATGTACATGGCTGAACAATCTTTATCAGGAAATACCACTGGAAATATTTAAAATGAAATTAAGACAACCATCCCACCAAAGATGAATTAATATAGAGACAAAGTAGATGCAGATGATGACAAAGAAGAAAATGAAGAAGGAGGGTGGAGGAAAAGGAGAAGGAGGGGAAAGGAAAAGAATAATAAAGGTAAAATATGGGTTTCCACATAAGTCGTTATTGACAGAGGTTTCTGTGATTCCTTGGCCCTGCCTTGTGAAACACCTGCATTTCCTTCTCTCCTAGGCTTAGATAGGAAACCATTAGACAAATAGGAATTAGATAGGAAACTTAGACAAAACCATTATGGATGGTTAACGTTTTATATACCTATCAAGCTCATAGAGTAACTGAGTTAGGTATGGTTTAAAGGCTAAATTCCATACAATAGTTACCAGCACAGCATTTTTCTGACACCAGAGAGGACTAATCATCTACTTGGAGCAGGTCAGAGCATGCTGCAGAGGAATGCCCTCCAGCAGTTCCCTACATAGTCTCATGTCTGCTAAATAGACTTCAGTCTCCAGTACTATCAGTCATTTGCTTTTCAGAAACACTTAATTCAACTGAAATTTTTTTAGTCCATGATAAAAGGATACCTGCCTGTCCTCTTTGTGTCTGCTCTAGCCCATCTGCCATCATCTACTATGCTTGATGATTTATCTCTTCCATAGCTTGTCAATTAAAAGTTCTTACAAAGACAAAATCTGCGATAATGTTTTTAGCATGTTTAATAGAGTTCAGTTAAGTAAACATCCTCAACCAAAGCAGTAGAAGAGATCTTAAAATAAACAGAGCTACTGTGCCAAGTCCATAATTACTTACATATTTAGCACTCTGCCCATCTTCTAAGCACGGTCATTAAAACCAGATTTGTGTACTTAATATAATTGTCTTGAAACCGTAGCTGTTTAAATACTATAGGCCATCTACATACTTGAATCTTTTTTATTCTTGTATATTTCTTTTTATTGGAGTATAATTACAATGTTGTGTTAGTTTCTTCTGTACAATGAAGTGAATCAGCTATATGTATACCTATATCCCCTCCCTCTTGGACCTCCCTCTCCCCCCAACGCCCCATCCCACCCATCTAGGTCATCAGAGAGCACCGAGCTGAGCTTCCTGTGCTTTATAGCATGTTCCCGCTAGCTATCTATTTTACACATGGTAGTGTGTATATGTCAATCCTGATCTCCGAATTCAACCCACCCTCCCCTGCCCTCCCTGTGTCCACATGTCCATTCTATGTGTCTGTGTCTTCTTATTCCTGCCCTACAAATATGTTCATCTGTACCATTTTTCTAGATTCCACATATATGTGTTAATATATGATATTTGTTTTTTTCTTTCTGGCTTACTTCACTCTGTATGACAGACTCCTTGTAGAGTCTGTGTGGTCCATCCACATCTCTACAAATGACCCAATTTTGTTCCTTTTTATGGCTGAGTAATATTCCATTGTATATATGTACCACAACTTCTTTATCCATTCATCTGTTGTTGGACATTTAGGTTGTTTCCATGTCCTGGCTATTGTAAATAGTGCTGCATTGAATATTGGGGTCCATGTGTCCTTTTGACTTATGGTTTTCTCAGGGTATATGCCCAGTAGTGGGATTGCTGGGTCATATGGTAGTTCCACTTTTAGTTTTTTAAGGAACCTCCAAACCATTCTCCACAGTGGCTGTATCAATTTACATTCCCACCAGCAGTGCAAGAGGGCTCCCTTTTATCCACACCCTCTCCAGCATTTATTGTTTGTAGATTTTTTGATGATGGCCATTCTGACTGATGTGAGGTGATACCTCATTGTAGTTTTGATTTGCATTTCTCTAATAGTGATGTTGAGCATCTTTTCATGTGCCTCTTGGCCATCTGTATGTCTTCTTTGGAGAAAAAAAATTTTTTAACATCTTTATTGGAGTATAATTGCTTTACAATGGTGTGTTAGTTTCTGCTTTATAACAAAGTGAATCAGCTATACATATACATATATCCCCGTATCCTCTCCCTCTTGCATCTCCCACCCACCCTCCCTACCCCACCCCTCTAGGGGGACACAAAGCATTAAGCTGATCTCCCTGTGCTATGCGGCTGCTTCCCACTAGCTATCTGTTTTACATTTGGTAGTGTATATATGTCCATGCCACTCTCTCACTTCGTCCCAGCTTACCCTTCCCCCTCCCTGTGTCCTCAAGTCCATCCTCTACTTCTGTGTCTTTATTCCTGTCCCGCCCCTAGGTTCTTCAGACCACTGATAGTTCTTAAACACATTAAATTCGAGAAGCACTGGTCTAGAACATACCTGTCTGTAGTAATTTCTCTATAAAGTGTTATTGGATAAATGACTGCAAGTTACATATTACATTTAGCAGATTCAGCAGATATAAAATCTGCTTTCAGCAGATTTAAAACCCTTAATACATGCACATCATAATGTTCTTTATAGTTTTAATGAAGTATAATTTGCATACCATAAAATTCACCCATTTTAAGTGTAAATCCAATGACTTTTATTAAATTTACAGAGTGGTACAACCAGTACTACAATCTAATTTCAGAAATTTCCATGATTGCCAAAAGGTCCCTTGTGCCTATCTGCAGTCATTCTCCATTTCCAGCTCCAATCCCAAACCCAACCACAATAATAAGGTTATTTTAATATCCACCCGCCATTCCCTGTTTTAGATAGAAAATAACTAAAGGGAGAACAAATATATCTCTTCCATTCACACTTCAGTAAATAAAAGTGATTCTTGAATGAGTTTTACTGTGGTTTAACTTGGCATTCACCACATCTGAATGGAATTGATAAACAGCTAGGAATTCAAATACGGTTCAAAATGGATGTTTACCACTTTCAGGGAACAAAATATTTTCAAATAGAACTTATTGAGCACACATTTATAAGCAAACGTTATTAGTGTAACAAAAACAGAAGCTATAAGAGTTTAGTCTTTTTCTTTAATACGCTAGTTACAAATCATTGCCATCTAATCAGGGTGTCCTAGGCCAGTTTACAATCTTTAACTTAGGTTGCTATTTGATGTTTTGTATTTCTTTAGAAATTTGTGTTAGCTGAGACTGACCACCTTCGGAAAAGTCTCTTTACTCATTCATGTCTTCTACTGAATTCAGGTCCTTAAGCTCTTTCCCCTGGACTTTCTGAGTAGGCCGGTAAATGATCTCATTGGACCCAAACACTCTGGACTTATCCCCTGTATTCTGTTTTCCCAACTCCAAGAGGAGGTATTTCAAAACCTCTGCTTACAAACCTACCATGATTTCAAACTGCCCACAAAATGAAGTCCAAACTCCCTGTCACACATTAGTCCAGCCTATTTTTCCTGTCTCATTGCTTGCCAGTGTTACATTCCCACAGGCCTAGTAGGCATGCTGCACTTCTCACTATCTTCAAAACTTGCCAAGCACATCACACATCCTCTGTATCTTTGCTAAGGCTGTTCGCTCCCTGTTGAATGTTATCCCTTTTTCTCCATTCTTCAGCATTGAAATCATATTATTTAGACAACAGCAAATAGTTCTGTGACCCAGTTTTTAATATTCACCCCTTTCCTCAATCAGAATTGACTCTTTCCACTTGTACTCACTTAACATTATATTTTAACTCAAATTTATTATATAGAAAGATGAAGACTATGCCATAGTTAATTATGTTTTCCTTCCACCTTTCACAATATCTAGGAGCTTAATAAAGAATATATAAATTTATGAATGGCTGAGGGAATCTTTGAAATCTTGCCTTTGAAGATTATTGGACCTGAACTAGTCCTGGCATCTGGATGAAACATACACTTACAACTCTCCAGCTGAGAGTACTTTGTGCTTTTTTGTGTATGTCCTAAAACTTCCTGTTTGAGATAAGGGAAAGCATTAACAAGATGGGATTTTTGTAGAATTGGTCCTAGAAGCCTGGTTTATGATGGAAGTTAATATCCTGTTTCATCCATTTAAAATCACAGACTCTAAAGGAATTGAAAGCTCATTTTTTTCAACCCATTAACTTTCCAGATAAGGACAGTATTGCTCAGTGTCTTTATTTGTACAATTTTCTTTTTCACCTTGCATGGTTGAGGTTTGGATTATGTTTTCAATCCTTCATTCAATATCTCTTTACTAATAACCTAATTAAATGCTGTGCCTGGAAATGTCCTTTCTTTGCACAGGATTTTGAAAGCCACAAAACTATTTCATAAGGCAGATCTGGTTTTCTGGGGAAGAACTCACCACTCCAATCCACTTGCAATAGAATGTTCCTTCCTGAACATTTATTTGCCACTTGTTAGCCATTAGGCTCTGTGTATAATGAAAAAGAATTAGGGGGCTCCAAATGAAAGGTCTGAAATTTACTTCTGTCTGTTTTTTCCCTCAGTGCAACAACTTTGTATTTTGGGAATCATAAAAAAGAACACCTCAATTTCACCTACACTTCCACCAATTGGGCAGTAATCTCAGCCACTATTTAAGAAAGTTCAATGCTTAAAAAGTATTTTGAGGAAAAAAACTATTTTACATGAATGTGAAATATGAATGTTTATTAAATTGAGGGTTTTTTGAACAAATAAAGTCATTATTATTTTTATAAAACCTTTGTAAGGCAAGAATTATAAGTTGCAAATTGGAAGGAATGCATATAGAAATAAATGCCTAAGTAAAAAAGTACAGTTAAAGCTGGAGATTCTATAAAGAACATAGACAGTGAGACACAGCAATTCTCATGTTGTCATGATTACGTATTATTTGTTCAAATAAGCCAAGGTATAAACTATATATATCTCCTTTGAAATAAACATCATTAACAGCATTATGAGATATCTAATATGTATTAAACACTTTATTTAAAATCTGGCAGGTGAGTTAAACACTCCTGCAGACTTCCCTTGCTTTCCTTAGAAAACTATATTTCAGAAAATTTAGCAGGAAAGTAAATCTTATCTCACCTGACTTCCATTATAGCATCATTTTAGAATGGGCATACTCTTAACATAATTTGTTTAAAATAAGGTTTATTTATATCTTTCAACAATGTCCCTGTGGGAAAGTGAAATTGATTTCTATTTTTAAAGGATTTTATAGTTCAGTTAGTGTTTTAATTGCGTAACCTTGTTGTAAATATTTTTTAAAATAAAACCCTTCAGCATCATTACCATTATCACACAGTGGTAAAGTTTTCAATTTTAGGATGTTGCTGTAATTCATTGTGTTGTTTGAGAGGTATCAAGGACTTTTCTCATGCCAACACTGATTTGCCAACATGCTCAATTGATTCGTCAGTTTGCTTACATATGTACCAATACAATCACTTTTCTAGATTAAATTAAGATTAAAATATTGGGTGCAAGGAAGCTTATTTTAAGATGTAAATTTATTATAATTGTGTATAATTGTGGAGGGGTATATATGTTTAAAGTAACTTCAATCACTATATCATCCTCAAAGACTGATTTATCAGATGATCTACTCTTTGATTTTTGTAAGTTGTTCCTCAGTGCCTAGCATGATACTCTGAGATAAAAAAGACACAACGATTACCCTAAAGAACTGGTAGGGAGGTAGGTGCAAACTTTAAGGGGATTCTTACGAAAGTATATTAGGAGAATTGAAGAGTTAGTAACTGGGAGCTTGAAGAGGGCAGGGAAGACTTCATAGAGATTGCAGATTCTTGCTAAGGGAGAAAGGGGTTGGTAGTTGGGAGAAGGAGGAGGACATTCATGGCAGAGGGCACGTGGCATGTGCAAGGCTCGGAGGCTTGGGAGAACATGCTGTGAGAGGAGAGCTACAGGTACTCGAACACAACCAGAATAAAGCTGGATTCGTCTTGGCCTAATTCCTGGTGTTTCCTCAATCTGTCCTCAGTTACCAAATCTCTTAGAAAATTGAATACCTGGAAAATTCCTTCTCATGTATGCTTTGTGACAGTCTGAGTGTGAGACATATGTAAATGGACAAAGCAACAAGTGAGCTAAACACACACACACACACACACACACACACACACACACACACTCTTTACCTTATTTCTCAGAGGAAAAGAAAGCCTGTGATGTAAGAACTATTACTATATCCATTTTACCAACATGGAAACGGAGGTTTTGAGAAGTTAAACAATACCGAGGTCAGCTATTTAGTACGGAGCTGAGATTTGAACCTAGGAAATTTGACTTAAAAGCCCAAGTTTTCATCTTTCACATACTGCCTCTTCTAAGAACCCATGACACCATGAGGTTTATCAGAGGGAAACACAAGAAGAATAAATGATCTTAGTACACCATATAGTAACAGACTGTATCAGTTTCATGTTGCTGCTTTAGCAAATTACATCAAACATAGGATTTTGGCAGTCTGCTTCCTTTCTGGAGGCCCTGAGGGGAGAATCCATTTTCTTGCCTTTTTCAGCTTCTAGAGGCCACCTGCAATCCTTGGCTTGCTGATCACTTCTTTCATCACGCCAGCCTCTTGCTTTCATGGTCACATCTTTTCCTACTGATGTAGAACCTCCTGTCTCCTTCTTCTAAGTCTCCTTTGATTACATTGGAGCAATCCTGATAATCCAGGATAATGACTCTATCCCAAGATCCTTAATTTAATCACATTTGCAAAGTACATTTTACCATGTAAGTTAACATATTCATAGGTCCTGAGGTTTAGAATGTGTGCATATTTGGGGAGGCCATATCACAAAGAGTGATGCAATCTAGGAAAAATTATTTGTTTAAGTTCTAGGTAAGGTAAAGTGGATAGGCATGAACTCTGACCTCAAGGAGCTCAAAGTCTAGTAGGGACTCAGACATGTTAACCAAAAATGAATAAAATGGGGCAAAGTACTACTACAGGGTGCAGAGTGAGTACTTAGCCGTTAACCTGATGATGGTACAGAGAAAGCAACATAGCATTCTCCTGTATTTGGAATATTATCAGGACTCCATAAGACCACTGTCTCAAATTAAATTTCCATTGAGAAAATAATAAACTTAAGTTTAACTTATTATTATATTTATGACTTTTGTGAAATTCCCAAAACATTAAGTATTATCTTAGAAGTTAAAGTTGCTCTCAAGGATATTTTTTAATATATCCTGAAGTTAAAAATTTTAATTCTAAAAAAAAAGAAAACAGAAATCCTTTCAGCACATTCTAGAAACATTCCAGAAGATTCTAACCAAGAAGTTGATTCATATGTATGTGTCTAGCTAGCCTATTACTTTAAATGAAAACCCACATGACAAATGGATTTTTCTTCCTCAGAAATGTTTCCCAGTTATTGACCCAGGTATGTTTTTTTAAAGTTATCGCTTTATTGCTTTTACTTTTATGTGAATCATATCAAACCACCGTAATGTCAGAGTGCCCCAAAACATAAGATTTGTGAAGGCCTGCATTTCAAAAATAATATTGGTCTATAGAAAACTCCTTTACACCATGAAACAAGGACTACCCTTTGACCAAGCTCTAGGAATTTCTCCCTCACCAAAACGAAAGCAATCCAAAAACCGACCAGCAGAGTTGATTCTTTTTGCCCTCCTGGAATTCAGCAATAGGCTTTCACACTTTCTTGAAGCTCCCATTGGCTTTGAGGAGAAAAGACAATTAACCCTGACTTAAGAAGCATTTCACTGTAGACTCTTCCTGCTGGGTTAACAAACATGACTAAGAAAGAGAGCTTCTTGGGAGTGCCTCACTCAGTGTCATTATTGATTAGTGATACCCATTCTCTTAGCAAAGCTTTTAGGAACTTAAGATTCAAGGGAGTTTGATAATTAGAAATGAAGTTTTCAATTGCTTTTTTGTACAAATTTGTTAACTGAACTGTTAAGTGATGAGATGCTGAATAGAGAGCCTTCCTGGGACGTCCTGGATTCACTCACCACGGTAACCAGTCACGCCTTATGTGTGGCTCACTGTGCTCCTTTTTGATTTAAATGATTCTTCCCCTACTTCTCTCATGGTCCTGCAAGGGGTGCCATATCATCTCGTAGAAGTTGTAACATACAAGCATCTATTAATTAGAGGGCTGTGTAGCCAGTTGTACTTGACTAACCTGCTTATCCATTCTCTTAAACAGCTCTAATACTACCTCTGGTTTTTTGACTTTGTTTGCTTGGGTTTTTTAATAACTTCAGACTATGTAACAAGACATGCTCCTTATGATTTAAAATGACAAATTCTGTTGTATCAGAATTTTTTCCTAGCATATTTGGAAACTAATTCAAATTTTCAAAGTGCATGAAAGGCAGTTATTGAATGAAGAGTTTTTCCTTTACCTGAGGGTTTAGAGGAAGACACTTAATAATATGAGGAGTGCTTTTTAAAATATCTTTCTCTAGGCTGGGAATTTTACCAACTTGATTAGAGAATGAGCTAAGAGGTCAAAATAACAGGTGTGATTCTTATAAAGTTTAGTTACTGCTGGTCCCATGGCTATCACCAGTCACTGTCAAAATGTGTGCCCTTGCTTAAAAAAACACCTGGCAGGTGTCTATGATTGTTCTTGTTTAATCTCAGCACAAGGAAAGCAAAACGAACTACTGCCAACATCACCACAACAAAAAGACCACAAGAGATCTGAACTAGAAACTAGGACATTAAAAAAAGAGTATATGAGGTGACCAAAAAAGAGGGGGTAAAGATGGAACCTTGGGAAAATATGCATTTTCTCTGACACACATGATAATAAGATTGTTTGTTTTCCTTTTGGTTGGTCTTTTAATATAGTGTATTACACTTTGCATAGATCGTAGCACATTAAAAAGCCTCATGGGATTTAATCCTGTTTCTCACGTGGCAGACCGTGGACCTCCTATATCCTTTATAATCTCTCAAAGTGCCCTAGCATGGGCTAGACACACACTAATTGAATTTATGTTTACTGAGATACAGTTAATAGATGGCCACATAAAAGATGATGATCGGGCTTCCCTGGTGGCACAGTGGTTAAGAATCTGCCTGCCAATGCAGGGGACACGGGTTCAAGCCCTGGTCTGGGAAGATCACACATGCTGCGGAGCAACTAAGCCCGTGTGCCACAACTGCTGAGCCTGTGCTGTAGAGCCCACGAGCCACAACTACTGAAGCCCACACGCCTAGAGCCCGTGCTCTAGGGAAGAGCCACCGCAAGAGAAGCCACCGCAATGAGAAGCCTGCGCACCGCAACGAAGAGTAACCCCCGCTCGTCGCGACAAGAGAAAGCCCGCATGCAGCAACGAAGACCCAATGCAGCCAAAACAAACAAACAAATAAATAAAAGATGATGACCATCTGGGAAGGAAACCTATATACCATATTTCATTATTTGTAGCTTGTAAGAAAACATTCCTACTCCCTAAACAGCAATTTTAGGTGCTTCATTGTTGGTAGTAAGTGGAGAAAAACCTCATGAAGGGGCAAATGCAAAGTATAGTCCTGCCTGGCCCCTGAAAATTCACCTACTAAACAAGTTGGCTTTCAAAATATGGGTTCTTCAATCTGCAGTTTGGATCCCTTTTCTTTGATCTGTTTGCTGGATATACCCCTTCAAGGAGCCTAGCCTTCTCCAAGTTATGTTATGCCTTGCTTTGTCTCTGTTTTCCCAATTCCAGTATCCTATCTTAGGAGCTGCATTGTCCACATAAATGACTTTGTGGATAATAACTCATTTCCTCTTCCCTTCCTGTTGGGAGAATATGCTGACACTTACCCACAGGAGTTTGCCCTTGCCATAGACCACACCTGGATGCCATACTGAAAGTCTAGAACAAGTAAACATTCATATAGTTTCAAACATACAGTAGTAGAGAGGTCTTCTCTTAGTGATTACAGTTGTTTTAGAGACTCTTACCTGAGCAAAGGAAGAATCAAAGAGTGCAACTTTATGGACCAGGGGATCAGGAAAGATACAGAACACAGGACATTGACTTGGAGGACAGGTCCGGTGTGACCACGTGTCCCGCATAGACAGGAGCATCTTCAGGATGATGTCTACAAGTGAAGGGAGGAAGAAGTGCCTCAACAGATAGCCAGTACAGGATGAAACAGATGAGCAGGTGCTGCAGACATTGGGATCTGCTTCACAAATGGCTCACAGCTGGCTCTCTGATGCCTGAGTTTGGATTACAGTCTGACTGGGCAGGATGTCTGGTAGGGTACTTACAGCCTAACAATGGGATGGTACAGGAATCCTTTCAGGATCATACATTCTCCTGATATAGAAATTTCAAAACAAAGTTCACCCCTTGACCTTAAACAAACTGCTTCTCAAATCCCCATTCCTCCGTAACATACACAAAAGTGCCCTTCACAGTTCTAGAGAGCAGAGACCAATCTTTGCTCTTTAGTTTTAACTGTATTATTGACTAAAGCAGGCTGGTCCTGACTAAGTTAACAGAACTCACCAAGCTCACCATGTTCAGGGTTTTATCTAGATCAGGAAAAGGGAATGTATGGGTAGTAGAGTTTAGACCCACTTTCCTTTTCCATGTTGGAATTCTTATGTGAGTTCTGTGAGAAGTTGAGCTTACTTGTTTTTAATTTTTTTAATTTTCTTAAATATGGGGTGTCATTTTTCTCTACTTAAGAAACTTCCTCTGGATTTCTACCCCACTCCATCCAGCACCACCTTGGTGAACTTTTGGTGACATAGTTCCTATATGGAAAAGGGTAGTGTTTGTTACTCTTGTTAAGCTTTGATGTCTTAAGAGTCTTGGTATAAAAGAGAAAAACCTTGTCATTTGTTATTTTCTACTCCTTCTTCCCTCTCCTTTTTGAGTGCTGTGTTTATTTTAAGGACAAGGACAAAAATCCTGAAAATGGAAAGCATATGCATAGAAGCAGGGCTTTGAAGTGTCCTTCCTCCTAGAAGCTCAAAATCCAAGAAATTGAAAAGAAGGAGGAATAGCACAGAAGGGAAGGAAAACCACATACTTAGCAGGCATGTTCTAGGATTATATGGAGAGAGATTCTCTAACCTGCTACCCCAAGTCACCTTTTCTTCACATTTAAGTAAGGTCAGCTTTCTGTGACATGCAGCTATTTCTTGGGACCATAACATAGTGCAAAGAACTCACACAGTCTTGGGCCCCACATACTTCCTTTTCTTAAGAACACTGATTAATCATCTGGAGAGGGCTCACCCCTCTGAAAAGCTTTTCCAGTACCCAGGGTTGCCCTTTCTCTCTCTTTTGTCCCACTGCCCACTGTACTTTGGACCTATGTGTCGATGGAGGCAGATTTACCTTGAAGCTAGTGAAGCCTGAGCTTCAGGGCCTCTCATTTGCACATGCCTTTCGGTGTCCTAGGAGTTGCTGATTTTTGTAGAGAGTTCTGTGTGGGAAAGGAGGCTAGTTGCAATTAGGAAGCAACCCTATGTAAGCAAAGTGTGGTAAATTACCAAGGACATAATCCTGCAAGGGTCTAGTAACTTGTATTTTTCTCTTTTGTTCAAAATAATCACATTTGTACCTGGTTGTGCATTTTTAGTTTTTTATTCTTTTTCTGAGAGGACTCCCAAATAATATAGTCTTCAGGCCCCACAAAACCTGGAGCCACTCTTGATACCTGCATAGTGAGGACGTTCTGTTAAGAACTGGAGAAACTTGACTGGAGAAACTTGAAGCTTGTTCTAAAGGGATACCCAGATTGCTTCCAGGATCAGCAATAGTAACCACCTCTTGGTGCCTCATGGATGAGAGCTTGGGACCCATTTCTTCTCCGTTTGCCTTGGCTTTATTATTCATATAATGGTAAAATAACTGCCTGCAGGCTCCCATTCACATACTTCCAGATCCAAAAGGCAGGAAACCTTGGTTGGGACAATCCCAGGATAGGCCTCTGATAGACTCGGCTTGAGACTGATGCATCCAGGGATTTAGTTTCTGTGGCAGGTAGCCCCCAACAGCCAGATGGAAAGGATAATGGAGATAAAGGATGTAGAGGGGCAGTGTGATGTCATCTATGAAAGCAAGTAAAACATGCTGGGAAGATATCTGCTAAATTATCTCTACTTTAATTGAGTTTCTTTACATATGTGTCTTGTCCATAAAAATATGGGTTCTGTAAAAGGGATAACCTTTTTCATTTCTTTCATTATTCTCAATATCTTCTATAATATTTTGTCCAAAGTGGTCTGGCTAAACTAATAAATCAGGAAATGAAGAGAAAAAACTCAAGGTAGCATCCTCCTGTAATAGAATTTAGCCATTACATTGTTAACAGAGTCTGAATTCCATACTAGACATCAGATACCAAACAATATTCATATTCCCTTAATGTGATTTCCCAATACATGGAAAATTTAAAAAATGGTCTTTCTAATGTGTCAGAGATACTTTATTTCAATATATGACCAATATGTGAATTGTTTTAGTTTTGTTAAGTTCCTCACAGGGTCCTAAGAAACATTATGTTCCAAATAAAATACTTAATCCCTAGTAGTCATCATTATAGTAATACATAACCAAGAATGTACACAGAATATTATTTTACTGGATGGTTGTGATGGCTGCCCAATGTTTTCCAGCTGTGCTTTGCATTGAATCCTCCCTAGGCATGCATTATGCTCAGGTCCTGTGCAGCCTCTGGAGGGGAATAATGTGGCCATTACATTCAATTAAAAAATTATTTATTTATTTATTTATTTATTTTTTGCAATTGACCAAAGATGGTTTTTAATCAGCTAATCAGATTACTGAGGAAACAGCCTCTTAATTATCCTTCCTGGAACTGTGTTGTTATCAAATGTTCATTAATATTATAACTAAAGACTCCTGAGTGCAACGCCTTAGAAATTACACACGCGTAAGGTTCAGTAATCAAAATTTGACAAACTCTTAAAATTATGTTATTACTTTAGTCAAATTTTACCATTGTCTCCTGACTCTAAAAGGGATTTTTACCATGTAAAATCCCCAAGATATCCATTCAATTTACAGTTGTTCTCTTGGCCCAAATATATACTTCATTCACTTCTAGCATTTTGAAGGGTTAACCATGGTTACAGACAACCATTATTTTGTTGTTTTTCTTTCCGTAGCAGAATCTTATTTTTTTTTTAACTTGAGAAGAGGAAAAGGTACTTAAAACCATTTTTTCTCTATTTCTAACAATTAGATTAGGAACTAAGTAACATACAGTGAAAGAATGATTACAAATATATTATTAACAACTAACGTTTATTAAGCATTTACTATGTGCCAGGTAATGTTCCATGTATGCCTTAGGTTAATCTCCCTGGGAAACAGAGATTTCTGTGTAGTTTTTTGGTGGGGCTGGGTGCTCTCAGGAGCAACACCTGTAAAGGAGAGACAAGCTGGACTGAGCAAAGGGAGAAGTTAAACTGTGATACAATTGAAACAGAGACTTTAGCTGATCCCACAAGAAGCTCTGGAGCTGGAATGGCTTTTTTGGGGACCCAGGTCATCATGTATCAACCAGGCTGTCCAAAGAGGGAGGGGCATAATCTTGGGCAGGACAACTCCCTTCAGCTAAGGACAATTCACAGAAGGGTACAGCTGAGAGGTGCAACACTCCCTGCACCTGGAGGAATGAAGGCACACTTCTTATCCACTATAATGTATTATCTTACTTCAACAGTGTTAGGGTGATAACTGTTTACCAGTTGGCTCAGAATAGGGGGCAGGCAGAGGCAGCCTTGATTTGTAGTCTGTCACTTTCCATGGTGTAAATACTCCCACCATGGCCAATTTCAAGTTAACAACTTGATAGGGAAGAGAGTTGAGAAGTGGGCACAGTCAGCTCACAGAAGTAGGAGCAGGCTCCAGAACATCCGCTTAATCATCAAGCCTTTGATAAAAATAATATTAATTCCATTTGTGAAATGGGAGAGCATATAAGAAACACATTGCTCAATTCTTCTATGTATACAGCTTGCAGACATCCCTGCAAAAGTATTAACTATAGAATTTTCCACAGTAGCATTTAGACCTGCCTACACATCTTCAGTTTCTTAAGTATATGTATTTGAGTAAAACCGTGCTTCTAAGATTTTCCAAGTAACATCTAAATACTGATTTGGTGAGTTACTATAGTTATTTCTTTAGGTTAAGTAAAAGGTTTAAATTAGACTGAGTGCTAAGGAAACTCTAGATGTAAAATTTATGTCAGGAAGTCCAGGCCTTTTTGCATTCCAAGTGTGGTATTTAGAGGTTTCTGAATGTTTGAGACTAAAAGCAAATTAACAGATGCAGGTGATCACATTAAAAACTTTTATAAGAAGCTACTGAAGATGATCTGGATCGGTGAATCAAGATTTCCAGGACCTGACTGAGAACACAAGATCAGTATCAGCTGTGTTCTGATTTTAGCCATAATAGGTTTAATGGGTCCTAGAAATATGTTTATTCTTTTGTATAGGTTATTTTTAAGAAGCTAAAATGAGTTTTTAGGGCAATGAAAATGCTCTTATGATACTATAATGGTAGATACGTGTCATTATACATGTGTCCAAGTTCACAAAATGTACAACTGGAAGAGTGAACCCAAACGTAAAGTATGGTCTTTGGGTGATAATGGTGTGTTAACGCAAGTTCATAAATAGTATTAATAATAAATGTACCACTCTGGTCATAGGTATTGATAATGGGAGAGTCTATGCGTGGGTGGGAGTAGAGAATATGTGGGAGGTCTTTTACCTTCCTCTCAATTTTGCTGTGAACCTAAGAGTGTTCTATCCTAAAAAATAAAGTCTTTAAAGAAATAAAAGCTAAGGTTATTTTATGAACATTGTGGAACAACTGCAATGTAGTATTAAGAGCCTACGTTTTATAGAAAGAGAGACTCAGGTTGGAATTATAACTGCAAGTCCTTGGGCAAATGCTCAAATCGTCTGATCCCCAGTTTTCTCTTTTGTATAAGAGAAAGTAATGTCTCTTGCAGGTTGTTGACAAGTTTAAATGGGGCATCCAATTGCTTGCCATACAAGTGCACAGTAAATTATGGCAGATATAATTAATGTTAGAAGCTGAGCATTTGGAACTGAATATGGAGTTTTCAGTAGACCAAAATAATTGTTGTATGTTTCTTAGAATTTCCCTTAAAATTGGGATAAATTATTCTCATTTGTAAGTAGAAGGTATTAGTAGACTCAGGGAGTATGTATGGGCTTCTTCCCTATAGAACGAAAGAATGAATTCTGAGGTGTTTAACATGCAACTCATTAAAATTCTAAGCAGTGGTCCACAAATGGAACACAAACAATGAATGGAAGCCAGTACAAATAAGAAATGTCCCAGAAAAAAATCAGGTGGCTGGGATAAAGTATTTGAATTATCCTACTTATGGACAACATATAGGAAAACTATTTTAATTGGTTTCAAAGCAAACACTCAAATTATAATAGAATGACAAGCTTAACCATTTCTCACTTGCTTTCCTGAAACTAACCTCCTTCCTATTTAAAGTAATCCACTCCCAATATTGTGTTTCATGTGAAACCCCAATCTGCAGATAGACTCCATTCACTGGAAGAACTCATTAACCAAACAATTCAAAGAGCAGCTTTGCTTTTGTACCAGGCCTGATATTGACAGATGCTAACCTTACCAGCAAGACTCCTCTTTTGTATACTTGTGATGGGGAAGGAGGTTTTCTTTCCTTTTGTAGCTCCTGAGAGGATTGACAGGAGACACCGGAAGTCTCATTTTTCTTATCCTTCAACATGGCTTTAGGATACTTGTAAGTGGTACAAAAAAAAAGTAGACTTTACTGTCTTTTTCTTTTCTTTTGCCAGTTTTACTTTGTTTTGACTTGCATCTTAGTCATATTTTATATCTTCACAAAGGCCATGGGCCATTTTTAATAGGCCTGTAGAGAAATGTTATTTAACTTTCTTATATTGGCATGTTTCCATGCAAACTGTGACTAATATTGCTTCCATTGTTATTTGACAAAAGAATAAAAGAGAATTTTTCACTCAAATTGAAAAATGCTGGCAGCTACTAGGTAAGTAAAGGATATACTCTTTGCCTTTCTATGCTTTCTAAGATTCTTGATACGTAATAGAAAATTAAAAAAAATATATCCAGTAATATGTAATATTGTATTGTCCCTGTCAAAATAAAGTAAAATAGTGTCTTGCTATTTTTACAAGAACTAATAAGATTGAAGTGTCAGAATTTATGACTATCTTTAGAAAAATTCCAAATGGAAGAAATATTCTGGTGGAATTTAAAGAATTAAACATTCAAGGATCATTTTTTCACACATGTTCTAATTTATGTGTTAATCAACCGAAACAAGTGTTAGAAGGAGTAGTAATGAATAAATATAATTTCCATATGAGATCAGTTCTTTTAGTGATTGGTACTGTGGGGACTTGGTACATATCTATATGTTTTTACACTGATGGATATATTTTCAGAACTAAAAAGTGTTTGGACAATAAAAACTTTCATTTTTAATTTTTTGAACTACTTGTGTGTTCTTATGTAGTGAAAGGAGATTTCTAAAGCAAATATGTAGTGATTCGTTCTCCATGGACCATATATAAATGATGATCTAATTGACATATTAGTAACATTTTAGGGCCAATTCCTAATTCCTCCAGGGTTGACAAGAAGAGTATTATATAACTGAGAGGGTGTGAACCCTGAGGCTGTTCTTCTCCAGTGGTTGGGAATGTATACATCTCTAACAACGTAGTCTACCAAGTTTAGGAATGGAAAAGTCAAGTAAATAAAGGAGACAGTAATGACTAACAGCGAACCTGTGATGTTTGCTTGGATACTAGCAATCATAGTTTTAAATCTTGTTGATTCCTTCTCAGACTAAAACAATGGTATCTTTTATTTATTTATTTTTTTAAAGAACTTATGGGCTGTGTCATTTATAGTTCATGATTAATGCAGTCAGGGATTAAAAATATTTTTTACGTTTGAACTACAGCTGAGCCCAAGTGTTTTTCTTTGTTGAACAGAGGCATCATGTCTAATGTTAGCAATCACACTAGCAAGTCCTTCTGTTTTCACTTGTAAATAATTATAGACACAAGCAATTTCATATGGCAAGTTAGATGAACAATTAATTGCTTATCAAATAAACTACTAGGAGTGATGAACAATGATCAGTGTAATTGATCCAATTATGATATGCATTCTGTTAAAGCTTCATGGTTAAGGGCCCTTGGATTCTGAGTCAGATAAACCCAAGTTGAAGTCTTGGCTCCTACCCTTATCCTTTCTAAGCCTAAAATTCCTCTTTATCTGTAAAGTGGGTACATATTAACTCATGGGGTTATTGTGGAGAGTAAATGAAGTCATGAATGTGAAGTGTTTAGCAGTGGTTGACATAGAATAGGGGTGCAATACAGGACATATTTATAATGGCTACTAAGAAACATTATCCTGTAAGACCCTATGAAATCAGTTAAACCTAGATATCTGATCTTTTCCACTCACAAGAAAAGCTTTGAAATAACCCAAAGGTTTGACTGGATTGAAGTTTATCCTCCTGGGTCAATGTGCATGTTTTATTTCCTCCCTCTTTCTCTCTTTACTTGTGTGCATGATAGAATGAGGAGGGGTCGTGATTGATTTTAGACCTAGAAAATATATTACTGATAAATTTATGAATTCTTTCTTTGCTTAGGATATATCTAACTTTCTATGTCAGAAGAGAAATAAAAGATATGTATTTGTACAAATAACTGAATCCATCAAGTAATTCCAGAGGCAAGATATTTTCCCCTTCATTTTGAGAGGACTGTTATCTTCAGGAAGTTTTACAACTTTGTCTGAATAGAAAAAAAAAAAAAGTATTAATTCAGGAACTCTGAAGGAAGAGCTAGAACTCTGAAGGAAGGGCTTTATGGCTGGTGACAGAGTCCAGTATTTTATCCCTGCCTGGTTTCAGCTGGCTCTCATTATGTGAACAAAGTGCAAGCTTTTAGATTGGATCCAAAGTTCCTGTTTTGTGTGAACCAGATGTTTTGCCTTTTCCTCCCTTGTCATTTACGTATGAACTGCTACTTTACTTATACCTTCAAAAGCCATTAGCCTTTTTAATTTCACTGTCTTCCTTACTGGATTTTTTAAGTAGTTTAGCATACATCAACAAATATTGCACTATATTCATACAATTTTCTTCAAATAACTAAATAGAGAAGTATAAAAATTGCCAATCCAGTTTAGCTCGACGTCTCATCAAATCTGTTGGTTCATCCTAGGCCAATACCAATGTCAGTTGAATGTCATGTAATTACTAAGCAACTTGGTATCATCACAAACAAGAGAACACAGACACTCATATGCCCACTTTTTCTAAAGTTTTCTCATCAGATTTTTTTTGATGTTGTCTAAAGAAATGCAGTTGTAAAGCTTTTGGCTTGAAAAGCTTATATTATGCTCAGCTAAATAAATTGTCATGGAAGTGATAAAATTGTGGGAGGGGGATTGTCTAGAGAAGATAAAATAAATCACTGTTTTACATCAGATTTGATTTAATAATCTTTGCTGCATATTTTTGTCTTATGTTCTCTGACTTAAAAAAAAGTCTAAACCTTCTTTCTTATTTAAAAAGCAAATATCTGCCTCATACACATCTCACATAAAAAGGAAAGATGTATGAGGGTGCTTCAGTCCCTTGAAGACTGCAAAGTTGTAATTTTTGGTAAATGATCTGAGGCCATAACATGTTACAGAAGGTAAACATCTACATGCCAATTTGTAGAGACAGAACAAATCTATTTGCCTTGTTTGATGTATTCATTATTTTTACAGGACTCTAGGGAAAATCCTGTCCCCTGAGGCACTCCTTTCCCACTGTAGAATTACATAATTAAAAAATGCTGCTGTTGTTTAAATAGCTTGTGTTTAAGTAGTTTGGGATTGAAACCAACTGATCAAATTCACAGTCACGCAACATTTCTGCCCCATCTCCTAACTTTCCTCGTTTTGTTGAAGAGGGAAAATAGCATGCCTTTCAGATATGTCCTGGTCAGATTTGATTCGCCCAGATGAATTTGCAGCTTTATTATGAGATAAAATTCACTTTTGCTACGAGCAGCCTCCTTTATCTTAGCTGCTCCTAGGATGTTCATGATCTAGTTGAGGGAAATGCAACATTTAAATGTGGACAGTTGCTAAATTCTCTTACCAGGAGTGAAAATAATGGGATGGAAACGATTGATCTGGAGAGGTTTCTTGATTGAAGAGAATTTGAATTAGAATGCTGTGCTTGGAAGCCATCCTTCCAAAAAGAAGAGATTTGGTAAATGCTAATACTGCCCTTTTTAGAGTTCTACATAAATAACCAGGATGTTCCTGGTGTTGTAGCATGTGATAACAATGATATTGGCCTCTAACTAGCCTTTCCATCCATTCTGCCTGACATCCTGATATTGTGTATTTTTCTCCTAAAAGTACAGCTCTATCATGACTTCCTCTTTGCAAAAATCTGTAATGGTTATGGCATGATTCTAAATTAAGTATTATAATATTCCTCACTTCCTCATCAGTGCCCTTCATAATATGGTAACCACTCACCTCTCCATTCTTTCTTCACTTTGCTTCTACTATTACTGTGTGTGCAAAGAAATTGACTAATTACTGTATCTTAAACATAGCCCTCATTTCCCCCATCTCACAATACCTCCAAAGCCCTCTTTTCTGTGTCTACCTACTGTTCAAGATGTTTTTCAAATGCCATCTTCACCTTACATGTTTTCTGATTCCTTCAGACCAATGTGATCTTTCCGTCATTTAGCTTTTTATTTCTCTCATGACATTGGTCATAGGAATCTTGAGTCAGAATTTTGTATTTTTTAGTGAGATTCCTTCTCCTGAACTGTTTATTTAACTCTTAAAATTGGGATTCCTTCTTTCTTTCATATATATATATACATATATATTCACATATATATGTATATATATATACGTATATATATATTTACTTATTTATCTCAGTGGTTAGTACACAGTTACACATAAGTGTTCAAAAGCTCTATCATGATTACATTGTAAGGGGGAGGCTGCCATGGTCATCTAGTACTGTGTTTATGGAACGTTTGGCTTCAAAGCATGCAAAGGATTTTTGATGTGTTAAAATAGGCTGAATTATTGATGCCACATAACATGGGAGCAGACAAGTTTCTTTTCATTGTTTGTCCAGAAAGCGCTAAGTCATGACCCTTTACTGGATCTCCTTCACCTTATCAGTGATATACTCTATTGCTTCCATTGAGCAAGATTTTAACTTTCTTTAAAGCAAAGCATGAACATTTTCAGACTTAAATTACATCATGTAACAGGACACAGGAGATACTTGATATCCATTTGAGTGAGGTTTTAATGGGTAAAGTAAACCTTTTTTTTGCAATGGGGAATACCTTAATAAACTCACACACTTGGTTCAACATACAGAGCTCTATAATGGGAAACTTGAGTATGGTCTTTAAAAGGTTTCAAGTTCATTTTATAAAATTATCAATGGTTTTCACTTAGGCTGGAATGTCACTGAAAGAAATCTTATTTAACTCTAAACACAAGCCTAGATAATGTTAGAGGTTATTGAGTTCTTTCATTCCAGACTGTTCAGAGTGTATAGTCTTGTGCTAAAGTTTTACTCTCTGAGAAAACTCTTCCACTTAGACATGACCCCTTCTATAGTACATGTCCACACATACTTTACCATATAATCATGGTGAACAGAATCACAGACAAGCAAGTAATTTTAGCACTACTGCTTCTTCTTTTTTTTTTTTAACATCTTTATTGGAGTATAATTGCTTTACAATGGTGTGTTAGTTTCTGCTTTATAACAAAGTAAATCAGTTATACATATGACCCCATATCTCTTCCCTCTTGTGTCTCGCTCCCTTCCACCCTCCCTATCCCACCCCTCTAGGTGGTCACAAACCACCGAGCTGATCTCCCTGTGCTATGTGGCTGCTTCCCACTAGCTATCTATTTTACGTTTGGTAGTGTATATATGTCCATGCCACTTTGTCACAGCTTACCCTTCCCCCGGCCCATATCCTTAACTCCATTCTCTAGTAGGTCTGTGTCTTTATTCCCATCTTACCCCAAGGTTCTTCATGACCTTTTTTTTTTTTTTTCTTAGATTCCATATATATGTGTTAGCATACGGTATTTTTCTCTTTCAGACTTACTTCATTCTGTATGACAGACTCTGGGTCCATCGACCTCACTACAAATAACTCAATTTCATTTCTTTTATGGCTGAGTAATATTCCATTGTATATATGTGCCACATCTTTATCCATTCATCTGTTGATAGACACTTAGGTTGCTTCCATGTCTTGGCTATTGTAAATAGAGCTGCAATGAACATATTGGTACATGACTCTTTTTGAATTATGGTTTGCTCGAGGTATATGCCCAGTAGTGGGATTGCTGGGTTGTATGGTAGTTCTATTTGTAGTTTTTTATGGAACCTCCATACTGTTCTCCATAGTGGCTGTATCAATTTACATTCCCACCAACAGTGCAAGAGTGTTCCCTTTTCTCCACACCCTCTCCAGCATTTATTGTTTCTAGATTTTTTGATGATGGCCATTCTGACTGGTGTGAGATGATATCTCATTGTAGTTTTGATTTGCATTCCTCTAATGATTAATGATGTTGAACATTCTTTCATGTGTTTTTTTTTTTTTTAACATCTTTATTGGAGTATAATTGCTTTACAATGGTATGTTAGTTTCAGCTTCACAACAAAATGAATCAGTTATATATACACATACATTCCCATATCTCTTCCCGCTTGCGTCTCCCTCCCTCCCACCCTCCCTATCCCACCCCTCCAGGCGGTCACAAAGCACCGAGCTGATCTCCCTGTGCTATGCGGCTGCTTCCCACTAGCTAACTACCTTACTTTTGGTAGTGTATATATGTCCATGCCTCTTTATCGCTTTGTCACCGTTTACCCTTCCCCCTCCCCATAGCCTCAAGTCCATTCTCTAGTAAGTCTGTGTCTTTATTCCTGTTTCACCCCTAGGTTTTTCATGACATTTTTTTTTTTAATTCCATATATATGTGTTAGCATATGGTATTTGTCTCTCTCTTTCTGACTTACTTCACTCTGTATGACAGACTCTAGGTCTATCCACCTCATTACAAATAGCTCAATTTCGTCTCTTTTTATGGCTGAGTAATATTCCATTGTATATATGTGCCACATCTTCTTTATCCATTCATCCGATGTTGGACACTTAGGTTGTTTCCATCTCTGGGCTATTGTAAATAGAGCTGCAATGAACATTTTGGTACATGACTCTTTTTGAATTATGGTTTTCTCAGGGTATATGCCCAGTAGTGGGATTGCTGGGTCATATGGTAGTTCTATTTGTAGCTTTTTAAGGAACCTCCATACTGTTCTCCACAGTGGCTGTATCAATTTACATTCCCACCAACAGTGTAAGAGGGTTCCCTTTTCTCCACACCCTCTCCAGCATTTATTGTTTCTAGATTTTTTGATGATGGCCATTCTGACTGGTGTGAGATGATATCTCATTGTAGTTTTGATTTGCATTTCTCTAATGATTAGTGATGTTGAACATTCTTTCATATGTTTGTTGGCACTCTGTATATCTTCTTTGGAGAAATGTCTATTTAGGTCTTCTGCCCAATTTTGGATTGGGTTTTTTATTTTGATATTGAGCTGCACGAGCTGCTTGTAAATTCTGGAGGTTAATCCTTTGTCAGTTGCTTCATTTGCAAATATTTTCTCCCATTCTGAGGGTTGTCTTTTGGTCTTGTTTATGGTTTCTTTTGCTGTGCAGAAGATTTTAAGTTTCATTAGGTCCCATTTGTTTATTTTTGTTTTTATTTCCATTTCTCTAGGAGGTGGGTCAAAAAGAATCTTGCTGTGATTTATGTCATAGGGTGTTCTGTCTATGTTTTCCTCTAAGAGTTTGATAGTTTCTGGCCTTACATTTATGTCTTTAATCCATTTTGAGCTTGTTTTTGTGTATGGTGTTAGGGAGTGTTCTAATCTCATACTTCTACATGTACCTGTCCAGTTTTTCCAGCACCACTTATTGAAGAGGCTGTCTTTTCTCCACTGTATATTCTTGCCTCCTTTATCAAAGATAAGGTGACCATATGTGCGTGGGTTTATCTCTGGGCTTTCTATCCTGTTCCATTGATCTATATTTCTGTTTTTGTGCCAGTACCATACTGTATTGATTACAGTAGCTTTGTAGTATAGTCTGAAGTCAGGGAGCCTGATTCCTCCAGCTCCATTTTTCGTTCCCAAGATGCTTTGGCTATTTGGGGTCTTTTGTGTTTCCATACAAATTGTGCAATTTTTTGTTCTAGTTCTGTGAAAAATGCCAGTGGTAGCTTGATAGGGATTGCACTGAATCTGTAGATTGCTTTGGGTAGTAGAGTCATTTTCACAATGTTGATTCTTCCAATCCAAGAACATGGTATATCTCTCCATCTATTTGTATCATATTTAATTTCTTTCATCAGTGTCTTGTAATTTTCTGCATACAGGTCTTTTGTCTCCTTAGGTAGGTTTATTCCTAGATATTTTATTCTTTTTGTTGCAATGGTAAATGGGAGTGTTTTCTTAATTTCACTTTCAGATTTTTCATCATTAGTGTATAGGACTCTACCAGAACAGTACTAGAGCTAATCAATGAATTTGATAAAGTAGCAGGATACAAAATTAATGGCACAGAAATCTTTTGCATTCCTATACACTAATGATGGAGAGATATACCATGTTCTTGGATTGGAAGAATCAACATTGTGAAAATGACTCTACTACCCAAAGCAATCTACAGATTCAGTGCAATCCCTATCAAGCTACCACTGGCATTTTTCACAGAACTAGAACAAAAAATTGCACAATTTGTATGGAAACACAAAAGACCCCAAATAGCCAAAGCAATCTTGGGAACAAAAAATGGAGCTGGAGGAATCAGGCTCCCTGACTTCAGACTATACTACAAAGCTACTGTAATCAATACAGTACGGTACTAGCACTACTGCTTCTGTACAAGATTTCTTTAAGTTGTGCTGATTTAGGATGATGCAACCCATGTTCCTTATCAGGGCAGTGAAAATTGGATTTGACAACCACCTAGTTCAGCAACCACTCAAAGTTAACAGCAAGCAGTGTATTTTAGGCCTACATCCTATGACTATCTGCTTAGTATGTTCAAAGCAGTTTGTAATACTAATATTGTAACCAGTTTGACGAAATGTAGAGAGAGGCAGCTCTGTAGAAGATGAGCATCATACTCTTCTTTCTTTAAACCTCCTCTCACATCCAGTGGCTATTTATATATTTCTCTTCCTTTAGCAGAGAAATGGGATATCCAAAAAAGTTAAAGATTTAAGTTCATGTTTGTAGTTGTATTATGCTTCATTTGGAATTTAGTGCTCAGACAGACACTTGGAGGTGAGAAGCACTGTACTAGATCTCAGTGGTTGATGTTAAGATGATCTTGTGGTTGCCCAGTTTGGATGAGGCTGCTAGTTTTCTGTTTTCTTCCCCAATACCTACTTTACCTGAATTACAACCTTCTTTTTTTTTTTTTTGCTGGGTCTGTAGCTGCCTCATAAGAAAATACAAAGCAAAACAAAAAATTACATTTTCCAGTCTCTTTTTCAGACAAGTGAAACCAACAGAATTCTGTTGAATGGGATGCTGGCAGAAGCATAATGTAGCAGCTTCTAGGAATTTCCTTTAAAGACTGTAGACGTGTGCTTTCTATTTCTTCTCTTCTGCCTTCATCTTATTCTTGGAATTTTATGTGGTAGCCAGAATTCTAGTTAGGACAATGGAAAAAGAGTTTATTTCCAGGGATGACCAGGAAGAAAACTGGAAACAATCTGGGTTCTTAGGACTTTTTGAGCAGAGCTTTCTTTACAGATCTAAGCAGCTCTGTTCTGACTTTTATGTGCAAGAGAAATAACCTGTGTTGTTTACGCCCCTGTTATTTTTGGTCTCTGTTACCTTTAGTCATACTGAGGTCCCATAGAACAGTATGGCACTTAGTAGAGAACTAATAATGAATCACAGAATAGAGAAACTTAAAGATGGAAAGGATGTTAGACTTTGTCTATCTGGTTTATTGTTGTATTCCCAGCGCCTAGAACAGTGCCTGGAGCAGTCAGTATAAAGATATTGAATGAAAGAATTTCTGAACAGTCTGCAAACAATAATATTTTTCTCCCCCTCATTCAAGAGTTCTACTTCTTATTTCTGTTTCACATCTTACTTAACTGGCCAAATATCTAAGTGTGGATTTCGGTTTTCACTTTCCTGTTTACAAAATGGGATTTTTATCATATTCATGTTTTGAGGAGTGTTGATACTTGAGCTGAATGTTTCCTAAATGCTGTTTTTCTGTAATTTTTACAAGATTGTTTTAGATTTTTTAAGTTCAAAGTTTACTAAAACCCTGGGATGATCAATACTTCATCTTAGTTGTATCCATTTCTATGTTGAAAATTTTCCATCCTTACAGACCCTGGCCCCATATATACTTTATATATTTAGGGAAGCAAATTGTTCTTGAATCAATAAGAATCAGTTCTGATCGACTCACATTTATTATTCATAGCCTGAAAAATTTTTAAATAGAAAAGGCAATTGAGAAACATTTTGACACAGAGATTAACAAAGAAAATTATTCAGAGAGGCTGATGGTTCTCTTGGAAAATTGCCTTTAATTCAGATACAAGAAATCCAAGCAAAACAGTGACTTTCCAAAGAAATAATTCATCAGTGAAATCATCTCTATGGTTCATTAATTAATATTATGGTTAATTAATATTAAGATCATTTAATATAATTAATATAATGATTTGTTACAAGATGGTAATAAGACCAATTGAAATATTTAAAGAGGTTTTATTTGCTTGTTTTAATTATATTGAGACTTAATATCCCTAGAGGTATAGAGCAGAGTTAGTAACAGCTTCCCAATTACGAGAATTTAAAGAAGCCATGATCAAGATTATCTCTTAATATAATTATTAATTATGTATATATTTTTGGTACATTATACCTCAAATTAATTTTATGCTCCTTTATAGATTAGTTTATATAATGTATAAAAATTGCAAAGTGGAAAACCATTACAATAATTTCTGAAACTGACTCATAATGTTTTAAAATGTTGATTTTATCATATTTTAGAATTTGTATCCCTTCCCTTATATACCCTAATACATGATTTATTCATGAATTTTTATTATTAACTTATTAGGAGTGGCATCAGAGAGTGAGAGCTTCTGTTACCTAAGAGTTATCAGATAGAATGGTTTAAGATTGATTTCTCTAAAACAGGATTCTTTATACTATTTCCATAAATTTAATGTATTATCATCTATCTTGTCCATATATTATGTAGGTTCATTTAATACCTTACTACATATTGTAGCTAACTCTCCTGAAAGGTGTGCTCCCACCAGTATTATTTATAATCAGGTATTTTGTTGCTAGAGTATTGAGATGTTTCTATAGCCATGAGAGAGAAATCGTGTTTAAAAAATTTACACCAAAATATGTCACAGCCCTGACCTTCTCACTGTCTAATCATAGGAGAGCCTTGGCAAAAAGTTTAGTTAGACTTCTGTAATATTAAAGAAGTGTTGTCTAGTCAGTTGGTTTTTATCTGCTGTTAATCTGCAACACAGATGCCTGAATTCTCAGCCCATTCCAAAGATGATAACTACAGCCTGCCTGTCTGCTGTTTGATTCTTATCAAAAAGTGGATTGAATGAAACAGTGTGAATGGGAAATAATTGTTAGGACATATAGTCCATTCATTCCTTTAGCCAGTCTGCTTTTTAACCTGAATTTTAATCTGCTTTTTAGTCTGAATCAAAATGGACTTCCACAAGCTGTTTACTTGGATTCCATTGTTTTGGGGGCCCCACTTACTTCTTCTCACCAGACCCCAAAGAACTGTCTCCATTGAGTATTCTCCCTTCAGGATCTGTTCAGGGTTCCTGATGTTGCAATTAATTCTGTTAAAGATATTATCATAAACTTTACACCCATGTATCAAGGGCCCTTTGGACGATGAAAGCGTTTCAGGGGCCATAATCTCAACTTCACCACTGTTTTTCCTGAATTTACTTTAACTACCAACCCTGCTGATCTTCCTATGTTCCCTTTCCCAATAATTAGAGTGACTGTACAACTTGCCACATCAGTCAATCATTAATCGTTACCATTCTACCTACAAGGTATCTCTAAAATCCATCCAACTTTCACAAGCCTCACTGCCATGACTTAGTATTACTAATAATCTTCCTTTTGCCCCAGGCTCCAGTATGGCTCACCAAGGCATCATTACTGATGCTGTCTTTATTTAACATTTTGATATTTTGTTCATCATGGATTTTTAAAAATTATTTTTGGTTTAAAAATATTTTCATTTTAAAACCAACACTAATATTTTAATATCAATTTTATAAATAATATTTAATATTTCATTATATGTTATTTATCTTGGTTCTGGAGTTTGGGGTTAAATTTTGTGCCTGAGGCAAGTACCTCACTCACTTTAGTCCCAGCAGTGTTCCCCAGACCCCCATTTCTTGGCTTTGTTTTCATTTTTACCGGAGTCAGGAACAAAATATCTACAAAGGATTAGAGGATGGGAGGCAGGGAGAGCAGAGAGGGAGCAGGACTTTGCCTTCCAGCCTAAAGCTGTTACAAGGGAGGCAGGGAAGAAGACTTAATACCAAGTCAGATTTAAAATTTTAATAATTACCTTGGACTGGTCACTCAATTTCTGGATTAAGATTATTTGCAGTTTAAAGTAACCATAGGCTGAATTACCTAAGAGTTAATGCCCACAATTGTTTCATCTAAAGCCAAGTAAACTCTCCTCCTTCAACTAAGTAAAGGGAAAGATTGAGACAGAAAAATACCTATGTTCTTAGTTACGTCACAAGCCAGGCTTGTTTTACATATTGGCCATGTCATTTATTTGATTGCCGTCTGTTTCTCCTCACTAAGATTTACTTTTAAAATCTAGAATGGTGCCTGACGCATGGTAGAAGCTTAATATTTGGCATGTTTATTCATTTATTCAATAAATATTTGTAAGAATCAACTATGAGCCATCCATTTTTCCATCTGCTAGGAATAGAGAGTGAACAAAGCCAGCAAACCTCAGAGAGACATTCCTGTATTCTTAGGAAGGGCGAGGTTATAATCCTATGGCACCTGATGACATAACAGTCACCATACTTTTCGTAACGACCTCTTTCAATTTTGTCTTCCATAAGTTCCATGAAGGCAGAAAATGGATCTGTCTTGGTCACTACCCTATCTCCAGTACCTAATAAATAGCCTGGCACATTGAATGTGCACGGTGAATATTTAAGTTTATAAGTCAACCACAGTTCTCAGTGTTTTCTCTATGAAGATGTACCCGAGTAATTTCTTTTATATATGCATATCAGAGTCCATCTTGTTTGTTCTGAGGAACTGTTTTGTGAATTTTGTTGGTTGCCTACTCTGAATCCATTATACCTTTGTTTCCTTTTAGTAAAACCCTGATTTTGTTCAGGAATCCACCTTCCCTTATGTAGCTCCTTAGATTTAAGGGAAGCTCCTGTTACGAGGAATTTGACCTAATTAGTTCTAATGAAAGTATTTATTCCCTCCCCCCCCAGCCCCAGTTTTATTGAGGTATAATGCTAATGAAAGTATTTCTAATCTTCTTGGCTATTGGTTTAGGTATGGCCATGCAATTTAGGTCAATTTTATCTGAGATGTTTTCCAAGGGCTTCTGGGGGAATTTTCCTATATGAGAACCTTATCAGTGGTTCTCAGCTGTTGGCAGTTTTGCCTCCCAGGGGACATTTGGCAGTGTCTGGAGACTTTTTTTTTCTTTTTTTTTTTTTTGCGGTATGCGGGCCTCTCACTCTTGTGGCCTCTCCCGTTGCGGAGCACAGGCTCCGGACGCGCAGGCTCAGCGGCCATGGCTCACGGGCCCAGCCGCTCTGCGGCATGTGAGATCTTCCCGGACCGGGGCACGAACCCGTGTCCCCTGCATCGGTAGGCGGACTCTCAACCATTGCGCCACCAGGAAAGCCCTGGAGACATTTTTGATTGTCATAACTTGGGGGATGCTACTGGCATCAAGTGGGTAGAGGCCAAGGATGATACTAAGCATCCTACAAGGCTCAGGACAGCACAATAAAGAATTATTTGGCCCAAATGTTATTAGTGTCAGTAGTGTCGAGGTGGAGAAACCCTGATCCACCATATACAAGGAAGCATGTAGCTTGATGGTTTCCTACCACCAGACAGCCATGGGAAGACTAGCTTTAGGATGAAGCCCTATACCATAGACGTTACAAAGGAGAGAAGGACATGGGTTCTTGATTACATCTCCATGTAGTTGTATCAACTACTCTTAAAGCTGATCTTGGCTTTGGACTTGCAGTCATCTGAGCCAATGTACTTCCTAATTGTTTATGCCAATTTGAGCTGGATTATTTTTTCATAGCCATTAAAATCATCCTAACTTATGTAAACTGGTACACACTTCTTTAATAGACAATGGTAATTCAGTTGCTGATTCCATTTTGCTTTGGTTTTCAACCATAAGATTGTTCCAAGCTTAATAACCATAGGATTTTCTTTCACCTGCATTTTCTGTATGGTCTTTTACTTTAGTTTGATTAATATATTTTTGTACTGAAAATGTGTAGTACATATTTTTTTAAAGTCTGTCAATTTTATTGAATTATATAGGTGAGATAATACATAATAAGGTACTAAAGAGATAATTGTTGAATTAAGAATAAATGTATGCCAAACAATGTGTTTTTTCAATTTTAATATGACATATTTAGTTGGTTTTTATGGTCTTTGAAAATTGTATAGCAGTACTTGAAATAACTTAGAGACAACATGGGAGTCAAAACTCTATCTGTAAGCAGTGTTTTAAGAGATTGAAACCTATAGATTAGCCTCCTTTCTTTTTCTTTTTTTTCTTTTCTCACAAATGGCATGTCTGGCCATTCTCTTCTTGGGCAAAAACAGATATGTAGAATTATGTCAGTTTTCTTATATCATAAATGTAAAATAGATCTTTAAATATTTGCTGAATAGTTGAATCAACATTTCAGGAATTCGAGCTCTTAACCCTCGTTTAGCAATTTTATATTCTCTAATTATCTTCAGATTCATTGAAACAGTTTTGTTTCTCCCACTATATCTCTAAAATAAGAATAATTATAGAGATCTACAAAAGTATGAGAATTAATAGGCACAAACAACTATATAACATTTTACGAAGCTGAAAAGCTTAATAATACTTTATAAGAGATAAATGATAACTGGGCAAAGTTTTTGAGAAACATAACTACAATTTACTAAAGTCTCATTAAAAAAATCTAAGGTATCACCTTGAATAATATGTAGTTAGTTAAATTATAGTTAAATTTCTTTTGCGCTGCCTATAAATTTGTACTAGCAGGAGAAACTACCACATTTCTTCTTTGTTCATTGTGTCAAATCACTTGTTATTCTATACATAATCTGTATGTATTTTATACATAATCTGAAAGTTACTGTTGTGTATAATTAACATAGCATTAGAAGGTTTTAGTTAATCTCTTTTTCACAGTTTCCTTTTTCTAGCTAATTCTCAGGTTCAAAGAAGTACCTAACCTTTTTAGGACAGATTTTAGGTTTAGGACAGATTCAGCTATCAAAACAGTTAGGGCCCAGTTGCAGAATGAGGGAAAGAGAGGTTCAGAAGTTTTGGATATTCGTATTTCACTTGTGCACTGCAGGGATAAAACGGGTTCTTTTGGCACGTTGCCCTGTGTAGAAGAAAGCAGAGCATGGGAGGGAGAGAATTCCAGAGCCTTAGGACCCTGACCTAGGGACTTTCTCTTCAATTCCTAGACCATCAATCCTGAGATCTGCCAATTGTGGTGAGTCAGTGGTGGGGGAGGAAGTGATGGGGTTAGAGTGTCAAAAGGCTTCTTGGCAGGGTAAGTACTGGAGCCTTGAAGTTGAAGGTAACAGTTTTAAATACTTTCAAAGTTGTTGCAAATGTCAGGAGCCAATGATTTGTGAGCTCTGTCCTTGCTTATGCTTCACCCCTCTAACCTTTGTCCAGGGCTGGCCTGCACAAGTGGTGTAAGCAGCTGCCAGTGAAGTGTGATTTGAAGGGCATCAAGAGGCCCTCTTAGCCCTAATTATTTTCCCCTGGGTTTGTCATAACTTCCCCATTACCTAGCATAGCATCTGGCTCAATAAATCTTAGATGGATGGATAGATGGATGGACAGATGGATGGATAGATGAATGGATAAATGAATGAATTTATTCAGCACATATATGTTTAGTAGTTACTGCGTGCCAGGTACTATGCAAAACCCAGAAGATCTAACATTAAATATGATCAATATGTTTCCACTTTTCATAAGGCCAAAAGTCTAGTTAGAAAGAAGGTAAAATAAATACAACAATTTTAAGTGAGGGTTCTGAAAGTTTAGAAGGAAATAAACAGGGTGCTAAGGGAAATGAACATTAGAAGGCATTTCTGATGTGAAAAATAACCCTGTTTGAAATGCGAAGATATCGGCAGGAAGGAATATTGTAACTCATTGCCCCTGGTTATGTGCTTAGAGTTTGCCCACGAAAGAGTAAAAGTAGAGCACTAAGAGCATCGGGAACTCTTGATGGAGGGAAACCATTTCAAGGAAGGAAAAACTAAGTGCCCAGATTGCTGTCCATGCAGCACTGAGCTGAGTGGAGACTGGAACAGGGAGAGCTTTAACAGACCAGGACAGAGCCTTTGAGCCAGTGCTCAGGTCAGGGGACTGAGAAACCTGGAGGAGGGTGTCCAGAACCAATTGGCCAGAGTCCCACTGGGATGCTGCATCCTGGGAATCCAAGCTGAACAGATGAGCTGCAGTAACAAAATCTGAATTCGAAAAATGGTGAGAACTCCATGAGAGAGTGCTTTTTGGATGGAAAGGTGAGACAGTTTATCAGTGAGAGATAAAAGAATTCTTTTGGGGGCCACTGGTTTTCTCTTAACAGTTAAGAGAAAAACCTGAGGCTATTGAAAGAAACTATTCTTTTGCTCCAGGTTAGAATCTTTCTTACCACTTCTAAAGCCATTTAATCTTTTTATCAGCTGCCTTTGGATTAATTAGAGAGAGGAGCTGCATGAATTATTTTAAAATGACCTTTATCTATGATCATAATTACTTTATCTTTCCCAATTTGAGGAGCAACTACCGGTAGTAGAATAATAAGTGAATGAATGAATAAATGAATGTTGAATGGATGAAGGAATGAATGATGGAGTAAGATTTATTATTCTGCTGTCAATGACAATAGCACAATGTGTGCTCTTGTCAAATCTTTCCCACATTCATCTGACACTGTGCTCCTGGGAAAATACAAAAAATAATCTTACTTCAGATTTCTGATTTTTATACAAAGTGCTGTAAGTTTTATTTTTTTATGTGATTAACCAGGCTTCTAAAGCTCCGTTATGTATTCCCGAAGCACATAAGCACAGACTGACATATAAAAGATGAAAGTTCAGCTTTGGGGGTAAGCCTTAAACTAAATTTGCACTGCTTCCTGGTGTCTACTTCAAAATTCCAAAGATAAGAGTCCCTTTATTTGCAGTCCATTATCACTATTTAAACATCTTTCATTGCTGAAGCTGTACTTTCACAGAGTTGGGTGGGTTGATTTTGAACAGTAGCAGTTCATAAAGACAGCAGAGCCCTCACCTCCCAACCTTGTCTCCTGCTCTGTTTTTCTATTTTCAGCATGAAGGCTCTTTTTAGTATCAGATGGAGGAATACATTTTTCTTTCCAAAAGACATCAAGGGAAATGAAGCAAAACCTCAAAAGCAGTCTTCAAACTTGTAAAATTTCCCTCTACAAATCATGATTTCTGCTTTCTAACGATAACAAAAAAGTCTTATTGAACATCAAATACGCCTTGCAAAATGACGTCTTAAGAATATTCAATGTACACGAACTAGAAACATATGGATAAAATAGCAAACATTTAGAAGTTAGGGAATTAAATGGAAAAACACCTCTGAAAGCACATTTTATATTGTCATTGCAAAACCACAATGTTACTAATATTGGGTAAAGCCTAAAAACAGCTGGACTTTGGCTTTCTCTAATTTTATCTGACCTAAATTGCTGTTTTTCTTTTCTTTTTTTTTTTAAAAAAAAAACACAATAGCATTTCTAAATATTATTCTTACTTTCAGAGCTGTGAGTTCTGGACTATATGGAAATGCTTATTGTATTCACTTTCTCCATGTGCATGAATAAATAAGAGTGAGCCTGCAGCCCACTGCTGAGTTTTCATAATAATGAAGGAACAATGGTCTTTGAAAGTCACAGATAATCCTTAATCCTCATTGCCTTCTTCTGTTTCAACCCAACGTTCCTCTAGAACTACTAGCAAGATGCAAAATTGACTGATGATATTCTGCGTTCCCCTGTCTGACCCTACACACATTCCCCCTCCTATATGTGCCGAGGAGTAGTGAAGTGACCAAAAGGCAGGCAGTAGGAGGGAGTGGAAAGAAAAACAAACCAAGTTATCAACCCCCAGCGGCTGAGTGTTGGCTGTTTTCTATTATTCACTCTTTTGAGCTTTCTCAGATGTGTTTTTTGAGAAGACTTTCATGTTATGTTTTCTTTCCTCTCTTAGAGCTAACCACCTTTTTCCATGCAAGGGGCTGGGGGAGCAGAGCACTTGAATGAGGTCCAGGTAGGCTGCCAGATTCTCTGGCTGCTCAAACACAATGTTTCCACCCTCTTTTTTCTAAAAACAGGCTTTTAAATTGTGCATGAAGCCTTGTCAGTGATGAGCAGAAATGAAAGTCACAAAGTAGTGGTAGAAATTTACAGGCAGTTCATCAGTCTTTGGTATTTGCATACAGTTCTAAATATGAGGATGTTTATTGAATTACGTATTTTCATATTTTATACATCTACTTTATAAGGAGCAGCCTGCAGTTTATAAAAATATGATCCCCATTGAGTTGTATTTTGATCTACCCTCTCTATCAGTGTGCTTTTAAATTCTTGTGTCATGAATTAAACATTGGACAGTCTCATTCACTTAAATGAAATCCACCTACCGGGAGCCATATGCATGGTCTGGGTCAAATCTATGGAAGAGACATTGTGGAAAAGAATGCCCTCAGGCCATGTCTTTTCTGTTTCAATTGTCCAAGAGGTAAGAATGAACACCAAAGAGGAAGGAACACATCAATCTGAGTCACCAGTGCTTCAAAAATGCTCATGCTTTCTCAAAAGACCAATACACTGCAGGCTTTCATCAGACATAAACTGACTTAAAAGAGTTTCCCAAAGGGAATAATAGACTTTATGTAAAATTGCTTTTTGTTTGCTGTACAATTTAATGGTACAGGAATTTCTTTGTAAGTAATAAAAATAATTCTAAAATAGTTATTATCATGATCTATGGAGTAACAATTTTGTTCCAGCTTAGCATAATTCTAAGTGCTTTACATAAATTACACAATTTAATTATTTTTAAAAAACAACCCTATAAGATACCTAGTCTTATTATTCATCCATATTATTATAAATGAGGAAAAGGAAGCACAGAGAAGTTAAATATCTTACTGAAGTTAACAAAGCATCATTTGAATTTCCTTTATCTTACTTCAAAACTTAAACATTAGGCTTGAAAAAATATATACTTATACATTTCATTAAGATACTGAAAACTTTCTTGAAGAGCCTACTAATGTTGATGTAGTTTGATTCTAGGACACTCAAAAATGAATTTCATATAATTTTGGCTGTTGATGGTTATTTGAAAATATCATAGTAGAATGCATTTTGGAAGCATGAACATTGCCCATGTATATTTCAAGATTTCTAAACTTAGGCCAATTGTTTGCTATATTTGTTTTCCATTTATATTGTCACATAGTTTTCCTTAAGTTGAATCTGTACCTTATTTATATGGCAGATTTATTAAAGAAGTAAATGATAAAAAATAAAAGAAACCAGAAACAAATGTTAATGTCTTTACTATATAAAGAGATTTTATGAATCAATATGAAAAAACAGACAACTGAATTGAAAAGTAGACAGAGAATATGCCTAGGAAATTCAGTGAAGAATAAATATATTTATATTTAATAAATAGTTAAACACATAAAATGTTCAATATAAATTGTGATTATAGGAATTCTAATTAAACAATAGGATATTTTAATCTATTATAAAAGATTAAAAACTATGTTTCATACCTATTGTTTGAAGCTTATAGAAATATGAGCACTCTCAAACATCACTAGTGGAAGTATAAATTATTAAAAGTTGCACACACATATGCATAGTTTAAAATATAAGTAAAAATCCCAAGATTTAAAGATGTTTATATACTTTGAGCCAATCATTTTTTTTTTTTTTTGCGGTACACGGGCCTCTCACTGTTGTGGCCTCTCCAGTTGCGGAGCACAGGCTCCGGGTGCGCAGGCTTAGCAGCCATGGCTCACGGGCCTAGCCTCTCCGCGGCATGTGGGATCTTCCCAGACTGGGGCACGAGCCCATGTCCCCTGCATCAGCAGGTGGACTCTCAACCACTGCGCCACCAGGGAAGCCCGAGCCAATCATTTTAATTATAGTAATTTATGTGAAGGAAATAGAGAGGAATATAAAATTTAACCATAAGGATTTTTAGCAGATCTTATTTTAAATTAAAAAAAATTGAATAGTTTATAAGTTCAGTGCAAAATAAAGGCCTGGCTAATAAATTTGGGATATAGCCATATGGCAGCCATTTGAAGGCCAATTAATGTAAAAACAAATAGTATTTATAAAATACTGTTATGAGACAAAAGATATGAAATAATATGTACAATATGACCTCAATTTTGAAAACAAATGTCTTCTAATAGATATATGTATAATGTGGCTATATTATATACACATATTATATACATTTATAATTGTATATAATGAATATGAAAAAGTTATTATTGAGTATCTAAAGGTGGTAGAATTACAGGTGATGTTTATTCTTTGTATGTTTCTGTATTAAAAATATACTACAATTAAAGTATATATATGTATATATCTTTTATAATTATAAAAATATAAAGTACCTGAGAGAGCATATTTTTATAAAGTAAAGATGAATATGGCTAATATAATGTGATCAACCCATCGTGTTCTCATGTAATAATAGCCCAGTTTAAATCCAAGCCACAGCTATTAGTATAAATGTTTATTTGTGTAAACACATGAAAGAAGTTCAGCCTCACTGTTAGTACTCACAGTATGAATTAAAACAAATACAACGATATTCCCCACGTCTGTTGATGTTCAGTGCTGCTGAAGATGGAAAGAACAAGCATTTTCAAATCCTGCTGGATGGAGTGTGAAATTGGTACAACAGTTTTTCAGGGTGTTGTGTCACTGTCTATCAAAATCTTAAATGTATATACATTTAAAGTTAGCAGTTTCACTTCTAAAAATGTATACTACTAAACTATCTGTGGAACTGAACAAAACTTGATGTGTAAAATGTTCACTGCAGCATTTTTTATAAAAGCGAAGTATTGGGGATAGTCTAAATGTCCATCCAAAGAAGAGTGTTTAAATAGATTTGGTAGCTCCTGAAAAAAATTTGAGAGAGATCTGTATGTAATGACATAGAGAGATATACAAGACATACTATTATGTTATAAAAAGCACACGGTACAACAATGTGTACAGTATGATTTAGTTAAGGTTAAAAATATCTGAATATATAGAAAAGATCTGAAGAGATAACTCCTATATTTAATAGTGGTTATTTCTTTGGAGGGAGACAAGCCAAAGATTATTGGGGGCAATGAAATAGGAATTTCATTTTTTACTTTTATTCTTTGATGGTGTTTGAAGTTCATGCAATGAGAAGTGTTTATATATTACTTATATAATTAAAATGATTTAAAATGTTCAATTAACCAAGAAAAGTTTTAGCCATTTGTTTTAACCAAACACTAAAATACTGGCCAATATCATCATGCTGTTAAAACTGTGAATTACTTTCCCCCAAATAAGAGTATTTTCCTTCTTCTCTTAAACTATTTTAATTTCTGTGGCCAGCATAAAGCTGATCTTGGCAAGAGTGAAAGGCATTCTCATAAGAGAAGAAATCCATACAGCAATGCCTCTAACATATTAAGTTGCAACAGCCCTTTCTTTAAAGATTTTAGTTGTATCATCATCTCTTAACAAAACATTTTTATTTTTCCACGTTTAAAATTCTCCAGTGACCATTTGCTTGATTTCTCTTTTGTCTTTCTTTCTTCATGACAGTAATGCAAAACAAATTTTGATTAAAATGTCTTGTTCATTTTTTGACTGTTCAACTCTGTGCTTCCAAGCTGAGCCAAAGAACATTAATATTTTGATAGGAAATAATTTTTCTCTTTGAATTATATTGCTTTTCAAAACTGAAAATAGTCTTTTATTATAAAAGCAATTTATGTTAATAATTTATAAAAATACAAAGAAAGTAAAAATACCTCTCTAATCCTATCACAAAGAGATAACCATTGTTAGCTTTTTGGTGTATATCTTTTGTGTACCTCAGATTTCTTATACTTTGATTTTTTTCCTCATGTAAGATACCCCTTACCCATATTATCATTTATGATAGCAGTGCAATATTGTACTATATGGATATTCTATTTTTAGACTTTGAGGTTTCTGGTAGTCCCAACTGGCTGCCCATGCAAGAGCTTCCCCTCTTCCTTTTTGGCAAATCCTCCTTCCCATAATAGCGGCTGAAATGCCAGTTATTCACTTTCTCGATATTCCTTACAGCTAAGGCATAGAGCATGAGGCCTAAACCTGGTCAGAGAGCCCAAATAAAGTTTCTGGAATAGGTTTTCCTACTAGATAAAAAATTGACATGCTTGGAGAAACTGCCCTCTTCTTGACTTTGGTTGTGATTGTGTGAGGTGTGATGCCTGGAGTTGCGGGAGCTTTCTTGTAACCACGAGGAATGAAGCCTAAGAACAAAATTATGCCAAGGATAATCGGGTATGAAGATTAAGATTCTGAATCTTTGACATTCTTGAGCTGCTGAACAAACTCTGGAACCTTCTTTTCAGGAATTCTTATAGGCTAATAAACTATTGTTTAAGCCACCTTAGTCAAGTATTCTGTTACTTCCAGATAAAAGCAAACCAACTGATAGAGGATTGTTTCCAGTTCTTCATTATTTCAGAAAAAGCTGAAATGCTCATTGTTAAATATATAGTTTTGTAAATCTGTCCAAGTGTATTCCTGAGATAAACTCGTCATAGTGGAATTCCTGGCTCGAAGGCTAGGCTCACTTTAAATGTAAATATAAAATAATTTTAAGGTCATTTAAGCCATAATTTATTGCTCTATCCTTTATCCCTTTATTTCCTAGTTGTGGCAGTGGTTTAATTTAGAGAGTAAGATCATGGACTAAGGAGATACATGGCACTGATCGGGTTCCTGCCTGCATTGCTTACTACAGGGTCGATTTTAGGCATTTGCTTAACTTGTTTCTTCCTTAGTTTGCTCATCTGTAATCTGAGGATAAAAAGTACCTACTTCATTGTGTTTTTTGTGAAGATTAGATTGTTAATACCTGTTAAACTATTAGAACTGTCTAGCTCAGTGTAAGTGTTCTTTGTTCCTCTGTGTAGCCTAACATCTTAACCCAGTAATCGATATATATTAGTTGTTTAATAAATATTTATCGACTTAGTGAAAGTAAAAATAATAAGTCTGTGGTTATTACCTGGACTACTATTTTCTCATATCTAAGGGTCTCTAGAATCCACTCTGTTTGCTTTTGCCTCTGTTATTTGTCTTTTTTGCTGGATGATAAATTGAGCTAGATGATAGTAGTACAGTTAGATGAAACATCCTTAGGATTGGCATACTGGATTACAAAAAATGAGTTTATTCCACCCAAATACCAAGTTGCTCTTTGAAAATCAACGTTTTGAGGAAGCATTGCATCTTCAGAAGAGAAGGGTTTTTATAGTCTGTGTAGTCCCGTCTATTGGCAATGAAGCAGTTTGCTCCTTAGCATCCCAGATAGATAACCATCCAATGTCTGACTGAATCTTTCCATTATTATTTTAAGATTCTGGAGGAGAAGCAAAATTAGGATATCCTGCAACATAAGCAGGAAAGCAAAACAAGGACATCACATTTCTGGATATTATAGTTTTAAGTGTTAATTATAGATTCCTTTTTTGTTCAGATCTTTCCACACTGATCTTCCAGAGAAATAGAATCTGTAAAATGAACAATGAGAGCATACAAAAACATGACATATTTTATATACATATAAACATATGTGTTAGTTACAGTGTATGTGTACATACAAATCTGAATTCTACAATGAATTTCACCATAGTATGAAGTGCAAATAGAATAATCCTGCATCAAAGGAGTGTTGAACTTAATGGAAGTTTTATGTGAAGTTCAACTATCTTACCCTTTGGCTAATGACTATCAGTCAACCCACTCACCCTCAGTTATGTATTATCCCTTTGAGGATTTAAAAGCAGGTCACTTCAGATCTTTAGTGTATTATCTCATGTCTCTAATCTACTCAACAGTGTATAAGGCTACCAAAATGCAATGACTGTTCCAACCTGTAGAAAAAGTCAAGATTGTTATGGTGGTTCTTTGATAACTCTTGTACTTCAGCGGTTCTGTGAGAGTAGTTTTATTTGGAAAAAGAAAAAAAACAGGAAGAGAAAAGTTTTATCTGAATATTAAACTTTAAAAAATATAAATGATGACAAGAAAAGGAAAAGAAATGCATATTGCACATTTACTCTAATGACAGATGATCAGTTAATATTAATGAATAACCCAGAATGAACTGCTGAACGGTAGAAAAATTGCACACCAACCACAGGGGCTTAAAATTAAGACTGTTTTGGATATATTACCTAGATCTTGGTCCCCCCAAAACAAAGTTTATAGACTGAAAAGACTGTGCCAGTCAGCAAGCTACAAAGTAGTTCTCAGGAGTACCGGAAACACATTCCATAAAGTAACTTTTTGCAGCAGAATTACAGGTTAGCAACTGGCATTTTATGTTAAAATCAATCATTGGTGTGGGGGTAGGGAGCGTGTCTTCATGTTTCTGAAAAAGATCAGCCGTTTCCTAGCAGGATCTGGTGTAAATCTGTACACTTTCAAGTTACTTTTAAAAGAATTTTTGAGTGAGAAGACCATATTAATAACTGTTCCCTGCTTAGAAAGCTCTGATTTGACCCTTTGTCTTCCTGTGTTTTCTAGTTGACAATTAATGTTTTCTAGATAGCTGTGATTCCTGATGTCTACTGCTGTAAGAAAAAAACCCAAAACTTGTATTCATTTATTCATCAACTGTTTATTGAGGACCTACTACATACTAGACACTGTTGTAGGCATTTAGAATATAGCAGGGAACAAATTAGACAAAACATCTTGCTCTCATGGAGCATTACCAAAAAAAGTACTGTTGAACTCATCCATTTGGCTGAGGGAACAAGATGTGTTCAGTAATAGTCATGCAGCATCCCTTTGGGATGATGACTTAAATTATGAAATATATTTGAAATGTATTTGTGTAAATAATTTGAAAGGAACAAACTCCCTTCTTTCCCGATCTGATATCCCACAAAAGGAGGTTAGAATATCAATATGCTACCTCAGAAAAGTACTTGGAATAAAGCAGATAAACTATGACTAGTAGATGAACAGTACAGGTATGTGTTTAATAAATATTTACATGTTTTAGAAAAAGTTCCCATCCTTCTAATGGTGTACAGATGGCTCTACTGTGTTTCTGGCAGAGGTGGGAGTCTGGAAGGAGAAGGAAGACCTTCTTCTTGAATTCCTGCTTCTTACGCTGGACTCTCGTCTGATGAGGGGCCAGTATTGTTGTGGCAAGATTTCAGCTACCCTAACATTTTCTAAGCCTTTCTACCCCACAAGTGTGGCACCTGGCTTCTCAGGTTATCAGTGAGACCGCCTCTCAGAGCAATGGTGGTGTTTGCTGGTATGTCTAACCACTGTGTCACCTCTTTCAAGTCATGTCACTTTGCCACGTGGGCTGTCAGGATTCACATTCTTATGATGGTGCAGTGGAAAGGGTCTGGTACTGGAACCCTGAGGAGGGAAACCCTGTGAAGCTAGAGCCGGGCTTAACCATTAACCTGAAGCAGACTTTTGGGCCAGCCACACCCTCCTTATCTACAAAGGATCTTGAAAGGCCTTTACTGTTCCATCCCTATGAATTTATGAATCATCTGTATTTGAAATGGTGCACATTTTAATGGGACAAAATTAACAGCCTGAGAAACACAAACAATTTTCAGTTGGAAGTACATATTTCTCCATTTGAATTGATATCCAAAGCAGCACATAATTTTTGATAGTACGATAAAAATTACGATCACTTGTTTTGATAACTTCTTTGCTTAATGTGTTATAAAACCATTGGAATCAACCCTGTTTTCAGGGAAAAATTTTTAAATGCCAGCTATTGTCCTCTTTTTAACTCTTTCCCTCAAGCCTATCATAGTCCTTGACTTATCCTCACTGACCTTCTAAAAGGCTGGTATTGGTGATGGAGAATGTATAGGTCAGAAAGAAAGTCAGAGACGTGAAGAAAAGCTTCTGGAATAGAAGATGGAATGAAAGCTTCAGCCATGAAGTTTTTCTGCTTCCTCTCTCTCCTGTAATTATTGTTCTGTGCAAATGTTGTTCCCTACTTACAGCCACTAAATGTAACAACATTTACATATTGATATATATTTGTTAAAATATTTAAATTAATCCAAACTGAAATTGACCTGGATATTTTGGAACAACAATGGAGGCTTTGAAAAGTGTGTGTTTTTAACTTGTTTGTGTGTTTTAAATACATATTCTAATTTCCTTTACATTTTATCTGATCTTGTTACTTTCTGATTTGGTTAAATACTACAGCTACAGAAACAACTCTGAAAGAATCTTTCTCATGATTTCCCCAGAACAGCTAGAATTATGGAATACTGAAAATGTCCCAGTCAGTGTCTTCTAAGGTCGTTTCCTAGTGAAATAAAGATTGCTCATCCTCCTAATGGTAATCTCCTCTCCTCTCTTCTTTTTCCCATCCCACCCCTATAGTTGCAGATTTGAAAAA
Source organism: Orcinus orca (assembly GCF_937001465.1). NCBI lineage: Eukaryota > Metazoa > Chordata > Mammalia > Artiodactyla > Delphinidae > Orcinus > Orcinus orca. Next base: position 57,798,319 of record NC_064575.1, on the reverse strand, counting down.
AACAGAACAAGAAACATTGGTTTTTATAGTAATACATAAGTTATATTTAGTTTTCTCTGAAAAGTAAAATAAAATAAAAGCTAGGTACCATTCTGTCCAGAACGGTTTTGATTGAAGACTGCTGTGAGCCCAGAAAATGAATTATATAGACCATCAGTAGACCTTTCATGCTGTGAGTACTGCAAAAAATACAAATTCTTTGACTCTTTGATTCACAGGGCATTTTCACACTTGGTAGGAAATTTAAAACTTGTAAAGAATTTTAAACGTGTAGACGATTTACCTTTGCAATCAAGCAAATCTTTGAGTAAAGTCCTGATATTTCCCTTGAAATAATTGGGCTTAAAAGCAATTTTGAACAATTTAAATTTAAATTATATTTTTAAGGTTTACTCGATGGAAATTCTCAAACACATGCAAAATTAGAACACATAGCTTAATGAATCTTCATGTTCAATTGCCCAATTTCAACAACTATTAAAATGAGTTAAATTTAGTTCATAAATTAAATTACAACTGAACAGGGATGCTTTGTAGCACTATGAGTAGGCAATAAAATTACTTACTTGGATAAAATAAGAATATTCCATTACTGTCTCAAATTCAGGTAGTTCATGAGAAAATAAAATGGATTGTTAAAATTGTCACACTTATTAGTATGTTAGGTGGTGTTTTTATGTTCTACATGTCTCATGATCAATTAACAATTGTAAAACTTAAGATCTTCAGTGGAACCAAAGTCCTGACATTAAATGAGAATTAAATTTGTGAAAACTATTTCTATTCTTTTGGGCAAATTAATAGACTATGGGTATTCAGGTAGCTGCATGCTTTAAAGAACATACAAATCCTTCAGGGATACTTAGCGCTTCGATCCCTCCCATAATACCCTCAGAGGCACTGTCAGCATTTGGGAGCAAGCCAGTTCAGGAGAATTCATCTGCCATATGATGAAGGGCAGAGAGTCAGCCAAACCCTGATAATCTGATAATAATTTGATTTAGTTTCATTCCAACTTTGGTATTGGACTCGTAGGAAACCAAAGCCCTTCTGTGCATGGCCAAGTTGGTCTTTTAGGGCATTTGGTGGGTTTGTTGGACAGAATGAAATTGTTTTGACTGCGGAAATGTAACTCTGCTAACTGGGTTTCCATGTGGCGGTTGAGGATTGACCTCAACAGAAGCCAAAGCAAGATAATGGGACTAGAAGGGGGTAGGGAAAATGGAGGCAGGTGAGAAAATGCTTCCAGTGTGAGTGGTTGGTTCGGAGACCTGACTAGTTCTTTTGATCACCTTTCTCAGTATTCCAAGACCTGACTTTAGGGTGGAAGAAGGTAGTGCTGCCTGATTCTGTAGCATAGCTACCATGATCTGTAAGTTGTAAAAGAAATGGTCTTTGGGAACCATTTTAATGACAAAGTTAAGTTCATGAAACACCTGGTATTTTTGTGAGTTACCACAGATTTGTGACTTGTATAAAAGGAAGTAAAGAGGGAAATATTATTTTAAGGAGAGAGTAACTTTCATGTCACCATAAGAAAAAGGAAATATTTGTATGTGTCAGAAGCATCTGGCTTTATTTTATTTGAGCCTCAAATTTTCCAGTTGGCATTATTTTCATATTGCTTGCCATAGGCCTTTCAGATGTCCCTGGCCCATTGCCCTTCTGGACGTTTTCAGGAAGAGAAACAAATAAATATATGTGCATTTGTATCTAGTATCTAGGAAAGATACATTTGTAGTACTCTCCTGCTAAATAAAACAAAACAAAACAAAACCTGCATATTACTCCTACAAATAAGTAATGTCTTTTCTGAAGAAGAGGAAAGCAAGTGATGAAAATTACTTAATTGAGCTTTTAAGTATCCCTTTTAAGGTAGAGCAACATTGTAGTTCCCAAGGACAGGTCTGTAGTTCCCTGCCCAGTGTTTCTTACTTCTTTCTGTTATTAGCATTTACCCACTTCCCTTAATGACAGTCCTCACTACAGAGTAAAAAGGACAGTTGTTGAACTGTCAGTCAACCACTTCTGCCTCCTTTGAGTTCATCTCAAAATATTTAGAAGGAATTAAAACTGTGAGTGCTACTTTTAGTCAGTGTTTGAAAAAATCTAAAAAGGGCTATTTTTAGTTATATTTGAATTTAATTTTCTTACATATCTCCATTATCTCCCATTTCTAAAGATACTAGTGGCTTCCATATTACAATAATTGCATTATTACTCTGGTTGAAAATCTAGACTTCAGTGTCTATTATTAGGGTTTAATATAAAGGGCAAAATGCAGAGATGAATGAAAATAATTCAGCTAATTGGATGGGATAAACAGGCATACAGAAGATAAACAGATGCCTGTCCTGAATTTCCCAGCATGATATTTAGCCAATCTCTGATCCTCTTGCAATTTGCCAAGGTAGACAGGAGCCTTAGTTATTAACTGATGTTGTCACCTAGTTACCATTACCACTGGTACCACCTAGTTACCAGTTCATTCTATCACTACCTCAGGTATAAATAGATCGCTGTCTTTCTTTCCAACAGTAACTACAGAGACAAGCTTTTCTCTGTACTATTCAGATTCTGAAGTTCTTTCTGTCCCAAATAACCGAATACTTTTATTAACAGCTACAGCACATAAGCTTCCATTGTGTTACTGGAGAATGAGGTTGCTTACTAAAGAATGAGGAGGAAAAATACTTTGCTATCCTCCTTGAGATCAATTATTTCATCCCCAGTTTCTCGCTCTATGCATACAATGATTAAGAAGCATATCCTGTTTTTTTTTTTTCTTGGCAACTCTAACAGTTTCCCTGCTACTGAGAAGTGTTGATTCTATATGCCTTTTAATGGTATACACTGATGCAAAGTTAACACGTACATAATTATACATACAATTTTTACTTATTTCCTCATGTATAGTAGTGACAATATATTTTTGTTGTAGAATTATGAAATATCCTGATTTATATAGTTCAGGCCAAAGTGAAATGTTATGAGAGGTATTTACATTTGCCATTTTTATGATTTTCATAAATCAGTGAAACCTTGTAAAGGTGTTTATTGTCATCTTTACATGGCAAAGGTATGGTGGGAAATTATTCACCCATAGAAGATGAAATTATGAAACCAGTGAGTTACACTTGGCCTATTGTCTTCCATTGAAAATTCTGAATTAAAATGTGGAAACATGGAATCAAGAAGCATAGAAATGTAAGAAACTTTAAAGGCCATTGAGTCCAGACTCATCCCCCGGCAGGAACTCCTTTAACCATACGCCTGGCAAGAATCTTCAGGTGCTCAATAAAGGAATGGTGAATGAACAAAAGAAAGAAAGCATCTAGGTTCATCTTGAACATTTCTAGGAATTCCTTTCTGAAGGCAGCCCACTCTATTTTGAATAGTTCCAACATTTCGAGTGTTCTTTTCTAAACTACTTGATGGCATTTATTACTTCATTTATTAGTAATATCACCTTGATATTCTTCAATCTATAGAAAGGGATACCCCACTTGAAAGAAATATCAGGGCCACTATGAGAAACTTTATCACCCTTGGAATTTTTTTTTTTTTTTGCGGTACGCGGGCCTCTCACTGTTGTGGCCTCTCCCGTTGCGGAGCACAGGCTCCGGACGCGCAGGCTCAGCGACCATGGCTCACGGGCCCAGCCGCTCCGCGGCATGTGGGATCTTCCCAGACCGGGGCACGAACCCGTGTCCCCTGCATCGGCAGGCGGACGCTCAACCACTGCGCCACCAGGGAAGCCCCACCCTTGGGATTTTTTAAGGGGAAAAGTTATCCATAAGGAAGATCTAGGAAAAGCCATCTTATTGGCAGTGGGTTATTAATATGCCATATTGTTTTAATATGCTGAGTTATCTTGTCCAAATAATGAATATAAAAATTAATGTAGTATAATGTAAATTCAAGTATAGGGAAAGTTTAACAAAATCATCTGAAGACTAGAATGGTACTAGGAATAAAAATCTGTAAATTTATTCTGCAGTTCAGTACAAGTGGCTAAAAGGTATTAGTGATAATCTGTTAATTCAGGATGGCTCCTATCAGTTTACTTCCAGATAGCCTACATTTTCACAAGTGAGAAAAAGCAGGCACATTGTCATGATATCTCTTAAACCTAGTCTCTTCCCCTTCCCTCCTCCTTGTTCTGACTCTGAAAACTAACTCCTCTAGGATAAACCCTGATAACATTAAATCTGGAGCTGCCATCGGGGCTGTTTCAGTAGATTACCAGGATGAGCCTCCTGTCCCTATGTCTGGGACTGAGACTGGTGCTGGCTCTCTGCAGAAGTGCTCATCAATCTTCCCTTGCTTTTGGGATCTGGTTTTTGAGACATGGTCTAGTTGTTAGCTTGTATATTCTAGTAAGAGTCAACTAGAACAGTTTTGTCCTAAAATGCACTGACAAAAGTAGAGAAAGTGGAAACAAAAACACTGTAGCTCCGTAGCTCTGCCAATTTTAACCTCATTCAGCCTCAGTTTCCTTAAGTGGAAAATTAGTGCTTAGATGCTACTGAGGACCAGACCTCCAGCTCTAACCTCTAGCTTTAGGAAAATGTCAGTATCTTTCACAGTGCATAGAATGCTTGTTGGGAATTGTAATAAAATCTGTGACCCTATGTAAGAGAGTGAATTGCTTCCCTAGGATGATTTCTTCATAAGACAGAAAGTCAAAATGCAACAGTGACAGGAGTGCCTACATTTCCCCCTAAAATTCTGCTTTTGTTTTGTTACAGGGGGTTAAAACAAAGTCAAGCTTGGATTCCAGCTCTGTGTATTGCAGGAAGTAGATCAGGTTTTATCCCCAAAATATAGAAAAAATGACATATTAACATTCATATATTTTAAGTCAAATTTATTAAGATATACTTGGTATATAATTAAATTCACACTTTTTTTGATGAGCTCTAACAAATGTATATGGTCATTTAACCACCACCACAGTCAAGATACAGAACATTTCCAGGTCTGAAGAACTACCCCGGTCACCCTTTGCAGTCAGTTCCCTCTCCCCCCCGCAAACCCTGGGTAACTTCTGACCTATTTTTACTTAGCCCCTATAGTTTTTGCCTTTTACAGAATGCTCACACTCAGATTAAAAAAATACTTATAGTAAATACTTAGGGGTAAAAAGTTAAGACATCAACAAGCACTGATGGAAGAAGTAATTTCAAAGTTACTTGACTGCTGTGAAAGTTTCAGTTCATAGTTTCTGATTTGAACACTAACATTTTTTCTTCTACACCAGGTGTATCTTGTTCAAACATTCACTGTTTCTCAGTATTAGGTCCTATGTGATGAACAATAAGATGGAAGCTGCCATCATAATTAAAACAATACAGTTTGGCTTAGGAATAGACAAAGGTATCAATGGAATAGAATAAAGAGGCCAGATACAGATCCACGCATATGTGGGAACTCAATATAAGGCAAAGGTAGCATTTTGTTTCTCTGAGAAAAAGATCAGTTATTTAAGTGGTCAGTTTGGCAAAACCAGCTCTTCTTCTGGAAGGGAATAAAATTACCTCATATCACACATGAAAATAATTCCAAATAGATTGAAAAACTTAAATGTAAATAATGCTATTAAAACATTAGAAATTAATTTAAGAGAAGAATTGCAGTAGAGAAGATATTCCTAGGAAAAATAGAAAACCTGAAAAACACAGACATATTTGAGTGGCCAAAGATGATTTAAACTAGGTAAAAAAATAAAGATTGATTTATGACAATGAGTTAATATCTTTCATGTATAAAAATTGTCTGCAAACTGACAAGAAAAAATAATCAGCAGATAAGAATAGCATTATAGCAGTAAATTTATAACCCCAATAGCTGGTAAGTAAGATGTTCATCCTCATTACTAGTCAAAATAAAAATTAAAATGACAAAATATAATTAATATCTTTCATTAGATTGGCAAATTTTAAGGCAGAGTAATACCCAGTGCTTTTGAGGATGTAGGGAAATAGATATTCTAAAATACTGGAGTGGGTGCAAATTATTTCTATTATTCTGAAAAGAAGTGGCAAGATTGAAATTTTCCTACCATTTTGGGATTCTGTCCTATTGGATTAAAAGTACCAGTACTCATAAAATTATATACAAGCCTATTTAAAAATTTTTTAATTGAAATATAGTTGGCATACAGTATTATGTTAGCTTCAGGTATACCACATAATGATTTGATGTTTGTGTAATTATGAAATAATCATGATAAGCCTAGTAACCATCTGTGCCTATACAAAGTTATTATGATATTATTAACCATATTCCGAATGCTGCATATTACATCCCCATGACTTATTTATTTTATAACTGGAGATTTGTACTTCTTAATTCCCATCACTTATTTTGTGCCCCCTTACACCCCCAGCAACCGCTCATCTGTTCTTTATCTATGAGCCTGTTTTTAGTTTGGTTTGTTTATTTTGTTTTTTAGATTCCACAAATAAGTGCAGTCATACAGTATTTGTCTCTTTCTATCTGATTTATTTCACTTAGCATAAGACCCTCTAGATCCATCCATGTTGTTGCAAATGGCAAGATTTCTTTTATTAAATAACTGAGTAATATTCCAGTCTGTGTGTACATATATATGTACCACATGTATACATATATACACACCACATCTTCTTTGTCTATTGATGGACACTTAGGTTGCTTTCCATGTCTTGGCTGTTATACATAATGCTTCAATGAACATTGGTGTGCATATATATTTTTGATTAGTGTTTTTATTTTTTTTAGGTAAGTACTCCAAAGTGAAATTACTGGATCATATGGAAATTCTACATTTAATTTTTTGAGGAACCTCCATATTGTTTTCCATAGTGGCTGCACCAATTTACAATCTCACTCACAGTGCACCAGAGTTCCCTTTTCTCCACACCCTTGCCAACACTTTTTATTTGTTGTCTTTTTTGATGATAGCCATTCTGTCAGGTGTGAGGTAATACCTCATTGTGGTTTTGATTTGCATTTCCCTGATGACCAGTGACATTAAGCATCTTTTCATATAACTGCTGGCCATCTGTATGTCTTCTTTGGAAAAATGTCTGTTCAGTCCTCTCCCCATTTTTTAATGGAGTTCTTTGTTTTTTTGATGTTGAATTATATGAGTTCTTTGTATATTTTGGATATTAACCCCTTATCATATGTCATTTGCAAATATCTTCTCCCATTCTGTAGGCTACCTTTTCATTTTGTTGATAGTTTCTTTTACTGTGCAAAAGCTTTTAAGTTTGATGCCCCATTTGTTTATTTTTGTTTATTTTTTACTATGTTGTTTATTTTTTACTATGTTGCCATTGTCTGAGGAGACAGATCCAAAAAATATTACTAAGACTAATGTCAAAGAGTGCATTGCTTGAGTTTTATGGTGTCAGGTCTTAAATTTAAGTCTTTAGTCCATTTTGAGTTTATTTTTGTATATGGTGTGAGCAAGTAGTCAGGTATGATTCTTTTGCATGTAGCCATCCAGCTTTCCCAACACTATTTATTGAAAGGGCTGTCTTTTCCCCATTGTATATTGTTGCCTGCTTTTTCATAGATTAATTGACCATATAAGTGTGGGTTTATTTATGGGCTCTCTATTCTGTTTGTTGATCTGTGTGTCTGTTTTTGTGCAAGTACCATACTGTTTTGATTACTGTAGCTCTGTAGGACAGTTTGAAATAGGGGTGTGTGATACCTACTCCTTTGTTCTTTTTTCTAAAGATTGCTTTGGCAAGTCAGTGACTTTTGTGTTTCCATTACAAATATTAGAATTATTCTAGTTCTGTGAACAATACCTTTGATATTTTGATAGAGGTTGCATTTAATCTGTAGATTGCCTTGGGTAGTATGGTCATTTTAACAATATTAATTCTTCCAGTCCATGAGCACAGTATATCTTTCCATTTGTTTGTGTAGTCTTCCATTACCTTAATCAACGTCTTACAGTTTTTAGAGCACAAGTTTTTTACCACTTTGGTTAGATTTATTCCTAGGCATTTTATTCTTATTGATGACATTGTAAATGGCATTGTTCTCTTAATTTCTCTTTTTGATTGTTATTAGTGTATAGAAGTGCAACAGTTCTGTATATTAATGTTGTACCCTGCAACTTTAATGAATTCAGTTATTAATTCTAATAGTTTTGTGATAGTATCTTTAGGATTTTCTCTATAGAGTATGTCATCTGCAAACAGTGGTAGTTTTACTTCTTCCTATCCAATTGGGCTTACTCTCATTTCTTGTTCTTGTCTGATTGCTGTAGCTAAGACTTTCAAAACTATGTTGGATAAAAGTGGTGAGAGTGGACATCCTTGTCTTGTTTTTGATCTTAGAGGAAATGCTTTCAGCTTTTCACCATTGCATATGATGTTGGCTGTGGGTTTGTCATATATGACCTTTATAATGTTGATATATGTTCCTTCTATACCCACTTTGTTGAGAGTTTTTATCATAAATGGATGTTGAGTTTTGTCAAAAGCTTTTTTTGCTTCTGTTGAGATGATCATATGGTTTTTATTCTTCAACTTGTTAGTGTGTTGTATCATGTTGACTGATTTGCAGATAAATCCCACTTGATCATGGTGTATAATCCTTTTAATGTATTGTTGAATTTGGTTTGCTAATATTTTGTTGAGGAATTTTGCATCTATGTTCATCAGGGATATTGACCTATAATGTGTGTGTGTGTCTGTGTGTGTGTGTGTGTGTCTTTGCCTGGTTTTGGTATGAGGGTGATGCTGGCCTCATAGAATGTACCTTCCTCTGCAATTTTTTGAATAGTTTGAGAAGGATAGGTGTTAACTCTTCTTTAAATGTTTCATAGAATTCACCTGTGAAGCTGTCTGATCCTGGACTTTTGTTTATTGTAAGGTCTTTTGTTACTGATTCAATTTCATTACTGATAATTGGTCTGTTCATATTTTCTATTTATTCCTGATTCAGTATTGGGAGATGGACATTTCTAGAAATTTATCCATTTTTTTTCTAAGTTGTCCATTTTATTGGCATATAATTGTTCATAGTAATCTTATGATCCTTTGTATTTCTGTGATTTGGTTGTAATTTCTCTTTCATTTCTGAATTTATTTATTTGCACCCTCTCTCTTTTTTTCTTGATGAGTGTGGCTAAAGGTTTAATTTTGTTTATTTTTTTCAAAGAACCAGCTCTTAGTTTCATTGATTTTTTTTTTTCTATCACTTTATTTTTTTATAAATTTATTTATTTTTGGCTGTATTGGATCTTTGTTGCTGTGCATGGGCTTCCTCTAGTTGAGGTGAGCGGAAGCTACTCTTCATTGTGGTGCGCGGGCTTCTCATTGCGGTGGCTTCTCTTGTTGCAGTGCACGGGCTCTAGGTGCACAGGCTTCAGTAGTTGTGACATGCGGGCTCAGTAGTTGTGGCTCATGGGCTCTAGAGCGCAGGCTCAGTAGTTGTGGCACACGGGCTTAGTTGCTCCATGGCATGTGGGATCTTCCTGGACCAGGGATCGAACCTGTGTCCCCTGCATTGGCAGGCTGATTCTCAACCAGGGAAGCCCTTCTATTGCTTTTTTAGTCTCTATTTCATTTATTTCTTCTCTGATCTTTATGATTTCTTTCCTCCTACTAACTTTGGTTTATATTTGATCTTCTTTTTCTAGTTCCTTTAGATATATGATTAGATCATTTCTTTGAGATTTTTCTTGTTTCCTGAAGTAGGCTGGTCAGTTGCTATAAACTTCCCTCTTAGAACTGCTTTTGCTGTGTCCCATAGATTTTGGAACACTGTGTTTCCATTTTGATTTGTCTCCAGGTTTTTAAAAACTTTTTCGTTGATGTCTTTGTTGACCCATTGGTTGTTTAGTAGCATGGTGTTTAGATTCCGTGTGTTTGTGGGTTTTGCAATTTTTTTCTCATTGTTGATTTCTAGTCTCAGTGTTGGGGTTGGAAAAGATGTTTGATATGATTTCAGTCTTCTTACATTTTTTGAAAGTTGTTTTGTGGCCTAGCGTGTGATGATCCTAGAGAATATTCCATGTGCACTTGAAAAGAATACATATTCTGCCAATTTTGGATGAAATGTTCTGTATACGTATTTATTAATTCTGTCTGGCTAATGTGTCATTTAAGGCCACTGTTTTCTTATTGATTGTCTATCTGAATGATTGGTCCATTGATGTAAGTGAGATGTTATGGTCCATTGATATAAGTGAGGTGTTAAAGTCCCCTACTCTTACTGTATTACTGTCAGTTTTTCCCTTTATATTTGTTAATATTTGATTTAGGTATTTAGATGCTCCTATTTGGATACATATATATTTACAATTGTTATCACTTCTTGTTGGATTGATCCCTTCATCATTATGTAATGTCCTTCTTTGTCTCTTTCTATAGTCTTTGTTTTAAAGTCTATTCTGTCTAACATAAATTTTGCTACCCCAGCTTTCTTTTGATTTCTGTTTGCATGGAATACCTTTTCCCATCCCCTCATTTTCAGTCTGTATGTATCTGTACATCTGAAGTGAGTCTCTTGTAGGCAGCATATATTTGGATCTTTTTTTGTATCCATTCTGCCACTTCAGGTTTTTTGATTGGAGCAGTTAGTCCATTTATACTTAATATAATTATTAATATTTATGTACTTATTGCCATTTTGTTAATTGTTTTCAGGTTATTGTTATAGTTATTTTTGGTTCTGTTCTCTCTTTCCTTGTGATTTGATGGCTATTTTTAATGTTATGTTTGGATTCATTTCTCTTTTGTGTGTGTATATCTATTAGGTTTTGGTTACTATGAAGTTCATATATAACTGTATGTATATTAGCATATATATAACATATATGTATTAAAACAGTCATATACATGTTTAAGTTGATTATCTCTTAATGAACACATTCTAACCACTCTATATTTTTACTCCTCCACCCTGGCAAGTTTAGTGTTTTTGACATCATATTTTTTTGTGTGGTATGCGGGCCTCTCACTGCTGTGGCCTCTCCCGTTGCGGAGCACAGGCTCCGGACGCACAGGCCCAGCAGCCATGGCTCACGGGCCCAGCCGCTCTGTGGCATGTGGGATCCTCCCGGACCGGGGCACGAACCCATGTCCCCTGCATTGGCAGGCAGACTCTCAACCACTGCACTACCAGGGAAACCCCTGACATCATATTTTATACATATCTTTGATTTGCTTATCCATTAACTCTTACGGTGGATATAAATGACTTTACTCTTTTTGTCTTTTATACTAGCTTTGTAAATGGTTGATCTGCTACGTTTATTGTATGTTTTCTTTTACCAGTGAGATTTTTCCTTTCATAATTTCCATATTTCTAGTTGTGTGCTTTTCTTTTCTGCTTAGAGAAGTTCGTTTAGGGCTGGTTTAGGGCTCTGAACTCTTTTATTTTTTGCTTGTCTCTAAAACTGTTTACCTCCCCTTTAAATCTGAATGATAACCTTGCTCAGTAAAGTATTCTTGGTTGTAGGTTTTTCCCTTTCATCAGTTTTATTATACCGGGCCACTCCCTTCTGGCTTGTGGAGTTTCTGCTGAAAAGTCAGCTCTTTGTTTTACAGGAGTTTCTTTCCCTTGTACATAACTAGTTGCTTTTCTCTTGTGCTTTTTTTTTTTTTTTTTTTAATTCTATGTTATGGTACACCGGCCTCTCACTGTTGTGGCCTCTCCCATTGTGGAGCTCAGGCTCCGGACGCGCAGGCTCAGCGGCCATGGCTCACAGGCCCAGCAGCTCCGCGGCATGTGGGATCTTCCCAGACCGGGGCACGAACCCGTGTCCCCTGCATCGGCAGGCGGACTCTCAACCACTGCGCCACCAGGGAAGCCCTATCTTTAATTTTTGCCATTTTAATTGTAATGAGTCTTGTTGTGGACCTCTTTGAGTTCATCTTATTTGGGACTCTCTGCTTCCTGGACTTGGATGTCTGTTTCCTTCCCCAGGTTAGGGAAGTTTTCAGTTATTATTACTTCAAATAAGTTCTCTGCCCCTTTCTCTCTCTTTTGTCCTTCTGGGATCCCTAAAATGTGAATGTTAGCATGCTTGATGTTGTCCCAGAGAACTCTTAAGCTATCCTCATTTCTTAAAATTCTACTTTTCTTTATTCTGTTCAGCTTGGGTGATTTCCACTACTATATCTTCCAGCTTACTGATCCATTCCTCTGAATTACCTAATCTACTGTTGATTGTTGTGAGTGTACTTTTAATTTCAGTTATTGTATTCTGTAGTTCTGTTTGGTTTTTCTTTATATTTTCTAACTCTTTGTTGAAATTCTGTGTTTATTCATTGTTCTCCCAAGTTTGTTGAGAATGTTTATGATTGTACCTTGAATTCTTTATTGGGCAGATTGCTCATTTCCACTTCATTTAGTTCTTTTTCTGAAGTTTTGTTTTGTTCTATCATTGAGAATGTATTCTTCTGTGTCCTTATTTTGCCCAATTTTCTGTGTTTATTTCTATGTGTTAGGTAGGTCAGTTATGTTTCTCAACCTAGGAGAAGCAGCCTTATGTAGGAGATGAACTGTGGGGCCCAGCAGCACACTCCCCTCTGGTTGCCAGAGTGATATGTTTTAGGGGTGCCCCCTATGTGGGTTGCATGTGCCCTTTTGTTGTGGTAGGGCTGACTACTGTGGGCAAACTGGTAGGTGGGGCTGGCCCCAGCCTGGTTGGCTGTGAAGCTGCACCTTGTGCAGTACTGTGAGCCTATCAGAGGACAGGATAGACTTCTCATGTTGTTGGCTGCATGGCCTAGAGAGTTGGGGTGGGGGCACAGATTTTCTGTTGGCCTGATGGAGGGTGGGGCTAGGTCCCCACTCAGTTGTCTGTGCAATCTGGGGAAGAAGCTCAGGGCTGGTACTGGCCCACTGGTGAGCAGGCCTGGGTCCCAGGAGCTAATAGGCTAGAGGGAGGATTCCAAAACAGCATTTGCTAGCGTTAGTGTGATCACAGTAGAATGAGCTCTACAAATGGCTGCTGCAAGCATCTCTGTCCTCAGGGGGAGTCCCAGTTGCTTTCTGCCTCTCTGGGAAGCTCTCCAAGATCAGCAGGTTGGCCTGACCAAGGCTCCTTTCAAACTATTGTCTTTGCACTGGAACTTGGAACATGTGAGATTTTGCATGTGCCCTTTAAGAGCAGAATGTGTTTCCTATAGATTTCTGGTTCTCTCAAGCCCCTCTTTGTTTTCAAGGCAGACATTCTGAGGGCTCATCTTCCTGGTGCAGGACCCCTGAGCTGGAGAACCCAATGTAGAACTTGGATCCCTGACTTCTTGGGAAGGACCTCTACAATTATGATATTACTCCCTTCTGTGGCTTGCCAACCTGGGGGCGTGTGAGTCTTAACTATACTGTTTCTCCTACTCTCCTACCCATTTCATTGTGGTTCCTCTTTATGTCTTTAGTTGTGGAAAATGTTTCCTGCTAGTCTTCAGGTTGTTCTCTTAGATAGTTGCTCTGTAAGAGTTTTAATTTTTGTGTGTCCCTAGGAAGAGGTGAGTTCAGGGTCTTTGTACTTTGCCATCTTGGCCACCACCCCCACAAGACTATATTCAAAGATATTTACTGAATTATTGATTAAGGAGAGAAAAGCTGAAGTTCTTAAAAGAGTAAAACAGTTGAATAAATTATGACATATCTGCATTTTGAAATATCATGTAGTTCTTAAAACAATTTAATTATATTTATTGGTTGACTCAGATGGGTATCTGTTTTTTTTTTTTTTTGAGAAAGCATATCACACAATAATGTGTATAGTGTGATCCCACTTTTGTAAAACAGGATCATGTGTTTTAGAACAAATACATATTCATATATTTATATGTATGAACATAGAGAAAATTGTGCAGTTATGCATACCAGAATGTCAGGCTATTAACCCAAGAGTGTCAGAGTGGAAGAGATTATTATTTTTAGAAAATATATTTTTAGATTATTGCATCATTATAATGAACATATATAAATTTTGCAATTAATCAACAAATAAATGGGAAAATAAAAAGATTGAGCAAGGCTTCCAGGTGAACAGGGGCCAGATGCAATAAACAGACTGTCACATATACCGAGAAACTTGCTACTCTGTGCTCAAGAGACCAAGACAACCTTATGATGGGAGCCAGAGATGTGAAGACACATACAATCTGAAGCCACAATTACAGACAGAAATCTGGGCTGGGGCTTGGGCATCAATATTTGTAAGTTAAATTTATTCATGATTAGTAGTTATTTTTCTAATTAAAAAAATTCATTGCCATGGTACTTGGTAACTGATCTGCAAATTTTAAAATGCGTTGTTTTTAAAGAAAATCTTAAATATAGCAAATATTAAACATTGGGACTCTGAGTCAAAAGGGCTTTTTGTTATGCCCATCTGTTTTAATAGTAGAGGGAGTAAATAGCAGAGGCATCAGAGCACGCCTTTAGAAGGCAGACTTCCTGGATTCAGAACCGAGCTTGGTCTCTTCTAGATCTGTGATCTTGGGCAAATTACCGAACCTCTCTGTGCTTCAGTTCCTGTGTCTGGAAAATGGGCATAATAATTGTGCCCACCTTAATGGGTTGTTTTAAGAATTATATGAGTTATTATCTGTAAAACACTTAATGACAAACAGAAAATGCTGTGCATGTGTTTAAATAAATGAATAGTAAAAATCTTATTTAATTTTCTGACCATTCTGTACCATTTTCTAAACAATCTTTTGGGAATTTATTCTGGATTCTCTTCAGGATCTTCAAACTACAGATTCTCTGATAATATAATTCCACATCATGATTCTGGTTAGACCCTTCAGACAATGAACAATATCAACCATTTTGTGAGCTTCCTAGGGCTAAGGAACTGTTATCACTAATCTAAGTATATCTGTACTAAGGATAGGACAAGCTGCAGAGCATTCAGTTCACTGTTATGAACCAAACTGAACTGCATAGTCAAACCGTCCTGGTCACAGTAAATTAAGTCCTGCTATCTAACCATAAGCAAGTGTCTGTTCTTGTTTACTCTAGGGTCAGTGTTAGGTTCCAATGCACTCAGTTTCATAAAATTAAAGTCTGTACTTGCAGGCCTCTCTCCAATAACCATATACATATTATATGGGTAAGTTGATAATCAATATGTTTTCTGAGCATGAGATTTAAAATAGGGAACTCTTGAAATCACTGAAGAGTAGATGATGTGGTAAAAATTATTATGGGTAGTTTACCTTATGGTGTGTTTGGCCTGTTGGCCTTAAAGAGAATGCACTTATTGAGAATGCAGTTATTGAGTTTAAAGCCTTTGAAATTTGTAATTTACAACACATTTTGGAAAGGAAGTAGGAACCATGAGATGCTGATTTTGTACTCTCAGAGTGCTTGCTGCAACATGATTTTTTACGGGAAAAACCCTGTTTCAATATTTCTGGCATGTAATAATGTGCAGAAGGGTATTACAGCACCCTTGCCACATTGTCTGGGTTGAAATTATTTTTAGATAGAGGGAATAGCCACAACCATTTTCTACAGCTCTGTTGTTTGGATTTACTCTGTGTATTATATGTAGTCCTAATTATATTTTAAATGTTTCTAAAGAGCTACAAAATCCCTCTTCTGCACAGAGGTTTACTTTGGCAGTATGTAATTGTTTTTATTATATGTTATCCTCTGTTTGGCCTTACTGTAAGCTAAAACAGACAAAAGATGTCCAGGAAAAATTAAGCCAGTTTTCAAATCTGGACATGGAAGAGTCCCCAGGAGAGGATTTGCAATGGAACTAACTGAGACTAAGGATCCTCTTTAATTTGCTGTCCTGTCAAGGTTCTGCCACATCCATTATTATGAAGTGTAAATGTTTTACATATCAAATTTACCTCTCTCAGACCCCTGCAGAATTATCCTTTTCTTCAATTCCCAGGCTAACCTGACTTTGGATAACTGAACTCCAACATGTTATGAAATGTTTATTTAGATATTCCAAAAGGAAACCAAGGACTGGATGTGGGGCATTCCGATACAGCATATATAGCCCTTGCTATGTTCAGACAAACCTGTGAGATAGGTAGAAGACGTGTTTTCCCCATTTTATACATGAGAAAACTAAAGGTCCCAAAGTCACAGTACTAGGTAGTGGCAAAGTCATGATTTGAATCCAGCTCTCCAGGTCCAATAATTCTCCATTTTCTTATCACCACAGTTTTGTTTTAGAAAGTTATATTAATACTGGGTCATCATGACTATAAACTGTATGAAATTTAAATATTAGGTCCATTTGGCCTATCTGAATCCCAAAGGCTGTTTTAATCGTGTGAATGAATATATTCCCACTGTGTGTGCAGTCATTTAGTCATTTATCTGCAAATTAAACAACAGAATAGTACAGCCTCTTCTGAACCAAAGTCTATACTGATCTTTGAAAATGTTCTACCTGGTAATGCTTCACTATTTCACATCACAGAAAATAAAGGACTGGTTTTTTTTTTCTTTGTGCTGGAATTTATACCACATCTACCACAATTTAGTTCATTATTTTAGTTTCTCTCTCTGTAAAATGGAAATAATAGTACCTACCTCATAAAGCTGTGATTATAAACAGAATAATTGTAAGTGCTAAAAACAGTGTCTAGACATTGTAAGAACTCAGTGAATATCCTCCTCCTCTTCTCACTCTTTTGCCCCCTTCCTCTTTGTTCTTGTTTCCTACCTCTTAAGGTAACATGTTAAAATCTTTACCTTTTCGTTTTTCTCTTCTCTTTCTCATAAAAATGTACTCTTTTAATTAATAATTTAATAATTAATATTATTTCTTTATTAAGTTGTGTAGGAACTTTCTAGTTCCTTTCTGGTACTCTAAAGTAGTATTTGTAGTATTAATATAATCCATACAATGCAGAAAGTGTTCTTGGCAGCAGGAAATGCTTCACACTCTGAGCCAGTCAACTCAGGTGTGCCCCCAACTTTTGCCAAGACCTAGAAGGTTACTGCTTCGGTTTCTTTATAGATTCAAGGATGCCCATTGAAAATTCTTCAATAAAGGAGGCCCACTCTAAAAATATGCCTTATATAAAGTACATCAGGGTGGTATACAAGATAGTGCAGTCAGGCAGTTTTGTTTATTCAAATGACAGTGGACTACGATGCTTTGGGAAGGAAGACTCAGAATAAATTTCTATTTACAAAATGGAACCTGATTCCTTTTGGTTATACTGGTCATTGATCATGATATTTTGTATAATATTTTCTTTTAAGAACCTTTGCCCAAGTTATTGCGATCATCATGCGTTCTCGACAATTATGATTTTCATGCAGTCAATGTTGTTAAAAACCAAGTTATAAAAATACAGATTGATTATTTCATAGAAAACCTTCAATTTGTGACTACAAGTTGAACAAGGCTTTTGAGAAATAATCAGTATATACCACTAGTAAATTGTTGTTCAAGTTATTTATTCTCTTAAATAGTAGATCACAGCCAAGAAATACATAACAGATTCCCAAAATTTAGAAAGGAGTTGGGATCCAGGCATTTTAATAATTTATTTGAAAGGTAGAAATTTCTTTTTTGAGTTATGGGAAAAAGTAGAGTTTCAATAGTTCCTCATACAGTACAAAGTTTCATCTTAAAAATTAACCTATATAGAGATTACAGTGTTTCTTGGAAGCAAGTCTTTAAATAACACCCACCATCAGGATCTGAAATACTTCAGCTTTTTCTTTTTCTATGTCAGTGGTTTTTTCAAAATTTAATCTTGCCCAAGATCATGTATAATTGATTACCGATAATATTACAATTCCCCCAAATGATCATCAAGTATAAAAGGTCATTTTAGTGTAAGAACTATCTGCTTGAAAGTTCTTTTGCCCCTATGATTTTGCAGTGCACAGAGCAAAGTGCTTGCTAGCATTTTGGAGCAGTATTATATGTCAATGATGTCTTAATAATGGGGTCAACAGAGAAGGAATTCATGGTAAGAAGTTAGCAACTCCCAAGCCATTTCAATAATGCAGAGATGGGTACAAACAAAGGAATCTTAACTTAGTATCTTTAGGTCATTACATCAATGTCACTGATACTCGGCACCTTCAGTCCATAACATGCTCCTTTCTCTGTCTTTAACATTGCTGGAGGCTTAACTCAAAAGTCACCCTCTTTGTAGAGCCTTCCCCAATAACTCATGGTGTCTCTTACCTCATCTGTTCCTTTGAACTGTGCACACATTTCAGTTACGAGTCCTTTTATTTCACATGTCTACCTAGTCCGCTGGGAACCTCATTGAATTCTTAAAGGAACCTCATTCATTGTTTTAACCTAGCATTTAGCCCTGTACCTGGCACACAATTGGTGTTTGGTAAGTGGTTCTAAAATGAAATAATTCCCATTCAAAAACAATATAATTATGTCATGTAGATCTTAGATTACTCCATTTCTACTACATATTAATTCTATAACAGACTACTTCATAGTCTACCAGAAAAAGGCATCCTGCACATGCATATTAACCAGTTTTTGACTTCTAAAACTGTGTTAGTGTATAATGATAGCAATATTTACTGAGACCGTACTATATTCCAGATACTCTTAAGAACACTGTACATGTATTGATCCTCTCCCAAATTTTAAGATATAATTTCTTAATTACAACGTCATTACCTCGCCCAAAGTTATGTGTTTGAGTGAGATTTAACACTAGGCAAGCTGTCTCCAGAGTCATTCTTCTTAACCATTAGTTAAACTGATTTCTAACAAAAATGCTACTGAAATGCTGCGTATTGGATGCTCCACCTAATGGATAACAGCAGCTTGTGAATGACTTTAAATTTCAAGGTAGTATTTCTTCTTGCTACCCCTTTTCCTGTCATAAATTCGCAGTAAAAAAAATAACAAAACATTGAGACTTGCCACTATTTAAGAAAAAATCCCACAAATCTATAGAATGGAACTATGTATTTATCATTCAAGAAATCTCACTATTATAATGTAAGTAAAAACATTACATAATTTATTTTTCTATTCTTTTTTTAATTTTTTTTTTGTGGTACGCGGGCTTCTCACTGTTGTGGCCTCTCCCGTTGCGGAGCACAGGCTCCGGACACACAGGCTCAGCGGCCATGGCTCACGGGCCCAGCCGCTCCACGGCGTGTGGGATCTTCCCGGACCGGGGCACGAACCCGTGTCCCCTGCATCGGCAGGCGGACTCTCAACCACTGCGCCACCAGGGAAGCCCCTATTTTTCTATTCTTTACAATTAACACAGATAATAAGAAACATATACGTAATATCATTTCTGATTGTGAAGAGTTTCCATATGCAATGTCCGTGAAGCTCTGCCCTACATTCCTGGGAGTTAGATGTTAACTCTTCCTATTTAAGGCAGAAGGTTATAGAGATTCAGAGAGGTTATTTAGAGATTTTCAACAACAGATGCATATTAGAATCACCTGTCTATCTTAAACAAACAAAAAAACCATGCTGACACCTGGAACTCCACTCATGGCAAATTAATCGGAATCTCCGGACTGGACCATGACAGCAGCATTGTGTAAGCACTCCCCAAGTGATTCTAATGTGCAGTCAGGCTGAGAACCACTGGGTTAAATGAATCACCCAAGACTCACAGCTGAGCCTTAAATCCTGGGATTCTGACTGTGCAGGCTGTGGTAGGCATGTTCACTTCCTCAAACACAAACAGCTTTGGGTTTCTTTTTTTAAGGATTACTGACACCCTTAATTACATTGCCACATGTGCAGTGGAAGATTCTTTGCTCATTCTTAAGTTTGGATGAGTAATATCAACTATTGATGGCCTAAACTTCTTCTGAAAATCTCATTTAAATTACAGAAAGATGAGGTGCCAAGGGGAGGTTTGTGGGAAATTTGACACACACACACACACACGCACCCCAAAATCTCAATCAGCCCCTAGAACTTGCCAACTAAATAGTCTAATGTAAAACAGTGTGCTTACTGGGTAGATGCCCCTTAAAGAGAGTTCTAGCCCCTCTTTCCAAAAGTTTGTAGACCTCTAACCCCAAATATATAAAATTCTGAAGTTTCCTCTCATAGTCTAACACTTTCTCTCAAGGTTTTGATGTTGGAATGTCTCTCTTAGGCATCTCCGCAGGCTGAAAAATTTTCAGGATGTGTGTGGGTTTTAAAGGTCTTGTGAGTTACTAAGTGTCTAATTCTGAACAATTCTGGTTGTGGCAGGTGTCACAATAGCACCTTCACACTCAACAACCAATGAGACTTGAAGTATGACTTGCTGCTGTTAATGTTAGGCTGTGGTGAATCTGGAATTGGGTCTGACAAGAGTGAGTCCTGGATATGGATAAGCTCAGTTGAAGCTATCCTCTGGCACAACTGTGTTTGCTCAGTTCCTAAGGCTGGACTTCAGCTTTCGCTATGACTAGCATGCCGGTTCTCCCCATATCTTGCAGTCTTAGCTGTATACCCACCACTTTGTTGGAGCTCTGCCTAGGATCACTCTCTTCTTTGCTGAACTTTCATAACCAGCCTAATGCTCACTGTGTAACTCTCAAGGTGGCTTACTCACTCCCTAAGTAGGTCTCCTCAGGTTCTGGTTAGCATCTTAACATAAACTAGATCACCACATGATTACCTGAAATATAGCCACTTCTGTAGTTAAACTCTATAGCTAATAGTCTTGTAGTTTTCCCTCCCTGTTCTGGTTATCTACTGGTGCATAATAAACTGCCCTTAAATTCTGTGGCTTAAAATAAATTGTAATTTTATCTTATTGTTCTTGGAGGTTAACCTGGGTTCAGCTTAGAGGTTCTCGCTTGGGCTTCTCATATGCATAATACAATAAGATGGCACATGGGGCTGGAGTCATCAAATGGGCCAGACATCCAAGAGGGCCTTCTCAAATGACCGGCAGTTGATGCTGGTTATTGACCTGGCACTCACCTGGGTCTAATGACCAGAGAAACTGCATGTGTCCTCTCCATGTGGCTGGTTTCCCCATGTCCCAAGAGTGAAAGTTCCAAGATACCCAGGTAGAAGCTGCAAGGCTTCTTAAAGTCTGGTTTGGAAATCCCAGAATGCCATTTCTGCCACACTCTATTGGTAAAGCCAGGTCAAAAAGCCATCCCAGATTAAAGGAGAAAGGGAACAGACCTCACCTCTTGATGTTAGGAGTGGCATGCACTTAAAGGGAGAGAAGGGATTAATGGAAACCATCAATGAATGTCTGTCACCCACTCACCATATCCCTTTTTTAATCCCTAAATCATCTCTCTTTAGAATGGTAGTATAGGCCAGTGATTCTGGAACTTTTTAATATCAGAGCCCCTTCACAGTCTTAAAATTATTGAGGCCCTTTTATCTGTATGAATTCTATCTATTGATATTTATTATGTTAGAAATTTAAATGGAGACATTTTAAGTATTAATTTATTTAAAAATAACAATGATAAACCTACTACTTGCTAACATAAATAACATTTTAATAAAAAATATATTTTGTAAAACAGAAACTTCTAGTGAGAGAGGAGTGGCATTGTTTTACATTTTTGCAAGTCTTTTTAATTAAAGACAGCTGGCTTCCTGTAGCTCATTCTACACTATGTTGTTTTGGTTTAAGTATATGAAGAAAATATGACCTTATAGAGGTATGTTGGAAAAGAGAGGAGTATTTTAATAACCTCTTCAGATAATTATGAATATTCTTCTTTAATCCTTTTTTATATGCAAGACCTGTGGAAATTTCTTTAGTGTTCATTCAAATGTGGAAACTGAATCCATGTCAACACATTTTTATACTATTATATTAAAATTCATTGGTCTCTCTTGCACTTTGAATAGATCTTTTGTCAATGTGTGATTTTGTAACATTAAGCATTGGTCATTTTAAAGCTATTGGTTCACTGATTTAAACAGATCATTCAAATATATTTTATTATACAATATTTAAAAATCAGCTTTGTAAATATCAACACCTATTGAATCAGAAGATAAATATTGGAAAGATATCTGGATTAAAGTTGTGGACACAAGGTTTTCAGTGTTCTGATTTTCTCTTGAAATCTTGAATTTCATCTTTCACAACAAATATTGTCAAGTTCCTTTCCTTTCACTGGCAGACTTCGTTCATTTTGAGAAAATGGCTGCCAAATACCCAAGTCCGAATAACTATACCTTGTCCTGTGAGCCATTCACTCAGCGCTTGATGATTAGAAAGGCAGATTCAGCCTGAAAGTCACACAATTTATGAGCACTCCTGGAGATAACCAGTGAACTCGAGTATGCAGCATAAGTACTTTATATACAATTCCCTGTATTCCCACAGAATATTGAAAAATGTGTACTCAAGAAGTAAGACTTAATAAAATTAATAATCTTTACTGCTTCACTCAATGCACTGTTAAGGGAAACTGGCTTTTCTAAATGCAAGAATGCCATGATGACTGATTTTGATGGGTATCATTGCCTTGATTTGCTGTGAGGCTGCAAACTGCTGTTTTATTCACATGGCTTTTGCACCAAGGCAAATCAACACAATGAAAAGACCGGTAACATCTTAAGATTATTATAAAAATAATTTTGACCTTGTATACCCCTGAAAGTGTCTCAGGGAATCCTCAGAAACCAACAATGTTTTGAGAACCACTGATCTAGTTCAAATCTGAAGGAGCCATATCTCTAATGTCACTAAAATAGAGCTGCCTATACTGATATGAGGGAAGCTACATCAAAAGTCTTAGCAGTGCTCTGTGGTTAAACAGAGAGGGTTAGACAGTTCCTGCATGGTATGGAATTGAAGCCAAGAATTTCCAAATGACATGGAAAGAATATGTGGGGTGGGGCATACAACGGGAAGAAGGAAGAATAGCCTTTCAGTATGCACCAGTGCCTGCCTCAGTATATTTGCTTCTATTATTTACCTCTCTTTTGAGAAATGAGAAAAAAACGCTCATTGTTTTTCTTTTGTCATTGTTCAGATTGAGATAGAAAGATGCACAGGCAGATTCTTTCGTTGTATTTTAGTGTAGTCTCGATAGAAAGGGCTCTGAACTAGGAATAATGTAGAGTTATTTCCAACTTAGCCACTCTTGCTTGGCTTGCCATAAATCACACCATTTCCAAGCCTCATTTCCTACTTTAAAAAATTAAGAGTTTGAGATAGAGGATTTCTTAGTTGCCTCCCAGCTCCAGGTATATCTATATATGATGTGCTGAAGCTGGTTTGAACAGGCTCATGAGAGTCAGTTATGCATATCTTCTCCCAGCTCTGTGTTTAGTGACATCAGTTGGTACCTTGAAATCTGCTATGGTGGGAACATTTGTACCATAGTAAGTGGCAAATGCTATAAATAGGGCCATATTTTTTTTTTAACCCAATTTACCAGTACAGCATAGTCTTATCTATTTAATACCCTGTGCTGTGGAGCACATCCATAATAACTGAGAACTTTCTATGGTGGTCAACTCATGGAACATCACAGCAGATCTTGTGATGGGTATGGGATTCACACAGCCTTCAACTTGACTCAGATGTACTTTCTTAATTATCATGTGTGGTTTAGCTAAACTAGTCTGTGTTCTTGTAATATACATTGTTGAAAGAAAAGAATAAAAAGTAATAGGGAAGTGAAAGTTCTATAAACATGTCAAAACTCCTTTTAAATTTTCCTTTTTATTTCTTCAGATTTATGACCAATTGATATGTTTCTTCCATTTAATAAAATTTAAAATTAAGTTCCTTTGTTCTGTCTGAAATAATAACTAACCTGCTGCTTCAATTCAGAATCTAGATGCAGAAATAAATAATGGAGTCAATAACTTAGAGTAACAGTCCCCGACATAAATCAGGTCTGTGCCTCTTACCAAGACTCCTAAATGTCTACCCTCTATGTCTTAAAAAACTTTTATTTGACCACGCAGATGTACAGGAAGAATAGAGAAAGAGCAGGAGAAAGTGGTGAAACAGGCAGAGAAGCAGCGTTAGTTTAATAAAATAAGAAAGTTTAGCTAGTTTTAAAAATCAGTGCCCTGTAGAACATATTTTGTCTTTTGGAAAAATACCTTCTCATATCCCATTCCTGTCATGCTCACCGTCTCGGTACCCAGTTGTCATAACGTCTCAGTGTGACATGGAAAAAATGTTCCAGTTTGCCTTTGGAAATGTGATTCAATCTTGCTGGCAGGGATTCCTTTGAAAGATCCTTGACCCATTCTCAGGATGCTCTCAGTTTGCCAGAAGCAAGCAACAGAAGGGATGGGGTTTCACAAAGAGAGAATTCAGGGGGCTTCGTGAGTGTAATTCCTCTTCAGGGCTGTCCTCACACTTCTGCCAAGACCCAGCAAGGTGCCTTCATGAGGGCACCTAGTCTTCGCTTTCAAACATATCCAATTACTCCGGCTCCAAGCTATGAAGTAGGGCTTCAGTAAGCATGAAGTGGTTCTTGGGAACCTCTAGAGAAGCAAACATTGACAGGTAATGTCACAGCTGCCTATCACTATCCAACAGGGTTGATCTCTGGGCATGCACAGTGTTGCTTTTAAGTCCTGCTGATTTGGATTCAATTTTTCCCTTTTAGCATTTTGCCTGAAATTTCTGTTTGACTTGGAACTCCCCAACCACCAAATTAAATGAAATGAGCATGATAAAAAAAAGTTCATTGAAATTTACCACAGCCATTTGAAGAAACTTCCAATAAAACCAGAAAGAGAGCCAATGGCCATCTGCCCAGTGACATAAAACAAAAAGCTGCCCACTAGGAGATGAAATTAAAACACTAAGGAAACCAGGGACAGGAAGAATCCAACTTTCTTCAGTTTCCACTTATCTAAAATTCAGGCCTTCCCAAGAGTTAGCAAAATCCATCTGGAAGAGTCCTCAATACACTTCCCAACAGAGAGGAACTTGCTTTTATTTTGCCAATAGCAGAGTATTAAACAAATACACATACTACAATCAAACCAGACCCCATAAACGAACACAAATGAGTGAAGAGTTGGGTCTTGTAAGCCACTCTGTCTCACACAGTGGTTGCCAAAGTGAGTAAAATTCAGTTTTTGGCACTCTGTGGCTCTGCTCCACATTAGTAGAGGAGATAATACATAGATAAGATGGGTGTAGTATGTGGTGAAAGATTTTTCTGTCAGAATAATGGTATATCCATTTTTGAAGTACATTTCCTTTTTCATAAAATGAGAAAGGATTGGCATGGCACCAGATGAGTTGGTTAAAAAAAGTAATCTCCTTAATAAAGGGAGTTACAGTATTAGAGGGTGAACTCACACTGGCTGTATCTCTATCACCTATTTAAAAAACCCATACACTGAATAAATTCTGGAGAGCTAATGTGCAGCAAACAAAACAAACAAAAAATAATCACCTTAAGGAATAAAATAAAAAACAAAAAGGTAACTCCAGTGAAAATGTAATCAAAACAGTTAAAACCACATCTAGTCGTTAGTGTTGTGTGCGTATGTGTATTCTCTCTCTTTATACATATGTATGTGTATATATATGTTTGTATGTATAAGTAAAGTGCTCTGCACGTAGTAAACACTCAGTAAACATTTGATGACAAATAACTTGCTGATAAATATATCATGTAGCCCTTACATTCTGCCTTTGTAAATATAATCAAAGACTGAACAATTCATTTCCACATGTCGAATTTTAGTCTCTGGTACATGTGTGCAATAAACCTTAGATATATGGCATTCCCTCTCTATATTCAATTTAATTATTGCATTAACATTTTCCTAATAGTTTTTCTTAGCTATTTGTGTTTTCCTTCTCTCTTGAACCACATTTTCAAAAGTAGGATATCCCAGGGCTCTGGTATCTGATGATAAAGCACATTCACTAAAGTTTTTGCAAACAGTACTCATAGTTATGTAACGTGTGCATGCTTTCTTAGATTTTTTGTGTGGAAGAAGTTCTTTCATCATTTGCATCCCTTTGGGATATCTCAAGACCCCAACATCTGGTTAGTGGTTTCTTGAAAAGACACACTTTTTCAGTACAAAATGTTCTTTTTCTTAAAATAACAATAACAACCTAATTTTCATGTTTTAGTAGCTTAAAAGATTGAATACAATTCATTTTTCCTTAATAAATAGCAGCTTGTATCATATCATACCTGAGTGTACCTGTTCTGAAATAACATGAAACTTTAGTTTAAAAATATATAGCAAGTAAAACATTTGGAAAGTTAATAGCAAAATATGAAAATGTTGGAATACTCAATAAAAGCTAAAGAAATGATTTGGAGGTAGGAGCATGGGTAACATAAAGCGCTTGTGTATGGAAGAGGTAGACTAGGTACAGGTTTAATGTTGATAAACTTGAATTTAAGCCTTAGTTTTATCACTTTGACATTGGATACATTTTTTTAACTCCCTCTGAGACTCAATTTTCTAATCTATAAAATTGGCAGGTTCATACCTTGGACTTTTCATAAATATCATTATTATTATTTTTTTAACAAACAGTGCTTTAAGGCTTACTCGATGCCTGGCACTCTTCTAAGAACTTTCCAAGTTGTGATTTATTTAATTTTCATGGCAGCCTTATGGAATAAGCACTTCTACTTCCTCTTTAAAGATAAGGAGACAAAGACATTTAAGCATGGTGATTTTCACCTAGAAACCCTCAGTCAGTGGGTTATTAATTGTATTGATGCTCACGTTTCTGGGCTCCATTGAATAGGGCTCTATCTTTGGGTGTATCTCCAACTTCAATGATTTTGCCTCCAGCTAACAACCGCATAATCAAACCAGATGTTACAATTGGGGAAGATACCCAATTCCATTAACGTTCTTGACAACATACCAAGAAGATGAAGAGAGTTATAGCAGTCCATAGTACCTTCTCTCTAAACTGGATTTTCCTTCCAGGTTTCTGAATTTCTGGTAGAACTGCACAGAAAGGTTTGATAACTTCTAAAAATTTGATGCCCATGGCGGCGACTAGAGCAGCCCGGCGGGGCCCGGCGACCTCGGCACGGCCTTCGCTTGGGTCCCGCGGCTCGGCCTGCTCCGGACTCGCTCCGGCCCGCCCCTGATGTGATTTTTTTAAATGACAATATCAAAGCTTACTTTGGATGGATGTACATACCCTCTAAGGGTTAATTTAGCAAACATATTAGTTCAGATTTACAAATATTAATCCTTGGGTCATCTTTTCTTCTATGAACTTCACTCATCTGTTTTTATATTCTTGACAAGACTGTGTAATTGAAAGCTTTGGACTTTGAATCAGGATTTTCAGGTTCATATCTTACCTCCACCATTACTTGTTATCTAATATTTGCTTTCACACATATGAGCTTCAGTTTTTTTACTGTGGAAACAGATGGAACAACACTTACATTGCAAGGTGTGTCCTTGCTTATATGGTCAGTGCTCAAAAATGTTACTTTCTTCCCTCACATCTTCCTACTTTCTTCCACTTCTCCGAAGACCAAAATACCTTAAAATAGTCCCATAGAGTAGCAATCTTTAAATTTCTTCTCCAGTGGGTTATTGTCTTTAGAAAGTCCCTAAATAAGACTTAGATAGATTCAATTTCAGTATCTGCAGGTGAAGTGTGGCCTGACTAGCACACAAAACAGATTCATCCAGATGAGATTATGACTAGGAGTCTGTAAATTTCTGGCTATGCTTATGCCAGTGTCATGAGGCATCTGGGAAGGAAATTCTGCCTGTTCACTTTTGAACAAGGCACCAAAAATTTTCCAGTATGTTTTTATTATATAGTTATTTTGGAATAAAAGACAAACAAAAGCTACATTTCAACATTAAAAAGATGTTGATATATACTCAGAATTTTTTGTGTATGCCAAGAGAAATAGAACATTCCCTTGCAAAAGTGTGTATTGAAATGAAATAGAACAAATGGTTCTTTATTTATTTATGTAAGGCGAGACACTGGGTATATTGCATCATTTAAGTTTCGTCCTTACACTTCATTACCTACTAAAAATGAGCCCTGCTTGTAAGTATTTGTATAATCAGTGATGAGCTGTGCTTTGAAATGGAGTGCTGCAGATTAAGCACTGGAAGAAAAAAAAAAAAAGGAAAATTGTACTTGATCTTTTGGAACATCAGAGAATAATTGCTTCGAAATAGGGAATTTCCTAAACTCCAAGTTCAAAAATCTTAGAAGTACTGTATTTCCCCAGTGTACTGACCCACAGATCACATGTTGATAGCTTGGAAATAACGTTTCCAGTTGTTATAACAGATTTTTTTTAATTTTGGAATTTAGGAAGAACCCAAAGTCAGATTTGAAGGCCTTTGTCCTTGGATTTTCTCCTTTTTCACTGGGATAAAATTCAAATTCCCTTTGGCTTAGCGCAAAATACCCACCACAGTTTGTCTGGGCCTACCCTTGCTTCTTACTACTTTCCCTTCTAAAACCCCTGCTCTGGCTGGAGTAGAATATACACTGCTCCCTCCCACCTGCCCCGAAATGAAGTATGTATCTTTGTGGCTTCTATGCCTTTGTAAGGGCTGTTTTACTAGCAATCCCTCTCTATTCCTCCCTAGACTTTCATTAAGTTTGAGTTTAACTTCTACCTTTCCCATGGAAATTTTCATCTCCCCTCTAAATTGCAGCTTTCTTTCCTGCAAAATAAACCCATAGAATTCACATAATGTGTATTGAAATTATTTCTTAAAACTTTGCTAAACTTTACCAGATACATAAATCCTATCATTCCAACCACATGGCATGCAGCTTGGGACAAGAAATATGAATTTGGGTTTTTTCGGTATGCTCGGCATGGTGGTATGAGAAACGTAGGAGCAGAACGGTAAGTGTGGAGGGGGAGCGTTACAGTGCCCCACCTCTTCAGGCTATATGGCGTGTAAGATTTGAGTTTTAGTTTCGGTGGAGCCTTACTACACTTCAGTGCTAGGCTTTATGCTTCAGTACAGTTAATCTGAGAGCTCTGTATTGGAATTTGTCACAAAGCCCCATCTAATTATAATGTGAAACTTAGGTTTCTTTTTTCCACAGTCTCTTGGGTTATATTTTCCTAGGGTACATCAAGGGGACAGGGTTATGACTGGGCAAAAGAAGGATTTAAGCATTTCTTATTCCCCTAGCTAAATACATCTGATACTACCCCCAGTTTCCACCAGAACTTCTAACAGGGAAGAATAGTTATTCCTAGACACTTTTGGGGAGTGAGTGTAGGATCATGTCAGGCTGGGAAATGCAAGGCAACTATTTGGCCTGTAGCCACGTGCTCCCCTTTTCTCTGATAGTCTTATTAAAAGAGAAAGATTGCATCTGGACTATTAGATGAAAGGCAATTTGGGACCTCAGGTAGTCCAAAAGTGACCACCACTAACCCATATAAGAATTTTGAGAGAATTAGAAAATGCCCTGGTCCTGCGCTAAGCACTGAGATTTAGGGAGCTAAAAGAGGACTGATTTCAGCATCCACTCACACCTGTGGCTAGATGCTCTTGGGCAGGACAGAGCCTGCATAACTACTTTGGTGACCTTGGGCCAGAATGTACAGAGCATGTAAATATATTGGTTTAATTTGTTTGTCTTTTTTTAAAGTATATTTCCTCATGAGAACTGCCATTGTGTAAAGTATAATTAAATATAAATATTATACTTTCTAATCTTATAATAATTTCCTGATAAATATACCTGATAAAATAGTCTGTAGCTTATATTACAGTCTATTGCAGTTGGCTCTTTTGGTCTCCTGTTTATTTACCACAACTATATTTGATCACTTTTAGGATGGAAATAACCTGATCTTAATCCTTTGAATAAAAAGAGTTTGGCAAACTTCTTTTATAAGCAAATGAAAAGGGTTTTGCAAGGCAGCATATATAAAGAAGAAACATTAATCCTAACCTGTCACTCTCTTAAATGGGAATTAAGGTCAGCATTCTGAGAACAGCCAACTGAAGTGATGCTAAGTTCAGAAATTCTTTGGAAGTGGAACCAAACAGCTGACTATCACTAGAGAAGAAGCCATTTCAAGAGTTGGATGCTAAACACTGGTGACATCTTTCCAAGTCACTTCTCTTTAACTGGGTCACCTGTCTTTTAAGAGAATAATGAGAGACCATAAAAAAAGAATCACTACCCTCATCTATTTAATTCTTTATTTATACTCCATTATAAGATAAAGTAAGTCAGATTTTTCCTGAAAGCCTAAGTTGTCCCCTAGGGGAAAGTAAGGCAGACTTACTTTAGAAAAATCTAGTAAGTCTTCAGTCCATCAGAAATTAGTTATGCACTAAAAAAGACATTCAAGAGAGCCTCTGGAGACTGTCATACAGAGTGAAGTAAGTCAGAAAGAGAAAAACAAATATCGTATATTAACACATACATGTGGAATCTAGAAAAATGTACAGATGAACCAACCGGTTTGCAAGGCAGAATTAGAGACACAGATGTAGAGAACAAAGGCATGGACATCAAGGGAGGAAAGCGGGGAGGGGAGGGTGGTGGCGATGGTGGTGGTGGTGGCGTGATGAATTGGGAGATTGGGATGACATATATACACTAATATGTATGAAATAGATAACTAATAAGAACCTGCTGTATAAAAAAATAAAATAAAATTCAAAACAAAATTTAAAAAATGAATAACATCAGCAAAGGCCAAAAAAAAAAAAAAAAAAGAGAGAGAGAGAGCCTCTGGAAAGAAAACCTTCTATAAGGGTAGAACATATCAAACTTTTTTTCCCCCAGACTCGAATTGCAAATGGTATCTTTTTAGAGAAGCATTGCTTCTAGGAATGATCTTTCATGGACATCATTTCACTCGTTAAATCTACATCTCATTTCATCTTCCAACATGACAAACATAATCGTACTCAGACACACCATCACTGCATCTGCTCTCCAACTCCCAGAGTGGTCAATTGTCTATTTTTCATGTTCCAGCATATTTCAAAACTCAACTTCTCTATCTTAAATATGATGTTATGACTTACAATACATTGGCAAAAAGATAGTTAGTGTTCCTTTAAAGTTTTGTATATTTTCTTCAGATTTCTCCAAATGCATTCTCCTTTGCACAAAGCTAAATCTGTTCAGTACTTGACTAAAAATAATGTTGAAGTTAATTCCCACTTAAGAGGGTAGGGAATTGAGATACTGAAAAGAACAGTTAGGAATTGGAAAAGGATTTACACTTTGTCAAAGAGCCCGTTTTTAGCACCTTATCACAGTAATAACATAAACTCTTTGTAAATTTAGTTTTGACAGCATTGGGATTATCACTTTTTTCTATCTGAGATAAACTTTTAGTCTGTATTCATCATCTGTATAACTATCTCAAACATTTTAGCATGACAATAAGCAAATTCACATTTTAATCACATTTGATAGTTTACAAAGCCTTCACGTTAATTTGGGTTATCCCTATGTTCAAGATGAGGATACTGAGGCAGAGAAATGTAGCTTTACCCTTGGTTCATGTAAATACATGGCGGAGTTCCGGTAGTCAAGCTCATGTCTTCTACTTGGTGCTTCTAGGTGCATATATAACGTATATAACACACAAACACAGGGAAAATACCTATCACATTCAGTGCTGGTGAGCTGCTAACCAAGAGGAAAGTATTTTTTGTTGTTTCTACCTTACTGAGGAGCAGATGAGGATCAGAGACTTGTGTTCTAGTCTTCAATATGTGATTGAATCTCTATGAGACCTTCTTTCCTCTGGGACATGGTCTTTAAAGACAGGGAATTTCAGGAAATGTCAGCCATGATCCTTTCCAGCCTGCACTTTATGTGAATGTCTGTTTGTGTTTTGTAAATATAGCCAAAGTTAAGTTATCTGATAAATAGTAGAGTTAAAATAAAATTAGCAGTTTCAGTCTCTGCCTTTTATTAGAATGCTGGATAAAAATTAGGTAAATCCATTTGGTTCTATGATATGATTGTAATTTTAGGAGAACCAGGAGAGTGGTCACATCCTAAGTAACCCCACAGCCTTTCCTAAAATCATTTTATTACATCCTCTAACTAAACATACACACACATACTTGCTCAAAAATTGTAGCAATTATTTGTATCAGTGGTTCTCAACTAGGCATGATCTTGACTTCCAGTAAACATTTGGCAACATCTGGAAACATTTTTGGTTGTCACAGTGGGGTTGCTATTGGCATCTAGTGGGTGGAGGCCAGTAATGCTGCTAAACATTCTATAATGCATAAGACACCCTGCCACACACTCACACACAACAAAACACTGTCCTAAATGTCAGTATGCTGAAGTTGAGGAACCCTATTTAAATTTATAAATAATGGAACAACAATCCTAACATCATAAACCAACTGACTTTTTTTTTATAGAAATTTCAGTTTGGGTCCATATGACACAAGTAAGATACATGTACTTTCAATTACGAAACCTTCACTTCAGCTTCTAATGCTCTGCAAGATCCCAAAAGTCAGTATTTAATTTAGTAAACAAGTGTCTTTTAGAAAATTGAAATAGCCGGAAGAGCAGTAAGTTGGGAATCACTCATTCATGCCTTTGTGTGAATTAATGCAACGAGAAGTAATTGTAGGGAAAAGCAGACCTGGGTGAATGCCATGGTAGAAGGGTTTAGGGAGCTGGAGGACAGTATGAGAATCTTGGGCACTCCTTAGGAGAAGGGAGATTCAGGAAGGATGATGGTGATCAGTTTGACTACTTTTCAAATTTCAATGACTAGCCCCACCATAAGCCACAAAGAGTTGCAGAACTCACATGTGTGAGTTTCAATTCTCTTCTCTTTTCTAATTCAGCTTCAAGTGGGAGATGTCAGTGATTTTTAAAATAGCCAATAATTAATTGAGGAGAATAAGAGTAAAGGAGCTGTTGATGAATTAATAGATTGGTTGACAAGTTATTATACTAACTGCTTTGGTTTAGGAGTCTCAATGATTCATAAATTGTATACTAGCTTCTTGTCTAGTCTGTGTAGTTTGACCTCAAAGCCTAATTTAAAACTATTAGATTTCCTACCTCATTCATGATTTAGTTTGCTTCTGTTTTTCCTTTAGTTTTTCCAATCTGAGTATTCTGTTACCTTTCCATTTTTGCTCTTAAAGGTGCTATGGAACACATACAGACAAAAACGCTATTGAGATAGCAAACTGCAAAGTTTATGCTCTGTTTATATTAATTGTCTCTTGTTGCCTAACAAAATGTGCCAACATTTAGTAGCTTAAAACAGCAAACATTTATCATCTCGCATAGCTTCTGAGAGTCAGGGATCTGGGGACAATTTAGCTGGGTGTTCCTGGCTCCAGGTCCTTTGTGAGGTTACAGTCAAGCTGTTGGCCGGGGCTACAATCTCTGAAGACCTGACTGAGCCTGGAGGACCCATTCTGAGCTCATTCACCTGGCTGCTGGCCAGAGGCTTCAGTTCCTCACCATGTGGCCTTCTCCATGAGGCTGCTTATGCCATGGCTTACCCCAGAGTGAGTGGTGAGAGGGAGAGAGAGAGAGAGAGAAAGAGAAGCCATAGTGTCTTTTAACTAGAGCGACCCATCATCTCTGCTGCCCTATTGTCTTAGTCACACAGACAACTCTGGTAGAATGCAGAAGGAGACTAAACAAGAATACGAATTCCAGGAAAAGCTGATTACCATACCGACGTTGTCTTTAAATTTAATAACCAGCGAGAATCCATCCTATTGAAATGTCGATATATAAAACACACAAATAAGCTCTATAATGGGTCACTTAAACTAATGACAGCAAGCTTTGTTGGAAAAAAAAAGTACTAAGAAGTTCTAAGAAGTACTACACTGAGTTTGTAGGACATATAGACAATGATCATAAAAGAACATATGTTAGGTTCTGCTAGTTTCTTTATTGTACAGAAACAGTTTTTGTGCTAATCAAGTCAGAAATATGTCTCTCCTGCCCTGAAATATCAACTTTTGGCTTTTTGGTGGTACAGTGAGTGTGATTCTGAGTGAGAGAAAGGATTGACTTCTAAACCCTGATTTTTCCATTTCCTGGCTGCACAATCAGAGCCAAGTTCTAATCTCAGATGCCTCATCTATGAAATAGACATAATAGCGCTCATCTCTAATGGATGTTTTCAGGACTAAATGCTATGATGTGAACAAACTATTCAGCACGTTGCCTCACACATAGCGAGGACATAATAAATAGTGTTTACGAACATCAGCTTCCAATTCAGTGCTGCTTTGAACATCATGACCATTAATACGTTGTAAAACTAAAAAACTGGTTGAGTCAATTCTTTTTGTAAAAATGAAATAAAATTGAACAGTATAGAAAATATCAAAATCTCCGAGGGTCAGAGACATGGGTTCCAGTTCTTACTGCGTCACTGGAGTAAATATTGTTTATAAAAACTGTTTCTTGTGTGCATGTGCGTGTGGTATTTGTTCCTTGCCCTGATTAAAACTATACCTTTTACTATGGGTCACAGTCAAAGACATGAAAGAGCCACACTACTCTAGCCTCACTTAATGACATGTGTGATTTCTCCTGAGGAGAACCAACCTTATTCTGTTCTAGTGATTGCGTCTCTCTGAACATTTTGGAAATTGGACTACTTTAATGCCTCTTTGCTAGAGAGTCTCTTCCTGTTTGGAATTACATTTAAAGATGAAATCCTAGCGTGCGTAGTGCCATGACCTTTCCGTATGATACCATTAAATGTGCCCCAGACCACTACGCGGCTCATTTCTTTATGCCCAATGGCACAGTAGTTGTAGGTGCATTAATGGTATGCATCACAGGAAGCTC
Source organism: Orcinus orca (assembly GCF_937001465.1). NCBI lineage: Eukaryota > Metazoa > Chordata > Mammalia > Artiodactyla > Delphinidae > Orcinus > Orcinus orca. The sequence goes on along the minus strand of NC_064575.1, from coordinate 57,763,610 downwards.
AGAAGTATCAACAGACTTACTCATTTAGAATTTTTTACGTAGCAAGTGTCCACAGGGACTTTTTAGTTGTATGATTAAATAAAGAAGTGCTAAGCCCCTGAGGTTTATGAAATTCTAAACATCAGTCTGTCTCAAAGGAAACATGCTTTTCCTGGAAGAAACTACACTTCAGGCCTTACATTGCCAAGTTTGCCAAATGTCCAGTAGTGAACCATACAAGTAAATGCTGTTTTTATTGTTTTAATATATTTTCTTTGTCTTAAATTTTTATTGATAGTTATCATCAGTGGCTTGTAGTGCTTCGTCTTCAATTTATCAGTCAATTTATCAGAAAACAAAACAAAACTTAAACACTTGCAATACTGTTACTTTCAGATTCCTGTCATCATAAGTAAAGTGATGAATAGTTTCATATTGTGAATAATTTTATACTTTATCTGCTTTTAAGTTAGATGTTCAGCTAGTTGAATTAAGTGTAATGTTTAAAATGTTAAAGAGAAAGACTTTTTTTTCCCTCTCTTTTACAATCTTCCCCCAATTCTGCCCTCTCCTCCCTGGTTCCAGTATTTTTATGAAAGACATCTGGGAACTTTATTCACTGCAGTCTTTCACTTTATTCATTGCTGGCCTAACAATTCAGAATCTTATCATCATCAAAATCATAATTGTAGATATTTCTGGGTGAAACTTGCTCAAGGAGAAAGTTTCCTCTGAAGGTTTGAAACAGCTAGCACATGTTGTACGAGAGGTTTCTTTACACCCTGTGGCCATAACGTCTGGAAGAATTAGTGAATATATATAATAAATGGCTTTCTGACATTACATTAAAATACAATAAAATATTATTAACTGTTCCCAGACATTTTGGCCACCCTATGGTACATAGATTCCTGAGATAATGTAAACAGGAAAGATACAATTCTTTAAGAATGAAGATTTGCAAAACCCTTTAGCATTAGGCAGGCAGTAGTATCAGGGATTGACAATAGACTGTAATGAATCTTCTATCTTTGTATGGCTATGGTTTACAAAATATTTTCACTTTACAAAACTGCTTTGACATAAGTATTATTACATTTACTTTACAGATGAGGAAACCAAGACTCAGAATAGTGAAGCAACTTCTTCATAGTCATGCTAAGTGCTAAGTGTTAGGAAGCTATATCTCTAAGAACGAATTCCTCATTAATGTTTTTTTTTAACTCTACCACACCATCTCTTACATCCATACCTGCTGAGAAAGTTCAAACCCATTTCTTTTCATTAGAAGTTTATTATTTTATTTTTCAGTGTAGGTCTGTTCATATTTCCTTTTTAATCCTTGAACAATACTATGATGTAGGTACATTATTATTCCCATTTTCTAGATGCAGAAGCTGAGACACAGAGAGGGAAAGCAGTTTGCTCAAAGTCACACAGTTAATCAGTTGCCAGTATAAAGCTGTCAGAATCTGCAACTTCCTCTTTTTTCTCATACACTGCTTCTTCTCATATGCTGCTGGCTATAAATCTGAATTTGGTAAGAGAAATAATGCGATGGCTAATTTTAACTGTTAGTTATCTTCTCATTGAAAAATATATATATAAATAAAGTTACACTAGAGAATTCACACTTCTAATAGATTTCCAAACTGCTTTCCCAACTTGTCTCTAGACCAAAGTATAGGTATCTGTCATTTGCATAGCATCTTAGAGCTGATCAAGTATTTTCACACACTATTTCATTGATCATGACAACAAACTTATGAGATACTTAGGGTGGGTATAACTAGCAGGATGATCTTCCCGATGAGAAATATGTATCTCAGAGAAGTAAAAGACTATAAAGTTCATATGGCTGATAAGTGAAAAAAAAAAAACCAAATCACCCAGGTCTCCTGATGACACATTCTGGGAGCTCTCCATAACACTATGCTAAAGATAGCACAACACCCCACAAGATTCCACCTGCTTTTTCAAGTTCACGAAGACCTTTCTTCCTCTTTGGAAGAAATCAGATAGCCCACAGTGAATCTTAACTTCTGATAGGAGAGATCCTTAAAACTGGGCTGATAGGCATGGTGTGTATTAGCACGGACTATAGACTCTGGATTTGGACAAGGTGGGGTGAGAATTCTGGTTCTGCTGTGAGCTCTAGTTCACTGTTTCTTTGGTGGAAATTACCTATCTTCTTTGACTCTCCATTTTACAGATGAAAGAGTTGTAAGAAAACAAATGTGTGATTTCCTGATATGATTGTGGCTTTGTAGCAAACTCACCTGACTTTTTAATATAACATATCTCATGCTGTGGCATGAACACCCTTGACTTTAAGAAGCCAAGAATGTAAAAGACCTCAGCGACATCCTAGGATGTGTAATTTTTGGGTTTCATGGTTTCCCGGAGATAATGATGCTGATATAATTTTAATATAAAAAGGCTATTCTAAAAAAAAAAAAAAGGCCTTTCTAAAATTGTAAATGCTGAGATCAATCAGTCCTGGGTGGGATATCACAGAAGAAAGAGTGATTAAACATATGCTTTTTCCAAATTATATTTGTGCTCAGTCATGTTGAGTTAACTAAGACCTATCAAAAACTCTTTATTTCTTCTCTATGAGTATATGAACTAAAACTGTCATGGATTTCATAAACTTGAGTTACATATTTCACAGTCCTGCATAGGCTATTTCTATTCTAACCGCTACCACATTATAATGATGTTGTCTGCTTGTATACTTGTCGTTCTCAGTAGACAGGGACTAGGCAATAATTGTATATTTTGCATCTTCATATATTCATGGTACAAGGCCTGTTAACACAGAAAACATAAAAGTGACTCAATAGATATTTACCGAACTGAGTTTATCTCACATAAGAAAGTATGTAACAGGTATATATTTATGTATCTATATGTAATATAAATATACATAATTACACACCCACATCTGCGCATGTTCCTGTTTGTCTTTGTTGATATCTAATCTACTATCTGTAATCTTACACCTGCTTGATTAGACATGGCATTTTTAAGGGGAAACAGTCTTCTACTTTAGCGTATATGTTCTAACTCATTATTCTATACAGATATATGTATCTGCAAAATACAGTAAGTGTATTTAGTTGTAAATACACCTTTACTTTTAAGAAGTAAAATTTTTTTGACCAAAAATTATTTAGTTCAGCAATTTTAATTTAGATATAGTTCAGCAACTTGTAATTTAGTAACCTAGAAAACATTTATTTCCAAAAAAGAGGCTTGCTTAAAGATTTTTGATGAAAATTGGTTGGAAAGCTTATTTTAAATCATATTAGAGTACACTCTATGATAATAAGCTTTCAATGAGTATATGAACATTAATTATTCACTTGACGTTTGTGTTTATTTGAAGGAGTGATGGTGTAATGAACAAGAGAATAAGCATGGTACTAATCCGTATGCTATATGAAGATGGTATCTCTCTTTTGGTTGAGTAAGTGAAAGAAAACACTAATACTTGTCAGCAAGGATAATTAATGAGGCCATAAAAAGCATATCATCATGGAGCTGAGGAAAGAATGAGTCACCTTGTCATATAAAATAATTACTTTGTGCTTGGTTTAGGAAGGCTTCAAAGTTTAGATAGGTTTAGGAAGGCCTACTATGTATTGATCCAATCATTCTTTCAGTATTCCTAAGTGTGATAGTGGTTAAGTGGATTTTTCATTGTATTTAAAAAGAGAGAACAAGTGAATAAAGAGTTGTTGTTTTTTACCATTGGAAAATGATAGTCAGATGTTAAGTACTTTTTCGGTACGTGGGCCTCTCACTGTTGTGGCCTCTCCCGTTGCGGAGCACAGGCTCCGGACGCGCAGCCTCAGCGGCCATGGCTCACGGGCCCAGCCACTCCGCGGCATGTGAGATCCTTCCGGACCGGGGCACGAACCCGTGTCCCCTGCATCAGCAGGCGGACTCTCAACCACTGCGCCACCAGGGAAGCCCCAGATGTTAAGTACTTTTATTATCCCCCTTACCTGACACTGGAAGCAACTCTAATGCCTTTAGGATCAGGGCAGCTTACCTTAATAGCTTAAAGGGAAAGAGAGGTAGGCTAATTGGAGACTGTGAGTTCTGGATAAAGACTTGAAACTATACTTAAAAAATAAAGTGCTAGCCAACGAAAACACTTCAGCTGGACAGATTTGGGCAGGAAATGACCTGATCATGATCCTTGCACTAACCAAGGACCTGAGGCCAACTGAAGCGGAAAGAGAATGGACTTGGGGTATCAACAGACTACCACCTCTAGCATTTGGGCTCTGTGACCCTGATCACATCACTTCATTTCTCAGAAGTTTTCCCATCTCATATTGGTGAGATGGTAACAATATCTATTCCAAAGGGCTGCTGTGAGGAATAATTAAAGCTCATTGACTGACACATTGGAAGTGCTCAATAAATAATGGCTGCTGTTCGAAGATTTCCACAAAACCCTTCCCCTTCAAAGAAACTACCTGTGGTTGTTTCTGCTCTTTTGTTTATTTGTTTTCTTTAGTTCTCTTGAAGCCAGGGAGTTGGGAATGGGTGGATAGGGGACAGCACTAAAGGAAAAAAACTAATGGAACCAGTGGGGCACATCTGTGGGTACAGATTTGACCTAAGCCACCACTAAGTTGCCACATGTTTATAAGTTTCCCACTGAGTGAATGCATTCTAATATCTTTATGTCTTTACAAATGTCTTTCTCTCATTCTTTATGTTTTTTTCTGAATATAAAATTAAATTGTTGTTTTCTTAAAGAAAGTGGAAAATATCAAACCATTTCAAGAAGAAAATAAAATTCACCTGTATCCCATCAGCCAGAGATACACATTGTTCATGATTCAGTGCTTCTTTTCTTTTTCCAATGCATACAAATGTGTATCTGAATACACTTACCATAATTGAGAACATACTACATATATCATTTTGTATACTACTTATGTTAAGCAGAAGGGTTTGTTTTTTTAAGCCATGGAGAGCTGGTACTTTTTCATCACTTTATATCTTAAAATATAGGCTAAACAGTTGATTCAATGAAACGCTCCCTAAGAAGTTGGAAGGGCTGTCATTATAATTTATGTCATGGTTATTTTAAAATCTTAATGTAGTCATGTATGTTTGAGAAGGACTGTAGAATCAAGTTTTAGATCTGGTAACCTGTTTCCTTTTTCCCCTTTCTTTCTCAGTCCCCTAACTGCTCTCTCTGGGAAATAACTATTTGCCAAAGATAAAAATTATTGGTATGGATTCTTGAGATACAGTCTGTAAATGGGGGAAGATTCATCATACAGCTTTCTTTCTGCTCCTTAGAGAAGAAGTCCTAGGGGCTTCAGGAGATGCTGAGAAACACTTTGTTCTTTCTTGTGACAGAGCTAGAACTCAGGGTAATGTGTCTATTTAGAGTTTGTACTCCTCTCTTCTGAGTTAGTCAAGCCTTGGGACATGACTGTTTTATTAGCTGTTAAAATTACTAAACCTGACTCCTCCCTGTAATGCATAATAAAACTATACTACTAATATGTCTAAGTCTCAAAAACATAATGTTGATTAAAAAATAGGAGAGTTTAAGGAGCCTAATAATAAGGTAATGTTTTTATAAATCTAGAAAATATACTAGACAGTATATAGCTTATTATTTTAGGTATATACCTATGTTGTATAAGTTCACATCAACTTCAGGATGTGTGTGTGTTTGGAGGGGGTGCTTTTGTTATTGTCCAGATAACATTTTATTTCTTACTAAAAACAAAAAGAAAGAAAATTCAAACCAAATATGTCAAAATATGACATCTGCTAATTTTTTTTGTGTGTGTGTGTGGTACGCGGGCCTCTTACCATTGCGGCCTCTCCCGTTGCGGAGCACAGGCTCCAGACGCGCAGGCTCAGCGGCCATGGCCCACGGGCCCAGCCGCTCCGCGGCATGTGGGATCCTCCCGGACCGGGGCACGAACCCGTGTCCCCTGCATTGGCAGGCGGACTCTCAACCACTGCGCCACCAGGGAAGCCCCATCTGCTAATTTTTTAATGCTAGCTTTATGGTGTCTATTAACAGTGTATTTCATGATTTAAAAAATATTTCTAAGTTTCCAAGCTTTAGACTTTCCAAAAAGTAGACCAGCCTTCTTTCAGTTAGTGAAAAACAAATGGTTTTGAGTGGTCATTGCTTGTTGGGGATGGGATGAAATCAAAAGGAACACTGTGAGGTGGTCTACAGCTCCCAAAACTAGATGAGTGAGTCTTTAAAACAAACTTTTACAGAATTCCTCTGGCAATACATGTGGTAATGGGAGCAGGTATTTTAAACAGTTACTCATGCTTAGTTTCATTCTCTCTTGTGGTGTGAGGTTAATTCTAAGAGAGACTAATTCATTGTAATGGTAATTAGGGCACCCTTCCAATAACACTTGAGATGTAACAAGCATCACTAGGGCACCAAAATGGTCTTTGTGAAAGAAGAAACAATGTCCAGTGTCTGTCATCCTTTGGTCAAAGTGAGGAAAAATGGGGATTTTATTTCATTTATAAGATGTCAGCAATCACTGTCCCTTTCTTATGCTTTGAATAACTATTTCCAGCCTACTAACCTTTCTAGTACTTAGACCAAAGGTAATTTAAATAAAAACTACTCAACAAATATTATTCAGGAAAAATTAGACCTCACACAGAATGCTTTGGAATGTGTATTATACAATGACTTTGACAGTTTTATGACTGTACAAACTTCTTGTACATTCCATTGAGGAATCCCCTATTGTAGGAAAAATACATACATGCACACATGCTCTTACCATTAATTTTGCCACATTTAAGCAGATAAAAGTTAGTTTAAAAACGCCATCATAAACTTAAGAGATATTATAGAAGATAAGGAAGACAAATAGAGCAACTGTATTTCAAAAAAAGAAACAGCATGTGTGGGAAAGTAATAGCCTAAAAAGTCAGAATGTTGAACAGCGGGGTTTTATTGGAATAAGGTTAGATTTTAAGTGCTAATACCTTGCAATTTTATATGAAATACCAGAGTAAAATGATGGCATTTTTCTACCTACTAGTGGTATTCCTGAAAATCTATAAATTCCTTCATTATTAAGGCTTTTGAATTTTTGTTAGTGTGTATCTTATATCATATGCTGAGTACTTAGATTTCATTATTTGTCTTGCAGTGTTTTCATTTAACACAGGAGGTTTCCCTTAAAAAAATGAACATCATAAGTTACTTGTTTGTATCACTGCCGTTTGTCATAGGAGGAAAAAAATGTAGTTTACAGAAGATGTTTCTTAGAATTATTCTGTGGAGTCTCTTTTACCCTATCAGTTGCCCACAACCTACCATCTGTTGGGGTGGTCTCTAGTTCAGATGTCAGAGCTCTTTCTTTTTAAGTGAACCAGAATGCATTTTATGTAATGTGTGTGGGGGGGGTTAAATTTCATTCCAGATAAGAAACTAAAAAGCATTAAATTAAAGGAATTTACGTTTGCAATTTTCTGTTTGAAACAGTATGTTCTTTAGTTTAAAAACTATCACTTTCACTGATACAAAAACCATGTATACAAAATTGCTTTGTGGTTCTTCCCTTTTTTCTGTCATCTAAGTGTAAATTCAGAATTTGGGAGAAAGGTTTCTTAGTTGCTTGGCAGATACTGAAGCTGTCCATGACTGTTTAACAGGCATTATCTATACTGATTAAATCTGACATAAAACATACCTCATCCAGAGGAAAGTGATGCATTAGTTATTTTACTTGAATCTTTAATGAAGTAAACTACAATGAAATGAACAGAACCACAAAGTGTGAATGTAAAATCTGAAACGTGTAGGTTGAGAGTATAAGAATATATGTGTGTGAGAGCATATGTGTGAAAATAAATACACAACATATATATATACACACACACAGAAATGCACTTATATGTTTTATTAAAGGGGTAAATTTTATGCTTAGTGTGTTTGAAAATTTAGTTAAGTGCTAAGGAATTATCTGCCTGAGCTTTCTAATGAATCTCACATTAAAAATCTGATAGCATGCCCTTGCCCTGTGTTTGTGGCCTCAGTGGCATGCCCATGCTTCTGACTGATTTATCTCTTGATTTCCTGAACAGTACATTTCAAGAGATGGTCAGGAAAGTCACCTCACCTTACCTAAGCAAGCACAGTTCCTTGCATGCTGTCATAGTCTTTCTGGCTTCCTTCTTTATCCCCGCATCCTCCAGGTTTTCCAGACCACATTTTTGTGCATTAAGGCAGACATAAGAAATTTGTGCCCTCCCTGCCACATTCATTTGGGATTGCTTCTGGGAAGATGTCCTTGATTCCCTCATTTAGAAGAGTCATTCCTTCCTTCATCCTACCCCAGCAGGCAGGAAGGACATTTGTACCTTCATTCCAGCACTTGTATCACACTTACATTATAAACAGTCTTGATCATCAGAGTCAAGTTTTACTCATTCTTTTGCTTTCATTGTATAGTCCAGTGATTAACACATGGCTCCTTTTCAATGTGTTTGCTGGATTTTACTTAATTTAAATAATTACCCATAACAGAGATGATTGAGAAAAGAAAAGTAGGGAAGATACAGGAAGACAAGATAGGATTATGTGGTCCCATGAGTGAGGATATTTGTCTTCAGACCTATCTACTTTTGCATCATTTACATTGGTCCCATTGACATTCAAAAAGACCTCACTGAAGGTTGGTAATGTGATATTTCATACTTTCAGGAACAAATATAACTAAAAGTGAAAAGTTTCCTTGAGGAGAAAAAATTTGAACTGATATTGAAAATCAGGACCTAACCGAGGAGAAGGGAGGATGAGGTAGAAAAGGAACCTTCCCATCAGAACAAATTATATGCAAAGGCATGGAAGCAAAAGAAAATAATGTATGTTTGGAAAAAGGCAAATAATTTGGTAGGTCTGGAGCATAAGGTACATGTAGGGAGAGGGAAACCAAGTCTGGATCATAAGGATTCTTCATTGCTGATTAAGGAGTTGTGACTTTAGCTGCAGGTGGTGGAAGCTACTGAAAGAGTTTAAGAAGTGGCGTGGCAAGGCCAAATCTGTGTTTTAGATCGATCAAATCCTTTGGTTATGCCACAAATGACAGATTGGAGGAAGCAAGTCTGGATTCTGGAGACCAGTTATTAGGCCATTAACAAATCCAGAAGAAAAATGACAAGAGTCTGCCCTAAGTCAGTGCCAGTGAGGATAAAAAGATATGGCAGAGAGAAGGGGAAGAGGAGAGAGGGATGGACCTAGGCACCCTTCAGGAAACAGAAGCAATGCAATCTGGTGCTGATTAAATACAGAAAATGAAGATAAGGAATAGTCAAAGATGCTTCCTGTGACTTGGATGAATGGGAAGGTGGTGGTAGTGCCATTCATTGACATAAGAAACATAAGAAGATAGCCAGGTTGTGTTGGAGGAAGGCAAGGAATATATTTTGGGCAGAATGGTGCCTGGAGATTAAGGGAATCAGAGGTTCTAGCTCTTTATCTTAAAACAGATGTGCGTGCTATAGAGATTTGATCCATGACTTTTCTGTTGTGTTCCTGTATCATTGTTTTCTAACTGCCACAAGGATATGTACTATATATTTTATAGACATAGATATATCCATCCATATTTTGATTTTCTATAATAAATAAAAATATTGCAGACTCCTGTGCTTTGTAAAGGATTTTTTAAATGAAGTAATTTGAGAGCTTCAAAAGATATTAAAAAGAATCTAAACCAGCCCTTCATTTCTATATGAAGATCTAAAACCCATTTGCTTAAGTGACTTGTCCAAGTTCACAGAGTAAATCAACAATAGTACCTGGATTAAAACACAGATAACCTGACTCCTGGCTGAGTGTGTTATTTACATTTCATCTCCCTTTAAAAAATGTAAGGAGAAAAATTAAGCAGACATTTATAAATATTTTTAAAGTTTCGTGACTCTGACTTTTCCTGTGTGTGAAAAGGTGGGATGTAAAAGAGAGGTTCCAGGCTAGTGAGGTGTGTTTTGGTGCAGGAAACATCTCATCTGTTTATGTGAAGAGAGAATGATTTTCCTGGGTCCTGACACAACTATGGGGCACTATATGTGAAATGGCAACTTTCAGCAGCCACAAAAATGTGGTCTTAAAAGAGTCATAACCAAGAAAATGATTGAAGAAGAATTTATTCATATGGGATTTTTCTGGGGTACTGTTGAAGTTAGCTTCTCCATATGCCTCAGCAAGGGTGTTGCTGTTACTCTTTTGGAGGGGATATAACAAACGTCCCCCCAACATTATTAATTTCAGTAGCCGAGAGCTTCTTCTTATCAAAAAGAGATAAGAATATTTACAGGAAGAAATATAGTCAGAGGTAAACTCCAGAGTATTCACCGTCTATTGAGATGACCCATCTAATAAGCATTTATTTCCGACACGACTCAACCCTTTGTATTGGTAATACCTGGTACCAGACTTAGTGCGTAGGATGCGTTCATCACATATTTGCTAGGACTGAAGTGAACTGATGTAGGGTTAATAAGCCTGAACTAATATAGAGTCTGGTCTCAGTGTTTTCCATTTGTGGGGTGATGCATAGGGAGAATAAAATCAGGGGGAGACTGAGGCTCATTGACTAAGGAGCAGCTAGTGGGCATTAGTGCTGGAAAGCAAGGGTAGAGTCCAGAAAGCAAAGTTAAAACCCCCAAAACTGCTAAGCATGAATTAGTATTGTGAAAGGGTAGCCTCAAATCAGGAGCCATCAGAAGTAAAGCAAGTAGCAGGAAACAAGGGATAGGAAAAGAAATGTGGGGTAGGCCAGCAATACCAGCAGCCGTTGTTGTTGACTCAGCCTGCTGATGTTAAGTCTGAGTTTCCCACACACTGAGTGACCACAGCCCGACATCTGACATTAATTAGTTGTTTCACCTTGCTTTCTATAACCTCTCTGAACCTCAGTCACCACGACTATAAAATGAGATTCTTGGAGCTCATAATATTTAATGTCTCTGCCAGCTCACTTATTCTAATGGTTTTCTTTCTTCTGTAAGTAGTATTCTTTCAGATACTGAAGTGAAAAGCGGGATGCATGTCACACATATCAGTACAAAAGCTGTTTCAGATGTCAGCTAAGTAGATTTATTGTCTATAAAGACGATTAATTATACTTTGCCATTTCATAAAAAAACAGTATACTGGAAATTCTAATAATAGAAATTCTAGCAAATAATATATTTGGCCTCAGCCTTCTTTTTTATAAAACCATAAACCTAGATTTGGTTGCATTTTCAGGATTGCCACGGATTTATGAAACAATGATATTTGATAAAAGCATCAATATTTAAGGCTTTTTTTTTTACATTGCTTTACCTTTTTATTGCTTTCCCATATTTACCCTTTTACTTTATTTCATGGTTGTTTTGCCATAACTGAGTAATACCATATGCAGCAACATTCAATGAGAGTCCACTTAATCTACAACATATTTTAAGTGAACAATGCCTTTGTCAATTTTTATAGGGCTTAAAATGTTATTTTCTTAAGAATTACATGGGGAAATTCTGTTCTTTGTGCTTTAAGATAAGCTGTCGTTTAAGAGATTTAAGAGATTCCTTGAAGTGACCTCTTGAAGTGAAATGATAGAGAATGCCTTTCACATGCAAGACATATCATAATCTCACACAGATTTTGGTTCTCATGAACATGAAGTGGCAAGAATTTTGAGGGCCCAGTAAGAGATCTTTCCCAGAACTCTCTTTTGTAGTGGAAAATGATAGCATTAATTCTCTACTCGTCATTGGGCAAAAGACATGGGTGTGCGATTTATGAGTGAACTACAAATGGATGATAATCTTCACTTCTTAAAAATATTTTTTTCTCTATTTAATAATGCTACTTGTCATACAGTGGACTGTACATTTCCTTTCTCACCACCTATAACATTTCCTAGGATATTACAGCCATCAGTCACTGTGAAAATAATTAAATAAAAAAATGAAAAATTATCTGTCTTTGGACAGTTTCACGTCATCCATTCTGTAGCCTTCAATTTATGTATTCCCTGCATGAATATTGTGTGTTTACCAGAATTTGTCTGTGACATTTGTGATAGTGTGCTTGTGCTTGATGGGTGACCATCCTATAAAAGGAGCATATCCTGAGGGGCCATCTAGCTTCTTTCAAAGCAGCGTAACAGCTCTACCGCAACTTATTATGTGACCACAGATGATTTGCTTAACTTCTGGAGCCTGTTTCCTTATCAGTGAAATGAGAAAAAATAATAGAGTGGCTGGATTGTTACAAGTAGTCAGTGAGATATATCTTTGTAAAACCTGGTACATAACCTAGCTTTGGTAGAGGCTTAGCATATTGTCGTTGTTATTACCTTTGTTATATTTAACAGTAGTTTGTAAGAAATAAAATCAGAGGAAGAAGACACACATATTATTATAAACTGCATACTAAGAAAAAAAGGTAGGCGTTGATGAGAGGATTTTTAATGACCCATTGTATTAAAAGTGCTAGCAAAGTGAACTTTCCAGATACCTGGTCCTAGACCTCTCACCTCATCTCAAATTTATTTGGCATCTAATGTGGTGAAGCAGAGTGAAGTAATCACCCTCTAATGTTGCATGTTTTTCTAAAAGGAAAAAGTAAATGAATTTTCAATGAGCTGGCTAAAACTGAGATCAGTAAATCAATTTAACCAGTCAATCAAATAGCCAACCAATCCAACAACGAAACAGTTCCCATAACTCTGAGGTTAGTGGAACGTCAGAAGATAGATTTGAGTCCTTTCTTTCATTTCTAACAAGACACCTAAGGCCTCTGAGCCTCAATTTCTTAAACCATAAATGGAGTCAATACTTCCCTTGTAACGTTGGTATAAGAATCAAGTCAGACAGTGTATGAAAGCTCTTTGTAAACACTAAATCACTTTACAAATGTAACATTATTTCCTTACGTTAAAATCATCGTTTACCATTTATTATGTCCTTTCAAATCACATCCTACATCCTCTTACTAGTTTTTTGGCCAATACTTTATAAAACTCTGGAGTCAGACACTGAGAGTGACAGTATAGTCAAATAATTTTATGATTCAGATTGGGAATCTCCTACTTTATAACCCATTAGCTCTTGTGGTCAGCAAATTCTAAGCTTAAGATTCACATCTTAGATGTTTATAAAACGTTGAACCTTGAAGTAGCCATCATATTCTGTAAACATATTTTGAAACCAGTACAGAATATATGAAGACAATCAAATTTGTTACAAGTCTTTTCTGAACCTGGCTAGTATAGCACATGAAGATGGATTTCACAGTTATACATCTACAGAGGAATGTCTAGAGATTAAGATGAAAGTAGTCCTCCTTATTAATCACACATTGTATATTTGACTTCTGCCTCTCTCCTCAGCCTTTAAATCAACTACATCTGGTTTTTGCTACTTCAGTGTGCCATTACCTTTTGCATTAAAAAGCAGTTACTCTTAGAGCAGCCCCATTTGATTAAAAAATAATTAGCTAGAGTTAGATTCATGTTACTCATCATGGCAGCCCAAATAAGAATTTTAGGATAGGTTGGAGACCTACTTTATTTCTACAACAGGGTCAGCAGAATTGGGAAGCTCTTTGTGATAAATACTGGCATAAAGCAGATATTTTGCTTTGCTGGTGTTAATTTTTACAGTTTTTTTTTAAAAAGCACAATAATACAGAATAGATGAATAGATAGTATCCAACAGAGATAGGACCACAAAGCAGCTGAACGTTGATATAATAGTCACTCTATGCCAGAGGGTGTCCTCCTCTGTGGAGACTGGGGCACGTGATTATTATTACACCAGAGCAAATCAAAGTCTGGGAACTGACTCCACTAACCAACTGAATAAGAAATTGTTATGTAATTATCAAGCACATCTGTATTGGAGCTCACTGATTAGTGAGTGAACTTTCTCTCAGGAGAGAAATCTGCATAGGAAACCAAGTTGTTATTTGAAATTTCTTGGTAACCAGGGAATCTGGCATAGAATAATTTGATGGTCTAAATCACTTTTACTCAAGGAAATTGCCATTTTGTGAACAAGGTAAGAAGCTAGGACCAGAATGTAAATCAAAGCATTGGAGCATTACTTTCTTTCTTTATATATATATATATATATATATATATATATATATATACACACACACACACACACACACACACATGCATATACAAACACACACATACCCCCACACACACACACACCAGTGTGCTTAGCAACATAGATAATTTGCATTCTGCTATAATTTTCTTATCTCATAGAAGACTGTTCATAAATAGTTCTGATATAGGCAGTTATTCTGTGGACCACACTTTGAGAAGCATTGCTCTTTGCCTGAATCAGAATTACGCTAGGAAGTTTTAAAAATATATAGTTTCCTAGTACATACCCTTGAAAATTCTGATTCAAAGTTCTGGTGTGTTGCACCTCCATCTGCATTTTTAAAATGCTCCCCATGCAGTTTGGATAAACACACAAGGTTTAGCACCTATGTAATAAAATGCATAGGGTAATTAAGTAGTGTTTAAGATGAAAAGGTTAGAGGTTAAAAACCTGGGTTTTGACACTGGGGGTGCCAAATTCTTGTTTGTTCTTGAGCAAGTTGTGGATTTTCTAAGCCTCGGTAGTCTTACCTATAAACGGCTATAACAATACCTACCATATAAAGTTGTTGTGAGATTTAAGCCTTTTGTGAAAGGAAAGCACTTAGCTCAGTGCCTGCCACATGGTAGACAGTGGATAAATGTCAGCTGTAAATGGTAGGTATCATCTCCATGATGGAGACTTATCTGCCATTTTTGAGCATATACACATTTATATAAAGCCCCAAATTCCCTGGATAAGCAAGGAACATACTGCTAATGTGTGCCTGTCTGAGGCTTCCTTCGCTAAGCATCCATCAGATTTATCAGTCAAGACTTTTTTGGTTTTGTTAGAAACTAAATCAATGTGATTGACGCAAAAGAAAAAAAAAAAGTGGGCTGCTCAAGGGGACATCACAGAATTTATAACTGAATGTCCAAGGGTGGATCTGGCTAAAAACATGACAGGACGGAGGTGCTCTAAAAGTATCCTTCTAGCTGTATCACCTGGGCTACGTATCTATCTTTCTGACTTAGCCTCATTCTTAGACTGTCTCTAGTTTTGTGATGGCAAAATGGGGCCTCAACAGTGTCAGGCATATATGTTACCAGCTTACCACAGAGGAAAAGGAAGTTCTTTTGTAGGCTAGTTAGACAAAATTGCATAACTGAGACTTACTGGCCTTGCTCACAGTACCTTTCCATTCTTGAACAATTTATTCTCTCTAAGCAGGAGCAGAGCATTCTGATTGTCAGGCTCAAACATGTACCTTACCCTGAAGTTAGGGTGGGACACCTCCACCCAAAGCATTTGTTCTGAAGGAGGAAAAGACAATTTCCCAAAAGAAAGTTAAGGGAAGTTACTTAGAAAAGAGGGAACATATGATGCAGAATCTAAAACAATAGATGTCTGTTACTCCAACCCACCCTCCTTTCCTCTACCCTTCCACTGTTGTTAAAATATGTTAGTTCAGTTGGAATAGAGCCAAGATTAAATTTACCCTAGAGACCTTAAGTTTTGTTAAGATAAT
Organism: Orcinus orca; assembly: GCF_937001465.1. Taxonomy (NCBI): domain Eukaryota; kingdom Metazoa; phylum Chordata; class Mammalia; order Artiodactyla; family Delphinidae; genus Orcinus; species Orcinus orca. The sequence goes on along the minus strand of NC_064575.1, from coordinate 57,747,973 downwards.
TTCCAGATATGTGTTCTAATCTATTTTGTATTTGTTTTAGAATAAATTTTTGTGAGTTGAAACTTTCCCCCTACTTCTAATTTGGGAAGGGGACTTGAAAGGTTGAAGGGGAGTTACCTTATATTGACCAAGAACAAAGTCAGAACTTATTAATAACAATATGAGTTTGATTCTGACCTTTCATTTTCTTTAGCTTGGGACAGACTCATGTTTGATAAATAGAAATAAGCAAGAAATGTTGTTAGAAAGTGAACTGCCAAAGTTACAAAGAAGAATTTAGTTTTAAGCTATGTTTATTACATGACAATAGTGTTACTATAGATTATAAAATAGTGGATGTATTTTGGTTCACTAAATCAGTAAAAATCACGTAGCTGTTAATAATTTGGAACCCAGCTTATGAAGCACGACTTGGCAGAACTATCAAGTGGTTAGCAGTGTTGGTATGAAAGTTAAGGACTTCAGCACTCAAATCCAAGTCTGGCTGTTTTTGTGGTGTGTGGCCTTGGACCGGACTTCTCTGGGATGCAGTTTCCCCTTATGTGTAATTGGGTAATAAAATGTAGTCACCACACAGTTGTGGGGGAGAATTAAGTGCACTGACAGGGAAGTGCAGGCTTCTTTCTGTATTTTTCAAGCATATGAAAAATATCCTCAGTTTTATTCTCCCAAGTGCCTAACGGGCTCCCTCATAGTAAGTCACTTAATAATTCTTCTTGCCCCCTATGGTACCATTTATTTTACAACCATAATATCCTCTAAGGTGGCACCATAAAGGACTAAACATTCCCCAAGGCAAGAAGGGCAAATGCTGCTTTATGGACCATATTTTCAGTGCCTTTTTTTGAGCTTGCAAAGGAGCACTGATCATAGTTTTAGCTAGCTCTGAGGCTCTGCAGCTCATTTCATATGCTGTTGCCTATACGTTAAGATTCCCTTAAAGGCTTGTGTTTTGGGTATCTGCCCCCCTCCCACTCCTTGTCCCATTTCCCTAACCCAGCATGGTCTTTTATTTTTCATTACAGAGGAGGCTGAATATTTCTCAGAGATAAGTGTTCAATATGGTATAATGAAAAGACCAGAGAACCAAAATTTAGATTTAAATTGTTGTGCTAACTCTGCTGAATTTTTGCTGGTGACCTTAGGCTCATCGTTGACCTTCTCTAATTCTGTTTCCTCAGCTATAAAATAAAAAGAACAGTGAGGTCATCTGTGCTTAACTCTCTATCTTTGCTGTAAGGGTTAAATGAGAAAGCACTATCCAAGTGTGAATTTTCATTGTGATTGTGTTGATTATATATGTGCATCAGTATATTACGGGTTTGTTAGCAACTGTATTCCTGTGTGCTCTGCTCCCATTTCCCCAGCTCCCAGAGATGCTGAGGATTCCTGCCAGATGGCTGATTTGCCAGCTGTGTCTTGTTTTATCATTGTAAATACTACATGCTTCAACTGAAAGACTTTGCTTATAATGTAGTATGTTTTGTCCTTTATCTCTTGCAGATTGAGAATTACATTGTGGAAAATATGAAGTCGGAGATGGCTCAGATACAGCAGAATGCAGTTCAGAACCACACAGCCACCATGCTCGAGATAGGGACCAGCCTCCTCTCTCAGACCGCAGAGCAGACCAGAAAGCTGACAGATGTTGAGACCCAGGTACACCCCTGAGCCAGAGTCGTCAAACTCTTAACCCAGATGATTTTTTTTCCTTTAAGTTACTCCATAAACACAGAGCACATTTCAGCACTGGGATTGGGGAAACATACACATTTTTGTTTATTGGTAATAACAACAATGACTGCCTGACATGCTATGCATGTTTCTTTTGATTTCATGAGAGTTGGTATATTTAGCTTTGTATGTGCTTGCAAAAACAGGACTAGGACTGTTTGTATGTGCTTCCAAAAGCAGGCAAGGGACTTAATCAGCATTTAAATTTCAAATAAACACTTCAGCTACCAACTGTGATATGATACATGTCAAACAGAATAACCATTTGTGTCAAATTGGTGCCTTTGATGTACATTTTTGACCTGTCCTGTTTTATCTCCAGTAGTACTCTAACAGTAATGGCACCTGCAGAGGTTTTGTGCAGTCAGTGGATAGGAAGGAAAACCCCAAATAAACTGATCTGGAATGTGCAGATTTTATTTTTATTCAGCATGATTTTATAATGAGAAGTCAATTAAAACTCTTTGTGTATATGTGTGTGTATATATATATATATATATATATATATATATATATATATATATATATATATATATATCACCCTACTCTGGACAATGATATTTTTATGTACAAATCAGTAAAATTCCTTTTAACTATCACTGTCCCAAGCCTACCATTACAGTTTAATGAAAATATTATTTTTGATGACTGGAAGATGATCTCTTGGTCCCCTTTTAACCATGGAAATGGTTATTCCTGTTACCATTCTGAAATCCAGAGGATGATTCTGTCTCAATGTAATAGTTGATTTCTGGAATCAAAGGTGAAGTATACTGTTAAAAGATAAACTGAGGCACATTAAAATTTTCAAGAGTTTGAGTGAACATTGATTCAAATTGGGCAGCACCTAACTGAAAGTATTTAGCTCTACTGCAGGAGCTAAGGGAAAAGTTTTAATAGAGAAGATGCAGAAGCAAAGCAAGGAAATTATTTGATTGGCTGTAGCTTAAGCAGTTGCCTTATTTGGGAAAGCCTAGTTGGCTGTTTGTGATTGGTTGTTCTTAAATTTTACTTTCTTAGATTCAAGTGCATTGAGTCTGGCTTAGATTTTGCTTTGCTTATGTAGGTTACCAAGACATTAAAGCCATCTCTAATGGCCTTTAATGTTTAACTCTTTTAACAGTATAAATTCAAAAATAATATGCACCCTTATTTCTATTTTGTGTCATTTGTGTTAATGGCATCACATAGATCAAATGTTGATATTTAAAGAGACATAACAATAATAATTTACATGGATAGAGCATTTTATATTATGCAAACCACTTTCCAATGGACAAACGATGTTTGTGAAGACTGTTTAGAACAGAAAGTTTGAACGATTTTCTCACATTGATACAGCTAGTGAATTGAATTTGGTACTCAAAATGATTCATACTCATTTCTTTCTCTGTCCTCCTTGATTACTAATACTAATAATTATCTAATTGAATAAGAGCTTAAATGTGGATCACATTGGAACAATAAATCACATAGGCTTTGGAAAATAATTTTTGTTGCACACAATCATCAGATAATTATGGGGGATGAGGAAGGGAAAATTACGTATTATAACTAAAAATTATGAGACTATGTAATCTATTATCATCACACTGAGCAAGCTTGTTGATCTATGAACCAAGCTTGCTCAGGGGTGTGAAGCTTCTTGTGGTATGAATAATGTGTGTCCTCTCTTATTTTTACTAGCACTGAATGCTCACCATCTCCTACAAAGCATTCTATATATTCAAAGACTGAAATACACAATTAATATTACCCTACTTGGTTGAACATTTGAAATTTTTATGCATTTCTTTTATAAGTTTTATGACATACATGGCAGCATTTTGTTTCATTTTTTTCCATCCCCAAAATTGAGTTGTTTTTATTCTCTTTCCAACTGGGAATTGAAGTTGTCGGGGAAAAAAATCCCATTGTCAGCATACCAGTCTCCAAACTGTTAAGATGCATGCTATGTAAAATTTTAAGAGAGAACAACTTGTTCTGCATCCTTAAGGCTAAGAGATGTGTACTTTATGGACAATAGCACAGAAAATTCATAGAAAATAAACCTATTCCCTGTATAGAGCAGCTAAAGTTGAATAGTCATTAAAGGCTAATGAAAATTTATTAGATGCTCCAAGAAGAATTTTAATATAGCTGAAACCTGGAAAACATCTCAGAAATCACAAATCCATCAGAACTTGCAATGAGAGGAAGGTGGAGATAGATTGTCTGACAGTGGCTCGGACAAACTAGGTCCTACCTTAAGAGTGAGTCCTGGGTGTTCTTTTCATCTTCATTTTAATATCTTCTAATCATCTCTGCTATTCATAGCTGTGCTGCTCCCACCCTTTTTCATGTGAATGTATATCCATGAGGTGCTTATTTGAACCTTTGCAACAGTACATCATCTACTTAGACCTAATCATTCAAGTGCACTCAAGTTCTGATGCAAGGCCAAGTTCACAAAGTGAATCCTGGATTATTCCTTAATCTCAAAATGCTCTAGTATTTAATAATAAGCATTTATAAACCAATAGATCCTTTAGGGCTATCCAGGCATGCTCCCACATTTTTCCTCCCATATTCATTCTACTTTGTTTCTCGTTGGTAAGTGCTGCTTTTCCTAAACTGATTTCAGGTCCTCAGTTATTTTAGGAATTCATGCCAATGGTTTTGCAGTATATTTTAGTGCCCTAGCTTTCACATGATGTTGTTATAAAGATAAGTAACTTATTGCTTTCTAGTCCTCTGCTGACCTTCTTGACTTGAATTTAACAAAAGGTGGTAGAGCCTTAGTTTTATTGCAGTGGCACTTGAAAATATTCTTGTGCCCAATAGGCATCATGATCAGAAAAGAGACAGAGAATGAGTATATCTAAGTAACCCTGCTGGTCATGGTGGTGAGATCAGGAACCAGCACTGGGCCTGTTCCTTCCTCCTTAGTTCAGCTTGCAGTGTTTTTCTTACTCTCTTATCAGTTCATACCAATATCTCCTCTCCTTCCAGTTCCTCTTTCCAAGTGTGCAGTATGAAGGGCTTAGTTTCAGACATTATTCATGTCCCTTCCTGTAGTGTGAATCTATTTCTGACTTCTTCCTCAGGCCAGTTTTGATTAGAGGTACACTAATAGACAAAAAATGACATTAAAATTTACCTCTAATAATCTGAGCTTGACTCTTTTTTAAGCAATTTTACATTTATTAGCTTTTTAATAATTTTTTAAAAACTTGATGGGGTGTAGGTACTATTATCTTCCCTTGTTTAAAAATGTGAAAACTGAAACTCAGAGAGGTAAAGCAACTTTCCCCAGGCGAAAATACTAGTAAATGTTAGAGGGAAGATTTGAACCCAGGCAGTCTGGCATGAGTCTACATGCTTTACCACCTCTCTATCTGTACTGCCTCCCTCTTGTGATTCCTTTCTCTCTCAAAGGCTGCAGACACAACTTGGGTCCAAGCACAGGACAAAATGGAAATAAGATAAAGCAAATTAATGTGGGCCTAATAGTAGCAACTGAATGTTTTCTATAAATGATGAAGATGCAGCTGCTGCTGAAGGTACCACTAGCTATTGGCATTTTACCATGTGTCTGCACATCATTTCATGTAATCCTAGCATCCATTGTTGTCCCTGCTGCTTGCTGGCTGTATAACTGTAGGGAAGTTCTATAGACACTGAGCTTACGTTTCCTTCAACTTCCAATGATTTATATGGAGCCATGGTGTTAGAAATAGAATTTAATAAAAATTTTAAAGCTATATTTTGAGTACCTCCTTGATGCAAGGTATTTTAATAGGTACTAAATAGAATACAACAATAAGTAAAAGTCTTTATCTTCAGTGAGCTTAATTGAGTTAATGTGACAAAACTTTTCTAAACCATTTCTTTCTTGACTTTCCATCAAGTTAATTAGCTATGGAACCTTTCCCCACAGTTATAACAATGCATCTTTCCAGTCTCCTACTGTGTGTGTGTGTGTGGGGGGGTGTAATAGACCAATGGTCCCAGCTGCTGTGCTCTGAAATCCATCACTGTGTTGGTACAGAGACCACAATTCTCAGGGGCCACTTCCAGCCAATGACACATTGTGGCAGTGATACTTAGACCCATTCCTGGGAGCTGCAGGACTCCACTGACACATGACTTGGCTAAGGGCTCTCCATCAGCCTTGCCAAACTTTCGCACAACTTCCCTGCAGGCTACAACTTCCAGTTAGCCTTACTCCCTTCCCTCTCTTCTTCACTGTGGTTCGATCTACATCCCAGTCAGAAGGTGACTCTAGCCAACTCTGGCTTCTTCCCAATTTTCTCTCACAGGCATGTCGCCTAATAAATTTCCTGCAAGTCTAATTCATCATCTGCTTCTTAGAGGTCACAAACTATCACACCTGTTGTTTGGACTTGACTCATACAATTATAAATTTAAGGCAGTCCAGGAACAATTTAATAAATGAGATTGAATCTCTAGGTGGAAACAGGTTTGAAAGGACAGAAAGGGCACCTCTCAAAGTTGAGCCACTATCTCTTTAACTTGATGAGAGGATAGTTGAATAAATATTTAACTTTGGCCTAATTGAAACAGCAGTAAAATAAATTTGCTAAAGGTCATCCAAGGAAAATACCCTGGTAATCAGTTTTCTCAAAAGGTCTGGAAAAAGTGTTTGATAACCCATTAGGAGAGAGCTCAGTGAACCATGATCCATAGGTCAAGTTCGAAATGCCATCTTTTTTTGTTAATAAAGTTTTATATGTTGTATATGGGTGCTTTCTCAATAAAACAGCAGAATTGAGTAGTTGCACCAGAGCCTGCCAAGACTAAGATATTTACTCTATGGCCCTTTACAGAAAAAGCGGGCTAACACCTGCACCAAGAAACAAACTTCTAGAGAGCAGGGATTTTGTCTGTCTTGCTTACTGTTCTATCCTTAGGATTTAAAACAGTACTTGGTACACAGTAGGCTCTCAATAAATACTTATTGAATGATTAAATTCACTGATATTAGTCTCTTAGTTTCTGTATATTTCAGTCCAGTGCTCCCAAGCCAAGGGCAATGTCCTAAGGGTTGTGTGTTGATGGTAATATATACCCACGAATAGTGGATGGGTCAGAATAGGACTTTGAACAGAAGCAGCCTACTGCAAAGATATTCTGACTGACTGAGAACACTGGATGAATGTATTTTCTCTGTACTCTGAGGAGCATGAGAAATTTGGCCATCTTCCTGCCTCGTAATGCTAGTGTAGCATTGGGGTGAGTACTGGAGAGAAGTCAGATGCCCTCAGCCGCAACAAGCAGAAGATCTCCTGGTGATTGAAAGAAATCATTTTGATAGCAGTTGTTATTGACTGAGGTGAGATACCTTTCTTTTCCAGAGGGAAGCTACTTGTGTACAGCTGCATGAGCCTATGGGAAAGAACTCAGACTAGAGACAGATTACCTGGCTTCCATTATGACTCTACTGTGAATTAGCTCTGTTGGGCAAGTTACTTCTACCCAAAATTTCTGCATCTGTAATACAAGAACTATCTCTACTAAACTCCATAACCCAGTGAGGTTATCATTATATTATAAATACATTATATGTTTATATATAATATAAATTAAAATATGCAATATAATTAAAATAATTATATATAGTATTATCTATATATTATTATGACTAAAATTAATAATTCTCCAAGGTTAACTAATTTTCACATTCAAATTTCCTCAATTTTTCTGCCAAAAATTTTATAGACATTTTACTTTTCAAGACTTAATAGTCCCTTTTAATTTGGAGTAATCTTACATTTTTAAAAATTGAGGTATAGTTGATTTACAGTATTATATGTTTCAGATGTACAACATAGTGATTCACAATTTTTAAAGATTATACTCCATTTATAGTTATTATAAAATATTGACTATATTCCCTGTGCTGTACAATATATCCTTGTGGTTTGTTTATACATAGTAGTTTGTACCTCTTAATCCCCTACCCCTATCTTGCCTCTCCTCACCTTCCCTCTCCCCACTGGTAACCACTAAATTGTTTTCTGTAACTGTGAGTCTGTTTCTTTTTTGTTATATTCACTAGTTTGTTTTATATTTTAGATTCCACATATAAGTGATAACATACAATATTTGTCTTTCTCTGTTTGACTTTCTTGTTTTTCTTGAGGTTTTGCTCTGTATACCGTCCCATATTCTTAAATTGTGTGAATATTTCTTTTACTCTTCCATCCACTGTACTTTTTTTTTAAACTGGAAATTAAGTCTACAGGCTTAATTAGGTTGAGTTGAACGTGGTGGTGGGAGTACTTTGTAGAATTACTGGTCACGTCCTATTCCATCTCATCAGGAGGCACAAATGCCAGCTTGCCACCCTCTCAGTGACGCTATTTTAACTTGGTGAGGGTAAAAGGCTTCATAGCTCTCCATTCCAATTGTCCATTTTCCCCTTGGAAATTAACAAGAAAACTGTAGGGTGATACTTTGTCACGTTGCCCATCACTGACCAAATAAATTATTTCATTGATTTTGTAAAATGGTGATCTAACTCTCATTCCATGTACATGTACCAGCCTTCATTCTTCTGTAAAAGTCTGATTGCCAGGACATCATACCTTGTGTTATACATATTTTTTTGAAAGACAGTTAAAGTAAAAGAAAACACAAACCTACGGCAAGGCTGATTGGAAAGTTAATATGCCAGTGAAAGAAATTTTCTTTTGTGGGAGATTTTCCTTTCAAGGAAGATTAGATGCACTCAAGTATTAAAGGGAAGCTGGATGAAATTATCTAGCTCACTTTCTTTAAAAAAAATAGTAATTTTTATTTTTTAAATTTTGCTTATTTTTTAAAGAAAGAACTGAAATTTTATAGTCCATAAATCCGCAGTTCCAAGTCTTATATCTTCCTTACTCTGTGGTATATTCTGAAAAATTTAAGCTTTGAAATTGTTTCTTGGGGGCTTGTGTCATATACTCTTCACTTTCCCCTTTGCTTTGCTTTCCTTCTCCTTTCCTTTCCCTTTTTCTCCTTCTCTCTCTATCTCTTTCTTTCTTTTCTTTCTTTCTGGTATATGCTTTTGGAATGTGTTCAGGCTAAAGAAGGAAATGTCTTTTGTCATTTTAATGGAACACTTAGATTATTGCTAAGCAGCAATTTCCATAGACACACGGAAAGAAAGTGGTCAGTTTATCATAGTTTCCTGTACAGTTCTCATCAGTTGCCTGCTTTTGAACTTCAGACCTATTTTAATACCTCAAGGGAGAGAGCTGAAATAAAGCAGCTATTGGGTTAAGGCGATGGGGAAAGAAGAGAAGGGGTTGGCTTTTGTGAGATGACCTTACACTTAGCCTGGACTTCTGAGATTTGTCGCCCTCTTTCTCCCACATTCAGATGCTGCTTTAGATTTGGGCTGTTATAATTGAAGTCCAGCTTGATATTCACCTGGCCTGCTACCTTCTCTTGTTACCCTCTGAGCATGACGCAACTTGAAAACCGACTCACTATCCACTGCCTAGCGTATCATCTAATAGTTCTGAGTGCCCCAGGATTCCAGGCCCCATGCTGGGCTCTGGCGGTTTGGAGGGCTCCAGATGGAGTAGTCCTGCCTCTGTGCAGCTGACATCCTCACGGGGCAGAAAGGCAGCATATGAGCATACTGACAGGATGATTTCCAATAGTGATGATTTCATAAAGAAAGTAAAACAAGGCCACCTGATGGAGGATGATGGGGGAGCTCCTCTACAGAGAATAGCCAGGAAGGGCCTCCTTAGGTAAGACATGAATGATGAAAAGAAATCAGCCATGCATCTGGGAAGGGGTGGACATTCCAGGCAGGGGAAACTGCAAAGAACCTGAGATGGAGATGAATTTGGCATGTTGGGGTAGCAGAAAGAAGGCCAATATTATTGGAGCATAATAAACAAGGGGGAGAGTTGAAAGGAAGTGAGATCTGAGAAGTAATCAGGGTCCTGATCACATAGGACCTTGTAGGGCTAGGCCAAGAACTTTGGAATTTGTTCTAATTGTAAAGGGAAGTCACTAGCATATTTAATATATGAAATGACATCTGATTTGTGTTTTTAAAAAGATCACTCTGGTTGCTGTGTAGCAAATGGACTTTGTAGGACAAAGTAGAGAAAAGTTAGGAGCTATAGTGTCTCCAGACTTAGATATAGGCAACTTCATCTTCAATTTTGGATGGTTCCATTTTGTTCTCAGTGTTCTCTCATGTTCTTCTCAGACATGGAAAAGAACAATTTTTGTCCTTTGTAAAATAAAAGTTTTGGTATTTGAGAATATCAGGAAGTATGATCAGAGAATACAGTGAATAAAGGAGAAAACAGATTTCATTTAACAGCATATGATATGGTTGATTCAGGGAGACAATGTACAGCACATTGAGGGTCTTCTCTGTGCCAAGCACTGTTCTAAATCTCACTAAAAAATGTAGATGTGTCATCCCCTATTTTATTATTTTATAAATTGCCATTCTAGTTAATGAACAAACAAACAGAAAACTTGCCCAGACAAAAATATGTTTAATAGTTGAAGAAAGTTATATCTTGTGCATCCCTCATCTTTACATTCTCTGCCATTTTTTTCCTCTGGGCTGCTTTTAACTCTGTCTTCAAATCTCAGGTCCTCTTGCTCCTGTGTTTCCTCAAATGAAACAATTCAGGATGGGAAATACTTTTTTAACTCTAGAACACTCCACAAATATGAGTTTTAATTAGTAGTAGTAACTTTTAGACTGGTTTTCAGATCCATATTCATGACAGTTGTATAAATGAATCATAGTAGCTTAAAACTTTCTTAAAGCTAAATGCCCCATCTCAGTATTCTTTTCCCTAACCCCCTGGCCCAACCCCTTCAGTAGGACTGGGGCTAGTCCTGCTGAAGGGGAATGAGAGCAAGTTATGCAAGACTGGATCATATATTTGTAGTAGCATATCCTGTCTTTATTTTAAAATGATATTCTGTTCAACTTGTATTTTTTTACATTAATTTTGATCTTTCAAAATGTTGCATTCAAATATTACTTATCTTGATTATTGAGTTTTTTGACACATCCTTAAATTTTACAACCCAGGCAGTTGCCTCTCTCATCTCACCCTAGTCCCTGTCCTGCTCCCCCTGCAAATACATCCCCTTTCCCCACAACCTCCATTAGCCCAAGCCCAGCCCTGATTGTGTCAGTATATTTTGAAAAGGCTTTTTCTGTGTGCATCTGATATAATTCCAGGTTTAAACCTGCTACAAAGAAGGAGGAAAGTTCTACTGGTGTCATTTTTAGAGGAGGACCCTTTAGATTGATATTGACCCTCCAGAAGGTTTCCCAGGTTCCTTTCAATACATAGTTCTAAAAAAGGTATGGTGGTTTTAAAAATTCTCGAATGACATAGGGAGCTTTTAAAACTATAATTTTACCTTCTTCCTTGCCCTTTTTACCTCCCTTAAAGAAGAAGGAGAAGGGGACAGGACAAAGGCAGTGGCACAGTTTGAAGGCATCTTCTAGGACTGGAATGTGTGTCATGTTTGCTTGGAGGATGGATAAGTTTGGGTTCATGGCTCAGACTCATGTTATATTAAAGCTTGACTAGGGCTTCCCTGGTGGCGCAGTGGTTGAGGGTCTGCCTGCCGATGCAGGGGACGTGGGTTCGTGCCCCGGTCTGGGAGGATCCCACATGCCGCGGAGCGGCTGGGCCTGTGAGCCCATGGCCGCTGAGCCTGCGCGTCCGGAGCCTGTGCTCCGCAACGCGAGAGGCCACAGCAGTGAGAGGCCCGCCTACTGCAAACAAACAAACAAACAAACAAAGCTTGACTAGCAGCATGAGTCTTTGTGATTCAAGATGAGGTGAACATTTACTGTTTCTTGAGGACCCAGCGTAGTGCAGTTGAAAGGATAACTAACAGTCTGTCTTCAGTGCATTCTGGGTTCCTGGTCACTTCATCTCCTCAGATGAAGACCCAGGATGGGTTATTTCTCCCTCTTCTTGGTTTTCTGTGTAAAGCATCAGAATTAGGTCACAGTATCTGGGTTTGAAACCCAACTCTTCCCTTGGTTCCTGTGTGGTTTCTGGCTTCTCTCTGAACTTCAGTTGCCTCATTTATAAACTGATCATAACAATTCCTCTTTTCAATGTGTACCCATGTCCGTGATATGATGACATCTGGAAGGGCTGACATGAACTAACATGATAGGTGTTCAGTAATTGTGATCATGAATCTGTCTAAACTATATCACGAGTTTTTTGCACATTTCTAATTAGTTTTTGCGAGGTGATGGATCAAGGAAGACATGTTTTACATGCCTAGTAGTTATTCTTTGTTACACACAATATCTAAGACCTTGTACTAACATTTATCTTGTACTTGTAAATATCGGAGATAATATATATAAGACAGTTAGCACAGGGGAACATCCTAGGGTTTGAGGAAATGAAAATTGAAATATGAAAATGGATTTAACAACTCAGTTTTCTCATTCAGCCGCAACTTCAATCTTGAACCAATATAATGTTTGAGACATGTAAGGCATTAATTAGTAGAATGTAGACCATTTAATTATTCTAGAAGAAATATAATTTAAAAAGAAAACACAGCTAAATAAAAACCCCAAAATAATTGTTTTGACTCTTTGTAAAGATTGAAATGTTTTTATCTTTTATCTTAAGGTACTAAATCAAACTTCTCGACTTGAAATACAACTGCTGGAGAATTCATTATCAACATACAAGCTAGAGAAACAACTTCTTCAACAGACAAATGAAATCCTAAAGATTCATGAGAAAAACAGGTGAAGATTGTTGTATTCCAAAAATATGTACATTTGTACTTATTTATATCCTCCACCACTCTGCCAACTCTTAAAAAAAGATAGATGTAATTTGCAAAAAGAAAAATACGGAGCCAAATTAATTTTTAATATAAAAAGGAATGAGAGCTTAAGGTGACTACAGCAAGTATGTCAACAATAAGACTAATACTGTTGCTTACACTCTTGAAATATTTCTTTTTATAACTTTTAACACTAATTTATCTACTGTTCAGTTGTTCAAATCTTACCATATCCACAAAAATTAATTGATTCTATGACTAAATCTGGTGACACAAAATATTGACAATTTTCAGCAGAACCAAAAAGTAAGGAAAAGATAGAGCATCTGAAACTCTGTAACTTGAATTGTCACTCTACCAGCCCTAAACCTTGTACAGAGCTACAAGGTTTGAATTCAGAGATCTTTCACGGGAGAGAAGCAAATTTTCTTTTCAGAAAATTATTTCCCTATAAAGCTGATTCAAATGTTGTTTCCCACTTCCATTTAAAGCCATTAACTCTGAACATAGTAAATTTCTTTGGTTAGCTTTATAGATGTGTTTTATAAACTATGAATCATCTCAGGTAAGTGAAAGGGACTTAAAGATCCTGATAGCCAGGATGATATATAGACTACATGATTTTGAAGTCACTGGCATTCATGATGGGCAATTCAGTCAAAGCACTGACCTCTGTAGAACAAATATATTGTATATTAACTGCATTTTCTTCTGGATATTCGGACAGCTTGAAGAAGTTTCGGTTCTTATGCATTATATTGATTTAAAGATCTTTGTGTTGCTACAAACTAATTAAATACCACTGTCTCGGTGGAATCAGAGTTTCCACCATATTCCAAACCAGAAAGGCACCTAAGATGAACTGCTAGTTCTCCTTTTACTGTACAGATGAGGGAACAGACTCAGTGGAAGTGAGTGATCTATCCAAGGTCACACAGCTTGCTGGTGGCACAACTAGGAATGTAATCCAGGTTTCTTTATTCCTAGTCTTTCTCTTTCCACTGTAGTGCATGATCTCTCAGTACTGTCTTCAACCTAGAAGGATTTCCCAACTTTATGCTAAGTGTAGGCCTTAATGACAATGATTATAATTAAACTTTTACGTGAAGAAGATAAACCTGACTTTTGGTTTAGAGTCTGAAAGGGGTCAATCCATGTTTTGTGACTTGTATTTCTAAGTCCTACATTTGTTTATCTTTGTACTATGTCATGGGGTAAACTGTATAACTAAATAACTATAAATAAACTTGACAGGACTTGACTCTGAACTGGTTGCATGATGAAATGTTCTGGAATTGAAAATCCTGTTTAAAAGTACCATTTATCCCACTGCATTTTCACAGTAACCAGACACATACATGGAACAGGTATACTTTATGGCAACTATCCCTTGATTTAGGGGTCCTACCATGCTTTAACTTTGTCGCTAAAAGCAAACCCCATTTATAATCACGTTTCAAGATGCTATTGTGAAAGCTTTGTCTAGGAATGAAGAAGTAAAATAATGACAATTTTAACGTATTCTTAGGTTGTTTTTATAATTCTATAAATAACACACATTTATTGTAGAAAAGTGAGCAGGTATACAAGAAAATTAAAAACCATAATCCCATCACATTGAGAGAGCTTGATATGTTGCTGTATAAAAAATATAAATATGTTTTCTCAAAAAGTTGTGTCATGCTATACATACTGTTTTGCAGCCTGCTTTCTGTGGAGATAGATACCTTTTTTAATCGGTAAAGATCCCTCTAGTATAATTCTTAACAACTACATGATATTTCATTTTATAGGTGTAACCTAGGGTCGTTTTGATTCATCTCTCACTAAGTGTGTGGCCACATATGATTTCTCTATTAAAAAAGTCATCAGCATGAATTTACACTCTTCAATTCTCCTGCTGCTGATATGTGTATTATTTTTTGGTGTATGTCTGACACTTTAGCTGGGAGGCCTGAAAGTGCTCACCCTTAACTACAAAAACAAATGCTTTTCTTAAGTGTCACTTGTACTCTGCTCTCTCCGTCTCTTCTTGTCTCTGTCTCTTTCCCTCCTTCCTGCTCATATTCATTCTTTCTCTTCTTTTCTTTCTTCTTCCCCCCTTTCTTCTCCTTCCCCCACTCTCCCTCCTCCTCTTTCTTCTTCCTCTCCTCTTCTTCTAAATATACCCTACCTACCCTAATTCCAGATCATGTCGGATGCTTTTGTCTTTCCATTATGATTCTTCATATGGCACCTGGTATCATTTCCTTCTATGGTATTCTCACCATAGAATAATTTTTTTTCAACAGCAACTGCTTAAAAAATGTTCTCTCTGTTCCATCAGTAAAGCTGAGTCAAAGTTTGAGCTCTCAGAAGAGCTGCACTGCGGGTCAAGTGTGCAGGGTTTCTCCAGGTGGCAAGACCTCTCAGAGGAATCTGACTCCTGATCCCAAGCACATACATGCCTTCTGCTGATGAGTTTTTCCCTCACTGAATTCTAATTTCTAAGGAAAATTCAGGTTTTCTTATATATACAAATCACACCGTTTATTGATAATGATAACTTTTTTCAAGATTATAACAATTTCATTTCCTAGCAGTATACGTATTTCACAGTGAATTCAGGGATTTAGATTTTAACTTGAAATTCATTTCTGCGCTCATGCTGAAAAAAACTTAGATGCATCTTTTATTCCTACTCTGCACCCCTTAGTTTTTGAGCCTCAAGTATGACATTACCTCACATGTGGTTCCTTGGGGTATTTTTCTATCAAAGTGCTGAATCTCCTGGCATTTCCATATCTCTGTAGTTATCTGTGTCTTCCTATTGACGGGTCCATGTGTATAATGGAGTGTTGGTGCGACATCTCTTCTTAAACCAGGCATATTCTTCCACGAACCATTTAGAAGAAAAGTGTTTTTCTTTATACAAGGCAGAAGTACCCATCTGTGATACACAGCATACTTTCCCTATTATGTTTATTATTATTGTTTATTTTCATATGGGAAATGGAATTGGAGGAACTCTGCCAAGCTCTTTCTAGATCAACAAAGAAACGTGCCCCCCCCATACCATTTAAGTGGATAGAAGGTGAAGGTCAAGCATGAAGCTGTTTATATAATTTAAAATAGTTTATTGATCATCCATACCTATTCCTTAAATGAATCTTAATCCTCCAAATGCAACAAGAAGCTATTTCTACATTGAGGCATCTATGAAATGTAAGAACAACATGCCATTTGTCGGCCAGGTCTGGTTTGGATCAGCTAATACACTTTGCAAAGGGGATTATCTAAATTACGCTTTGCTTCCTCCCCCGGGAATGTTAGGGGTTGTGTCTGGGTGTGTGACTTACCAGTTTTGAGTATGATGGGGCCTCAGCTGCCAAGTCAGTGAACTGGCCCTTCAGAGGGTCCACCACTTCTTTGGCACCACTTCTTTGGCAGAACACAGAGGAATAGTTTATGGACAGGATTATACTACACAATCATGCTGAGGAGTCCTGCTGATTTACATCCTGACAAATTAAATGTATCGCTTGTAGGGTTGAAAACAGAATTTTGGCCTCATTAGGTTCACTTCTTTATCCCCTAAAGGGCCAAAGGCACAAAGCAGGAGTAGGATTAACAACACTTGCTCTGCTGTTTGTTTTCCTAACAATCTAGTTGGGGGTGACTCCAAGAAGCTTCCAGTTTGCTTTTTTTAGGATTTCTTTTTATTGGATGCTATCCTAATCTCAAAACTTGGTTTCATTCCTTACCTCAAGGAAATAGCACTTAGAAGTAAGAGATCAGTAACTGGCCCATATAATTGAAATTATACAACCAAGAACTCAAAAAAGGGGAAGCATTAATATTTACCTCACACAG
The DNA here is from genome assembly GCF_937001465.1 of Orcinus orca. Taxonomy (NCBI): domain Eukaryota; kingdom Metazoa; phylum Chordata; class Mammalia; order Artiodactyla; family Delphinidae; genus Orcinus; species Orcinus orca. The sequence goes on along the minus strand of NC_064575.1, from coordinate 57,731,572 downwards.
AGGGTTGGTATGACAAAGTGAGACATGTAATTGTCAACTTTTATTGGATTTCTCCAGTATATTTCTGCTCAAAAAAATAGAAAAGAGAGGTAGACAGGGAAGGATGTCATAATGCAGATCCCTTCAGCTGAGCTAAATATGTAACTGGATCTTCTGGTGTCAAGATTTGGTCAGCTAACTAGGTTTCAAGGCACCTGTCCATCTGTGACTTAACCCCAACTTTTTCCAAGGTTGGAGCATAGCCAGGTGAAAAAAATATTCTAGAACAAATTCTTCTGCCTCACCAGGGTACACAGGAAGAGAAATCAACACTCCATGTGTACAAAGATGGAGGCCTTGGGCTTTCTTGATCAAACTTGTGTTGAATATGCAGAATGAAGATTAGGGAAATCTTCAGTTAGACCATTTAGAGTGAAGTGAAACTACACAAATGGTGGTCATTCTGACATAGTTTCAGCAAAATTATCTGCCTAGTTATCTAATATCAGGCAGGCGAACATCTAAGCCAGGTGCTTTACATACACTACTGCTAATCCTCCAACTAATCCTGCAAACTATCTATTGTTATTTTCATTTTATATGAAGAAACTCAAGTTCAAAGAGGTCAGGTAACTTGCCCATGACCAAACAGCTGATGTATGGCAAAATTAGCATTCAAGTCCATATGATTCTCTGTCTTAATTATTATAAAAATGTTTTTCCAATATGATGCAGCCTCAGGATTAATTGATGTGGTTGTCAAGTTATCCTCAGCATAATCAAATACAAATTTGGAGAAAGGGATAGGCTAGTTGTTTTTGGCCTACTCCTATACAGATTGTTATTTATTCCTCCTAATACTAGAGTAGGAAATATAAACTATTTATTTTACCTTGGGAATTCACTGAACTTATTTGACAAGCTCCATCTATCTTCTAGCTAGAGGTTATGGGAAGCTATTAAGTTAATTTTAAGTTATTGAAGTGTGTATAATTTCAAGATACTAAACTATACCTTGCTAACAAATTTTTGTAATGGAATAGTGAAGTATTGATTTTTAATACTTAATATGCCTAAATAAATGAAAAGTTAAATCACAGTCTTTCTAATCAAAGTTATCCTCCATTTGATAAGTTCTTTACAAAATACTAAAGTAAAGTCACAACGTTATCAGTCACTGTTTATGTTGTCAATTCTATCTTCTAAATGTTTTTCCAATCTAGCTTTTTCTTTCTATTTACTCTGACTCTGTCTTAGGTCAAAATCCTATTAATTTTTGTCTTAGCCATTGCAGTGACCTCTTTGCATGGCTTACACCTCATGTCTCTCAAACCTATCATCCCAAAGTCTGCTAAAGTTCTAAAATTCAAGTCAGATTATTTTTCCCATTTTTTTAGGTCTCCACACACACTAGTTCAGCACAACTTTTAAATCTCTAGATAGCATCTGCCCAACCCTCTTCTCGTTCTCTGTAAGGGACTGAGGAAAGTTCAAGTTCTTTAGCATAGAACATGGTCCATGATCATTATAATCCTAATTTTATAGCCTTACTTTCAGAAGTCTTCTTATATTTTAGAAGTATGGTCTAATAGCTAAGAGCAGGAGCTCTAAGGTCAGACTGCCTGGGTTTGCCTTGATTCTGCTGTAAACAACTCGGCCACATATTACTTGTGTGACATTGAGCAAGTTGTGTAAACTCTGTGCTTTGGTGTTCTCATTCGTAACACAGGGATGATGATGATAGTGGTACATGGAGTTGATGTGAGGATTAACTGAGTTATTGCATATAAAATACTGAGGGAAGTGTTTGAAACACATAATAAGTGTTTAATCATACTAGTTGTTAGTATCACTGAAGACGATGTTTTTTCAGACATGTTTGATGTTTGTCTTGTCTGGAATGCCTTGTAGTCCTTTATTCAACTCACAAACTTCTGTCTCTTCAAAACTCAGTGCAGATATTACCCCTCCAAGAAACTTTCTGACTCTGCCAAATAGATTTGCTCATTACAACTTATGTGATAACACTCTACCTTGTTTTTTCCTCCCATTACTTCACTTATCCCATCACATTGTAATGTGTGTGTGTGTATATGTGTGTGTGTGTGTGTGTGTGTGTGTGTGTGTGTGTGTGTGTGTGTATCTCTACTACTGGGCTGTGACCTTCTGGAACACAGAGACTGTGTTTTATTTATTTCTGTCTTCATGCTCCCAGGCACAGTTCTCTACACATAGTATATAGAGTATTAAATGCTTTTTGAATGTTGACTGATGAACTGGCAAATGAACTGGCAAATATCCCAATAAATGTCATTTATCTATGTACACAGAAACACACATACAATTTAAAAAATATTTTAATGGAAAACAGATCACATAGTTTACATTAAATATTGTAAACATATTCATTGTTCTTAACATAAATAAAATACAGATGGCTTTTATACCAGTATTCTGCATCCCCAAAAGCCCATTGCATGGCAGCCAAGGTTATCAGTGCACATTTTGAGTTCACTAATTCAACCCAATTTTTTCATCTCTAGACAGCATCTTCTCAGACCATTCTAGACTCATGACTATTTACCACATCACTCTGATTGATAAAAAAATCAACACAAACTTAACTGATTTAAATTTTAAATTTTATAGAAGTGTATAAATTGAAATTCAGAGTCCCAAATTCCGTATTCCTCCACCCCCTGCAGAGAATCATCATTAACAGATTGACAGTTCGGTGCCTATTCTTCCAGACTTCTTAATGAATATACTAATTATACATGTGTATATGGAGCGTGCATGTTTATCTGTGTGCTTACAGAGATACCCATATACAATTACACATATGCACAAGTACGTATTTAAATCATATATGTGTATGTGTATAGATTGTAACTATTTTTAAGATGCTGGGGTTTTGTACTTTATAACAATTTATCATAGATATATTACACATGTAGCTATATACACATATAACTCATTCATTGCTCGAGATGCACCAAAATTTACAATTTAGTAGATCTTTTATGTGATTATTTTAAATTTTCGAAGATATTAACAAATTATCTGCAAATTTGACATTCTCCCCAAGTGTGCATGGGCTTTCTGGCTTCCCCAAACCTTGCTAGCCATTTGATTAATCTTGTCTACCCGAGAGGTAATGTTGTGCATCTTTTCCTGGTTATTGACCATTTGCATTCTTCGTCTGTGACTAGCCTATTCATGTATGTTTCTCATTTTTCTATTAGATTGTTTATCTCATATCTTTATTTCCTCATATAAGCTCTTTAATGGATGTTAAAATTTTGTTGTATATGTTGTAAATATTTTCTCTAGTTTGTCATTTATTGTTCAACCTATTTTTTACAGAAGAACTATGATTTTATGTTATGAAGTGTATACATATTTTTTCTTCTTGGTTTCTGGCTTCCACAGTATATTTAGCTTATTCTTATTTACCCCAAACTTTAAAAAATTTATTTGACAATGTTTACTTGTAGTGATCTATGCTTCTGTTCCACATTTGAATTACAGAAATGTTTAACTTCATATTAAATATGAAGTTTGAGAGAAAATTTACTGTGTTCAAGTTAGAAACTTAAAATATAAATTTAACCTGAACTTACTGTGCCCTTGCTTGAATGGGGGAAAAAGATCATTCTTTAAAACCCATATTTGCAACATGTGTTGACACCATACAGATTAAAAATAATTTAAAAATTGAAACATCTGTAAGGAGATTCAGACAGATGAAAATGAGAAGGTTTCTGTATTTTTTTAACATCTTCCTCCTTGTTTGAGGGCTATACTTATATACATAGAGCTTAGGCAACTGTAACTCCTGTGAATTCAGTTGCTGCTATGTTAAGAACCCTATTGTGGGAAACAATTTGAAAGGGAGAGCTTTTTCTGTGAAAGCTTCAAGATGTGTTCAGTGATTTGAAATATTTCCAGTAAGATATGTTGGAGGAGGCAGACTGAAAATTAGGGGAAAAAGTCAACCAAAAACTTTAAATAGGGCTTTATATATACTCAATTAGAGCCTTTTGCTGAAGTTAAAGGCCTAGATTATTTTGTTTATTTTATTCTTCATTAAAGTGCACCTCTGCCTCAAACTAGAAGTTAAGTGCCAAATTCTATGCATGTCTCTTCTCAAAGTGTTTCTAGAAGGATGAGAAACGTGAAGTATTGAGAATCTTGTGAGAAACTCTGTCTTTGGATTTTACGTTCAATTTGAATAGATTTAGGTGCAGAGTTTCATAAATTGTTGTTCCATGGAACACTAATCCTAAAGGATGCATCATGATAAAATTATTTATTTAATTTAGCATTCCCCAAAACTTGACAGTAGAACTCAACAATGGAATGCCTAATAAAAATACACTGAATGCACTCTAGAAAACAGTACACTGGAGTTTGGAATCAACATCCAGGTTTTGGATTATGCATTTAAACCTAAACTAAACTTGCTGCTGAAGGCCATCATAGAGAAAATATGACTACTTTGCCAATTGAATTTAGGACAGTGGAGTTGTCATGTTGTCCTTCAGATCAACCTTTGTATATAGAAGTCTCCGTGCCTAGGTGAGCTGGCCTCTCCCAGCTGACCTGGATAGGGAAAAGTAAGAGAAACAATAAAAGACCTCAGGACAAAATGGGATATGATCAATATATTGAGTAAGAAAATTAAATTTAATGACAGAGGAGTTAAGGCAGAGTGATATTTAAGAAAATCTCAGTTCAGATTTTTTTAAAAAATGGCTTGGCAAAGAAATTTTGTTTTTATATGTGGAGAAGATGGATAGGTTAAAATATTGTGAAAGACAAGCTCCCAAAAATAACCAGATGGAGAGCAGCAAATACTAAAGAGATGTTAAGTTGATGCCTTGATTCTTGGCAAAATATAAGCGGGTGGAAGTAGATAGAGATTATGTTATACTAAATCAAAGAGATGAGACACTAAAGCTAGTTTTCATAGCACTGGGTTGTCATGGGCAGATTTCTAGTCTAAGTTAGAAGACATGGCTTTTTATTTTGGTTATGACACAGTATGTACACAATTTTATACAAGATATTTAGATTCTTACCTATAAACTGGGGCTTATAACATCTACTCACTCTGTATCACTATATTACTTTAAGAATCAAAGGAGATAAGGGTTTTAAAATGCTACACAACTAAAATGATGTATTACAACAATGTGATTAGTAAGTGGAGATGGTATATGAATATTTTCTGGCAGAAGAGTTTTGGATTCAAGCCAGTTTGGATATAGTGAGGAAGGGCTGACTTCCCAAGTAGATAATAACTAATGGATGAGAAGTATCAAAGAAAAGAGGATAGTATTTTTGGAAGCCAGATATGAAGAGAAGATGGAAGGGAGTGATGAGTGGTATCAAAAAGGTATCAGTTTTGCCTGAAGAAGTCTAAAAAGTTGTCATTAATATAAAGGGTATCTCTAGTAAATAAAGTTAATAGAGAATTACTAGAGTACAAAAGTTACTAAAGAGAATCCAAGTGAAGAAATAAGATGAGAAAATGACTAGAAGAGATAATTAACTGGTAAGACCTGCCATTTGGGAAACAGTATGACATGTTTCCAATTTGCTTATAGTTTTTAATGCATATTTATTTTTAATGAAATATTTCATTCCCAGTCCAGTGAGATGTCTGATACACAGCAGGCTTCTTACTTCCCTGAGCAGTCCCTTCTTTATTTTACATGAATATCTATTTTAAGATGACAGGCTATGTTGATATCATTTGATAACTGGTAGTCATGGTGCATTAAGGTTGTTTGGTGAATTATGAAAATTAACATTCTTTCCAACATGCTAAGTGTATACTCCTTTTACTTGGGAAATGCAGACCTTTTCTTCCACAAGCCAGTGTTGAAAATTTTTTCCTTTGGTACCAGGACTTCTTTGATCAACTTTCCATTCTCATCTCTTTCCAAAATATCCTGAAAATCAAAGCAAAACAGACAAAAAACTCCTTTATTGACATCTCAGATAGTAGCCATCTTTTAGTATATGTCTTCTTGAACAAAGAATGCATCAAAAGTAGAAAGTGTCAAAACACATATGCAAAAAAAAAAAAAGTGTTATGTCTGAAATAGAAGTTTCTTATAGCTGCTTTTTTTCATTTGAGGTTTTTTTCTTTCATTTTTTTCATTTCATTTCTCTCTAAAAATGAATCCTTAGAGTAAGAATAGTGTCATTTTACATAGTGCTGAGAGCACTGTTGGCACGTAGCAACTAATAAATATGAATTATAACTATAGCATGATATTTTCCAAGCCAGAATGTTACCTACTAATTAGGAAAACTGAAAGGCCAGTGCTCATCTTATTCAGGAACAAAATGGTAATTCAGAATTTTTATCCAGTATTTTATGACTATACATCCAAATGTTGCTCTTTACATTAAATTCTAAGGTTTCTTGGTAGTATACTATAGCTCTTGTGAATTTAAAAGAAAAATTTCCCATAAGTTAACTGACTCTATTTTATGGGCATTTAACATCTGATCATTACCCTAGGAAGAGAAACAAAAATTATTAAAAAGTAAACTGAGGAAGAGCTAAGGCATCCATTGTGGTTAATTCTCAGATCTGAAGGCCAAAAATTAATGGGCACAGAGACAACCTCCTCTGACATCCATAGCAAGTACACTAATCACTTAAACCAGTGGGTGGGTAAACTTTTTAACCAGTAAAAAGGCTTTTGGTTGTATTTTGTTTAGTTTTGTTTGTTTTTTAACTACTGACTTTTCCAGCAGCAAGTTATTGACACAGAAGAAAACACTATAAGACAATGAATCATGCCTACTCCTTTAGAGGTACTCTCATCCTACTCTGACTTCCTTGCCTGAATTTTTCATTTCCAAAATACTCTTTAAAAAATATAAATAACCATCACATTTTCCCCAAATCACTATACATTTTATGATTTAAGTATTAAGTTTAAAACATTCCCTAGTGTCCCCTTTTTGAAAACTTATAGGAATGATTCAGTGCTATATTTCTCCAAGGTAAATTAAGTGCCCAATCTGGTATGTTACATTTGAATAACACCTTGTAAACTAAGGACTGGTTGAACCTTCTGAAAATGGAACTGAGAAAACTGAATAAGGCTTTTCTCTGAGGGATACTAGTATATTATACACTCTATAAAATGTAAATGCTTTTTATTCCCAGTCAGTTGCTAGGATCCAAGAGTGCTTCTGCATTCTCTATCATTTTTAATGTGTAATAAGCAAAGGGAGTGAAGAGTTCTGAGAGAAGGACGGCTCTCAGTTGAAGACTGCATCACTCTGAGCAAAGCTTCCCAAGTTCTTTTGTAAGACCATGCCACCAGCCTAACACGGTCTTCCTTTTCGGAACCAAGTATTCAGTGATTTGGAACTTGCAGTGCCTTTAGGCTTTATCCTAAAGCTTAGATTGAGAGATAAAGTAAGCTAGTGGTTATGATACAGGACCAGATATCAAAAATCCCAAGAAATATAATTCATTGTGACTTTAGATAGCTTACTTTCTGGTCCTGTGATTTCTGCATCAATTTGCTCTTCCTTGACATCACGAAACTATTGTGAAATTTAATCACTGTGAATGTTTTGAGAATCCCAAATGAATGAAGCAAAGTAAATATCTGTGTTTTGTTCATACATTTTTCTGAACTGTTGTTTCTATTTCTTATTGTACCCATTTCTTTAATGAAAATTATACTATAATTTCTGCAGACAGGGTCCAAGTCAGCTACCCTGGATATAAGATACACCCCAGGAAATAAACATTACTCTAACAATAAGTGATCTAAATAATTCTTCATTTCACATGCTGTATATGTCACTCCTATTTTACATATATATATATATATATATTTATATAATATTTATATTTACATATATATTTTTTTCTGAGTCTCTCACTTAAAAAATATTTCCATGATGAAATACCTGACTAAAGTTTCTCACTTTAAATAAACTCAGGAACTAATTGAATCACAGCTTTTTTTATAGCATTTTTAAAACTAAATTTTATCTTCACTTCCTTGTAGTTTATTAGAACATAAAATCTTTGAAATGGAGGGAAAGCACAAGGAAGAATTGGACACCTTAAAGGAAGAGAAAGAGAATCTTCAAGGCTTGGTTACTCGTCAAACATATATAATCCAGGAACTGGAGAAACAATTGAACAGAGCCACCACCAATAACAGTGTCCTTCAGAAGCAGCAGCTGGAGCTGATGGACACAGTGCATAACCTTGTCAACCTCTGCACTAAGGAAGGTGGTAAGAATTTCTTTCTTACTTTGGTATAGTAAATATCTTATTTAATTACGGAGCAAGCAAATATTCAATATAACTTTCTTAGTTGCATCAGTTGCTGTGTAGAAGCAGCAAAAGAACTTTATTCTTAGAAGCATTTCATGAAGTTACACTGACAATTTTCTCATGTTAACTTCAGAGAGAGTATTCATAAGCTTGAATATTGACTTTACAGCATCTTTCTAAAAGGACTTTCTAATTTCTTCTTTTTTTTACTGGTCTTTTAGCCTTAGATAAAATCTACTATATTTTCATGGGTAAATATTTGGTATCATGATGTTAGACACTTAACTATACAGGACAGAAATTGGCCAATATTAGAGATTAGTTCAGAGTGCTTAGGAGAGTTCCCATTTTAAAACTATTTTTTTTGCAAAGGAGGAGAGGGAAGAGTTGCCTGTAGAGAAAAGGAGATATAGAAGTTCTTAATAACTATTATGAGGAAGAGAGAATATTTGTTACTAAAAGTCTGTATTAAGATTATTTACACAGTCCTGTGTGGAGAAGACCTAACCGGGTGTATGGGCAAATTTATTCTGGGGTGTCTTCATGACCGTGGAAATAACAAATCTTTAATATGACTAGAATATCTGGAGCCATTTAATCATTGGAAATATTGCAGGCCTGTGTCTCTTTAGAAGACATCCATTCATCTGTCCATCCATCCACCCACCAATTATTGAATAAATGCCTCTGTGTGCACTTGTCCACTTCAAGCAGAACCTCACCTGAGCCTCAGGAGAGCTCTTCAAAGTTTGGAGCTTAAGGTCATCTTCTGTAGTTCTGCTTGCTAATCAGCCTTTCTGTTAGTGAACACAGAATGGTAAATGGTGATGAGTGAAAGAGAACACCACTTACATCTGAAAATCATGGTTGTCATTAAGTTGTGGCTTATGTGATCATTCATGTAATGGTTCAGTGTGCATATGCAATATACATAATTGGTGGCTCCTTTAATTTAATAGTGGACTTGAGCTATCTGAAAAAATACTCAGTCCCATACTCTCGTGAATAGATATGAATATAGAGGATAACTCCATATTAAGTGATCTTGCTTTAAAGACATTTCACATTTCTCTATTACACTCCATTACCTTGAGTTATATCTCCTTTAGATAATCTAAACAAGCCCTTAATATACTTTGTAAAGAATATGTTTTAAACAGTGAGTTCCCAGAGCTCCATTTGGGTGTGCTCAGAAATGTGATTGGGAAAGAAAAAACCTGCTAATCAGTCAGAGCCTGACAAAACTTTGAGTTAGAGTCTACTGAAAGGAAAGCACGGTAGAATTTTGCCAGAGAATTTTAATAGAGCTCATGAGTATTTAGAAATTAAGTATTAATATGAGACATATCTATTCTCATATTGAACTGAATACATTTGGGGAAAGATTGAAAACATATTTTTCTTATCATCCTGAGACTCCTGAGACGTAATGCACATGGAGTTGAGTAATTCTTTTTTTTATGATGTTAGAAATATCAAGCCCTGTTGATTCTCACAGAGCTCATATGTCTGCCTGCTTATCATAATTTCACTTCTTTTCTAAGTATTGTCCAATAAATGTGTCTTTAAGCTTTTGGAGGCAGGAGGGTGACTTCAAAATTAAAATTCCTGGCTAGTTTTGGTCTTTGGGTGCAGTGTCAGGCAACCAAACATCTGTTCAATTCAAAAAACATAATTTATTGAACAATTATTATGGCACTCCTGATAGATGCTACCCATAGCATCCGCTCAGGGTATGAGAAAAGTAACTGTGTCTATTCTATGATATAGCACATCCAAAAATACTACTACTACAGAGTGAGACAGAAATTGTCTAATACTTCAGACCTCTAGACATTTATTTTCTTTTTAATGATAAAATTCTAAAATAAATCCTGCTTTAACTATAGGATTTGTAATCTTAATGTAAGCCTATTGCCCTATTATCCAATGAACTCTATGCTCTTATAATCATAGATTTTGTTTGCTTCTTATTAATCTTTTTTTTCTTTAATCCCACAGTTAAGTATTCTACTATTTGGTCATTTAAGAACTCATAAGAGACACAAAAATGGGAAATGTCTCTCACTAAGTTTTCCATAAAGATTTTACTTCTTTGCATATCTTCATTTTCACTGGCACCATAGTCTTCAGTTATGGTGAATTTAAAACTTAAATGAGTGATTTCATAATACTAGATTAAATATCAGTTACTAAAATGAACTTGTATTTCATTCTAATTCTAAAACACATAAGTAAAATCTCTCCCTACTTAAGACCAAAAGTTTATTTATCAAGTAGATTTATTATTTATCAAAGATTATATATAAATGTTCTACTTTTAAATATAAATATATGCAAATAAGCCTAAATCAATACATCACAATAAATGCATCACTTTTCTAAAATGTGTATTTCAAAAATGCAAAGAGTAGTCTTCTGAAGGATTTTCCAGAAACATCATGAACTGTGTCATAATCCAAAAGACTAAAAATTTTAATTGACCTTAAGGGTCCTCTCTTTCTAACTTGACTCAGTCAGTCATTTATGGAGACAGCCTGAATGTAATACTACAAAGCAAGAGAAAAATTTCTGTTGAGGTTTTTCTGTCATTGGCAACTAATGTAATCTTTATGAAGCTGTCTCATCATTTATAAAAAGTCAGGATAATTATATCTGCTTCACAATGATAGTGAGAGGATTAAATTAGATACTGCATATAAAAACTAAAGAATGTGACACAGTTGATTCATTAAACATTAATTCCTTCCTTTTCCTCCAAGTGACAAGATTAAACTAAACACAAGAAAACTTATGATGTGCTATCTATAAGTAAAATTTCTTTCAAAGAAAATGTCTGGATACAAGGCTGTAGAGTTTCTGACTGTTGACAGTCATCTAAGCCCCTTCTTTTTAGCTTCAGTTTTCTAATCTCTAAAATGAAATCATAATACATACCTGATGAGTTTGCAGTAAGAATTAAAAGAGGTTTGTGTAAAACATGTAGTATTTTTGTTTAGTTTCACAGAACTTTTCCTACTAAAACATCTAATGTCATGAGATATATTTAATCTAAATACAGTTAATAAACACATTTTCTGAAATAGTTCAACAAACCTTCCTCTTGTTGTTCTGAACAGGCAATAGTGGTACCTTAGGCAAACAGTCATTACAAACTGAATTGCATCTATTTTTGTAAGACTTCTGGGTAGCACATTTATTTTTGCCTAACCTTTGTCTGCAAAAACTTGGTTGCAGTTATTCTTAGAAACATTAACACTAAAGAAATATTGCTCTCAATGTTATCATTGTGTCAAAGCTTAGCTGATTGCTTCGTGTTTTTGGCAGTTCACAGTTATTGTGGGAATTAAATAGTTTACATTGATAATGGCATGGAAACAAGGTTTGGAATTCTTTGGGGGAGGATAATCAGGTACTGTGACTGTCAACATTCAGCAGTCATCTCTGTTCAGAGATAATTAAAGCATCATCACGTACCTTGAGCATACACCAGACAAAGTTTGCATTATGTGATCAAGAATTTAATTACTAACAAACCTTAAAAAAAGAAAGATAAAAAGAAAATAGTATTTAGGTTCCATCATAAAATTACATTGGCTGATTCTCTTACTGTCCAAATCAACTTGGAACATACTCCTGCTATACCAAGATATGATTCATAAATTTATCATTCATTTAAAAAATAGTTATACAGCAACTGTTTTGTTTCAGATTCTCTTCTGGTGGTAAGGGTATCCATCCATTTTTATTTAACAAAGATTTGCTGAGTTCCTATAATATGCCAGATACTGTTCAGACAATGAGAAGAGAGAAAAGATGTACTGTCCGTGGCTTCAAGAAAACTGGAATTTGGTGGGGAAAGAGATAGGTAAACAAACAATTATATTCTGTAATTGTTTGCTAGTGGTGAAGCCAGGGTGGCAGGGGACTAGTGAAACACACAGGAGGAATATTAAAATCATGATAGAGACAGAAGGATGAGGGCAGAATCCCACATCTGCAGAGTCTTCTTAAGGCTCTTGTTGAATACTTGTTATGATGCAGGCATGGCTTAAGCTTTATGTGTATTAACTTAGTTAGTCCTCACAATAACAGTTTGAGGGAACTACTGTGGTTAGCCCCATTTTATAAGTTCCACAGGCAGCTTGAGTATTTTCCTAAGGTTACATAGCTAGAAAGGTTGATCCAGGATTAGAATGTAGGCAGGATGGCTCTAATGGGGAGACAGTGGCTAAGTCTTCAAAATGAAGAAAACGGAGGATACTCTAGAGAGCATAAACATGCATATTTGCCAGGAGTCATGAGAATGGGTGTGAGGGGTGTACACCTAAATGCATAACCTAATTCTCAGAATCAAAGGCAGGAGAGCAGTGAAAGGCAAGGTTAGAAAGATCCACAGAGGGAGATCAAAGAAGCTGAATTTTTTCCTCGAAAGCAGTGAGGAGTCGTTGTCATTATATAAGGACAATGGTGACCTTATCATTTTAGAAAAATCACCCCAGTCACAACGTAGGAACAATGCATCAGAAAGTTGACAAGCCTGGAAACAGAGGGACCAGGTGGATATTTTGCCATTATTAAAATATTAACAAATACTTAGATAGTATGAGCCAATCTTCTTAGCCCCTTGCATATCATTTAATTATGGTAACAACTCTATAAGCTAAGTGCTATTATTAACCTTATGTGACACATAATGAAATTAAGCACGGGAAGGTAAATAACTCCCAAATATTACAGTAGTAGCAAGTGAACAAGCTGAGATTTGAACCCATAGAGTCTGGTTCTTGAGTCTGTACATTATCCACCATACTATGATGGGGAGAAAAGGTAGATTGAAGGTGGTTTTCATCAGATTCTCAAAAGGATCTTCTGGGAGAGAAATAATGAGGTCAGGATCAAACAAGGGCAAATGGAAAGGCAAGTGAAGGGGAAATTCGTGAATAAAGAAGAATTAGAATCAACAAGAAATAACCACTTATTTAGAAGTAGACTCGAATATATTATAAATTCCAGGTTTCTGGGTTGACTAATTTTGATGATATTTCTTAAAATCAGCAACATGTGAAGAGAAACAGGCTCTGCGGGGAGGATTTAGTTTGAGGCATTGGACTGAGGTGACTATGGGACAGTTAGACTCTGAAAGGTAGGGGAATGGGAGTCAGGAGTTCAGTAGTAAAATCCTGATGAGCATGTAGATTGGTGTGTCCTCAGAGGAGATAATTGGTAAAGCCATGCAGCAAATGAAATCCCTGAAAGTGTGTATAAAGCAATGACTCAGCCATTTAGGGGTTATAAATCCATTCAAGAATCTGATGAAAACTAATCTACCTTTCGTTCCTACTTAGTGCAAATACCCAGGCACAAATCTATGTACAATTTCAGAGAATTTACAGAAATATTTAACATACAGAAATTGCATAATATATTATGAACTCATTTTAACATAATAAGAATGTAAAATCAAAGACAGAAAATTGGGAATTCTTTAAGGGACTGAAAAAAGGAGACCAAAATAGGCGTTATAGCAGAGAGAAAAGACTGTTATGAAGGGTCTTATTTTAGTGGCAAATAAGCAGAAAGGTCAAATGAAAAAACAGACTGAAGTGAACTTTGGAACTGGGTTGTTACCTTCTATACGGAGAGTTTGAGTAAACTGTAGAGCTCAATTGCATAGGTGGAAGACTAAAATGAGTAAGATGAAGTAAAAGCAGAAAATGTTGTCTACCCACATCCAAATGTTGAATGTGAAAGGGTAGATATCAGTTCTGGGTGAGAAGCACAGAGAGTAGAGAGGAATAAAAGAAACTTAAATACCAAGAGACATGAGCATGTTTATATACTTAGTTCCTTAATATGAAGTATAAAAATTTCAGATCATAAGGGGCTTCTCTTGAAGTTTATTTTAAAAGTTTCTTTCAGATTGTCTGAAAGAGATAATGATTAATACTACAAATTTTTAAGTGATCTCAATTATTTGGTTTAAAGTATCTTTCCCAGAGGCTGAATTGCAGTGGTACAGAACGTTTGATCATTATTTTCGGTCTTCTGGCCTTCTGAAAAGGGGAAATGAAGCATTTGCTTCCTTTCCAGTGCTGAGGGGACATTTGGCTCTGTTCTCAGAATAATTCTACCATCTGAAAGGAATTTACCTCCTATGCAGTGTCTACCGAGTTTGTGAAGTAAATCATTCAGTCAAGGGATGAGATAGTTTGAACTCCTGCAAGTCCCTTGAGTTAAGAACGACTCTTAAAAACATCACAGATGATGGGAGGAAATTAAAACTTTTTGAATGTTACTCATATAAACATTGATAAAAATAGAAAATATCATTTTTATTGACTTAGTAAAATACTTGGTTATCGTTGACTACTTGTAATGCACGTTTTAACATTAGGTAGAAAGAGAAAGAAAAATACAGGAAGTCATCTGCTGAACACTACAGTGAGCACTTGTTTCCATTTAATGAGGGAAGTGCTTTATCTTGACAGAAAATTATATGTCAAACATTTACAATTTCCTTAAAATGAACCACACTTCTAGCACTTCCTTTCACAAAACCTAATGGCTTAAGGGGAAAGTGACTATTTATTTTTGGAAATGGTATGTTTCTCCTTTTTGATGGAGCATGTTATCTGCCTTTTGAAAAGCCGTAATTTCCGTAAAAAAAAAAAAAAAAATTGTGTGAATAGCAGATAGCCAAACTAGTGATAACAAAATAAAAAATAATACAGTCCTTGACCTCTCCCATGAACTATTTCTAAACCACATCTTTTGGGGGAGATTTGAAATTTTGTGGTTAATTCTCTTTTGGAATTAGAGTTTCAATTTCAGAAACGAAACTGTCTGAAATGGAAAGGGATATCCCCTGATTCCAGCTGGGCCTGGAAGTTACCAGGGTGAAAGGCCATGAAAAAAAGAGTGTTGCCTTGATGTTCTAACATTACTGTGAACAAACCCTGTTCCTTCTTCTCTTGTGCTTTCATGGCCTGGTTCGCTAAAGCAAAGAAGCACAAAATATTTTGAATATAATTTTAACTAAATCATTTCCTGGACTCATCGATACTCAGGTCCAATTCAACGGGTTTTGTTTTCTAAGTCCAGAGACAAAATGGGACAGTGGATACGAGTTACAGATAAGCTATGGTACTTTGTACTAAGCCAAATAACACCTATAATTACTCAGAGAGAAAGTAAGGAAAAAACATTCTATTAACATCTTTCAGTATGTGTATAATACAGGAACCATAGAGTAAAACCCTTATGAAATCTCTTATGCTTTAAGAACAGAGGAAAAATAAACCCTGAAAAATGTTGCAACTATATGGTTGGGCTTAAATATATATAAACAAAAGATTGACTTTTAGCTTAAGATTTTTCTAAAAGTCAAATGCTAAGAAGCTTTTAAAACTGATGATTAAAAACATTTGTAGAGGGCTTCCCTGGTGGCACAGTGGTTAAGAATCGCCTGCCAATGCAGGGGACACGGGTTCAAGCCCTGGTCCGGGAAGATCCCACATGCTGCAGAGCAACTAAGCCTGTGCGCCACAACTACTGAAGCCTGCATGTCTACAGCCCTTGCTCCGCAGCAAGAGCAGCCACCACAATGAGAAGCCCGTGAACCGCAACAAAGAGTAGCCCCCGCTGGCCGCAACTAGAGAAAGCCCACGTGCAGCAGCGAAGACCCAATGCAGCCAAAAATTAACTTAAAAAAAATTTTTTTAGCTTCCTATGGGAGCTCATCATTTATTTTCAACTAAAGAATACCAACAATATGACTGCTTCTAAGTACATTGGAATCTCATCCTACTACTGGCTTGGATGTTCACATTCTGAGTGGGACCATCTCTGGTAAGGAATCACACTAATATGTGACCTACCAAGAATAGATAAATAAATCATAAAATTTTTGATGAATTTATGATAAAGTTAAATTATTAAATTTAATACCAATTAAATCAAACCTTTTAATTTTATTATATCTTTAAGTGTACTTATAATTAATTTTAGGTGTGAACATTCTGTTTTCACAATCAGTGTGAGTGCCTTTAGAACAGTGAATTTGAACTGTGGGTTTAATTTTAAGTGACAATTTTGTTCGAAAGGAAGGTTTTGCCGGTTGCTTTGGCCCCATATACACACTCGCAAGTGCACAAATAAACCAAATCTCCACCAAAATTAATCCAGCCCATGTCCCTAGAACTAGGACTTAGATTGAGGTGGTTTCCTCACCAGTGTCTTGGAGCAGCTATGACATATGCCATCAAGAGGGCGGGCATGGTAGCCTAGAAAGAACAGGAAGAAGGACAACTGACTTCTATTCCCAGTGCTGCTGCCACGTTGCTTAACATAAAAGTACTGCACACCTTAGAGTTTGCCTGGTGTCCTAGACAAACTCATGCATTTTATGACTCCTATCAATCATTCCATATCTTCTCTTGATTTTATGTCACTCATAATGACTGAGGAAACCCAAAGATAGAGTAGAATCCCATGTATACCCGCAGGTAGTAAAGTAGTATTCGTCAAGTATATCTCACCACAAGAGTAAGAATCAAAGTGACATACCTATGGTGACAGTCAGCCTTTATTTATTTAAAACTTCAAAGTGGCATTTTTTTGGTCAGTTTTCAAAAGCATCTGGCAACTGCTCTCCATGTTTTACAGCATTGCCCAAGGACTTTCATTCCATTTTTAATGGCTTTTGCTGAAATCAATTATTTGTTCACTCAGAGCACAAAAGATGCCCTTTAAGTCTTCCCACATGTGTGAGAAATCATTTATTCAAAATCAGCATATTCCAGTCAGGCTGAAGACATTATATGGAAAATTAAAACACATGAAACACCTGAAATATCTTTGTTAATGAAATGACCTTCTGAACAAATGGCAAGGATCATGTAGCACTCATAACTGCCCATCAGGGTGCCCAAAGGGAAAACACAGAAATGAATTTTATAAAAAGTGAATGATCACTTGATTAAACAAAGATTGTGTGTAAATCCATTTTCAACTTTTAGTAATTTTTTTTCATTCTTAGCTGCTCTAAGTGTAATATGCATTGTATACATTCAGTTACATATGTGAGTCACTTCACATTAGTCGAGTGTTAGAAAATTTATTTAAATGCACTAATCAAACAAAAGTAGAAATATGTAGAATTACTTCACGTTTCATTATTCCACACTGAAACAAGTACCATAAAATTAGCAATCCACGTATGACATAGGGTACTATGTATGTCCACATGGATTTAAGTGTTTGTGTACCTTATACGTCTCAGTAGCACAGGGAGATCAGCTCGGTGCTTTGTGTCCACCTAGAGGGGTGGGATAGGGAGGGTGGGAGGGAGATGCAAGAGGGAGGGGATATGGGGATGTATGTATACGTATAGCTGATTCACTTTGTGATACAGCAGAAACTAACACACCATTGTAAAGCAATTATACTCCAATAAAGATGTTAAAAAAAAATTCTCTGAACAGTTGATTGCAGGGGTGTAGGGCTTATTTTAAATATGACTCCTTTGTAAGAATCAAAAAATTAAAGAGAGATAAAATTTTTTAAATGTATATATTTACCTACAATTATATGTAATGAGTAATATATTTTCCACATAATGTATCTCTTTAAGTAGTAAAATTTTAAGGAAATTTTAAAATATCATAATGGCAAATTTTCTGCAGTGTTTTCATAAAAGATTTTTCTAATAATTTAATTCATTATCATCAGCATGAATTAATTTATACCATAATGCCATGATGCCTTTCTAAAAGTATATAATTTATCCCTTATGTTATATTTTGCCCAAACTATTATCATTTCTTATTTTTGCCTACTTTAAAAAAATTACTATTTTTTCCTCATACCCACAAAAAAGCTTTTAGTTATCAATTTTCTCATTGTTTTCAGGCCTGATTCTAGAAGATGAGCACAAACACAGACATATGCCCACTCTCATCTCCCCAACCAGCCCTCCTCTAAACTTGTAACTTCTAGCAAATGGTCCATAGGCTGGGGGATCAATAATTAGGCTTCTGAGAATAATATCTAAAACTAATGGGGGTAAATCCTGATCAGCATGACTTTTAGGGTATGGACATTATTAAATCCAATGTGGCTGCTCAGGGACCTCTTACTTCCTAATCCTCTGTTTGCTTTTGAGGTTGTGGGCCATCACTGCTTCATATTTCTGCTAAGAGCTCCCATCTCACAGAAAATTCTGCTACCTGTTCCTCTCTTCTATCTTCATCTCAACATTTTTCTTCTTTCTTGTCATTTCTGCCTCCTGTCATTTTCCCATACTTCCTGCTTCCAATGAGAAGAGCCTATACCCATTCAAAATTAAGGCCTGTCCTGATTCACCTAAGACCCAAGGGTGGGACCTTTTCAGCTAAGTATTGCTGGGGATTCACTCTGTGACAAATAACATATTAGAGTTCTGTTTGGGTTTGACGTACTTTAGAAGCCAGTAAGAAGTAGTTTTGGCTTTACAGTTAAAGACTTCCACTACTTATAAGTTTTGGTGAAGTTAGATAGCATCTCAGAGTTTCAGTTTTCTCATATATGAAATGATATATTGACAAATCCATCTCATAAGATGTTTATGAGTGTTAAATGAAATAAAGCATATAAAACATACTTAGCACAAGAAATTCAGAGTTGAGCACATAATTAGTATTCAGTGAATGCTAGTTGATTTTATTATGATCATGATTATTATATTTCCACCAAGATGATAGTTAAGATTTTACACATTAGCTACAAAATATATATACATAAAGAATTTAAATTAGAATAAAAACAGTTCTTTTTATAAAAAATTTAATTAAAATAATAATGCAGCAAGTAAACAATGTTCAAGTGTTCCCTTATACCACAGTTAAAAGGAAAAGGAACAGTAGATTTTTAAAAAGGAAGCCTTTAGCTACTTAACCAAAGACTTCAGATTGAAAGTATTTATAAATATGTTTGTTATATTGTGACATAGCAATTTATGTTTTTTATATATATATATATATTAGATTAAAAAATAGGTAATTGCCATTTTTGTAGGTTAAAAACAATCATGCTGAGATATCAACCCACAGATATTTAGGTTCATATACATATATTTTATATGAAATAAAATACCAATTTTGAAAGTTTTAATTTATAAGCTTAAAACTCGTATGTGTTTATATAGCTATACATATGTGATACGTATTTATGAAATCATCAGTAGGTCTTCCTCGCCCACCCACAAAATATTGAAATATTGAATATTGCCTACAAACCTTTAAACGTATTTTCTACACCCTTGAAATGCAAAATATTACCTTCATCTACTTCTAGAAGTCCTTTCAAGTAAATTAGGATACCAGGGAATTTCTTAAATGGCCTTTCCATGAAATACCCACACACCTGGCTGAAGACTAGAGAATTTAAGCAATCAGTTTTTTGCTTGTTTGCACCTTGTCAGATATGCCATTTTACTCATCTGTACGTTCAGTTACCTTCAGTAACCTGTTGTGTGAAAATCACGGGCTAGGGTCAATTCCTAGTACTATGATCTCCTTAATGCTAATGGCCCAAAAAGTACCACAAGAAATATCCTTAAACCAATAACATGATCTGCATACATTCTGATGTTTGCTAAATACTGGAGATATATGAATGATTATCCACATCTAAGATTTAAAAAGAATAATTGAAGAATTGATCCCTTTATAGCAACTTATTAGGAATTAAGTAGGATCAAGGGCTCCTGGTTTTTATATTGCCTCTGGTAGCAAGGCTAATTGTCTTCTGCATTCTCTACTACGTTTTCTGAGACTCAGAATTACCAATTCCACATTCCAGGAAGTTTTCTC
The DNA here is from genome assembly GCF_937001465.1 of Orcinus orca. Lineage (NCBI taxonomy): Eukaryota > Metazoa > Chordata > Mammalia > Artiodactyla > Delphinidae > Orcinus > Orcinus orca. Next base: position 57,711,412 of record NC_064575.1, on the reverse strand, counting down.
TTGAGGGTTCATCTGAATTGAAGTGACCCTCTGCCTTAGCTTTCATGGTTCTTCCCTCAAGTCAGCCCAGTGGTAGATATGCCATCCGGGTTGGAATTGAGTAGGCAAATGAAGGCAAGGGCCAGATAAAGCTAACAGCTGCTGGAGTCAGCGTCTCAGGTTGCTCATTGGCTGAATGTTGGCTGGTGAAAGACAAACATGCACCTGCTTATGTCCCTGTTCTTTCCCTTTAGATCCCAGAAATTTGGTTGTATAGATAAGGGATGAATAATGATTCCTTCCTAAGACTTTCCTAAGATTTATTTGCTGATATTGATGTGGGTAAAGTCTTTGAACTGGCATACCAAGCTCTTAAAATTTAGTTCAGATAGCTTTTTTACATGTTTTATTCATTCAGGTGTTATCTCTTCTGAACAGCCTTCCCCAAGCCTACCTGGTCAGAAATAGAGTGTAGTCTCTGCACCTACTCTCAATGCACTTGATACATATCTCCAAAACAGCAATTGTGTGCATTATCTCTGTTCGGTATTATATTTAAACTGGTACCATTAGACTGAGAAGCTGTTGCTGGCCATCTTGTGACCAGGTAGAGAGTCAGCAACAAGTGAGTCAAGAAAAAGATAAGTAAACCAATTCCTGATCACACTGTTTGAAACCTGATCATGCTTTCCCTAAAGCTCTATCCTAGATTGTTGAATTACATGATTCAATAAATTATCGTTTTGCTTCAGCCAGCTTGAGTTGGGTTTTTCCCTATCATGGAAGATACTAATCATAGATGTAGCTATCATGAGATATTATGGAAGACCTACTAATGGGTCTTTCTCTCATCAGACTGTGATCACATTAAGGACAGGTTGTGGTTTTCTTATGTCTGTATCTCCATTATCTTGAAAAAGTCATGCAAATAGCAGATGTTTAATCAATATTTACTGAAATTGTTAATATAGGATGGGTTAAATTAAGAAGGGACAGGAGGCAGTCTTTTAAATTGAGACAAATTAAAAGTCTCAGTCTATTTGTCTTATATTTAGGCTTTCATTAATTTTTAATGATGACAACTGAGGAAGGATAGTGGGATCAGTAAGAGAAAAAGAGAATATCGGTTTTGGAAGAAAATATTAGGTAAAATAAACAAATGAAAGTTGGGGTTGCATCAGGAACTGCTCAACAAGCAAGTAGAAATGAGGATCTGGAGGTCATGAGAGAAGCAAATACGTGGTGTCAGAAATGCTTGTATCTTAGAAATCTGTGTGAAAGTTTGAAGCCGTAGAAATTGGTTTGCAAAAAGAGCAGATGAAAAAGGAATAGAGATCCAAGAATAGAATCTTGGTGAGCATCTATTGGTAGGTGGGGAAAGGAACAGAACGCAATGAAGAGGAAAGAGAAAGGACAATTAGAGAAGTAGAAAAGGGACTAAGAGAGCTCAACACAAAAGGCAAGGGCAAAGATAGGCAAAGACAACTTCTGTAGAGGAAAAAGGTAGAGGAGACTTATTTTAAATGGTTTTGATCGTCATAGTAAAACATAAAACAATGTCATATATAAATAGAGAAGACAGGAGTGAGATTTAATCTTGAAAAAAGTAGAAAGATTTGAAATACACTTTTCAGGAAATGTAATAAAAAGTCTGTTAGAAATGACCAAGGGTTTGACTGAGAAGCATAGAGAACACAGCTCAGTTTAGAAAGTACACATTTGAAGGGCATTAAATAGCCTCACTTTAGTGTTTGCAGTCTAGAAATGGGGGTGAGAATGTGAATAAACGTGCTTCCTTGGGTCAGGATTTACCCATACAAGGGGTTAGTGGATGAAAGGACAGTGGAAGGAGGGCACTAGCAATTCCACCCGAACTGTGCTTAAATGCCTCACTCTCAGGCTGAAGGTAGGAAGAAGGAAAAAGGAGGCTAGGAAGAGGCACATAGTAATGGTGGGGATCTAGACTCTCAATTAGAAGAAAGACAAACTCATTAAGAATTAAAGAATGGGAAAGGAAAAAATAAGAGCATGTGATCAAAGGCGGAACTTTTAGATGTAAAGATCATTTTTTAAGAATTCATGCTTTTAAACCAGCTTTTAAACCAGTGTATTATTATAAGTTAAACCACTTTTACAGATATAGCTAAAACACCTGTATCAAGTATCAAGATTGCTCCTCCCTGCTCTGTCCAGTTGATGCTTCTTTTATCTTCTTCCATCAGGTTTTCCATGTTTGTCTCTTGTCATTTATCTTATATTCCTCCAGGCATTATCTTCCATCTTGCTGAATCTCAAGACCTTCTACAAAAATTTATCCTTAGTTCTGACACTTGCAATGTTCAGTTAATTCATCTTTGTTCTTGTCTTTCTGTGTTTTAAAATGTTTACTGTGTGTCCAGTTTTACAATATCTAACCATAACACTGAATTTCAGAATTCTCCAATATTTAACGAAGAAAATAGGCATGAAAATTGAAGCTATGAGATTAAATCTCTACAATCAGCATATGGTATATACATCATATATCATTTCATCTGAAATAATCTTTAATTCTTAATAAATAAAGCTTACAGTATACAGCAAGATTAGATTACCTGGGTTTTTTAGACTTAAACTTAACAATGGTGTGCCTTGATGTAGTCAATGAATGAAATAAGCTAATTATTAGCCCGCTCTGACAAGGAGAGGCCAGCTCATTATAATCCTAAGTGTAACCAGTCAATTGTAACTTCCCTGCATTTCGTCAGCTACAGTATTTATATTTGAGGGTAGAAAACAGCAGCATCCACCACTCCACTGAGTGGGTTGGCTAGCCTTCCACAGCCTGAGTGTCCTTTCCATAAGAAAGAATAAGAATGTAATGTTGCCATTGATGATATCATTATTATCATAACAGCAATAACTACCATTTCTTGGCACTTACTATAATTCAGTCACTCTGCGTTATGTAATTCACATACTTGCCTCAGAGATATGTATAAATTCCCCACTTTATAGATTAAAAAGAGAAAGCAAAACTCTGAAAGTCAATCTACCCTTATAGAAGGGGTCTTCAGACCATAGAATATAATACAAATATTAAAGGTAAGCTCTGAATGAAACTTTTAAATTGCTTTTAAATGCTATATTACTCTAAAATGTAGCCTGGATCAAACTTTCAAGCATAATATTACTAGTTAGTAAGTAATTAAAAACAAGCAGTCTAATCATCTGGAAAGAATGTATTTCAATTTTTCAAAAATATGAAACTATATTTCAAGAAAATGAAACATCTATATCAGATATGTTGCCACAATGACAACAACGAATCCATAGTATAACCATAGCACTAACTGTACGTTTTATGGTAGACTCCTCAAACCATTTTTCCAGTTATAAGACTTAACATCCATAGTTTGAACATTTTTATAAATTAGTTTCCAGAAAAATAAGATAATATCCAACTTTTTCCTTTTCTCTGTGTTATTGAAAAAGTGTGTGAAATAGCTTCCCTCTTCCCCAACAACAGTCTTTTCACCCACTTCATCCTGAAGAGGAAAAGAAAAGGGGAAGGGAGGTGGCAGAGAAGTGGGAAGGGAATGCATTCTCCTTACATAACTAAATAAGGGAGGGCAGGAAGTGGTACATTGAACAAGAAAACGTTTTCTCTTTCTTTAGATAAATGATTATCCCCACCTCTCACCCAAAAAAGAAAAATGGGTTTACCGTTGAATTCCTCTTGACCACATCTTCCTGTTTGTTCATCCTCTCAAGGGATTATAAATTTTAGTTAGTATTTCTTTACATCCTTTTTTTTTTTTTGCATCTGATTTGGTTATTTTCAACAGAAGAGCAAGCATTTAGAATTTAGGAAGGTTTAGTTTTAGAAAAATAATAGTCCATTTAGCTTAAAATAAGTAAGCACAAGTGAAATGCATTGATGTTTTTGAAAACAAGACCTTTGTATAATCCACTGACATGCCCAGTGCCATTAAAAGTAGCTTTTGAGTATATAAATATTCATTTTTAATTGCTATTTGCATACATTCTATGCAATGCTCTTCACCATCATATAATGTTAATCCTCTGATTACTTATTTTGTGTTGATATTGCAATTGTTCTTTTTGTGTGTGTTTTTATTTAAATATTTATTTATTTATTTGGTTGCATCAGGTCTTACTTATAGCAGGTGGCCTGCTTAGTTACGGCTCACCAGCTTCTTAGTTGTGGCACATGGGCTCCTCAGTTCTGGCAGGCAGGCTCCTTAGTTGTGGCATGCAAGTGGGATCTAGTTCCCGGACCAGGGATCGAACCTGGGCCCCCTGCATTGGGAGTGCGCAGTCTTTTTTTTTTTTTTTTTTTAACATCTTTATTGGACTATAATTGCTTTACAATGGTGTGTTAGTTTCTGCTTTCTAACAAAGTGAATCAGTTATACATATACATATGTTCCCATATCTCTTCCCTCTTGCGTCTCCCTCGCTCCCACCCTCCCTATCCCACCCCTCTAGGTGGTCACAAACCACCGAGCTGATCTCCCTGTGCTGTGCGGCTGCTTCCCACTAGCTATCTATTTTACGTTTAGTAGTGTATATATGTCCATGCCACTCTCTCACTTTGTCACAGCTTACCCTTCCCCCTCCCCATATCCTCAAGTCCATTCTCTAGTAGGTCTGTGTCTTTATTCCCGTCTAACCCCTAGGTTCTTCATGACCTTTTTATTTTTCTTAGATTCCATATATATATGTTAGCATACGGTATTTGTTTTTCTCTTTCTGACTTACTTCACTCTGTATGACAGACTCTAGGTCCATCCACCTCACTACAAATACCTCAATTTCCTTTCTTTTTATGGCTGAGTAATATTCCATTGTATGTATGTGCCACATCTTCTTTATCCATTCATCCAATGACGGACACTTAGGTAGGGGAGCACGCAGTCTTAACCACTGTGCCACCAGGGAAGTCCCTGATATTGCAATTGTGATGGGTGGTGTTTAGAAGTAGCTTTTAATATAAGTAGGCAAAACCACTAGTGCAAACAGGAGCTATGTAGAGAACCATAATGCTATTAAATGTTATAATTCTATATTTTTGTTATAGCAACATATATGACATGGATATTTCATTTCCTTGAACCATAGTAATTTTTGAAAATTTGAAATATTTATATTGAGATAGTCATTCTTTCTACAAAGATTAGACTGTTAATTTTTAATTACCTATAAATTAGTAACACCATGTGTCAAATATAAATCAGTTTAGTATTTTAGATTGTTAGAACATTTAAAATCATTTTAAAAGCACTGATTCATAGCTTACCTTTGATATTATTATTTTAAAATACCATAGTGACTCAGAGTGATTGAAAGCAGATAATTATTAAGTAACCAGAGACTTTAAGGGCAAGATTATAAAATATTCTTAGGCTAATGAAACAAATTGCTTAAATAACATGTATTTATTAGAAAATACTAAATCATAAATATTTTATAAAGATACCACCCATATCTTTAGCTGAGGACTAGTAAATGAGGCATTTTTGTATTTTGATCTCATTAATAAGAACTTAATGGTGGTTGAAGCTCAATGAATGAAATAAAGTTCCTCTCAGTGGAGACTATATCTCTAATTAAATTTCTTTTTCCACTTGACTTCCAGCTTTTACTGAGCTCTTCCACCTATATAACTTAATTTCAAATCTTATTATATTTTTTTTTTGCGGTACGCGGGCCTCCCATTGTTGTGGCCTCTCCCATTGTGGAGCACAGGCTCCGGACATGCAGGCTCAGTGGCCATGGCTCACAGGCCCAGCCGCTCCGCGGCATGTGGGATCCTCCCAGACCAGGGCACGAACCCATGTCCCCTGCATTGGCAGGCGGACTCTCAACCACTGTGCCACCAGGGAAGCCCAGCCAAATTTTATTAATTTTTCTTCTTCTATTTGTATGTCATCCACCTGATAGTTTAACTTCAGACCATTAAATAAAAAACAAAGTTTACTTCCCTTTTCATTCTAGATAGTTAAATTGGATCAGGGACTTCTTTCTACCTTTTAATTATTTTGAGAGTTTTTAAAAAATAAAAATTTCTAGGAGCTCTTCAATATAAAGCCACAGAAAAACAGTACAACCTTCTTTTAGCATCTTAAACCTCCATATTATATTTTTATGTTTGAATTTATCTTCACCTCTCCCTCCTCCAAAAATGCTTTAGCATTTTTCAAACTTTCCTATGAAATGTAGGTAAGAACGTTTTAGAAATTTTAGAAACATTGACAAAATTGTTACCAATTGCAGGTATTACATGATCAAATTATTTGTCCCTTGAGTTGATGTTCTGGAAGTGATAGAGAAGAAAACAAGAAATTAAGCAAAATATAAAAAGTATTCAGTTATAAACTGATCACATATTTTTCCTATAGTTTTGTAATTCTGTGAGTCACCTCAAAATCTAGTATTGTTCTTATGATTGATTTTTCAATAAATGCAACATTGACATTTGTTTGGAGGAAATGAAGACTTGCTTACCTATACTTAGAGTCCATTTGGGCACTAATGGTACTGATATTCACATATTGCAATCTTTTTTTTTTTTTTTTTTTGCAGTTTTACTAAAGGGAGGAAAAAAAGAGGAAGAAAAGCCATTTAGAGACTGTGCAGATGTATATCAAGCTGGTTTTAATAAAAGTGGAATCTACACTATTTATATTAATAATATGCCAGAACCCAAAAAGGTAAAACCAGAAGTGTTTGTTTATGAGATGTAAAGCAGATCCTAGTTGAATTGCTGAATAATCAGATTGATTTGTGGGCTTGTTAAACTGAAAATATTTGTGCCTGAGCTCTTTTCTCCCAAAGATACTCTGTTTCCCAGGTCCATAAAAGATGAAAACCCTATTGTACAGACCTCTTCCAACCCTCACATATCCCATCCCTATTTCACACACAGTTTTCCATTTACTCTCTGCTCATTCCTGGAATGTCCCATTGTTCGTAAATGCTTGCCTTGTACAGATTACATGTTGAAGTCACATATACTTCAAGTGCATGGAGATGAGTTAGGAACCATCTTCTAAAGTCCCAAGGACCCAGATGGTACACATCATCTACATTTCAAATACCGTGGAGAGAGAGCTAGAGACATGTTTCTAGAACCACTCCTCCTATTTGGGTAGAGAAACATATTCGATCTTAACTCATAATCTTGAAAGGATTTGCTTTTCATATTTACCTAAGAGAGTGTGTTGGAGGATAGTTTTCATCAGTATATTGAACAGAATCCAAAGTAAACTCTGAAGTAAGAAAACACTGTCTTGCTGTCACACCTCCTCTATATACACTTTCTCCCTATTTATTCATTAAATCATCCATCCATTCCTTCATTCAATACATATTAAGTGTATGTCATTTATTTGTCAGTAAATGACTAGGGACATAATATAAAACAGTTCCCAGTGTAGTGGTGAAGACAGACAATTACGCAGAAATTATAACATACTGTAGAAGTGTAGTGATAGAGGCTGCTTGAAGCAGGGTTTATGGAGAGCCTTGAAGAAAGCCCTGTTTTTCAACGTATAAAAAACTTTAGCCAGATGCTCAAGACCCCAAGAGGACCACCTGCCCTTGCAGTGCTTTATCCTCAAAAGATGGAACAATTTTTCTCCTTTCATTGCCCCACCTAAATTACCAGTCCTTTGTCCCCATTTCCTCTGGGTACTGTGCAAATGCTCTTGGAAGGCTTTCCCCGATTCCCTCAAGCAACTTTGCATGACTCTCTCACTACCAGAATTCTATGAAGCAAGGATTTTACTTTCATCTTTGATTTCCCAGGACCCAGAATAGTTTCTGGCACATAATATGTCCTCAGTAAATATGTGCTGAAATGAATGAATAAATAAATGACCTGCTGATGATAATACCAACACTTCTGTGTAGTATATAGTAAGTAAACCTAACTTACTTAGTCATTCTGATTGTTAGTTTCCTTTGATGGGTGAGAGAAATGGATCATGGAGACCAGTTTGCCAGATGTCACAGATGTCACACATATGTCAAGAGGGAGAGTCTGGACTCTACTATCCTCTCTGCTGATTTCAGTGAAAATTAGTGGTTTAAGTTAGCTCAATGATTTTTCCCTTTGCTGGAACAAAATTTTCTTCTGAAAAGAGGTCTTCCATACTGACCTATAACAGGGGGAAGAGATAGAGAAAGTGCAGGGGGTAAAAAAGGTGGCAGGCAGTTATGGACATTGCTACCTGGGTCACCTACCAGAGAAGTATGGTTTCACTGTATTTCATTTTGGGCTTCTGTGCAAAATTTCACTGAATCGGGTGTTCCATATCTTAAAAAAAAAAAAAAAAAATGTGAAGGTACAATAGCAAGTTTAGGAGTAAAGAGGAGAGGGTAATTTATTGTAAAAATGAGCTTTTTGAATCCTTTGGATCATATGACAGGAAACCTTCCTACTCTGCTTACTGATATCTTAAAATCATACTTAAGTTTAAATTCAATTCATACATGTGCACAGGCATGTATGCACACCCACACACTGACACACCATACAGATGGCATGTGAAGTGTGTTAGAAACTGTCCTGGGGGAGAGAAGTGGAGCTAACATAAAGACTTTCTGCAATTTACCTGTTTTGCTGCCCAAGACCTGACAGAACCCCTAAATGATTGTCACGTCCCCTCTAACATAATGACTATAAAAATAAAGTTAACTAAAAATATTGTGATCTTCCTTTTAAACTGTTAATAATTATATAATTATAATAATTATAATAATTATATGTATGAATATATAAATAAAATAATTTTTAAAGTTTTTAGATTAACTTTTACACTTTCAGAATCTTTTTCAGTCCGTCACCAATACTACCACGTGGCCCTTAGTGAGAGCATTACAAGTAAAGTTTGACCATTCCATTAAATTTAAGTCATGTAAATTCATAACTCTATTCTAGTTCAAAATGTTTTGAGATGCAAATAATGCACAGGCTGTTTGCAGAACCACTGCTTCTGTTAGGGTGGAAGAAAAGTATCCTAACTCATAATCTTGAATAACTCATAAACTTGAATAATAACTCATAAACTTGAACAATAACTTATAAACTTAAATAAATTTGCTTTTTTAAAAGATTACATGAAAGAGTGGGTTAGAGGATCCAGTTCACTAGTTCAGTGGCTGACTTCTATGTTGGTTTCACAACGATAACATGATTTAAATTTACGCCTCTGCAAAATAATGAATTTTACATATTATAGAGCTTCGGTGTTGTTCTTAAAAAAAATCTAAAACATTAAATCAACAAATGCCAAATACCTGCTAAATTAAACTTACTAGATTTAGTCCCAGGGAAAAATATTACCCCAAACAGATTAGCAATCATATCAATACAGGCCTGTAAGAGGCAAATTTTATCACTATAGAAACAGCCCCATGGCGCTTCAGATGGAAGAAGGATAAATTCACGTCATTTGTACTGTCATTAGATTTAGTTTAATTGGAAATAATAGCAGAGCATGGTGAGAGGGGGAGATAACTGACCATAAGGAAGAAAGACTTTGGCCTTCCTCTTGACTTAAGTGTTCATTCCCTTGTTTTATTCTTTCTCTTTTCTGATCATGATCCTCTCACAAGTAGTAATATTGTTCTGTTCTGGAGATGGATACTTTAGGCTGATGCACCTGCCCTTTCTGGTAGGTAGCAAGTTTTGTTTTAAATCCCTTATTATATTCACATAGCTTAACATTAGTGAGAACAAATATTGTGCGAACTTCCCCAATGTAATTTAGAAACTGATTAATATAATAGTTCAAAAGTACTGTGTATTTACAGTTTGCCAGGTTCTATTCTAAGCACTTTAGATATATATCCTCACTTGTTTACTCCTTTCAATAACTCTATGATATAGGTGCTCCCAATATCCCTATTTTAGAAAAATAACTTGCCCAAATCACATAGTAAATATTGAACACAGACTTTGTAACAAAGGAATTAACTCTAGACTGTACCATCTTAAGAGGGGACTAAGTAGGATAATTACTTATATTAGTATTGACTGAAGCCGTACCATTCATAATTTTTTATAGGAACCTATGTGAATGACACGGCTAAGAGTTTATTGTCAGAAAATTATGTTCTGATTGTAAGCCATCCCACTTCTTCATTTTCTTTTCTTATTTTGATATAAATAATTGGTATCCTCTCAGTTCTATAAAAAGTGCTTGGAAAATGCATCTTTAGGACCTTCATCCTTCCATGTAGATTATACTTTGGAGCTATAAAGTTTGGTGCTAATCGTGGATATGCTTAACAAAAACTTTGCTCATTTTAATGCTTGCAGAAGTTCTAGCAAGGGTAAGAAACTCAAGGCAAGCCTATATAAAAACAAAACAAAAAGTTCAATTATGTATGATATAAGATATGGATCAATCAATTAAATTGGCCTATTTAGGCAATTAACAAAAACTATTAATAGGAATTATTAATTTTAGGCAGAGTGAGAGTTGCAAGTATACACAATTGTTACACAGTTGTTTTGACTGACATCATTCCTTGCCAAGAAAGACTGTCTGCAAAAGTTAGAAGAGTGTTATCTTTTCAAATATGACATGGAAGCCAAAGGCAGTTTTCTAGGACAATTAAAATTTTCAAGCAGATAGAAAATGAGAATTAGATCATTTATATATTTATTTTTTACTCTTTTTCATCATTAACGGCTCATGGTTATCTTCCTCTCTGAATTCCCTTCAATGCATGTTAGTAGGGAATAGGATTTTTCCTTTTATTTCATGTTTCTAAAACCAAATGTACTATAACCAGCTTAGTTTCATTCACTAAAACAAACCATTAAATCATAACTCTGATTATCGTAAAATATTTAAAAATTTGTTTCTGAATTTATAATTTCCCTAATTCTTGGAAAAGGACTATAACAAATGTATTGAGCCTTTTTTATTTAAGGTTATGGAAAAATAATTAACACTCACAAGGTTAATCATTCCAACTTGCACATGGCATAAAAGCATAAGAACTATGTGAATCGAATTTCCCCTTTTTGTTTGGGTTTAAATCGTTATATTATGTTAAAGGATATTTAATGCTTGAAAGCTTTGACCTTGCCTGGGATAGGAGCCAGTTCAATCTTTTCTCGAATAGAGTTAAGCCCAAGTCATATGATCAATAAATGCAACAGGCATAGTAAATGTAGTGGGGCCTGTGTCTATAGGAAGGACACTGCCAGATAGCACAAACCATACCATGTTGGCGAAGGAACTTTTCAAGTCCTTTCATATCTCAAATCTTTTGAAACCAACCACCTAATTTTTTTAACTTCCTTCATCTGTTAAGCATAGACTTTTTATTTTTCTTCTGACTAGAAATAACATGGTCTTTTGTGTGTGTGTGCTAGCATGAATCCAGCTTCATATATATATGTACATATACATATATATATATATACATATACACGTACACTAAAAAGCATGCTCAAAGATTGGTGTTGCCAGTATTATTAACAAGAAGCTGGTAATTGTAATCATAAGGACAGTTTATTGAATATCTATATATTTTGGCTTTATATGTTCTATATTATTCATAACAAATTATACATAATAAATTATGTGAAATATATATAATAGCTGTTATTAATATATGAGATATTATATACATAGAGTACATGTGCACAATATAAATACATATTATCTCATCTGTAAAATGCATCTAAGAGATTAATGACAAAGCTTAGTATGTGCCAAACACTGTTCTAAAAACTCCATATGCATTGACTCATTTAATCCTTGCAAAAGATCCATGACATAGCTTGAGAGAGCAGAGGTGGAACTTGAACACAGGCAATGTTGCACCTGAGTCCATGCCCCTAACCAATGTGTCATTCAGTTCTATTGTGTCCACATTCCACAAATGGCAGCTGTTATCCTTGCTGTTATTACTGAGTCCTAATAAGAATTGTAGAGCGTAAGTCTAACCTCTTAAGTTCTCTGCACTTTAGCTTCCAAAGGCTGTAATCTGCCTGGGTAACTTCTCTCTCCTCTGGGCAACTTTCTCTGGGTCTTTACCTAAGAAGTACTCCCAACACATCTTAACATTTTCAAGTCACTAGATACCTTTGTTTAAAAGGAAAGTTGTCTTTTTCTAAAATTAGTGAGTGATTTTAAAACTTTTTAAGTGCATAGAATTTTAATAACATAGATAATAGTAATAAAAAAACTGTAAAGAACAGTTTTCTCTACACACTCTATATTTATAGATGTAGTTATTCCTTTCCCTGACTGTGTTAAGTGGACTTTATAGGTTTGCAAACACAGTTTGGCAAACTTTTAATCAATCAGTGTCCATTAGGAAATCAAAATCTGGAAAAAAAATTCTAGAATAACCAGTCAAGGCAGGGTAAAATATAATTTAAAAACAAGTGAAATTAGTTTCCTCTAACAAAATATTTCCTTGACATTTTCACTCACTCTTATCTGTTTTACCAGTAAAGTTCCATTTGGCCACTTGTGTTGAATCACCAACTATGCCCTCTGTAAACTGTGCCATCTGGATTTTATTCTTATAGAAATCCTTCAGTCTCTCTCTTCAAGGTCACTAATGGCTCCTTCATTTTAAATTTAAGTGTGTATTTTCTTAATCTTTATTTGTCTTGACTTGTCTGGAATATTTGATTAAGTAGATTATTCCCCCAACTCAAAATCCATCCCCAGCTTTCACTGCATTCCATTAATCAAGTTTTCCTATTTTATGTCTTTCCTTATTGCATCTCTAGTTTTTCAACAAATATTCATTTAGTACCTGCTAGGCTACTGTCCCTACTGCTCTAGGCACCAGGGACAGTAGCAAATAAAATGAAGTTCCTGCCTGTCTAAAGTTTATTGGTGTCTTTTATCTCCATCAGTTGTTCACCAAAGCCCATTCTTGGACCCGACCCTCCCCCCACATCTGTTTCCACTTTTTTTTTTTTTTTACTTCTTTAAAATTCCATCTTTGTGCTATCAACTACTGCTTTCAAGAAGATTACCCCTAATATAATTTTGAATTAGGTAAACAGGGGGTTCAAATCCTAGATCCAGTACCTGTTATATTAATAATAACCATTGGTAAGTTGCTGAAATACTCAAAGCCTTAGGTTTTTCATCTGCAAAATGGAGATAATAATCATACCTACATCACAGGGTTCTTGTGAGATAAATTAGAAAATGCGTGTAAAGTGTTTAAATTATCTAGCAGTTAAAAGGCATACTATTGTTATGACTATTTCTTTCTTAGTCCCTCATGCTCTTATCCTTATTCTTACCCTTGATCTACCTACAGTTAGATCATCTCTAACTGATCTATAAACTCCCCCTTTTGGATGACTATGCTATCTGAAACCCTAGGTGTTCAAAACCATGATCATTTTCTTTTCTCACATGTTAGCTCTCTTCCTTAAATTTCTCATTTAGATTACTGACTCTATTATTCTCAGGTCACTAGAGTTGAAAATTGTGGATTCCCACATCTCTTTAACTCTACAGGGGCACTCAGTGTTTTAACTTTTAGGTGTTTTGAGGAAATTATCCGTATTTCGTTCATCATAATATCGCCAGTTGTAACACAGAATCAATGCCCAAAAATGCTTGTTGGGTGAAAAAAATTGAATTAGAATTAAGGAAGACAAAAGACTAGATGGAGGTTATCTTGAGGACAAAGAGCAGGTGCATAGAGGTTAAGGGATTAGTAGAGGGAGAACTTTAGGACAGGGAGAGGAATTTCAAATCTGTGATCTTGGAGGTGAGTCACTTCCTAGTGATAATGAATACATACTGATGGGTGCATGTTCAAATTAGAGGAAGAGCCCTCAGGAGAGCATTTTGCCTATTTTTGTATGCTCACAGTTAAGTATGTACCTCCTAGTTCCTTTTACTCCGAGGAGGTACATGGACAATTTGTCCTTTGAATAACAGTTCTTGCCATTGTTTTCATACCCTTTAGCGATTTGAGCTCCAAATTTAATGCCTCAAGGAAAACACTTGAGGTTTTCCTTTAATCAGGCTCTTTGCCCACACAGCGTGCCTGCTGCTGTTGCCTCATATCTACACCTTTAGCCAGCCTCCAAATTGCTTTAGTAGTCAATTGCCGGGGGAATGATGTTCCCCAAAGCTGAGCCCTTGAATAATCAAGCTGCCACATTTATGCTACATCAATTACAGTGATTGCTCTCCAAAGATAATGCCATTACAGATACGTTTCTCTCCTTGGGTGGACTCTGGGGGAAATGAATCAATTTCTAAGTAAATAGTATTATATTTAGAAAAATTGAAATAAGCATAATCTTTGAAAGATTTGGATAACTTTTCCACATGGGAAAGAAATGCTTCTCACAGTCAGAAGGAATACAGTATGTCATGTTCTCTTCTTATTGTTCGTGACAAAAATTCAAGCAAATAATGTGTTCTCCATATGCTGGGGACCAAATTTTGCCTCTAATGTAATACTGAACCATCAAGAATAATTATTGTTGTATATGAGCATGTAGGAGTTAATATACAATGAAATGTGTAATAGCTAAATATAAATGATTTTTTAAATATTATTTTTCCAAAACCTTTATTATTAGTATATTGTGATTTAACAAATTAAAGATAGAAAATTCCAAATCTTATGTTTTAGCAATAAAATGGTCTGTAACTTTGGAAACTTTTAGTAGCATTTTAAAAAATTGAATATACATAGTGCCTATTACCATTTAAGACAAACTTTCTAAAAATAATTTTTATAGTCTGTGACTGAGACAATTTTCAGCTGACTGATTTAAACCTTTACAAGTAATTTATCATTTGATGGGATTTAATCAGAAACAACTCAAATACAGGAAGAAATAGCCAATAAAATGTCTAAATTAATATTTTCAACATGGCAGTTTTTATTATTTTTGTCTGTAGGCCTATCCATCCTATTTCTGTCCTAAAGCATATCTGATACCTGTTTGTTTAAAATAGACATAATTTTCACTTGACTTTATTTTCCCTTTGTCAGGTATTTTGCAATATGGATCTCACTGGGGGAGGTTGGACTGTAATACAGCATCGTGAAGATGGAAGTCTAGATTTCCAAAGAGGTTGGAAAGAATATAAAATGGTAAGATGGAAGAATTTACATAGTTTTTGATGTTTTATCATGAGATTTTCTTCACTACACTATGTGATAAACTTTTGTATTTTTAAATGTCTTTCAGTTATTTAAAAAATAAAATGATAACGTTTGTGACATTATTCTCATTAAATACAAAACACTTATAAATCTTTTTCAGTAAATGATTTCCACGTGTGCATCAGAAGGAAAAATATATTACTGAAATTATTTAGTGAACTATTACATATTGTCTGAATTTGTTCCTGGTTGAATGAGGGTGGAGGAAGCTAGAATTTAGACCCAGGCTGTGTACATGAGCCAGGACAAGGAAAGTGTGCAGGGCTGTGGGCTGTGGTGCAGGACTGGGAGGTACTACCAATGGCTTCACTCACATGGCTGGCAAGTTGTTGCTGGCTATGGACTGAGAACTCCTCGATGTGGTTAAGTTGGGCTTCTCCCAGTACAGTGATCCAGGGTCATCAGACTTACTAAGTGGCAGTTGACATCCCTCAAGCACAAAAATAGAACCTTCCAGTCCTTTTTAAGATTTATTAGACCCAGAAATGGCATGGTTTCACTTCCACTACATTCTTTTAGTTAAAGTTGATGACAGGGCCAGTCCAGATTCAAAGTGAGACAAGTACACAAGGGTGTGAACTGTGAGGCATGATTCACTGAGGTCTCCAAAATACCAGCAGACATCATCATCATCATCATGATCACCATCATCATATCTAACCCTTTCAATGTTTAATATGTGTAAGCCTCATACATAAATTCTTACGTAATTTTTATATCAAACCTATTATACAAAATTACTTGTGAGAACATAGGATAAAGGTGATGTTGCCGAGCAAGGGCTCGTTGCCTAAGGTTTGTAGAAGCCAATACTATGGCACAGGCTTTTGAGAAAAGAAAGAGCTTTTATTTCGAGGTCAGCCAGTAAGGAGACAAGAGGCAAGGCTCTTCAAGTCTGTCTCCACAGTCCAGGGATCAGGGTGAAATTTAAAGGATCAGGGGAATCTCAAACATAGAAGCTGATTGGCTAGGCTTGAATCAGTCCATATAAGCTGCTGGAACCCAGAGTTTTCATATTAAAAGATTTCTTGCTCTGTGAAGAGCTCCAGGAGCAACATTTCTATTCTTTGAGTTCTGTAGACTGAAGATTCTTGGTTCTGGGGTCACCCTGGAGACATGGCTTCCTGTCTTACACATGCACTGTTCTAGTCTTTACTCTGCCACTTACAAATGGAGTGATTTTTGGCAAATCACTTAACCCATACCTTAACTTTCTCACTTGTTAAAAGAGTACGTTAATAATAGTACCTCATCTGCCTTGCAGGGATGTTGTGAGGATTAGCTATAAGTAAAGCTCTTGGCACATTGAATTGTCAGTAAATAGTAAATATTATCATGATCCAAGATTAAAACATCAAAGACTGCAAATTTTTTTCTTTACTCTGGCAAAAATATTATTTTGCAAATCACCTTAAATCATGATTATTTTCACCACTAAAATGAGACATGAAGCAGTTATCTGAGAATTAGACTATAAATATAGATTCTGGCAAGTCTGAAATACATTATTATTAATACTAATGGTAAAAGAAAATTTGATATAAAGTTGTCATCACAGTGACTTTCCAAAATGGTGACTTACTAGCTGTAAGCATCTGCTGCCTTGGCAAACTAGGCACGTTAAGTAAGAGAGACTGACGTATGAAGGATGGCATTGATTCATGTCTTATAAGCATTTACCAAATGTATATATTTTAAGCAATTTTTTAAATTATTGGAATGCGACTGAATTATTGTTTATTCACAATAACCAAAAGCCCCAAACTTTTGTGAAGTTTACTCCTCTCCCTTTTTTATTTATTTTTTATTTTTTTCCCCTTTTTTAAAGTAGAAAGACTATCATGTTTTATTCAAACTCGAACAATTTATCCTCTGAGTGTCAATTCTGCATGGTCAGAAATGAGATAAACTCCAAACTTCTGAAACATTTTGGCAAAAATGAGTCTGATGATATCTTTTTGTTTTAATTAAAAGAATTTATTATATGTTATAACTTGGTTAATTTTCACCAAAACACATGGTATAAAGTGTTTCTTCCAGAGCTTTTCTTTCACCTAAAGACAAAATAATGACTCCACAAAGAATGGATATAGACCCCTTATGCCAACGCTTATCAGTCACACCCACTTCTGCTCCCTGAATCAGAACTTGCTGCTAGGGTGTACATCCTTTGGGAAAAAGAACTTCTTGGCGTGTACCACTTCTTCCTCAGTCTTCCCTGATGTTTTATATGCAGTAAGATGCTTCACTTCTTTCTCAGGCACTGAGTATAGAAATAAAGTTTTATCCCTTCTTCTTTTCTGCCTTTCCTCCCTCCTTCCCTTTATTCTGGTTGACATCTATGGGCTGCCTCTTGCTTCATAAGGTCTCCAGAACAATATGTTAAAATTACCAACACATGAAATTACAAATATATAATGATAATTTTTAAACCTCTCTCAACATGGAAGATTTGCAATTTATTTGATTCTTAACATTGGCTTTAAGCCTACAAAATCTTTTACCTAAGCTTTGTTTTCACTTAAACTTCTTTATGAGGAGATTAAGCAAAACCTGGTTTATGGATTTGTAAAGATGTTTGCTGAGAGGGAAGTCTGGAGTGGGCTTTTAAAATGAGGCACTTAAGGAACTATATTAACTCCTTCGAGCCATAAGGATACCATTTAGTGGCCTCCAGCAATAACACTTACCAGGAGTACTTTTGCTAATAAAACCCAATCAAGCTAGGAGTTCCAAACAGTACCCCAGTGGCCTAACTTTACAGAAGGTAGTGACTAATGCCCTAGAGACAACCTGTCTTTGTATGGAAAACAATTACCCATATAAACAGAGCTTCCTACTGACAAACAAGTATTTCAGGCTGAGCACAATACCTTCTGGGAGTTCTTTGTTTCTGGAAAGAAATTAAGAGCACATTTTCAACTGCATTTTAAACTCTTCACATTAAAAGGAGAAAAATATATAAGAAGTTTAAAATGCTGAAATAAATCATCCTCTGATCTTTCTTGGGCTGTCTCAGCAGTTAGAGGAGATGCACAATTGAATTGTATACTAAGCACCTTTGGAAAGCCACAGCTCAGTAACCCTGAGTTCTTATCTGTTTTCTTTAATGATTTTATGAAAAGAGATGAAATCTATAGGATACATGGACTGTGTCTGTTTTCAGTTGTTTCAGCTATAAAAAGTCAGCACTTCCTATGAGCATTATCAGACAAAAGAAATAAAGTATCAGGGACAATTATTTTATTAACTTGGAAAAATACAAACCAAAACTGAACATTTCTGCAGATTTTGGCAAAAACTAATGAATATTGGTCTTTCCCCTCTGTGCTTTTTTTTTTTTTTTTTTAGCAAAATGTGGTTTTTAAGGCCAATTTTAAGTCAGTATTAGTTTAAGCTAAATTCCAGGGTCTTTTGCCTTTTATTAAAGAGCTAAAGGAGAATTAAAATTGATTAACAATCTCTCTGAATTATGATATCAAAATCTTTCATACAATTATGATTGACATAACTAAACAGTTTTCATGAAACGATATGGCATAGCATCCTTGGACTTTATTTATAAAAAGGAAGAAATTCTATTTTTATTACTATTGTTTGTTTATTCAATAAGGATTTGCTGCTTTTTCAGTGTCAGCCCTGAATTTTGTATAATATTTTACTTTTATTCTTATGAATGTTGCAAGCTATTTATTTGGAGTAAAATATAAACCTGTGGTAAGCTGTTATGTGTACAATAATGTGTAAACCTTTTTTAGCTTGTTTGTGCATTGGTCATCTCTGTATTTCAGGCATAAGTATGAATTTTTTCAAGGACAGCCCCATAGTACATAATCAACACTTAACTCCTAATATCTTCAATCTGAAGATGAAGTTTTATCTCTTCCCTTGTACCACTTAGGTAATTTGATCTGGTTAATTTCTTTTTTCTCATTTGCACTTGGAATAGTTATTCTACATCATAATCCTATGGTTCCCCACCTTTAGTACACAGCACACTCACCTGGGGAACCTTTTAAATGTACAGATCTCTAAGACCACCCAAGACATACTGAGTCAGAACCTCCATACAGGAACCAAGTCATCTATATTTTGAAAAAGCTCCACAGCTCTTTCTGATATGCACTGCCAATTGAAAGTAAGTGTCAGAACGATCAGTTTATTAGCATGGGCTTAAGATCTCAAAAATTACCTCTTTTGTAGATCCTAAAACTTTTGAAATGTAGTGAGAAAGAGATTAAAAACTATAGGACCACAGTAGAGTTGAAGAAGACAGCTTCTCTTTAGCATTAGGAAAGCAGAAACGAGAGTAAAAAGATAATCTGTAGACACAAACTATGGTTTGTGTCATAGTTTAGCCCCAGTTGCAACCAGTTGGTTTAAATTTCTTGTTTAATAATTAACTTCTCGGATTAAAATGACAGTACTCATTTGTATAAACCAATATTCAACTTGTCATAAGAATACATTAGTTCCTAGCATCTGAAAGCCATTTAAAGAATTGGTTCATATCGATACCCTTATTAATTCTCAGGCTAAGACAAGACCTGGATTATTTTTGTTCCCTTTCTCGTACAGAGTAGAAAAGAACCTGCTTAACATCATATAGCTTATAGTCTCTTGGGAGACAGGCGAGTAAACAGAAAATTACTATATATTATGATATATTCTCTAATTATAGTAAAAACAACTAGATTTTTGTTAAGTGCTTCTCATGCATCAGCACTGAGTTAGATGCTTTAGGTATATTTTCTCACTTTTTTCTCGCAACAGTATATATGGAAATGACATTTTAAATCCTTGTTTTGCATATAAGGAAATGGAGGCTTAAAAGTAACAGCAAATGTGTGGTAGAGCAAGTCTTCAAATTGGAGCAGAGAGAGGGAGTAGAAGTTGTTGAATCAAAGCCAAGTCTTTGTTCCTAGGTGTCAGATTCGTGGCCGGCCTGATAAACTAGCCAGTAGACGGTTTACTAATGTTAGGAACCCATTTCCCCTTCTTTCTTGAATTTTTCATCTTCCTGATGAAATGGTTGTTTCTGCCATCACTGCACTCAGATATTAGAAGGTTTCTTCCCTACACTATCTCTCTAACAGTCATGTTGATTCCTTGTAGCCAATACAGCATATTTAGAAAGTTTTTTGAGAAGGTGCATGAAATAAAATTTTTGTTTATGAAAGCAAATTTCATTGCTTTCCTTTCAGTTGCTTCTTCCTCTATTTTCAGTCAGAAAAAGCAAACTGTTTAGGAAGGGTTGTTAACCTCCGCTTAGAGGGGGGTACAAACCTGCATGCCAAGAGGGGAATGGAGGCTCTTGGAGGAATGATACAAATGCTTCGCCTTTTCTGAGGCTGGCTGGAGATCACTGTACTTTTCACTAAGCTGGAGAGCTTTTATCCTTGCAACACTTTCAACGGCATGGAAATATTTGATCTAAAACTTAACACTTCATCATTCCCACCCTCCTTATTCACAGTTAGTACAATTACTGAATCTCTTCTAACTGGCTACACAAAAGAGGGAATCAAGTGGCTATAGAGAGAGTTTTGACATGTCTGAGCTGAGAAGAAATGCAAAGAGAATCCAAGCAGTCTTCTTTTTCTTCCCAGTGGCTGCTGCAACTGAGAATGTGCTAATTCTTTGACTTTTAGTCCCCTGTAACTTTCTGCTTTGCTTATTCATTGGAGAAGGTAAACTTTACTCTTCTCCCTGGTATGAAGCACCAGCTGCCCTAAAAATGTGTAAAATTCTTAGCACATCTTAAATTGCTCTAAGATTTCCTGCCACTGTGGGACTCTTGCAAAGTGTGACTTGAGCATCTTAGGAACAGAGAAGGGAGGCACTGGAGTATGGACTTCCTCATCTACCTGTACTCTGAGCTACAGGTAGATAGATGATCTTTGGGGATGCATATAACCACTGCACTTTGGACAAAGGGTGTTCAGTTAATCAAAAACTCAGCTAAATTGGGGAATAACCTTAAAAGTGTACCTCTATATGCTAATACATTTCATTGAAATATAAAAAATATACATTCATTTACCCATGTGTTTATAATGTAGGCTCAAAGCTTGGAATTCTGAGTCAGTGGCTCTTTCATAAAACTTTCCCATAATCAAATGCATCAAATTTCTAGCTTCTGTTTTTTTTAAACTAGAGCAAGTAAGGCATATACAAAGTAATGTACATTAAAAATCCTCTAAAGTTTTATTATTTTCCTCAGTCTTTTAGAGTTGTTGCAACAACATATAGCTCAAAAGCGGTTTTTAGTGATTTGCTTTCATTGAGCAAATCTAAATATTTAAATTAGTTTTTATAAAAAACAAAACAGAACAAAAACTCCTCTTTCCCCACTAATATTTAACTTATTTACATAACATTATAAATCTTATCATTACAATAACAGAACTGGCATAAATGAGTTTGAGACCGAATGCAGTTGGCCTTTGGTAAGTCACTCAATTGGCAGACAGTAGTGCACAAATGTATTTAATACTTTCAGTGTACTCTGGGCATCAATATATTTTAAGTAAGGAATGGAGAATAATGATTCATATGTTAAGTTGGTTAAAGGAGAAATCAGTTAAGAACACTTCTACTGTAGTTGTAATTCTGTAAAGTTGATATACATTAAATATGAAAAGAAACAAATATTTTCCAAATTCTATCTTCTGTGTTGAGAAAATAAGGATTGTTGTGATTATTTTAGTACTTCCCTCATACTTCTTCTTAATACAGATAAAATAAAACTTTTGTTAATGAATACCTCAATGAACCAGAATATGTTTCTTTCTGCAACATAAAAGTATATTATGTGATTACTGGACACCTCCAAGTCTTCCAAGCATGAATGTGCACAAGATAAACGGGGAGTTTGTTCAGATTCAGATTTATTGACTGGCTCTCAGATAGCTTGATTCAAATTGGAGCCAGGAATATTTTTTTTCAACTAGTGCTCCAGTGATTATGATTCAGTTGGGCACTTTAAGAAACAACCCTGAGACACAACCAAATTACCTACAACAAGAATTATGTATTAAGGTTACTTCTCTGAATGCAATTGCAGGGTGCCATAGCCTTTGTTTTCTTCCTTCCTCCCTTTCTTCCATTTTCTTTGAACTTCAGTGAAACATATGGAGTGCCCAGTGTATGCCAGCATTCTACTAGTCTTTGAGGATTCACAGATACAACACAGTTTCTGTCCTCAAGGAGTTCATAGTCTGGTCAGTAAAACAAACCCATATATCAAGAATTACACTGAACTTCAAGTTTTACCAAGGAACACTTTCCGAGGCAATTGTGAATACCCAAAATCTAGGATGCCAGTAGTTTCCTAGGGTTTTAAATTTTCCTATCACTAACATAGCCAACATTAAGAGTTAGCTTTCTCTTGTGTACTTTCTTTTACTCCACAAAGAAAACTATTTTGAACACACTAACAGTGACTGGGATTGCCCTAAAGAGAACAGTGGAACCATACTGAGATTCTGGGGCGGAGCAGCCAGCTAGGTTCACTCACTAGCTCTTAAGTGTCAAAATCCTAATCTATTGAGGCGAAGTATTTAAATGATTACAGTTCTGGATTTACAGATTTGCTTATTATTACTTAAAAATGAAAATGTTAAAGCTAGGGAAGTTAAGGGTCTAGTAATCTGTTATTATCTACCCATAATTTGACTTGTGAATAATAATAACAAAAATAATAATAATATTGTTAAATAACTTGTCTGATACTATGCTGATGATATTCATTGAAAAATATTTAAACTATGTTGAAAATATTCCGTTAACTAGTATTTTAGAAACGTTTTCAAAAGCAAGCTGTGATTGAGAAGCATTTACTGGTTAAACCCATTAACCAGATTCATTTAATTCGAAAACATCTCATCTACACAGATTTCTATATCAGAATTTACTGTAATAAAGAGTTAGACATGAGCCTCGATGGGGGGAAACATAGCAGAAAAATACTGAGTGAGTAATTGAAGAAAGTGTATAAAAATATGAAAGAACCAAAAAAAAATATGAAAGAACCATCTTTACTTTTAAAGAATGTTTTTTATTGTTTAGAACATAGCTTAATACTAAACATGGAAAGAGCTTCTCCCTGAACTAACAACTGCATCTCTGTCTTCTTTCACAGGGTTTTGGAAATCCCTCTGGTGAATATTGGCTGGGGAATGAGTTTATTTTTGCCATAACCAGTCAGAGGCAGTACACACTAAGAATCGAGTTAATGGACTGGGAAGGAAACCGAGCCTATTCACAATACGACAGATTCCACATAGGAAATGAAAAGCAAAATTACAGGTAGGTCCTTCTTGGGTGTGGTGTTCAACTGCCTCAGGCCTAGTCATCTAAGAGTTTTAACGGAAAAGTGTGAAGAAAAGAAATGATCAAAGTTATCCTTCAAAATGAAAATCAGGCTGTCTAGGCCTATGACAAAGGGATGCAAAAAACCCCGTAAAGACTTCTTCAAAGCTTTAGATTTCAGTTCTCACAGACTGGTTATTTTTTATTTTTTTTAGAATTTTTTTTTTAATTGGAGTAGAATTGCTTTACAATGTATTAGTTTCTGCTGTACAGTGAGGTGAATCAGCTATATGTGTACCTATATCCCCTCCCTCTTGGACCTCCCTCCCATCCACCCCCCCACCCCACCCTTCTAGGTCGTCACAGAGCACTGAGGTGAGCTCCCTGTGCTAGCTATTTTACACGTGGTAGTGTATTTATTCACAGACTGATTATTTTGATGTTGGCTTAAATTCTAGAGAATATGGAATTAATTCAAACATGATATTGTTGTTATTTTTATTCTTACTGTTATTGTTATGGAGGTGCAGTGAATTTATACATATAAAACTAATGACAGAGAATTGACTCAAACTCAGGGGCTTGAAATAAATACTTTCTTCTATCAAAAGATTTTTTTTACTTATACTTCCCTTATTTACTTTTCTTAAATTATTTTTTACATTATCTTGAAGGTGACAAAAGAGGAGTAAAATTTTATGTTTGAATGATTTACTAAAAAATAAGGTGAGGCATAATTTAGAATTTTTTGGTCAGTAATGTGAGAGACAAAAATAAAGTCCAAGTAATGGCATCAACATACACAACACATCATTGCGGATTAAAAATAGACTATATACTTAATTGTTAACATCTCTGATTTTTTTTTCAATGAGCAGCTTGTACACTAGAAGAAAATGGTTAATCAAGTAATGCAGGGTGGTAAATTCATTTCACAAACACTTATTGTATTACTTCTATGTTCCCGGAACTCTACTAGGCACTGGCAAACTTGCAGTCAGTGATGAGGTCACTAGTCTCCCAGACCTCACAGTTTAGCTTTGTTACAAACTAGGTCACTAAATAACTGGTTGGCCTTCCTTGAGAACAGGAAGTATATTTCAGTTACTTTTATATCAGTACCCATAAATGCAATACTTGGCACATAGCAGGTCCTTAATAATGGTGTGTGACTCAGTTTTGTAAATTAGATAAACAGTAAATTAGGGTTGCAATGATTTTAAACTCTCGATATCATGGCTACTCTACATTGGTCTTGGAAACACGATTGTGTGCATTAAAGGGTTGGCACACTGCTTCAAACAAAATGCAATGACAGCGACCAAGGCCTTATGCTTTTTTTCCAACCTGTGTGGCCATCTCCTCATAGTTCAGCTGTTTCTGCTGCTATTTGTCTTTTTGAAACATGCCATCCTTTAGGAGTTTAAATCTACAATTCTTTTATGAACACATCTCATTTTATTTTAATGGATTATGTGTGGGATTGGATCCTTGGAGACATAATAAGCATTTTCTTAACAAACGGTGATGATGTCACCACAACAGAAGATGAGAAATAGATCTAAAGAGTCGATAGTCTCATGGTGGGGAGAGAGGGTGTGCATATGGCAACTCAAGAAACCAAAGAAGAGACATTTATAAAATTCAATGGACTGTAAGAAGAAATGTTTCCAAGGAGGTCAATATTTTGAGAGTTTTGTAACAAGAAAAACCACTGTAAAACATCAGGGGTACTCTTATGTAAATGTTTTGAGCTGAAACTTGAAACTATATGAAACTTGGCTAATGTCAGACAGCCTGACAATAGGACTAGCAAATAATTAGTCTAGTCTTTTTTCTAGGCTCCTGAAGAATTTGCTTTGGTTCTTTTCCAAAATGTCTCTCAGTTCTTTTGTGTGTGTGTGTGTGTGTGTGTGTGTGCGTGTGCATGTGTGTGTGTGCGCTTATGAGGCTGGGGTGGTATTAAGGGTGCAAAGAGTGGGTAGGTTTAGGAGGGTCGGAGGCATCTGAAGTAGGCTTCAGGGTACATGGTATGAATGGCATCTGCATGAGGAAGGCACACTTATCTCCTCTTAAAATGCCCGCTGCCCTCACTGAGCATTTCCTGGTCCTTGAACATCTTTGTAATTCTGATCTTCACCCAAATAATGCAGATCTGTGATCAAAAAGCCAAAGTGAGGTGTACACTCTGAGATCTCCATTTTTCTCTCTTGAGAGAATTGTGAACCTTGAGAATCAGAATTATAGATCCAGAAGGAACTTAATCATTTAATGCCAAACCTCTGGTTTTAAAGAAAAGAAGGCTGAGGTTCAGAAATATGTAATATTTTTGTCCAAGGAGGGAAAAAGACTTAAATATGGGATGTTTGGCTCCTTCCTAGTTAGGTGTGGTTTCCACTCTGTAATGCTACTGTAATAAAGCTGGTGGCTCTGGCCCTCTTTCCTGCCAAGACCCAGCAGAAAATAGATCCGTAATCATCACCTTCTCATGCAGTTAAATATTAAGATTCACACTGGCATCAAATGAGAAATTAAAACTCATTAAAACATAATGCCTGTTCTGGTGAAAGCTTAATCAAAATAAGCACACTATAAACTGGCATTATTCACTCTTTCAAAGAAAATCAAACAGAAGCTTGAAAAGGGAAGCTATACACCCTTGTGACTTCCCTCTCCACCTCTATCTTCACTCACACCCAGCACTGATTCTCCAGGCCCAGTAACACCACAGGTGGCCTCAAGTCAGGACTCCAGGTATCTAGCTTTGCTTTTCTGTGCTTGTTCTCATTTCTCTTCCCTCTGAATTAGGTGCCTCGTTGTGATAAATTATTAAAGGAATTAATGCTAACACTTGTGTAGTATTTTATAATCTATGAAATGATTTTTAATATTATAATCACTTAATCCTTAAAATGAATTTTGAGCTGGGTATTATTAGACACATTTTAAAGATGAAGAAACTGATGAGGCTTTGGTCAATTGACCTGCTCAAATTCAACTAAATTCCAAATAAAATCAAAACTATGGAATTCGGGCTTCCCTGGTGGCGCAGTGGTTGAGAGTCCGCCTGCCGATGCAGGGGACACAGGTTCGTGCCCCGGTCCGGGAAGATCCCACATGCCGCAGAGCGTCTGGGCCCGTGAGCCATGGCCGCTGAGCCTGCGCATCCGGAGCCTGTGCTCCGCAGCGGGAGAGGCCACAACAGTGAGAGGCCCGCGTACCGCAAAAAAACTATGAAATTCATGGTGGGGTTTTTTTCTTCTGTTTTTACATTTTCTATATTTTTCCTCTTACAAATTAAATTCAGAAATTTTTGCATTTTCTTTTTAAAAATATTTTATCTTAATAGAAATTATATTTTGAAAACTCTTGTAATAGTTGTGGCCATAATGTATAAACCAAAAAAATTTTTAAATAGATCTTTCTCATGCTCTAGACACATATTGATTTAGAGTAAATGTTGTGAATAGATTGATGAGCTTACAAATGTACATGTAATACACATATTTTCCTTTTATTCTCCAAGGAAAGTCCAAATGATTTTCTCAGATAGAAAATAAAATCTGTAGAACCCAAGAGAATATAAATAAGAAAAAAACAATAATGTGAGAGTGTTATGATAAACACATCACGTGCAATAACACACAGTCAACATGAAATTACTAAATACTTCCTCTAGAGAGGCAGTATTATCCAGATCCTCGTCATCTAACACCCAGATGGTTATAAAGCCTTCCTGCCTCCAGTCTTGATGCTCTCAGATATACCTTCCACGCTATTATTGAGATGTTTTTTCTGAAACACAATCTGACTTGGGCTCTGCCATCCTTCACATATTTCAACAGTGTTCAAATATCTACAGGTTAAAGTCTGCCACCTAAAACTCTTCCTGTCCTGGTCCTACCTACTTATTCAGCTATTACTATCATATTGTTCCCCCAACCTCACCCAATCAGATACCCCCTTATTGTGATTATGATCCAGAAACTACTTGCAATTTCCCTTTACCACCCACGCCTTTGTTTATGCTGTATCCTTACCCTATACATATAAACCCAACTTTGGATACATCTTCTAAATCTTTAAGATTTTCCTTTATTTCAGGAAGTCTTCCCTGATACCTACTATGGTATATGCTCCGATGTGCTCATCTATATCCTCCCTTCAGAACTGAAGCACTCCTTCTCCCACTTCCTGGGAACATTGCTGGCTAACACCTTGTAGCCAAGGTCCCCTGCCTGGGTATGCCTATGACTGAAGAAAGTCATCTCATTCAAGGTCACTGCTTCTTCCTACAGACAGATTGCATCCAATGACTGGTCAGTATAGGAGTCTATTAAGGACCACTTGCCCTAATTGAGGACAATTCTGAAGGCTATCCAAGGTCCAGAATTTCACTTGAGATTAGCTGAGATGTTCACTATGATTGCATGTGAGCCCATGCAGCTTCTCCCTCTGCCACTGGAATCGATCCTAAGATCATTCACCTATAAATATCCCTACACTGATTTCCCAGAGAAATGCATCACCTTCATTCTCAGGTCAATTTGGATGCTTTGTGGTCCCATAGATGCATAACAGTCTGTGAATAACTATCCAGTATCCACATTCTATTATGTCATTAACAAGTATTTATTAAATAACTGTGTGTATGATCTGTCCCACTAATTTCTAAGTTTCTAGAATATGGAAACCATTTTTATCAAAATTCAAGATATATACCTAAGCCAGCCAAATTATTATTATTTTTTTTTTTTTGCGGTACGCGGCCCTCTCACTGCTGCAGCCCCTCCCGCCGCAGAGCACAGGCTCCGGACGCGCAGGCCCAGCGGCCACGACTCACGGGCCCAGTCGCCGCACGCGGGATCCTCCCGGACCGGGGCACGAACCCGCGTCCCCCGCATCGGCAGGCGGACTCCCAACCACTGCGCCACCAGGGAAGCCCTAGCCAAATTATTGCTAATAGTTAATAGTTAATATTTGTTGAATACATGCTATGCACCAGACACCTTGTTTTACATAAGAAAATTGAGGTGTGGTATTTCGCATAAGGTCACAAGTACTAATATGAGTAGAAGTCACAATTTGAGCTTTGATCTCTAACTGCCCATCTTTTGGCCATCCCTCAGTAAAAGGAAATCCATCAGTTAATTGCTGGAATTAAATATACTCAAAGCACATATTCTAAGAGATAAAATATGTTTCTTCTAACCCCACTTCTGTCTTTAATAATCTGAATGTCTGCAGACACATTATCTCATCTCTCAATTTTCTGTCCTATAAATTAAAGTATTTATAAAGCTCCTTGCAGCTCAAAACTTATTAACTAGAATAAAATTACTTTTATGTATACATGTCTTTTTTATTTTTTCCCCTTCAATTCTTTGATAAGTGATTAAATTTTGATCTCCCTAAAAATACTTCAGTAAGATTTTCCATCAGTTTAGGGCTTACAATGACCTTTTTCTTCTCATAAAAACTTTGCTGGTCTTTGCTGGTCCTAATACTTAGAGCTAAAAAACAAATACATAACTGCCACCACATCCAATGCTTAAAAGAAATAAATGTTTAATTGTGGGTTTAGGGAGATGCTGTGATCTACTGGAAAGAGCTCTGGAATAGGAATCAGAAGAAGTCTGGCTTCACTATCCATAAAGCCAGTTTGGTTGTATCAGTCAATGTTCAGTTACGGAAGCAAAGCCATGATGAGTATTATGGAAATAAGGGATTTATTATACAAATTCCACCTTACACAAATGTGAGGTGAGCTGGGAAAGTGAAGGTCTGGAAGATGAAGGTGGATAATCAGAGGAAGGGTCACTAACACATATACATGAACCCCAGTGTGGTAGTGGACAAGCTGAAGCCAGCAGGAAAATTCGAGAAACCAGGCACGTCCAGCTACCAAATCCAGCTACCAGCTTAGATCTCACAGCAGGGGAGATCTAAGAAAAGCCGTAGCTACGTTACCTAGGGTTGTGCAATCAGGCATCTGGTGTCGAGTCTGGACAGATTGCCAGCATGGGGGAGGCAAGCTGGATGTAGAGTGGAAGAGAGCACAAGCTGAGAACTGCTGGGCACCTCTGACCCTGAACATCACCATACCTAATGATAATCTGAGTTGGACCACTGCTTTACTTCCACCGTTCAAATCTCATACAAAGTCCTCTTGGGGCCAACTCTAACTTGGAACTGTACAAAGAAGGAGAGTCTGAGAAACACAGTTCTCAGATTAACCAACTTGACAGTAGCACAATCTAGCAATACCTTGGGCAAATCACCTAATACTTTTATACCTCAATTTTCACATCTTTAAGTGGGAATAATGTCCACTGTCCTGTAGTTCTCACCATTTTTTATATGGATCCAATCCTAAAGAATATGCAAACATACTTTGTATTGGACAAACTTAAGTGCCATATGACTATGAAAGATATGTTTTATTATTTAATTCGATTTTTATCACACCCAGGAAGTTTATTATTTATTCAATAAAAATTTAGTATGTTTCTATATTGAAATCTAACCCCCCAACCACGGTCCCAAAAATGTCTTTTACTGATTGGTACTTATCTATTTACTTGTTTGGATTCAGGACCCAGCTCAGGCTCACTCATTGCATCTGCGATCTCTTTAGTCACCTTTTACCTAGAGCAGTTACCTACCACACACTTGCCATTAGTATTTTTTTTTTAATGCAGATCAGTTTTCCTCAGAAATGTCTCTTTATTAATTTATCTGATTATTTCTTCCTGATGAGATTCAAATTAAATCTTTTTGACAAGAATGCTAAATAAACGATACTGTGTACTTCCCATTTTATCACATCGGAAGGTACAGAAGGTCATTTTGTCCCATTATTGGTTGGGTTAAGTTTAATCACTTAAAGTTTTGCGGGGTTTTTTACAATGGAATATGTAGTCTCAAAGAAGATTCTTACAAAATGTCATAAGTTATAAAACACATAAAGCTGAGCTATGTTGATTGAAGTGGTTGTGGGGACTAGCTATAATATCCCTTTGGCCTCCCCCTTGCTAGTGCCTCAGACATTTGTAGAGTACATTGTATTATATTATCATATCTGTAAAACTAACGATTTACGAATTGGAGATAAATTTTGCATGTGATTTTATCAAGTGACTTTACATGTTAATTTTTTCCATTCTTGGTTACAGTTTGTTCCCTAAAGTTAACTCCTTTGTCTTTTTATATTAACTCGATTAATAAATCCTCTATCACAGATAGTATAATGACAAACTTACAGATAGCCCTTCTTTGAACCAATAGAAAATTTGTATTCGCGAAGTCTGAATGATAGTGTTTCACTATTTAATGTACATTTTAGATTATAATTATAATCTTACCATAATATTTATAATGCACAGTTTGGTGATTTTCTTCTCATTTTATTATCTCCTTATTATTTGTTGGGGGTGAATGATACTTTCAGGGTAGAACTATGGCTATGCTACAGCCTCATTCTGGAAGAGATTCCACATGAAGAGATGAATACGATGTTTAAACAAAATTACCAAAAAAAAAAAGAAACCTTGAAAATAATTTGGCCATTAAACATCTTTTTGTACAAAGTTTATTTTTGGCCAGGATCTTTATTGGGAAGCAGTTTTATGTAATGGGTAAAATATTGTATTGGGAATCAAGAGACATGACCTCTAGACTTGGATCTGTAGTTACTTTTCTGAATGACCTTGGACGAGTTACTTTACTTTTCCAAGTTTCAGGTCCTCAGAAGTAAAATGAGGATGTAAGGATGAAGTCTTTTTAATTCCAAAATCCTTTTTTTAATCATTAAAGTATTCCCATGCCATGTGTATATTTCAAGGACAAAACAAATCAGTGTGGATTGAAAATAATTCTCTTGAGCCTCCCACGTAAATTTAAGCCTTGTATTTTCGTAGGTATTGCAAAACTTGTTTCACTTTTTAGTGAAATGTTTTTCATTTCTCTGATCCTCTGGGCTCCACTGTCCTGGCTGGAACCAGTAGCAGATGTGTTGAAATACTAAGAGGAAATTTATTTCTTACAGCAGTTCTGGACTGATCAAGGTAGGCAAAAAAATATATAGGGAATCTCCTGGCAGTTTCTACCCTCTTGAATTTTTAGCCTAGATATCAAACCTAAGGCTTTAAGTAGTTTTATTTGTATTTTCAAATAATTTCTCCAACTTGGGAGGTGTATTACTTTTATTTAGACTATGATTTTTGTTGTGGTTATACTTCCTAAAACAGAGAAGGAATTTTTGTTTGTTTGTTTGTTTCTTTTGCGGTACGCGGGCCTCTCACCGCTGTGGCCTCTCCCATTGCGGAACACAGGCTCCGGACGTGCAGGCTTAGCAGCCATGGCTCATGGGCCCAGCCGCTCCGTGGCATGTGGGATCCTCCCGGACCGGGGCACGAACCCATGTCCCCTGCATCAGCAGGCGGACTCTCAACCACTGCGCCACCAGGGAAGCCCAGAAGGAATTGTTTTATTCAACAAAATTTGTATTTTATACTCCTTGACTGAGATGAAATATTCAAGAGGAAGAAGGCATGGTCCTACAAAGTCACTCTGTACCTTCTTCAGGCCTTATAAAGATCAGGAAATCTCTTGACTTTAATGCAGATTAATGTCAGTCTCTAGAGTCTTAAATTTTTCTAAGACAACAAAAGCAAATGCCTTGGTGCTGCTAGGTCTAAGTATTCCCAGGATTCCAGCTCCAGAATGAGTAATGCTGGGACTCAGACAACTGCTGTCCTAGAAACTTATAGGTTGACAGAAATCGCTAGAATCAGCTAATGCTGCCTCCAGGAAATAATCTAGGGAGATGTCCTGTGATCCCACTGCTAGGGGTCCTCCTAAATGTTGGCCACCACTGAAAAGATGAAGGCTGTATCTTCAATGAAGAAAATATTTATTATTTTCTATTCTGTGCTATCCTAGGGTAAAATATCCAGAGATATTTCAGTACAGTCATGTACGTGTGTGTTCACACATGTCTATACTCGTGTGTGATGGGGCTAGGGGAAGGGATAGACAGTAGACAGACAAACAGGCAATTACAATGCCATGAACATAGTGAGTTTGGAGATAAAGACAAGTATGGCATGAATAGGGGGACCTAACCAATTTTAGGGGCTTGGGAAGGCCTCCAAGGGGTAACCTAAGTTGACATAAAAATGACAAATTGGAATTAGCTGAAGAAATAGTTCAAGTTGGAGATCGAAGAGTGAATAGCGTATGTGAAAGCTTGTAAGTGAGACCCAGCATGTCTTGTTAGGCAAACTGCAAGTGTAAGGTGTTGTTTAAGCACAGAGTGTAAAGGGATAATGATGAAGTATGATGCTAAGAGCAAAGAGGAGAGCCAGACAACTAGTAATATGTGAGAGACTTAGGACTTAGCCTCTAAGGGCAGCCCATCTGCATAGTCTTTTCTCACATCCCAATCAATTTTTTTTTCACTCAGTGTTTTTATTACTCTGTTCAATAAATATGAGTAACAACAATGTGCAAGACACATGGGTGAGACAAATCCACAAAACTCAACCCGTATCCTTCAAGAGCTTAACATCTTTCCTGACTTGATTTTCTTTATCCTTTAAGTCTTAGCTCAGACTGTAGAGCTCTGCTTTTTATACTGGGTAAGGAGCCCCTTCTGTGTGCTCTCCCTGTACTCTATGCCTACCTTTATCAAAGTCCTTATCACACGGGGTTGTAATGGGCTATTTTTCTTATTAAACTGCCACCTCTAGGAGGGCAGGGACCTCTCCACAATGCTTGGCATACGTCTGGAACGGAAGCATTTTCTAATAAATATATGAAAGACACATCAACAAAGGTATCTTTTGTGCATTCAGCAAACACAACTGATTACTATATGACAGTTATTGATATAGATGCTAGAAATTCGGAGATCAAGTCAAATTCCTGCCCTCGGAGGTTTATGGAATAGAATGGAAGCATATGGCAGTTTCCATGTCAGGTTTTTAATAAAGTTCTGTGTCCTTTAGTTTCTTGGATTGTTGTTTGGATGAGATTCATTTCCCTGATCTATTCAACTGCAGTCTCTTCTGTTTATTTATTTATTTTTTACCTGTAAAAGTTAGGCAAAAATTTCTATATTGCATCATGCCAAGCAAATGAAATAAAATAAACACACAGCATACCTTATTCCCTAGGCCAATTAATCCTGGAAAAGGATGCTGTGTTGCTGTCACCAGTAAGTAGTTTGTGGGCTACAAGGACTAGGTACTCTGCCTGCAATTTTGATAGCTGCCACTTGGTGACAGTAAACTTTGATATTTTTAGAACTCGCGGTTAAATAACTGAGAGCTTATCAGAAAGTACAAGATTCAGTTAATTATATTTTTTGAGTAAAAAATTTTTAAATAATGAAAATGACAATATAAAATATTGACTACCCTGTAACTAATACAGTGCTTTTTCTGTCTAGATGATCTATTTCTTTTTGAGAGCCTTTACTCATTTCAACCAGAAGCACTTATAAAACCATTTAAAATAATCATGACAAGTATCAACAAATATCAACATTAAATGCTCAACTATAAATTCTGTGCCGATAGTATCATCATAACAATCAACTTTAACTAATATTAATTGAGCATTTACTCCGTGCCAAATATTTGCAAAGTGCTTTGATATGTCTCTTTTGGTACTAACACTACAAATGCCAGTGCTTATGCTGGTCTGCTCATTCTCTTTTGAAAGAATCAAAAGTGCTATTTTATTACCTGCCTCAATTAGAAGCTCAGCTAAACACTTGGATAAAGAATAATTTTAGTCTTATTCATTTTTAGGCTGCAAATGAAAAACACTTCTTTTCCCTCACATGTGCTTATGATCAATTCTAGAGAGAATTTTCCAGATCTGAAGATCAGAAGTCATTATATAAACAACTGGAGGTCACAACATTGTTATAAAATAATTATTTTAATGAACTATGCTTAAAAATAGCAGATGTGTTAAAGATCAAATGAATAGTTTGCACCTGTTTATAATCTGATTTTTCAACTACACCTAGTATTCTTTCTTAGCAGAATAATTACATCTGAATATTGTATGCTTCTTTAACATCACCTAACCTAGAACACATGCTGATAATTAAAGACATTAAGTCAATATTTCCTTGGCTTGTTAATAATAATTATTAAATATGTAGTTGTCCAATATTCATAATTATTTTATTTCTCTCTTAACTGGATACGGTTTTGCTTTAATTTACATAACTTCACTAAAATTACTCTCTTACAATTCTTTTGAAATCAGAGTCTGCATTCATTCATTTATCCAGCCAGCCAGCCACCAAATTTTTATCACGTTGCTGTTATTTGCCTGGTACTACTCAATTATTTCCAAACTTGAGTGTGCATAAAGTCAACTAAGATGTTTGTCTAAAGTGTAGATTTTTGAATCTCACATCCAGAGATTCTGATCCTGGGATAGAACCTAGGTATCTCAAGCCTACCAAGTATGCCCAGGTGATGCTGATGCAGAAATAACACTTTAATGATACTAAAAGGACACATCATCCTTGCTGGTCTTGTGGAGCTAATAGTCGAAGAGACGGAAGGAAACATGGGAGGGATAGTTGGCTTAAAGTAAAAGTTTCAGCTGCAGTATGTTTTAGCATGCCTGTTTGGTTTTTTGTTTTGTACTGTTTTGGTTTTTGATCAAGGAATCATAGACCTTTTCAAAAATTTGCTGGAGCTACGCATCTTCTCCCCAGAATAAATGAACAAGCACAAAATTTTGCTCACATTTATGTATGATTCAGTTCCACAATAAGAACTCTTGGAATTAGGCTATAGTTGGGCACTAAAGAAAAGCGGTGAACTTGGCTGGGGTTGAGGATGGATTGGGGTACGTTGGAGGAGACTGAAGGGGACCAGGAAAGGCTTCGTGGAGGAAATTCTTGGTTATTTGTGAAGTATGAGTAAGTTCTCGTGAGGCATATGTGGAGGATGGTGGTAGGAGGGAAGTCTTGAGATTCCAGCCAGAAGGAGCAATGTGGACAAAGACCCAGAGGTGGGAGAGAGCCTGCCTTAGTTAGACAAAAGCAAGTGTCTTGTATGTAGAGGTTCACTGTGCTACAGAAAACGAAGGCCATATTACATGATAAGGAGTTTGGACTGTGTCTTACATTAATTGTGGAGAGAAATAAGCACACTGATGATTTTGGTCAACAGAAGAATCTGTTTATGCATGCTGGAGCCTTATTTGCAGAACTTATAGCAACACGTTGTGCAAGTACAACAAGAGAAAGTATTTCCTCTTTGCAAAAAACCTCAGAGTGTCTCTCAATGGTTTTCAGCATTCTACTCACCCCTTCCTCTTCCTCTATCTTCCCTTAGGGGATCCTGGAAATAAAGGTTCTTGCTGCTTTTTAAACAGAAATAAAAATGAGAACAAATCTACCTCCCTTGAACTTGTTTACGCACACACACACAAAAAAAATTACCAGTTTCAATCGTAAGTTTTACAAGGTCCTGACTTAATTTTTAGTAAAAAAGCAAACCCATAAACTCTCTGAGATGGCTGTCAGCCTGGTCTTTTAGGCACCAGAAGAGGTCTGGTCAGTGAGCCACTCGCTCGGAACTGATTCTGTCAGCCACATGTGACGCCAAGGGAACTGAAGTAAGTTTAAGGGACTGTGTGTTCTTTACAGGGGTCTTTAGTGCCATGTAATTCATTTGGCACTCATTTTTTTTAATGTATCCTTAGAAAAGGAAGAAATACTAGAAGAACATTATTTTTATTTAGAACTAAAAACAGAATCACCACAGTGTATATTTCTGAACTTTGAGAAGTATGGTTTCATTGTCACAGCTTTCATGAAAATCGTTTTTTTTTTTTTTTTAATGTACGGAGTAGAGTGTACTCTTTCAGCACTGTGCAAAAGCACTCAGAGACAACAGAGTGTGAGTTCACTATCTTTTTTTTTATGGAGGAAGAATTTATCATGAATTTTGAACAAATGCAATCATCATATCACTGAGAAAAACTGAGAACTGTATTTTACTGGGGTTTTGAAACGAGTCGCTGTTAACAATGTATCGTGTGTCAAGAGTTTGAGAATACCTGGGTGGTTGATAAACTCATTTTCATCAAAGTTCTACATTATATTAATATTTGTAAGTCAAGGAAGGGACATTAAAATATATGTTGTCAAAACTTAGATGAAAAATTTGTGTAAAATTTAAACATGTATAATGAAAGCTAATACTATATAAAACAATCATAATAGAATCAGGGAATAAGTGAAACTGGGTTCTCTGAAGTTTCTCATTATTTGGGGCTTAGGTTTTCTATAACTCTGGAAATGTATCTTTCTTAATCACAACACAGATTCCCATGACCCTTGCTATCTCAGGCATTTTTCACACTTGCACATCTTCCACTAAACATGTTCAAAGTTATCTATCAAATTACATATCTACATCAGGGCTTCCGAAGCTTAAGAAGCAAATAAGGTACTCCTTCTTAAATAATGGTTAGATTAATACACTACACAAATTCTGGGGATTCCCCAATGATTCAATTCCATTTGAGAGCAAATGATGCCAATTAAGGAAGACAGTGTCATAAAGGAAACTTTCAGGAAGTAAAGATGCGAATTAAAGGATAGGTTGGAACGGGTGATCTTTTCAGGGATTTTTCCAAGTACGAATTATGAGTAAAGAAAGGGAAAAAAAATACACGTGCTGCATATATGGAATCTTAAAAAAACGATACTGATGAACCTAGTGGCAGGGCAGGAATAAAGACGCAGACATAGAGAACAGACTTGAGGACACAGTGGGGGAAGGGGAAACTGGGATGAAGTGAGAGAGTAACACTGACATATGTACACTACCAAATGTAAAATGGATGGCTAGTGGGAAGCAGCCGCATAGCACAGGGAGATCAGCTCGGTGCTTTGTGTCCACCTAGAAGGGTGGGATAGGGAGGGTGGGAGGGAGGCTCAAGAGGGAGAGGATATGGGGATATATGTATCCTTATAGCTGATTCACTTTGTTGTACAACAGAAACCAACACAACATTGTAAAGCAATTATACTCCAATAAAGATATTAAAAAAAAATACACGTGCTGGATTCAGCCAATAAAGCACCCTATTATATGGCAGGAAAATCTTAGGATTCTCAAAAGATTGGAATTTTACTTTATTAAAGAATAAACATTTGAATTAAAGGATTGTTATTCAGGCATCTGGGTTCAAATTAATGTAGACCTTAAATTAGGTAGTCAGTCAGCAAAGGGACTCTGGTTTCTTGTTCTTTGTGCATAGTATTCTGCTTGCTCCATATAAAAATGAGGAAAACTTTCAAAGGAAATGGGGCCTATGGATTTGAGAAAATTGGTCCTTTTCATCTTGAATTTCTCCAGCTTATTGCCTACATACATGTCTTAATTAGCTCCATGTCTATCTCACTGTTTTCATCACTGTCTGTATGCTTATGTATGTCTATCAATGTCGTATACATTTTGCTTGTTTAATTTAGACTTATTCATATAGCTCATGTTTACCGTGCTTCTGTGTAGTTTATAGTTATTGGTTAGGGAAGTTTGGTTTCTTTGTTTAATTTTTTATTAATATTCATAAGTACTCTACACGTGACAGTCTTTTCAAGGCTTTTATATGTATTACTTCATTTAGTTATCACAACAATATTAGAAGGACATTACTATTATGAGAGTCATTTTACAGATTAGGCAACTGAGGGTCAGAAAGGATAAGAGCTACACTCTAAACCCAGACAATTAAGCTCCAAACTCTGTTCTGTTATACTATCTCCTGAGTTCTATAGACACACATGTGCAAATACAATGACACAGTCCTACTCTTTAGAAGTTAATGTTGTATATTTTTTTTGTGTGTGTGTGGGAGTGTGGAGATAAAAGGAGGAAAATTTTGGTTGATGACTTTATTGTCAGTTATTTTCTTCATTCATACTTACTTTGTACCAAACCACCTATATCTTCTTTTTTTTTTTTTTTGCGATACACGGGCCTCTCACTGTTGTGGCCTCTCCCATTGTGGAGCGCAGGCTCAGCGGCCATGGCTCACGGGCCCAGCCGCTCTGCGGCATGTGGGATCTTCCGGGACTGAGGCACGTACCCGTGTCCCCTGCATCGGCAGGCGGACTCTCAAGCACTGCGCCACCAGGGAAGCCCTACCTATATCTTCTTGATCTTTATGTCTCTTTAAGTATCTCTCAATCTCTATCACGTCCTTAATTCTTAATTAGTCAAACTGTATGTTATTAGATCTTTTAATCTTCCTACTTACATCCTCTTTTCTTTTGAAACTTCTTTTGAACTTTTCCTTCTACTTATAGATTCATAACTATGAATGTAGATCATTGTCATACAACTCTCTTGTCATTGGCATATGTTCGCTCTTTTTTTTATAGGTGCACCAACTTTGCTTCATATATTTTCCTATCATTTTCTTACATACTCATTGAAAGGCTATCGCAAATAAGTACATAATCCGTTCACCTATGGACAATGGAGTAACAGAATATATCTCCAACATACAAAAAATAGTGTGGCACATAATGACAGATTTATTTAATACAGCCTCCTCCAACAGAGATCACAGTCCTAAGATTCAGCATTGGAAAACAAGCTCTCTGTCCTCTAACAAAGAAGATGGAGGCTTTGAAACAGATCTTTAAAATGAATGCCCTGTTTCTGGAGGGAACTATGCAATAGAATGGACTCATGTATAGATATATTGGGTTGGTCATAAGGTTTGTTCGTTTTCTTCCGTAAGATGGCTCTAGTAGCACTTAGTTGTCTTTGACTTCATTTGAAACAGTTTTGTTAGATTGTATGTGACAGCTGTCATATCAGCGTGCATTTAAAAAAAGACTTAATCAAAACTGAATTTTTGTGTAGCCATTTTAATATTGAAGATGAAAAAAAAGCAACATTTTTGGCATATTATGCTTTATTATTTCAAGAAAGGTAAAAACGGGGCCGAAACGCAAAAAAGATTTGTGCAATGTGTGAAGAAGGTGCTATGACTGATTGAACACGTCAAAAGTGGTTTGCAAAGTTTTGTGCTGGAGATTTCTTGCCGGCTGATGCTCCACAGTCGGGTAGACCAGTTGAACTTGACAGTGATCAAATCGAGACATTAATTGAGAACAATCAATGTTATACCATGAGGGAGATAGCTGACATCCTCAAAATATCCAAATCAAGTGTTGAAAATCATTTGCACCAGCTTGGTTATGTTCATCACTTTGCTGTTTGTGTTCCACATAAGTTAAGCGAAAAAAACCTTCTTGACCATATTTCTGCATGCAATTCTCTACTTAAACATAACAAAAGCCCTCCGTTTTTAAAACAAATTGTGATGGGCTATGAAAAGTGGATACTGTACAATAATGTGGAATGGAAGAGATTGTGGGGCAAGTGAAATGAACCACAACCAACCACACCAAAGGCCGGTCTTCATCCAAAGAAGGTGATGTTGTGTATATGGTGGGATTGGAAGGGAGTCCTCTATAATGAGCTCCTTGCGGAAAACCAAGCAATTAATTCCAACAGGTACTGCTCCCAGTTAGACCAACTGAAAGCAGCACTCAACGAAAAGCATCAGGAATTAGTTAACGGAAAACACATAATCTTCCATCAGGATAACACAAGACCGCATATTTCTTTGGTGACCAGGCAAAAACTGTTACAACTTGGCTGGGAAGTTCTGAATCCTTCGCCATATTCACCAGACATTGCACCTTCGGATTTCCATTTTTTTCGGTCTTTAAAAAATTCTCTTAAGGGAAAAAATTTCAGTTCCCTGGAAGACTGTAAGAGGCACCTGGAACAGTTCTTTGCTCAAAAAGATAAAAAGTTTTGGGAAGATCGAATTATGAAGTTGCCTGAAAAATGGCAGAAGGTAGTGGAACAAAAGGGTGAATACGTTGTTCAATAAAGTTCTTGGTGAAAATGAAAAATGTGTCTTTTGTTTTTACTTAAAAACTAAAGTCACTCTTGGGCCAACCCAATAGATCCCTTTGTCAAACCTGATGGTCTCACTTCTCATATTTTCTTTAATAGATCATTCCATGAGCTGTTTCTTCAAATGTCTGGTGGCAACCACAAACTCATTCCATCCTTATTAAAAGTGTCCCACTGTATGATTTGAGCAGACCATTAGGTCATTAATACTGGACAAATTTCAAATCAGGAAAAAAATGCCCATGGGACTTGAATTGTAAAACATAATTGTATTATTGGAGTTAAAATGTTACTACATATAAAGAATCTCTTGAGATGAGTAAAACTTAAATTCTAAACAATTTGAACGCTTATTTCATAACTGACTCAATAAATATTTATTCAATGCCTGTCATGTATATTATACATGGAGTTTACAAAGACGGCTAAGAGATGAAGACTTCTCATCAAACGCTTATAGTCTGATGTGGAAGAAA
Organism: Orcinus orca; assembly: GCF_937001465.1. Lineage (NCBI taxonomy): Eukaryota > Metazoa > Chordata > Mammalia > Artiodactyla > Delphinidae > Orcinus > Orcinus orca. Next base: position 57,670,458 of record NC_064575.1, on the reverse strand, counting down.
AGGCACATTTATAAAGAGAAATACTACGATAGGCAAAATGAGATATGCCACAAGAGAAGCAATTTATCTGTGCAACGAAAATTTGTAGAAGAAAGAAGAGAAAAGGCTTCCCACATAATATTTTGTCTTGAAAGATTGTTGATTTTGGACTTGGGAGAAAGGGATCAGTTCAGTAAAGCTCTGGTCATTTATAAGCCCAGGATACACTTGCACAGTCCTGAATTAAAGAGAATAAAATGTTTATCTTGAAGATGTTATTTTGAAAACAATTAGAAAACATTGTTTAACTAGAAATAATTTTACTATATTAGGAAAGGCTAATATAGAGTTCGTCTTCCCTTGTGCTAAGATAAAATTTATATTCTTGCCTTTATCTCAAGGCTTCCAGCCTTAGTAATTCCCACTGTAGAACTCTGTACTTAACAAAAAGGACATTTTATGAAAATAAATAATTTCCAGCTTCAAATGCTAATAGAAAAAAAGGAATAAAAATCTATCTTAAATGCTTGGTATCTAAATAAGTTCATTGTCTGCCTTTTCACTTGACATTCCCAGCACATTCAAATGACTCATGAATCTCCTTTATTTCTTATCTTTTTTGATCTTAGATAACCTCAATTTAATTGTGCCGTGAATTTCACAGCCCTTTTATTGGAAATATCCTCCTCATCCCTTCCCTAAAGTCCATGTCTTCCACAGCCTCCCAAACTAATCTTTTCCACTAAACGTTTTGAGCAGTTTAGCATCTCCTGAATTTTTCCCTTGCCCTTTTTCCTACAATACTAATTATTTGTATACCTCCCTATGACCTCTTCATAACAGCAAACAAATGCCTAATCTTGCTAGAAGTCTACAGTAAGGCAAACACTGTTTTCTCTCTATATAGCTTGACAAGAGAAATATTGTCTTTACGTTCAGCAAAAGATGTCACCTATATCATTTAAACTCAGTGCTAAAAGACATGCTGTGATATCACTCTTTGCTGGTGCCCAGCCCTTTTAGTAGGGTGGGGGAAGGGCAGGGAGGATGGTTACTGTAGAGACAGCCCTGGAGCAGCAACCAGAAGACATAACAGTGTTGGGAAACTCCGTCAGATTGAGTCATTGCTACCAGGCTCTGAAAGAGAATCATGGGGGTTATTTTGCATTTTCTTCAAGTGATTGTGAAAAAGACAAACTAGTTCCATATGGTGGCAGGGAGAGAGCTCAGAGCCAAAATAAAAATCTGCTCAGCTTGTCAGTATGTGAGACCTTAAAGTTCAGATATCTAAGAGTCTGTCTACTGTTTAAAAGAGCTGAGGCCAAACTTCAATTTGTCAAACATACAACTCCCACTGCCTTGGATAATGAAAGAGACTCCCCCCACCCCCACCCCGAACACAGTGAAGATGTAAAAATGTGAGAAGTATAGCCATCTCTTAAGTCGACAAAATTAGTGAGAAACTAGATGCCTGGGATTGGGCTGCCTATTTTAAAGAAAATAAAGTTATAGAATCACTTGTATGATACAGAGGTATATTTTGAAACCTACTCTTCCATAATAGAGTGCACTGTTGTCCTACATTCATTAAGAAATGTGATTTAGTCTTTCTAGTTACTGAAGTTTCTGTAAGTGAAAGAAAAGGAGTAACTATATTTTCATCAAGAATGACTAGAAAATCATGACCAGTTTCAGTATGCATGTGTTTCATTTTCCCTTCAGATGCTAATTGAAAAAATTAAAAAGCTGACATTCTTTAAAGTCACTGACGAATTGGTACTCATAATTGTTTCCCCCCCCTTAATTAGGAAAAATGGTTTGAAAAGGATAAATGCCATGATTCTATTTTGTGGCTGCCTTTTTGGTCACAGTTAATGGTATTTTTTGGAGTTTCTGTGCTGTTGTTATTTTGGGGTTGGTTGTTGTTGTTTAGGCATCCTTCATGTTTTTGTTCCTAAGCCAGATACTTTGCTCTGTAATAACATTTGGTTTTTATCTCCCAACACATCATCCTTCATGTAAGCCACATCTACACTGGCTGAACATAAGAAATAAATGTCCAAGATTCTCATGGTGTTATTTTGGGGGAAGCATTCTCTCCAGTGACCCACACTTTAAGTCCTTTTCACTATAGTCATATGCAAAGCTGACTTTGCCCCTTCTGTGTATTGACTTCTCTTTTGTAAAGTGATGTTCCATTATCAGAATAGAGAAAGTCATGGATAGTTAATTATACATATTTTAGAAATTAACCAGAACCATTAATAAAAAGAACCACATAAATATTCTGTTTGAGCCTCAATTCAAATAAGTTTTCTTATCTAATTCGAAAAAATACTTGGCATTAGTGAATGGCCAGCTCTTAGTCTGTCCCTATCAGATAACCAGCTACAGTTGTTGGCTTTGGGTCAATAATTGCTATTCTGTGCTAGGTAAGAAAGAATGAGCCCCTTAACTGTGTAGAGGACCTATCCTTGACTACACTGTTACTCCCAGAATCCTTGTGGGATTCCACAGAAGCATAATTGGGCTCATCTGTAAATTGCTTAAACTAGTGTTGAGAAAAATTATTTTTAAGAAATGCCATCTCTATTTCCCAGTGGAAGAGAACAACTCTTCCTTAGAAGAGCATAAGCAGCTCCCTGCAACATGTTAAGGATATAAACATAGAAGGGGTGAATACTACTGTATATAAATTACACGTTCTACTCAGTCTTGTATGGTGAAAAAATCCACTGTTCCTCAAAATACTGGTCTCCTCTACTTTTTTTTTTACTGAGATATAATTGACAGATAACATTATATTAGTTTCAGGTGTACAGCATAATGATTTAATATATGCATATATGTATATATTGCAAAATAATCACCACAATAAGTCTAGTTAGCATCCATCACCACACATAGTTAAATTTTTTTTCCTTGAGGTGAAACTTTTCAGATCTATTCTCCTAGCAACTTACCAATATACAACACAGTATTATTAATTATAATCACCATGTTGTACATTGCATTCCCAGGATTTATTTATTTTGTAACTGGAAGTTCGTACCTTTTGACCACCTACACCCATTTTGCCCACCCTTCACTTCTACTTTTATATCATTGCAACCAATATGTTGTGGTATTTACATTGTACTATCTTGGGACTCTCTATGCTTCTGCTTCTTGTTTTCAAGATCCCTAATCTGGGCAGGCCCTTAAGGAAATATTTTACACCTTATTTGGCTTTTATTTTTTTTCAAAATAATTTTAGCTGAAGAATTTACCATAAGCATATTTTCATTTTGAATTTGTTCTCTGATATCAGTTGGGTATGCACACAATACAAATAAGTCATTCAATAAAACATAAGAACTAATAAGAAGACATAAGTTTTCTTCATTTATTCTACTCGCATAATATATCAGACATGTTTTCATATTCTGGAGTCTCTGAGAAAATGAGAACAAAAACAGAACTGGAAAGATCAAGAAGGGTGTATGTGTCTGTGTAATTTTTAATTATTTCAGTTGGTTGACAAGGAAATGGGATGTTGAGTACCTAGCTAAATGAGATGTAAAAACTATCCTTCTGAAAATATGGCCCAGGTATATTTTGGTTATTAGGATTATTGATATTTGGGTCTGATTTTACTTGCTACCTTCAGCCTACTGAAAATTGATTATACCCGTCATTAGTTCACATCCATAATTTCTTTATTCAGTGAATGTTGAGCCTTTCCTCAGTATCAGACGCTGTTTGTTCTAGATTCTGGTGATTCAGAGTTGAGTAAGACACAGCTTATGCCTCAAAGAGCTCACAGTTTATTACGAGAGAAGACAAGTAAAAAGACAACTAAAATAAAGCACACTAAGTTTCATCATAAAGGTATCCACCTGATGTTCTTTGAGATCATACTTGAAATGAATCTTAAAGGATGAGTAGGAATTCAGCAGTTAGAAAGGCCTTCCAGGGAAGGGCCTTCCTGGGAAAGGGGACAGAGGAATGAGAATGTGATGCTTTGAGAGAACAAGTGTTTGGTAAGCCTGGATCATTATGTATGTGTGCAGGAAGTAAGAGATGGGAGGTGTGGGGTTGGTGTGGGAGGAAGTAAACAAGGGCTAGATCTTCAGAGTCCTCATAAACCACAATAAGGAACTTGGACTGTATCTTTCATGTGCTGGGAGAACAACTGAGGGCTTTTAACCAGAGCAGAGGAATGACGATGAGAGGCATGTTTTGAATGAGCCACATGGAGAATGGATTTTAGGGGGAAGTGGAAGGAGCTAAGCTTAAGACATTGAGACCAGTTGTGAGACTTTTTTAATAATACAGAGAAGAGCTGCCAGGACTAGATGACTGACCTTCAAGTCTTGATTAAGTGGATCTGGAAAAATGTCTCCTTTTACTCACAGACCCTAACATACATTGTTGATGAGTTCTGTACTGGTGAAGGTCAGGACAAAACATTGTAGATGTTTCTTCTACAATTTATTCTAACCCTACCGTACATACTTGCATACATATTTAGAGATATGTAAAGGCACCCTTAAACCTGTGACAATTGATGGTATAGTCATACAATAGCTGCCAGATTATGTTGGAGAAGAATATGTAACGACATGGAAACATAGTCATAAAATCATGTATGAAAACACTGTTAAAAAGCATGTGAAGTATGATTCCATTTATGTTTATACATGAGAAGAAACTGTTTTAAAGGGTACAAAATTGACATAAGTGATTACTTCTAGAGTGGTAAATGAGATGGGCCTGTGGGCAGAAGCTTTACTGGCACTGTTCAAAATGTTTATAGAATATGATCAGGTATTACATGTATACTTACATATAAATAATATTTTCTATTTGAAGAGGGAAAAAAACAAGGAAAAGACTAAGTGTATATAAACCATAATGTCAAGAGTAGTTATATTTGGAGATGAGATTTGGGTTACTTTTTATTTTCTTTTTGCTTTTCTCTACCTCCTAAATTTATAATTATGCATTCCTGTTGCCTTGGTAACACAAAGAAACCATTGTAAATTATGAAGCTTGAATTATAACCCTCATATAAAAGTATAAACTATATTCAGCACATAGCAGTCACTCAGTTAATATCAACTCAACATTTGTGCTAAATTACCTGCAAAATACAGTGTAGAAAATCACTGTGTCCTGGAAAGTCTATCCCCATTAGTGAGCTTAAAGCTACTGCAGGGAAAATGGTATTGACTTACCTTAAGTCAATAAGAAGGAAAGTCATCACAGTTTATAGAGAATCCAAGAAACAGAGTTGGAATTAGCATCCCTCTTGCAAAAGTGCCTGTGGGCTAAATTTACCCACTCCCAGTGGAGAGGGAGATTTCAGGCCAGCAGAGTCATAGCTACTTAATTTTGAAATCATTCATCTTCCCCCAGACTCTGATTCTGTGTTCACCAAGCAAGCAACTTTCTGATTATAATTTGGCTTTCTATGTGAAACTCCCTCTAAGGAGACCATGAGACTGGGCCCTTTATTTTGACTGTAAATGGAGACCTGACATAAGTCCCCCTTAGTTTTGCAAGTGTATGTCTGTCTCTGAGAGGCTGAGAAAGTTATCAAATTATAACTGCAGACCAGATCTAGAAGGTGGTGAATTCACCCAGGTAACATGTCCTAGGACTCCCTTTGGTAACCTCTCACCTTACTTTGCCCTGTTGAAACCCACCTCCACATGGGCTGCCTACAACGTAAAATGTGAATTCCCAGTTAGAAATTCTACAGTTTTGCATCACCAGTGACTTTTAGCCTGACTCTCAGAGTTTTAAAATGTAAGCTTGGGGCTTCCCTGGTGGCGCAGTGGTTGAGAGTCCGCCTGCCAATGCAGGGGACACGGGTTCGTGCCCTGGTCTGGGAAGATCCCACATGCCGCAGAGCGGCTAGGCCCATGAGCCATGGCCGCTGAGCCTGCACATCCGGAGCCTGTGCTCCGCAACAGGAGAGGCCACAACAGTGAGAGGCCCGCGTACCGCAAAAAAAAAAAAAAAAAAAAGAAATGTTTCTAGAGAGTAAAGCAGGGTCTTTGAAGAATGCCATTTTTGAGGTTAAACAGTTGGGGTTTTGAACTTAGTTTTAGGAATACCACCAGAATGTAGGTCCCTCGAGGGCATGGCTTTCTGTCTGTTTTGTTTGCTGATATATCTTAAGTGCTTAGAACAATTTCTGGTATATAGTATGTGCTTAAGAAATATTTGTTCAGTGAATACATAATGACTAATAAGAGCTTGGATTTTAAAGTCAACCATAGTGAAATTCCAGCTTATTTAGCCTCTCTGAGCCTTGGTATGCAAAATTTTGATATTGATACCTGAATCACGGATTTAATATAAAAATTAAATAACAGCCGGAAAGCATTTAGCAGGATGCTTGGCACAGAGTAAGTCCTCCTTTAGCACATCATCAATATTCAATATTAACACAGTGATATATGCTATAGTGACACTCTACAGGGCATTTTTTGTTTAGAGATCAATACTTGTACTAATAAAATAAACTCATATTCCTTTTGTGGATCCTACATTATCAGAAAACCATATGAGTTTAAGTATGCATAGTAAAATAAACATCAAGCACACAAGCCACAGAGAATTTTACCTATATGTAGTTTGATGTCCTTCCTTCCTTCCTTCCTTCCTTCCTTCCTTCCTTCTTTCCTTCCTTCATTCTCTTCCCCCCCAACCCCTTCTCTCTCTTTCTTTCTGTTCAGGGAGCTTTGGTCTTATACCAGTTTGTTGGAAGGGCTGAATTCAGAGAAGGGAGAAACTGATGAACAAGGCGAACATTCAGCAAACCAGTCTTCTGGGTTCTGTTACTCTGTTGAATGGCTTATCTTTCTTTTTTTTTAACTTCAGGTTGTATTTAAAGGGTCACACTGGGACAGCAGGAAAGCAGAGCAGCCTGATCTTACACGGTGCTGATTTCAGCACTAAAGATGCTGATAATGACAACTGCATGTGCAAATGTGCCCTCATGCTAACAGGAGGTAAGTCCTACGGGGCCTTTCTCTGAGTTATGTCTCATTGGTTTGAGGCTTGAGGTTTCTTATCTATGAGAAAAGACTATGATCTTCTGGTCAGGAAACTTAAGAGCAAGTCCCTAGAGATCATTTTGTTCTGCCCACTAATTTACCATATGTTCTTGTGCAAGACATTGCTAGCGTATTTAGAAGTTTGCCTCCTCCCCCAGCATTTATGGTGAGGGTGTGCTAAGCTTGGTTCTGAATAAACTCTTGAGCCTCTTAAAGTCCCAGTTGTTCTGCCTTCTAAATACTCATAATGATACCCATAGTGGAATGAACAGCAATTTGAGGATTCAGCATACAGAAAAAACAAAAAGCCAAAATTTCTTACAAAATGCTTTACAACTGTGTAATAGAGTTCATTGACCATTCTGTTGAAATGGAGTAAGAAAAATAAAGAGGTGTAGCTAGATATAAAGTTATACAATTCAGAGTAGCTATACCAGGGCTTTACATTATAAGGTATTGACCTCTGCAAGACATTTGAGCTGGTATAGGAGATAGCAGATACCATTAAATAATATTGTATCACTGAGTAAGAAAGTTAATCCTTTTGCACTTTTTAAATACTTTTCTAGGCTTCTGATTGTGTCAAAGAGGAATTCTCAGTTTAGTACTAGCTTATCTATAATACTTCTTTAGCACTTACTCAATAATTACCTTTCTTAGCAAAGAAAGAACAAACTCTTCAGCCTCAGCTGAAGGGCCTTGGTTAGGCAATGGCACCTACCTAGAATTAAATAGAATGATTTTGTTTTAATTTTGTTGAGTGTTACGTCTACTTTTATTATAGTAAGTGGTACTGATTTCCTCTTTAAAGGAACGATATAAACTTCATTTTAAAAAGGATTCACAAATATTTGATATTTAACTAATTAATTTAAAGAAAAATATTAAATATTAATAAAAGTTGTAAATGGGCATGGCAAAAACTGTGAATAAGTTGATAAATGACTGATTGAAGTCTAAGAAACACTGAACTAAAACCTGATGGCAAATGATACAGCTCAAAAATGTTACAGGCAAAAAAGGAGTTGGCACCAAATAAAATTATAAAGGAAGCTTTTTCTTCAGTGTTTGTCTTCTTACAGTTTTAGTGTTGTTTCCCTCTCTTAATGGAATAGTAATCATTCCCACCTTCAACTGTTCTAATTCTCTCTCTGTGTTACCCTACAACAAAACATGTTTTCATGCTAATAAGGAAAAAACTCTTTAAATCTAAAATTTTACTTCTCCAAATATGATATTACTATCATTATTATTACATATTATTACCTGTTACTGAATATGTTATACTATCTTCCTTGAATTCCAAACCAACTCTGAGATAAGGAGAAAAACTCAAATCTCCATTTTGTACACAAGGAAAACAAAATTAAGTAGATGTTCACCATTTTATCCTTAACATCTAGCTCAGTAGATTGTGGCACATAGGATCTCAATAAAATATGTGGTGCATGAGTGAATGAATAACCATCTTGGAACCCTTGAAGTCACTTTCAAATTTTGAAACCAATGAAATGAATCATAAGGTTGACATTTTTCTTATCAATTAACAGAGCGTGGAAGAGTATAGAGGGAAAGTTTTGGAGAACTCTTTCCACCTTCATCCCCATTCCTGGTCCCTCCATTACTACCACTACCAAATCACATTCCATACTGATTCCCATCCATTCCACTTATAGTAACATCTTTTCAACGTGAAACCAGCCCTAGTATTACCAAAGCCAGCCTGTTATGATTCTGCCTCTGTTATATCCTTCTCCTTAAGCTTTAAACATGCCATTTTGGCATCACATTCAACCTCATCCAATAGTTAAAAATTCTTCTATATGCAATTGTATGGCCCCCTCCCCCGAAGCAGTTGTTAAAACTTAGCATATTTTTTTACATGGTACCCAGAGGTTAGGTTTTGAACTTTTTTCCTGAAAGAAAATATTTCTTTTCATTACCTCCATGATCCCATAAATGAAACTGTCAGCAACTTTATATAAAGACAGAAGGACTTTGATTGTCCAGTTTTCTGCCTATTTTAATATAGAAGTACACTTCATTTTATCCATGTCTGTTTTTACAGATAATTTTTCTTACCAAATAAATACAACACATGAAAGACCAACAGTAAAATCTTTCAAATGTTTACTTAGAATAGTGTTCCAATCTGCTCATATTCCTGTCATAATAATGAAAATATAGAGCAAAGCAAAGAGGAAACTGCATCTCTTGGTTGTTGATGAGAAAACTTCATTGCTCAGGTTTGTGATTTTATTTCTGCTTCAAATGATTGAACTTTGTCATGTTCCTTCATCCATAATCATTCTTGGACCTGCTTCTTAGCCACCAATAAACACATATGTTGGGGAGAAAAAATTTCCACTTATTGCTTGGGCTGGAATAGTCTAAGTAAATGTGTTTTTGTAATAAATGCCATTACCCTATCAAATATCCTTTTGAAAGAATCCAGGTCTTGCAAATCTATTCACTCTGCAAAACTAATACGTGGAATTTAGATAGCTAAGAACTGGAGAACATAAGGATGAATGTCAATGACAGTCCAGGTAACTTGAGTATTATCTGGAATTTATGTCCTACTTAGTTACTGCCCCCCACCACCACTATTTATTCTCTGTCATAGTTCCCCTTAGAACCATTTTCTCTGTCTGATTATTTTTCCTCTTTTTTTAAAAATAGTCTCTTTTAAGCAGAGAGATTTCATACTCCTTGAAACTAATAATTCTTAGTTCTCTGTCATCATCAATTAAAGCTTTGTTTTATCTTGTTTATTTATATATTTTCCATTGTTTCTTCTAAAAGGAATTAAGGGTAAAGTAAGATTTATTGCCTGCTTAACTGTCCTAAATAGTTTTCTTCAAGTACATGGAGGGATTTTTGTTGGAGAATGTGGTATCATTGTTACCCTTATCTGTCAAAGACTGAAAAACAGGAGATAGGCATAATTGAAAGCAGAAGGTATTTCAGCTAGACATAGGTAGAACATTTTGGCCTTTCTTCCTTCTTTCCTAACATCCTAACTTCTTAACTTCCTTCTATCAACGTAACATATTTTTAATGAGTAACTTGTTAGGAGTCAACAACTATGAGAAAAATGAGCAAGACAGAATAGAGCTCACATCTATTGAGGAAGACCATCAGCAAAAAGCGAACAATAAATAACACAATTTCAAGTCATAACAAGTTCTAGGGACAAAATGTAACAGGTGACAGTTATCGAAGGAAGGGGAAAGCGACTTTAGATGGAGTGTCCAGGGATCAAAGGCTGGAGTGAGTTGCCAGGAAGGATTGTGCATGTCTAGTTATGAACACCTTAAGAAGAGAATAGAAAGGTATTTATCTGAAAGAGTTTACGTATGCCCATCCCTATAGTTGTGGGTCTAGATAAGATTGTCTCTCACATTTTCTTCTGGTTCTATGATTTTATTATTCCATGTACTCATTGTGGCTACAGTAGAGAAAAACAGGTAACATTATTTTTCAGTGCATGGGTTGTAGTTCATAGTAAATTGTTAGTGGAAAGGAGGTATTATCGGACTTAAAAAGCATATTTGCATCAATAGAAATGGACACCACAATGTTTTATACCTCCTTCCCCAGAAGGATATGTACCTATTTCTACCTTACCAGAAATTCTTCCATCCAATTTAAATATTGAATAATTTTTGTTTCATTACACATTTCTTATGGGACCAAACCATATATTTCAAGATCGAAATTGCCACACACATTTTCTATGGAACTGACATCTTAATTAATCATTAGTGATGATTTGTCAGCATACATTTATAAGCCAGAAATATCTGTGTTCTGTGATTCATTGACCTCAAGAAAATTTGTAAGTTTTCTCCTTAAGTTTCCCCCTTTATATAGGATATTACAACAAATCTATATATTTCAGTAGTGGGAGGGATAAATTTAAGAGGTGATTATAGGAAATATTTTCTTAGTCCCACAGGAGAGCCCTTCTTGTGCCCTCCTGAGCCCAAAGAAAGGAATCAGTTTCATTAAAAACTTAATGTTTTCTCTATTATTTAACATTTAGAAAATGAAAATGTAATATCATTCAATTCATGCTTTTGTTTGTATGGATTTGTTGTATATAAACATAAATATGCAGAAAAATCTATGACTCTAAAATTATGAAAATTAAAACCTTTTCTCATTAGATTGTCACAATCAAAACAAACTTCACATTCAAAGAAAACATGGTCTTTCGTACCAATTCAAAATAAATTTTTCTAAAAGTCTGTTAGTAACTACAATTACTAAAGGTTGCCAACCAAAAATTTAAAAAAAAAACAACAAAAAAAAAACCCTAACAAAACATGGTATTGTTTTACATTCTTTTCCTTACCTTTTCTTTCAACACAATTTTCTTATTTGGTATATAATATAAAAGCTATGTAAAAATGTGACCTAACCTTCTGCAGAAAGAATCTGTTGTGGTAAAAACTCGTCTCTTTTCCCACGCATAAACTATGTCAACCAACAGACAAGACTTTGCTAAAGCTAACAAAGGACATTGTCAGTTCAATTCTAAAAGACGGGATAAAGCCATACACATAAGTTCTTAGTACACCCTGGAACTTACCAGATGCTAGCAGTAGAGAGTTGATAAATACTTGCCTTGCCTGCTATATAACCTTGAAGAAGACAAAGAAAATGAAAGAAATTAACAGCCTCTCTAACTGGTTGAAGTGACAAGATCTTTGGGAAAATACAATCATCTTTGAGTTTCTGATAACCCAGGAAGGATCTGCTAACCATTGTCAGATAACTGGCATTCCCTGGGTTTTAAGGCAAAAAATGTTGAGAGAAAAGATCCATATGGATAATTTAAGGTTGACCACAGAAATCTACATTGCATTACTTTATTTCAAAGCAATTTCTTATTTAGTACATAATCTCTAAGCCTATTCCACAAAAATGTACAGTTCTTGAAGACAGGGACATCATGCTCTGCACCACTGTATCCTCAGTGCCTAGCACAGTGCCTGGCACATAGGATGTGCTTGATAAATATTGATTAAATGAATGAATTTGCTATCAGAGACTCTGAAAGGACATTGTAAAGTCACAAATGATCCTGGTGAGAAGACATAGAAATAAATCAATGTGAGTATGAATGTGACTTTTTTGTGAACTTAGATTTAAAATGCCTAAGTATGTATATATGAATTTGCATGCACAAACATGGAACAAAGGGATGAATATTGAAGACTGGGACTGAATTTTAAGAATAACCAAACCCCAGAAGACTAAACTCCAAATTGGAAAACTTTGAGTGTTAAGTTTGTAACTTTCAAATAAAGTTGAACAGCCTAAGTGCAAAATTTAGGACTATACTCCTTTTTTGTGGGAGGAAGTTTTCACTTATTGGAAAAAGAACAAATAATATCGGAAAATATCTTTTAAAAGATCAGTTTGGAAAAAGGTGAATCAGAACTGATAGGCCTAGAGCGCCAGGCTGCCACCAAAGGTTAATAATTGACAGTGGATGAGAAATAACCAATTTTGTTTATATTTTACTCTAATAATAAATAATACAGTGAATATCTATTGCACTCTTAGTGTGTAACAGTCATTTCTTCATTACCATTGACTTATATTTAATAACTTATATGACACTTCCATAAATCCTTTGAAATAGAGATCTTTGGCAAGAATTGAGATACGGAAGAGTTAGATAAGTTGGCTAAGGTCACAGAATTAATGTCAGAAGTAAGATTTGAACTCGAGCTCCAGATAAGCCATTACCTTATCCACTCCTTCTGCTGCCACTCTTAAAAGGAATGGCATTCAAAGACAAGAATTTAGCTCTGTTTTACTGTTTGCAGCACATTTTCACAAGGATTTCCTCATTTAAACGTGGTTGAAAGTAAAATGAAGTTCAAGGGAGGAAAGAGGCAGTAAGAGAATACCTAAAGCATTTAAATGAATTCAAGATTATCAGCCAGGATAAACAACTTTTAATCTATGGAACAAAAAGAAGAGAAAGGAAAAAAAGCCAAGTGCTAGACTCGAAGGGGATGTAGAATGAAATGACAGAAGGAATGCAGACCTCTGGAAAGGTCCTTTGCCTCCCGCACACAAGGACGTGCAGCTGCTCCTTGAGGCTAGTTATTGGTAGGGCTGAATTTGTACACGTGAACTCAGCGAGTGATTTTCATGATGATCCCATTGATAACTATGGCATCAATCAGTTTTTTTTAGCCTCATCCTTAGTCACTAGCTAGTCATCCTTTATCGCTATAACTTAGTCATCCTTTATCACTATCAAAGAGGAAAATTCTTATTCTCTGTGCAGGTTCTTTTGCTTATTGCTGATTAGAATGCGTGCATTGAAAATGAGTGAAAGAATTCCATAATCACAGATATATCTTTTTATTTTGCTGTACTTTTTACCTTAGAAAAGAAGTGTTGAGAGACATTTTGTTTAGGATCAGAAGAATTTGAGTTAGGTTTCCTGACTTTCAAATAAATTTGAACTTCCTGAGTACAGAGTTTAGAATCAAGTTCCTGTTTTCTGGGCAGAGTTTCATTTATTGGTGATAAAATGTGAATTTTCTGCTTCAAAGATAAAAGACTAAAATGATTTTTAAAGGCCTCGGAAGCCCGAGATAGTTATTACAAAACTAAATTTTAATGAGTTAAGTGTAAATGGATTAGAAACATGCATCTCAGATTTCTTATTAAAATATACATGAGGTTACAGGTTATAAAGAAAAATGCTTGGCAAAGTAAATCTCAGCAATTGCCAATCTTAAAACATTTAAGACGTTTTATCAGTTGTCCCAACAGCAGACGGAAGCTGCTGCTTTCTTCCATCTTTGCTTGCATCACTGAGTTCTTTTAAGCTTAAAGTGCCTCTTCTAGATTAACTTCTTTAAGATATTGCTCATCTGTTATTCCCAGGCACTTACAGAACAAAGTACAACGTTAATATTTCCCCAGGATTGTATAAGATATATAATTCAGCTATTTGGTATCTTATCAGAGAGGAACTGTAACCCAGGCATACACTCCTCTATATGTTCACAAGGACACCTTCAATCTGTGCAAACTTGCATATGTTCTGAGTACCCATGAGTACATACGATCATTTATGAATGCCTAAGGGTACCTATGAGTAACCAGGAGTCTGCTGTACTTTTTGCCTGCTTTCTATAAATATGCTTTAAAACCACATCTTTTCAGGATTTTGTTTAAAAGACCTGGTCATGCTTAATTTTTTCAAAGAGAGGTAGAAAGTGGACAAACTGAAATATTTGATACAAAGATGTTCCTTGTTGTTCCTTGTCAGAGAAAACAGAGAATACTTACTTGCACAGAAATAACTGTTTTTGCGACCTTCAAGTTCAGAGTATTTAATAAAGGACAGTACAACTGAAATTGTCATGAGAAATAATTGCCCTTTCATTTCATTTTCTGCCATCTTAATTCATCATTTTTATTATTGTCTATTGCTCTCTGATAATCCAGAGTGTGCATGGCCCACTGGTCTTAAGATAAAGAGATAAACACCTTGACCTCTTTGATTTCCACATGAAATAAAAACAAATCATTGAAAACAAAACCCATAGTAGGTACTTAAATGCCATGTCTTTACAATGCAAGCATTGAACAACTGTACTCATTTGGGTGCAAATTATTTTTGTATTCCTCTAATTAACCCTACCAAGCAAATAAGGAACTATGTTGGCGCTAATGACCTGGTCTTCATTATTAAATCATTGTGATGCCCCGATAAGATCTAATCCTTTTTATTTCTGCTCTAATGTTTCTGCCTGCTTCCTAGATAACTTACAAAAGAGCACTTAGATAGGATTTTATAGGCTTTAATAGTGCACCATCTTACATGATCCTTGCAGCTGTGCTGTGAAAATGGTTGATTAGACATTTATAATCCACATCTTAGGAATGAGGACGTATGTGACTGTGTGACGTTGGAAAAGTTCCTTAAACTACCTGAGCATCAGTGTCTTCGCTTTAGTACTTGCCACACCATGTAGGGCTGTTTGGGTAATAAAATGAGAAAATTCATATAAATATTTTAGCAGAGTCCCTGATACATATTAACTGTTCAGTAAATATCAAATATTATATACACTATTGCCTGAGATCCCTTAGTTATTAATTGGTGAAGTGGGCATCAAAGTCGAGATCTTCTAATTTCTGGTCTGGTACTCTAGGCTCCCCGTTGCCCACAGGAATATTTCTAGAAATACAATAAAAACCTCCATGTTCTTGACCCTCTTTATTTTGCTAGCCCTGAATTCTCCAATCCCTTATCCACTGGCATTCCAGCCAGGCTGCTGGCAGGCACTCTCTCCAGCTCTCCCAGAGTACACAATGTCTTTAGAAATCTCTTTCTGTCCAGTGAACTCACACCCATCCTTCAGCATCCAGCTCAAGTGATGAGTACACCTTATGGACCAACAAACAGGGCATTCCGCCTCTGTTCCTAAGATTTTCTTCATCTCTGTTAAACAGCCATTATCTCATTTTTTAACAGTTTGTTGTTTCTCTCCTATACAAAATTGTGTACTCCTTGAAGTCAGGAATTTTGTTTTACTCAACTCTGACCCCTATGTCTGTCCATTGGTTAATATTTGTTGAATTGATTCTAGCTTCAATTTTCTCCCCTTCATCATGCTGCCGCATATACTCAGGATAGCTTTGGCAGACCACACTTACAGAGTGAGGGCTCTAAATAATATTCGATTAAACATTTAACCTGTCAGATCTGGTTCCCCTGGTTAAATATTGGTTCCCATTCCTAGAGAATGTTCCGCTTGTTCACCTGATGATAGACAAGTAGCCTGGATAAACTATAAGTTTTTCCACATTGTTCAACTTTCCACCAAGATTGCCATTTCTCCACCTTCATTCCCTGCAAGTCTCCCCCTTGTTCACTATATACCAACTACACTGATGTTCTTTTAGTCCCTAAACACTAAGCTCCCTTTCTTCCTCATGGCATTGACATGTGCCATGTTCTGCTTAGAAGAGTCTTTCCCCATCTTCACATGACTGTTTCCTCATCCTTCAGGTCTCATTAAATATCAACTTCTTCCATGAACATGAAAAGTCAAGTAAGTCTCCTGTTATGCTCCGTCATAGTTCCTGATTCTAAGTGCCCCCTCCTCCTTCCCCACCTATCGTCCTTCTCCTCCTGCCCCTCCACTTCCCCCTCTACTTCCTCCTCCCCCTCTCCTCTTCTTCTTCCTTTTCTCCATCATCATACTCATGATTTGTAGGCATTTTATTTATTTGCTACTTTTTTTGGTCTGTTTCTCACATTGGGAGTAAGCTCCACGAGGGTAAGGACCACATCTGTCTTGTTGAGTGTTGTATGACAACAATTCATGATAATTACAAACTGAATGAATAAATAAAGAAAAAATGAATACAGTATATTCAGGTGTCTATATATATATTCAGGTGTCTATCAAATGTAGTTTTTTTAGTAAACTAGACTAATTCAGACCATAGCGGGTTTATAAGGAGAAAACAGTCAATCTGTCAATAAGCCTGTAGTCCCTTCCAGTCATCTGTCAAGCAAACTCCGTTAGATGCAGCACTAAGTATAGGGAGTATAGACCATGCCTTTTCATTGCTCTTAGGATACTGAACAAAAGACTATGTGATTTGGCCTTCAGACCATCTCAGCTTCAGGCTACTGTTTCTCTTGTTAACTTTGACCCAGCCACTCTGGTCTTCTTTCAACATCTCCAAAATGCCATTGTTCTTACCATAGACATTACCCCACTTTACTCATTAGAAAATGTACATAAGATAAATTTATCCTATTCCCTCATGTGCCCCTGTTGTTTCTTGTCTCTTTCCTCAGCTCATCAAAAGTTTCCCAATGAATGTATCCTTCAGCCTGTGCCCTTCATTGCCAGGTTTCTGTTCCAACAGACCTCTGCCTTCCCACACTCTTCCAGAACTCTTATGGCTTTCTATAAACCAAACAAAACCACACGCTTTTACCCTGAGTACCCTAATGTAACTTGGAAGATCATTCTATGGTTTGTAATAGTTCTCGACAGCAGAGTAACTGTGTTTGCTTTAGAGACCATGGTGGATATTTGAAAGACTATGAAAGGCTCATCAACATGATGGAAGAGTGCCTCAAGAAGGTCATAGAAAAGGAGGAGAAAGTTAAAATACCGCAGCAATTAAGTTGAGTTTCATTTTGTCCTTTGAGAGTCTTATGGGTAAATAAATTCCCTAATATTAGAAAGCATCTTGTGATATAAATAGCATATTTTTACTAGTTATACTTACCAAAAAATTTTAAAGGAGTTAATCTTAAGAAGAAAAAGGTGAAATTTTACAGTTTTCTCCTTCCTTGCCAAATAAGAACTTGCTTGTCCCTCATGTTTTGACTGCATTAATTACTATGTTATTTGCATACAGTTGGTAAAACATTAAATATAGTGTCTTTCCAAATTCATTGACATACCTTACTTTTTCCTAGGATGAATTAGCGATTAATACAGCTTGTTAGGCCTCTAGTATGACTTTATAAACAAACCCAGCTGTATTCATCCTCCAAAATTGAAAAATGAGAACTAGCTTTTCTCCATTTAACTTTTTCTAAAGTTTCTGCAAGATGATGCTCGTGTTACAGTTAAACATCAGCTGTACAGCTTTCTCTTTCTTTAGCTATTAGTCCCTTAGGTATAACTCTGTAATCAAAGGGAGGTCAACTGTATCCAAATACAAATATGCCAGAATGTCTCTGGCATAAATCTCTCCCTAAAGATTTCAGCGGTGTTACTTCAGAAGAGGGAGAAAAAGTATGATGTTTTATCTAAAAATCTAAGAACTTAATTCATTTAAAAAATAAAGTACTGAGTTATCCTTGCAGAGAGCTATGTGAGCATAGGATCTCTACGTTACTCATCATTTTTCTTTTTACTACGTTAGAAAGAACTTGAACAATCACAGAAAAAAATACTGCTATATAGGAACTATATGGCTACTATTGCTGAACACTTCCCATAGTGCTATAAGCTACAGAGAGGGCACAGCAATTCAAATTCATAGTCATTTTCTGGTATCCAGTTAATTTCAGAAGCAGCTGAGGGCCAGTTGTTGGCAAAATTATGAAGTAGATGGAGAACATTTCTTTGTATTTAGATACCAGTTGTCTAAGCTTCTGAACTTTATTGCTAATACTTAATTGTTCTGTTCCCAATAACAGGCTTCAGGTAGAATGCCTCTTAAGGGTTTCATTCTACTTGCCCTTTGTATGAATCCAGGCCTGACTGTAGCGTATCTTGAAGCCCAGATGCTTCCCATCATTACATTGCGAATTGAGTCCCAATGGAGTGACACTGAAAGCTGATTTTCATGAAAGCATTCCTCTTTCTGATTGTTTGTACACTGTCTAAATTGGATACCATTTAAAACAATTTCACTACCAAGAAGATATTTATTGAATACCTCCTTATGATTATTTGCAAATAATCATAAGTATGAATAAGTTTCCCCTCAGTTAATGGCATTAATTTCCAAATGTTCAGTTTACTTATGTAATTGTTCCTTCTTCTCTCTTCCGTTATTAACTAATTTTTCAGGCTGGTGGTTTGATGCTTGTGGCCCATCCAATCTAAATGGAATGTTTTATACAGCGGGGCAGAACCATGGAAAACTGAATGGAATAAAGTGGCATTACTTCAAAGGGCCCAGTTACTCCTTACGTTCCACAACTATGATGATTCGACCTTTGGACTTTTGAAGGCACAATGTCAAAAGCAATTTAAAAGGCCACCAAGAAATCTGGAGAAGCCACCAGATGAGAAACTGCTTGGAAACTTCTGAAGCAAACAATATTGTCTCCCTTCCAGCAGCAAGTAGCAGTTATGTGAAGTCACCAAGGTTCTTGACCGTGAATTTGGAACCTTTTGATTTCACAGAAGCCTCTCCTTGGGGTCACTGTGTTCATATGGCTTGACTACAGAGAATGCCACTCACTGTCATGCTTTAAAAAGGGAAGAAACTGTTCAGCTCGCTGTGCTTCAAACTACTACTGGATCTTATTACAGAACTATAATAACCAGATGATAAATATGGTTTATTTCACGTAAAACCGAAGAAAAAGAAGAAGATGAACAACAACAACAAAAAGAGTATACGTGAAGAATAAAAACAGGCCTGCCATAATCCTTTGGGAAAGATGTGCTGCACCAGTGAAATGGTGTTATTTCTCTGCAAACCTACTAACAATAAGTTTGTACTGTTGCACAATTTTAATAAAAGTTTAGGAAGAACAGCATTGTCCTCTGAGTTGGTTAAATGGATTTCAGAAGCCTAATTCCTAAATCACACTTACTAGTTGATTTCAGTTAACCCGTCTTCAAATTTAAATTCCATTTTGGTAAACTATAAAGAATTATAGTGCCTGAAGAATAGCAGTGTGAGGTAGAAAAACACTCCATTTCTCTTTGATTTTTTTGGTACAGTTTTCAGAAAAAATGGACATAATCAAGTATGGACATATAAGGCGAAAAATGATCTCCCCCATGCTACAGTTTTCATTTACTTTAAAAACTGACTGGTATATAAATATATTTATAGCCTGAGTAAAGTTTAAAGAATGTGAAATATATCATCAAGCCCTTAAAATAATATACATGCATTTAATATTTCCTTTGATATTATACATGAAAGCAGTATTTTAGAGTGTATTAAGTTGAAATAAAACCAAGTAAACTGGAACAGTTCATTTTACAGTATCTTCTTGCATGTGTACACTTGTGTCACTTTATTATTTTTAAAATCATTACCTTCAATTCTTCACCCTATTTCATGCTAATTTAATTTTTGCTAATTAACTGAAACTTGCTTTCCAGATTCACTCTGTTCCAGTTTCTATAAAAGACATACTCTGAAGTCTATGAAAAATGAAAGAAGAATTATAAATATCATTGTACATAGCCTGTTTATATCCATAGTAAACCTAATAGCTGTTTAATCTGGAATATGCAACATTGTCCACAGTTGATGCAAATAAACACACTTCCAAAAAAATCTACTATACCACTTTATGAAATATGTTATTTCTTCATATTTTTCTCCCTTGGACCCTGTTTTCTTAGGCAATTTCTGATGTTAATACATTATCATTAGGGAAGAAAATTGGCAAACTTTGTATTATACATTAAGGAAAACACATGCACAAAAAAGAAAATTAATCATAGTCACTTGACTAAGAAAATTCTAATTACTAGCTGCTATAAATCTCTTAATGAAAATATTCCTATGGGATAATCTATTTTAAGTGAATTTGGGGCACAGATTTTTGTGGGAATTTGAAGTTACTACAATATTTCATCAGGAAGTGCTTTCTGCCTCTAAGTGTCCAAGGTTACAAGAGTGAACAGTTTTTATCAAAACATGAGGTGTACTATGAGATAAGAAAATTGAAATCCATATTGAGCCTCCTTTCTTAAAAAAAATTTTTATCAGGGCAACAATACCAATTTTAGACCTGGTGACTTGATCTGTTGTTCCTTTGTGGCTTTCCTCCATTTGAGAAAATAAAGCTACTCACATTTTTAAGAAATTATTTTTTAAAGTTTACCATCAAGTGTTTATACCTTTTGTGTGTGTGTACAAACCTGTTTTGCCTTACAAGTGATATTCGCAGGTATACCACAGTTTTTCTGTTCTTGGAGACTCCTTCACAGCAGCGTTTAGCCTCTCCCTCCAAAAACCTTCTTGTTTGTTTTCATTTAAGTGAATGAAAGTGAGTGTTTTGTTTTGTGTGTTCCTACAGATTTTTTTTTACCGGTCTTTTGATAAGTAATACTATTTCCCAACTCATAATACAAAAATAAAAGGAAATTATGAAAAAAGAAAGAAAGCATGATATTTACTGTTTTGTTACCTGGGTTTGAAAAATGAAATATTTCCAATTATTTATAATAAAGCAGTATAAAATGTTTTATGACTCCATATGTGCACTGTGTAATGCCTACATGTTTGTGGCCATTTAACATGTATATCCTTTGCATTTAATTATTCAGGATAAGATAATTAGGTAATAAGATTTTGTCTTTAAATTTTTATGTTAATTAATTCATGTAGTTTCTATGCCAATTTCTTCACATCAGTCACAGCTTTATTTGATTTAAATAAAATTGAAAGTAACATATTTGTGCAACTCCATCTCATTTTAAATATTTTACAAGTTTTAAAATTAGAGATATATGGAAGTATAGTCTCCATAAGAAAAAAAAAAAACCTGCTAAATGAACTAAAGCCTCAATCTTTGAAAAATTTTCAGTCTTGGATGTGATAAGAAAGCTTAACTCCTTTAGAATGTTAGATCAAAGCAACGGTTCTGAATCCCACATCTCTACTGTATGATTGTTATGTCCTGTCAATTATTATTTTTAAAAATTTCTTATTTTTTTAATTGAATGAAAGATTCTTTAAATGCTATAGTGCTTTACAATTTGCAAAAGCTTCATACACATGATTTAATACAATCCCATAATAGCCCTTTTTTTTCCCCTACCCTTATATTGCCTCTGCCCCTTTTCCTCTCCCCACTGGTAACCACTAGTTTGTTCTCTACATCTGTGAGTCTGCTTCTTTTTGTTTTATTCACTAGTTTGTTGTATTTTTTAGATTCTACATGTAATTGATATCATACAGCATTTATGTTTCTCTGACTTATTTCACTTAGCATAATGCCCTACAAGTCCATCCATGTTGCTGCAAATGGCAAAATTTCCTTCTTTTTTATAGATGAATAGTATTCCATCATATATATATATATATATATATATATACCTATCTTCTTTATCCATTCATCTGCTGATGGACACTTAGGTTGCTTCCATACCTTATCAGTTGTAAATGCTGCTATGAACATTGGGGTGCATGTATCTTTTCAAATGAGTATTTTTGGTTTTTTTGGATATATACCCAGGAGTGGAATTGCTGGGCCAGATGGTAGTTCCATTTTTAGTTTTTTTGAGAAGCCTCCATATTGTTTTCCACAGTAGCTGTACCAGTTTACATTCCCACCAACAGCGTACGAAGGTTCCCTTTTCTGCACATCCTGGCCAACATTTGTTATGTGTGTTCTTTTTTTTTTTCGGTACGCGGGCCTCTCACTGCTGTGGCTTCCCCCGTTGCGAAGCATAGGCTCCGGACGCGCAGGCTCAGCGGCCATGGCTCACGGGCCCAGCCGCTCCGCGGCATGTGGGATCTTCCCAGACCGGGTCACGAACCCGTGGCCCCTGCATCGGCAGGCGGACTCTCAACCACTGTGCCACCAGGGAAGCCCTGTGTGTTCTTTTTGACGATAGCCATTATGACAGGTGTGAGGTGATGTCTCATTGTGGTTTTGATTTGCGTTTCCCTGATGATTAGCAATGTTGGACATCTTTTCATGTGTATGTTGGCCATCTGCATTTCCTCTTTTGAAAAAGTCTATTCAGTTCTTATGCCCGTTTATTAATTGGGTTGTTTTTTTGTTTTTGTTTTTTAATATTTATTTATTTTTGGCTGTGTTGGGTCTTCGTTTCTGTGCGAGGGCTTTCTCTAGTTGCAGCAAGAGGGGGCCACTCTTCATCGCGGTGCGCGGGCCTCTCACTATCGCGGCCTCTCTTGTTGCGGAGCACAGGCTCCAGACGCGCAGGCTCAGTAGTTGTGGCTCACGGGCCTAGTTGCTACGCGGCATGTGGGATCTTCCCAGACCAGGGCTCGAACCCATGTCCCCTGCATTGGCAGGCAGATTCTCAACCACTGCGCCACCAGGGAAGCCCTGTTTTTTTTGTTTTTTGATGTGGAGTTGTATGAGCCATTTATATATGTTGGATATTAACCCCTTATCTGTCATATCATTTGCAAATATTTTCTCCCATTCAGCAGGTTGTCTTTTTATTTTGTCAATGGTTTCTGTTGCTGTGCAAAAGCTTTTAAGTTTAATTAGGTCCCATTTGTTTATTTTTGCTTTTATTTCCTTTGCTTTAGGATGTCCTGTCAATTATTAAATGTTGGATTATTATATGAAAATTAACAATAAATTCTGGGAACTCAGTGTAGAATAATAGGATGCATTCTGAATATCTGAGTTTGGTATAAAAGGTAAAGAGCATAAAGGGTGGTAACATTATCAGCTCTTGCTGCCACAGAACTGGGACTACCTTACCTAAGTTCCTCTTATGTAAGTTAAGTTTTAAAATACGTGTATGCTTCCTACATATGCTGTAAGGAACCAGAAGTGACTTTCGAGAAAGTACTAAAATATTGTAAGTTACAATGGACTTAAAAGAAAATATTACAAGCACACATAAGAATATCTGTGCACTTTAATACAATGCCTGAACATCAAAACAGTGATATAAAAGGTTAGAGAAGAAAATTATTAAGGCTCTAAATTAATTGAACGTTTCCATTAGGAGAAAGGTATAACAATAATATTCATAAGGAGTTTCTGGATTGTAGTTACATAGCTCTCCCTTTAGGAAATTATTTTATAGGCTTAATGGACAGAGGGTGAATTATTATTTTTTAAAACATCTTTATTGAAGTATAATTGCTTTACAATGGTGTGTTAGTTTCTGCTTTATAACAAAGTGAATCAGCTATACATATATCCCCATATCTCCTCCCTCTTGTGTCTCCCTCCCACCCTCCCTATCCCACCCCTCTAGGTGGTCACAAAGCACCAAGCTGATCTCCCTGTGCTATGCGGCTGCTTCCCACTAGCTATCTATTTTACATTTGGTATTATATATTAGTCCATGCCACTCTCTCACTTTGTCCCAGCTTACCCTTCCCCCTTCCTGTGTCCTCAAGTCCATTCTCTACATCTGTGTCTTTATTCCTGTCTTGCCCCTAGGTTCTTCATAACTTTTTTTTCTTTTAGGTTCCATATATATATGTTCACTTACAGTATTTGTTTTTCTCTTTCTGACTTACTTCACGCTGTATGACAGACTCTAGGTCCATCCACCTCACTACAAATAACTCAATTTTGTTTCTTCTTATGGCTAATATTCCATTGTATATATGTGTCACATCTTCTTTATCCATTCATCTGTCAGTGGACACTTAGGTTGCTTCCATGTCCTGGCTATTGTAAATTGTGCTGCAATGAACATTGTGGTACATGACTCTTTTTGAATTATGGTTTTCTCAGGGTATATGTCCAGTAGTGGGATTGCTGGGTCATATGGGTCATTGCAGTTCTATTTTTAGTTTTTTAAGGAATCTCCATACTGTTCTCCATAGTGGCTGTATCAATTTACATTCCCACCAACAGTGCAAGAGGGTCCCCTTTTCTCCACACCCTCCCCAGCATTTACTGTTTGTAGATTTTTTTATGATGGCCATTCTGACTGGTGTGAGGTGATACCTCATTGTAGTTTTGATTTGCATTTCTCTACTTAGTGATGTTGAGCATCCTTTCATGTGTTTGTTGGCAATCTGTATATCTTCTTTGGAGAAATGTCTATTGAGGTCTTCTGCCCATTTTTGGATTGGGTTGTTTGTTTCATTGATACTGACCTGCATGAGCTGCTTGTAAATTTTGGAGATTAATCCTTTGTCAGTTGCTTCATTTGAAAATATTTTCTCCCATTCTGAGGGTTGTCTTTTCATCTTGTTTATGGTTTCCTTTGCTGTGCAAAAACTTTTAAGTTTCATTACCTCCCATTTGTTTATTTTTGTTTTTATTTCCATGTCTCTAGGAGGTGGGTCAAAAAGGATCTTGCTATGGTTTATGTCATAGAGTGTTCTGCCTGTGTTTTTCTCTCAGTTTTATAGTGTCTGGCCTTACATTTAGGTCTTTAATACATTGTGAGTTTATTTCTGTGTATGGTGTTAGAGAGTGTTCTAATTTCATTCTTTTGCATGTAGCTGTCCAGTTTTCCCAGCACCACTTAATGAAGAGGCTGTCTTTTCTCCATTGTATATTCTTGCCTCCTTTATCAAAAATTAGGTGACCATATGTGAGTGGGTTTATCACTGGGCTTTCTATCCTGTTCCACTGATCTATATTTCTGTTTTTGTGCCAGCCCCATACTGTCTTGATTACTGTAGCTTTGTAGTATAGTCTGAAGTCAGGGAGCCTGATTCTTCCAGCTCTGTTTTTCTGTCTCAAGATTGCTTTGGCTATTCGGGGTCTTTTGTGTTTCCATACAAATTGTGAAATTTTTTGTTCTAGTTCTGTGAAAAATGGCCATGGTAGTTTGATAGGGATTGCATTGAATCTGTAGATTGCTTTGGGTAGTAGAGTCATTTTCACAATGTTGATTCTTCCAATCCAAGAACATGGTATATCTCTCCATCTGTTTGTA
The DNA here is from genome assembly GCF_937001465.1 of Orcinus orca. Taxonomy (NCBI): domain Eukaryota; kingdom Metazoa; phylum Chordata; class Mammalia; order Artiodactyla; family Delphinidae; genus Orcinus; species Orcinus orca. The sequence continues at coordinate 57,645,092 of NC_064575.1, read as the reverse complement.
TCATCTTTAATTTCTTTCATCAGTCAATCAGTGTGATAGACCATATTAACAAATTGAAGGATAAAAGCCATATGATCATCTCAATAGATGTAGAAAAAGCTTTCCACAAAATTCAACACCCATTTATGATAAAAACACTCCAGAAAGTAGGCATAGAGGGAACTTACCTCAATGTAATAAAGGCCATATATGACAAACCCACAGCCAACATCGTTCTCAGTGGTGAAACACTGAAACCATTTCCACTAAGATCAGGAACAAGACAAGGTTGCCCACTCTCACCACTATTATTCAACATAGTTTTGGAAGTTTTAGCCACAGCAATCAGAGAAGAAAAAGAAATAAAAGGAATCCAAATCATAAAGAAGAAGTAAATCTGTTACTGTTTACAGATGACATGATACTATACATAGAGAATCCTAAAGATGCTACCAGAAAACTACTAGAGCTAATCAATGAATTTGGTAAAGTAGCAGGATACAAAATTAATGCACAGAAATATCTTGCATTCATATACAGTAATGAAAAATCTGAAAGAGAAATTAAGGAAACACTCCCATTTACCACTGCAACAAAAAGAATAAAATACCTAGAAATAAATCTACCTAAGGAGACAAAAGACCTGTATGCAGAAAACTATAAAACACTGGTGAATTATTTTTTACAAACATAGTGAGAAACTACTCAGCATCCAGATGAAGCATTAAGAAGGTAATAGCAATATAGGTGACTAAGGCATAAGGAAACTTAAAATCAGTGAGAAAAATAAACAAGTTACATTAATGAGCAGTACAACAAAATTGAAATTAATAAAATTAGTATGTTTGTTTAAGCTGCAACAAGAATAAGAGTTGCAACTGAGATAAGAATGATTATGTGCTGAAGGTTATGTTGTGTATAATAATTGTAAGGAAAACAAATGAACTACTACTCAGTAGTAAATTTTATATGTACATGTTTTTAAAATTTAAAGAAACATGTAGGCTTCCCTCAGTTTACACAATACATTTTATAGAAGATGGCCTCTGAGCTTTGTTTTGAAGGTTTATTGGGAGTTTGCAGAGAAACAGAGGAACTGCAAAGGCATAAAGATGTCAGAAAGCATGGAGTTATAGGGAACCCCAAGTTATTTAGTATGAATGGACTGTGAAGTTTATTTGAGAGAGGGGCAGCAGGAGATGAGGCTGGAGACAGGGCTAGATAAAGAGAGAATATAAGTCATATTCCTAAGCTTAGGCATTATTTTGTTGTTAAAGGGAGACAATGAAGGGTTTTGCACACTTTAGAAAGACTATACTTGCTGCAATTAGTCGATGCATTTGAAAGAGGTAAAACCGGAAAAGTCTGGGCTAGTGAGGACACTGTGATACAAGTCTGTTAGAATGAGGACATGATCTATACAGCAGTACAATATGAATGAACTGGATAAGCTGAATTTTGAGTGGTTTTAAGGAAAAAGAATCCAAATAATTTAATGATTAGATGGAAGGTGGAGAGGGTCAAGGTCATTCCAGATTTTTGTCTTAGTTAATTAGATAGAAGATGGTGCAAGTGTCCAAAATAGGGAACACGGGTTTGGGGGAGTGGCTAATGAGTTCAGTTTTACATGTTGAGGTAGAGAGTCTAGTGATTCAAGCTTGACAATGGGATATATGAGTCTGAGCTCAAGCAGGACTAAAGTGGAAGATATTGGGCTCTACATTATCTAGGCAGAAATTAAAATTACTAGATGAGATTATTTCACGAGAGTATATAGTGAAATTGATCTCAGTGAAACATTTGATGGAACATAAAAATTTTAAGGAGCAGGTAAACAGAGAATTCAAAAAGGAGATGATAAATTACAGCTAGACAAGAGAAAAATCATCAGGAGGGAATGGAGTTATGGAAGCCGGTGAGTAGATTGCATCAAGAATCAGGGGTGCCTAACTCACCATAGAGGGTAGAGGCATTGTGATTGAAAAGTGTGCATTGAATTTGGCATTCAAGGGGCCATTGGTGATTTTTGTAAGGCCAGAATTAGGGGTGTAAGGGTAGACACCAGATAGCAAGAGGGTTATGAATAAATGGGAGGTAAGGACAAGAGGAAAATTAAGAGTTCAGACCCTTCCTATTTAGAACGACTTCTAGGATACCGTTATAGGTGAGGGGCTCATTAGAAATGCAGAATCTCAGACCCCATCCCACTACTTAGAATCTTCATTTTAATATGATCTTCAGGTGACTCGTGGACATTAAAGTTTGAGGAGGCTTGGTTTAGATTAGACTTTCAAAAAGAATGCTGAGAATGGAAGGAGATAGGGAGGGAACTAGAGGGACAGGAATGGTTTTTAGGATGACAGGTGTGTGAATGTACATGAAGGCTAAGGAAAGTGAGCCTTTAGATGAACTGAGGTTAAAAGAAGGAACAGAAAGCTCCTTGAGGAACAAGTGTTTTGAGGTTGAGAGCATGGGATATTGGGAGTTTGAACAGGAGGAGAAACATCTCTTCCTCTAGGAGAAGAGGTTAGGAGAGACTGAAATGCTGTAGGAGGAACAGCCACCTAATGGCCTCTGTTTCATAGAGGAAGTGGAAGGGAAGGAAACCTTATGAGAGTGTGGGCAGTTCAATTAAATAGTGTTTGAAAATAGGTTTGGAATAATCACTTAAGGTAATGGGAGAACTAAACGCCCAAAGGAGTCACAACTTTACCAAGTGCTTCTAAAGGTTTAATTGAGACTGGAAATCATGAGTGTGAACAGACTAATCTACTTTTCCCAGTGATTTTCATGTGTGTGAAGATAATGAAATAAATAGCCTCACCTAAAAGCTCACTCCATCATACCTAGGTCACTTACAGCACCTAGTGCCCACTTCAGCCTACAGCATTTGTGCCTGTGAATGTTCATATCCAGGAAAACCGTCTCCTCTTTGAAGTTCACCCAAATTCCCCTAAACTCAATCACCCACCCTCCTTCTGTGCTCCCATGGCATTTTACTTCTACTTATATGAGAGAATTTTCAGTTTGTCTTGTGTTCCAGTCCACTATGAATATACTTGTTCTCTGTCCAGATAATGAGCATTTTGGGTCGGTGATCAAATTTATTTATTTTTTTATTACTAGAACCTGACATTGTGTCTAGAACATTCTTGAATCTCAATTAAGTGTCAGATGATTTGCACTTTTTCTGTTCCAGACTGTAACTTGAGTTCTTATTCTGTGTCTTATTTTACTTTGTGTTTCCAGGAGCCAGTAAAATATGAAGACAGCTTAGATGGTAAGTAAATTGGGTTGATTGGGTGAGTGGGTGGAGGGATGGATAGACCCATGACACACAAATGAAAACTGCAGGAAATCAAAATGATCTATGTCTTTTTTTTTTTTCCTGAGAGGTTATATTTTAAGAAAAATGCCTTTCTGCTTTCAACAAAAAATTATAAAGACACATTTTTTCCCCAAACATCAAAGAACATCAGATTATTTATATACTAATGAGAATCATGTGGGTTATATTTTTTTCAAAATTAAAGCTTTTTTGTTTAGAGTAAAAGGAACAGCCAGAAACAAGAACTGGATCCTAGCATAACAAAAACATTTGCTTATATTTGAGCTGCCTATGTCCAAACTAGTCATAAACACGAGTCTAGTACTCAGAGAGCAACAACGCTGATCTGAGCCCCACCCCAGGAGGGGACAGCCAGAGTGTGGATGACAGCATTTCTGGTGGCAGTGGAACAGGGAAAAGGAGGCGTGGGAATTTCCATTATTGTACCAAAAAACCCCACAAAGCCTCTGCTGTAGTCTCTTCTGGACTATCAGTTTCCGATATTGCTTTTGTGAGGTTGAGAGTAGGAATAAGCCACTTGGAGAGGGTGCCTGGTGTGTAGACAGGGATCAGTAAAAGTGCGTTAACTGACAGTCTCTGGGCCTCAAGACTGGGAAGTCTCACAGCAGACACTACTGGTGCCCCGAGGCACTTTCTCTCCATAGGAAAGGCTGTTTACTGGGAAAACTTGCCATCTGTGATTCTCTATCAAGAGTTATGGGCTTTTGTGGGGGGGGTTGGGGGGTTTTTTTGGTGGAGGGGGGTTGCTCTTGGGTTTTTGTTTGTTCATTTGTTTTGGTTTTGGCTTTGGTTTTGTTTCTTCTGACCAGGAAAGCATGCTCAGCTCCCACACAGGGTGACCTAGAAGTGCTGGATGGTTAATGTCTCAATAAACAGTTTACAGCAGATGACAGACTTCTGTAGATGAACACCTCAGCTTCTTTTCCCCTTGACTGAGGTAACTCTGGGACGTATTCTACACTGTATCCCAGATTCCCCAGTAGAAATAAGCTCCAGTTGCTCACATTGGCAACTAGCTTGGTAGCACACTATACGTTGTCTTATTTTCTTACATGTCTTATCTCCAATCCTTTACCAATGTTCCTGGAATCACCTCTCAAATGAACTACTTGCCCATAGCTCCTTTCCTCATGCTCTACTTCTTGCAGAACCCAAATCAAGAGAAGTCTGTATGTATCAGGTGCATTGTTAATTATTGAGAAACAGAGAGGTGCCTTCAATAAGATAAAGGCCAGTTGAATGAGATCAGTCACAGAGGAGCCTCTATGAGGACAGATGGAGCTGGTGGTCTCTCCAAGCGGTCATCTAAATACCAGTAGTGAATTGTATTTTATTTCTGTTACCTTTATGCTTCCCTTTATAATGTTTTGTTAAATGTGCCAGGCTAGCATCAAATATACCATGGATAATTGAGAGAAGGATTTGTGCCCACTCTGCGATAGAGTAGAAGAATTAAAAATGATTATCCCTGAGGCAATTTTGGGGGTGACCCTGGGGACTGGGAAGTTCTCCAAGGGGAAGGTAAACCCAGAGTGATATGAATTAGAGCAGCTAAGTCATATTGCCCTTCCTCGTGGGAAGATGCTTCTACCACGGTAAACCTGGACTATTTCAGATTAAGGGAATCATCAGATTTCTTTAGGGTGGCCCCCAAATTAAATGCATCTTATACATTCACACAGAACCAAGTTAATGCCCTACTTCTCTATGCTGTACTATTCTTCACCTCTTCTCTGTCAACATTCCTCTCACTGCCCCATCTCCATTGCCCTGCTACCTTTCTACTGCTCCAACCTCATTCCTCCCTGATTATATAGACTCAGAACATTTTTAGTCCTATAAATCATATAACTCAGTCTTTCATGTTTTTAAAAGTGATTAAATGCAAACCCAAGCTCGTTTTCCATATTACTATTTCAGTGGGAAACATGTATCTGGCTTAAAACATTTCAGTATGTTTCGTTGTTTTGCAACATGAAAACCTTATTTGTTTTCTCCAAGAAACATTTTATCAAAATATTTATTTCAAACTGTCACGTCCTTTTGTATTATTTTTCTGAGCTTTCTGCTCAGTGTCTCACAAGGTCAAAATCAAGGCTTCAGCAAGCTGTACCCTCACCTGCAGCTCAGGATACATCTAAGCTCACTGTTGGCAGAATGATGTTCTTGAGGTTGTAGAACTGAAGTCTCTTTTTCTTACTGGATGTGAGCTGGTGGCCATACTTGGCCACTCTCAGGACAGATTATCTATATGCGCTTGACCCAATCACATGAGCCCTGTAAATCTGGGTCTAGAGGTCAGAGACAGGAGTGAAATCCATCACATGCACAGCCCTGGGGATTATACTGGGCAAGTAAAACACAGGGTAAAGAATCTTAGAGGCCAGCAAAGAATTTTGCCTATCATGGATGAGAAACAAACGGTATAATAATGCTCTGCTTATCAGGAAATAGATCTAGTGTTTTGCAAATGGTGCATATTCAATAAAACATTGTCATATATATAGTTAATGTCTCAAGAAAGAATCTTCAACAGAGGACAGATATCTGTAGACAAATATCTCAGGTGAATATATTTCAGAAGATCTAGGCCAACAACCTAGCCCTCATATTTACCATGGAAAATTCTCTTACCTTCTCTGAAATTGTTTCCTCAGCTATTAAACATGGATAATAATAATCTTTACTTGCTTTTTTTTCCTTTGCAGTATCATTGTCAGAATCAATGTGATAATTTAAGTATGTATTATAAGTCTCAATTCACAAGGCCAGACAAGCAAGAAATATCAGAATACTTTATATTGTGGTAATGTAATTATATAATATATTATATGTTTTAATCAGCTTAATTTTATCTTCAAATCCCCATCAAATCAGCAAGGAAATCACTTCACTCACTTTGGGGGCTCCCCTACCACAGCATAGTGTGGAGGTCCTAGAGTCTTATGCAGAGTCAAGGTCATGGAGATCACATCTCCAGTCATACTGCACGTTAGTGATCCCATTGTCCCTATGGCAACATTCTTCATCGACCCTGGGATGCTAAAGTGCTGGGAGCTGGACCAGCAATATACTGCAGCCAGACTGTTGTAAATCACATTCCTCAAACACAAAATTCTCCCCCACCCAAGTCCTGCATTTTTTTTTTTTTTTTTTTTTTGCGTTACGCGGGCCTCTCACTGTTGTGTCCTCTCCCGTTGCGGAGCACAGGCTCCGGACGCGCAGGCTCAGCGGCCATGGCTCACGGGCCCAGCTGCTCCGCGGCATGTGGGATCTTCCCAGACCGGGGCACGAACCCGCGTCCCCTGCATCGGCAGGTGGACTCTCAACCACTGTGCCACCAGGGAAGCCCTATTTGTAAGATTTTTAGCAAGTGAAGAAAATGTTTCCAATATTTCTTAAATGTGCAGAGATTAATGTTTCAGAGTAAACACATGCAAAACACTTTCAGAAACAAAATCATTTAACCTGGAAAAACTTCTTAACATTCTTTTTCAAAATGATTTTTCCATAACAAATATTTGTTTGAATATCAATTTTGTTTAGAATAAATACGTGATTTTTAAAAAATCCATTAGTTGTCGTACTAGTGATATCCATTTATCATCAACAAATTTGGAATACTCTTTTATGTAGAAGAATTAAAAAATGGGCAGAGGATCTGAACAAACATTTTTCCAAAGAAGACATACAGATGGCCAACAGACACATGGAAAGATGCTCAACATCCCTAATCATCAGAGAAATGCAAATAAAAACCACAATGAGATATCACCTCACACCTGTCAGAATGGCCATCATCAAAAAGACCACAAATAATAAATGTTGGTGAGGATATGGAGAAAAGGGAACCCTAGTTCACTGTTGGTGGGAATGTAAATTGGTGCAGCCAGTACGGAAAACAGTATGGAGATTCCTCAAGACATTAAAAATAGACCTACCACATGATCCAATAACTCCACTCCTGGGCATATACCTGAAGAAAATGAAAACACATTCGAAAAGATATATGCAGCCCATGTTCATAGCAGCATTCATTTACAATAGCCAAGATATAGAAGCAACTTAAGTGTCATCAGTAGTCAAATGGATAAAGAAGATGTGGCACACATATATATACATATATTTACATGTATATTATATATATAAAATGGAAAATTATATACATTTTATATATATAATGGAATATTACTCAGCCATAAAAAAGAATGAAATTTTGCCGTTTGCAACAACCTGGATGGACCTGAAGCATATTATGCCTAGAGAAAGTTAGACAGAGAAAGACAAATACAGTATGTTGTCACTTATATGTGGAATCTAAAAAATGAAACAAAGGAATGAATATAATAAAACAGAAACTGACTCACAAATGTAAAGAACAAACTAGTGGTTACCAATGGGGTGAGGGAACAGGGGCGGGCCAAGCTAGGGTAGGGGATAAAGAGGTACAAACTACTATGTAGAAAATAAATTAGCTGCAAAGATATAGCACAGGGAATATAGCCAATATTTTATAACTTTAAGTATAATCTATCCAAATATTGGATCACTATGCTGTACACTTAAAGTAATGTAATATTGTAAATCAACTATACTTCAGTAAAAAAAGAAGTGTGTAGATTAGCTTTAAGTCCAACACTTAGAAGTTTCTTTAAAGTATTTTGTGTTTCCAGTTGTAACATATTTATACAGAAGATTTTTATGACTACTCCCTATCTCAATAGCCAGAAAGAGAAAAACAACTATCATATATTAACGCATATATCTGGAATCCAGAAAAATGGTACAGATGAACCTATGTGTAGGGCAGGAATAGAGACATAGATGTAGAGAACGGACATGTGGACACAGTGGGGGAAGGGGAGGGTGGGACGAATTGGGAGATTAGGTTTGACATAAATACACTACCATGTGTAAAATAGATAGCTAGTGGGAACGTGCTGTATAGCACAGGGAGCTCAGCTCAGTGCTCTGTGACGACCCAGATAGGTGGGATGCAGGGGGTGGGAGGGAGGTCCAAGAGGGAGGGGATATAGGTATACATATAGCTGATTCACTTCATTGTACAGCAGAAACTAACACAATATTGTAAAGGAATTATATTCCAAAAAAAAAAAAAAAAAAAACCAAGGCATCTAGAAATAGTAGACTCTTTAAAATACTTCTTTTTTGTTTGTTTTTATTGGAGTAAGATTGCTTTACAATGTTGTGTTAGTTTCTGCTGTACAATGAAGTGAATCAGCTATATGTATACCTATATCCCCTCCCTCTTGGACCTCCCTCCCACCCATCTAGTCGTCACAGAGCACCGAGCTGAGCCTCCTGTGCTTTACAGCATGTTCCCACTAGCTATCTGTTTTAAGCATGGTCGTGTACATATGTCAATCCTAATCTCCCAGTTCATTCCCACCCTCCCCTTCCCCTTGTTTTTATACAGAGTATATTCTCTAAGAGTTTATGCAATCTAAGCATTTCTGGATTTATGCCCCCTTTTATCTAAATAGCTTACCTATGAAGAAATCAGGAAATGATGTTCTCTCCTCAACATTTCCCTGGAATCCCTTTGAAAAATTCCAGTGTAAAACAGCTGCTTAATCAGTGGTTACAATTCACGGTTATTTCCACAAAACGTTGTTTTTACTAAGGAAATAATTTTCTGCTAAGAATGCGCCATCTCTGCTACATCTTTCCTTTGGTGGTTTATTAAAAAAAAATAGTTCTTTGTGTATTTCATATTGTAGTCTGGTTGTGTGTCTTAGTATTTTATATGTTAGACAAAGGTAGAGATATTTATTTTTATATGTTCTGACGACTTTCCTCAAAATTCCTCATACTAAATGTCAGAGAGTCAAGGCACCAGGGGCCATCTGGATGACAAGTCTTAATTTCTTTGATTGGACATCTTTAGAATTTATATTTTACTGATTAATTTTTTATTACTAAAAAAATTAAAATTGTATACATAGAAACAGAAACAAATGTTTTAGTGTTTCTCCCTGTGATCAAAGTCCTGTTCTACAGATCCTCTGGTGTAGCAACCCCACTTTGAATCAACTCCTCTCTCTTATAAACTCCTCCTAGGCAGGGACGAAAGTTTTAGTCATTTTGTAAACCTACATCCAAGTTCAGTGTTTGGCACAAGCTAAATAGCTGTTTATGGAACTAAAAAAACCTGAAATATTAGATGCTGATTAAGTTATATATACTCTTACTCTTTCAGAAGAGAAAATTTTGCCTGGTTTACTCAATTTATTTTCCAAGTTCATTTCACTCACTTTTTAATGACACTGATTATAGATATAGCAGTGTTTAACAGTAACACAAATTTCATTACGGTGAGCTGTATTTTATTAAAGTTCTTAAGAAGAAGCACTCCCCAAATATCTGAAATCTGATTTAGAATGCTACAAATATCTGCTTTATTTAAAAGGGAGACTCTAAGCATTAAAAAAAATTATTGTACTATTTTCAGTGCCTTTTCCTATATTTAAGGAAGAAGAGTCAAACCACAAAACCATATTGATATGTGTGCTCTCTTAGATATTTAATGACTACCACCAAAACAAATAATATTTCTTTGCTTCCACTTAATAATATTATTAGGTTTAGTCTCTGAAAACATATCTGAAATTTAAGACTTCTCCATTATTAACCACTGTTTATTGGCCTTAAATAATAATAGACTTGGAGCTATTAAAAAAAAAAAAGGATAATTTCTACCTTAAGGGTTTAGGCTATGCGACTTAGACCAGGAGCTGAATGGAATTGATTCAAGGTAGAGATCCAATTTTAGCTTCATTTGTAGTTCACAGTCGCAATTATAAGGAGACAATAACCCCTAGGTTATGACAGTTGAAATTCCAGATTCCAACCAGTCCATATTTATGGAGCACCCATTGTGTGGAAAATGCTGTAGTGGCACCATGGATAGCAAAGAAACAAAGTAAGCATTTTATTACAAGAAATGAACAATTCAGTTGCGACATCACTGTGTCACACCCTCAATATTATGCTAGTCACTCTGATAGGTAATTGAATGGAATATTAATAACTGAACTAACTCAAATATTTTTATTTTTCTGTGATATTAAGGTCTCATCCCTGATTCTGTCACACCCTAAGTGCTGACTGCAACATATTGATGATCCTGACAAAGGTTGTTCATCATTTCCATCCCAGGTCTTTGGAATGCTAAGGCAATTTCCCAGCTTCTATTTGCTTGAAAGTTCTTAGTTCCCTTCCATAAAACAGTGAGTGGGAATTAGGGCCTGGTTCCCAGAAAGCAAACTGAAACTCTCAAATAAGGAAGGAGAAAGGAAAGCTCTTCCAACATTTTTAGGAGGGTGCCTCAAAAAAAAAGCAATAACCAATGATAAGTGAAAGGGCTATCCCCAACTAGAGACTAATATGCATCATTGAGCAGAATATATTACTAGCAAGCATGCCAGGAGTAACTGAAGATCAGGTCTAGAAAGACAAGATTGTCAGGAAACCAGCACCAATTAAATGCACATCCCAAAATGGAAGCAATTACACTAGTGTTGCAAGAAGGCTGAGCATTTATCTGGGTAGATGTGTGGAAGCCTATTTGAGGGAGTTTTGATCTGTGGCTTGGGGGAAGGAGGTATCATATTAACATTTTGGTGGAGCTGGGACAAACAGCAGACTACCCAAATTTATTTTTGGAACTCTCACCATAAACAAGGCAGAATAACTACAAAGCCCAGTCCAGGGTGGGGTAGGGGAGGTGTGGCTGGGAGATCCCAGTAATAAGATGGAAAAATAGTTTTAGGAAGTCGTCATGGAAGATAAACAATGAATAACTGGGGACGGTGTTTCCCCTGAAAGCAGAGGACATTCTCATGTCCAAAACCCAGAGAGGAAGTAGTGACTTAGAAAACAAACATTCATTTGATAAGAGACAAAGCTTTCTCTTTGTCCTTGGCCTTAATTTGGAAACATGGAGACATTAGTGCACTAACTGGCAGAGTGGAAAGAGAGTTAGAAGTCACCTCCTGCAACATTTATTTGTTTTTTTGTTTGTTTATTAATGAATACAATGAATAGACATTATGTACATACAGCCCTAGACTGGGAACAGTAACATATTCTTTACATCACTGAGGTTATATTTTTCTGGGGGAGACTTCATTGACACATAAATAATGTGACTATATCTGAGATATAGTCTCAGATAATGACGGAGGCTATTGAGAAAATAAAGTAAGGTAGGATGTGAGCATGAAGGGGCAGAGGATAAGGAGGCGGGCCATTTCAGGGAAAGTAGTCAGACAATAAGGAGAAGAGGACTTTAAGGGGACTTTAATGTGAAGAAGTGAACTAGGCAGAGCCTCTGGGGACAGAGTGTTCTCGATGAGGAAACAGCAAATGAAAGGCCCCAGAGGCAGGCATGTGCTTGGTGTCCTTGGGAGAGAAGAGGTCAGCGTGGAGGGAGTCGGGCTGGGAGTGGCCAAGGTGGCTGCAGAAGTCTGCAGCAACTGTGTCCTGCAGGTCTTCACAGTGTAGTTTAAGGAACTGGGTTTTTTTCCAGGCGCTGTGGGAAGCAGCGGAGGGTTTTGAGCAGCAAGCAATGTGATCTGATTTAATTCTTAAAGGTTATCTCAATTTATTTTTTTGCTTTGTAATGAGAGCTACAGCTGGATCTCTAATACCCTACATCCCTTTCTTATCACTGATATCACTGCAGCACAGAGCATATGCCAAATATTATCCTAAATATTATTCCAGAAATACAGTCTTTCGCAGATTCTTTACTGAGGAAAATTTTAAGGAGATAATGAATAAAAACAATCCTTAAAGATGAATTCCATGAAGAAAAACTTTCAAGGTATAAAATGTTCCCAAAGATAGTAAATTTCTTCTGATGGTAGAAGATCTAGTAACAATGGAGTATACTTTTCTTTTGAAAAAAAAAATTGATGCCAAAAATTCTTAAAAGATGATCAGAATCAAAATAACCCACTGGACCAGAATTCTGGCAAGAGATGGATGTTTCCTGACTCAGAATCTGTTCCTCAGTGTTCTCTCAGTCACTGTTGCCTTCTTTTTGGCACATTTCCTATTGCACATTTCCTATTGCACTTTTCCTATTGCACATTTCCTATTGCACTTTCGCTATTGTACATTCCCTATTGCACATTTCCTATTGTGAATTTCCTATTGCACTTTTCCTGTTGCGGCCAAGGACACTGCTTATTTGCCCCCAGGTCAGACACGATTATTTGTTTAAAAGGTCCCATTCTACATACTTCTTTCCTTTTCATTCAGGTCAGTCATTTGGCCATGTCTCTATTTGTCCAAACACCTAGTCAATTCTCACTACCAATAAATATAATCTTTTGATCATTTCTGTGCCTATACTAAGAACTATATTCAGGATAGATAACAAGCTCTGGAAGATAACTTTTTTCACGTACAGAGAATGGGTTGAACCCCTCCCACTTAAAGCTGTGTGATGCTGAGCAAATTACCTAACCTGTCTGAACCTCAGTTTCCACATGGGACTAATTCCTACATCATAAGACTACGATTCGGGTTAAGCGGAAAAAATGTACAAACTTATTTTACATTCCAGCACCCTATACATGGTAGGTATACTAAATGGTAGCTTTTATTATTTAAATGGTTAAAATAACAATTACCAGTGCAGCCTCATATTTTGATTAAAAGGAAGAACACAGTGGATCTGTAACCATTTCTGGTCCCTGAACCACCTAAATAAATTCAGAAACCCACATGCAAGGGCTTATGAGAAAGGTCAAGAACTTATATGAACATGTGGATATTTTTTAACCAAAATTTACATAAATTCACCACAAAATAGCTCAGCTTCCAAATATGTATTTTAAGAATTAAACAAAGAACATGAATAATAAAATAATATGATTCAACATTTATGAAAGAGAACAATCTCTCAAGATGACTTCTCTGTGATGGTTAGTTTTACTTACATTCCTCTGTGGGCACATTTAAGTAAAATCTTACGAAACTCAAGAAATTATTTTTCCAAGGTTGGCACCTAGATTATTTTAAAATGACATTTCTTCTTTTTTGAAAGGGATCACTTATTTTTTTCCAAAGGAGTAAAACAGTTCCTTGGCCTTTACCTCTGAACTCTTGCCTTCCCAAAAGACATCTCCAGCAATCTGCAAACCTCCATATGGAATGATTTAATTTGACAAAGGACAAAAATACCAATTAACTTTATTTTAATTGACTTAACTGTGTGATGTCTGGAAAAGATGATGACGCAAAAGAAAATCTGACAAGAATGTTTTCAGATCAGAGGGAAATTGCAAAACTTTTGGCTGTGCACAAAATAGGCAAACTTTGGCAACATCCTGTAATAAACAGCAGGAGAAAATTGTTAAGTATGCAACAATTTATTCAGGACAATTTTTAAAAGGTTTCCATTAGATAAAATGGCCTTTTCATCTTTTCATTTAATCTTGAGTGCCTGTCTGTGTTTAGTATTCTTCACAATGAGCTACTAATTAGAACCAGACCTAGTACAAGCATCTCTGAAATTCCCCCCCATAACTGTTGACCTGTAACACCCTTGTGATTTCTACTGTGGGCCACGATTAGCCAAGCACTTGCCTTTGTAAAACCCTTCCTATATCAGTAGATTAGGACGGAATTGCAAACTTGACTTTTTCCTTAGCATAGAGTCTCCAAACCAGTCAGTATCACATCTGTCTAACATGTGAAAGTTGAGAATACTGAAAAGCTATTTGGTATAATGGTTCTGAGCTGGACTCCAGCACTGATCTAGATTTCCATTTTAATGACAAATTTTCCACTTATTATCTAGGTGACCTTGAGCCTGACAGTTAACCTTTTCAAACCTCAGTTTCTCACCTGCAAAATGGAATTAACAACATTAATTCCTCTAATTTAGACTTATACCGAGGATAAAAAATAAATCATGTAAAATGTTTAAGCACAGTGAGCATAATTAATTACATTAAGCTTTACAGCCTTATCAGTTTAGAAGAAACAAAAGATGCTTTTGTTTACATATTGGGTCAGATATATAACCAGATCAAAATTTTTTTGTTACTTTACGGGGTAATTTAGCTGGAAAAAAAAAATCAATCCCTTCTTGTAAACATTGGTTAGTTTTAACTTACGGGATATATGTGAATTTAGTTTCAGCACTCAAATCAGTCAAAATTGCTGGACCAGTGTTTGTCTGTAAACATTACTTCAGGTAGACTTGATTCTAAAATCACAAAATTTTGTCATTTATTTGTGAAGCCTAATTCAACCACAGTCAGGGAACCGGGAATTACCAACTATAAGAAAAATAATACATTAATTTTTGTTTAGGCTTCTCTTATTATATTTATTTATTCAGACTGGTTTACCCACTTAAAAAATGGTGAAATGGGGCTTCCCTGGTGGCGCAGTGGTTGAGAGTCCGCCTGCCGATGCAGGGAACACGGGTTCGTGCCCCGGTCCGGGAAGATCCCACATGCCGCGGAGCGGCTGGGCCCGTGAGCCATGGCCGCTGGGCCTGCGCGTCCGGAGCTTGTGCTCCGCAGCGGGAGAGGCCACAACAGTGAGAGGCCCGCGTACCACAAAAAAAAAAAAAAAAAAAGGTGAAATGATTTGTAAAGAGTTCCCATGTCTTAAGAAATTTATATATATTGAAAGGCATGAAGAAAATAAAACCACACCCCTAAAAAGAGGGAAACTCTGGGTTCCTAGGTACAGGTGACCTAAAATGATACACTCACTGTTCTCTAAAAGTCAATCAGGGAATTCCAAAGTACAGTATCTTCACACCAGACTTTCCAAAAGTTGAATCCAATTAAGATGAGTGAAATAATTCATCTTCATGGAATGTAAAGGGGGAGCAGAAGTGATCCCAAAGGAAAAGCTTAGATGAAGTTTCTGGATGCTCTTCCAGGGACCTTCCTTCAGCAGTATCCACAAGACTTGGAGAGCTTTGGAAAAGATACTTCAGAGCTGAAAATGTGCAGTACTAAAGAAGCAATTTTTACCTTTTTGACTCCTTGGTACCTCACAGAAATGTATTCAGATGTAGCATTACTCAAGGGAAAATCAAACTTAATCACTACAGAAAACTCTTATTTCCTTGCAAGCAGTTTCATTTCTCTCTCTTCAGATGTTGCAAAATTCAGTTTAGATTTTGTATGTAATTAATCTGAACTCTTAACTTGATACCTTGAAGCATGACATGGAAGGAAAGTTTCAAACCGAAGACTTTATCTGGCTTTATAGCAACAATTCTTCTCAATGATGGTCTGCTTTCTGAGACTTATATCTTGAAGTTTATGAATGTCAAGACAAACATGTAAGTCACGAATGCTTTTGTAGCTTGACATGATAAAAGGAGATGCTCAAAAGGTTTGGAAAATGATTAAGGTATGAATTTTACAATTCTGTGATCCCAAGTAATTTTTTTTGTGTGTGTGTGTTTTTTGTTGTTTTTTTTTTTTTTTTTTTTTTTTTTTTTGCAGTACGCGGACCTCTCACTGCTGTAGCCTCTCCCATTGTAGAGCACAGGCTCCGGACGCGCAGGCTCAGCGGCCATGGCTCACGGGCCCAGCTGCTCCGCGGCATGTGGGATCTTCCCGGACCGGGGCACGAACCCGTGTCCCCTGCATTGGCAGGCGGACTCTCAACCACTGCGCCACCAGGGAAGCCCCCCAAGTAATTTTGATACTACAGGAAAGATGATGGCAGATTTTTTTTATGCACAAGGGACAAATGTGTCAGTATTTTCATACTTTTAATTTGTCTAAAAGAAATAATATGCTTGGCAGAGTGCTTGATATGTTATACATACATACACAAATTTATATGTGACAGAAAGAAATAAAGAAAGGAAGGAATGAAGGAAGGAAAGAAAGGGAGGAAGGGAGGAAGGAAGGAAGGAAGAAGGAAAGGAGAAGAGAGTACAGGAGAGGAGAGGAGAGGAAAGGAAAGGAGAGGAAAGGAAAGGAAAATATGGGTTCAGACCATTTTCCTTTATGCCATGGTTACGAGTTGATAAGCCTTCCCTGGAAGGAGGTTTCTGAAAGACATTCCAAACTTTTACCAATGACTGATGATGTTATAGAATTCATATTTAACCAATTTTCAGATGACACGATGTAAAGGAGGCTATCTAACCCATTGACCATCTGTCAGGTCTCTGCCTCACCACCACAAAAAAAAAAAAAAAAAGATAAATGGGGTGAGGAGTTGAATTTAATAGGATGTTTTAAAATTATATTTTAAATATAGAAAGGCATAGTCTCTGTATAAAACAATTTTAGAAAAATATCAAACAGGACAGAAAGCTGTAAAGTAAAACTTACAGGATTCTTTCCCCTCCTTCTGGACTCCTACTCACTTCTCAAATATAATCACTCTTCAGTGTTCCTTGACTATCCTTTTAGATATTTTCTATGTGAATATAAATAGAATATATAGATACACGTATATGTATATATGTATGCATATAGACTCACGCACTTAATTCTTGTTAACAGTTGCATAACAATCTATTAATAGTGCCTCTTTAATTTCTTATCGATTGAAATTCAGTTTGTTTATATGAAATGCTGAAAGAAACATCCTGATACACAGATCTTTGTACATTTATGTGAAGTTTCAAAAGTGGACTTATTAGATCAAAGGGTAAAAATACAAGTGAGCTACTAGAAAATCCCTAGAAATACCCAAATTTAAATTCAGCTAAAAAAAAACTCCATGCAAGAAATATAGATCTGAATAAAGTAGTCAAAATACAACACAACACAAAAATAAAATAGAGGTAACGAGACATAGAGGATACAGTGAAATAGTCTAACATATCATATTCGAGAATCAGGAAAAGAAAATTCAGAGAATATGGGAGAGGCAACCATTGCAGATAAAATGGCTGAGAAAGTTACAGAACCGAAAAAGGTATAAATGCTTAGATTCAGGAAAGACAGCAAATCTACAACTAGGGTTAACCTAATAAAACTACAGGACACCAAAAAAAGAAAATTTAAAAGCAAGTAGGGAGAAAAAAAATTGACTAATATAATATGGAAATAAAATTAGGCTGACAGTAAACATCCAAAGAGCAACACTGAAGGTAATGCTGAGAATTTAAACAAGAGCATAGGCAAAAAGCACAGGAATTTAAGTTGAGAGTAAACTCAGTTTTAGCCAAAATTAAGAAGTGACTTCCAAAATAAACTAACATGAACTTAGACCTTACTGCTAAAAAGATAGGGACTATATTAGAATAAAGGGAAAGGGTTTAGAACTGGTGTACTATTTACATAAAATTACACTGGGAATGTGGGGCTTAGCTCTGTTGGTACCATCTTTGTTTCAAGTGAAGAAACTCAAGGTTCTGTTATTCCAGGAGCAGGTGAAGGTATTGGGGATATTTAACAGAAGTAACAGATAGAGATCATGATAGTTATTTTTAAATAGTTGTCAATTTGAATGGCTGCCACACAGAAGACTGTATGGGGTAGATTTGAACAATCGCTACACAAAATGGTAAGTAAATATACCCTGTACATGGGAACGACATGTGCATTGTCATATTTTGAGGAAAAATGACCTGATTATTAGAACTAAACAGAAATGTTCGAGTGAACTCTTCCAGAAGATAGTGAGATCCCTATTATTGCAGATATTCAAAGGAAAAGCTAGAACACCCTTGGCGAGTAGGCTATAGAGAGAATTTAAGAAGTATATGAAAAAAAATGAGCTTTAAGTTTTACATTAGTTGGCCTGGAAGGATTTGAGCATCCACTGAGGGGGACTCTCTGGAATAAAAATAGAAGTGAGTGGAAACCAGCTTTCATGAAGTCCCATCTTACCCAGCAAAGACCTCTGCCTGGCTACACCGTCAAATAATCAAAACTATCAAAAAGCAATTGTTAAACATTGGCCTCTTTTCTAAGCTTAAAAGAAAAAAGGGTCCCTCCTATTTATATGGATTTTTAGTTTTAAAATCTGTTAGGTGCATTTACTCAATTTCTTCAGCCCTATGACTAGAGTCAAAGAAAAAAATATCGAAGCTCTAATGGCCAATGACAATATTGGGAGTGCAGATTTCCATATTTTCAATCCGGTACTTTGTGTTCTACAGTATATTATTTCTTTTGATAAAGTTAGATCATTTAGTGGAGCAGAGGAAAGGGCACTTTTTGAACTACTGAATCAAAATTCTATAAAGCAGAGATGGCACTAAACTTAGGAGAGCTGTTGATCTATGGAATCAGCCCTGGATTTTAGTGCTCGCTCTGCCATTTACTAATTTACTAGCTGTGTGACCTTAAGCAAGTTACTTCATCTCTCAAAGCCTCAGTTTTCCTATCTATAAAACAAGGATCATGGTAACTATCTTGCAAGGCTCTTGGGAAGTTTAAACAAGAGGGAAAAATCCTAGCTCAGTTCTAGTACAGAGTTAGTACTTGTCATGTGCTAGTTTTCTTCTCTGCAACTAATTATCGATTTGTTTTTAAACAATGAACAAAATAGTTTCACAAGACTAAGCTGCATGAGGGTAAGAACCAAATCTGGTTGTTTACCATTGCATACTCGGGGCTTAGCACAATGTAGGCCCTCAAAAATAAGCTAATATTTTAATTTACCACATATAGATTATATCACTAATTTGAAAAAGATGTTAAGATTAAAATTTCCCTGCCACTTTATGACTTGAATTAGTATGCTAAAGCAATGATACTGTCTCAAAATTAGGTTAAAAAAGTAGCACTTTTGTACTTTGAATACTAGGTCTCAACAGAAGCTAAATTTTCTTATCTTCCAATGCAAGGAGGCCAAATATTCTATAGGACAACTTCTTGGGACAGGCCAAAACCCCAAGGGCCCTAACATCTGACCAACAAAAGCTGCCTTTTAAGTGTGTATTTGTAGATGTCATTTACAAAAACCAACTTCCCATTTCAGCATGAGTCGAGGACCACGTTTTCGACAAAATCCATCTGGTTTATATTTCACTTCAAAATGTAAAACCAGGTGTCTTTCATGTGTGTTTAATTTTAGAGGGAGGGAGTACCACAAGACACGGAATGATGTGAAGTGGTTTAATAACACAGATAAAGGATACTGTATTGCCAAAATACAATCACTTCTTGTTCTTATTGTTGTTGGTATGGACTGAACTTAAATTTTCTTTCAAATTGTAAGCTTGGGATATCAGACAGTAAGCCTGATTTTAGGCACGAATTGAGCTCACGTACATTCATAGAGGATTCATAGTAGACTGTTTACACTCAATGAGAATTCCTGAAAGTAGACCAGAAAGAAAAAAAAGAGAGAGAGAGAGAGGGAAGGAGAGAGGGAAAGTGGAGTCAGAGAGAAAGATCCTTCACTATAACATCTTTATCAAACAATTAGTCATCCTTGAGGAATGTGGTTCAGTTTCTTTGATAACATGAAATTTAAACAAAAGAATAAGTATTACGCTAGTTACAGAAATCAAGCTGTCTTGGGGGAAAACTTTATGATAAATGAAAAGCAATTTCATCCTTTATACAGAGTGCTATAAAATGATTTCCATTGGGAGAATGAGTCCACTTTTAATTAAAATAGAGCACATGCTTTGAGTCCAATACAGTGTTTCCATTCTGTCTCCCCACCCCCATCATCAGAAAATCACTAATCATATACAGCTCTCCTAGTGTTAACACAGTATATGACATTTTACATGCTAAAGCAAGTACGTACCACCAAGTGACCGCCAAAGAGAGATTTCTTATTTTGTGGAATCACTAACACTCAGAAATATACTTAATTTTTCTTGAAAACGTGAATCAATAATGATATTTCTTGAGTATCCTAAAATAGAAGTTGGCATAGACATGACAGAACAGGCATGTATGATCTATGTGGAATTAGGACAATACTAATTAAGCCTATTTTAACTAATTAATAAATTAACTAACATATTTTAAAAAACTAAAAGTGTGATTTACTATAGGGCAACCAGCTCTGAATCTAAAATTCCCTTTCAAAATTGTCTTGAAACTATATATTCTGCTTTTAAGGGACGAACTTTCAAGAAATGCAGTCCTTAGTTGGCAATCACAAATCCTCTCTCTGGGTTTCTTAGCTGAAAGATAACCCTTCCCAGAATGCAAAGGTCAAGTTTACCAAGCACAATGATTCATATCATGTTTTAAACAATACCTCTTTATTATTTTACTATGTGCT
Source organism: Orcinus orca (assembly GCF_937001465.1). Lineage (NCBI taxonomy): Eukaryota > Metazoa > Chordata > Mammalia > Artiodactyla > Delphinidae > Orcinus > Orcinus orca. The sequence goes on along the minus strand of NC_064575.1, from coordinate 57,624,541 downwards.
TTGTAAATAATCAATACGAAACCACAAGAAAATATGTTGGTTCAAGATACTTGTGCAGAGAAAGCTCAGATACCTTCTTGCATTGGGTGACATGGTTACCGGATCGGGCCGGGGAGGGGCATGAGAACTCTCTCGAGCTGCCTCTGGGGTGTGTCCATCAGCTTCCACTCGTAGGTTAGAGAGGTGCAGCACCATGTTTCTATGCATTAGTCATAGACCTGGCAGCCTTTCAGGGAGCTCAGCTTTGTGTTCAACTCAACCCTGCAATGCCAGCTCCATGGCTTAGTAAGGATGTGACACTAAGAGATAACTTCACTACTTTGAACTTCAGTAATAAGTATTAGATAAGATAATGCATTACCTGCCCTTAGCTCACTGTCTGGTCCATAGTAGGCAATCATTGTATTAGTCGTAGTACCATTAGTATTATTTTTATTAACCCCCAACCCAAGGTGAAGATTGTTGCTTAATAGGGCCTTATCAGAGTGCACAGGGTCAAGTATAAGCATTGTCAACCAACAAACTCAGACATTTTCAGTCATGTTGAAATTATAGAGTAAAGAAACACACTCCTACAAGCTAATTAAGATTAAGGGTCACATTTCCTCTGAAGAAAAGCAGAAATAAATTGGACTTTTCTGCCTATCCCAGTTTAAAGACTAAAAGCCTTATTAAAAACAGAGTAAGTAATGACTTTTCATTAATTTGATTTATTTAGATGTAAAGAAACTGGAGAAATGCACATCCTGGACTTATTATGTATCACAAACTCCTGAACTGCAGAAAGAATGGAGTAAGTATATAGTCCATACTCCAGAAGCAGGAATCAATGTTTTAAAGGTTGAAACTATTTCACTTAAACCCTAACACATGGAAAGGATTTTTTCCAGATACACAAAATAAAGTTTGATAATGGAAATGCAACACAACCCTAAGGTGAACTTGGTAGGTAAGCCAAGATTCAGGAGGGCAGAGAGTCATTTCCTTATGAGTGATTCCTCATCTACCTAAGTCCCTTGGAGATCTGCAGAGCTTGTAGTAGTCAACCAGCAGCAGCTGGGTTGATTAACAAAGACATTCATTGGATAAACATTTATTGAGTCTCTATTATATAGCCAGATGCTATGCCAGACTACAGAGAAACAAAGATGGCTAAGATGCTTCTGCTGCAGCCACCTTAGAGTGCTACAGCATCCAGTGGCCCTAGAAACATGCAAACGAGGAGTTACTGTACAGCACGGCCACAAGAGTCATCAAAGAGCTGCCAGAAGGCAAGGTGCCAGGTACACCTAAGGTAGGGGCACCCCAGTCTACCCAATGGAGAAAAAAGATTTTGCTGAGGTTGTAGCACTTGAACCAGTAGATTTGGAATAACTATCTAGGAGAGTCTTAGGGGCAGCAGTCTGTCACAAGTGGCTGGCCTGAAATTGTATTTGCATAGCACTTCATAGATTGATAAACTGTCAGGTGTTCACAGAGAGAAAATATGGAAGGGACATGGCCAATATGCGGGCGGGGGCAGTGCCGAAGTCACTCCAACTCTCTCTCCCCTCAAGTAACTTCAGCTGAGTGCTTAAAGATGAATAGAAGTAAGGTTGAAATGATAAGCAAGGGCACCCCTGGCAGTAAGGCAAGACAGAAAAAGAAAATTGAGGAAATTACAATAGTTTAATTTAGTGAGAAGTGGGTCTTATGCTGGCAGTACATTAGAATCCCTGGATACGGTTTTTAAAAATACCAGTGTCTAGGTTTCACTCAAACCCTTAGGCTCTGGGCATGGTGTCGTGGCACGGTCTTTGTTAAGAGCTCCCAAGGTGACTCTAATGTACCGTCAGACTTCAAAACTGTTGCTCTAGCGTAGCGCATGTGGAGGTGGGGGAGAGGGGGGCAGAGGTGGCAGAGGGTGATGCTGGAGGTGGGCACTCCGTCACATTTACAGATGAACATTAGGTCTTGTCATATAAGCAAAGGAAAGAACACGTCAGGAATTTTTTAATGGGGGGTGGTGTGATAGGATGGCTATCTTCTGTCATTTTGGAGGTGGTGCAAAAGTTGAATTATGTGGGAACTGGATAGGAGGAAGGGAGATCAGAGTTCCTTGATTCCAGGCAAAGGATGAAACATGCCCCGGTGCAGGGGAAAAGAAGAAATTAATTTTAGAGATATTTGGGGGCTCATCACCCCTGTGCCTTGGAGTGCGAGGGAAAGAGAAAACTCAAGAAAAGAAATTCATTTCAAATTTGGGCAATCTGATAGATGTTTTTTTTAATCACTAAGTCACCACATACAGAACAAAATAAGAGGAACTAGTCTGGAGGGAAAGATGAGTGAGGCATTGGAAAATTTGGGTTCAAGGTACACAAGGAATAACCAGATGGTACTTTTCGGAGCATATGTGGATATCTGGGGTGGCACTGAGCAGAAAGATCTGGGTTGGAGATTTGGAGATCTGGATATTTGGACATTGGCAGGATAACGATGATAAGTCTCAGGTGAGGATGCTGTCCCCTGGCGTGAATGTGCTGTGAGGAGAAAAGATGGCAGAGGATAAAGCCATGCAGAAACTTTAAATTCCTGGTTCAATTAAAGAAGACTTGGGGCCATATAATACGTCTATTTAAGCACCTGATTATATAAAATATAATATTAAATAAAATGTTGTTGGTTAAAGAATGAGCATTGAAGCCACTGCAAATTAAAATGAGATCCTTTTTTTTATAAATCTAGTTGATTAACCACCAACACCTCTCCTTTTAAATCAGAACAGCAATTATTTTTCTCTGATAGCACATCTTTTTTAAAAACTTAATTATTATTATTTTTTTTTTGGCTGTGTTGGGTCTTCGTTTCTGTGCAAGGACCTTCTCTAGTTGCCACGAGCGGGGGCCACTCTTCATCGCGGTGCGCGGGCCTCTCACTGTCGCGGCCTCGCTTGTTGCGGAGCACAGGCTCCAGACGCGCAGGCTCAGTAGTTGTGGCTCACGGGCCCAGCTGCTCCGCGGCATGTGGGATCCTCCCAGACCAGAGCTCGAACCCGTGTCCCCTGCATTGGCAGGCAGAGTCTCAACCACTGCGCCACCAGGGAAGCCCAGCACATCTTTATTTACAGCTGGTGGGCTTGGTAAAACAATTTTAGACAGTGTCTTAAGGGTATGAGTCAAGAATCTAAAAATAAAACACTTTTTTCTTTCCCTCTTTTTCTTCCAATTTTGTTGAGATAATTGACATACAGCACATACATCATAAAATTTTTACCACAATAAGTTTAGTGAACATCCATCAGTGCATTCAGATAAAAAATAAGAAGAAAAGGAAAAAAAAGTTTCCTTGTGATGAGCTCTTGAGATTTACTCTCTTAATTTTCATATATAACATACAGCAGTGTTAAAATATATTTATCATGTTGTACATTACATCTGTAGTGCTTCTTTATTTTATAACTGGAAGTTTGTACCTTTTGCCCACCTTCGTCTAATACCCCCTCCCTCAGTCCCCCTCCTCTGGTAACCACAAATCTGATCTCTTTGGCTATAAGTTTGTTTGTTTCTTGAAGTATAATTAACCTACAGCACTATGTTAGTCTCAACATAGTGATTTGATATTTCTATACATTTCAGAATGATCACCATGATAATAAGACACTTATTTTGCAACTGGAGCTTTGTACCTCTTAATCTCCCTCACCTATTTCTCTCACTTCCCACTCCCCTCCCCTCATTACAGGTAATCCAGCCTAAGGAACAATTATAAAAACACACAAAAACCTTCATTAAAATGATATTTAATTCACAGTAACATTCACTGCATGCAAGATTTTGTTTATAATAGTGAAAAACCAGAAACAGGACTGCCTCTCATTTGTGTGTTGCACAAAAATTGCATATTTTTATATTACAGTAGTTAAGAGAGCAGGTTCTGAAATAAGTCTCTGCTGCCTGGTTGGCTGTGTGACTGTGGGAAATCACTAATTTCCCTAATCCTTCTTTACATTACCTATAAAAGAAAGATGGTAATACCTGTTTCACAGGCGTGATGTGACAATTAAATGGGGAAAAGATTAAAATTAAAATTTCTAACAGTTATTAAGTGTTTACAATAATCCAGGCATTCTTCCAAGTATTAATATTTTACACATATTTTAAAATTTATTCAATCTTTATGAAACCACAGTAAAACCCCTGTTTTAAAGATGAAGAATCTGATGGGCAGAGGGTTGAACAAGATCACACAGCTGATAAGAGGAGACTATGGCTACTTACCAGGCAGACTCCAAAAGCCTTGCCGTTAACTTCTGGGTGTCTGGCATCTGGAAGGACTCAATAGATACAGATGATTATTACCATTATTATTGATTTAAAAGATCATAAACACGTGAGAAAACAAAGAGTGTTTGTCTTTGGGTGGTGAGCCTATTTTTGTTCTTCTGTTGTTTGGTATTATTTTTTCATTTTTTAAATTATTAACTGCTGACTTTATAGTGCAACAAAATAAGATAAACTTAAAATAATATAAAACAAAACAAGAATTTGAGTTCTGCTTCTGCACTGTCAAAAGTAACTTTACTGAGTTGTATGCTTGAGTGGTTCTTCAGTATTCTTAAACATAAAATAGGAATGATATTTAACAATTATTTCCAATATTTTTAACAATGGAATTATTTGAGAATTTTAGACATCTAATATGGTAAACAACCCAACATATAGTTTCTCTGATTGTACAGCAGGGTTGGGTAGGAGGTTTAAAGAGGGGAAACAGGGCTTCCCAGGTGGCGCAGTGGTTGAGAGTCCGCCTGCCGATACAGGGGACACGGGTTCGTGCCCCGGTCCGGGAAGATCGCACATGCCGTGGAGCAGTTGGGCCCGTGAGCCATGCCGCTGAGCCTGCGCGTCCAGAGCCTGTGCTCCGCAAGGGGAAAGGCCACAACAGTGAGAGGCCCGCGTACCGCAAAAAAAAAAAAGAGGGGAAACATTGAGTACGGAGATCTGGACTACCATCCCCTCACAACACACACACACACACACACACACACACACACACGTACTCTGGGGAGGCTTAGTTATGCTGCAGTAGCAAGTAATCTCTAATTCTCAGTCACTTTGGTCAACAAGTGTTTCTTGCTCATTCTATATGTCTGAGTTAGGTGAGTGAGAGTGATGGGATGTGGGAAAAGGGGGGGGTAGATGAAGGTCCTCACAGTCACTCAAGGATCCAATTTAAAGGGGGTTCCTCCACCTCATTACTTTACTTTCAGAAGCTCATGGACTTGATTACAAGGACAGGGAAAGAAAGAGACTGGATAATTTCACAGACTCTTCATTCCTTTCTCCTTTACCAGGAAGTGAAATGTGTCACTTCGGCCCACATTTCACTGGCCAGTACTCATCACATTGCCTAGCCAACAAGTAAAAGGACTGAGAAGTACAGTCTTCCACGTGCCTGGCAGAATAGGAGAAGCAGTTATTGAAGAAACCCAGCAATGTCCACCACACGCATCAGGGGGTCTGGAAAGGATCCTCAGAGCACAGTTTTAGCACATCACTCAATGAGGTATTTAATCATATCTTTTCCACTCAAAACCTACAAAGACTTTCAATAACTGCCCTTTCTTAACCCTGATATTAAACAAGGGGCATGAATCTATGTTATATTGCCTCATTGACCCTTCCCATCCTTGGATATAAAGACATGTCCATTTCCTTTCTTCATGTGAGCACAACCAATAATATGGTTCTGCACTTTGCTTTTCATTATCATCTTCCATGTGAAAAAATGATTTGATGACAAGAAAGAAAAGTCTGTGTTTAAATAAAATCCAGAAATACTGGATTAAAAAATTAAAACAGTTTATTTATGGCAAAATTACTTGCTTTTAATATGCTAGTATAGTTGGGACTTCCCTCGTGGCGCAGTGGTTGTGAATCTGCCTGCCAATGCAGGGGACACGGTTTCAATCCATGGTCCAGGAAGATCCCACATGCCACGGAGCAACTAAGCCCGTGAACCACAACTACTGAGCCTGTGCTCTAGACCCCGTGAGCCACAACTACTCAGCTGGTGTGACACAGCTACTGAAGCCCACACGCCTAGAGCCTTAGAGCCCATGCTCCGCAACAAGAGAAGCCACCACAATGAGAAGCCCGCGCACCGCAAGGAAGCGCAGCCCCTGCTCGCTGCAACTAGAGAAAGCCTGTGTGCTGCAATGAAGACCCAACGCAGCCCCCCCACCAAAAAATGCTAGTATAGTTATAATTTTCCATGAGGTGGTTATAATATGCAACATTTCCCGGTATCAAAATGCTTTTCTCGTTGAACCGTTATCCAAAAGTCTCAAAACTCATGCTCTCTAGAACACACTTAAGAAAATACCACATATTATAGAAAATATTATCTACAGAACAATCAATGTTATTATGCTCATAGATGTGCTGTGAACCATATTTTGGCTTATCCTATTGTTTCTAACGCCTTCAACAGTCACAGGAACCAAGGCCCCAAATCCCAAATCCCACGTGATACTGGGTGTGAAGTCGCTTAGCAGCAGTGCCCCTGCCATGACTGTAATGGGGCTACATCAAAATCTGTGCACGGTGCTATACAACGGGCGGGCTAGTTTTCAACACTAACTCTAATAAAGAAGTGAGAGGGCTTCCCTGGTGGCGCAGCGGTTGAGAGTCGGCCTGCCGATGCAGGGGCCGCGGGTTCGTGCCCCGGTCCGGGAAGATCCCACATGCCGCGGAGCGGCTGGGCCCGTGAGCCATGGCCACTGAGCCTGTGTGTCCGGAGCCTGTGCTCCACAACAGGAGAGGCCACGGCAGTGAGAAGCCCGCGTACCACAAAAAAAAAAAAAAAAGAGAAGAGAGAAACCCTTCCCATCTAAGGAGGAGAATGTAACCATCACCTGTGTCAGTAGAGCACATCCAGCAAAGAGAAGACAAAAAGAATAGAGCATTAAAGCCACAGAGAGCTGCAGATCCAAGCAAACAAACACAGTACCATGCCTGAGATTAACTGGCACAATCCAACATTTTGCAGAACTTTTCAAAGTAGCAGTTTGAATAAACAAATGGATAAAGACTGGAGAACTTTTTTTTTTTTTTTGCGGTACGCGGGCCTCTCACTGTTGTGGCCTCTCTCGTTGCGGAGCACAAGCTCCGGACGCGCAGGCTCAGCGGCCATGGCTCACGGGCCCAGCCGCTCCGCGGCATCTTCCCAGACTGGGGCACGGACCCGTGTCCCCTGCATCGGCAGGCGGACTCTCAACCACTGCACCACCAGGGAAGCCCTGGAGAACTTTTTGCAAGTATATAAGTGAGGCTGAAAATAAAGGGTCCCAAAGAGAGAAGTTACAGTGTTACTCTATAAGATTCTATAGATTTTTATCCTATAAGTGAGAATGTCATGTGTTACCAAAAAAAAGGTGTAGCAGAATTCAATAGATTAACACACTGTTGGCTAGAGTCTCTTTCCTTAGACACTGACCCAGGGCTTCTGCTAATTTATTCGTGAGAAAAAGGCAGCAGTTTTATCAGAACCATCTCTGAGACAAAGAAGGAAATATAGCCAGACTACAAAAGTGCCCCATCCTTGACCAGATGCCTTTTTCCATCACGGGTCCTGAGAGAGATACAACTTGACAGTCTAGGCAAAAATACTCTTTGTTACTTGATAGGCCTTAGCCCCGAGTCCCTTTTGGTCTTCTCTGCCACATACTAGGCTGGCTGTTGTGAGAGACATATGTTTTCCTTTTGACACTCTTGCTTGAGGCTTGCCTTAGCAGGCTTGGTTGAACCTTTGTCTCAGATCCAAAGTTAGTCCTTGTAATCTCATCGCTGTAAATGGTAAAAGTCACGGAAAGATGAACCAAAAGGAAAATGAGCATATTTCCCTAAAGCCTAGAAGAGAGCTGTCCAAGTTTCCCTACATGCCTTCTTTCTTGTCATGGGCATTATAAGGGTTAGATAGAGGAGTGGGAGGCCCCTTCTGTTAACATGATAACACCATTGTCACTCTCCAGCACTGCAGTCTGATAGGACCCCTGGGGTATGAGTGCATGCCTTCATACAGTGGTTGTATCACATACTGGGCAGCTTTAAGTCCTGTGAGATACGATGGAACAAGTGAATGAGATAAGGCACATCTCCCACTTCTCCTCAGTACTCCCACATATCCTGTGGTCTACCAGTAAGAGAACAGACTATACTTCCATCCAAGCTCCAGGACAGCCTGACATAATGGTACCTGAGCTAGCCTAGTCAATGGTAGACTTCCCAAAGTTGGACCTCAGAATTAGACTGGTTTACCCCCAGTCATAGGCAGTGTTGGACAACCTCAGAACTTCCCTACAACAAAGGCAGAATCTTTTCCTCTAAACTCACCCCTTTCCTGAACCCTTGCTCTCAATAGCCAGGATATTCATAGAGAGAAAAGGGAGCAAAAAGGACAACATTACAGAGAATCAGTCCTTTTTGAAAATTCTATGGATAAGTCATCCTATCTGGCAAGAGGAAGCATCAGTCAGGGAGCAGAGGGAGGATTCAATGCTACACAAATGGAAAGAGAAAGTGGAGGGAAAGGAGGTTGCTTCGTCTAACAATTCACCCAGAGTTAAGCCTTAATGATATCTATGCATTTAAGGGCTAATCAAACACAAGTGTTCATTCCCCTCCCCCGCAGTTTGCTACTCACCCCTCCTATTGCCACTTCTAACTGCAATTACCTCTGTATGGAATCTCATTTTATTGCTTTCTTACCTTGTCTGAACCTCTTTTCTTCTTCTTGTCTCATTTATCTCTTGTCACTTCTCTCACAAACCTCCCAAGTAATGCATGAAAGAATGGCATTTATTGACACCACCAGCCAGCAGAAAGATCCTTTCTGAATGGCAACATAATGACAGGCCCTAAAGATTTTCATTGCCATTTAAGGCATCTTCTTCACAGCATAGAAAGGTTCATTTTAGAAGGCTACTTAAAGGCTAGGACTTGTTATAGAAGATTGAGCTTCCTGGAAAGACAATTCTTGGATAACAGAAGTTCCACACTAGAGCCAAGTTTAATATTGATTCTAGTTTATAGTCAATTACACATGTTATCAAGAATCTTCAGAGTGAGCGCTACCAGCGTTCTCCAAAAGGTGTAAGTGTCTAAAGGGTTTCTACTACTGTGGCTTATTCGTGATAATATATGGCCAACCACAGTACATATTTGACCTGTCTATTCATTTCTGAATTAGAAAGTGGACCTATATAATTTTCTTTCCAAACCATGTGTATCATAATTTTCATGTGAAATGATTACATTTTTTAAAATACAAATTCTATTTTAAATATGTTAAAAACTTCAAAGTTTTTATTATTTCTTAGGATTCCATACATTTGCTCTAAATGCCTATGATTTTCCTCAAATCACCTCTAACAAATTTATGTTTGGAATGCAATGAAATATAGCTACATAGAGGGAAAGAGTGAGAATGATAGTATAGATATAGCTTCAAACAGGAGCACAATTCTCATTTCACAAATGCAGGTATAACAAAATATATGCTGATTCCATGAAGGCAGGAGCCATGTTTGTCTTGCTTGTCTAGGACAGACTCTCCAGTAGATACTCAATAAGTAGTTGTGAATTGTTTAAGCAATTGCCTGGGAAAATAGAGACCTGGAAAACAATTGTTTTTCAGTTCATCTCCACAAAATCTCTACCATCAAAGATAAGCTATGATTAAGAACTTGGAGTGAATCAAACTGCTTTGATTCAAATTCTAACTAACTCCACTATTTAAATAACTATGACCTCAAGACTTAAATGTACATTCTCTCTGCTTCAGTTTTACTCGCCTTTAAAATGGGAAAAACGATATCACTAATTTACAGAGTTAGAATGAGGATTAGGTGACTTTACATGCTAAAGTATTTACTTAGAAAGCCCTGGGTAAATGTTTACTACTATTACTCCTGTGATGATGTTGACTACTATTTTCTATGAATTGCAATTTCCTTATTTATGAAACAATATGTATGGATGATGAATAACTTTCAAATACTTTTTAGTACACCTGTTATGATTCCATTAGAGAGGCATACCTCTTGAAGTGATATGGAATAAGGGACTTATTTTTGGTATTACCCCAAAAAAGTGTGATCTGTGAAGACATGTATGGAAGATTGTTGCATCTGTGTCTGGGAGTGGGTCTGAAGTTGCTGTAGGTCAGCAGAATCAGTCTTTCTGGGAAGAAACGCTGAACGTGAAGCAGAGAGAGCATGCACAAACTGAAACTCTCAAGGACAACAGAAAGCCATGAGGTCAAACTGAAATTTACCTCTGTTCCTTACCACCTCCAACCGTGATGATGTGGGTGCCCTGCAAAAGAAGCTAGCACCCTGCACCATTGGAGAGTTCCATCTTGACAGGCTGAGGGCATGGAGAAGCTGAAGGAGCTAGGGGACGATGTGCTGTCTCAAGCAAACAAAGGGATCTGGCAGATCAGTGACAATGTGTAGGAGCTGGCCCTACCCTGAACTTCAGAGCATCATGATACCTCTCCACTTGACTACCAAATCTAATGCAAACTTCCCTTGTGGCCAAGGCTAACCTGGAATCATATAGGGAAGGGATTTCTGGAAAATGTAGTTCTAGTTAGCCTAAGTTGACACGGTATAAAGCCACTGCATTTAGCAAAAGTAGAACATTAAAAATCTTCATGAAGGGCTTCCCTGGTGGCGCAGTGGTTGAGGGTCCACCTGCCGATGCAGGGGACGCAGGTTTGTGCCCCAGTCCGGGAAGATCCCACATGCCGCAGAGCGGCTGGGCCCGTGAGCCTGCGCGTCCGGAGCCTGTGCTCTGCAACAGGAGAGGCCACAACAGTGAGAGGCCCGTGTACCACAAAAAAAAAAAATAATAATAATAATCTTCATGAAGGTCAGAAAACAAAAACTGCTTGGCTGAAAGGGGCAAAGGTCAAGGACCTTAAACCCTTTGGCTTCTTCCTTATATCTCTCCCACAAGCCATCGCCTCCCCAGAACTCTGCACAATTTGAAAGCTATTTTCAGCTGAGCTCTTTCTTTGGAAAATACAGATCAGTGTGTAAATTGTTGGATATGTCTTATCATATCATAGAGATATATGATGTCAATTAGACATCAGACTGTTAAGTAACATATAATTGGATTTCCAGTCAAGATAATACAAATTATTAAAATTAAGTTAACTCTAGATTCCATCATTTTTCAGTAATGGTCCAACATACCACTCTGAACAATAGTATCAACCGTGTAACAACAAATGTCGTAATAATGACTATACTGATGTTTCAGTTCAATGGTGGGGAATAAGGAAGGAGAATATGGATACTTCACATATCAGTGCAATCAGTTTGTGACCCCAGGATTTAAGTACATTTAACCTATGACATTTATATTTGCACAATATAGGTTCTCTTTAGTTTTTGGGTTTTTTTTTTTAAACTGTCATGGTCTTGATGGTAAATATAGGAAACTGTTTTCCTAATAATTTTTAAACTTGAAAAGATATATTCAAAATATAAAATGATAATTCCCATGAATCAAAGTATTTGGAATGGAAAGTTTTTCATAGAACACACACCCAGGATGCACTGAGTATACGTGTATATGTGTGTGTGTGTGTCTATGTGTGCATTTTAGTAGCCATCTGGGATTTAGAGGTAACTATTTCTGGGGCCAGCAAACTTTTTCGGTAAGGGCAAGATAATGAATATTTTCAGCTTTGTGGGCCATAAGATCTGTGTCCCAACTACTCAATCTGCTATTATTGTGCAAAAGCAGCCATAGACTATACATAAATGAATGAGCATGGCTATGTTCCAGGAAAACTTTATTTAAAAACACTAAAATTTAAATTTCAGATAATTTTCATGTGTTATGAAGTATTATTCCTTAAAATTTTTTTCATCCATTAAAATATAAATATCATTCTTAGATCACAAGATGTACAAACACATCACCAGGCTGGATTTGGCTCATAGGCTACAGTTTGTTAACCCCTGACCTATCTCAATAGAAATAATTAGCCAATTAAGAAAACTAGTTTTGATGAAAAACAGCAAATATTTATTTAAATTTTATCATGTAGAAATACATTTAAGAAACTTGAGATTTCTAAAAATCTAATCAATTTTTTGTCATTAAAACACAGTGACTTGGGCTTCCCTGGTGGCGCAGTGGTTGAGAGTCCGCCTGCCGATGCAGGGGACGCGGGTTCGTGCCCCGGTCCGGGAGGATCCCACATGCTGCGAAGCGGCTGGGCCCGTGGGCCATGGCCGCTGGGCCTGCGCGTCCGGAGCCTGTGCTCCGCAACAGGAGAGGCCACAACAGTGAGAGGCCCGCGTACCGAAAAAAAAAAAAAAAAGACACAGTGACTCAAAACTAAAATCCATTTGGATACTCAAAATAGCAAGGTTTCATTTCCAGTTATACCAAAATGGTACATATGCTTCACGTGCATGTTGTACTGAAAAATCTATTGTTTCATTAAAATAACAAAATAAATGTTTGTATTTTGAGTTTGTTTTTAAATCAATGCTGGCCTTTAGCAAAATTAAGATTACTTCTTGGCTACATAGGAGCATGTCAAGAATAATTAAATAATCTCTGTCACATCATCACAGCTAGTTGTTGAATATCTTGCTTTTTCTATCTTATGGAAAAATGAAAACCTAAGCATTCTGCCAATATGTTTCTTTCCCTAGTGCTTCAAAAGTTTACAAAGCCATCAGTTGCCATAGAAGCAAAAGAATATAAGTTGTAGTACATACAATATGTCCAAACATGGTACGGATTATCGGATCAATCTAGTGTGTAAGAAAGACCTTCACAACCTTCACAGTTGATTATGGGTTTCCTGTCCCAGGGGGGATAAGCTTGGTATTCCATGAGGAAATATCACATTACTGTGTTGATTCCATCGTGTTTATCTTCAGCAAGTGTTCTGGGTAATGTTATCAGAGATAACAATTTTTAAAAAGGAGTTTCAATCTCGTAAGAAAAATTAGACTAAAAGTAAATCAAGGTTTAATTTTCTGTAAAGTGAACCTAGAATAAAATTTAATATATATTTCCAGGAAGAAATAAAACTCTCTCTAAAGTCCATGTTAAATTTCCTTTGTCTTTAGCCATGAATTCTAAAATTTTGTTGATGTTAATTAAATGATGACATTAATAATATACAATGTGAATAAAATAATTCTTCCAAATAATTTAATTATTAGTATAGAAGACCATAGACCAAAAATATTCACATCATTTCATTCTATTTCTCCTAAACTCAGGTTGCTTAAGTTACTTTCATTTTTTTTCCTTAAACTTATATATTTTGGTTCTTTAGTATTTTCTTATTGAAATCTTCCCACATTTATGAGTGAATTGGTTACTATAAATAAGTATTTACTATTACACACCTCTTATTTTAATTGGAAACAAACCATATAAATATTGTTCCTACCAAATAAAAGGAAAAAATGAAAGTTCTTAGGATTTAAAAATAATGCATCAGGAAGTCAGGAATATTCAGAGATTTAAAGTTAAAGAAAGTGAATAAAAGTATATTGACAAATAATAATGGCATTTCAACCCATTCATTGTACTCTTCCACCCATTTATTATAAATGAACTAAAACTAAGGAAATGGTCAATAAAATGCAATTCTTTTATACTGTTCCAAATTCCTTGTTGTTATCCAAGAAGAGCTTTTTGTTTGGAGGAATATATGATAAGTGAAAGTGTATAAGCTTTCACTCTGAAATGTCATGTGCATTCATCAGAAATTCTATAGGAGCAACAAGAAAAGGAGGATGAAAATTATTTTCAAAGAAAATCTGATACCAGCAATGAGAAGTTGCATAATTGCAAGTACAGTCCCCAAATAAATTTTGTTCCTCACCCCTAAGCATAAATATGATGTCTCATTCCTAATCTAAAATTACCTGTCTGTTGCCATCTTTCTTTCTACAAAGTATTATAAAATGACCACTTCTTTTCTCTCCATAGAAAACGTGGTCACCTGTATTAACGTTTCCATTTGAATATGTTTGGTGTATCATCGATCATCTCTGAACTTCAGTCTCTTTATTTGTAGAAGGCACATTGAGCACATCTACATCATCATGCTTGGGGTGAGTCAAATGAGATTATGTACATGAAAATGCTTTTCAAACTGGAAGACACAGGGTAAATCATCTATTATTTGTGTGATCTGTACATACGACATTGCCACAGCTTCCTTCACTACTCACCCACTCCCCACCACCACTATAATGGCACAGTTAAAATAAGTGAATGATGGGAAAATTCAAGTCCCTTTAATGTACTGCATCATCAACATTCTTTTGTATATATTTTTATCCACTTTGATAAAGCTAATCAGGGGATCTGGGACCATGTCTAGAGGGTAGCAGCAATGGAAAGGCAAAGCAGGCAAGTAGAACCTTGTTGAGCACATATCATAGGCCAGGCATTTTGCTAGACATGTTCACATATTTTTTTAATCATTAGGGCAACACATAAATAGAATAATATGCCCATTTTAAAGATAGGCGAAGTGATGCTCAAGGTTCAGCGTTCAGGGCACAGGGTACAGTGTTGTGATATTGGTTCTGCCTCTTCAAGAGACTGGATAAAGAGTTACTTTTTAACTCTTAACGAACACCTACCAAAAAAAGCCCCTCTGTTGATAACTACCCGTCTAAGTGGAGGAATCAGATACGATGCCAAGTGTAGTGAACAAAATCTACTGAACGTCAATTAAACAGGGCTTTTCTGAGGGAAGCTAAAGTAACCCTCGGTGAATGAGTACACAGGTGGTTCAGGGACTGAAAGAAAGGAGCGAGATGTCATTTCTAAATAGCCTTCCCCATCACCCAGAAGTTAATTCCTTCCCAAATCATTTTCTTCAGGCAACTCTCACCCGCCCTTAGCCTTACTCATACATACAACAAAAGTTCCCCTTTTTGTTCCATATACTGCAGTCACTTATCTTTCATCTTCAGTGGAATGAGTTATTTTTCAAAACAACATAGTTACTGTAATAAAATGGCCATGTGATTAGGTTAGCACAGAGCGTTTTTTGTGAAGAATAAACTGACTTTGTTCCTATCTATTATATAGCCAGCATTCATTACCAAAGCCTTAAGTTTACATTTTAGATAATCTAAGCAAAAACTTCAGAAAGGGATTCCTTTATCTATTTTGTCCTTATTTTTAATTGCCCTTATCCCTTTCCAACTGAAAAATGAACAAGCCTCAGTAGGAGAAGGTACTTAACTTTTGCTGATCGTTTTCACTATAGAAAGACTTTGGTTTTTAACAGAGCCCAGGCTCTGAACTCAGCTCTGCAATGGCGACTCAGTAAGTCTATGATCTGAGGTAGAAATCTTCCATTCAAAAGCCCCAATTGCCTCCTGGGAGTAATAATGACAATCTTGACCAATATCGTTGCTGGGACAAGCACATGGGAAGCATGTGTGAGAAAGTCCTCTTTAAATGGTAAAGACCTTGCTTTTGACATGCTGCTCTGACTTGTTCTCATGTAGCCATTTGCTCACGAAACAAGAAATATTTCTAGAGTGTCTACTATGTGTCAGGTGTTGTGCTAATAACTGCAGTGAATGATAGCATCTATTAACACTTGTACAAAATTGGAAAAAGAGAATGCGATTAGTGTCTTTATATTCTAACACATTTTATAGGGAGAGACAACTGTGAGCTGGAAAATTAGCCAAAGACAAAAAAAGGTGTATTTATATTGATGTACTGAAGAATATGAATATGTGTTATGATATGAAAGGAAATGAAAGTTTTGACAGAGTGAACAGCACAAGATATGTTCCAGGAACACCAGACTTGCTCTGTCGTGCTTACAGTGATACCATACGGAGCCAAATGATACAGAACGTTGACAATCAAGCTAAGGAATATAGATTTTATTTCACTAGGAAATAGTGAGTCTTTGACATTTTTGAGTATAATAATATGATCAGAAGTAGGACTTCCAGAATGGTGGTATGAGGAGCTCAGAGAACGCTTTGCCCAATAAAGAAACTGATTACCTGATGAAAATTATAAATGATAATTTTAAAAAACAACCACTTATCTCTGGAAATCTTAAATAGGGAAATATTCATTCAAGGAAATCTATTAACTCTTATTTATTTATTTTTTTAAACATCTTTATTGGAGTATAATTGCTTTACAATGGTGTGTTAGTTTCTGCTTTATAACAAAGTGAATCAGTTATGCATGTACACATGTTCCCATATCTCTTCCCTCTTGCGTCTCCCTCCCTCCCACCCTCCCTATCTATTAACTCTTAATAAGAACAGTGAGAGCCTGTGGCATCTTAGTTACAATCTGCTACCGCACTTCCCTTGATCAGTGTAACAGAAGCTCTATTCCAGGCAGGAGTGGCCAAGAGATGGGCCTCTTCCCCCACCTCCTCCTCTCAGATGACAATTCCACCCCAGGAGGGGCCAGCTGCCCTCTCTCATTCCCACATCCTGTGTTGCCAAAGCCCTTCCAGGCTAAGAGGACTGGAGCTTGCGTCCGCTGACCAACCTCCACTCATAGGGCAGGGTCCCTACCCCAGATGTGTTAGGCCAAGAAGACAAGGCCTCAACTGCCTCTACATCAGTTCTCTCATAGGGAGTAGGATCCATGCCAGAAGGCTCAGCCTGCAAGAACAGGGGCTACCTCCCCACCCAGTACCCTTTGCTGGAAGAGCAGCATATCTTTATGGAAGAAGCAAGCCTTGTGTCTCCGGCCCCAGCTCCATTGCTGTGGAATCGCAGTTCTGCCCTCAGTTTGTCCAGCCATAAGATCAGAGAGCTCTGAAGTTCTCTGTTTCTCTAAGGAAACAGACTTCATTTGGAACAGAGCATGGGGAAGTCTTTGCCTGAAGGTGTGGCAAACATTGGTGACCTTGATTCTGAGCAGTTGAGAAAAAACTGATAGCTCCATAAAACTAGTCTGAGAGAGAAACAGGGAAAGAGACAGCTAAGAGGAGCCCTGCCAGGGTGAAGCTTGTCTCAAAGTCTGGCAATCCCCTGTCCCTACAAAGGGCTGGACATTAATTGGATTAAACTGTGAAACAATTTATGCCCCAGGGCATCCTCAAAAACAATAGAGCAATCAGTTAGCAATTAGCAGAAGCTAACAGATGGAGGTTATGTTGGGGATCCTCAAGACCGCACTGAGTCCCACAATTCACTAGGACAACTCAGAGGACTCAGCATACAGTTGTACTCAGGGCTACAAGTTATTGCAGTGAAAGGTGACAAAGTAAAATCAACAAGGAGAAAACGTGAATGAGGTGTGGTGCAGAGGAAACCAGGTGCAAGCTTCCGAGAGCCTTTCCTAGTGGATCACACAGGATGCATTAATTCCTCTGTCCCCACGTTGTGAGAACACATGTGAAAGTTGTCTAGCAGGGAAGTTCATTAGAGACTGGCTTTTACTGGAGGCTGCTCACCTAGGCACTCTGCCTAGCTTGTATAAAAATTCCAGACTTCCAAACAGAAAGCAGGAGTTAATCGAAACCACATCCTTTGTGCAAACAGTTTAGGCATAGTGAGCCATTCTTATCCTTTCTAGTAATGGTGGGAACCCGCCCTTAACTCCAAGTTCCCCAAGGTGAATTCCATCGCAATAAATCTGTTAAAAATGATGTAATCAAAGTTGAACTTCTGAAAGGTTAATGCAAACTAGTAGTGAACTGTAGGGAGACTAGCATGGAGAAAAACTGAACAGAACAGAGAGGGGGCTTCTGCATTAGTCCAATCAAGAAGTACTAGGGAGGCTTCGCTGGTGGCGCAGTGGTTGAGAGTCCGCCTGCCAATGCAGGGGACACGGGTTCGAGCCCCGGTCCGGGAAGATCCCACATGCCGCGGAGCGGCTGAGCCCATGAGCCATGGCCGCTGAGCCTGTGCGTCCGGAGCCCGTGCTCTGCAACGGGAGAGGCCACAACAGTGAGAGGCTTACGTACCGCAATAAAAAAAAAAAAAAAAAAAAAAGAAGTACTAGGGAGCTAAAGGGCAGAGGAAGCTAATCATCATTTACTGAGCATTAAGTGTACATACAACATGTTTGATATGGCCCAAGCCTTTATTCACAATCTTCTTTTCCATTACTCCTCTTCTCATACCCTATACTGCAGCTGAACTCAATACCCCCCCAGAACTAACGTTGTAATAGTAGGAATGGTAAAGAAGATCATGATGAAAAATATGCAGTTAGTTTTATTTTTTCCATTTCTAATACATAGATTGTACCTGATTGTTCAACAAGTTAAAAAATCCATCACGAGGTATTAAGATAGGCTAGATTATGCTTCTGCAATAGTGTTCAAACTTTAGCTTGTATAAGAATATCCTGGAGGGATTTTTAACTCATAGATTTCTGGGCCCCAAACTCAGAGATTCTGACTCAGTATTCTGGGGTAGGGCCTGAGAATCTGCATTTCTAATAAGTTCCTTTCTGAAGCTGATGCTCTTTGTCCAGGGGCCACACTTTGAGAGCACTTGTGCTATTTTAACCATATGCCCCCCAATCCCTGTGGTTTACCACAACAAAAGGTCATTTGTCTCACATGATACTAGTCCAACACAGGCTGCCTGGGGTGGATGAAAATGCAGGGATTAGGGATGCCTCTGCTTCACAGTCGCTCCACAGTCACAGACAAAGGCTGGGTTCCACCTCTGTAGCTGCACCATTAGAACACACCACCTCCTTGATTGTCAAAGCAGGAGAAGAGAGCCATGGAGATCTCACAGCCACTCTCATGTTTGATCTAGAATTGACACATGTCATGTCTATTCAGGGCCTATTGGCCAGAACTATTCATATGACCCCTGAAGTCTTAAGTCCTTCCAGAATGAGAAGAAAATTGGATATTAGTGAGCTCCAGTTCTCTAAGAATGGAATTAGAGTTAGCTAATTGAACTCAGTGTTTTATGGGACACAGGTGATTTACCTACACACAAAGTTGCTGACCCTCAACTCTTATAGTGGCTGATTAGAATATAGTTAAAGAAAAACTCTTTACAGTAACTAAAAAAAAAACAACAGTGTGAAACTGGCATAGGGCTAGATATATAGACCAATGGAATATAATAGCAGACCCAGAAGCCCAGAAAAAAACTCCTGCACATTTGGTCAAATGATTTTCCACAAAGGTTGCCAAGACCATTCAACGGGGGAGAGAACAAACAGTCTCTTCAACAAATAGTGCTGGGAAAACTAGAAATCCATGTATAAGAAAAATGAAGTTGGACCCTTACCTTACACCAGATACAAAAACTATCTCAAAATGGATTAAAACCTAAATTTAAGAGTTAAAACTGTAAAACTCTTACGCAGAAATATAACGCAAATCTTTACAACCTTTGAGTTGGCAATTGTTCCTTAAAAATAATGCTAAAAGCACAGGCAACAGAAACAACAAAAATAGATAAATTGGACTTCATTAAAATTTAAAAAAAGCAACTCTTTTACATCAAAAGACACTATCAACAGAGTGAAAAGTCAACCCACACAATGAGAGAAATGTTTGAAAATGTTAAATCTGACAAAGGTTTAATACCCGGAAAATATAAAGAACTCATAACAACTTAACAAGAGAAAGACAAACATCCCAATTAAAAAACATGCAAAGGACTTGAATAGACATTTCTTGAAAGAAGATATATACATGACCAATACGCATTTCAAAAGATCTGAACATTATTAGTCATTAGGGAAGTGCAAATCAAAACCACAGTGAGATACCATTTCACACCTATTAGGATGGCTATAATCAAACAAACAAAACCCAGAAAATAACAAGTGTTGCTGAAACATAGAGAAAGTAGAAACCTTGTACATTATTGTTGGGGATGTAAAATAATACAGCTGCTATTGAAAACTGTTGGCCATTCCTCAAAAAGCTCGAAATAGAACTACTATATGACCTAGCAATTCCAAAAGATTGAAAAACAGGGACTCCAGAAGAAACATGTATGTCAATGTTAATTCAGGCATTAAAATTCCTCAAAAAGAGGAAACAACCCAAGGCTCTATCGACAGATAAATGGATAGACAAAATGTGGTGTATACATACAGTGGAATATTATTCAGTCATAAAAAGGAATAAAGTTCTAACACCTGCTACAGTATGGATGAACTCTGAAAATATTATGCTAAGTGAAATAAGCCAGACACAAAAGGATAAATACTGTGTAATTCCACTTATATGAAATATTTAGGATAGGAAAATTCACAGAGACAGCAAGTAGATTAGTGGTTGCAGAAAGGAGTAATAGGGAATTATTGCTTAATGGGTACAGAGTATCTGCTTCAGGTAATGAAAATATTGGAGATGGTGATGGTTGCACACATTGTGAAAATAATTAATGCCACTGAATTGTACACTTAAAATGGTTAAAATGGCATTTTATTATATATATAAATATCAATAAAAAGGAAATACTAATATTATAGTACTTACGTATCATAGTAAAAAAGCAGTAATCTCATTTTTAAATGAATATCTAAACCACGTATGCTATAATATATACCAGGACATGGATCATACTATCAAGTAATAGGAGAAATTATATTTCTCTTATTATTAATCCATTATTATTAAAACCATTTATCTTAATCTTATCATTGCTGATATTTAATGATATCATTAAATTATCATTTATCTTGAAGTTTTCTTCTTTCTTTTTTTTTTTTTTTTTGCGGTACGCGGGCCTCTCACTGCTGTAGCCCCTCCCGTTGCGGAGCACAGGCTCCGGACGCACAGGCTCAGCGGCCATGGGTCACGGGTCCAGCCGCTCTGCGGCATGTGGGATTCTCCCGGAACGGGGCACGAACCCGCGTCCCCTGAATTGGCAGGCGGACTCTCAACCACTGCGCCACCAGGGAAGCCCCAAAGTTTTTTTCTTTTCTTTTTTTTTTTTGCGGTACGTGGGCCTGTTACTGCTGTGGCCCCTACCGTCGCGGAGCACAGGCTCCGGACGCGCAGGCTCAGCGGCCATGGCTCACGGGCGCCGCCGCTCCGCGGCATGTGGGATCCTCCCGGACCGGGGCACAAACCCGTGTCCCCTGCATCGTCAGGCATACTCTCAACCACTGTGCCACCATGGAAGCCCTAAGTTTTTTTGAGAAATACCAGATGGAGTCAAGTAAAGTGTTTATGAGCACAGACCTTGTAGCTGGATTTCTGTGGACTTGAATCCCAACTCTGCCATTTGTTATTTAAGTGATCTTGGGTAAGTTACTTAATTCTCTGTCTCACTTTCCTCATTTTGAAATACAGCTAATAACAGTACCTACCTCTTACATTTTGGAAAGTAGATAAATTAAAATTTATAAAGCATGTAAAACAGTGCCTATTTTATGGTAAATGCTATGTGTGTTTGTTAAATAAAATAAAATTTCCCAGTACAGTAATTGGTTGATTTAATCTGGAATAGCCTCCAGATTCTCAAAGTAATGCTGATGTAGTGGCTATAGTGGTTGTGTCATATCCCTTTGCTTGAAACAGAAATTTCATGGAGGTTATTACAATTTGACAAGTTTTTGTATGGCAGTGATACAATGTAATTACATTTGGTGGAGAGAATAAAATGATTAAATTATGTCAACCCATCCCTGCATCTGAGATCCAAAGAAAATACAATTTACTCTAGTCCTTCTCACTTAGATAGATGGAAGATGATGCCCAAATCTCTCCCCTCAGGGGGCAGGGAAGGTGAATTGCAGTCCTCCTGAGGGGTTCCGAGGGATGGAGACAGAAGGAGCCTTGACATTGAAAGCCCTGGGTCCACCAGCTACAGCTGAGAGAGATACTAACCTCCAATTAGCCAAATCTACGGGCTGTGGGTGGAGAGGGATGGCCATGGACTGAAGAGCCAGAAAAGTGAACCTGAGAATAACAAGTCAACTGTTAACAGGAAGAGGTCTGGGTCAACTGCCTGTAATTTTATTGTTGTCTAAAACTTGCTTTTATGTGCAAACCACAGTCCGGGAACTAGGAGGCAGATTTGGTCATTTGTTCATTCAACAAGCCTTGAGACATACATTGAATCCTCCTCTGAACACTGCACTACACGTGAAACGAGATGCGGAGCATTCAGACATCAGCGATGTACTGTGGTTAAAAAGGAAAAGAACCTTTGTGACCCCAGGGAGCTCTAACATTATTGCTGTTGTTTTTAAAAGGAAGTGAAAAAGGATACCGAATATTTCTTGCATGATGTCCCAGCAAGGAAATTCTTACACCTAGTTTAAAAAAAAAAAAGAAAGAAAGAAAAAAGGGAAGATTAAATCAACTTGGGAATAAAGCTCTTTTGACCTAGTGACTTATTGAAGCAGAAATTCGGTTCCCTTGATGGTCGTTGAGATGCCTTGTTTGTTCTCACTTGATCCCTGGTCTCTTTTACCCTGCCCCCAACTCCCATTTGCTTGAAAAGAGTTAAAAGTCGAAGCAGTAAATCAGGAAGTCTCCAAACCCAGCAGGGTTCAGTTTACAGTACTGCAGGGTTAGGGCTGCGAACTGGAGTCATCTAATTTCCATTTTCAAAGCTGAACATCTAATGGTGGATTATCATTAATGGGAGACAGCGCAGTGTCAAAGGGCTGTGTCGGGTTCCAGACCTTTTCATGCTTTAAATTCCTATGTTTAATCAAAGGTTAACCAAATCATTGCTGGTAGCAAACTGCGGCTTCAAGGTACGGTGGGTGGCCTGTCTTTGCCACTGAGTCAGCCATTGCTGATAAGAAAAAGAATATTCATATATACACATTCCTGGGTGCTCACCACTTTACAAAAACTGTAACAACCAGCTCGTGAGAAATTGGGGCTGGAGAGGCTATAATGGCATTTTGTCTTTAATTGGGAACTAATTTGATTATTTGATTATTGACTTGTTAACTAAACTCTTTAATTTGTTTGGTCAAACAGAAATGGGCACAACATATTTTTTTTAATTTCTCGCTTCCTTCCCAGACCTTACTTCAGCTGCTTCTCCAAGTCACTGGTAATTCTAAGGAGCTTCCAGTGAAGCTCTTTGCTGGGCCTCTACAGACTTGTGAAATTAGGAGAAAGTTCAAGTCAGTCTCAGCCGATGGCATAGAGGAAACCTGGGCCGGCTTCCTCATTATGGTTCGCTTGGGAAGCAGGGATTTAGGAGTCTGAATTATTTGAAGTTGCAAGAACTAAAGAAGATGAAATTTTCCAAAATGTATAGCTGGACCCTTTTAATTGTGTATAGGTAAGGAGGCCATAAACAGTGGTTCTCAAGCTTCAAAGTGCTTACCAGTTACTGGGCTGCATCTTAGAAATGTAGATTCCTAGTGTTAAACCCCTGGGGATTATTTAATCCACTCTCTCGTTTTACAGTTGCAGAAATGGGGACACGGGAGTCAGAGAGCCAAGCCATGTGCCCAAGGGCACCAGCCAGTCAGCAGAGGTGGGATTAGATCCGGCATCCCGACTCTCCGATGTGGGTAAGTATTCAGAGTTGAATGCAACAAGATTCCTGTCCTGAACCTAGACAGACACAGAAACAGAGCACTCAATTCAACTGTGATAATTGTTGTATCAGCAGGGTAAACAAAGGGCTTTGGGACTAAGGTAACTGCTGGGCAGGGCTGAGGAATGTTGAAGGTGTACTTGAAAGGTAGGGGGGTTACCAAAATAAGCGGGTGCCATCAATGACAACACAAAAGCAAAGGTGCATTAAAGAGTTTGATGTGGGGCTTCCCTGGTGGCGCAGTGGTTGGGAGTCCGCCTGCCGATGCAGGGGACACGGATTCGTGCCCCGGTCCGGGAAGATCCCACATGCCGCGGAGCGGCTGGGCCCGTGAGCCATGGCTGCTGAGCCTGCGCGTCCAGAGCCTGTGCTCCACAACGGGAGAGGCCACAACAGCGAGAGGCCCGCGTACCGCAAAACAAAAAAGAAAAAAAAGAGTTTGATGTGGTCAGGAGACTCCGAAAATTGTGCCTTGTCCATAATACTCAGTGTCAGGGTTGGACTGTCGGCCAGGCCAGAGGCTGAACACGACTGGGGAAGTGAGTCAGGAACAGACTGTAAAGAGCCTTGTATGATATTCTAAGGAGTCATCACTGCGTCCTGTAGGTGAGTTGTTCTCCCCTTTAGCATGCGTGAGAATCACCTGGATGACTGTGTAAAACACAGATCAACGGGCCCCACCTGCAGTTTCTGGTTAAGCAAGTCTGGGGCGGGGCACAAGGAGAATGTGCATATTTAACAAGTTCCCAGGTGATGCCAATGCCACTGCCCTGCCGCTGTTCAGGGGGTGACACTGCCATCTTCCGCTGTGGGTGTTAGAGAGCCAGAAGCAGTTTAGAGAAATAAAGGACGTGATAGCATTTAAATTGTAGAAAGAAAATCCAAGGTGGATAGTGAAATTAGGGTGTGCTGGTTGCAGGGAAAAAAAGAGGCCATGTTGTCGGTTTATTGCCATTTACCGTGTGCCGCCTTCTGTGCCAAGAGCTAAATTGCTATCTTTCATTTAACATATTGAAACTACACAGTTGCCAAGTCTTAAGCATGAGGCTTTGATCGGACTGAATGTTAGAATCGCAGCTAATAAATAGCCTTGGAAGGAGAGGAAGAGATACAGGTTGGTGTTCAGTGCTGAGACCAGCTGATGGCTGTTGGTGCAGTGGAATATTTCCACTGGAGTGAATGGACTTTGGGCACAGCTCGCCCTTCATTAGCTGTGGCGTGGGAAGGGACACTCGTCCCCCCTCACCTCTTCTGGGCTCCAGTGGTCCTCTAAGTCAGGAACCCTGGCAGCCTCAATCAGATATCACCCTCCAAATGTAACGGCAATTTACCTGGACCCAACTTAAAATCTGAATTCCTCATCCCAGCTTTCCAAGTTCTCCTTCATCTGGCAAGTGTTAACTCCCACAACCTTTAAACATACACCGTTTATTTGTGAGAGGCCGGTTATCTCACCAGACCTCAAAGATGCCATTTTTAGTCTAATCTTCATGTCATTTCTCATACTAGTAAAGCCTTTCCCCTTCCCTGTCAAGTCAAATCCTACCCATCCTTCAAAGCCCTGCTGAGCACTCTTCCTTGAGCCCTCCCTATATTTTCTAGCCTGCACTGATCCTGCAAATTACAAAATCCTGTAACCGCAATTGACTTGTAATTCACAATTTAGTCCTTAACTATGCCTATTTCTGGTCCCTGCTTAATGTCTCTTCATCAGTCTTAGTTTCTCAGCCAGACTGCCAACTCTTCAAAGTCATCTTCTGTGCTACCCAGGAAATTTGTCAGGTGCTCTGCACAGAATAGGGGAATTCCATTCTCAAGTGCTGATCTGTAATGTCAATCTATAACGTCAGTGAAAGCAAGTGCAGTTGAAACCTGAATCAAACATACATTAGAAGTGGCACAACGGGCTTCCCTGGTGGCGCAGTGGTTCAGCGTCCGCCTGCCAATGCAGGGGACGCAGGTTTGTGCCCCGGTCTGGGAAGATCCCACATGCCGCGGAGCGGCTGGGCCCGTGAGCCATGGCCGCTGAGCCTGCGCGTCCGGAGCCTGTGCTCCTCAACGGGAGAGGCCACAACAGTGAGAGGCCCGCGTACCACAAAAAAAAAAAAAGTGGCACAGTAAGATATTGTAGCAAATTACCTAAAAAAACCAAAACAAAACATAGAGCAGCTTGTTCACTGGGCTCCAGCTACACCAACCTTGTCTCGGTATTTCTTATGCTCCAAGCTCTTTCTCCCCTCCAAGCCTCTACATTGTAGTGTCCCCTCTGCATGGTGTTTGCTCCTTCCCCACCCATACCTACTCCTGGGTAATGCTCCCCACAAACTAGATCTGTTTGATGCTCTCATAACATCCTCTATCTTTCCTTTTTGTATCCATCATGGTTTGAAATTACACACGTGTTGGTGTGATTGTTTGATGACTTCTATTAACCCTACTATGCTGGCAGCATCTTGAAAGCAGGGAGAGGGTTTCAACCCCTTTATATCCTCAGCTCATAGCACAAAGCCTGGGCATATACAGTGTTAAATATGTATTTCTTGAATTTAAAAAATGTGAACAAAAAATTATTAAAAATTAAAGTAACTAAATGTGTCTGATGGACATGCCATTCACCCATTCTCACTGTGCTTGGTCTGTGGTAACATCTCCATTTTCTGTAGGCATGTCCCTATTCTTGCAGGCATCTGTCTTCTCTTTGTTTTTGGTTTTGTTGTTGTTTACTTTTGCTAGTTTCTAAAATGCAAACACCTAACCATAGGAAGAGGCAGGATTCATATAGATACAGAATCTTGAAGCTCCAGCTCCAGAAACGTGCTCTCTGCAGTCTCACCCCAGCTTTCTCTCCCTGTTTCTGGGACCAGCTCCAACTTGGCTTAACTCCTGGATGACATGACACCCAGACCTTCTCTCCCTGGCAGACTCCTACACTTTTCCAGCTACAATGGCAGCATCTTGCAGATCATTCCCAGATCTACCTTTCTAAGCCAACCTTCCTACTCCTGTCCAGACCTACACTTATAAGCTTTCAGATGTTTTTGCCCACATATTTCACAGCCTGCAAACCTATCATCATAAAGACAAACATAACACTTGCTTTAGCCCCCAAGACTGTGCTTCTATCTTCTATCTTGCTTGTCTCCATTGGTAATAGGAGGATCACACCTCTGCAATTCTCACAGGCAGCCAAAGTGAGGATCGTTGTAAATATTTCTCTTGGTTCACTTTTGTCTTCCCGTATTTGGTCCATAACATTTACAACATATCCGCACTTACTAGAAAAGAAGAAATCCATGCCTTGCTACTCACATGGAGGAATAATGGTAATACTGGCCTCCACTTTCTTTGGTCCATTTAATTTGGATTGACTTTTCTGTTCACACTACATGTGGTTGTCAAAGATTCTAACATGATTAATTCATAGACACACACACACCATTTCTCTACAGAATATTATAAACTCTTAAAAAATGAATGTCTTCAAAGGTGCCGCATGTGTGTCCTTATTTGCACCCTTTGTCTTCCTCCTTCCGACTCCTGCAATCAAGATAGTCACTGGCTTCCCTTCAGCCCTTTTATTCTCTTGAATTGCCTCTATACTTTCTTCTGTGACATCCTGAAATCTGGTGCAATCTTTTTCTTGAGTTAGAAATATTTTAGAACCCCTTGTCCTTGAAAGAAGATCAAGAATTGACTAAAGCAGCCTACTTGCGACACCAGTCTTAAAAGGATAGGGAAGCACATTAATTATTTCCAACTTTCCATTAATTATCAATCTAAATTAACCATCCCTACACTTAGCTGAAATCTTTATTTAGATTCTGACTAAAACAGTCTTTAGATTCTGTGTAGGGGAGAAAAAGAATCATAGACTGAACAGTCTAAAAACTTGGAAAGAAGATCTTGATATAAAGGGAGAATGAATAGTGGCAAAAATAGTTTTCCTTCTGATTTCTTTTTGTGTCCTAGCATCTCTCATTATCTTTGATGCACAATAATATTTGATGCTAAATAAATATTTGTAGAATGAATAAATTAACATGAACACAATACATGAAATATAGCGTGCGTTCCTACTGGTTCCAAAGTATGCAGTGTTCTCAGTTCAATATGCTACAGTTTAATTTCTGTGTTTTGAAAACAATCTTGAAGATGCAGCCAAAGAATATCATATAAACTACGTTTTGAAAATCTGGTTGATTTATGTTTCATTTTAGAGGAATGCAATTTCTAATTTATTTCCCAGAGTCTTGTAAAATGGTGGTATTGATTACAGTGTTTTACTTATACTTAGGAATCTCTCTAAGGTTTAAACTCAGCTTGAAAGAAGGGTCATGAATCTGTTCTTGAGTAAGTGTAAGGCAAAGTCGCTATAATCAGATAACTTTAGTATTCATAGTAAAAAATAAAAGTAACATTGAAGTCATTTTAGGTAGACAATTTGGTGTGGCTCCCCTGAGTCCCCTTAAGTAATTTTACATTCCGAGATCTCCGAAACTTTGATTGATGCATTGATAAATGCTTTCTTCTGTTTTAGATAACAAAGCAACCAATGACTAAAACTAAAGCCAAGTTTTGCCTTTAAAATATCCTCCAGTGAATGTCAAGCTATATCAAAGCCTAATTCACACTGCAGTGCATATCATGAATATTGTGCTGATCATAAATTGTGACTTTAAGTCCAGCTCTTATAATGACAAGTCTGCTTTCAAACAGTTATATTGTGGGTGAGATCTCTCTGAAGACTGACTGCAGGGATTACAAGGTCATCCTTGGCTCCAGTGAATTCCGTAAACTTGTGAATAAGAAGCCCTTATTTTTTCAGGGTTTTAAGCGTCATGATAAGGAATGGAATATGTCAATAACCTGCTCTGTAGGTTTCCTGTCTTAGATGTCTGGATTTGATCACATCTCAGGTAATAGTTTTGCCTCATAATTACTTAAGGTGAATCATTTGGAAGCGTGGATGGCTACAGTGACTCAGTAACATTTGAAGTTACTTGGAGCTCAGGTGAATTCATTAATTTCAATCTACTGTTTTGATTAATATCAATCCCAGGATAATCAGCCAAAGTTAGTTGATTTGGAGCACTTCCTTGATGATTTGTATTATTATTAAGTTTGATTGTTTGCCTCAAATTGTTCTTTCATAAGTGAGCTTTAACTGATACCGAACATCCGGTCTAATCCAGATTGCAGTAAGGAAATACACGAAAGCTTTCTCTGCATCAGTTCTCTGGTTAAGAAACTAGAGTTTCTCTCTCACTACAGATGCCATTATTCCAAACCCAAGAATAACTGGTTCCACAGCCACTAGAATGATGCCCTCCTTCCCAGCATGTGTGGCTGACTCAGCCTTACCCTTTGGTGCATGTACTTGATTCTTCTTGTCTCTGTGCCTTCTGCCTTCAATGACTTCCCTTTCCCTTCCTCAAAGTAAAAAATCTTTTCTGACAGTTTCAGCTCCAGGGTGCCGATCCCTTTATTTTGAATTTCCTGACCCTTTTAGCTATTTGTATTACTCTTTATTTCATGTGTCAGTGGCCTGTCTCTCATTCTCAAAAAGGCAGAAACAATGTGTTTTTTTGTTTTATTTTGTTTTTCTTGGTATTTCACCCAGAGCCAACTTCAATACTCAGTATACAGTAGATACTTCAGATTCGGGTGAGTGAAGGGACATCAGTGCAATTTGGGAAAACCTTTCAATAGCGTTGTCTTGCCCCCTCAAAAACTCTTTTTTTTTTTTTTTTTGTTAACCCCTTCAAACCAACTTTTAGGCTGTTTGAAAACAAACAGTAACATGAATTATTATTATTACATCCTCCTACTCTCCTTTCTGATCATCATTTGCAATAGGAACTATCTGGAAGTATATTACCCAACTGCATGCACTTGGAGAAAAAAAGGAAGAAATTCAGGAAAATAGCTCATTTTCAGGTTAATGATTCAGGATTGGTCTTATGGATTAATGATTATAATTTATTATATAGTTCTGAAATTAAAAGAGATTTTGTTTCTTAGTTAAGACACACAGCCTGAAATAAGTCATTCTATTTATAAAATTGTAAGAGGAAGGAGTTAGGAAATTGTGCCTGCTTGGTGCTTTGTGTTAGATTTTTCTAGCTAAGTCATTTCTGAAATAATCTAAATGTGTAGAAGGCTAGTTACTCTTCTGCAAGTCTGATATTATTGTTTCATAGACCTGGTAGCAAAGCAGAAGCAGGCTGTTGAGTTGAAGTGAAGCTGAAACCAAAGGCTTCCTGCATCACACCTGTTAACCACTGTAATGAAAGGCCAATTTAAACACTGCTGGTTGTCAAAAACTGCTTGTGTTACCACAAATTCACTTATGACTCTCTTGGGAACATCGCTGCTGTGAAATCTATAGAATTAGAAACTGCCCGCAAATTCTACTCAGCAGAGAATGCCAACATTTCACTCAAATTCCACTTGTTTGTCAAATGAGCAGCGGCAGGGAAATTGATGAGGGTACTAATTATTCTTGAAAGAGCCAGAGAGGAGTGGAGAACATTCCAAGACTTCACAATGAAGCAAGGAGCAAAGGAATGAATTTCCCTCAAACTTTAAAAGGCTTCAGATCCACAGACAGCAGGGCTGTGAATTAGAAACAGGTCTCCTCCTCTATTGCCATCCTAACATTTCCCTTGTGGATTAAGGCAGTTGGAGTATAAATTTTTGAAAACTGTGAAATTTTCCCTTCTTTCCAACACTGAATATCTATGCATAATAGGAGGATACAGACCATAACTGCTTTGACTCATCTTTTGTCTTCCTGGGTTTTATGAAAATTAATGTTTCTTTCCCCTAAATACCAAAAAGGAGCACCATGATAGTTCAGACGGTACAGGCTTTCAGAGAAAGGTTCAGCTACTCACTATTTAAACTAACTATGCAAATATGAAATTACTCTGGACTTTAAAAAGGCCAAGTAGGATTTGGTTTTTAACCCGCAGATGTGTCAAAGTTACAAATCAAAAATTTCAAGAAGAGCTAGAGCAAGCTCTTTGACTTACTGCACTAAAACACATTGGCAACTATTTTAAGTTCCATGCAAGGGAAAATAAAATATCCAAATTGTCTTCTGCATGCGTCTTTAGATAATAAAGAAGATACTAGAAAGCAAGGACCTGAGAAAGAGAAATACCTTGGGAGAGTGGTACACATTGCCAGAAGACCTTGGGTTCACTCTGCCCACGTGTATTTGCATTTTTAATTAGACATGAGTAAAGATTTAGAAACTTCCAAGCCTAAAGAAATAAAATTGTATTCTTTGGAAATCAAGTGGCATGACTGGTATTTAAGATGGAAAAGATTTAAAAGTATGCCAAAGAAGAATGAGTCGCTTGATATCCCAAAAACATACCAGTGAGATAGCAAAAAATTTTCAATGAAAATTTACCATTTGCTGAGCACTGCTGTTAGGTCCGACGACAACTTGCGCTTGCCTTCAAATTGCTTATGATTCATTAGTGTTCTAAGAAACACATGGCAGTCTTATGCGAACATGTTTAGTTTAAGATACAGCACAGCATAGAAAGAGATATGTGAAAGTATGAAGTTAGGAAAACCAATTCTCCATGCTGAGATGGTGAAGAAAATTTATGATAATCAAACATGCACAGTTACTTGCTTTGCCTAATTGTAGAAACATTCCTACTGGCTGAAGTAGGCTTTTCTGCTTTTGAATTGACCCTAAAGTCTTTCATTATTAATTTAATGGGGAACATAAGCAATCCTGAGAAATCTTCCCATTTCTCACCTTCTATGTCGCCTCTTGACAATCACAGCCCTCTCGCAAAGGGTGGTTGATAGCATCAGAACCAGTTTAGCACAGCGGCCATAATTTCTTTCTTTTATCCACTATAAAGTGTTTAAACTACCCCAGGAACTCAGACAGAGCCAGGTATACCCAGATAAAAGGTAAGGCTTGTTTATTAAAAGAAACTACCACGAGGAGTTATGGTTGGATGACCCCATTGGAAGTGAGGAAATGTGATGGAAACACACTCAGCTAGGACAGAAAAGACATGTTCTTCCCAGAGGCTTGCTAAAGCTTGTTCTAGCCAATACATTTGATCTCAAAGATCTCCCACAACTAGGACTGTGGCTCAATAAAATGGAGTAATACTGTCCTTGGTTTCTGAAAGTAAATACAAACTACAGGTACCATCTGGACATGCAGGTGCAACTGAGAGTCTTGTTCATCCTGTGCCTGTTAAGCCAGGACAGAACATCCTATCCAAGGATGCCCTGACTGCAGCTTCAGAGAGGCGGCCAAAGGCAGGAAACCGTTTCCCAGGCACATGTGTTATTCAAGGGACTTGTAAATGTTCTGGGGTTATTCAATTTTACAACCACCAGGTCTGGATTACAGGAAACTATTCTAAACTAGGGCAGAAAATCTATAACAGAAGCAATCCAGATAGCTTCCAGGATAAGGATAGTGACTCAAATCTTTAAAGAGGTTTTGTCTTTTGGTTTGGTTTTGTTTGTTTACTAGAGAGTGGCTAGATCAGCCAAGCCTAAGTCCATGGAGCAGCAGGGTGAGACCACTATCTCAGGCAGATTATTGATTATTGACAGTTAAAAGATCTTACATAATCTTCATTCTGTTGAGAAGCGTACTTGAGAGCTAATTACATGTGTTGGGCTCCTTTTTTCCCAGCTGTGTCTAAGGCAGGAAATGATAGGTTGCTCTCTGGCTAAAATAATTGTTAAGCAACTAATTGGGTCAGAAAATTTCTGCCCAGTTTTGTGGGCCCAGAGGACCTTAGATATAAGAAAGACTCAAAATGAGAGTGAAGAGGGAGTGGGAGGGCGCTGTCCTTAGAAGCCTTCCTTTGTGACTTACAGGTTATACATTATCTCTCTTCTGCCATTTAGCTCCTCCCCTCTTGTGTTTTCTTTCCCCTTCTTTGAACTTTGGGCAGTAGTCAAGTCTTCAGGCCACGCTGCCTCTTAGAGGTCCCCAGAGGTACTGGGGAAGCTGTAGGTTGAGACTGCCTACAAGTCACCTCACACATTTGCCACGCCAGCCCACTCTTCTCAAAGCTGCCATGTTCTCAAGTCTTCTATATACAAGGACAATCCCCTTTGTTGGAGGAAGATTTTTCTTACCAGAATTTTGGAAATTCAAAAAGCATTTCTTCATACAAACCACTTCAGAAGGACCCAAGTCATTCACAGCCTGTATATGATTACAAATGAAGTCTCCTCTCAGTAGACAGTAGCAGCTCCAATCCTGCACCAGCAAAGCAATATTAGCACACGCTGTAAGCTTCCTCTTTTCTGAAGATGGCTTAGCACCTTCGCTGTAATGATATGCTCAAAAAATTCTAATAAGCCAAGGAATGAGAGCCCCTCAAACCATGGGCTTGCTAAGTGTAGCTCTATTGGATTCCTCAAAAGGCTTGTACAGTTTCTCTCCCACATGAGATTAGAATAGACTGACGTATATAATTCTGAGTAATTTGCCAACCCTTCCCCCCTTTTATCATAATGGGGTTATGTTAATCATCATCTTTATCTTCAGGGATCTCATTTTGAGCTCAACAAAGTTGTGAAAATATCAACTGACAGTTCTCCAATTTCTACTCTAACTTCCTTTATCAGTCTTGGATATATAATGTTTGGCTTGATGCCCTGTCCATTATAACATCTAACACTTGCAGTGTCCCAGCCAAAGCTGTTCACTCAGTCTTACTCTCTGTTTGATATCCAGAGCAACTTAATCCCCACTTTAGGCAAGTCTTACTCCTCTCTGTCCATCACTGATTTTTGGATGGGGAAAGAATGATCATTCTGCAATTTTTCAGTTTCATTGCCCTCATTTCAAAATTATGCTTCTTTCCCCCCCTTTCTGAAATCAGTGTTTTCTATCACTATTTATTTATTGTAATAAAAGAAACCTGATAAACTAAAAGTTTGATGGAAAAAATGCATCCTTCAGCATACCAAACCACCAGGTATCTTGAGGTATAAACATATTTATTGTCTTTGGAGCTGTAGGTTTGAGGAAACACAAGTTAAAACAATAATTTTATGTAATTTGGGCTTATCAACTTGACAAAATAAAAAAAGCATAAATTTTTGATGAAAATATAATTGGTGTACCCTTTCTAAGAAAAAGCAGAAAATATGTATGAAACATTTTTAAATGCACATATGTTTTAAGCGCCTTTAAAATTTTTATCCTGAGATTATTATTAAAATCATGGGCAGATGATTGATGAACAAAATGCATTGCTGAACCATTACTCATTTTTATTTTATTTTATTATTAAAAAAAATGTATTGGAGTATAGTTGATTTACAATGTTGTGTTAGTTTCTGCTGTACAGTAAAGTGAATCAGTTTTATATATACACATATATCAACTCTTTTTTAGATTCTTTTCCCATATAGGTCATTACAGAGTATTGAGTAAAGTTCCCTGTGCTATACACTAGGTCCTTATTACTTATCTATTTTATATATAGTAGTGTATATGTCAATCCCAGTCTCCCAATTTATCCCTCCCCCCCTTTCCCCCTGGTAACCATAAGTTTGTTTTCTACATCTGTGGGTCTATTTCTGTTTTGTAAATAGGTTCATTTGTACCAACTTTTTTAGATTCCACATATAAGCGATATATGATATTGCTTATGTCTGGCTTACTTCACTCAGTATGGCAATCTCTAGGTCCATCCATGTTGCTTCAAATGGCATTATTTTGTTCTTGTTTATGGCTGAGTAATATTCCATTGTATATACGTACCACGTCTTCTTTATCCACTCCTCTGTTGATGGGCATTTAGGTTGCTTCCATGTCCTGGCTATTGTAATAATGCTGCAATGAACATTGGGATGCATGTATCTTTTTGAATTATGTTTTTTTTCTGTATATATGCCCAGGAGTGGAATTGCTAGATCATATGGTAGCTTTATTTTTAGTTTTTTAAGGAACCTCCATACTGTTCTCCATAGTGGCTGTACCAATTTACATTCCTACCAACAGTGTAAGAGTGAATCATTACTTGTAATCAAATGTCTTACAACAGGAGATTGATTAAGTAAACTGGTTATATTTATGGAAGAAAATATGTGAGCACTAAAAATTAGGTTTTAATGTAAAATTCTTATACTTTTAAGTAAAAATTGAGCAGACTATAAAATTTTACATATGGAATGAAGACCTATCTATCTAATCATACATATATTTATACTGAAATGAAAAAATTTGTATCTCTAAAGGGAAAGTTGTTTTGTTTTTCAAGTGTCAAGTTTTTGAGTTTTGCATACTTCTCTTTTACAATAGGTCAGATTATAGCATAATTCACCTACTTTAAAATATACAGAACAATTGTATAAGCATTTTTAAACATAGATTACAAGTATAAAGAGTCAATCATTTGCAGCTGCAACTTTTAAAAACAAGCCCATCACCTCAGACTTCAAAACAAGGCTAAATGAAGTATGTCATATAATATATTATCATAATATGCTTTTTTGAAAGCAGATTACTGACGTTGGTCTAAAAATAGAAAACTAAAATAAATTGTTCAAAGATGATATTTTCTATTATTGAGTTATTGGGTATAAAATATTTTTTTTCTTTTCAAAATACTGTGGCTATAAAGTTTTGCAGAGTGTATATGTGGTAGTTGTCTTTCTACAGCTAATTCACATTATCAGCCAGGTCTCTAGGTGTTAACATGTCTTAAAGGCAGACAGACAGAAGTTGCTCTGGGCTAACACTGCTGCTCTATTTAAAGCATATACTAGAAGGCAAGTTGCCAGCCCCCTTCCAACAAAATAAGCATAGTAATAAATAAACAGTGGACCTTCAATGAAAATCTCTTAATTTCAACAGTTATTCAGTGAGCCTCTGTTACATACCTAACTCTATCTTAATCTTTATATAGATAAGAAGAGATATAAGAATTGTTGCATTCTAAACTCAAGGATTAAAATTTTAACAAAGAATATTAAGGAGTGGCACAAATGAGAACATTAGTAATAATACAAACATATTTGAGCAGGGAGATGGCATAAAAATCACAGACATGAAAAAAATCAGAGAAATAGTCAAAAATGGTATCAGCAAAAGGGTATTAGAAAAGCTGATTATTGTTGGTGGGATTTGAGTAGACTGCAGGAATCAAACTCAAACATCCACAGGGAAGGTAAGTGTACAAGACAAGGCATTGTAAAGATGTAATGGGCAGGGATGGAGACAATGGGAAAATGGAGCAGGGACAGTCACTGCTCTGCCCCAGCAGGTTGTTGTCAAAAGGTCAGTGAAGATCTGGTGTTGTCAGATCTTGGGTTTTTCAATCTTAGTTGCCTGCCTGTAAACAAAAGGAAGTCATGGCCAAGAGAGTGCTGCCACTTCATTCCCTTTACCCGGTCCTAGCCCACAAATGGGTCAAGTTCCAATCAGAAAAGCAGAGCTCTGGGAGATACAGATATAATTTATTATAGGGATTTGACCTTATGCAATCGTCAGAGCTGGTTACATAGTCTATTTTAAGCTGTTGTTTATTACTTGTGTCTCATACTGGAAGCCGAAGCCTAGAAAACAAGTGGTTGAGAAGGGAGAATGGACATGAGGGGGAAACAAGGAAAAACTAGAACCTGTAACATTGAACTGGAGCCCATGAACAAGAACTGGCCCCTGCAGTGGTCTCTCCCTGTTCCCAAGCTTCACCCTCTCATGATGGAGGAGCCCTGCAGGAGAAACTGTGCTCTGAGCTGCTGCCCCCCTGCCAGCGGCGCCAGCCCTTTAGCAGTAACGTGTGAGCTGCAGCAGCATCTTGGGCTCTCCTCTGACCTCCAAGCATAAAAAGTGAGATGCTGCTGCCTGATTCTCTTCAGCTTCTCTACTCTTGGGACAAATGTGTGTTAGCTTATTGACAAAAGGTGCCAGTGTCTCCTGTGGGACATTCCCATCATCAAAGTTGGAGGCTTGGGAGAGTGGAGAGAACTTGGACAAGATATTAAGCAATTTCAGTTCTGGATCTTGATCTTTGCAGATTAAATGACCGTAGACTAGTCACTTAACTTCTTTGGTGCTCAGTTTTCTCACCAGTAAGATGAGAGAATTAGGGTCAACTCTAAACTGCCAGTCTAAGAAAACCAATGATTATGAAAAGGAAAATAATACGCAAAAATTGTACCAGGGAAGACTTCTCACGGCTTTGTTATGTGATATGTATAGGTGCTAAACAGAGGATCTGAAATTAAGAGCACAGGCAGGCCAATTTAGAGGCAATGGCATGAAATAGGAGAGACAGAAAGACAGGGATGTGGTAGAAAGAATAGGATGAAAATGTGGGAGACTGGGACTCTTGTCCTGGCTTCCCCTCAGACTCCTTAACCTAAACACAGTCACTTAGCTTATGAGGGTCTCAGTTTTCTCCTCTGTAACATGAAAGCAGGCGGCAGTGGTGCTCATCATGGCTCACAGTGGAATCCCCTCAGGAGCTTTAAAAAAATATTGATGTGCAGGTCCCATCCCCAGAGATCCCGATTTAATTTTTCTGTGACATGACCTGGACATCAGGATTTTTTAAAGCTCCCCAGATTCCAATACGCAGCTAAGCTTGAGAACTCCTTGTTAGAATTTGCTTTAGTAATGGCAGTGTGATTTAAGGGCTGGGGGAAGTGTCTCCCTCCTAACACACACATATGTGTCCATCACAAACCTGTCAGACTGCACGATAGTTCATCCTTAGAGGTTCATCCCACTGGGTATTGAAGCCTCTTCATTACTTATTAAAATTCATACCCTCCTGCTAAATGTGACACCGTGAACTTAACAATAAGTATATCTTACCTAGAATCATAAAAACTAATTTGGAAAGAATCTCAGAGGTTACAAGTTCAAACTGGCAAGTATTTTTACTGTGATTTTTATAGATAAGGAAGCTGAAACTCAGGGATGTCTTTCTCCAGCATTATTCTTTTCCATAGCATTTATTTTGGTGTGGATGTGGGGAGAGGTTTTAATTAATGTCCTTTTTCTTACATAATATTTTTTAAAATAAGAGGTTTTGGACTGTGATTGTGTGACCATGTATCATTTAAAGACCTTGTGCTTTTATGTCAATCTACCTTAGAGTTTAAAATAAATTCTTTTTGGGTGAGAATCCTCATAAATGATGTTTTAGCCTTTAATATGCCTCATTTATCTAAATCAGCATTTTCTGCTCTGTTTCATCATCGCCCTCTGATTGCTTCCTATGATTTACCTTTCACTCTTCATACCTCTAATCTTAATCCACAATAACTCTACTCTGTTGGCCAAAGAGAATATATCATTGCCAAATTCAAAAGCAAAAAGAGCTCTCCCTTCCATTAAAAGACATAAACAGCTGTCATATAATGTATACGTCTATTCTCAAAGACATGTTGGACATTTTGCATATCTGGGAATTGTTTGAGGTTCCACTGGGGTGAATGAATTAAACCCTATAAATTCGCAACACATTAAATCAATCAGTCCCTAAAGATAAAGTTCTGGTCTAAGCTTTGCCTACTCTAATTGGAGCACACCCTTTCTCTCCCCTCTAATCAGCGTAGTCCTGTCTGAATCAACCTATCTGAATCAAACCGAGGTATTTTAGGACCAGATGTTGGTGAAATGATTTTGCAAAGGTATGATCTCATCAGGGATTCCATGTTCTAAGAGGCTCACACGAGCAGGAGATTATGACCAATGTATTTGTTACTCTTTGCGACCCAAATTCTAATTGGAATCATACAAATCTTGTCAAAATTCTGTTGCTGGTTTACTTCTCCATTGGGGAAAAAACAATCATTTTTCTTTACAAAACAAACCCTGCAAACCTTTAGATAATTAAAAAACTCCTCATAAGCCTGGTGTTTTCCTTCTTTTAATATCTAATCTGAGTATAGAGTTTTAGTATATTATATATTGTTTAAGATATTATTTACATGAGGGACATTGCTGTAATATATTGAGCTGAGAAAATACTTGGTATGATACATTTTGCAACCAGAGAGAGAAGGAATCTTTTAAGATTTTTCATAAATGTGATCAAAATTTCTTCATTGACTGGCCTCATGCAATCATTTTTAAAGAACTGAGAGAATATAATCTTTAATGATACCTATCCAGAAAGAACTAAGAAATGCATTACTTTCACTTGGGAAACTTGCTTATGTGATCTGAGGTGCTTTTTTTTAAAGGTTTTATACTGAAGAAGTCCCAGGAATTTTCTTTGGAACTTGGGAATTTATTCACAAATTAATGACTTTGACTACAAATTTCTATTCTCTCCCCTTCATTTTGAATCAAATAATATGCCAAAGATGTTTTAATAAAATTTGTTTTGTGGATCACACAGTTTTAAATTATAATAATCAACATAGAATGATGTGGTAAACATTCCTGAATTTTAGTCTTTAACTCACCATATAGTTGTTACGTGAAAATTGGCAGTTACCATTTTAAAAAGCTCTAGTATTCTCATTTGTAAAACCTATTGTGTGAGAACGAATGATAATGTATGTAAAATACCTTGAAAAGTGCCTAACAAAATAGAAGCTACTTAAGAGAAAAGAACCCTTTTAAAACAAAACATGTTTATTCATGAGAGACTTGTTATTTAACCAATTACCCCTACCATTAAGGATTCCATCAAGTTTTATCTTCTCCAGAAGGATAGTCCCCCAAATTTGGCAACACCTAGATCTCACCACTTCTTCTTCATACTTAAGGTCTCTTCATACTTTGCTATCTGATTATATTTCATTTATCATTATACAAATATTTTTCTCTATTTAATATTCTCATAGAATCATGTTATTTAACATTAAAGGAATGTTATAAAATGGTCTATTTCTATAGAGAAAGCTGTATTGTATGTGCATTTGTGCACATTTTGTTATATATTTTATTTATTCAAATATAACAGCTTTATTGACATATCATTGAAATATTATCTAGTTCACCCATTTAAAGCGTACAATCCAATAATTTTTAGTATATTCAAAGAATTATGAACCCAGCACTGCAATAAATTTTACAACATTTTCATTATCCTAAAAGGAAACCCAATAGGCATTACCTGTCTTACTCCCCATTTTACCCCAACTTTACCACCCCAGGTAATTATTAATCTAATTTCTGTTTCAGTAGTTTTGCCTATTCTAGACGTTTCATATAAATGGGATCATATATCATATGAGACAAAGATACACACATATCACATTTTGTTTAGGGTTCATTAGATGATGGTTATTTGGGCTTTTCTACTTTGGGGTTATTATGAATAAATGCTATGGATATTTGCGTAGAAGTTTCTGTGAGGACATATGTTTTCATTTCTCTTAGGTGTTTTCCTAGGAGTGGAATTTCTGGGTGATATGGTAACTCTATGTTTAACCTTTTGAAGAACTACCAGATGGTTTTCCATTATTTTACATTCCCACTAGCAATGGATGAGTGTTCTAACTTCTCCATATCCTCAACATCATATATTATTTTCTGACTTTTTAACTAAATCTATCCTAGTGGGTATGAAGTGGTATCTCATTGAGATTTTGACTGTATCCTGCATTTTCCTGATGAAGAATGATGTTGAATATCTTTTTATGTGCTTATTGGCTATTTGCATTTTTTCTTTGGAGAAATGTCTGTTGAATTCCTTTGTGAATTTTTGACTGGGTTGTATTTTATCATTTAGTTGAGAGAGTTCTTTATGTATTCTAAATACAAATTACCTCTCAATGCAATATTTTCTTGCATCATGTGGGTTGTCTTTTCATATACTTGTTGGTATTCAAAAAACAAAAGATTTCAATTTTGATGAAGTTCAATTTATTTAATTTTTTCCTTTTGTTGCATATACTTTTGGTGTTATATCTAAGAAGGCTTTGCCTAACCCAAATGCCAAAAATTTACTCATATTTAATTCCTTTAATGATATTTTCACAATTTTTTTAGTTATTTCTCAGTGGTTGCTTTAGGACTTGGTATATATACTTAAACTTATCAGAATCTACTTCAGGTTTTTACTAACTTTATTTAAATTAGATATAGAATTTATTACTCCTATATGACTTTTCCCTCTTCCCCTTTTTGTGCTATTATTCCCATATATCTTACATCTACATATGTTGCAAACCAGCAGCACATTTTTTTTTAATTTATTTATTTGGTTGCGTTGTGCATGCATTGCAGCATGCAGGATCTTTCATTGCAGTGTGTGGGCTTTTCATTGCAGTGCACTGGTTTCTCTCTAGTTGTGGAGCACAGGCTCCAGAGCGCATGGGCTCAGTAGTTGCAGCACATGGGCTCTCTAGTTGTGGTGCATGGGCTCTAGAGCACACGGGCTTACTTGCCCCACACCATGTTGGATCTTAGCTACCTGACCAGGTATTGAACCCATGTCCCCTGCATTGGAAGGTGGATTCTTAACCACTGAACCACCAGGGAAGTCCCCAGTGATACATTTTTATATTTATTATCTAATGTTATTTTCTGTACTCTAAAGAAACTGAGAGAAGAAAGAAGAGCTAGTATATATATTCATATAGTTTATTATAGTAATTTTCTTATTTAATATTTCTTGATCTCTTCCTTTCTTTCTTTGGATTCTAGTTACCATCTGGTGTTAGTTCCTTACTCTAATATAGCTTTGTTCCCACCCAATTTCTTGGTGCTGTTATTGTCAAATATATTACATTTACATATATTGTAGGCCAGTAACATAATTTTATACATTTTGTTTTATGTGATTGCTTTTTAGATTAGTTAAAAGAAGAAAGGAGACAATACATAATTTTTACTGTCTTTTATAATTATCTACATAATTACCTTTACTTATTTATTTATTTATTTACTTATGGCTGCATTGGGTCTTCGTTGCTGTGCGCAGGCTTTCTCTAGTTGTGGCGAGCATGGGCTATTCTTCACTGCGGTGTGTGGGCTTCTCATTGCAGTGGCTTCTCTTGTGGAGCATGGGCTCTAGGTACACGGGCTTCAGTAGTTGCAGCACGTGGGCTCAGTAGTTGTGGCTCACGGGCTCTAGAGTACAGGCTCAGTAGTTGTGGCGCACAGACCCAGCTGCTCCACGGCATGTGGGATCTTCCTGGACCAGGGCTCGAACCCGTGTCCCCTGTGGCAGGAGGATTCTTAACCACTGAGCCACCAGGGAAGTCCCCATAATTACCTTTATTGGAACTCTATTTTTTTTTCCTTCAGGTGGATTACTTACTGTCTGGCATCACTTACTTTTAGCTTGAAGAACTTCCTTTAGTATTTCTTGCAAGGAAGGTCAGATAGCAATAATTTTTCTAAGTT
This sequence comes from Orcinus orca, assembly GCF_937001465.1. Classification (NCBI taxonomy): domain Eukaryota; kingdom Metazoa; phylum Chordata; class Mammalia; order Artiodactyla; family Delphinidae; genus Orcinus; species Orcinus orca. The sequence continues at coordinate 57,582,665 of NC_064575.1, read as the reverse complement.
TTGCTTGTCTTGGAATGTCTTTACTTTGCCCTCACCTTTTAAAGATAGTTTTGCTGAATATAAGATACTTACAGGCTTTTTTTCTTTCAGCAATTTTAACATCATCCTTCTTCTTCGGGCCTCCATTGTTTTTAATGAGAAGTCGTCTGTTAATATTATTGTTTTCTTGTTTATGATGAGTTGTTTTTATTTTAGCTTTCAAGATTTTATCTTTGGCTTTTACTGTTTTCTCTATGATATGTCTGTGTGTGGATCTCTTTCTGTTTATCTTATTAGGAATTCTTTAGATGTGTAGATAAAGTTTTTTTTTTTATCATATTTGGGTAATTTTCTTTGACTATTTTTTCTAACCTTTCTCTTTTTCCTCTTCTTTTGACACTCCTGCTACATGTATGTTGGCAAGTTTAGTGATGTATCACATTTCTCTGAGGCTGTGTTCGTTTTTTCTTCGTCATTGTTTTTCCTCTGTTCTTCAGATTGCATAATCTCTATCCATTTATCATCAAGCTTACTGGTTCTTTCTTCTGCCAGTTCAGATCTACTATGAGCCCCTTATGAATTTTTCAGTTCAGCTGTTACACGTTTCAACTCCAAAACTTCCATTCATTTTTTAAAGAATTTTTATCTCTTTATTGATATGTTCTATTTCATGAGACATTGTCATATTTTTTCTTTACTTCTTTAATCATGGTTTACTCTAGTTCTTGAACATGTTTATAGTAGCTGTTTTTTTTTTTTGTTTTTTTTTTTTTTTTTGCGGTACGCGGGCCTCTCACTGTTGTGGCTTCTCCCGTTCCGGAGCACAGGCTCTGTACACGCAGGTTCAGTGGCCATGGCTTATGGGCCCAGCCGCTCCGCGGCATGTGGGATCTTCCCGGACCAGGGCACGAACCCGTGTCCCCTGCATCGGCAGGCGGACTCTCAACCACTGCGCCACCAGGGAAGCCCTATAGTAGCTGTTTTGAAATTTGTTTCTGGTAAGTTTGGCATGCAGGCCTTCTTACATTACCTTCTATTTTTTTGTTTTTTTCCCTGTGTGCGAGAAATGCTTTTCTGTTTCTTTGCATGTTTCATAGTTTTTGTTGAAAACTGGCCATTTTAGAGCATATATTTTAATGGTTCTGGATATGACAACCACCGCATGTCTACCTCTTCCCCTGGGCTTATTATTGTTGTTTGCTTATTTGTTTAGTGGTCTGGCCGGACTCTTTTATGGAGTCTATATCCCTCGCAGTATGAAGTCTCTGATGTTGTTCCTCAGAGGGCATGGCCTTGGGCATGTGCACAGTCCCCCGCTATGACAGTAGATGTAGCCAGGTCTCTCTTTGACTGCTTTTTTCCCATGATCTGTGTTAAACTAGCTGCCTTTTTTTGGTATCACACGCTGTTGTTAGCTTCCAATCATTGCTGTTTTCTGTATTGTTTTCAATAATTCTCTGGATCAGAAACTACTCCACAGCATGATCCATTTAAATTCAGATGTCTTTGAAGAGGTACTTTTTGAAGCCAGGCTTTGAGGTTTGTTCTGGACACCAAGCGTATTCTTAGTTATCTCTTTTTCTGGTTCTCCCTGGTAACTAGCTGGCCTAGGATTTAGTTTGTTGCTCTTATGGAGCTACCAGCCCCCTCTTTATTTCTTATCACTAAAATCTTCATGGTTTTAAAGAGTGCCATTGGACTTAAAACTTCCCCGTGGTCTGTTCTGAACAAAGTTAATTCCATGGGAAAAACATTGGGACTCTTTGTTATTATGTCCTACCTCCCACCCTTGGTCAAAATCTTTGAGATCTGCCTCCAGAACTGGAGTTACAGTTCTGCTTTATGAGCAGATCATTCAGCAGTGGCAGTAGCATCTAGTCTTCTCAACTAGTCAACTCTCTCAGAGTAGAAACTCTGCCAGAAAAGTGAGCTGGGGTGAGGTGGATTAGGGCCCCAGTTCCTGGGTTGCCACACCTAGAGTAGAGCCTCCACCCTATAAGAAGGAACTGGGTGGAGGAAGCCCCCCTGCCCCCAACTTCTTAGCCTTGCTCACCTAAAACATGACCTCTGCAACAGAAAGCTGAGGGGGATGAGAAGCACTAGTATCGTGCACAACTTGGGGAGATACCATAGCCTTCACTGAGAGCTGGGGGGTAGAAAGGGGGGAGCAGGAATCTTGTGTTCTTGGTTATATTGACCCAGAGTAGAGCTTCCATCATGCTGAGCTGGGGGCAGAGGGGGCAGAGAGTAGGTCATGCTCAAGCACCACAGTTTGCCACTGTTCTTACTGAGACTTAAGAGATGTTCTTGAATAAATGTTTGTGTTTTTTAAAAAAATTATTATTAGCTGTATGTCCCTAGGAAAACTTGCAGAGATTTTAAATGGTTGTTCTTTATAATTTTCATTAGTTATGGTTGTTTTGCTGGGGAGCAGGTCTACAGAGCTTCTCACACCATCAGTCTGGAGGTGGATCACCTATTCAACACATTTTCAACTATACAAGGGGAAGGCATGTTCTTCATCCTACCACAAGCAACTATTGCTAACATTTTGCTCTGTTTTCCTCCAGGACATTTTTTTTTTTTTTTTTTTTTTTTGGTGGTACGCGGGCCTCTCACTGTTGTGGCCTCTCCTGTTGCAGAGCACAGGCTCCGGACACGCAGGCTCAGCGGCCATGGCTCACGGGCCCAGCCGCTCCGTGGCATGTGGGATCTTCCCGGACCGGGGCATGAACCCGTGTTCCCTGCATCGGCAGGCGGACTCTCAACCACTGTTGAGAAGGGCCACCAGGGAAGCCCCAGGACATTTTTATAGACTTAATTTCATTCATTTGTCATTCTTTCTATCCATCCTTCCTTCCTTCCTTCCTGTTTTCTTCCTTCTTTCCTTTCTATTTAAATATTGAAAATTCCTGCTCCCCCTATCCCCACCCCGCAGTTCTCAGTTGAAGGCTGTGGTATTCTCCCCAAGTTGGGCAGGACACTAGCTCTTCTCATCACTTTCAGCTTTCTTGTTGCAGAGGCTGTATTCTAGGTGAGTGAAGCTAAGAAGTTGGCAGGGGGGCTTCCTCCACCCAGTCTCCTCTCATGGGGTGGAGGCTCTCCTCCAGGTGTGTCAGCCTAGGAATTGGGGCCCTAATCCACATTAGCATAGCTCACTTTTTTGGCAGTTTCTACTCCGAGAGAGTTGACTACTCTGTGCAGTTTTATATATTTAATATTCTAAGATAATAATTTTATACATTATTTAATATTTTAATATTCTAGATATATATTAGTAATATTATATTTCTGTCATTTATTGAGCATACATTGCTAAGCATTTTATGTATACCATCTCAACATTCATACTTATATGAGATGGAGGTTCTTACCGCCATCTTATCATGTTTTACAGATAATGAAACTAAAATTCACTCAGAGAGAATAGCCATCAAAGCCATAGAACTAGTTAGGGATGGAGCCAGGGCAATCACAGTTCTGTCAGGTTCTAATTAACATGGTTGTGCATAATTTTTTCTGCCTTTATTATTATTTCTTTTTAAAGGTAGATTGCTAGAAGTAAAACTACTAGGCCAAAGGAAATGAATATTTAAATTTTCTTGATAAGAATTGATGAATTGATTCCTAGAAAATTATTTTTTATTAATTATTTTTCTGTGCTGAAGTTAATGGGGACTAGAATATTCCCTTCAGTTTTTCACTAAAAATAGCATTACATTATCATTTTCTTTTATATTCTGTTATTACTGATATTGAAAATGTTTCAGTTCTCTTAGTATAAATTATTTATTTATACATTGAGATTCTTGGGGCTTTTCTTAGTATTTTTATGAGCCCTTTATATAAAATAATATAGATAATAGCTATCAATATTTGCTGCAAGTGCTTTTGCTTAACTTTGTTTTCACTGTTTTATTTTGGCTAAATACATTTTTTATTATCTAAACAATTTATATGTAGTCATATTTCTGGGAAACTCCCTCTCAAGGAGCTATGCTCAAGATTCCAATTCCAGCAGACTGGGCAATAGATCAACTCTCTCTGCATTTTTTTAAACCCAGACACTTTGGGAGTTGTGATATTTTATATTATAGACTTCAGTTTTCCTTCATCTGGGAGGCACATCTTTCAACTTAGTTGTTGCATTAGCTGGGAGATGCTATCCAGGTAATGTAAGCAGAAACACATTTCTCAATTCTAATTCTCTCCCTCATTTACCTGTTTGAATGAGAACACCTCAGTTCATCTTGAGTAAGTTTATGGTAACTAATCTCCTGAATATTCCTTGGTAAGAGGGTAGCTCCATAGGCCTTCTAAAACATGTACTTCACTATCAATTAAGAATCTGAGGGTCTTCCCTGGTGGCGCAGCGGTTGAGAGTCCGCCTGCTGATGCAGGGGACACAGGTTCGTGCCCCGGTCTGGGAAGATCCCACATGCCGCGGAGCGGCTGGGCCCGTGAGCCATGGCCGCTGAGCCTGCGAGTCCGGAGCCTGTGCTCCACAATGGGAGAGGCCACAACAGTGAGAGGGCTGCGTACCGCAAAAAAAAAAAAAAGAAAGAAAAAAAAGAATCTTAGTTGTTAAGTCTTTCTCAAACAGCATTCCGCAAGTCAGATGCCTCTTGTACATGTCTCCATCTCTTTCCTTCAAGGGGGCAGCCAGATTTAGTTAGTCCCTAGTGGTCATCTGTTTATACAGCTGAACCTAGGTGTTCTAATGACTGTATGCTCTTGGTAAGCTGTGTAGACAGATAACCATTAATGATTACCACTGCCCCCTCCACCCCAAATTCCAACTAACAAGTACATATTCTGCAACTTACCTGCTTTTTATCATTAATTTGAGGTAAGACTAGTGACAAACATGATTTTATTCTTTCCTTAAACTATCTGGCTGGTTGTGGTACTGATAGAAAATATTGATCAAAATAACTAACAGTCCAGTTCATTTGGGAGAAGAATCAACTTCTATGAGAGAATAGTTTTACTTTTGTGGTATGAAATACTATATAATCATATTAATTTAGTCCAGAAATATGTTGAAATTACGTGTTTTACCACCATTTTCCCTAAATACACATCATGGGCTATAATAACTTGCAGTTTTCCTCTGCCATGAAAGCAAAACTTTCTAACTGAAAACTTTAGAATCATATAACCTATATTTTATTGGCAGGGGCAAGGGGTGTCTTAAATAAGAAAATTCCCAACTGGCATTTTCTCAAGAATGCAAAGAAGGCTCCCTTTTAAGATGTGAAATTATCCTGAACTTCTCTGAAATAGCACAGTCAACTGTGCTGTGAATGTATTTGACCTTATCAGTTTACTGAAATTTAAAGCCATATCTGTATATCTGTATAGATATACATATCTATATATACAGATATATGTCAAGTTTTATTGGGGAAATGATAGTCCAAATCTTCAGATATTTAAAACCTCTTCATATGAAAACAGGAGTAATTGTTATTACTAATTGAAAATGCTCTACCTGTTATTATCAGTTCCTCTATGGGTCTTCCCTTCATAAGCAAAAAGATTGAAGACTAAAAGATAAAAACCATAATAACTAATGTTAAAGTCCCTAGAGGATCAACCTTCAAGATGGCAGAGGAGTGAGACGTGGAGATCACCTTCCTCCCCACAAATACATCAAACATACATCTACATGTGGAACAACTCCTACAGAACACCTATTGAATGCTGGCAGAAGACCTCAGAAGACCTCAGACTTCCCAAAAGGCAAGAAACCCCACCACGTACCTGGTTGTGTGGCTGACAGGGTCTTGGTGCTCCAGCCGGTTGTCAAGCCTGAGCCTCTGAAGTGGGAGAGCTGAGTTCAGGACACTGGACCAACAGAGACCTCCCGGCCCAATGTAATATCAATCAGCGAGAGCTCCCCCAGAGATCTCCGCCTCAACGCTAAGACCCAGCTCCATTCAACGACCAGCAAGCTCCAGTGCTGGACACCCCATGCCAAACAACTAGCAAGACAGGAACACAACCGCAGCCATTAGCAGAGAGGCTGCCTAAAGTCATAATAAGTTCACAGACACCCTAAAACACGCCACCGGATGTGGTGCTGCATGCCAAAAAGAAAACATTCCAGCCTCATCCAGCAGAACACAGGCACCAGTCCCCTCCACCACAAAGCTTACACAACCCACTGAACCAACCTTATGCACTGGGGGCAGACACCAAAAACAACAGGAACTACAAACCTGCAGCCTGCGAAAAGGAGACCCCAAACACAGTAAGATAAGCAAAATGAGAAAACAGAGAAATATGCAGCAGATGAAGGAGCAAAGTAAAAACCCACCAGACCAAACAAATGAAGAGGCAGTCTGCTGAAAAATAATTCAGAGTAATGATAGTAAAGATGATCCAAAATCTTGGACATAGAATGGAGAAAATACAAGAAAGTTTTAACAAGGACCTAGAACTAAAGAGCAAACAAACAATGATGAACAACACAATAAATGAAATTAAAAGTTCTCGAGGAGGAATCAATGGCCGAAGAACAGATAAGTGACCTGGAAGACAAAATAGTGGAAATAACTACTACAGAGCAGAATAAAGAAAAAAGAATGAGAAGAATTGAGGAGTCTCAGAGACCTCTAGAACAATATGAAATACACCAACATTCAAATTATAGGGGCCCCAGAAGAAGAAGATAAAGAAAAAGGACTCAGAGAATATTTGAAGAGATAATAGTTGAAAACTTCCCTAATATGGGAAAAGAAATAGTCAATTAAGTCCAGGAAGTACAGAGAGTCCCATACAGGATAAAACCAAGGAGAAACACACCAAGACACATATGAATCAAACTGTCAAAAATTAAATACAAAGAAAAAATATTAAAAGCAACAAAGGAAAAACAACAAATAAAATACAATGGAATCCCCATAAGGTTAACAGCTGACCTTTCAGCAGAAACTCTGCAAGCCAGAATGGAGTGGCAGGACATATTTATGATGAAAGGGAAAAACCTACAACCAAAATTACTCTACCCAGCAAAGATCTCATTCAGATGCAGCAGAGAAATTAAAACCTATTCAGACAAGCAAAAGCTAAGAGAATTCAGCACCACCAAACCAGCTTTACAACAAATGCTAAAGGAACTTCTCTAGGCAAGAAACACAAGAGAAGGAAAAGACCTACAAAAACAAACCAAAAATAATTAAGAAAATGGTAATAGGAACATACATATCAATAATTACCTTAAATGTAAATGGATTGAATGCTCCAACTAAAAGACACAGACTGGCTGAATGGATACAAAAACAAGACCCATATATATGCTGTCTACAACAGACCCACTTCAGACCTAGGGACTCATACAGACTGAAAGTGAGGGGATGGAAAAAGATATTCCATGCAAATGGAAATCAAAAGAAAGCTGGAGTAGCAATTCTCATATCAGACAAAATAGACTTTAAAATAAAGACTATTACAAGAGACAAAGAAGGACACTACATAATGATCAAAGGGATCAATCCAAGAAGAAGATAGAACAATTGTAAATATTTATGCACCCAACAAAGGAGCACCTCAATACATAGGGCAAATGCCAATAGCCGTAAAAGGGGAAATCAACAGTAACGCAATCATAGTAGGGGAATTTAACACCGCACTTTCACCAATGGACAGATCATCCTAAACAAAAATAAATAAGGAAACACAAGCTTTAAATGATACATTAAACAAGACGGACTTAATTGATATTTATAGGACATTCCATCCAAAAACAACAGAATACACTTTCTTCTCAAGTGCTCATGGAATATTCTCCAGGATAGAGCATATCTTGGGTCACAAATCAAGCCATGGTAAATTTAAGAAAATTGAAATCATATCAAGTATCTTTTCTGACCATAATGCTATGAGACTAGATATCAATTACAGGGAAAAAAATGTAAAATATACAAACACATAGAGGCTAAACAATACACTACTAAATAACTAAGAGATCACAAGGAAATCAAAAAATACCTAGAAACAAATGACAATGAAAACACAATGACCCAAAACCTATGGGATGCAGCAAAAGCAGTTCTAAGAGGGAAGTTTATAGCAATACAATCCTACGTCAAGAAGCAAGAAAAATCTCAAATAAACAACCTAACCTTACACCTCAAGCAATTAGAGAAAGAAGAACAAAAAAACCCCAAAGTTAGCAGAAGGAAAGAAATCATAAAGATCAGATCAGAAATAAATGAAAAAGAAATGAAGGAAACGATAGCAAAGATCAATAAAACTAAAAGCTTGTTCTTTGAGAAAATAAACAAAATTGATAAACCATTAGCCAGACTCATCAAGAAAAAAAGGGAGAAGACTCAAATCAATAGAATTAGAAATGAAAAAGGAGAAGTAACAACTGACACTTCAGAAATACAAAAGATCATGAGAGATTACTACAAGCAACTCTATGCCAATAAAATGGACAACCTGGAAGAAATGGAAAAATTCTTAGAAATGCACAACTTGCCAAGACTGAATCAGGAAGAAATAGAAAATATGAACAGACCAATCACAAGCACTGAAATTGAAACTGTGATTCAAAATCTTCCAACAAACAAAAGCCCAGGACCAGATGGCTTCACAGGCGAATTCTATCAAACATTTAGAGAAGAGCTAACACCTATCCTTCTCAAACTCTTCCAAAATATAGCAGGGGGAGGAACACTCCCAAACTCATTCTACGAGGCCACCATCACCTTGATACCAAAACCAGACAAGGATGTCACAAAGAAAGAAAACTACAGGCCAATATCACTGATGAACATAGATGCAAAAATCCTCAACAAACTACTAGCAAACAGAATCCAACAGCACATTAAAAGGATCATACACCATGATCAAGTGGGGTTTATTCCAGGAATGTAAGGATTCTTCAATATACGCAAATCAATCAATGATTAACAAATTGAAGGAGAAAAACCATATGATCATCTCAATAGATGCAGAGAAAGCTTTCGACAAAATTCAACACCCATTTATGATAAAAGCACTCCAGAAAGTAGGCATACAGGGAACTTTCCTCAACATAATAAAGGCCATATATGACAAACCCACAGCCAACATCGTCCTCAATTGTGAAAAACTGAAAGCATTTCCACTAAGATCAGGAACAAGACAAGTTTGCCCACTCTCACCACTCCTATTCAACATAGTTTTGGAAGTTTTAGCCACAGCAATCAGAGAAGAATAGGAAATAAAAGGAATCCAAATCGGAAAAGAAGAAGTAAAGCTGTCACTGTTTGCAGATGACATGATACTATACTTAGAGAATCCTAAAGATGCTACCAGAAAACTACTAGAGCTAATCAATGAATTTGGTAAAGTAGCAGGATACAAAATTAATGCACAGAAATCTCTGGCATTCCTATACACTAATGATGAAAAATCTGAAAGTGAAATCAAGAAAACACTCCCATTTACCATTGCAACAAAGAGAATAAAATATCTAGGAATTAACCTACCTAAGGAGACAAAAGACCTGTATGCAGAAAATTATAAGACACTGATGAAAGAAATTAAAGATGATACAAATAGATGGAGAGATATACCATGTTCTTGGATTGGAAGAATCAACATTGTGAAAATAACTCTACTACCCAAAGCAATCTACAGATTCAATGCAATCCCTATCAAACTACCACTGGCATTTTTCACAGAACTAGAACAAAAAATTTCACAATTTGTATGGAAACACAAAAGACCCCGAATAGCCAAAGCAATCTTGAGAACAAAAAACGGAGCTGGAGAAATCAGGCTCCCTGACTTCAGACTATACTACAAAGCTACAGTAATCAAAACAGTATGGTACTGGCACGAAAACAGAAAGATAAATCAATGGAACAGGATAGAAAGCCCAGAGATAAACCCACACACATATGGTCACCTTATCTTTGATAAAGGAGGCAGGAATGTACAGTGGAGAAAGGGCAGCCTCTTCAATAAGTGGTGCTGGGAAAACTGGACAGGTACATGTCAAAGCATGAGATTAGATCACTCCCTAACACCATACACAAAAATAAGCTCAAAATGGATTAAAGACCTAAATGTAAGGCCAGAAACTATAAAACTCTTAGAGGAAAACATAGGCAGAACCCTCTATTACGTAAATCACAGCAAGATCCTATTTGACCCACCTCCTAGAGAAATGGAAATAAAAACAAAAATAAGCAAATGGGACCTAATGAAACTTAAAAGCTTTTGCACAGCAGGGAAAACCATAAACAAGACGAAAACACAGCCCTCAGAATGAGAGAAAATATTTGCAAATGAAGCAACAGACAAAGGAATAATTTCCAAAATATACAAGCAGCTTCTGCAGCTCAATATCAAGAAAACAAACAACCCAATCCAAAAATGGGCAGAAAAACTAAATAGACATTTCTCCAAAGAAGATATACAGATTGCCAACAAACACATGAAAGGATGCTCAACATCACTAATCATTAGAGAAATGCAAATCAAAACTACAATTAGGTATCACCTCACACTAGTCAGAATGGCCATCATAAAAAATCTAGAAACAATAAATGCTGGAGAGGGTGTGGAGAAAAGGGTACCCTCTTGCACTGTTGGTGGGAATGTAAATTGATACAGCCACTATGGAGAACAGTATGGAGGTTCCTTTAAAAACTAAAAATAGAACTACCATACGACCCAGCAATCCCACTACTGGGCATATACCCTAAGAAAACCATAATTCAAAAAGAGTCATGGGGCTTCCCTGGTGGCGCAGTGGTTGGGAGTCCACCTGCCAATGCAGGGGTCACGGGTTCGTGCCCCGGTCCGGGAAGATCCCACATGCCGTGGAGTGCCTAGGCCTGTGAGCCATGGCCGCTGAGCCTGCGCGTCCGGAGCCTGTGCTCCGCAACGGGAGAGGCCACAACAGTGAGAGGCCCACATACCGCAAAAAAAAAAAAAAAGAGTCATGTACCACAATGTTCATTGCAGCACAATTTACAATAGACAGGACATGGAAGCAACCTAAGTGTCCATCAACAGATGAATGGATAAAGAAGATGTGACACATATATACAATGAAATATTACTCAGCCATAGAAAGGAACGAAATTGAGTTATTTGTAGTGAGGTGGATGGACCTAGAGTCTGTCATACAGAGTGAAGTAAGTCAGAAAGAAAAAAATACCGTATGCTAACACATATATGTGAAATTAAAAAAAAGGTTCTGAAGAACCTAGGGGCAGGACAGGAATAAAGACGCAGGCGTAGAGAATGGAGTTGAGGACACAGGGAGGGGGAAGGGTAAACTGGGACAAAGTGAGTGAGAGTGGCATGGACATATATACACTACCTAATGTAAAATAGATAGTTAGTGAGAAGCAGCCACATAGCACAGGGAGATCAGCTTGGTGCTTTGTGACTACCTAGAGGGGTGGGATAGGGAGGGTGGGAGGGAGGTGCAAGAGGTAGGAGATATGGGGATATATGTATACATATAGCTGATTCACTTTGTTATACAGCAGAAACTAACGCACCATTGTAAAGCAATTATACTCCAATTAAGATGATAAAAAATAGATGAATAAATAAAGTCCCTAGAAGTATACTGTTACACTTTGAGTAAAGAGAAGGAGGTCACCTACCGATTTTGTTTTAGGTAATTGCTATGGCCGCAGTTACCAGGAAAACAAATTCTTCAAAAGCAAACTCGCAGTAAAGACATTTTTCCTTCAAGTGAATTGCACAGAATAGGTATTTGTCAAAGGCCTCACCCAGTAGCTCCACAACCTGCCGGGCTCTGCCAACACATCCTTGCTAGAGCCATTCTCAGTGGCTCAGAGAAAAAAAAAAAAATTCTTCTGAGCAAGAATATGAACCAACAGGTCCAACCTAGTGAAGAATGTTTGGTGATACCACCTTTAAAGGGTTTAATGTTTTTATGAAAGTGGTTTCATAAGCTTTAATATACATTTGTCATACATTTTGCTAGTGATATTTTAAAATAAATAGTCCACCGATTTAGTTTATAAATCCAACTTTTAATAAGACTGAGAAGAAATAAAACCCTTCAAAGGGAAAACATGTCCACCTTTTGTTTTGAATACTCCTAAAAACATCCTATAGAGAATACCTTTAGCAAGCACACTTGGCCCAAACATCTGTGCTCTATTGTGTTTTCCTGAACAAATCAACCCATTCAGGGACTATAAAACAAGAATTCATATAAAAATGCATGTAAGAAAGACACGTTTCTCTTTTTGAAAGCTCATTCATCCATGCTGAAGCTATTAAAAGAAGGTTCAAGTTAACAATAAAGAACAAGGGGTAATTGTGTGAATATCTGTGGTGGGAAGGTCCAGACGAATGGTCATGGGGTTAGAATGACGGAGACCTGGCGACCAGAGAGACCACAAGGATGTCCTCTGGGGGCTTATTTGAGTATAAATAAAGAGAAGGAGATCTACACAGATGTGCCAAAGATTCATGGTAAACAGCTGGCAGACATTCCAGTTAGTGAGGAGAGCGTGGTGGTGGGGCGTGCGGGGGTTAGGAGAGAAGAGGCCAAGCAGAGCACAGGAGTGGCAGTGGCCAGAGACGAGCAGCACACAGAAGCTGAGGAAGAAGAGCAGTCAGAATCTGGAGTACAGCTACAGTGCGCACCAGGGGCGGTGTGTTCAGGAATAAATCTCTGACACTGAAAGGGCCTTGGTTCTAGAGAGAACGGGGTAATGCAGAGACTCACAAAGCAAGGAGTAAAGCACAGGTGACTCTGCTTCTGCAATCGAAGGACCTTAAAAGGATTGTCAGAAATAGAAGGGGGCACGTCTCCCTAGGCAATCCATGTCAGAGCCTGCATGGAGCAAGGGCAAGCCGTCTTCAAATTACACAGTTGTTCTACTCCCTCCACCCTCCACTCTATCATAAGAAGCCACTGTCACCGATAGGAAAATTTCTTATTGCACACGTGTGTTGGGACAAATAAAAAAGGTGGAATGCTGAAAATCACTGAAATAGGGGCTTGGTCATAAAAAAAAAATCAAGCAAGGAGCTCAGTATGGTTCCAGCGTGCAATATTGGAAATACCGTTGCATTTAGGTCAATCTTGAGGCTGAGCTGGGAGCACCAGGCAGCTGGATATAACAGGAAGCTCATGCACCTTGGATTCAAGCTGGCCAGGGTTCAGTTCCCAATCTGCGACAGACCCTGGGCACTTTTTTTTTTTTTTCTCTTTGCTGTACGCGGGCCTCTCCCGTTGTGGAGCATGGGCTCCGGACGCGCAGGCTCAGCGGCCATGGCTCACAGGCCCAGCCGCTCCGCGGCATGTGGGATCCTCCCGGAACGGGGCATGAACCCGTGTCCCCTGCATCGGCAGGTGGACTCTCAACCACTGCGCCACCAGGGCAGCCCCCTGGGCACGTTTTTAAGCTCACTGACTCTTATTTTTTACTACTACTTTAGATTCCCACTACCATGTATTTAGAGAAAAGTATATGTCTAGTGGTCTGACATGGAACTCCAGAAGCTCATTTTCAATACTTTAGCTTTTAAGTGGTTTATAACATCCTTCCCATGGCCCCTGCATAATCTGTCCCTTCTCAGCCAGCTGGAAATGTCCCTCCATTCGAATTCTCTGAGGGCGAGGCTCAGGCAGAGGATGCTACAGAGAGAGCAAAAGAAATTGATGAAGAATAAGCTGGGAGCTGGGTGGGAAAGTAATGATCATAAACCTGGGCTCTCGGCAAGTAGGGGAGCAAAGTGCTAGAGGATCTGGGGCCCATGTGGTGTAAACCCCAAAGTGCAGCTGTTCTGAAATGGTCAGATCACTTCCTTTGTGTTCTTCTCAGGTTCCTGCCACCACTTGCCGTCTGTGACAAGGGTCTCTTTATCCCTCTCCTCCTTGGCTCTCTGAAGAATGAACTCTTGTTTCAGACATTTAAAAATCAGTATATAATTACAAATCAAGATAAGTGCTGAGTAAGGAAAGAGGAGGTTACAATGAGAGAGTATAATGGGGATCTGATTTAAGTTTGAGGGTTTGAGCTGCGAAGTCGGGGAGCAGAATCAGTAGAAGTTAAATGTGTAAAGAGTAGGAGGAAAGGGGTTTCTAGGCTGAGGGAACAGCAAGATTCTATGTTACCATCAGTCGGATAATAACTCTGAGAAGCAGTGTCCGTGTCTGTCTGTTATCCAGGAACCCGACGGGCTTTAGAGCCAATTGACCTGTGAACGACTTGCTGCTTACAAATTAAAAAAAAAATAGAACTGCCACATTTAAATTCTTAAAGAATGAGACTAAATCAGCAATACTATTTAAATAGTAATTGCATGGATATAGTCATTTCCATTGTGATGTAACATGTTTCTATCACTTTTCCCAGGACCCAACATAAGGAAAGGAGAGAGAAAAAGGTAAAATGTTCCAAATTGTCTTCCCCCAAGTTCTCCAACCTGCCATTGGTGTTTAAGGAACGTAGGGCCCTCTTAATTCTTCCAGAACAGTGTCATCAATCCCGTGCAGACTGTCTTACACGTGCTCCATGGATGAGGACTCTCAGCCTCTTCCATCTTCTTCTTCGTTTTCTTCTCCTGGCCAATGAAGCCTGAAGCAGCAGCTCTCCTGTGTGCGCACCTTCATGCCTGCTGGGGTTGCCAAAAGCTGATGGGCGCCAGAGGAAGGCTGTGCCTGCCTGTGATATCTGTCTGGAGGCCATTAATTTCTTATACTGAGGACTCTACTGACTGCTCCTGAGTGCTTTCTGTCTCTATAGAAGCTTCTGGCACTGTTTCTCATCATTGCAAGAAGCTGTTGAAAGTTACTGGTCTCACTGTTTCAAGGAGGTTACACTGACAAATAAACTGGGTTTTCCTCACTCATTTCCATAGAGCTCCTCACACGAGGGTAAACTCACAAGTCCTTTGGCTCTCTGGCAGTAAGACAAGCCCAAATGATCAGCCTTAAGTATTATCAATATGCTCTTCCTTTCACCTTTCTGAATATAAGATTCTTCACCCCCTGTTTCCCCAAAGCATCTGTTAGCCTCAGGGGACATTTGTATATTGTGAAGAAAAAGCAAGTTAATACTTGGCCTCTGAAATCAAAATAGACAGACTATGGTTATGAGACTAGAATTTTCAGGTCCCATTGAGCCGTTGCTGTCCTTTTAGGTTATGAAAATACACTCAGGGGACTCACTGTGCTGTGGAGGGTGTTCTCCATCTGGGTCAAGTGAGTGTGAAGCCATGGCCACACTCTTCAGGCCTAGGAACGTTGTGGGAAGGAGAAGAGAACAGTGAGAGAGGATGACAGATAGGTATCTTCTGATGCCCTCTCTGTGGCAAAGAGGAGAGAACATTCCCGAGAGGTGAGGGAAACACTGAAGGCAGAGAAGGGCTCTGCCCGCTCCACACTGTGGGCTCTAGAAAGAGGTCACCTCTGAAACATCACCACGCTGGGAGGCAGCCACAGCAACTTGGCAATGTGAGGTGGTCAAGCAAGGGAAGACCTCAAAGGTTCACTCTGTGGGGTCACCCGCTGTTTTGAAGCAACTGAGACTCTAGCTGGGGAGCTTATCACACTGGTTAGATCACATGGGTTACTGAGCAGCCTGCAAGGCTCAAGGCCGACTGAGTTAGACCCTGCAAGGTCTATACACAAGCAGCAGCCAATGTCAGGCTCTGTTGCCAGGGAGGCCTGCTCAGCCCTGACCAGGCTGGCAAAGACCAGCTGGTGAATCTGGCCAGCTGCACACTTCAGCTGCAAATGACAAGAGGACCAGCAGACCAGCTGGATGAGGGACATTGTCCTAGAGCCCATGTGACAGACAGCATGGAGCCCGAGGGCCCGGCCCTTTCCATTAACTTAAGGCTATGTGCTTGGCACCCCTTTCTCCATATGCTCAGACACTAACTTAGGGAGAGAAAGAGTGACAAGAGATAGTATTTGAATGACTACTTTATAACACTTAGATGGACTGTTTAGATTAGACTAATATTGATACCATGTGGTTTATTTAGTCTTATTGTTTTTGGAAGATTTTTTTTTGAAAGATGGTAAATAATGTGAGCACTTAATGTCAAAGGTCATGCTTTTTTCATCTTTGCATCTCTTCTAGTACCTGACCATGATTCTGCAAGTAAAGGAAGCTCAAAAAAAAAAAAAAAAAAAAATCCCTTATAAATGAGTAATGACTAAATAGATATTTTTAAATTTTACTGGTTCACAAAATCCTAGAAAGTAGCTTGCAGTATCTTCAAGTGTATCCCTGTTACCACACTTCCCTAACTCAGTGCTCCAGAGAGGTAAATCACCTTGAGTGAGAAAAAACCACATCTATAAGACTGGACTTACTTTAAGAATTTTTCTGCTTCCCAGTCATTTTTGCATTAGAAGGAGGCAGTCACATCTAGTTTGTGAAACCCTGGCTACAAGAGACTTTCAGTCAACACACAAGGGTCCACAGAGGCTGTTCCTTCTAAGAATGATCTCCCAAGGCCCCATTCAGCAATGCATACATATTGCCCAGCTCCCCTGTGCGGAAGCCAGCGTAAGGCCGCAGACACTAAGGAAACTGCCTCTGCATCCAGTCAGCTGATTCGGCAGGCCAGGAGCCAGCGCACAGAGAAGGTCTGCTTCTGTTTGTTTTCCTCATACCTTTCCTCCTCCCCCAGCAGTAAGCCATGGAAAGTTATGGAAAAGCCTGGGAAGGCTCTCTTTTTCCGCAGACCCACTACTTATGAAGAGCCAAAGTTTCTGCTTAAACTGTCTGGGCAATCGTGATTGTGGCCACTGCACATACTGCAAACATGGACTTCTGTAACCCTCACTCTAAACAGAGTCTGAGGAGAGAGGCCTCAGGGTCTTTACTCACTTTGTTTCAGTTTTGGGCTCCTTCTCACAGCAAAATTAAAATAAAGACAACAGCCATTTTATCATGCATTGCCCTTGTCGCCCAGTAGAATCCTAAGGGACATTCTCCTTCTAGTGTCATAGAAAGAGCACCAAAATAACACATTTGTTATCTTAAAAGGACATACTTAGCTTGTGATTCCAGTATGAATAAAGTCACTGGATTTCCTGCATGACCCGGGCCAAGTCCCTTTACTTCTCTGGGTCTGAATTTCTATTCTGAAAAAAAGAGGAGACTTTGTAGTAATGTTTGAAATTCTGTCATATAGGATAGTTTTTAAATTGTTAACAGGATGTAAATCTTGACACTTTGGCCTGAATTACACTTTTTTTTTTTCCAAGAACATTTTAGTTGATTTTCTAAATTCCATTTCTTGAGTTGATTAGCTTGTATTATTCTATAAATAAAAACTTTCCTTCATAAGCTATTTGGATACCTTAAGATAAAATTTATACAGGAAATACAGGATAAATCTTTCTTTCCCATCATAGTACATTGTCTTATCAAAGCCAAGAGAGCCATGATTTATGCCTGGAGTCATTCATTTGTGAGTTCCTCTGTGGAGGTCTGAGTAGCTGCCTCTTCTAGGTAACTGTGTTTTTATGCTAAAGGAAACTGAATGTACTTTGTTGGTGGTATTAGCTGAAATCAGGTATTTCCTGGAAGCTGACTTGGTCCATTTACTAATTTCTGAATTTAAAAAAAAAGTACTAATAGCTTTATTAATCAAAGGCTCTCATACTGAATCATCTTCATTCCTGGCCTTAAAAATATATTTAAATAACCTAGGTAATTTCAATAAGAGAAATGACATATTTGTTAAAGAAGACGTAACAGTATCTTCTTTGTTGATAAGTGAGATATTGAGATGCCAGCTCAAAAATAGTGACTTTGGTGGTAAGAAATGCCATGCAAAAGAGCTTTGCCATACACGTTCAGAAGTATATGTATAAAGTGATCAAACAAAATTGTACCACAATTTGCACTGAGTGCACAAAATGTATGTCAATTTTTTTGAAAACTGTATAAGTAATAGAGGTAGGACATATTTTTAGATATTTTAACAAAAGCATGCTATTTATATTTTGGAAATACTATCTTCTATATATTCTAGACATACTGCTCTATTAGCAATAACCACTTGGTTTTATTAAGTTCTCAAGAATATATATTGGCAACATTCTACACCTACACTCAGGTTAAACAAGTGCAAATATCTTAACAGATCAATAAAGAACATGACCTGGGCTTCCCTGGTGGCGCAGTGGTTGAGAGTCCGCCTGCCGATGCAGGGGACACGGGTTCATGCCCCGGTCTGGCAAGATCCCACGTGCCGCGGAGCGGGTGGGCCCGTGAGCCATGGCCGCTGAGCCTGTGCATCCGGAGCCTGTGCTCCGCAACGGGAGAGGCCACAACAGTGAGAGGCCCGCGTACAGCAAAAAAAAAAACCAAAATAAAAAAGAACATGACCTGTGGAACTATTACTTTTCCAGTTACAGGTGATTATGTTCAGAAAAGAATGCAATAATTCCTTTAATGTTAACTCTACCTAAATGTCCATTTTCCACCTTTGTCCCTTGCCAGAAGCACAAGAATTATTCCAGACCTGAGCTATGCAATAAACGTCTGGGAACAGTTTACTTGCTTGAGCTGTTTCATACTAAGACATAGAACATGTGGTATTCTGCCATCTGGGGTCTTTATATGTAACTTATCCTAGTTCTCCACCAGAGTTAGTCACATGTTCGGAAATACAATAATGCAAATAATGTCATTTCACCTTTGGCTCAACCTATTATTCAAAGAGTCTAAGGAAGTCAACTAAACTGTTCATTTGAAGCAGAATTGAAAAAATGGTATGTTGGAAAATAATGCAGAGAGTGCATTTGTATTTTAAGTTTCTAAAACTATTACCAAAATGTTAGGAGTTTACAGCTCGATGGTAATCCTCTGACAAAAACCAAATAGAAGAGGGGAATTTAGGAGTCAAATGATCACATTTTAACATGTAACCAGGGAGGGTGATGAAAGCATATTAAGAATAAAAAAAAAAGCCAAATACTAACAGATGTGGAATATTGTACAAAGAACTAACCCAATAGGCATTCACATAGAAAGGAATCATGGGAATGGAAAGCTAAAAGGAGTTGGCATTTAGAGGTTGTTTTAGTCTGTTTTCAAGTAGACTGAGCTCAGCCAAACTCGCTGAGAAGTTTGCATTGGTGTGCCCAACTTAGATGCCTGGTAAATAAGTCCTGATGGGAGATAAGTGGTCGGCCCAGTGGGTGGAAGTAGGGACTGGAAATAACAGGGGAGACATTCCAAGTACTGGAATATACATCACTGTGTCCATTATATTACACAGTGGACTCTTGAAAATGAGAAGGCTGGTTCTTCTGGATACTTCTCTGTGGGTAGCAGTCCTGAGAATGGACTTTGTTGAGTTTCTCCCCCGACACTCACCCCAGGTCCCTGCTGAGCATGTCTATACATAATCTAACAAGCACATGATTTCCTTGGACTTATAACCTGGTTTTACTGGTCAGTCACCAGAGCTCTCACAAGTTCATCCTCACAAAGAGCCTACCACTGTTCTTCTAGAGTTTGCTATGACCCACAGGGCTCTCAGGTGACCTGGCCCCAGCCTCACTCACCAAGCTCAATCACGGGCGCTCTGTGTCATCCTCCAGCTACACTGGATTTCTGCCAGTCTCTAAAATATAACAAGCTCTTTCCTGCTCCCTGCCTTTCCCTCTGCCTGCAACGTTTCTTCCCGGGTTCTTTGCACGTTTGAGTTGATCTCATTCTTCAGATCTCAGCTTAAATATAACTCTTCAGAGAAGGTTCTCCTGAACACTAGGTAGAGTGTTTCTACTTTAAGTAGAAAGGAACTGTGTCTGTTAGTATCTATAACAGCAGCCCATTACTCTCCTGATGGTGAATTGGTTTACTTGTTGGCTGTTGGTTTTCCTCACTGAAATGCAAATTGGGCAGGGAAACATTCTGTCTTGTTCATTGCAACATCCCTAATGACTAGTCTAGCTTCTCAAACTCGGCATAATGTTGTTAAATAAGTGAATAAAGAGAAGAATGAAAGGTTTTGTAGTGAAATGGAAAGATAAGAGGAGGTGAGAAACACATGCACACAGTGAAGGAGAGGAGAGAGAGAATACGGAGAAGAGGTGGTGTATTTCCTGTGGGTCATTTAAAACTCCTTCATTTCCCCACAAACCTAACTGACAAGATGAAGGTGTATGTTGTCATATCCTGGAATTCTTTGGGGATATAACTATGGGATTTGACCTTAGAAAGGAAGGGAAAATCAGAGGGGAATATCCAAATTGCCACAAAAACAAAAGTCTTTGAATATTCTATGGGAACTAACTGAGCCTCTAGACTCACTCATAGACTGGTTACCTTAACCATCTACCCTGTTTATAAATTAGGAAATTCCGCTTGAAGATTAAAACTTAAACATCTTAAGCGTATTAACTCAAATGATTAATGAAAATGACAGGCAACAATTGGAACATGGTTTGTTAGAAAAAAAAGAAAAAAGACAGTAAAAAGAATGCTTACTGTAGCCATGTTCTTAAGCCTTTGGGAACAGGATAAAATTAGAGATGTACATGTGAGAAGATGAGTAAAAGTTAGAGCCAGGGCCAAAATGTGGCTGAGGATAACCCTGTGGTGATGTGTACTCAGATCCCCTCAGTTACAGAACACCCACTGCCACCCTGTCGGTTGGTTCAAGAGTTCAGTGACCTTCAGTCGAGCTGTGTTAGTGCAAAGTACCAGTGAGAATGGATGTTTCCACTGCCACTGCTGACAGAGCAGGTTTTTCCTGATGTCTATTAAGTGGAACTTGAACTGTAAAACAATAGCCACAAGAAGAGAGTAGACAACTTAAGCATTTTCCCATAAGTACAAGGCTTTCATTTGCACTGGCCAAGGGCTCTATGTCAGTCTGCATCGAGCAGCTTGCTGAAAACCACCGAGCTGACAGCTGCTGCTGGCCTAGAGCCCACCGTGGACCTGAGGATAATATTGTTCCCCTGCTTCATGTGGAGCTTAAAATAAAGCTGAATCACCGCTTTGGAGATACAGAATGTGTCAGCCTGGGGAGGGCTGAGGTCACTGCTTGCGATCTTCTTGGGTTGGACGATAATAGAGGCCTTCAGAAGATATGTGAGGGCTTCCCTGGTGGTTCAGTGGTTAAGAATCCACCTGCCAATGCAGGGGACATGGGTTCGAGCCCTGGTCCGGGAAGATCCCACATGTCGTGGAGCAGCTAAGCCCGTGCGCCACAGCTACTGAGCCTGTGCTCTAAAGCCCGTGAGGCACAACTACTGAACCTGCATGCTGCAACTACTGAAGCCCGTGCGCCTAGAGTCTGTGCCCCACAACAAGAGAAGCCACCGCAATGAGAAGCCTGCGCACTGCAACGAACAGTAGCCTCCGCTCACCTCAACGAGAGAAAGCCTGTGCGCAGCAATGGAGACCCAACGCAGCCAAAAATAAATAAATAAACAAATAAATAAATTTATTTAAAAAAAGAAGATATGTGAACGGAGCCATATACTGTATTACTTCAGTTTACCAATTTGAATTATTTTCCTGTTTTCTATGCAGAAGATGGATAGATGGATTTTCCAAAGTCAGTTTTTCTTCTCCACTGATTTCAGAAAGTTAAGGATGACTTTCCAGACCTTGAAAAGTATTTCTAAAATAATTCTTTCTGAAAAGAGCCTAGAGATCTCCTAGACCAGCATATTTGTGGTCCTGAATATCTCGGGGCACACAGGCCTCGAGGATAATTAGCAGGAACCCCTCCATTTCCTTCCCCTATTCCCCAAGGTGGTGGCAGAATTTCAAGAAATAGATTCAACACTTATTTTCACAAATGAATTTTGTCAACCAGAGAAAGATGAGGCCATAGCTTTGTAGAATACCCAAATAACGTAATTACAAAGATTTTCTGGGATGTAACTCCCAGAGATTCATCTTCCTTTTTGACAAAGTATTCTTTTTTTTAATGTATGTATGTATGTATTTATTTATTTATAGCTGTGTTGGGTCTTCGTTTCTGTGTGAGGGCTTTCTCTAGTTGTGGCAAGTGGGGGCCACTCTTCATCGCGGTGCGCGGGCCTCTCACTATCGCGGCCTCTGTTGTTGCGGAGCACAGGCTGCAGATGAGCAGGCTCAGTAATTGTGGCTCACGGGCCCAGTTGCTCCGCGGCATGTGGGATCTTCCCAGACCAGGGCTCGAACCCATGTCCCCTGCATTGGCAGGCAGATTCTGAACCACTGCGCCACCAGGGAAGCCCGACAAAGGATTCTTAAGCACATATGATAATTCACTATATATAAAAACTGTGTGTTATCAGAAACAATTTATGAAGCAGTAGGAGGTTGTATATTGTAGTATATTAAACACTTCTCAAATACATAAACAGCTGGTTGTTTTTTTTTTTTCACATGCAAGTAATTTAAGCTTTTTGTTAGTCATCGCATAAAATTTAGAGGAAAATGGATACCACAGAAGAGACTTGGGAGCACTGGAAGATAATAAAACACCTTATGGATACATCTGAGAGACTGGATGATATTTTAATGATGTATATTTTGTTATAGACTGTTTATTTGAAAATTGACAAGCTACTTCTGTTTTTAACAGAGGGATATAGATGGACCAGAGTGTTCCAACCTCTTTCTATTTTTTTAATCATTCATTTATTAAATATTTGTTGACATCTACTCTACACCAGGCAGTGTGCTAGGGACCAGATGTATAAAAGTCAAGAAGGGACAGACAAAATCCATGCCCTCATGCAACTGGTTATCAGAGGAAGCAGATTAATTTGCATATTTAATTATGTAATTATGGCTGTGAAACTCCCCCCAAAAAGAAATGAGTGGCACTAAAAGAACTTGTTACATGATATCCTGAGGGTTCTCTGATGAGGTAATATTAATCTGAGTTATGAAGGATGAATAGTATTAGATAAAGAAGGAGAGGAAGAACATTTCAGGCAAAGCAACAGCGTGTGCCAAAGACTTGGGGTGGAAGGAAGCTTAGCAAATTTAATAACTGAAAGAGATCCAAACGGGCTGGAACATCAAAAGCCAGAAGGAGAGTTATGGGGGATGAAGGTATTAATGTAAGCAGTCTCTTGATGATTTTTTTCATGTTAAATATTTGGGATTTTATCTTAAAAGTCAATGAGAAGCTTTTGACGTATTTGATACACTGGAATGCTATGATTAGAAATGCATTTTTAAAAATCCATTCTGTTGCTATTTTTAAAAATGAATTGAAGAAGGAAGCAAGGATGTATGTAGAGAGATGCATTCAGCAGCTATTGCAGAAATTCAGGAGAGAGAATACTTGCATGAACTTGAGCGGTAGTAGCAGCAGAAGTGAAAAAAGTACATGGCTCTTTTAAAATGAATATTTGACTTACCTGACACATAGTGGACTTCAATAATATTTGTTGAAAAACTGACTGATTAGTTTTACATTTAGGAAGAGAAAAGAATCAAGGATACTACTTACATTGGTTTAATTGAGAACTTACTATACATAAAGCTGTTCTCTATTCAAAGTGTTGTCCGCAGAACCAGCAGCCTGAGCAACACCTGAGAGCTTGTGAGAAATACAGACTCTCCGGCCCACCCAGATCTACCACGAACGGGGCTGCTAATGAGATCCCCAGGGGACCTGTATGCACACTGAAGTTTGAAGTTGGAGAAGAAGTGCTCCAAAGTAGGGCAACATTGGGGCTGAGACATACATGATCTTAAGAGAACAGGTTAGATTCAAAACTGAAAGAAGGAAATGCAGGGACATAATTAAATTATCAATAATAAGAACCTATTCAAGATGGGCTTGATTATATAATTAGGTGAACTTCTTATGGAAACTCATCACCAAATAAGCAAATTAAATTTTCAAATTCCGAAATGTGATAAGACAATGATGACTAACAATAAAAATGATAAGTATAATAGAAATAGTACTTATGACAATGACTAAGACTTGTACAGTTACTCAGTTCTTGATTTTATATACTTTTTTCTATTAGAGAAATTCAAGTTAAAGGGAAAACCCTTAAGAGTATGGGGGGAAATGGCATTGTATTTTATGGTGTGTGCAAGAAAATACTGAAATTCTTCTCTACTCCCATGTATTTTGACAGAGGTTAATTTAAAAAAAAAACAAAACTGAGATCAATACTAAAGCTCTGCATAATAACCTCATAAAATCTGTATGTCCTGTGTACAAGAAAAGTCGTATTGCGTTATTTCTATAGGGTAAACATAGAAATACTGGAACATAGCAAAGAACCAGGATTGCTATATCATTATGAGTCTTGATAGAAACAAAATGCCAAAAATTGTTCTGAGCCACATTCTAACTTGAAGTACCATGCAACCAACTTTACTGTGCTGCTTACCATTATGCGCTAGATCAGTTCCCTATACCCCAAAAGCACAGTGGGCAGGGGAGGGAAGCCACAGTATTTCATGTAGCCTTAATATATTGCCAAAACCAGACAAGGTTTAATTGTGCTCAGTGGCTCCTGAGATTACAGAACATCGTTCTTTTCTCAAGTTGCAGCTGGCAGTGACTTTCCTGTCCTCTCATCTGCTCCCTTGTGTTTATTTTATATTCATGCTCATGACAGCAGAGTTACCGAATCAGCCTGTGCAATCGTGCAATTGTTTTCAGAAAAATGCACATCACAATTATTAGATCAACAATTGAATAATTCAAAGCAGTCACTTAATATTAATGTCATGTGTGCATAACTTGATGAGGGTACAGGGACGGGGAGCAAGAATGTTGCAAGGCCGAAAAATTTGACCTTCAGGAAAGAATGAAAAAGGTAGCTTGTTTGACCTTGGAAACAGGAGGCCGGGGTAGAAATTAGAAGCCTAAGAATACATGAGACCGGCTGTAAAGGGAGAGGGTCTATGACTTGTCAAGAGGGCAGCAGAGGAACGCGGTGGAAATGAACTCTAATGATCATAACAGAAGCTAAGGACAAATCTTCAAGGGATTAGAGGGCCCTAGCAAAGCACTTGATAACACATGGCTTTGGACTCCAATATTCCTGGACTTAAGTCCTGCCACTGCCAGGTTAGAATAAATCTGACCAGAAAACTGTGTTTGGAGGGAGACTGTGGACTACTGTTTTTGTAATGGTTTAGAGAGTGTTAGAGCATAAAAGATGGGGATTAGATTATTTGACTGCTCTTGCAGTGGAAGGTTGGAACACATAATTTTAATCTCTGTTCTTTGTTTTATATTGATTCAATTTCTTGGTAAATTCATTTTTTCTGATTTAGTGTCTTTCTTTTTTTTTAGAACACTGTCTCTGAAGTCACACTGTCTGGGTTTGAGTCCTGTGTTTGAATATTTACTCATTATTGATTCTCTCGAAGTCTCTGGTCTCACACTTATAAAAATAGAAATAATAATAGTATCTACCCTGCATGGTTTTTGAAGGATTAAATTACACCTTTCAGACTGATTGGCACTTAGTAAACTCTCAATAAATGTAAGCTATCTTTATGATTATTCCTGGCTGGTGTCCAGCACTACTTCAGGCCCGTGAAGGATTCAAAGATGAATCAGATAATGGACCTGATGTGTAAGAACTCTTGAAATCAAGTAGGGCAAATAAGACAGGGATTCAAATGAACATAATAAAGAGGAATAAATCTGCCTCAAGAAAGATGCAGGTAATAATAGGGGCATTTAAAGAAGAGAACTGACTTTAAAGGAGCGAGGTGGATATGGGGGGAGTTTGTGGAGAAGGTGGTATTAGAACTGAATTTAGAAACGTATAACCCTCTGGAGATGGGGGCACCTGGAGTTGTGGGAGAATAGTGAGGTATTGCATTCCTAGCTAAGAGGACAGAACACGCCTTCATTTTGCAAGGTTTTCAGATTCTAGTGCTGACTTTGAAGATTTGTTTCAACAGATTTACCCTCTTAAGATACTCTAACGGTCTGCTAAATTTTCAGCAGTCAGTCACACACCGGCCTCAAAAGCAGTGATACATCATTTGTTAAGAAGCAACAACCATTTCAATGAAATATCTCGCATAGCATCAGTACAACCCTCATGAGTTTCCATTGTTATTCCATCATTGAATTTACTTCCACGTTTTATCGTTTAATCATCCACATTGTGCAAGAACAGTAGTTTATTCATGATTGTTAAGAGGAAGAAAAACCTCAAATATTCAAAACACCCTTTTTTAGATTCTAACTGGGTACAAAACTCAAAGTGCATCTTTTTGGAACTGATGTCCCATTTCACACTTTGATTCTAATTAAAATGTAGACAATCATGAACAGCAGCAAATTAAAGATGTTAGAAAAGAATGGATTCATTTTCTGAAACATACAGAATTTATTGGGATTAAAATACTAGAGGGAAACATTCTTGACAAAAATATATTCTTGATTTTCCTTCAGGCAGTTAGTTTGGGAACTTTTGCATAACTAGAAGGGACTGACTCCCAGACATAATTTTTTTTTTTTTTTTTTGCGATATGTGGGCCTCTCACTGTTGTGGCCTCTCCCGTTGCGGAGCACAGGCTCCGGACGCGCAGGCTCAGCAGCCATGGCTCACGGGCCCAGCCGCTCCGCGGCATGTGGGATCTTCCCGGACCGGGGCACGAACCCGTGTCCCCTGCATCGGCAGGCGGACTCTCAACCACTGCGCCACCAGGGAAGCCCCAGACATAATTTTTTTCTCCCCTGTTGCTTCTACATACAATTTAAAAATATATAATTTATATAAATATAAATCTGTTACATTTGTGCATTCTAGCAAAAATCCTATTTGTGTAGCATGGGAATGTAAATTCCTAACTCAACCAAGGGGGCTGTAGTTTCTGAAACTTTGCTGATTTTTAGCCAGTCAGAATTAGGTACAGGGAAGGAAGGATGGCATCACTTCACCAACCTGACCTAATCAATTCAGATAGGCTGAGAGAGAAAGAGAAGTAGGTACAGATTGAAGTAGACCACCTGGGGAACATTCACATGCTCAGCTGAGGTGTCCTAATGAATCAGATATGCTTCCCTAATTAGCAAACAATTGAACTAAGTTTCTCAGTGAAACTTTAACTTTTGGCCATAAGCAGTGGTGTTCCCCCTTCTTTGGAATGGATTGAAGTTTCTTCTGATTTATGGTATCATAAATTACTCAAAATTAAATCTAATGCGTAATCACATTTGCTATGACAAAAATCAAATTTACATTCCATATATATACGTTAGCATATGGTATTTGTTGTTCTCTTTCTGACTTACGTCACTCTGTATGACGGACTCTAGGTCCATCCACCTCACTACAAATAACTTAATTTCATTTCTTTATATGGCTGAGTAATATTCCATTGTATATATGTGCCACGTCTTCTTTATCCATTCATCTGTCGATGGACATTTAGGTTGGTCCCGTGTCCTGGCTATTGTAAATAGTACTGCAATAAACATTGTGGTACATGTCTCTTTTTGAATTATGATTTTCTCAGGGTATATGCCCAGTAGTGGGATTGCTGGGTCATATGATAGTTCTATTTTTGTTTTTTTAAGGAACCTCCATACTGTTTTCCATAGTGGTTGTATCAATTTACATTCCCACCAACAGTGCAGGAGGGTTCCCTTTTCACCACACTCTGAAGTTGGGGTGAAGTGAGAGTAACATCAACATATATACACTACCGAATGTAAAATAGTTAGCTAGCGGGAAGCAGCAGCATAGAACAGGGAGATCAGCTCCGTGCTTTGTGATGACCTAGAGGGGTGAGGTAGGGAGGGTGGGAGGGAGGCTCAAGAGGGAGGGGATATGGGGACATATGTATGCATATAGTTGATTCACTTTGGTGTACAACAGAAACTAACACAGTATTGTGAAGCAGTTATACTCCAATAAAGATCTATTAAAAAAAATCAAATTTGCAATTTCATCAAAATTGATATGAACTGAATCTAATTTAATGCAGAAGAATCCCCTGATTGGGTTATATTTCAATTGATGATATTTGTAACACCCTCTCTCCTTCCTATTTGAGACACAATCTCATTTTTCTTTTTTTTTTAGTAAGAGAAACGGTTCAGAGAATTTCTTAAGTTTTCTTTCTTAAAAAGATAATGTGCAGAGTTTTGATGAATACAATGTCTTGGGAAACACATTTTGTTGTAAATATGAAAAAAAAAAAACTTACATGAGGCTGGACTGTGTACTGTGGGAAGTGGAAGGTCCTGCCTCATGTGTCTGCCATATGAAGTGATAGTGGACGGCTGTGGTCTCCATACGTACTTATCCACACATTAAAAGTGATAGCCATACTCTGCACTCACATTTTCTAAAGAAAACCACATTGAGAATCATCAGATTGTAGCAGCATTCTGAGGTTTATCTAACTTGGGTGAGGACAAAACTCTTCACTGGGGACTTCATTTTATGAAAATATCAATGAATTCTAATTTCTAGGTCATGAGAAATGCCAAGTACTGAGAAAGGAATGCTTCGCTTGTGTGTGTCAAACAGAAGACACCACAGTATTTTTTTTTTCATCGTTACAGGAAGACAGAGAGCACAGTGGAGAGAATGTGAACCTCAGAAACCACTGGGTTTGAACCCCAGCTCTGCTACTTACAAGAATCCTGGTCTTGAGTAAGTTATCTGAGTTCCAGTTTTTTAAACATCTAAGGTAGAAATAATAATGCATATCTTGAATGCTCATTATGGATTATAGATAAGATTATCTGTGTATCCAAAGTCGTTCTTGACT
Organism: Orcinus orca; assembly: GCF_937001465.1. Classification (NCBI taxonomy): domain Eukaryota; kingdom Metazoa; phylum Chordata; class Mammalia; order Artiodactyla; family Delphinidae; genus Orcinus; species Orcinus orca. Next base: position 57,553,977 of record NC_064575.1, on the reverse strand, counting down.
TTCCAAAGCCATAAGCACTGGGGAGTCTCGTTAATCATAACAATGAAGATTTCAGTGTCTCCTGCCCAGTCCTAGATACGGAGGACTTAAGTTTAGTTTATCCAAGTCTCACCTGGTTACTTCTTGGCATTTCCAGAGAGATCTCCCCAACAATATTTAACACCCAAGTGCTTTCCTCATCAATATCCTCTGAACCTGAAGCCTTTCCCGTGTCTATGCTCTTTATGCCCTTCATGAAAAGGCCAGCACATGTGCTAAGAATGTTGGCTTGCGGTGCTGCCCAAATGCAACCCTCTATGGTATTTGAGCCACTGCCTTCCCGTGAATCCTCACTGCACTGAAGCCAGGGTGAAGTCCACTCAGAAGTGAGAAGAGTCTCTCTGTTACTCTGCCTCATTTCACCTGAGCCCCCAAAGCTGCCTGTGCCACCTTGGGTTTCATAGTCACTCACAAAACCAGTTTCTGCACCTTTGCCTGCAGCGTCTCTCTCCGTGAGGCTCAGAGGGATGCACCCAGGTGATAGAGGCCGGCTGTGTGATCTTGCGCAAGTTACTTAACCTCTCTGTACCTCAATATCTTGCTGTACTAAATAGGTCTTATAATAAGATCTACTTATAGGTTGTTGTCACAACCAAATGCATTAATGTCCAGAAAATGCACATTGTAAGTACTACATACGTGCCAACAGTTATTAGAACTTTTACTGTTCTCAGAATTGTTCGACAGTGTAAGCTCTGGGAATATGAAGAAATTACTGAAAGAGGTTAAATGACGACTCAAGCTATTTAATTGAAATATTAAAAGAAGATGTGATTTATACTGTACCCCAAACTGGTACAGTTATCTCTAATCAGAAGATACAGCTTCAAGAAATAAAGTATTAGGGAACATAGGAGGAAAATTAATTTGTTCTGAAGATGCTTGAAGGAGAAGGGAGGGGATTCATGTTGTAGTTAGTATTTCCAAAAGACTTAGAAAAAATTAGTGTGATTAGAGAGGAGAGATGAGATGGTAAAGCGAGACTGACAGCAAGTCATAACTATAGAAAAGGCATGAAAACCAAGCACTGGAGAATGGTGAGTGGTACATGGGGAGATGCAAGTAAAAGAATAGTGAGAGCCCTAGCTTGAAAAGTCAGCAGGGATGATATCGAATGACATGCCCAAAAGTTTAGATTTATTTTTAAAGAAATGAGGAAACACCCAAAGTTTTTGTAAATAGAGCCCTTGGCCATTTTAATATTTTCAAACAATGCTCACTTTCAGCCATTATGTTTGAAAGCCCTATAATTGCCTTTTAGGTTCTAAATTTACATGGTTATACCCCATTCTGTCAATTATCTTTTTGGTGGTAGTACTTGCCTTATAATTTATAAATATGTCAGCATCTTAGCATAGAAATTTTTTAAAGAGTATGTTTCGTTGCATTTTACCCTTATTAGTTTACAAACATGATTACCCCCCCAAAAGTGCTGACATTAGTGATAGCAAGCAAAGATCTCATAAACTTAATAAACTTGAGCAAAAGATGGGAATCATTAGGCTAAACAGAGAGACTCATTGGACATAAACCTGTTCACTACATAAGTAATTAGGAAGAAAAGAACAAAGTAAAAGAATATGTATGACATATAAATTTTTAAAGTCTGTGTCTAAAAGGTGAACTGCAATTAGGAATTTGAGATCAATTTTTAGTCTTCCAGAAAGAGAGTTTTTCTTATAATGCATAATTCCATAGTGGCTTGCATATATTTGCCTTTGATAAGTTTTCAGGAATATTATTCTGTAAGAAAACAGGGGACTATCTGAGACTGACAATTTGGTTAGCTACATGGGTAGGGGAGGAATCAATTTGGGTACGGGAGGAGCCTTTGTTATAGCCCAAATTAAAGATAATGGAGATCTAAGGCAAAGGCAAAGAAAATGAAAAGAGATTCTATAGTAGCTGCTCAAAGAAAAAGAAAAGGCCAGAAAGAAAAGGAGTTGGGATGATAGATGTGGTCTAACTCTTTCCAAAATTTTTCATAATGTTTGCATAAGCTTGAAACTAATACCAGGTAAGGACAAACAGAAAAACTCAAACTTGTGTGTATTATGCATATACACAAAAATCCTAAGAAAACATTGGAAAAATCAAAGATAACAGGGCATTAAAAATCATTACCATGTTGGATTTCTCCCAGGAGTGAAAGAATGGCTTCATATTTTTGAAAAATTAATGTGTATCATCATATTATCAACTTTTTAAAAAGAGAGACATCATTATCTCAATTTGTGCGTAAAAGGCCTTTGATTACATTCAGTGCCCATTCAGAATGTTTATAATAAGAATTTTAGCAAAATAAGTATAGAAGAAAACATACTTACCCTGGCAAATCAATCAGGGTCCAATCAGGAGACAGAAACAGCACAGGAATTTGAACAGGGAAAGCTTAAAGAATTTTAACTGTAACAAGCTATTGGAATAAGTGAGGGATTGGTTAGTGAAAAGTAAAGAGAACACTAAGGAATATGGCAACAGTAAGAGGCAGCACTACCCGTAGAGTTGAGATACAGTTCCCAAGGATGACCCTTCCACTTCTTCCCCTAGCTAAGGTCCTGACTTCCTTAGAGAAAAGGAGGGCAGAGAAGTTACTGTAGTGTCATACCAGTGGAATTTGCTGGAAATATACCCTCTAGAAGTTGCCAAAAACTTTAGAATTTTGGGGAAAGTCATTCATGGGAAGGTACCCTGTTGGAGGAACTGTGCAATGAAACAATACAAGGGGATGCCAGTGGAAGCTGCTAGCCACTAGGTGCTACTGACCTCCATGCACTGTAGGAGGCTAGTGCTGCAGAAGTAGCTTGTGCTGCAGGAGCTGCACATTGGGGAAGCTGCATGTACCACAGGAGCCTGATGTTGGAGAAGCTGCCTGTTCTCTAGATGCCTGGGCTTGGAGAAGCTGTGGTGCTTCAAGAGCCAGATGCTGGAAGAGCTGCCTGTACCTTAGGAGATAGGCACTGGAGAATCCCTGTGAGCTGCAGGAGCGCGTCCAGTGAGCACACGGCAATGCAACCAGGAAGGAGAACCCTTTCCTTCTGCAGCATCTCTCTATTGCCTCTACTGCCTAAGTTTAACGTCATGCCAGCTGTCAAAGGAATAATATTTAAAGGGCCCATCTCCATTTTCAAAGAGCAGGCAATAAAGTATATACTTGGAGCCAAGAGGAAATAGGTTGATAACTGGAATAATTACTAATGGAAATCTAACAAGAATATACAACTATTGTAATTTATTTTAAAGCATTCACTTTACGGTCAAGACTAGAATAGGGATTCTAGCTATTACTGCTTCTATTCAACATTCAAATGGAAGATCTAGCCAGTAAAAAGGATAGAAAATGAAACAAAATATATTAACATTGTAATCAAGAGAACGAAAATGCTAATATTGGCATGAGAAATAGAAAGAGAATATAGTAAGTAATTAGAAAATTAGAATTTATAGGGATTTTAACCTAGGCTGCCAGACTAAGAGCTCATATTTTTAATCACTTTCATATGTTGTCCTTTTAAATAATTTTTAAAGGCAATTGGGGCTTTAAGTATTTGTCTATGGCACGTTTTCAAACTCCATGCTGCTGAGGCTGGAGAAGATACCCTGTGTTCCCCCAAAGACATGGAAATTTGTTAAATCTCCATTAGTATACAAACATGCACACAGGCACATATATACAAATACACGCACACGTACAGATGAATTCAAAAAGGAAAGAACTGGGAAAGCGGATTACATCATCCATGGGGCCGGATTTTCATTTCATCTGGGTATCTGGTGCAGAGCTTATTTTTATGGCTGAAATTCAATATGCAATGTCAACATTCAGTGAGTATTCACTGAGCACACGCCATGGGTCAGTCAACCTTTTAAGATGCTCTGAAAACAGCAGTAAAAAGATAGGTGAAATCCTTGCTCTCTTCAACTCATTCAAATTGGAGAAGTGCTGTGAACTAAGTACAACAGAAGATACACTACAAGAGTGTCTTGGTGAGCTTAGGAAAAGTACTTCTTCTGACAAATCAACTCAATACATTTTGGACTGCTATCATCAGTCTCATAAGTTTAGGTACTGGTTACAAAGCTAAATATGATAAAGCATCCCTTGCCCAGATGCTCCAGCCCATCACTTTCAGGATATAATGCCTCATGGGCTCTTGAATAAGCATACCTCGATTTGAAGTATGGCTTACTACTGATTAGCTGTTCGTAAGACCTGTAAAATGGGGATGATAATAGAAATGACAGTACATACCTCAACACATAACAATGTATAATCTCATAAGGTGGTTATCAGTATTGAATGAAACACTGCATTTAAAGTGCTGAGCATTGTTCCTGAAAGATAGTCAGCATTCAATAATTATTGAAGATAATAATGGTGATTGTTTTTAATTTTCATTAAAAGCCATACAACTTGAATCACAAGAAACCATACAACTTGAATGCTATCAAAAACTTGCAGCCAGTCCAATGATACACCTATCTAAGAGTTACATCCAACTGGGTGAATGAATTTGTTGGTCTTTCTTGGTAGAAGGATTTTTTTCCATTGTTAATCTTTAGAAAGAGGTCACTGTAATATTCCCCAATAGCACCTTAGTGATATCTAGGCAATATTTTATTTATTTATTTATTTTTTTTGCGGTATGCGGGCCTCTCACTGTTGTGGCCTCTCCCGTTGCGGAGCACAGGCTCCGGACGCACAGGCTCAGCGGCCATGGCTCAATGGGCCCAGCCGCTCTGTGGCATGTGGGATCTTCCTAGACCGGGGCATGAACCCGTGTCCCCTGCATCGGCAGGCGGACTTTCAACCACTGCGCCACCAGGGAAGCCCTAGGCAATATTTTATATGAAATATAGAATCATAGAATTGTGGCAGTGGATCTAGTCATTTTTCCTGTCCAGGAGTTCTTCACCTTCCTAATCCTATCTTGATTTCTGTAAAGGGAGTTGTCCTTTCCCCATGTGTGCAGTCTTGGTGGGAAGTAACTTCTGTTTCCTATTACAGCGTCATGGGGACCAGATAACCCCTCTCCATGGCCCATTGCATGCAGTGGGTGTAATGTGATCTTGGCCAATGAGATGCTCTCTTCCTGGACCTGAGTAAATGATGCAAGGACGTAGTCATGGTCAGAGGTTATTCTTTACCACTGTAGTGGTGACAGGCTTCCTAAATTCCTGCTGTATGTCATTCCATCTGTGAGCCCCGGATGTGATCCAAGTAAACCCCTCTTGCTTAAAATAGCCACAGTATATATTTGTTGCTTACAATCAAAAACTGAATTTTACAATTGCGCATTGGAAGAGCTCTTGGAAGTTCTATCTTGGGAAAAGATATAAACAAGGTGAGAGTGGTAACCTGGAAAACAAGATTTAGAAAACCTAACCATGTTAATGTACATCCCCCTCACTCTCCCAGAAAGACTGACAATGGATCTGGAGCACATAATTTTATCAACAGAGGGGAGTTCAGATATCAGCTAATGTGGACTGGACTCACACTAGAGAAGGGAAGTCACACTGAACAGAGAAAAGAAAAGTCAATTCTCAAAAAAAAAAAAAAAGCGGCTTTTTAAATGCTAAGCAAAGGATATAGGATGTAATAAAGGATTTTTGAGTTTCCAAAGCCTGGCTTTTGATTACCAAAATTAAAATCATTGTGTGTAACCAATAGAGTTGAAAAGAATGCATATAACATAAGAGCCAGTTTTTCTACCTTAAGTTGTTTTAAAAATTCAGGCTGAGGCAGGAGAAGAAGAGCCTGAGAAGGGGGCAGTAGGGACTGGGGTTTGGTAGTTCCTGAAGGAGTGAGTCATGTCATCTTCTCCTGATCGTCCCCATTCCAAAAGAGGTGTAGTAGGATCAGAGAGCAGATTTTATGTGCCCAGCCTCTGAGCGAGCCTAAGGAGGCAGGAAACCTTCTTGTGATCCTCACACCCAAGGTGATTCACAGAGGAAATGTAAACACAGGGAAGAGGGGCTGGACGTGCCTACCCCCTCAAGTGTTGATGATATTGGAGAGAGTCAGAAAGTTTCTCTGGTCCTCAGAAGGATGCAGAAGTGCCCCAGAGAGGGTTTTCTAGGATCCAAGAGGATGCAGTGTGTGTGGACCAGTGCCTCCATGTCAGATGGGAACTTGCCTTCTCCACAGATACCAGTGGAGACAGATGCCAAAACACAAAGAAGGATGGAATTGAAATACATTTCAGTGGGCAGAGTAGACACATGAGGAACTTGGACCACAATCCTGGTGGTCCTCCAAACCCAACCTCATAAAGACATGATGTTATATAAGCCCACTGGCATGAGGATCATTTCAGCTGAAAAGAGAGGAATGAGGTGAACAGGGAAATTGCTAATTTGATTGAGTTTACTTGGCATTGAGAAGATTACATTTTCTGACACCGGGGAGAATAGCAGCTCAAGAGAGAATTTATTTTAAATTGTAAAAAAATAAGAAAAATTGTTTTTGGATGGTCAAATTACAGATCAAAAATATTGTACCTAATAAATGTAACTAAGAGTATATCATTTACTTGGTTAAAACCCTTCAAATATCTGATAGAAATATTTTGTGCTTACCTGTCCAGAATCCATCACTTTTTGTTCTGCTAGGAGCACTTAAATTTTCATTTTGGAAAGCCCTCCAACCCCATTCTCTCCATACTGCTCCTGTGAAGCTGACCCCACCCTCTGACACTAGATTATCCTCCCTCATCCTTCTGGCTCTCATCTCTGGGCCTCACATGGCTGGAACCTTCTCATCAAATACGAAATTTTAAAGAGAGCTTTTCTGACCAGTACCTGTTCCCCATCTCCGCACCTCAAATCTTCTAATTTCATCATTTATTTTGAAGTTTATTTTCTTCACAGAAATTTTCAGCATCTACCATAATCTTTTCTATTTGTTACTTTTTCATTGTCTCCCTTCTCCAAGTAGAACGTAAGCTCCATGAGGGCAGGTACTTTATCAATCTTGAGCAACTCATGGCACCTGAGCTTTGGCAGGCACATAATAAATACTGCTGGAACAAATCAATGAATTTCATTTTTCTATTCAGCAATTACATAGTGCTTACTACAGTGTCAGGCACTGTCCTGAAGGTTTTCTAATTACTAACGTTTTTAATTCTCATAACAGTCCTGTGAGGTTAGAATCAGCATTATCTCCATTTGACTGATTATGACTGAGTTACACAGTGGTTAAGCCATATGCCCAAGTGGGAGAGCTAGATAAGATTCACACCTGGCCGCTGGCTCCTGACTCTTTTCTCTCATCCTCTGTGCCATGTTTCCTAAATGACTTATTGAATGATTTGATGAACAAGTTGGCTACTAAGAAACTGTTTATCTCTAGTGGGCTGAGAATGCCCACTTCTGATTTTAAAGAGCAGGGACTGACCATGAAATCTGTGGTTCAGCCCAGATATTAGTGCTTAGATGTACAGCCAATGGCTGCAGGAGCTTCCCTCTCACTTATTTCTACTGCACCACGCATGCTTGGAAGAGCTGTTAATTGGCAGTGGTGGGTTATGTGTGCTCATAAAATATTTAACAGCTATTTAATATTGTTATGTAACTTTGGTCAGTGGAAAAATATACCAGTTAGTTCACTCATGGGGAAAGATTGCTAGGGGTCTCCATGAGGAAAGACCTCAGAGGCATATTTTTGCCATTCTTTATAAAGCAGCCATGTCATTTTACAAAGTTTGATCAACCGTTTTATAGTTACTGCTGTTGAATTTTTGTAGTGTACTCCAAATCCTACTCCCCCATTTTCTTTAGTAATTTTACAATCTTTATGGTCTGACACTACTAATCATCTGGAAATAAGATGAATCACAATAGAAAGGATGTTCTTCATTTAATCTTCAAAGCCATTTTTATGTTAGCCAACATTAAAAAGCTGTGGGTATATTCATTTCTTTCCATTGAGAACATTAATCTTCCCTTGTTACAGACAACTTTTTTTTTGTCCTTCTTTGGGTAAAACTTAATCTTACTGAACAAGTTGCAGCTGTTTGTACAAATTCATATTTTTTTATACTGATAGGAAGCAGTCAGACATTTCAACTATTCCGTTTTGTTTAAAAGTAAGTTAACAGTTCAGTTCACTCTTAAGAAGGCACCGATGAAGGAATTGTACAGGAATGTGTTTGTGGCCAACCGAATGTTTGTGATTAAAAATACTTGTGAAAGCAACCCTGCTAGACTTGAGAAGAGTTATATAGTCCTGCAGCCTGGGAGAAATTCATTGAGGGAGAATCCACTAATGCTTGAAGTGGTAGCTTTTGACCTCTGGCACTGGTAAATACCAGCCAAATGATACACAGACTTCGCTTCTAAATGACTAGCTCTTACATAATTTCCTTTCCCTTCGCAATTCCATGAGTCTCCAGTTTTTAGAATTACAGAGATCTGACATAACAAGATACGTTTTGATAACAGGCTCCCTAATCACCCACCAGTCTCTCCTCTTATCTCTATTCCTACCCCAGAATTATACTGATTTTCTGGAAAATTGAAAAGTATTAGGAAAATCAGTATTTTGTACACTTTCTCTGTATCAGATTTCCCACTAGCAAATCATCTAACCTAACCTTATGAATTAGTGGCTAAAACCATATGCCTGAGGTTAAATGGATTAGTTAGCTAAGGGAAGTCTATTAGAAAGTGGCCTCACCACTAAATAGCTGTCTGATTCAGGATGAGTAACAAAAACAGACATCAGTCAGTTTATTCATCTGTACAAAGGGGATAATATTGGCCACTTCATAAAATGTAGGGGCATTAAAGAAAACAATCTGTTTTTAATACTGAATATCTAATAATTCAACAAAAAAGCCCAGTAGTTACAGTAAATAGTAAAAGCTTAGCTTATGGTCAAACACGTGTTTGACTCCAGCTACCACCAGCTGGTAAGAGTTCGAAATAATTCAAATTAACTTAAGGAAAGAAATGATTGATTAATAATAATTTAAAATTATACTGGGGAGTCTTATAGAACCCCAGGACAGGAATGCCACTGGGTCTCAAGAAGAATTAGAAGAGGAATTTCACAACCAGCAGGGATTTTTCTCTCAACTATTCACATTTCTGAATATCCACTTGATCCTTCTCTCTTCCTTTCTGGTTTCTTGTTATCTTGACCATATGGTGGAAGTCATGACCATTAACATATTCCAAGGCTTATAAGGTCAGCCATTCAAAAGGGAAAAGTTGCTTATGCCATATTCAGATTTCTGAGGAAAGGCTTCACTAGTCCCCTTTGGCTCATGAGCCCACTACTGATCTAGTAACTGAGGCCAGGTTGCTCCTTGCTACAGTCGTGTTGCTGGATGGGGTTAGTTCTAGGAACAATTTAGTTTCTAGGAAAGGAGTTTCACGTGTGGCCATGTCAATCGCCAGCCTTCTCCAGCTGTCCAGCTCTCTTCTTATGCTGGACCATGTGCACTTGAGAGGGAGAGCTTACCTTCTCCCTGAGTCATTTTTTTTTTCCTTCCAGTTTTATTGAAATATAATTGACATACAGCACCATATGAGTTTAAGGGGTACAGTATAATGGTTTGATTTACATACGTCATGAAATGATTATCACAATAAGTTTAGTGAACATCCATCATCTCATATAGGTACAAAATTAAAGAAAAACTTCTTTTTCCTTGTGATAAAAATTCTTGGGATTTACTCTCTTAATTTTCAAATACGACATAAAGCAGGGTTAATTATCCTGTTGTACCTTACATCCCTAGTACTTATTTATCTTATAGCTGGAAGTTAGTATTGCTATCTTTTGACTGCCTTCATCCAATCCCCATTCCCCCATCCCTGCCTCTGGTAACCACTAATCTAATCTCTTTCTAATTGTTTGTTTGCTTGTTTTTGATGTATAACTGACCTACAACCTATCTTAGTTCCTGTTGCACATCATAGCGATTCGATATTTCTATACATTTCAAAATGATCACCACAATAAGTCTAGTTACACTCTGTCACCATACAAAGATATTACATAATTACTGACTATATTCCTCACACTACATTTCATACCCATGATTCATTTATCTGACAATTGGAAGTTTGTACCTTTTAATCTCCCTCACTTATTCTTTTTTATCCCCACATCCCCCTCTCTTCTGGCAACTACCTGTTTGCCATCTGTATCTAAAACTCTATTTCTATTTCTTTATGTTTGTTCATTTGTTTTGTTTTTTAGATTCATATAAATGAAATCATACAGTATTTGACTTTCTCTATCTCACTTATTTCGCTTAGCATAATACCCTTTAGGTCCAACCATGTTGTTGCAAATAGCAATATTTCATTCTTTCTTGTGGCTGATATTCCATTGTTTGTATATGCCACATCTTCTTTATCTGTGCATCTGTTGATGAACACTTAGGTTGTTTCTGTACCTTGGCTGTTGTAAATAATGGTGCAGTGAACATAGAGGTGCATAAATCTTTTCTAATTAGTGTTTCAATTCTCTTTGGTTAAATACCCAGAGTAGAATTGCTGGATCAGATGGTAGTTCTATTTTTAATTTTTGAGGGATCTCCATACTGCTGTCCATAGTTGCTGTACCAATTTACATTTCCAATAACAGTGCAGTAGGGTTCCCTTTACTCCACATCCTTTCCAATACTTGCCATTTCTTGTCTTTTTGATATGGTGGATTCTGATATGTGTGAGGTTTCTCATTATGGTTTTGATTTGCATTTCCCTGATGATTAGTGTCATTGAGCACCTTTTCATGCTCCTGTTGGCCATCTGTATATCTTCTACGGAAAAATGTCTATTCAGATCCTCTTCCTGTTTGTAATCAGGTTGTTTGTTGTTTTGATTTTGAGTTTTATGAGTTCTTTGTATATTTTGGATACTAATGCCTTGTCAATATATCATTTGCAAATAACTTCTCCCAATCAGTAGGTGGCCTTTTCATTTTGTTGATAGTTTAATTCACTATGCAAAAGTTTTTTAGTTTTTTGTAGTCCCATTTATTTATTTTTACTTTTGTTTCCTTTGCCTGAGGAAATATATCCAAAAAATAATTTACTAAGACCAATGCCAAAGAGCTTACTGCCTATGTTTCCTTCTAGAAGTTTTATGAATCCAGGTCTTATATTTAAGTCTTTAATTTATTTTTAATTTATTTTTTTTTGCATGGTGTGAGAGAGTAATCCAGTTTGATTTTTTTGCATGTAGCTATCCCGTTTTCGCAACACCATTTATTAAAGAGGCTGTATTTTCTCCATTGTATATTCTTGCCTTCTTGTTGTAGATTAATTGTCCATATAAGTGTGGGTTCATTTCTGGGCTCACTATTCTTTTCCATTGATCTGTGTGTTTGTTCTTGTGCCAGTACCATACTGTTTTGACTACTGTAGCTTTGTAGGATAGTTTGAAATCAGAGCATGTGATACCCTCAGCTTTGATCTTCACTCACAAGATTGTTTTGGCTATTCAGAGTCTTTTGTGTTTCCATACAAAGTTTAAATTATTTGTTCTAGTTCCATAAAAAATGCAATTGGTATTTTGATAGAAATTGCATTAAATTTGTAGATTACCTTTGGTAGTATGGTCATTTGAACAGTATTTATTCTTTCAGTCCATGAACATGGTATATTTTTCCATCTGTTTGTGTCATCTTCAATTTCTTTCATCAATATCTTATAGTTTTCCAAGTACAGGTCTTTTACCTCATTAGTTAGGTTAACTCCTAGGTATTTTTAAATTTTTGATGTATTTGTAAATGGGATTGTTTTCTTAACTTTGCTTTCTGATAGTTTGTTGTTAGTGTATAGGAATGCAACAGATCTCTATATTAATTTTGCATCCTGCAACTTTACAAATTTCATTGTTCAGAGGGCTCAGAGGGCCTTAAGGCAGCTGGACTGCTGGTGGGTTGAGCCTGGTCCCTGAACTAATAAGCTAGAAGGGGGATTCCAAAGTGGCACTCACCAGCACCAGTGTCCTCATGGTAGAACAAGACTGCCAAAATGGCGACTGCCAGTGTCTATGTCCCCAGGATGAGCTCCAGTTGCCTCCTGCCTCTCTATGAGGTTCTCTAAGATCAGCAGGTGGTTCTGACCCAAGCTTCTTTCAAATTACTGCTTCTGCCATGGGTCCTGGAATGTGTGAGATTTTGTGTGCACCCTGTAAGAGTGGAGTCTCTATTTACCCCCTCGTGTGGGGCTCAGATCCCTTGCCCCTTGGTGAAAAACTTTGCAGTTGTAATTATCCTCCCATTTGTGGGTCACCCACTTAGGGGTATGGGTCTTGACTATACCTTGTCTCTACCCCCTCCTACCCATGTTGTTGTGGTTCCTTCTTTACACCTTTAGATATAGAAGACCTTTTCTGCTAGTCTTCTGGTCTTTTATCATCAATATTTGCTCTACAAATAGTTGTAATTTTGGTGTGCCTGTGGGAGGAGGTGGGCTCAGGGCACTCTCCCCTCCCTGCATCATTTCTTGGTGATCCTGGCTGCCACTGTTGTTGATGTCATTCTACTCCCAGGCATGGAACCCTTCTGCAGTATTTATTTTAGCAATACAGCAACTGCCATAATGCAATTGTACAGGTTCTCAAAATACTTTTCTTATCCATGTGTCTTTATCTCTCCTCATCCCACTGGATTATAGAATCTCAGTACTTGGAAGTGAACTTAGAAAACAGAAATCATATGCACACATGCACATGCAAACATTTTAAGGATGAGAAAACTGAAGCCCACAAAGGTAAAGTCCTTAAGCAATATCAGATAGCAAATTAATAAATCAGGACCAGAAGCCAGGTCTCTGTATACGTAGACCAGTTGTTTTTCCTAAACAATGTTGGATATTTCTTGGTCACCAGTCATTATACATGATCCAATTATTTCTCCACAAAGTGCAGTTGTTTCTTGGTCTGGAGCACTTTTCTCAACATTAAGCATACCTGCCTTTCTCAACCTACTCTAATTACAACTTTGCTGATTTTATCCATCTTCAGAAAAAGCAGCTTCTGCACAGGATTGTGAACTTTAATTGCTTTTGCCTATGGCCAACAAAGTACACCTGAAAGAGATTTAAATTATAGATTGTAATACTCATTTTTGTTATCCATTTTTCTTTCATACATTTCTTGTTATTTGTACATATATTAAGAAGTTAAGTATTCCATTAATGACAGTTTTGAAAGATATTTACAGGTAAGGACAGAAAAAAATGTATAATAATGAAGAGTTTGGACATCATCCTGAGGCTTATTATGAATATGCCTGTTTCTTTGAGGTAATCTGCCTTTTTTGCCCATATCTAGAGGGAAAGGGATCACTGGTTCCTGAAAAAAATAATTGAACACTTGTTAGACAGGGCCTGATGGAAAATTCTTTCATCTACTTTTTGGTGACTCTCCAAATAACCCTAAATATTATGTATTTGAAAAAAATAAGGATTACTCTGTAATTACTGCCTAATGTCAAATATTTCTAAGACTATGTCATGATATACTGAGCTCCATGATTATTTGTGTATATTTTATATATTCTCCCTATTGATATAATATCTGTATGCTTTTCTTCCTCTCATATATAGTTTATATCTACTGGTTTTGGGTTCTCTGAATAGTATTCTAATCTTTAAAAGTCACCCCTTCTCCACTCTAGTCCATATGGTTCTATAGATGATGTCTCCACCCTTAGATGCAAGAGGTGGCATATAACAAAGATATGGCCCATTAGATCACTGAGGTCACCTGGTCATGGTGGTAAGCTCAGGAATAAGCATGTGTCCCAACCAGAGGCTATGAGACTCCATTTTAAGACATTTACTGGAATCATTGGGTAGAATCTTGAGAAGGTAAATTGTAAGTTGAAGTTGGTGGCAACCATGAGGAAAAGAAAATATTTGAGACTTGAGCCAACACAGAAAGAAGCAAAACTGAAAGATGGATAGAGTAAGTTGGAGTTCAGTTAATATTGTTTGAGCCTCTGGATAGCCATGCATAAAGTTTTATTTTTTTAACTTAAAACAGTTTCAATTATTTTTATCTCTCACTTGCAGTGGGAAGAATCCTGACCAATTCTGTGTAAAAACTTCTTTTATAAATCTATATCTCATATAAGCACTCTCTGCTGTATCCATCCTACTTTCAGAAAAGTGGAACTCATTGAAAAGTGTAATTGGAAACAGTGCGAGATACCAAAGTGGAGAATGTCATGTTTTCCAAAATGAAGAGAAAACACTGATAATTAATAATAATGGGTTGGTACCAGAATTTGAATTTTTTTTAAAGTAAACTACAGTGATCAAGATGGGATTTAAGCACACCTTAATTGATGAAGGTGGAGAGAAAGAAATGCAATGTAGAGGTGGGAGAGGAAAACCATCAGCACTTGGTAATAATAGACATTTACCCTCAGGTTTTTGTGCTTTTGGTGATAGGTAGATGATTCAGTGTGTTGGGAGACTAGGGAGTGGGGGCCATTATGAAAGAAAAGTTCACTGTTCCATCTCTGCTGAGTTTCCTTGACGTGGCACCAAGACAGCTAGTTTGAGAACTCTGGGAACTGGATCATAGGTAGATGAGTCCACGTGCATGTCCTGTGTGTAAAGAAGGTGGTTTAATGAGTGTAGGAGGAATTGGTTACATCACAGCTTATAGAGATAAAACACAAGGTCCAGGCTGGGGTGGAGGGAGCTCACAGAAATTGTGAGAACTGAATAGAACCTGCCATGGAAAATCTTAAAAGGTAGGAGAGGTAAACTGAAGAAGGATGTATATTTTTCTGTTTTACCCGGATGATGAGGCTAAGGAAGCTTAGCTAAAAGTAATGTTCTAACTCACAGCCTATGTTTTTTAAGAGGCTCCTTACGTTATTATATAAATTGAGAGAAAGAAATCAGAATTCTTGAATTTTACTTTAATGTGAATTTAGCCATCGTATCAGTCAACTTTTTTCATAATTCCCTCCAAGTTTGGTTTGTTTGTATTAAAAAATAACGTGGCACTTGCAACAACATGGATGGACCTTGAGGGCATTATGCTAAGTGAAATAAGTCAGATGGAGAGAGACAAATACTATATGGTCTCACTTATGTGTGGAATCTAAAAGAAAATAAACAAAAAATATAATGTGGCAGATTAAAATCCTCAGATATGTGTTCGGTGCAAAATATGATACCAAATAAAACATGGCTGTTGTTTTTTTCTTATAAGATACCACATGGTGACTATAGTTAACAATACCATATTGTATTCTTGGCGTTTCTAAGAGGGTAGATCTTATATGTTGAAAGGAAGGAAGGAAGGAAAGAAGGAAGGAAGGAAGGAAGAAGGAAGGAAGGGAGGGAGCGAGGAAGGGAGGGAGGGAGGAAGGAAGGAAGGAAGAAAGAAAGAAAGAGGGAGGGAGGGAGGGAAGAAGGAAAGTGGTAAAGATGTGAGGTGATGGTTATGTTAATTAGCTTGATTGTGGTGATAATTTCACAAAGCATACATATATCAAAACATCAAGTTGTACACCTTAAATTAATACAATTCTTATTTGTTCATTATACCTCAATAAAGCTTAAAAAATGCCATTTCTAAACAACTAGATTCATGGTGAAAAAAATTCTCCTTAAAACAATTAATGTTAATGTTAGTTTAATAATAACTGACAAAACTTTAATATGCTAGTGTCTATTTTTAAATACTTTTACTCTATAATAACTCTGTGCACATTTTACAAAATTGACAAAAGGCCCATAACAAAAACCAGAAATTTCTGATTTTCCAGTCCAAAAACCATTCCTCACAGGAAACAACAATTAATTTTTCAAATTATTTCCTTCAGTATTTACTCTAATTTTTAAAAATATTATACTATGCTATGTTTCCTTAATTTATTGATTTTATAAATTATCTGTTGATATTTTATGATGCTAGATGAGCATGTAGCCTTTCTAGAGTTATCACCCTTTTTTATTCAAATTGATAAATAGTATTTACATTATTATGATGATTATGTAAATATTGTTCAGTGCCATGTAGTGGCCTACTCTTTATTTTACATTTTCTTATTTTCCTTCAGTTATGATTTTTTTGTTTTTGTTTGTTTGTTTGCTTTTTTGTATCACTTATATGGCTCATGGTTACAGTGATAGTCCCAATGAAGCATGCCTCTCCTTTCCATGCCCTTTGCAATGTGACTTGGTTATCTATCTCATTAAAATGCAGAGTTGGGCTTCTCTGGTGGCGCAGTGGTTGCGAGTCCGCCTGCCGATGCAGGGGACACGGGGTCGTGCCCCGGTCCGGGAAGATCCCACATGCCGCGGAGCGGCCGGGCCCGGGAGCCATGGCCGCTGAGCCTGCGCGTCCGGAGCCTGTGCTCCGCAGCGGGAGAGGCCACAACAGTGAGAGGCCCCCGTACCGCAAAAAAAAAAAACCCAGAAAAACAAACAAAAAAAACCTCTTTAGTGATGCCCAGCCACTGATATCATTTTAAAGCTCTCCAGACTATTCTAATGTGATAGATGATCATGGTTAATAACCATTGATCTGGTATAGTAAGGTTATTATCTAAATTATATTTTATGTATTTATTAACTTACTCTGTTTTTCTGGACTTCTCCTGGAATCTTCTACCTCCAATCTGCTCTCACCGTGTAGATCTACAGCCCATACTGGGATTTCATGTTGCTACTCTCGTCAGTCAGTTACACTGTTTCTTGTATGTCAGCATTTTACCTTAATTGGTTTACCAACTTTTGTGAAGTACATTATTCAATATCTTAGTAATAAAGTATGCATGAGAGATTAAAAAATATGTTTAATGCATCACCTTAGCATAATTTAATTAACTAAACATATACAAATATTAATATTCTTACATAGAGTGCAAGAATCTATCATTTAAAACAAAGAATAAACATGGCATAACATTTAAAAGCAACCAGGACATCATGCATGGGATTTTGTATGATTCAGGAAATAATTGCAGCAGTTATATTAATAAGATAACTCTAATAACATTTCCAGTGATGCCCTCTTTACTTCACAGAGCCATGTGACAATTGGTTGTTTACTAATCCCTTTTCTTACAAAATCTAAAGATACAGATATTTAAGAATAAACATCTGTAAATTTTAGATGATAGGAATAAGCTCTTGTAAATCTGGACTTTTACAAGAGCACATCAACCAATAAGATGACACAGGACAACTGATGGATATGTTATAAACTAAGTGTTCTAATACTCAACGATTGCTAAGTAAAAAAGTACAGTTATATAATATTTATGCTTAAACCCATTGGCTTTAAAACTTCTGTACCTACGTACCTAATTCAGAAGGACCAAAAAAGAAAAAAAAAAAGAGAGAGAAAGAAAAAGTACATACTTGCCTTTCTCTTCACTTCTAAAGGCAAACCTAGTTCTGTTCTTTCTCTAGGATGAGAGAGAAATATACAGGGACACAAATATCCAGAATGAAATCAGAAAATGTACTCTAGCCTTGGCTGTCTACCAGTCTGGAAATCCTTAAGAAATTTGCAACAGGACCAGTCTTGTGACTTGAAGCAAATAGGACCTGTTTTTGAGGTGGGAAGAGTAAAACTGCATTTGCCAAACTATTTCCCCCTCTGTTTGACATCCTATTAGGATTCTCTACCATGCACTTCCAACAGCCCCCTTTAAAAGAACTCCCTGAGGTCTCATTTTATCCACAAATTCCGCCCTAACAATTCCTGCCCGTCTGCCCCAACTATTTTTAGACAACAGTCATAAAATGAGGAACAAAGTATAAATGACCAGAAGTGTTAAGCACCCTCTCTAAGACTAAAAATATGTTGCTAGTTGACGTTGTAAGGGTAATAGCTTCTCCTTGACCTGTAGCTTTTATGCAGGCTCCACAGTTTACCTAAGACTATTTTGATCACTCAGACCATATAATCTTCTCATAGAAGAGCATTTTTCCCTTTTATACTTCTAAACTTTGTTTTACATGCTCAGTAGTTTGACTCACTGCCTCTAATAAATTCCAATATTTATTACTATCTTAAAAGTACTCTAGAGAACATTTTGATTAAAGAATCCAACTGTAAAATCATCTTTTATGATCCTGAAGATTTATATTTTGGTAAAGGCATGTGTTATATATACACACATATATGCATACATGTTATATTTGTGTGTGTGTGCATGTGTGTGTGTATGGAAGGGTTACTAACATAATTTCAGTGACATCATTTTAGTGATTCACTAGTCTAGGTAGACCAATTTCCATGCAGATGGAAAAGACCAAAAAAAACAGAAAAGTCATGAATGGAAGTGAATTGTCAGTGGTAGTAATAACAGAAGTGTCCTATTTCACTGTTCCATAATTTTTCTACTTTCTATAACCACCCAGAAGCAACGAAAGCACATTCGTTTGTACTATTTTAGAAACTTTATTGCTCTTCCCTCTTATACTTTTAACAAGAAATACAACATGATTACTTCAAACATATCCACATAATTTAAAACACTAAAATTTTAAAAAATCTGTACTGTAATTTTGATCTCTGCCTCTCCAACCTTGTTCCTTCTTGTAGTATTCATCCTAGATTTATGTTTGAGAATCCAAATAGTCAAGGCTATAGGTTACCTAGGCCTAAACCCATCCACATATCCTGTTACTTTGGTTACTTCCATGATTGGTTTCCAGATGGACACCTCAATGAGAGGTGGCACGAGGCAATGGAATTTTTCTGCAAATGTTATGAAAGAGACTTCTCTTTCCCACTGACATGCAATCTGGGAGCATGTGAGGAGATGATTCATTCCCCTTGCCCCCGCAATGGGAAAATCCTATAGCTTCTGTGGTCATATTAATGAGCCTCAGAATAAAACAAAAACAGGGGCAGGAAGACTGATAGATGAAGAGAAACTGAGTCCTAATAACATTTGAACACCAAATCCATCCATGTTGGCAGCCACCCTTCTCAATGTTTCTGATACTGATACATGAATTTGAACTGGTAAAGTCTCTTTTACTGTTTTCTGTCACTTACAGTCTGAGGACATAATCCTTGGTTAGAGTAGGCAGTATGTTTTCTGAAGATACTGCTCCCAGGAAATTTCTCAGCAAAATGTTTCCATGGTCAAATACAGTTGGGCAATGCTAAATGTAATACTATATTTTTCTTCAGGAAAATGGTATTTTAACACCAGTCCCCTCATTAAAACCTGATTCACTTAAAATAAGAATCTTTCATATAGCCTAGAAGATTCTGCATGAATTTACCCTTCACTATTTCTTCTGCTTCTCCATGGGCCTCTTGTCTACTGTATCCTAGCCCCACTGGTCTTTTCTTCCTCCAGTATAGCAGACTCTCTCCTGCCTCAAGGCTTTGCTTTGCTGTTAGTTCCGCCTGGAATGCCCCTTTTTATCTGGCTAATTTCTACCTCTTTTTGCTTCAGCTTAAATCTCACTTCTTCCCAGAGTCTTTTCCTAAATCCTTCCTCCAATTAATTAGTACCTCTTGTTCATTCTTATAACATCCTATTCCTTCTCTTTATAGCACCATACAATTTAAATATTTATGCAACCTAAATATTTACGTCATTATTTGTTTAATCTCTCCCTTCCCATTACTTCGTAAACCCTGTGAGGATAGAAACCATATCTGATTTGTTGACATTTGTTTGAGCAAAATATGATACTGTTCCTGGCACACAGTAGGGACTGGATAAATATTTATTGCCTGAATGCTGTCTAGAGCCATGAGGCATCTTAACATATCACACAGAATTTCAATAAAGAAAATTTGTTTAAACCAGAATTTCCCAGATTTATTTAAAAACTAAACTTTCTGTGAGTGATTAACATGAATGAATATTCCTGGATACTCTTCTATAGCTCACATGTTAAGAAACACTTTTTACATTGTTTAGGTCCTTTATCATTTAAATACTCAAGACTAATAAAAGCGTAAGCATAGAGTTTTATGAGCATTGGATGGTTCTAAGCTTCAGAGGTTCAGATGAGACATAACAACAAGGATATTTGAGGACATTAACCCCGATCATTTTAGGGAGCATTCTATAACATGCATATGTTACCTTTTTCTATGCTGTTTTTCATGGGGGCCGGATTTTACAGTATTTATCTTAGAAAGCATCAGCATGGAGATCTGTATGATATTAGACTGTAAAGAATTAGTGTATACTCCCTTAGATAAAGAACACAATCATTGTGCATTGAATTATACTGTTCTAGCTTTTATTTTTTAGGCATCCCTTAAGTTAGATAATGACAGTCAAATACATTGTTATAAGGATTAAATACTACCCCAGGGTGTGTTCTAAAGTTCATATGAAAATAGGTTCAAATCTCAATAAGCGGTGATGACTTTAACAATGTCCCTATTTACATTTGAAATGTATATTTTACCAATACGGAAAATTCCATACAAATGTCTTTTTTAAAAAAATCTCTCAAGAACGTTTAAAGCTGGCACTTGCATTGCTTTCCCTACAGAATTTTGAGCTTAACTTTGTAACTGCACTCTGCCAGGAGTATTTCAAATGACCACACGCATCAGCGATCAAATCTTCAAGCTCAGGTCCCTCACTCCAGAGTAGGGGTTAGGAAAGCATTGAAAATGTCCCTTATGCTGAGCAGGTGTAGAGTGAACTATATTATTTGCTCAACCAGCTGGAATCCTGCTCCAAATGCAGATGCCTTCCGAAGGCCACCAGCTCCTCACTAACCACACGCATGCGTGACTTGCTCAAGGAAGGGTTGAGAAAATGTCATGGGCTTAACCTGACGCTCTCTTCTGCCCGTCTAGATCTACTTTCCCAACTTCACTGTAAGCCAATGGATTTCAAACCAAGATTTACCAAGAAATGTTACAGTTTTCCACTTATGTTTTGCCCAACACCATCTGTGATGGCTTTTTCAATGTGTTCAAATCCATTTTCAACAGATGTGAAATGTGAGAGCTTTTCTCTCCTTCTTGCACCCACTGGAGCACAAAACACATCCATCACCCTTCTGGAACATGCACTTAGAAAATCTGGATGGCAAAAGAGAGCCCCTTTTCACTGCACTGGAGAGCAAGATAGTAGACAGAGGGTCTCTTCGATAAAACAGTGCACAGGTATCCCGCAAGAGACAGACCTTGGCTATGCCAAGATTTGTTTATCTTGTAGAGATATGGCACTGAGATCAGACCAGTACAAGTTTTTCTAATTGGCTTCTTTCAATTTCCCCAAACCTCCCTGGATTTGAAGCCTTTCTTGTTTCATCCAGAAGAAAAGAAAAATAGTGGGGACTGCATGGCAGGTATCCCCAGTCAAAGGAGAAAGAGAAGGAATAAGACTGTAGGAAGAGGGAGGAGGTGGTGTGTGAAGGTGGACCTAGAAGGCCAGTGGTGAAGCGGTGGGAGAGAGGAACCCTTAAAAGTAATGGGCTCCCAGGGAGCAGGAGAGGGAAAGACTGTGCACAGGGGAGCATGAAATGGGTAGGAAAACTCCTCCATATTGGCTGTCAGGTGAGACACTCCTGGGAACAGACTGTTCTGTGACAAGGATTGTTCAGTACATTTCTGTAGATGAGTTGTGTCTGATCGACGAGCCAGCACTAATGCATTTTCAGTGATGATTGTACCGTCCCTCTTGTCCAATGTTAAGGTCAGAGTAAGGGGGTTTTTGAAAAGGTTAAAAACAAACACCTCATGCAAACTGGCATACGCAGAAATAAATGTATTCAATTGTTGTTTGTAGAATATGCATATGTTTAAGATAAAATTCTAAATCACTTTACACGATATCAAACTTACATATACCAAGGTATATATAGAATTCCAGAAACATATAAGAAGCTCAATGCATGACAGAATTAAATAAAAAGTGGCTGAGATTCTATACACAACACACACACATCGTTCCCTTTAATAGTGCTGATTTCACTGATTAAGCTTATTAGTATTTTATATTTGTTCTGATGGTGTTTTGAGTTCCTAAGATAAATGTGATCATTGAAAACAGAGAGTTTTACTATTGGACTCCGATATTAAAGTGAGAACAAAGAATAAAGCATTTATATTTCTGGAAGTTCAAGCCAAGTTTTTTAATATATATTAAAGATTCCACTTCTTTGCTTTTCTCTAGGGTCAGTGATGGTCTCACCGGTTGTGGCCAACATGTCTTGAGACATGAGTTGAATATCATTTTACGAGGCTTTAGCTGCAATACAATGAACATGGTCGTTATGTTCATTTGAGAATACAGAACAGATTAAATAATATTTATAAAGCTTCACATTAAGTTTAAGTAAAAGTTGAAATAAAAATATGTCTAGAATAAGGCAGACTGAATTTCTTCTACAAAATCTTTATTCAGTTAATTTTAAAGTATATCAAAAGGGCCAGGGAGTAAATCACCAGAGAAAGTCTTAACAACATTGGGAAAAGGATAAGAAATACAAATAAGCACAAAACATTCTCAGATGAAGAAAACAAAGGAAAAAAGAAGACACAGAAATCAAGAAATTCAACTTTCAAGACCTGAAAATACAATCAGCTAAAAAAAATACAAATAGAAAACAGGAAATTTAAAAACTGATAAAATAGTTTTTTAAATGTAGAAGAAACCACCAACAAATGGAAGAGGAGCTTAATTATATTTAAAGTACAGGAATGAAGGTTGAAGCCAGCTAAATAAATGATAAATGCTTCAATAGAGAAATTTTCAAAGAATAATACAAATCTTTGTATTTAAATGTAAAGCAAATTAAGAGAGATGCAGTAAAGAATGAGATAGAAAGTTATGGTAAAATAAGGGTATAAATATACTTATAAAACATCCAATTTATGCTGTTGGGCAGGCTCCAGCGTTAATTTACACACAGATCTTCAGCCTGGGATTCAGGTATGCTTGGGTATGAAGGGAGGGCTTACAGGATGGGTCCACCAGGAGGCTATTTGTCTGATGGAAGAAAGAGGAACCTGGGAAAGATCTCATTCTAAAGAAGAAAAAGACAGGCATTTGAGATTATCGTGTTAACAACACATCAGTCATCTGAGGACCAGGTCTCTCTGAAAAGAGCACGGTGTCTCTTACTTCGCATCTGCCATATACGGAGTTCTGCCACCAACCCCCTGCAGCTGAAGTGCATCCTGCATTCACCTCCCTGCCCTCTGCCCCTTCCTCTCCATGTGACACAGCCTGCCAAGAAGAAGCAACACCAGGGGCCTGGAGATGAGGGAACCCTGGCATGGCATGAACATCAGAACTGTGTGGTGGGAATATTCAGCAAAGGTACATCCTCTCATGTGGCTTCATAGATGGGTGAGGCCTGGAGGAGGCAGAGAACCTGGCAGAGAAAGTGATACCTGCTACCCATAGAGGAAGTGACTTGTTTGTGGGGAACTCCCAGGGACAGTATAGAGACTTTGAAGGAGAAGCTGGATTTCCATGAAGTTTGTTGGTGGGACTAGAGTCAAAGAAAAAAATGTATGTCACAGAAATGTGTGTCACCAAATTGTAATTCCACCTTGGTCTGAAACTAAAATGGTCTATAGAACTGGGGCCATGCTTCAGATTATAAAAGGCATAGAATGTGCAAATAACACAATCAAAGTGCAGAGAAAAAGAAGTAATGGCATTTAGAATATATGCCAGTTAGTATAGCCAATAAACCCATCTTTTAAGAAAAAGGTCAAAATAAAGACAACTTCAGGTAAACAAAACTGAGAGATTTATTACACAAATATCTTCATGAGAGTAACTTCTAAAGGATGTCCTTAAAGACAGAGATCTGAAACGTGAGATGAATGGTGAGCTACAAAAATTTTAAGTATATGGAAAAATATAATTTAATAGAAATGTATGAAATTTTAACAGTAATGAATCCCATTGTGGGATTAAAAATTCAAGATTGAACTGAATGAAGCATTATCACTACCTTGAATGGATGACTGGAGTTAAGCGACTTTAAGATGCTTGTATTATTCAGAAGAATAAAGGTATGCATTTGCTTTAGAATTTAATAGGTTACTTTAGTATTTTTAAATGTGTAGTGTTAAAACTTTAAAAATAATTTATATTAAAACTATAAACTGTAGAAAACTATAGAGAAATAGTTTATACCTCCCAAACTATCAGAGAAAATATTCAATGGTGGAAGGAAAAAATATCAATCTAAAAGGGCAAGAAAGAAAAAAAAGAAGTGGGCAAATAGAAAGTAGAATATAAGGTGTTAGAGGTTAATCCAAATGTATCAGTAATTATAATATATGTAAAAAAATGATTTCTTCTTGAAAATCAATGACTGTTAGAATGAATAATAAAATTTAATTTTGTATTATTTACAGGAAACAAAAGTTGCAATTTAAAAATGAAGAAACATGCTATGTAAATATAATTCAAAACAAGTCTAGTTTAGCTATATTAATAACACAGAAAATGTATTTTAAGGCAAAAAGCAATATTAGTGATAAAGAGGATCATCACCTGATAAATTTTTAGTTCATAAGGATGATATAGCAATTCTAAACTTTAATGCACTTACGGTGAGACTTTCAAAATATAAAGAGAAAGTATTGGTATATCTACATAAGAAATTGACAAATCAACTGTGAATATTGAACATTTTAATACTTCTCTCAGTATTGATTTACAAGCAGATAAAAGATACCAATAAGACTATACAAATAACACAATTAACATGATTGAACACAATTAACAAGATTGATTTTATGGACATTTGCAGAACACTGGACCCCATCATTGCAAATACATATTCTTTGCCAGCATAAAGTATGTGTGTGTGTGTGTGTGTGTATATATATATATATATATATATATATATATATATATAAATTCATAGTGTATAAGCCCATATAGCATCTCAAAACAAATTTCAAACAGCTTTATATACAGACCTTTATCTATCCAAGTTCAGTTTTAGAAATTAAAACCAAGAAAATACACCTTTAAAAAAATCAATATTAATGTGTCAAAGAAGGCATAGTACCCCAAATTTTTAAATACTCAAAACTGGTTATTAGTTCATAATAATAAAGGTGGCATGATTAGAGATGAAACAAAGACATAAAAGATAAGATAATATTACAAACAACTTTTAGGAAAAATATTGAATATTTAGCGGAAATAAATAAATTCCTAGATTTAAAAAACCAAAATTGTACCTGAGTAATCCTACAACAGTGTAATAATTTTGTTTAGTGGTTTAAATTTTTCTTCCAAATACCATTTCATAGCCTTGATTATTTTGGTTCACATTACTACCAAACAAACTCCAGAAACATGTCTTCTTTATTAACAGAGAGGGATCATCGCTTAGACACACAAAAATATTTTTTAAAAAGTATAATAATTAGAAAGGAATAAATAATACTATTATTTTTTGTAAATTCTATGATTATATGCACACACAGAAAACCAAAATTATAAGTGAACAAACTATTATTAGAATTCACTAGAGATTTTAGCAAGGTTTGTGTATAATTGATACACAAGAGTCCATTGTATTTCTGTATACTGGAGAGAAAATGTTAGACAAGAAATTAAAAAATAATAATTTGCAATAGCAACTGAAAATATAAAGCACCTAAGAATAAATCTAGTAAATGATGTACAAGACTATCTTGGAGAAATTTATCAAACCGTTAAAATAGATATTTTAAGGAAGGTCTATATAATGGAAAGATACAGCATGATCGTGGAATAGAACACAATAGCTTAAAGACATCAATCTGAATTCTATTTAAATATAACTATAAATTGATGTAAAATCCAATTAGAATTCAGTAGGATTTTTTTTTATGTTAAATTTATATGAAAGATCAAAGGACCAAGAAGAGATAAACCATTCCTGAAGAGTTAGCTAGAGGGAGCTGACTTACTAGATATCAAAAAATTTTAAAGCTATAGCGAACAAGAATGTGATAGTGGAAGAGCACTGGACAAAATTTTCCAATGAAATCAAATACAGGGCTTGGAAATAACACAAAATCCATGGAAACAGAAGCAGGGCAGAGATGTATTGGAGATAAGTAGGGAAAGGAAGGACTACTACTCAGTAAATGGTATTGAAAAAAATATCTGTGTGGGGAAAAATGGAACCTCACAATATACACAAAAACAATTCCAAAGTGATTAAGGACTTAAATCTCAGAGACAAAACTTTTAGAAAAATATGTAGGAGAAATTTGATAAGCCTATAGTTAGGAAAGAATTTCGTAAACAAGACTCTAAATATGTAAATTACAAAGTACTTCTCCAAGTCTATAAGAAAAAGACAACTCAAAAGAAAAACAAGCAAGGACATAAAGAGACATTTCACTGGAAACATAAGTGACCAATAAAAATCTGAAAAAATTCTCAACTTTGCTAATAATGAAATAACATTTCAAACTAAACTGACGTGCAAAAATGTTAAATGTTAGACCAAGTGTTGATACGATACAATTGTTGATACGATTATATTCCAAAAGGAATTCTCATTCATTATAGGTGAATATATATAGGGTCAACTTCTTTGGAAGACAACTGAACCTCACCTAGTAATGCTGAACTGACTCTACAATAGCTATTTCACTCTTAAGGCATATACCTTAGAGAAACACTTATACATATTTACACAGAATTAAACAGAACATTGAATGTTCACAAGAGAACCATTCAGATTATTAAAAACACTACTGACAACCCAAAAGTCCATCAAGAGATGAAACAATTTGTAAAGTGGCAATCCAACAATAAAATGTTATACAGACAAGGAAAATGAATTAACCTCACAACAATGTGAGTGAATCACAAAAATAAATGATGAACACCTGTTAGAATGGCCAGAATCCAGAACGCTGACAACACTGAATGCCAGCAAGGATACAGGGGGACAGGAATTCTCATTCCTGTGGGAATGCAAATGGGATAGCTACACTGGAAGACAGTTTGGCAGGTTTTTACAAAACTAAACATATTCTTATCAGACGATCCAGCAGTCACAGTCCTTGGTATTAATAGTTACCCAAAGGAGTTGAAAACTTATGTTCACACAAAAGCGCGCACACAGATATTTATGTCCTTCAGGATGTGAATGGATAAACTGTGGTATATCCTGAAAATAGAATATTATTCAGCACTGAAAGGAAATGAATTATCAAGCCATGAAAAGATATGGAAGAACCTTAAATCCATATTACTAAGTGAAAGAAGCCAATCAGAAAAGTCTCCATAGTGTATGATACCAGCTATATGACATTCTGGAAAAGGCAAAACTGTGGAGACAGAGAAAAGATCAGTGGTTGCCAGAGGTGGGGGGAGGGAATCTAATCAGTGAACATTTAGAACAAACAAGGATACAAGCATGATTACCGCAAAACTGAAAACGATGAACCCCTTAGCTACTCCTACATACATGGGAAAAACCAAACACTGCTTATACTGGAAGAAAATATTTTAGACCACTCAGGTTTCGTTGATATTGCTGGAAAGGGGATATCATTGGAAACCATTATTTTGTTTACGATCTGGTGCACTACAGGCTGCAGTGGCGTAAAGAAATGTAAGATAAATGTGTAAATGTAATTCAGTGAAGATAAATATTTTCCACATTGAGTTACATAACTATTCCAAGTTTTCTTAATCACTAGGTTCTTCATCTTTTAAAGAAAACCACACAAGACAACCTGTATTTGCAAAAATGAAAGTCTATATTGGTCGCTTTGAATTCAGCTGTTCTTGTACAGAGCTAAAATTAACTATGAGCTGAAATTATTAACACATTCTCCAAGAAGCTAACCTTCTTCTAGGAAGACTCTTAATCTCAGAAGAGTAAACCCATCCTGTTTCTGCTACAACAGCTGTAAACTGTAGCTAGTATTTCCTGTCTTTCTCAAGAAAAGGGTGGTAATTAATTGCTGAGATACTTAAAAAATATATGGTTCTGTGGATTAAAGGACAAGCAAAGTATTGTTATATTTGGGCAGTTTTTCCTCTAATGAACTCTTCAGAATTTTTTGGTTGGTATCATTCCAAAAATTATAAATTAGGAAGAAATGTGTGCTCTCTCCCAAAGGGCAGTTGAACTTTGTTCAGAATGCTTAAGAAAACATCCGATGGGATGTTTGCTGATGGAGCTATGTCAACTCATCTTCAAGATTCCCCTTCTAGAATAGTACAGCCGTTATGAGTCCAAATGCCATGAATATTTTAGCATCACTGAAATCTCATATCCTAGTAGCCACGGTACAGTCCTAACCAGCTACTGCTGGAGGCCTGGACATGGTGTCTATTCAAGAGGAAACTGAAGGTTAAAGGATAATGTAAAATTGTAAGAGTTATGGTTAGGCACAGGAACTAAACAAGAGAGACATCAGCAAATGAGAAGTGTGTGTGTGTGTGTGCGCGCGCGCGCATGCATGCTCAATTCTCTTCTATTAAGAATCATTTAAACATTGAACAGTTAATAAATAAAACTGTCTAAGAAGATCTTTCCAGACAAGACCTGAGCCATAGAATATTATGGTATTCGCCGGAAGAGATGAGGTTATTATTTGGCCCAGAGGTTCTGTCCCTTCTTTCTTGTGTCTCATCATCCCCCTCCAGGGTTGAAGCAGCAGGCATTTTTCTGACAGAGGGATTCAGAGACAGGAACAAAGGTCATGAATGTGTGACTCTACAAAGAGAGGAATTCAAAAGGAGATTACTTGGATATTTCTTCTGTGCTTTTGATCTCTTAATCAAATTATATGTAAAAAGTTACATGGCTCAGGCATTCTAAAAACAGCCTTGATTTATTTTTCTTCATTTAATTCCTTTCAGCAAATACTGTTGAGAGCCCATTTTGAGAGTCTTCAACTGCAGACCAACCACAATCACAGAATATCACCAGGTTTAAATATAAATCTGAAAAATTAAATATAAATCAGAAAAAATAAGATTCATTTATTTGTAAACAGTTATTGATCACCTACTACGTGCTCAGCACTGGGGGATATCGTCGTTACACACATAGAACTTACAATCTATACCCTCATCTAGCATCACACAAATATGTATTTAGTAACTGTAAGTGCTATGCAAGAGAACTGTGGTAAAGTGTATGTAGCAGATAGATCTTGATCCAGACCGGGCATCAGGGAAGACTTTCAAAGGAAGTGATGCTTGAGCTTACATCAAGCATGAAGAGACGTTATTTTGGCAAAGGATTGAAAATAAGGGATGCATAAAGATAGCTCTGGGCATTTTCAAATTTTTCAAACTTCAAAAGCAGTGCAGACTTTATGTTTCTTAGGAGTTTTAAAATATGCTCACCAGAGTCATTTATCCTTACCAACCAAATTAAATGTGCTCTAGGCTGAGAAATACTGAGGGCAGAACCCCTCAGCAGTGACTGCTTCTGGTCTTAACATACCCCTGGGCAGGGTCAGCTGCCAGCTACATGGAGTGTTTGTGGAACTTTGTAAGACCCAGGTGCCCTTAAATAGCCTGACATCTTGTTGTCGTCCCATTCCACATTTCTAATAAAATTCCTGACATTAATTTCATTCCTTTGGATTACACAATGTCAATACAAGTAGGGCACTGTCTCTCTAAAGACACATAGACTCGCCATGACTTCTCAAGACCCTGCGTGATCTGGCCCCTTGTCTCCCCCCACTGACCCCCAGCTCACGCTCTTGTTTCCTCTCTCCCGTGCTCAGTACGGCCCAGTCAGACTAGCCTCTTACATAATCTAAATCACCACGGTCCTGCCCACCTCAGAAAGTTCAAAGATTCTCTTCCCTCTCCCTGCTGTGCTCTTCATTTTCTTCTTTTGCAGGTCAATTACTACTTTTCATTTGAATCTCAATAAATATCTCAATCACGTTTTCTCAAGAAAGCCTTCCCTGACTTTCTAGGCCAGGCTACTGCTTCACCATACACTGTGTTAACAACCTATGCTTCTGCTTCTTAATATTGATCACAGTTGAGGTTAATTAATAAACTGAATAATTAACTGGTACTTTGATGCCTATCTTCCTTGATAGTAGACTAAGCTTCAGAGGTACAAGGTTATATATGTTTTCTTCCTGACTCTATTTGCATTAAGTAGAACATAGTAGATATACCATAACAATTCTTTTTTTTTTTTTTTTTGTGGTACGCGGGCCTCTCACTGTTGTGGCCTCTCCCATTGCGGAGCACAGGCTCCGGACATGCAGGCTCAGCGGCCATGGCTCATGGGCCTAGCCGCTCCACGCATGTGGGATCTTCCTGGACTGGGGCATGAACCCATGTCCCCTGCATCAGCAGGCAGACTCTCAACCACTGCGCCTCCAGGGAAGCCCAACAATTCTTTTTTTAATTGGGGTATACTTGCTTTACAATGTTGTGTTAGTTTCTGCTGTACAACAAAGTGAATCAGCTATATGTATACATATATCCCCTCCCTCTTGGACCTCCCTCTCACTGCCCCGCATCCCACCCATCTAGGTCACCACAGAGCACCGAGCTGAGCTCCCTGTGCTATAGAGCTGTTTCCCACTAGGTATCTATTTTACACATGGTAGTGTATATATGTCAATCCCAATCTCCCAATTCATCCCACCCCCCCTCCTCCACCAGTGTCTACACATCCATTCTCTATGTCTGCATCTCTATTCCTGCCCTGTAAATAGGTTCATCTGTACCATTTTTCTAGATTCCACATATATGCATTAATATATGATATTTGTTTTTCTCTTTCTGACTTACTTTACTCTGTATGGCAGACTCTAGGTCCAACCATGTCGCTACAAATGACCCAATTTCGTTCCTTTTTATGGCTGAGTAATATTCCATTATATATATGTACCACATCTTCTTTATCCATTCATCTGTCAATGGACATTTAGGTTGCTTCCATGTCCTGGCTATTGTAAATTGTGCTGCAATGAACACTGGGGTGCATGTGCCTTTTTGAATTATGGTTTTCTCAGGGTATATGCCCAACAGTGGGATTGCTGGGTCATATGGTAGTTCTAATTTTAGTTTTTTAAGGAACCTCCATACTGTTCTCCATACAGTACAAGAGGGTTCCCTTTTCTCCACACCCTCCCCAGAATTTATTATTCATAGATGTTTTTGATGATGTCCATTCTGACAGGTGTAAGGTGATACCTCACTGTAGTTTTGATCTGCATTTCTCTAATAATTGGTGATGTTGAGCATCTTTTCATGTGCCTCTTGGCCATCAGTATGTCTTATTTGGAGAAATGTCTATTTAGGTCTTTTGCACATTTGTGGATTGGGTTGTTTGTTTTTCTTTGATATTGAGCTGTATGAGTTGTTTGTATATTTTGGAGATTAATCCCTTGTCAGTTGCTTCATTTGTAAATATTGAATATTTTCTCCCATTCTGAGGGTTGTCTTTCCATCTTGTTTATGGTTTTCTTTGCTGTGCAAAAGCTTTTAAGTTTAATTAGGTCCCACTTATTTATTTTTATTTTCATTACTCTAGGAGGTGGGTCAAAAAAGATCTTGCTGTGATTTATGTCAAAGAGTGTTCTTCCTATGTTTTCCTCTAAGAGTTTTATAGTGTCTGGCCTTACATTTAGGTCTTTAATCCATTTTGAATTTATTTTTGTGTATGGTGTTAAGGAGTGTTCTAATTTCATTATTTTACATGTAGCTGTCCAGTTTTCCCAGCACCACTTATGGAAGAGCCTGTCTTTTCTCCATTGTATATTCTTGCCTTCTTTGTCATAGGTTAGGTGACCATACGTGTGTGGGTTTATCTTTGGGCTTTCTACCCTGTTGCATTGATCTATATTTCTGTTTTTGTGCCAGTACCATACTTCCTTGATTACTGTAGCTTTGTAGGATAATCTGAGTCAGGGAGCCTGATTCCTCCACCTCCACTTTTCTTTCTCAAGATTGCTTTGGCTATGCGGGGTCTTTTGTGTTTCCATACAAATTGTAAAATTTTTTGTTCTAATTCTATGAAAAATGCCATTGGTAGTTTGATAAGGATTGCATTGAATCTGTAGATTGCTTTGGGTAGTAGAGTCATTTTCACAATATTGATTCTTCCAATCCAAGAACATGGTATATCTCTCCATCTGTGTCATCTTTAATTTCTTTCATCAGTGTCTTACAGTTTTCTGAGTACAGGTCTTTTGCCTCCTTAGGTAGGTTTATTCCTAGGTATTTTATTCTTTTTGATGCAATAGTAAATGAGATTGTTTCCTTAATTCCTCTTTCTGATATTTCATTGTTAGTGTATAGGAATGCAAGAGATTTCTGAGCATTAATTTTGTATCCTGCAACTAAGGAAGAAAAGAAGGGAAGGATGGAGATAGGGAGAGAGAGAATAATACACATGTGGCCCATGAGGTTTGTCTCCCATCATCTTTCCTTTACCACTCCAAGTGGCTTGGGTAGGAGTGGTTCCACTCCAGGGCATGTGGTCCAAGCCTCTCCAAACCCCTGGTTACCATGATTCATTCAACGATGGGCATGTGGCTCAAAGAGATGGATCAATTGATGTTCTTTCCAATATTTCTTCTCCAATAACATGTAGAAGAGATGCTCTTATTTCTTTTTAAATCACAAGATGAAAGGAAAATGCACATGAAGAGATTTGAAGTCACTTTCACTTGCCAAGTGGAAGAAATCAGCAGCGGGAAAAAATCAGGCCAGAAATCAAAATTTAGCAAATTGAAATGTGGAGACAGAGAATGTGTGAAAACATCGTAAAAGCAAGTGAGGTAGACTTTATAACATCTTTAGGCTTCTCATCCAGCCACACGTGAAGACTTGGCTTCCTACTCACAGAGTTTTCAGTTACACAAATAAATCCACTTGATTTAAATTTAATTTAAGTTAAGTTGGATTTCTGTTACTTTGGGGAAAAACCCCTGACAAATACAGGAGTGACGGGTCTGTTTAAAAACAGTCTAACCCTTCTCTCAATATAAATTAATACTTTGTTCTCACATCTTAAGTGCCTAAAACAGTGCCCAGCATTTGACAGCAGCCCAATAAATACTGTGACTGGCTGATGAAATAATGAATGACCTAATAGTAACTATGAATATTTTCAAAGGCACAGGCAGAAGAAAGAAGCTGAGGGAGTATAATTTCAACATGAGATACAGAGCTATTGCATGGCAAGTTTGATGTTTCACCTAAGCATTCACAACAAGTGGACTAGGAACCAGTTGTGGGCAAGTACTGGATTGAGATGTAGAAGACCTGGGCTTATATCTCAGCTCTACTGTTTAGCCCCTACTGGACCTGGGGCAAGTTAATCAATTCTCAAATCCTCAGCTTCCTTATTTGCAAACTGCTTATCATAATTTATCATTAGGAGGACTGTAGAATTGTTGCTAAAAGGAAAACATAAAAATCAATAAAATCAATGAAACTGTTAAAAAAAAAAAAAAACCTTTGTAAATCCAGCCAAGCAGTCCTTAGACACACACACACACACACACACACACACACACACACACACACACACACACACACACACACACACACACACACACACACACACACACACACACACACACACACACACACACACACACACACACACACCCCAGTAGAGTAGGTTATAATTTCAGAAGTAGGTTGCAATTTCAGTTGAACACAAGGCCCCATGGACAGTACTAAAATAAATGACCTAACATTCCCACTGTGATTCCAGAAGGGTCATCTGGAAGCTTTTTACTCCCAGGCCCCATGTTCTAGGTTCTGATTTCTGATTGAGAAGTAACTATGTTTGTGGATTGTCTGAGATGGTAACTCTCCTTTATTTGGGTCTTTTAAACTCTAGGAACACTTAGAATTAAAAATCAAACTTAATCCTTAGTATTAAAAGGTGATGTTACATTCCAGTCTGCGTTTGCTATTTAAGGTATTTGTATGTTTGAGAGAATCTGACATATCAGTTTTGTAATTATTAATGAAGGTTATTAGGGAATTTAAGTTAGCCAAGAGTATTGGCATGACTAAGAGAATTTTATTTTACTGTTAAGTTTACTGTATCAAACTAATGAGAGCTTTGGCACTTATTATCTGTGTGACTTCTAGCAAGTTACTCAAGACTTCGATACCTCAGTTTCCTGAACTGTAAAATGGAAATCAGAATAGTTAGCTCCCTCATGGGACTGATGTGAGGATTAATTAAATGAATATCTGTAAAAAGCTTAGAACATTATCTGGCATAGAGTAAACACTATATAAATATTAGCTGTAAGGACTTAGAAAGTTTTTGCAAGTTAAGTTCATAAGTGTATGCTGTCATATATTTTAGCCACTTAAAATCAAATGATTAAACGTATAAATGCAGATAAAATATTTAGAGGAATTTAAATTTTAAATGTAGTTGGTGGTTTAAGGTGATTTGGTGTGTTCAAATTGAGTTACTTGATTGACATTTTGATTCAGGTGAAAGTGATTTTATTCTCATAGTATTAATCATAGATGTACAGAGAGAAGGTCAAGAGCTATAGGTTGAATTGAAAAGCTAAAAGAAAGCTAAGTTTTTAAAATTTTTCAAACTTAACAAATTGAGTATTCACTTAGATCCCAAGTAACTACAAAGAGGCCTTTTTTTTTTTTTTTTGCTCACCAAGAGTTGCTATTTCTGCCCCTAACCCCAAAAGAAAATTAACAAATAACAGTTTCTATTAGTCAGTGTGAAGGTAAAATAGAATGCTGCCTTTTAACATTTCTCAGACCATCTCCCAATATGTTAGGAAACTATACTGTACGCTCCTCTTAAAGAATCAAGTGCTTGTTAGCATACTGGTAAGCATATTTAAATTTAAATTTATTCATCCTAGTTTCTCAACCTTACTTTCCCAAGAAACATTTTATTTGGGCACGTCTACTATCCATTTAAGACAGCATTTTGTGAACCTTAAGCCCTAGACCAACATAAAGTTTACAAATCAACAGTGTCAGTGGGTCTGAGATGGTAACTCTTCTCTCATCCAGAAGTGAAGAGGGCAGGTTCCTGAGAGCTGAAGGACAGATCTAGGGGGTAGAGAGACAGATCTAGGTGAGTAGAGAGATCTGCAGTTGAAGGAGAAAACCAAGGGGAGGGAAGAGCACTGAGGCACATTTTGTTTATGGACCCCATCTCCAGCCATGTCCCCCCGAATTTTCCTGTAAACACTCCCATGGACAAGATAACAGATTCATCCCTCTCCAGCCCTTCACCCCAATTTCTGTTGCTCCTGGGTAAAATATCTAAAATATTTTATTCATAGTTTTTTTTAATTAATGGTTTTAATAATGTATCATTTCAGTGGTTGGTGTATGAAACTGGCAAAATCTTTTCCCTGAAGCTGTAAAATCTTTTCCCGGTGCGTGTGAGTCCGGCTATGATGGTGGAATCTGAGGAAGTCTTTCTTGGGCGTCCTCCATGCTTTTCCGATATTCATTCTTTAGTCCCCAGGACATTCATCTTTCGGAGTTCATTGGCTCCGTCTGCACTTTGTTGAGGCCCCTCATGTGCGTGCTGTTATACTGGGAAGGAATCTAAAGCTCTTTGCTCCTCGGATCCTAAATATGTCCAGGGAAGAGGGGGCATCTTCCCATTCACTTGAAGTCCTCAACCCATCTCCTTTCCAAACGTCTTCCACTTTAGCTTTGCCAGACCTGGAAGCTGTCTCTTTCATCTTCCCGTGGCGGCTCCCCCCTCCCCCAGTCAACCTTTACTATCTTTCATAAGGAGCCTCCATGATGCATAGCTGTGGGTATGCTATTTTTTGAAGCATGATACTTTACAGAACAATTTTGGCCATAGTCTGTGTTTGCCAAATAAAATTATGCCTCTTTTTTAGTTTGTGAGTATGTGTGTGTTCTTTGAAATTGCACTAACTGATGCTGATTTTGTATAGTTGAGGTTACCCAGGGGAAATTATGGCCAAAAAAAGGAGGACTGTCCATTCGAAGGATTTTTGATCTATGTCTATCTTTTAAATGATTACTTATGATACTGTGAAAACAAAAATGAGGTATTGTTAGAAAATCTGAGAAATAAGAGGCAGTCAAAATATTCATTGGAGAACTACACTTCAGAAATTGAGAATGATGTCATAAAGAATCTGAACAAGATTTCTTGCTTTGAATGTTTATTTGGGGTCACATTAAAGGATTTGAGAGCAGTCAATGTATGTCTTTCAATGTATAGGCTTGAGGCATGTAAACAACAAAATAAAATATAAGCCCCCTTAAAAATAATGTTGGGCTGCAAGCAATCTAAGAGACAGATTTTTGTGCTAACATCTTCACCTAAATCACACATAGGCAAGGGGGGCAATATGAACCCCAATGGGGCAAGAGTTGGCTCTTGCAGGGTAAAAGAAAATCTTAGTTGTTACAGTGGTCTGTAGTTGTGTATAAACAGATAAAGTATATCTGTGGTATTGAAATTTCATGGGAAGAAGAGGCAATTAGGAAAAAAAGTCTAAAAAGGCTCTTTGGCAGGGTAGTGGTAATGAAAATAAGGTAGAGAAACACTAATCTAAATTGAGCTTTGTGATGAATTGGTGAAATTATTTAAAGTTCATTTCTCCAACATTTATCAGTTCTTGTTCTGAAGTTTATGCTTCATAAACAGAATCCACTGCCTGTGTGCGTCTTATTTCTTTGATATTGAAGACTTGTATCATTTCCCACAGCTGTGAAACTTTTGGTGTTTCTGAGATGGCATGTGGGGAGAGGACTATATATGTAAAATTCAAAATGACATTTTCCAATGGTTCAGTTCACTGAACCAAATTTGACCTTTGTGTTGGCCTAAGAAAACCCTAAATGATGGACTACATTGCCACATGTCACCACTCATAATTTGCAGTACTCATAATTTGTAAGAACTCATAATTTTCATGCCTACTCAATCTTCAAGGTCCAAATCAAGCATCACCCTGGTTTTGAAAGCTAAATAGAGCTTCAAGGTCCAGAGAGTAATTTTTCCTTCTTCTGAGTTGGCAGTATGGAGTACATATGTCAATTATTATGCTAACTATATTGCATTATAATATTTGTTTCTCACTTTCTACATCGAGAGCTCCCGTGGGTGGACAGCAGTGCCTTATCCATCTCTATGTCCCTACACCCTGCATGCTAACCCGTAGATGCCCCGGTGATGGGCTGTGGTGTTGCAGCTCACTTGGAGTGTAACACGCAAAGATACCTGCAGTCCAGTGGAAGTGGCAAGAAGCCATGATCAAGGATTCCCTTTGGGGTTTTTTGCAGAACTTTTACAGGAAAGATCTCTCAATTAAACTGTTTCAGTGTCCAAACTGCAACAATCACAGCACGGTAACATTTACTGGCACGTGGCATTGCTATTTTTTTCATGCTGTAAATGTTTAGATTCCAATTTGTTTTCTTCCTTATCCATCTCTGCCCCTCTTCCTTCCCCCTTATTTAAGATAATGGCACCACGATTAGCCCAGTTGCTCAAACCAGAAACCTGAAAGTCAAACTTGCCTCGTCCCAATCCCCACATACATTAATCTCTTTTCTACCTACTTAATATTTCTTTAATCCTTCCTCAACTTTCACTGTGACAGAAATAGCTTCATAAAACTATGCCCCGGGCTTCCCTGGTGGCGCAGTGGTTGAGACTCCGCCTGCCGATGCAGGGGACACGGGTTCGTGCCCCGGTCCGGGAAGATCCCACATGCCGCGGAGCGGCTGGTCCCGTGAGCCATGGCCGCTGAGCCTGTGCGTCCGGAGCCTGTGCTCCGCAACGGGAGAGGCCACAGCAGTGAGAGGCCCGCGTACCGCAAAAAAAAAAAAAAAAAAGTATGCCCCTTCACTGGTTGAAGTATTAAGTTTGCTGTGCATGCAGGGACATTGTTTATTTCAAGCTATGCAGCAGGAAGGGGTGGTGGCCATTGTAGTGTTGCTGTGCAGTAACGTTTGGAAAGGAGTGGACCATGATTTCAGATCAAACTGCAGCCATTTTCGGTGCACACAGGAAGGGAGAAGGCAGGATAAGAGCGCATATTAGCTACGCTGCTTTTGTAGTAATAAAGGATTTTGTTTTTTTAATTGAAGACCCAGTCATTGCTTGTCTAGCCCTAAGACTTCTCCATAAAACACTGCTGCCCTTCGTAATTCCATATGAGGAGGGAAAATAGAACAACTATTGTTTACTTAATTACAATACTATTAATACATGGTGATTATTAGTTTTTTATGAAAATACCAAAAAGTACAAAAAAGAAAATTAAAAAATCCAGAGTTAATGATGATAAAAATGTATGATGATGATAATGTATAACATTATATACACACATTATGTAATATGACAATGCTCATTATTATATAGTTACCACTTTTTTTTTACATAATGTAGTTTCAAAGTGATCATACTTTCCAAAACTACTTTTTCCATTTTTAAACAAATATAAACATTTCCTAATATCCATATCTGTCACACTAGTTTTTAGTGGCTGCATGGTATCCTCAGCTATGAAATTTATTTAATTTTAT
Source organism: Orcinus orca (assembly GCF_937001465.1). NCBI lineage: Eukaryota > Metazoa > Chordata > Mammalia > Artiodactyla > Delphinidae > Orcinus > Orcinus orca. The sequence goes on along the minus strand of NC_064575.1, from coordinate 57,515,477 downwards.
TTTTCCTTATTTATTTTTATTAAGGTATAGTTGATTTACAATACTATGGAATCTATATGAACAATTTTTCATTGTGCAGCATAAAACTTTTCAATTTTTACATTATACCTAACACTTTGAAGAACTATATGCATAAATCTTAACACACTGTTTTTTCTTCTTCTTATAAATTCCAGGAAGCCAAACTGCTGAGTCATGAATTGTAGGCCTTTTTAAGTCTTTGAATGGATACTGCTGAATTTCCCTTCAGAAGAGTTGCATCAATTCACAGGCAAAATATATTAAAGGCAGTGTTTTAAAACCACAGTGTGACCTACCTTCACAATATGGCACAGATGTGGGCTTCTAGGGCAAACCACAGCAGATTGAATGGCTTGGTGTGTGACAATGAGGAAGGTTCTCTTCATGGAAATGTTTGAGGCAAAGTTACAGAGTAGCTAAGAGCAACACCTTGGATTTAGAGTACAAACCACAAGTACTCACGCCTACCTTGCGTGCTGGTTCCAGTTACATGCTCTTTTTTAAAAATTTTCCCAGCCAGGTTAGCACTGTCATTTTCAGGATCACATGTCAATCCTACAGGACGAAATCAGCAGAGCAGAGAAAGAAATACATAAAAATACACATAGAAAATATCCAATGAGTCTCTCAAATAAGATTCTGAAAGGTAACTTTGCAAAGTATTCCTGTCTGTGTAGATGTTCTCTGCACCTACATGTCAAATAAATTTTAATCTGGCACTGTGGAGAGATCTGGGGATCTAATATTAATCTTGGCAGTCATTTTTCCCCCTCAGAAATGATGAACTAAGAAAGTATAAGCCTTGGACATTATAAAGCCATTTCTTCCCAGTGCTCAGAGCATTTCTGCTAAGTAACAAGCATAATCATTTGTTAATGTTAACTAGGGCCTTCATCTCCATGTAACAGTTTTATCCTGATAGAAACATGTTTTCCAATTGTTGACAATGAGAGACTATCCAAATGGGGAAAATGTCCAAAAGCAGAGACCTGACTTACTGGAGAGTTAAGGTCACCATCAACTTACGGCCCATGGGTCCTTGTGCCAAAGAGGGTATTCTGGTAGAAGATGGGTAATTTGACACCACTGGACCTCAGTCCGTAGGATCCATCAGCCCAGTCATCCTGCACAACTCAATTTATAGACAAAACCCATAAAATTTTGCAGTCAGGAAAGAAACCTTCAAAGAGTTGCATGTCTTCAAAGGATCAATTTTCACAATTAAGCCCCCAATTTAAGGCAGCAGAATATATTTAGTGGGAATGTGGCCTGGTGATTATCTGTACGAAATAAGCAGCTCTCAACACAAAAAGGAACTGTCACGTGCACACTGCTGTTTGTATAAGCAGCCTTCTGTTTTGCACTTGAGGCCATATACTGTGCAGACACAGCTCCTTAAAGCTTTCTGGAGCCACTGTGATTTAGCGGGTTGGTATTCACCTAATGTCAGCAATTACAGTCCAACTGCTGACCTAGGGGCAAATTCAAGTTCTTTATTGTCTTAGAGCTAAATATGTATATCTTAAAAAACAGAGTAATTGAAAAATGGATAGGTTTACAGTTACTCAAAAAATCCAGCCTCTGGAATAATAAGTTTTCCTGATTTGATTCTTTTCAAGTCCACAAGTGACATCCAATCCTCAAATGACCTAAATCTATAAACAATTGTCCCTTTACACCCTGCTTCTGAAATACTAAGCTAAGAGTCCCGCTGTGAACACCTAGACAATGCTTAAAGAAAATTTGTTGGTTCCAAACTGTAATGAGAGAATAAACTGTAAAGAGCAGAAATCACCAAGAGTGGATAATTTCAAAGACAGCCATTGAGCAGAAGCGGCCTCCTTCGTGTATGCTGAACAGAGCCTTCCTAAGGCTACCCGGGCCACTGGATTTGTTTTCTCCCTTTATTTTGTCACATCGCTTTGCTTGTCAAAAATCAGGAATCTATTCTGTAAAGCATCTTCATAGTGCGGATAGCCCTGAGAATTTTCTTTCTTTAAGAACCTCCACAGTTCTTCTAGAACCACGTAAGGTAAAATCCATAAAAATGCATTTTAACCCTTGAGGCCCTTAACAACCTCTACTATTGCCTAGCAAACCTAAGTTGCTCATTAGCTTCTTTCTCATCATGGGAGAAGTCTGTGGTTTACACACAAAACTTTTTTTTAAGTTATCCAGATTTAAACAACTTTATTTCCCTGCTGGAAACTTGGCAACATATATGCCAAGTTTGCATACATAGGATGTACTCTTTAAAAAAATAATCTATGGAAATAATGACTGATTTAAAAGAAGTAATATATCCGTTGAAGCTTAGCTTAACAACACTGAAGCAGCGGTGGGTTAAGGGCGGGAGGATGGTGCAGGAATATTGTAAATCTTTTTTAAACAAAATGACTCTACAATAATGGAGACAGTATATTTTCTTAGAAAACAGTTTTATTAAATAGTTTCTTGAAATTCTAGTGACAGATCTGACTGTTCACAAAGTAGATTAAAAAGTGATAAATGAGAAAAAGCAAAGATAATAGCTAACAGAACAGGGCACTAAAATTTATCATCAGCAATAAGTACAGCTCATGAATCAAGATGTTAATACTCTATATCATAGAGAAAAAAATAGTGTGACTTATCTGTTAATTTCTACACAAAGCAAGATCATTTCATGCATCTTCCCAAGTATGTTTCTAATATACTTTTCTTCTAAGTAGCTAGAACAAATCATTTGATGAATGGTGGGAGCAATGGGGATTTTTTTTTCCCCTGGAGTAAAGTAAGGGTCCAAGGGGTAACGTGAGAATACCAAGAAAGGAAATAAACTTGTTCTTTATTAATTCAGAAGACAGAAAAGGGCAGGAAGTATAGAAAGACAGATTTCAGATCAACATAATCTAAGAAAGAATACTAAACAGCTAGAGTTGGCTAACAATGAAATCGACTGCTTATGAAGCTGTATGTTTTCTGTCACAGGTGATATTCTATGGAGTTCTAGCAGAGTCTAGATGACCAGTCTAGATGACCATTTGGCAAGAAAGTTGTATGAAAGCATCTTGTATTTAACTTTCTGCATATTTATTGATTGCCTACTAAATAACAAGCATGCTGAATTATTAGTACCATGTGCTACTAGAAAGGCAAATCCATTCTGCATCACCACTTGTCACTGGTAAATACCACATCCTACAGTACTGGGGAAAGTGGTCAAGCTCAGGCTTGACCTCCAATAACCCTAAAACCCTTGCCAATGCTGGGAGTGTTGAGCTACCAATTCGATACAGAGCAGGTCAAGCCCTGCCTTTGGAGCCACAATATGTTATATGTCAAGGAATTGGCAATTTAATAGGCTAACAGTCAATAATCCTCTCAAGACCATGCCCTGTGTCTGGACAGAGCTCTTGGCACCACTGGTGTTGTCTACCACTTCTTTCCCATTCATCCTTGGTGTCACCTGGTTAGAAACCTAAGACCACAGTTACCATATATTTTGCTTGGAACAGTTCTGAGTTATGCCTGTCGTCCCAATGTGATAATTAATAGAGCCCACTTTCACTTTCAAACCCATCCCAGTTTGAATAACAAATTCTCACGTACCTGTGACCTGCTGTGTCCTGGAGTAACTACAGGTAGTCATCACTTTGCCTGGTATGATGTTAATGGAAACTCACGCATGTCAGAACTGTTTGCTGGCTTCGTACAGTGGAACCATACAAAACAATGAGCTCATTTTGGAAAGCGCAGGTGTCATTCAGCACAATGCCATGCAAAGTGAGGGCTGCCTGGACTTACTGTGCTTTCTGACAGACTACTTCTAAAGGAATCATATCTGGCCAATTGAGATTACAAGTCTACTCTATCCCTTACTTTAGATGTTGCCCAAATATATGCCTACCAAGGAGACTTTTCCAATTCAGAAGCTAAATATTAGGTCTCACACAACTGTTATTTTGCAATTGACCTAATATCAACAACAACAACAAAAACCCCCGGAGCCTCTGGCCCTGGTCTTCTCTGGATTCTGTGTAGTTAACAATACAGTTTGGTTTACCTGTATTAGAGAATCCTGTGTCTACAAAAAACTGTCCTTCTAGGGTATACTCAAACTCCTCTGGGTAGGCACCTAAGCCAATTCAAACTTCTTGATGCCCATAGGCCATTGTAATGTTGTGTCCCATTAGTCAATGAAGGGTTTACTCCATGAATTCCTGCCCTGGGAAGGATTAGAGTTAGTATGTAATATATTTGGATGCTATTCTAATATACTGTTCAGACTTTGTTGCAGAAATTCTCAATCTACATACAGCTCAGACATCATCAATTTTAAGCTAACCCTAGGCAATATTTCCATCCAAGCAGTAGAGTTCCAGAGCATAGCGTGTCTTAGTCATTCATCAACATCTGCATCTACCCTCTTAGAACAGCAGACTGCTTAGGCTACTATATCTGAAGTTTCTGTGGTTTCAGCAAAACACCATATGTTCCAAGTTCCATTTCTCCACCTTTTATGTTCCATTAATGAACTCATTTAATAGGGACCTCCAATAGAAACTTGGGTCTCTTAAGATGACCCAAGTACCAACTACATTACAAGAAGTTGGTCCCAAATATGGTAATGCAAGTTCTCAGAGGATCATTAATTTAATTCATCATGCTACATTCACAATTCAGTCATCCAGTGATGGAGGTTTGGAGCAGATCTGACTAATCCAGAAAATCTTTCTCTTATGGTGTGACATGGCAGTCTTTTTGGATCAAGTAGATCTGGGTTTATGTACTTCAGTTTACTTTGTCTAAAGCCCCTTTGCCTAGCAGCAGTTTAATGAGAAATGTACCCAATGACCAAATCTCCTAAAACCCATTGTTTTTCTGAGTGTTTCATCATCTTCTTAGATGTCTTAATTTCTTCTGTCATTCTCACACAGGCTTTTCAAGATTTTTGAAAACTAACTTGCTTACATTTATATCCAACCTAATTTTTTATAAATATTTATATTATTTACAGGATTTCAAAAATGAAAGCATTGTTTTGTGTCCTTGTAGGCATCCTTTCTTTTTTTTAACCTTTGGAAACTTAATAATACATTACCTAAACTAAGAAAGAGGATTTGCTCAATTTTTAAATACTTTATTTTACTTATCTTTTTATTGCTTTAATAAATCCTTAAATAATCACCAGAGACTTGTGGAGTTTCCGCCATCCACAGAAATCTACCCCCGAAACTTCCCCACAACAGATTAGCTGAACTTGGAATCACATAGTCTTTATCGGAACACAGTGGTATATCTATTCCAGTTGTGTATAACTGATTCATTTCCAAATTGAGCCAGTATCTGGTCTGATTAGTTGATACTTGTGTTATATTAAACTTCACTATACTTCTCTACTGAGAATATATCATTCTTAAAAATCTTAGCTTCCATGGCCACTGATTCATCCACAACACTATACACCATCACAAAATTGGATGTGAACTGGAAAAATGGCATGCCATGTAGGAAGATTAGAACACACAATCCAATGTACCAACAAGGTAATATAATCAACGCAAACCATAGGTAGGTGGACAGGCATGGAATATCAGGAGAGACAGCGATTTTTGGAAACTTCATGTTATAGAGCTAACAGCAAGAACTCAATTTATATGATACTTTTCATTTGTTACATGAATATCTTTGGAAATGATATAATAATCCTGTGAGGTAGATGCTTCTATTATCCCAGTTTTACTAATGAAGAAACTGAGATTCAGAGAAGTTAAGGCATTTGCCTATAGATCTGTTTACTGATGTAACTTTTCTCAGCTTTACTCAACCCGCATGACTTCTAGTAATCACCATCACAGCATCTGCCATCCACTGCTTCTGCCACCCAACACACATTGCTCGAGCAGCTGCTTTCTTTTGCTTTTTAAAATGATTTTTCTAAACATCTCTGACTTAGCACCAGTAAGGTTTAGCTCTGACCACATGCTGATCCTTTCTTCTGGAAAGTGGGATAATCTCTTAGCCCATCTTATATCTTTCACTCAGCTCTTAAGAATTTCTCTAACTCTTCACTGAAGTCTTTGACTCCTTCCATCTTGATTCCTGGCTTTTCTGAAAGGTTTAAAGATCCAAGAACAAGACGGTTGAATAATTAAGGCTTTACTTTAATGAAATGAGCAAAGTGTATTTAAATATCTTAAGGGTACAAACAGAAACTGACCTCATGTTCTCTAATGAAGTGTGTTGGTATATGTGTGTATAAATATACACTTATATTTGTATGTGTGTCTATACAAATATAAATATATCTATTTTTAGATAAGAAAACATTTTCAGAAAAATAAAATTTAAGGATCCATTGCTTTCCCATGTGTGGCTTGGGCCTCTGGGGAGAATAGCCATCTCTTTCATTGTTACCCTGGTTTATAGACCGCCTTAGTTAAAGACACTTCTTTCTTTTGGAATTTATTAGTTCATGTGTGTAATCAAATGTCCCAGGGCACATTATAGAATACTATTTTTTCTTAAGAAAAAACTAGAAGCAACTAAAGTAGCACAGTGATGACAATAAAACTCAATCTAGAGTGATCCCCAGTCAATTTAAATAAAACTTCCTGTCCAACAAACTTTCCTCAGGCAAAGGCTTGTCTAAACAGAAGATTTGACCTTTCCTTCTTCCTGTCGACTTTCCACTCACTATGATAGAGTTTAAGACAATTAGACTGACATTATAAATTATGTCCTCTAAGTTGCAGATAAAGCAAAAAAAAAAAAAAAAAAAAGCAAAACACATGTACCCGTAAGAGTTCTTTCTGAAGAGAATTGATGGGATATCTCTCTACCCCAATCTAGTGATAACAGTAGGTAAGGCCAGATTAAAGTGTACATAAAATGTGCAGATGTAATTGCCTCTATTTTATGGGTCAATGTGATTTGAGCCTCAGCCACTCCCCTGCGGCACTACTGCAATAGCAAGTGGTGAAAGTCAAGGTGAGACTCCTGTGGACATCTCTATGCCTGCATCTCGGGTGAGGTCTAGACAGCCAGTAGAAAATAAGAATCACTCAGTTTTCAGTCAGTTGTGTTTTCAGCACTACATAAAACTGATTTAACTGATTCTTGCTCAGAGAGTTGGCCAAGCCATTTAGCTGATTTACCATGGGCTTTTGATTCTAAAGTGAAGTTTGAAAATCATTATTTAAACATATTAGGAAAAAAGAGAAACAAATGTTTATATAGTTTATTCTTGGTTGGGTAGTGGAGTAGGAATCACTGGCTGACCACGTGCACCCAGCTGAATGTTCGTAGGTACCAGAGAAGAAAAGTGGTACAAAAAAATGACAAAAATGTACCAAGAATGTTGAACACTAAGCATTTCACTTCCTCAAAGTCTTTGAAAGCAAAAATATATTCTTGCTTTCTCAATCCTTTAAAAGAATTACAGATTTAAATAAATTAGGTACGTTATTCACCAATAGTAATGTAATGACATCTATCAAGAGTAATGATTAACACTTTGTGAAGTATTTCCCAAGCATTCTGAAGAGTAGTCAGTCCTGGCATATAAATATTTTGAAAACATGTTAGGAAAAATTTAGTATTTTTTAAAGGAAAGAGAAATGACACTTTGACATAAGCTCCCTGGCGATTCACATCCTTTTCCTTCTTTTTTTCTTTTTTCAAGTGGTGGATTATATTCTGTGACGTGAAATCTCTGTGGCCAAACCAGATTTTTAAATATTACTTATATGTGTGTCCATACAGAATTCTCACATCCTTTTAATCATTTGCTGGACAAATTAAGTATCGAGTACAAATTGATTTACATGAGCGTCATTACAAATTAATAACTTAAACGTTCCTTAGGTTACACACCCTTACCACATATATTTTCCTGAACATGTTACATTTATTATAGTACTTTCACATGTATAATTGTGATTTTAAAGATCAATGCAAGTCCTCCAATTTTCTCTATAACTTTCTATATTAATAATTATTATTATCACGTCCATGCAGCTTTTGTTGTTGTTGTTAACAATCTAATGTGACTTGGGCTCCTCATTGTTTGGGACTGGACAGGTCTAAATATCTGAATATGAATTCTTCCATCTTCAGTGCTCTTACCTTCCAAATCTCTCACCTACGGTTCCCTGTTGGAAGTTTTCTCCTTGTATGTTAAATACAAGCTTCTCTGACTTTTCTGCATAGCCAATCTCACGTAGAATTATAGGAGCTCTCGGGTTGGATTCAGGCCGTCATCTGTCTCCTGCATGTGACTACCTCAACAGAGCTGACTCTGAGGCAGCTTTGCTAACATCCTGATGACTGGCTTGTTCCAGAATTTTGTTTTTGGTAACCTCATCCTATTTATGTGAAATTGAGCTGAGAATATAGCTGATGCTGGTAAAATGCTTCAGGGATACTATCCACAAAGAATTTTCCACAGAGAGCCATGTAGCTCTCAAATCTTTTGGACTTGGGTTTTTTTTTAACATCTTTATTGGAGTATAATTGCTTTACAATGGTGTGTTAGTTTCTGCTTTATAACAAAGTGAATCAGTTATACATATATCCCCATATCTCTTCCCTCTTGGACTTGGATTTTGATACATCCTTAAGTTACTAATTAAAGGAAGATATTTAATTTTCTAAAATATGATTCTGTTTTTAAACTTCTAAAATGCCAACTAAATAATGTTGTAACAGAATTTTGGGGATGGAATAATAAGGGGTTCTTTGACTAGCAATGTTAAATTGTGGGTTCCCATTTACTTTACTACCATAAGAGAAAGAATATTGAGTTTTGAATGTAGTAATGATTCTTATTATCAAGAGAACCTTTCCATATGTAACTCACTTTGTAAAGATATGTTCCTGAGTCTGTTTTGTAAAATGTATTTCACGCTCTTATTTATGAGTTTCTTATCAGAGTGGCACTCACATCTTAAATAAGATTTGTAATTTAAACTTCTCTAATCTAAATGTGACTATGCAGACTTGAGGCTACATGATCAGAAACAGGCAAATGTTTGCTTCCTTAACATTTCATCTAACAGTAATAAGATGTGTGTCAGTTATGAAACTTAGCCAAATTTCTGGGTAATGTTAAGTTTCAATTTATGTAGAGCTACTTCATTAGATAAGCAGACTTCTTAGAAGCCAGACCTCCCAAACCAGCATTTCTAATAAAGAAAAAAGAGCTGTTAATAGTAATTCTCTCGCTGTTAGTGGTAGAATTTTCTGTTTATCTTAGTTTTGGTTTTTCTATTTTGAGGGGATCTTTTTCATGACCACCAGGGCTAGAAAATATTTCTTATATTGCAATGGAGATTAAAAAGGATTTTAAAAGTTAAGAAATAAGGAAGATCTTCTAATTTCCCTTCTCCAAAAGGTCTATCATCTTATATATAAGGCTGGGAGTTAAAAAAATATCCTTTCATTTATGAAATAAATATCATTTCATTTATTTTCTTGCCCATTATTATTCTGGATAAGAATGGCCAGTAATAATGTGATGGTGATGATGACGATCATGATGATGATGATGATGGTCTAATAACTAAACTTAAGAATTTATATAAATGTTTATATATGTGTATGTTTATATATGTGTGTGTGTGTGTGTGTGTGTGTGTGTGTGTTCGCATATATATAAATTAAAAAGTAGGTATTGTCAGGGAGGTGAGGAGATGAATAATAGTGAAATAATCCACCAATAATAACACTTGAAGTGTGACATTTTGACTGAGGAGTGTGAGGGAGATTAAATCTGTATGTAAAGCAAGAGAAAAACCACTCACCAAGACATAATTTTATGTAAGTGATTTTAGTCCCTCCCATCAATAACTTCTAGAAAGCAGTTTCCTCCTATCATTTTTTTTTATTAATCTTACCTACAGTTTCTGCAATTCTGATGCTTATCTTTACGATGCTCTGTTCTAAAATACAATCATTTTTGGCCCAGATGTTACAGTTGATAAAATTAATTATACCATATTATATTGCCTGAAGGAACACTACATATTTGGTATTCTCAAATTTAAATTTGCCATGTTGAGTATTCCTGAATGACCCCACAGGTACGTGGTATCTGTGTCTGTGTATCTTGGCTGACCCTGAACCTCTTACAAAGGATGTATGGTTGCTGTGCAGAGTGAGCGAGTGAGCCTAGCAACTATAAGCACACACATCTTCATGAGGCTTTGTGTTTGCACACTGAAGTGAGTTATTCCTGAATCTGGACACTGGAGAAAGTCCCTATGGAATAATAATCGTCCATTCTACATGCAGTGATGGATAAGGCCAAGTTAGAGTGAGGAAATACACTGCAGGATCTTAACAGTCCTCCTTTGAAACACTTTGATCTTGACTCAATATTTACCAACAATATTCTTTAATCAAGAAGTCATTCAGGGCTTCCCTGGTGGTGCAGTTGTTGAGAGTCCGCCTGCTGATGCAGGGGACGCGGGTTCGTGCCCCGGTCCGGGAAGATCCCACATGCCGCGGAGTGGCTGGGCCCGTGGGCCATGGCCAATGAGCCTGCGTATCCGGAGCCTGTGCTCCGCAACGGGAGAGACCACAGCAGTGAGAGGCCTGCGTACCGCAAAAAAAAAAAAAAAAAAAAGAAGTCATTCAGGGACCCCTTAAATGCAGTATATTATATCAGAATATATTGAAGTTAGAAATCTAATTCACAACAATTTTAAATTAGGGTGCCAGGTGACAAGAAAAAATGATTATGACATTCAATATAGTCTGCCTTTTTATAATAGACAGATGAATTAGCCTAAACTGTATCTCATAACCATTTCAGTTTTCAATGTAAACCACAATTAAAACCCCTAAAGCTTAATCACAACAACAAAAAGCAAATAGTAAAGTCTCTAATTAGGAGCATCCCTTACATCTATTTCATGAAATGTAAATTTACCTGTATATAATATTGTGCTCTGAATTAATTGCTTCAAAGTTTTTCATTTATCTCACTTGCAGGTATTACAATTCTTCAGTGGAGGAATTATGTCTTCATTTATTCAACAAACACGTGCATTTCTAATTTTCCCCGTGCCAAAATGAACTTCAAATGAAATGAAGTTCAGTAAGTAATGATTGGCTAGGTTTTCCTACATGACATTTTACTAGGCTCAGACAAAACTGTCAAGAATTGACAGGTGTCTTCAAGGCATGGTATCCCACTTAAAGAAATGCATGATTACTCTTAATAATACATTAACAAACCCAAGATAATGTATGTTTTCATTATTCTTCCATGCTAGGGCTATTGCTTCCACTCACCAAATGCAGCTACTTTTTGTAAATATATGTGTGAGTCATTCTCAGAGTTAGTGAGGACAATTTCTTTTCTTCAGGTTTCTTTCTAACCCTCACACATTTCATACAAAGTTGCCTCTCACAGAAGGAAATTCCACTATGTCGTACAGAGAAAAAAATAACAGTGCCAACTCTCAGTGGCAAACAGTAGAGCATTCAACCAAAAATGAATTGGCCAAAGCTTAAACAATTTGAACAACATAAAAAACAATAAGATTGTTTTATAGCCCAAAGAATAAAATGCATATGCATGAGTCCATACTGATACAAATATATGATGAAACAAACAAACAAACAAATGAACTGGGGAGCAGGGAGAGCTCTTTCTCACAGAGGAACTCTAATTAATGAATGTTGAATGAATGAGGGAAGCAGGAGATCACTACTAGATCACAGTAAGAAGACCACAGTAATAACTTCTACAAGCAAGATTCAGGGATGAAGGCTAAATTAAACAGAAACAGGAAATCTGCATAGCCTCAAAGTACCTCCCTCAACATAATTATTGATTACGGTGGTAGTTTTAACATACGGCCACAAATTCTTTTTTTTTTTTTAAATAAATTTATTTATTTATTTTTGGCTGTGTTGGGTCTTCGTTGCTGCACGCGGGCTTTCTCTAGTTGCGGTGAGAGGGGGCTACTCTTCGTTGCGGTGCACGGGCTTCTCATTGCGGTGGCTTCTCTTGTTATGGAGCACAGGCTCTAGGAGCACGGGCCTCAGTAGTAGTGGCACGTGGGCTCAGTAGTTGTGGCTCGTGGGTTCTAGAGCGCAGGCTCAGTAGTTGTGGCGCACAGGCTTAATTGCTCCGCGACGTTTGGGATCTTCCCAGCTCAGGGCTTGAACCTGTGTCCCCTGCATTGGCAGGCAGATTCTTAACCACTGCGCCACCAGGGAAGGCCCGGCCACAAATTCTTTGATGCTCCTCTCTAGGAGGTGAAACTAATTCCCCCTTCCCTTGAGTGTGGTTTGGACTTAGTGATTGGATTTTAAAGAATAGAGTTTGTGAAGGGAAAATTAGTTACAGTAGCAAATCCTTGACCACCTTGACCAAGTGATCAAGGTTAATATCACTCATAATAAAACATTGATAACATGAACCTTCCCAGATGATGATGAGAACACATCTCTATGTTTTCTTCCCCCAAATCCATAACTACAGTCTAATCATGAGAAAACATGGACAGACCCAAACTTAGGGATATATTACAAAACATGTGACCAAAACTCTTCAAAAGTATCAAGGTCATGAAAGAGAAGCCAAGACGGAGGGACTGTCACAGATGGGAGGAGACTAAGGAGATGTGACAACTGACTGCAATGTGATATCCAGGCTTAGACATGGAACAGCAAGAAGACATTAGGGGAAAATGGGGAAATACGAATAAAATCTATAGTTTGGTAATTAGTATTGTACCAACGTTAATATCCTAGTTTTGGTTGTCTTACCAGGCAAGATGTAAGATGTTAACCTTAAGGGAATAAGAACTCTCTGGACCATCTTTGCAACTCTTATTAAGACTAAAATTGTTTCAAAATAAAAAGGTTTTAAAAGCTGGAAGAAATCTTCAGTGAAAAATTGATTCAACCTCCTGCCTTCATTTATCTATTCATTCAATCAATTATTGATTCTTAGAATGCAAGAAATTTATGTGTTGTGTTCACCACCGTAACCCCAACATCCCAGTATAATGTGTGACGAGAGGATTTTTTTTTTTGGATAATCGAACTAAAAGAAGATTTAATGATTTGGACTTATCTTTATATCTTAAAAGTAAAATAATGACCATAACAACAATAAAAACATGCCCTGGATATCGAGTGTTCTCATACTCTTTTTTTGAAAGCTATTAAATTCTCATAAGCCACTTCATATCTTCCTAGTTTGGGGGAGGTGAGGTGAGTTTGCTGACAAGGAATCACACTGTGCCTTGTTTCAAGATTCTTTAATCATGAAGCTAGATATCTCCTTCAGAAGATTTAAGGAAAAGCTACAGTGGCCTGAGCGATAGACGATCAGTCCTATGGAAGGTGATCTGGAAATCATTCCGGATCACCAGGAACTAGTTACATGATGTATTCTGTGACCTGGAGGTTTTTGAGTTAACACCCTGCAGGAAGTTGACAGGGCACAGGTTACACTCTGCTTTATCTTCAAACAGGTTTTAGGAGGAAGGAAAAATTGCAGGGAGATTACAAACACCTCTGGTGAGAATTCTTTCAATGTGAGAGAGTTTCACCCTGCTGTCAGAAAGCTTCATTCCTGACACTTTTCTCTATCTAAACAGAATCATCTTTGGAGTGTTAAAATGACAGGATATGGCTTTTCAGTCACAGAAACGGTAACTATTGGTGAAGCAATTCAACTCCTGTAATCTGACACAAGAAGAAAAAAAAAAATTCTGATCCACATTCGAAATGTGCTACTTTCGAACAAGTACATAAATAATAAATCTGCTTAGCAACTGAATTGGCCAAAATAAATAATATTTTCTTTTCTGCTTCTTACCTCTCCATATATATAACTCTTGCTGAAAACCAAAGAGAACATACCATATGGATTTTTTGTGGGCTAATCTCATAAAATTACAAATAAAACTTTCACAGAATTGTAACATCTGCTTCAGCATTACCCTGGGGAAAAGTCGTCTTCGCAGCATCACATGAGGACGCAGAGTTTAATGTCCAAGTTGCTTTCCACATTTGGCATTCACGTCTTTGAGAGGGCTTGCGGAACATCAGCGATACATGCCAGATGAGCAAAACAAGCCTCTGGAGAGAAAAAGGCTTTTGCTTTATGTTACTGATAGTATGATCGAAATTGAAGTACAGTGTTATTAGTTTGTTCAGAAGAACCTATGTAAGATTTTTAAATACACGTTTTCTTAAGAAACAAATGGCACGACTGAATGTAGAATGGAATGTCCGAAGAGTTTGACCTTTGCTTTCAAACTGGAACTACTTAAAGGGTGTCATGTTAGAAGTCCACTGATGCATTGGAAATGAGCCTGGTGCCTGCTATGCCTTTCTCTTACCTCCGTATCTACTTCCCCAAGGACAGACCATACCTAAATGTTTCTCAAAGGTAACCACGTATTTCCATTCCTACTCCTACCAGCCTGGTCCAGGCCATCACGCTTCCTCTTGTCTCCAGCCTTGCTTAGGTCTATCCAGTGGAGTGCTGGTAAACCAGCTTTCCAGAAAGAACAACAAAACCCAAAACCCTCACTTGTGGTGTTTGCCAATTTCCAACATGTAAATTTTCCCACCATGTTCTACGTCAAACTACCCACAGTTTAACCACCAGTTAACAAAATTCCTGAATATTTAACAACTGGCATTCTTGTGCCCACGTGAGCAGGCTCAAGCCCACCACGGCCTCCATGCATTTTTCCATGCAGCCAGTCATCTGTGGTCTCCTTGCTTACAACCCTCAGTAGCTCCCATTTCCCTGAGCACTAGGGGGCAAACACCTCACTGAATTGACAAGGCCATCCATTGTCTGGCCCATGCCCATCTCTCCAATCTCATTGGATGCCCCTCTTTAATCATACACCAGCCATATTGATTTTTTTTTTTTTTTAGTTCCTTTAACTTATCTGCCATGATATCTCTGGTCATTGGGCCATCAAATATGAGTTCCTTGCTCTCTTCATCTTGATAATTCCTACTTACCCAGGTATCAGTTTAAACATTTATTGTGCAGGAAAACTAACCAGGTAGGCATTTCTAACATATTCTCCTACAGGTTTTTCCTCACATTGGAAAACTCCTGCAAGTCCATCAGGGTTAATTGTTTCATTACCTTTCTACTCTCAAAACCATAAGCTTTCTGAAGGCAGGAGCCATAGCTCTGAGACCATCCCTTTATTCCCAAGGCCTAGAAAAAGCACCTAGTACCTAGTAGGTCCTCAAATACTTGTTAAACAATAAGTAAATGGGGATTTTCATCTCACATAACCTGGCCTTAGGTATAGGTGCATATTTATAAATAAAAGAAATTCATAGTTGTATCCAGAGTTATAACTATTGCCATTTAGAGTCAAGTAATTCCAAAAAAGGAAAGTTCTCTGAATTCTTAAAAGAAAAATATGATTTAAAAAGTAATATATTCTGAAAGCTGAGGTCTTATGAAATCAAAAGGCATGTAGCTTACGGTGATGACTGAGAAATGCCACCCTTGAAGAAGCGTTCTGAGTATAAAACAGAAACACATTCTTTCCTACTCCAGGGCACACACTTCTGAATCTTGATTCAGAGCCTGGAACTCAAAGACAAATTTTTATAAACTTGTCAGAGGTGATATACACTAGATTCTTGCATTAAGAAAGAAGTCAGACTAGGTGATCTTCAAGTCTGCTCCCAATTCAAGGTTTCTAAAATTCCATAAAAATATGAGGGGGTGGGTAGTGGTAGAATTATATAGGTTTCTTCTGTGTCAACTTAGGGTTTTTTGTCCTGGTGCCCTGGCAGTGACCTTGGAAGTTATGAGAAAATATTGTTGCAGATAGGGATACATGTGCACTGAGCAGTGCCCAGAAAAAGGCATAGGGTAGCACTGGGAGAATAATTTCGCTATACAAGGCATCGACCTCTTGTCTAATGTTGGTGTTGGAAAAAATTATATTCAGAGATTCGATGGATTAAAGGTGTATGTACAAACAAAACATAAAATGCTTAAGATATTGTGTCTGTGTATTATTAACCCATATAGATTCCTAAATGTGGTTTTCCACATATATCAACCAAAAACATTAGAGCAGTTTATGAAGAATGCCTTGTAAACATTAAAATGTATTTTTGAAAACTTAATTAAAATTGAAACCCCAGGAATAACAAACAGCCCTTCATTCTTTCAGGATATCAGCACTGAATACGTTCTATTAGGAGCCTAAAATTAGCTCTGCAGGTGGTGATGGGGGTGCCCATCTGCATATGACAGTCTGTGTCCTCAGAATACTCACAGTATAGTAGAAGAAACAGACATAGTGTAAATACTTGTAATTCTGAGTAATGAGTATTGTCATAAAGCTATGTATGAACTGCTGTTCAGGAGCACTGGGTAGATGCCATGTGTTCTCTTTTAATTAGTTCCTTAAAAGGCCACAAAATGTTTCCAAATAGATGTTGGGTTGTATTACACATTCATTCCCCCCCCCCAAATTTTAACATACCTGAAACACTGTTACATTACATGTGCATATTGATTTTAAGTTGTAATCACATTTTCAAAAATGTTTAAAAGAGGAAAATGCATTTGCATAGAAATAACGAGGTAATAAATTGAAGAAAACTGACAAATGACAGCCAAATCCCTCTTAGGTAGATAATTAAGTTAATGGGGAAACATGATTGCAGGTACATTTGATGAGTGATATGGATAGGAAGGTACACCCTCCACCAGTGATTGGGTTCTGGCTGGGCAAAATTTGGGGTGGGATGTGGGAATGGGGATAGCACTATACAATTTAAGGAAATACTGAAAAGATTTGGAAGTTTCCAAGGCAAACCCAAGAGTGAGGGAAGCAAAAATGAAAGAAGGAGAGAATAGAGCAAAGCAGGGAAAAACTGTTTGGGAAATACTGTGAATCTCACCCTTTACATGAGAGTCCAGGAAGTTTCATCTTGAATTCTGAAAGAAGGAGGGCACCTTAATGAAATGTAGGATATAAACAGGACTGGGCTCACGGGTATGCAACCTGTGACGTCACCCCATGCTTCGTTTAGTGCTCTGCTGTTGCTGCCTTGCCATTCTCAACCTTTGCGAGTGTATTTTTGAAGTGAAATCCAATGGGACGATGGAACGTGTGTGAGCAGAGGAGACGTGCAATATGCATGTTGCCATTTCTTGCTGCCTCATTTGCATATAGGGAGGGATCTCAATGTCCTGTGAGCATAGAAATCCAGTGGGTCTGCCACGTGTAGGACTTCGGCATGTCCTGTCTACTACTGAGTAAGTAGGGACACTAACAGCCCCTAGAAGACTCGCTTTCAATTCAAACACAATTTTCAGAAAGTAGGCATTGGCACTCTAAGAAACAGAAATGTCCAAGAAATCCTATCACATACCTTATTTGTGTTGCTTCTCTATATTAGCTGACCACTTTTTTTCTTTTCCAATATGATTTATTACAGGATATTGAATATAGTGCCCTGTATTATACAGTAGGAACTTGTTATTTATCCATTTTATATGTAATAGTTTGCATCTGCTAATCCCAAACTCCCAGTCCATCCCTCCCCCACCTTTTCCCTCCCCCTTGGCAACCACGTGTCTGTTCTCTATGTCTCTGAGTCTGTTTCTGTTTTTTAGGTAAGTTCATTTGTGTCATATTTTAGATTCCATATATAAGTGATATCATATGGTATTTGTCTTTCTCTTTCTGACTTACTTCACTTAGTATCATAATCTCTAGGTCCATCGATGCTGCTGCAAATGGCATTATTTCATTCTTTTTTATGGCTGAGTAATATTCCATTGCATATATGTATACGTCTTCTGTATCTGTTCATCTGTCAGTGGAAACATTTAGATTGTTTCCATGTGTTGGCTATTGTGAATAGTGCTGCTATGAACATAGGGGTGCATGTATCTTTTTGAATTACAGTTTTGTCCGAATATATGCCCAGGAGTGGAATTGCTGGGCAACTCTATTTTTAGTTTTTAAAGGAACCTTCATACTGTTTTCCATAGTGGCTGCACCAATTTACATTCTCACCAATAGTGCAGGAGGGTTCCCTTTTCTCCACACTGTCTCCAGCATCTGGTTTTTGTAGACTTTTTAATGATGGTGATTCTGACCAGTGTGAGGTGGTACCTCATTGTAGTTTTGATTTGCATTTGTACAATGCTGTATCTCCATGATTTAGGCCAGTAACAAGCACTTCATGGGAACTCATTATCTGTTGAAGAGAGGATTAAACGAACACTGGACAATTTATTAACATGCTGTAGGTGCTGGTGAGTCTCCAAGAAGACTGAGTTCTTGTGTTTTGTGACTTTGGGGAAACAAATTTTTAATCTTCTATACCACTGTAACCAGTCATTTTTCTCTATTATTTTTGTTGTTGTTAATTTTACTTTTTTTCCCCACCTCAGTTGTACTAAATCCCTTGTCACTGGAGAGTGGTGAGGTGTAGAGCACCACACTGCAGATACTTCAGGGATTCTAGAGGAGCTGTCAGGGGCTTGTATCCAGCAGCTTAGTCAAGCACTTGCCCTGATTAACACCTTTGGGTATTCTCAGCATGTCTATGGTTTTGTTTTTGGTGATAATGTTGACTTTTCTTGGGGTTCTTAATCCAAGTGGCCTCTTCTGCTTCTGAGGTGCATTTACATATGAGAATTAGTCACTTAGCTTCAATATTAATACTCTTCCTTTAATGCAAGAAAGTCTGATCTCACTCTATAAACTTTAGTCTAGCTATTAATACTAAGGACCTAAAAATTGGAAAATATCAAATATTTTTGTATATATCTTTTCCAACATAAAATTGTCTTTAGAAAATTATAAATGTGTAAAAGGGCTGATTGATATTTTTAATCTATTTAGTCAAAGTAACTTCTTCTGGAAGCCAAACTGTGTATTTTCAGAATTCTTCTAATTGCAAAACAACAGAAACCCATCTCAAACAGTGTAAGAATACAGTGAAGAAACATAAAGATGGCTTCCAGGATATCTGTTTTCAGGGATTCAACTAATACTATAAGATTCTCTCTCTCTCTTTCCTCTTTTTCCTTCTTCAGTCAGTTCTTCTTATGGTACACGAGATAGTTCAAGACAAACCCTGATTCATATCGTGTCAATTTATTGAGACCAGTGGAAAGAGATAGCCTCACTATTATTTATGGTGAAAAGCTAGGGAAGAATTGTCCTGACTGAGATCCCATGCCCATTTCTTAACCAATCTCTTTGGCTAAAGGAAGAAATACTTTGATTGGGGTTTATGACCACCAGGACCACCCCTGTGATAGATGAATGGAGTGACTAGGGTTATGTCAACCACAGAACCATGGGAAAGAGTGCTTCTTATACTGGAAATGTCTGCCATACCACTCAATGTAAGCAATCATAAAGAATTCATTGGACTATTATTTTCAATAACTATTTTAGGAAAGTTTTATGGTTTAGAGCTCTAGAAAGAGAGTGGCTTCCAGAAGCCAGGAGGCATAATTTGGCAGCAGAATGGGTACCCAGGGTGTGTTGATGACTGCTGTTTACAACAGGCAATGCTCACTATGCTATGTGACCATGCCTGCCTTCTCTTTAACCTTCAAAACAATCCTTTGAGATATATGTTATTATTCCTCATTTGATGATTAAAAGAGTAAACTGACCTAGGTCACAAGCTTGGTCACCCAAGAATCAAAGCCCGGTTTTGAACCCAGATCTACTTCTGAAAACCATATGCTTTTCAACATATGGTAATGTTCTTACTTGGAGAATGTTGGTGCTTTGACAAAGCAAGCAGAGGTTTTCATTTTGTTTTGCTTTCCCTCTTCCTTTCCTCCAAGAAAAAAAGACATGTCACCTTTTAGATAGGAACTTTGAGAAAGTGATCCGTTATCAGAATCTAGGAACTGGAGGTCATTAGCATTGAAAGCAGTAAGAAGTAGTAAGAAGGCCTTCGGTGAGGCACTTATGATGGAAACTTTTCTTTTCCACTTATATCATAGCATTAAAAGAATGGAGATTTGATGAGATTTTCTACTTCTATATGTAATCAGCAAGTTTATTATTTGTCATGAATTTTATATTAATTAGTTGGTATGGAAAGTCAGACTGTATTATTCATTAATATAACAACCATTTACTGAATTTTTACTATAAGGTAACATTAAAAAAAGAAACCTAAGGGCATAAAATATCTAATAAAACAGTCAAGATATAAACCAGTTTTAAAGCTAAAGTACAAAAGGAAAGACCAAAATTCAAGATCAACATTCAAAATTCAGCTAAATCAACAAAATCTCACAGGCCACCTCATGTGCTTTGATGGTTCTCATCCTCCTAAATCTAGAGAAAGAATGTGTTACGGCCAAGTTTAGCTCTTGTTCTTCCTCCTACAAAATTACAGTAGACTATGAACTTGTGGTTTTTGTCCAAGTGAAAACTTCCCACGATTATGTTCCTGACATTTTACTATATATAAAAAAAATCTAATTTTGCTGCAGAAAAACAGGATTTCAAAAGTAAACCTGGGAGAGTGAATAGTACAAAATACACAATCTCTCAGTTATTTGCGGTGACCTTTAACGACACTTAGTTGGAGCCACCAAAGAGCAAAGTTCTTCATTTTTAGTTTTTTATTTAAAAAAGGATCTATGTATAAAGATTCAAAAGCCCCAAAGGGAGCTTGACAGAGTTGTTCAATCCAGAATAGAAATCATCAGGATCCACAAATACTTATGCAGAGAAGCCTGCATAATTACTCAATTTCTACAGGAGTAAGTCCCAAATCTTAGGATGGCACACTGCGTTTCTTCTTTTATTTTTTCAGTTTTTTTTTTTTAATTTTTATTGGAGTATAGTTGCTTTACAATGTTGTGTTTCTGCTGTAGAGACTGTCATACAGAGTGAAGTAAGTCAGAAAGAGAAAAACAAATATTGTATAATATTGCTTATATGTGGAATGTAGAAAAATGATACAGATGAACTTATCTGCAGAGCAGAAATAGAGACACAGACGTATAGAACAAACATATGGACACGAAGAGGGGAAGGGAGGGTGGGATGAACTGGGAGATTGGGATTGACACGTAGGCTCACTGAGTTTCCATATTCAGGTTCCTACGTACCTTTACATCTTATGCAAGTAATAATTTCTCACTTTTTCAGAACCTAAAGACCTTGTTATTTCTGAATGTCATGCTGCTTTTTGCCTTTACTTACACTTATCCTTTTGGGCAAAAGTCTTTTTTACACTTTTAGAACAAGCAAACTCTAATACATTCTTCAAAATTTAATTCAAACAAAATTCAGGGTACTGTTACCAATGGAAAAAACTTAACCCAAGTGCCTGTTTTCCCAAAGTGTTTTTAAAAATTTGTTTGCATACCTCTATTACAGCTCTTTTATTACATTAATGTATACCAAATTAAATTAAATTAAGTATATTTAACTATATTTTACTTAGGGTCATTAGATTGCAAGTTTCTCAAGAGCCCTGTTTTATTCATATTTATTCTCTCAAACCCTAAGAATGCCTTTTTTATCACAGCAGGTGCCCAATTAATAGGTGGTTAATTAATTAATTACTTTCTTGAATATCTTAATCTAATATCACATACAAAACACTATTGTAGTCACTCAAGATAAAAAGAGACATAAATAATGCCTCTGACTTCAGGAAATTTGCAATCTGCTTGCAAATGCAAGGTACAGAAAATAATATTAATAATGACAAAAATAATAGAAAGTATTTATATAACACATACTATATGCCAGAGGGTATTCTAAGTGTTTTATGTGTATTAATTCATTTAATCCTCATGATAGCCTCTCAGGTACGGTTAAACCTGTAGAAACTGTTACATCTTAACCACTATAGCTCTGCTTTTATTTCTTTTCTGTATTGAGGCTCCATGTAGAATTTTGTCTACTAGTAAAGTAAAGGTACTTTGAAAAACACTTATATGTGTAAGTAGATCAGATAAAAACAGAAAATAAAGTGGAATGTGCCTTCTGAGATCACATACCTCCCTCTTTCTCCTGTTCCCCATGTTAACACAGACATCCCCACAGCCACTGTCAAGCTCTGGTGTAGTTAAGCTAACCCTTCCCTGGACTAGTTAGGAGATGTTCCCAAACTGTGCCTTTATTGACTGTCTCTGTTCTGGACCTCTCATTCCGTCTCCCTGCCCTAGTCAACAGGATGCTCAAATTTGTACTTGATCGCTTCTATTTCTTTTCTACTAACCCTCATTTAACCTTGGATTTGACACTAAGCACATGTTTCCTAAATCAGTTCAGATAAAACTCCTGCTTTGGCCTTGGACATCACACTGGGGCCAGTCCAGATCACCAGTATTCAGCAGAGAATCAGACATCTGCAGGGCCTTGAGTGGACCTATGGCGTTAGCTTTTCATAGAGGTCCCAGCTTCTCTTTTATAAAGATTCTTGTAAGTTTTTAAAATGAACTGGTGGAAGTTTAAAACACTGCTGGATGTTTGGGCTCCCGAGGCTTATCTGCCAGCACCATTGAAACTGAATTTTCTGACATGTCATCTCTTCCAAACTCATGAAAGAAACAAATACATTGTCACACACCTCTTCTATTTCATTATTCTTTTCCATTTTAGTATCTTAAATATAAGGCTCTATTTGTACATCGTATTGGTCTCAACTCCAGAAACCATGAAGCATGGGCTTTAAAATAGAGCCACATAAGTTAAAATACAGTCAGGAAGTAGAAAATCTAATCAACAAGATCTTGAGACCCTTAAATAAGGTTAAAAGACGAAGTGTCATAATAACATACCTATGCAGTTATCATAAGTAGCATCATATGTAGATTTTTTAATAACCCTTAACAATATTATATGCTTAAGGTAGACTTAAGAATGCAGATATTCTAGTATTACTGAAATCAGGCTTGTGTCTTGTGGAAACACATTTCCACTAGGCTTGAAAACTGAGCAAGAGACCCAAGTACCGCTAGATGGTAGAGGAGATGGGCTGAATACAAAATGTGTAGAAAGGAGAAAGCTGGGAAAGAGACAAGAGAAAAATCGAGTCAGTTTAGCATAAGCATCACATTCTGTGCAGTCAAACCCAGTTGGCAGTCTGTTGTACTCTAAGGATAGTGAAAACCTTTTTGAGACAAGAATCGTGTGGTCTCTAAGGCCACAGTAAGGTGTAAAAACCTCTGTAAGTAATCCCAACATAGGATATCTCTGATATGCATTGGAGAAAGAACTATCAATCACATATGTAGCTTTAAAAAAAAAAAGGTAAATTAGAGGGAATAATCTCAGAAAGATTATATCTTCCCATACAGAGAACACAAAGAACAACATGCCTAATACCGATTCAATTCTTTTTAGGAAAAATTTGGGAGACTCTTAGTAGGGCTTGGAACTCAGGCATCTAACCATATGTATCATCTTACAGTTCTTTAAATATGCTTGTTTACTTTCTCCCTTTCTTCCTTCATCCCTTCATCCCTCTCTTTCACCCTCCCTCCTCTTCTACCTCCTTCAACAAATACTTATTAAATTCACATTCTGGGTTAGGAACTTTGATTGGCAGTTTATGTCTTTATGCACTATTTCCCCAAAAGTAACAGCCCAGCCCACACTCCTTGGTATATATGCTTATACTCAGTTGGTTTTGAAGTCATATAGCCTTGAGTTGAACTGAGTTGAATTGAATTGTGGAATTGAATTCAGCTGTGAATCCAACTTGGGAAAATTACTTAATCATTCACCTGCTATACCCTTCTCTGTAACCTGAGAATGATAGTTACATATCCATCTCCCAGGTGTGGGATAAATTTTAAATGAGAGAATCCATATAAAAAATTTAATATTATACATGACATATAGGAATTGCTCAATAAGTCTTAGCTATTATTATCATTATTGTTTTTAAGATTCATCATGGCCTCATTTTAAACCTCTATGAACTAGCCCCCAAGACTGAACTAACCTTCTTCCAGGGCCCCACAGCATCCTGTGTGTGGTCAACACAGAGATGTACCACTTAGATCTCCCCACAAAAAGGATTTGCTTCCCAGCTTACAGGGAGTATGGCCATCAGACAGCCTTCAGCTGACAGCTTCAGGGTCTGCGTCATCCACAGAGAGCGACCTTCCCCAAGGTCATGCCCTTCCTAGGGCACCCCTACATCTGGCCACTGAGCAAAGTAAGAGATTTAAAGACCCAACCTGGCATGGAACAGTTCTGATGGGCTATTAATACTCGTTCCAGAATGTTTTGCTGTGCTGGCCAACACTTTGGCAGACTGACATCAGTTTGGTTTTCCCCCCTGCCCAATTCTGTTTCCTCCCCCATCCTTTCACAGGTGTTCACCCCTAATAACCATCTTGCACCCCAAAGTCCATCTCAGCACCTGCTTTTACAGAGCCTAACCTGAGACCACATAGTAGCTATGTTCTATTAGTTTACTTCTCTAACTCCCTGATGGACTGTATGATCCTTGAGGACAGAGAATGTCTTATTTAGTTTTGTATCCCCAGCACCTAGCTAGTGGTGATTATATAGGAAACACTCAATTAGGAGTTGTACATTGAATGAATGAAAAAATAACCATGGAGTCAGCTTGAAAGGAAAACTATTCTAATTGTGTTCAGGAAAATTGAATCATCATAAAAATAATTATTCTGTTTCA
This sequence comes from Orcinus orca, assembly GCF_937001465.1. Taxonomy (NCBI): domain Eukaryota; kingdom Metazoa; phylum Chordata; class Mammalia; order Artiodactyla; family Delphinidae; genus Orcinus; species Orcinus orca. Next base: position 57,490,787 of record NC_064575.1, on the reverse strand, counting down.
TGTTAACTTAAAATGCTTCCCATGAATGAGGTAGACATTCTTAATAAACTGCATGTACAAAGGTAAAGGAAGCAAATTTTATCTGTGAACTCAACACTGCTCTGGATAGAATCCTCTTACCCTTTTAACAACTGCAGAAACATTTTTTTTCTTTCCAGTGCTTACTACATATACTTGGAGGAATCAAATAACGAACAATGTATGGACGACATCTGGTGGCTCCCAGATAATGTTACATCTACCTTGCCTGGAGTCTGAGCCACAGGGCTTGATGATCATATTCGCCTGAACCTTTTCTTACATTGAAATCCTCCCCAAGATTAACATGGTCTGCCAGTGCTGGGAGGATGGGAATTATTAAATTTACCAAAGATGCCAATTGTGATGACCATTAACAGCCCCATTCTTTAAATCTTTTGATTTATATTGTCTTCAGAATTAATAATCATTCATCCAATTAAATGTTCTTGGTCTGGGCCTCTTGCCAATTTTATGTCATAGGAGGTGATAAGACCCATTAGCTATAAGCCTTAAATTAACCAGCATCAGACCCAAGGGAAGTGTGTTGCCCAAATGACCCACCTCCCTTCTAATTCCAAACCTTCATGACTGATGCTGGAAAATATCTTTATTACATTCCTGTTTCTCTGGTCAACAAGACAGACTTAAATGCTACAATGAATAAAGCTTAAGATCTCATGATACTATTTCAACTTTTGTAAAGTTAGATTTTAAAAACGTACATTTTAAAAATCAAATGTTATATAAACTTATACAAACAGAAAACATCTAGAGGTAGGAAGAGTAGAATAAAACTCATAGAATATGTGCTGTTGATGATACTGTTACAATAACACATTCTGGTGACCAACACGTTGACCTGACTAAAACCTACTCTGAGAAAAGGAAGAGCAAATTTTTATGATTTATTAACAGGTAGCAGGACTACAGGTGAGATTATGTTGATTTGCGTTATTTGGATAATTGACTTTATTTTTATCCTTGATTTTGCATGTATTCTTATAGCTTTTGTTGAAAAAATTTAAATAGCTTATGGACATGTGGCTCATACATCAGGGAAACTAGGAGAAGAATCGAATCAAAATTTTGGAAACATTTGCTAAATAGCTGCAGATTCTTTAGGAAACAAGAGAGACCCAGTAAAGCTAGAGTAATGTTTGGTGCAGTTCACATGGATTTGAGCATATGCTACTTTGTCATGGGCTAAACTGTGGACTTTTCTTTGAACTACAAATCTTCAAAAATAAGAACTGATGAAAAGGGTCAGCAAAGTTAAATCACTATGGAAATCCAGGCAGTTTTACACTCTTCACTTTCAAAGTTGACAAGTGTCATTGGGTTGAGGTCAACATTGGTATTCCAATAAGAATGTAATCTGCATTCCTTATAAATAAAGCTTAACAAACAGTTTTAGAATATTTTATTAATGAAAATTTCAACATAACCTCAATCTTTTGAATTTCCTTCTACTATCAATAAACATGAAGTCTTTTTCTCCAAAAATGATACTGCAAAAGATATCTTTATTGGTTTTCATCTTGGCATATGAATTGGCTAAATTAAAATTACCAGAATCGGGCTTCCCTTGTGGCGCAGTGGTTGAGAGTCCGCCTGCCGACGCAGGGGACACGGGTACATGTCCCGGTCCGGGAAGATCCCACATGCCGCGGAGAGGCTAGGTCCGTGAGCCATGGCCACTGAGCCTGCACGTCCGGAGCCTGTGCTCCGCAATGGGAGAGGCCACAACAGTGAGAGGCCCGCGTACCGCAAAAAAAATAAAAATAAAATAAAATAAAATTACCAGAATTGATTGAGCGTGGATCTAGAGAAAAGCCAGGAGATTTTCTGGATCAGGTTACCTCAAATCTCATGTGTATAATCTCATGACTACAGAGGTGACTATTAAGAGTCTGATTAGTCAAGAGGCGATGGAACAGTTTTTGTGCTTATTGCCTACTTGAACCCATGCTAGAAGTTCAGGGACTAGTAAACTTGTCCAGCTATGGGCATACATGTGTTGGTTTTTAATTCCCTTTTTATTTATCATGCTTATTTATTTATCATGCTTAACATTATTAATGTTGAACTTTGAATTTTAAATCTTTTTCAGAAATTACCCTCATTGCTTCCCATTGTAAACATCTGCAGAACTGAAGTAGAATGAATTTGTATTTCATTCTTACATGCCAGAATTTTATCTTATTTAGAAAAATTTTAATAAATGCACAAAAGTGCAGTTTTAAACGTAGCTAATGGATGACCTCATGAAAAATCAAACCCTAATTCTAATTTTACCATCAAAATTATGCAAAATCAGAACTGAAAAAGAAAATAATACCAACAAAAAACTCCCCACCTTGTTTCTATTTTTAATATATTGTCATTTTATAAAGTAGGTAAAAGAGATCCAGCACAGAAAATTAGCTAGGGAGAGTCTTGCTCTAAAGAGGAGGAACAAGGGCCTAGGCAGAGCAATCTGGGAGAGTCAAGTGCCAAATGAGAAACGTACCATCGTCTGGGAAACTATGACAGTATCCACAGGGGATGGAATCCCCCTGTCAGCTGGGTCTCCCTTAAGGGTCTTTCTCTTCCACCTGTGAAACCACGTGATCTCAGACAAGTTCTTAAATATTTCTGTGCCTTTGTTTTCTGCTCTGTAAAATGGAAGTAAAAAGTCCCAGTGTCTTAGATTATTATATATGGCAGTTCTCATAAGGCATTTAACACTTTGGCCCATAATTGGCACATGAGACCTGGTAGCTGTTATCATTGTGAAAAGAGTTTTGGCAGGTCAAATACTGAACAAAGTAAAAAATAAATAAATAATCAGAAAAGACTTTCAGATAATAATTATGAGGTCGAATGAAATGAAATTTAAAGGGAGAGAGAGAGCTTTTACTTTGAAATTAGGGGGAAAATAATTTGTTCTTTTGCAGATTAAATGAACATATATATATCCTTACCCTAATGCTTGGCAAACAACATATAAACAAATGCTGTCTATCTTAATAGTGTTGTTATTACAGAAGAACAGAAAACTAATAAAGATAAATGGAAAATAGGATGAAGGAAAGGTGTGGGGAGAGAAAAATAAGTACAGAATTAAATCACCTCAGATACCCTAAATTTGGTGCAGATTATATTGGTTTTGGAACTGGCTGAGTTTTCCAGACACTACCTGGGTTGATCTCAGGGAAATAGTGTAGGCCCAGGAAGGCAGTTAGGAGTTGCACCAAATGCACATGAGTGGTTAGCAGCAGACACAATGCCATATGTTCCCTAAACCCCCATCTTTCTTTCCTCCTGACCACACAGCTAGATCTAATTTCCACCATGTCTGACAGGTAGGTGGGGCAAGGTGACTGAATTATGCCGAATGGGGTGTGGAAGTTTTATTGTACATCATGTACATTGTTTCAGCACTATCTCCTTTGAAAAGAGCAAACTATGCACCTTTTCTTCTCTTTTCTCTTTCCTCATCTGCTAGCTGTACACAGAGGATTCAGGGGAGGACTCTGGGGCTCAAGGGGATGACAGAATCATCATTTGGAAAGGACCTGGGTCATACAATGACTGTGTGGATCCCAGTCATCCCTTATTAAAACCTTCATTTCACTGTGTTATGAGCAAAAAAATAAGCTTTCATTGTGCCAAGAGATTGAGGTTTCATGAATAGCAGTAAGCAACCCCTGATGAGAACAATGAATTAATCCCTGGGTTTGGCAGACTGTAGGTAACTGATAACTTTGAAATAAGTTTCTAAAGAATAGTGAGAATGAAAGCATGATTGCAATACATCCAAGAGCAAATATAGAGACACAATTGCTCGGGGAGTTTTGCTGTGAAAGCAGAAAAATTATATATTTATATAATATATACACACACATATAGACATGCATATGTGTACAAAAATCAGTAGCCAATTGATACATATATGAAGGGCACAGTAGGTACAATAATAATTCCCCAAAGAAGTCTACATTCCGATCTCCAGAACCTGTGAATATAAGTAACATGGCAAGGGGGAATTAAGGTTGCAGGTGGAACAAGCTTGCTAATCCGCTGACCTTCAAGTAGGAGGTTGCTCAGGTGGGCCCAATGGAAACGCACACACTTTAAATAGGAGAAGAAGGAAGCAGAAGAATCAGAAGCAGATAGCAGGCGTTGTGAGGAGGGCTCAGTGGGCAGTTGCTGGCTTTGGAGGTGGAAGGGGGCCAGTAGCCAAGGAATGGGTCGGCCTGCAGGAGCTGGAAGGCAAGGCGATAGAGCCCCCCCGTGAGCCTCCAGAAGGAACGCATCCCTGCTGGCGTCTTGATTTTAGCCCACTGAGATGCCTTTTGGACTCTGACCCCAAAATGGTAAGATAATAAAGTTGTGTTGTTTTAAGTTTGTAGTAATTAGTTACAGGGGCACTAGAAATCTAATACAAGGGGGAAGCTCATTATAACAAGTCAACCAAAAATAACATGTTTAAGAATATACCTTATAAGGAATATGCTGCTCCTATATGAAGAAACTTACAAAATTTTACTGCAGATTACAAGAGAAAATCCAAACAATTGGAGAAACATAAAATGCTTCCAAATAGGAAGGCTAAATACTGTAAAGGTATTCAATGTTCTCAGACTAAAATATAGTTTTAATGCAATTGCACTCATACCCTTCAAGGCCCTAGGTATTGCTCAGGACTAATAAATCCAGCTTGAACTAGATTTTTTTAAGTGTTTTGGAAGAGTAAGTAAACTAGAAAACATTGAAAATATGGTTGCTCTCTGCCTCTCTGCTCTTTTCAGGTTAATTTCATTACTTCCTACAGCTGACTGGTTTCTTTCTACTCTTGGAAGGGGGAGGGGCATGGCTTCCCTGAAACATAGTCATTAAGCTGATTGGTCTAGCCTGAGTCACAGAACTGTCCCTGAATGGTCTGTGTGGTAGGAGGAATGGGCATCATAATCATCCTAGTCTAGGACACTTGCCAGTCCTGTAGCCGGAGAAGGTGGGTCTCTTACCAGAAGGAGAGACACAGACAAGAAGATTAGGTACTCAGCACAGTAACTCTACTTCTAGGAATCTGCCATAGAAAAATAGAGATGCAGAAAAAATACTCATGGAGAATGTTTTTCATCATTGTTTCAATAACTTTTATAAATAATACAATCTAAATCTCCAACAGTAATGTGGTAAATTAAATTATGGTCTATCCACATGATGAAATACTTTGCAGTCATTAAAACTATTTTGTATGAGTTTTAGGACTGATAGAATTCAAAATTCATAGGGAAAAACTCATAAAATATTAAGTAACAAAAATGGAATAAAAAGTATGTACATTATGGCCCAATGTTGCAAAAAAAAAGCTATATTTATATAATTCACCAAATACTAACAATATGTATGCCTAGATGGTGAGATTACATTTTTCTTTAGCCTTTTCTGTGTTTTCTAATAAATAGCCTAAAGTAAGTAATTTAAACAGCTTATAAGTTGACCTATAAAACTGCTTTTGTAAACTGTACAAATATGCAACTAGGGTAGGCAGACACATCTCCTGCTACTAGTACCCAAGGCCCTAGTCCAGTGGTTCTCAAATTTGACCAGGCATCAGAAGCACCTGGACAGCTTATTAGAACACAGATTGCTGGGCTACATCCCCAGAATCTCTGATTCACTAGGTCTGTGGTGTGAACTTAGAATTTGCATCCCTAACAAATTCCTGTGTGATGTTGATGTTAATGGTCTGGGGAATCACAGTTTGAGAACCACTGCTCTCATCATGTCTGACTACATGAAGTTCCTTGAACATCCTGTTTATAGGCACTTATGAGCCTTTGTCTAGCTTTTCCTTGTTCAAACACCAACCCCACCACCACACCTTCTTGCCTGTCTAAATCCTCCCTATTCGAGAATCAGCTTCTGAGAGGTTAATTCCTTAACTTCTTAATCAGGATCAGGTGCTTTCTCATCTGCTCTCAAAGCAAATCTAGAGCTGACTTCTCTCAGCCTCCCCAAGGATCTGCAACTCCCCAGTTGTAACCCCTAACATAGCATTGAGTGAATGAATGAACCTGTTTTTTGATCTACAGTTATGTAAGGTCCTTGTTGCTGTTATTCAATCAGATTGTACAAATCAGTAAAACTGAGGCTCACAGAGATTAGTTTACCTTTTCAAGGTCAACAAGATGGTTAATGGCAGGGTCAAGTCTCAGCTCCAGGTTTCCTTGTTGCAAGTCCCATATTTTCTGTATTCTTCCTTGCTGTTCCCCAATCATAGATGATGTAAGCTATGCTTCTAGAACTTTTATTTTTCCACTATCCATTGCTACGAGATCAACTTGGTTTAAAAAGAATGGGTCTGAAGCCTGCATCTTCACAAAGAGCCACCAGTAGCAGGAAAGGAAGAGACAAAAGGGAAGTTATTCTTTTTTTTAAAAAAAAATACTTCTTTGCCTCTGTTAGCTAAATTAGGTGGGGTTTTTTTTTTTTTCCTGGTAACAGGTTTATTGAGAGATAACTTACCTATCACACAATTCGCCCATTTAAGGTGTACAGCTCAATGATTTTTCAGTAATTTGGAGTAATTTGTGCAACCTTCATCACAATTTTAGAACATTTTCATTATCCCCCAAAGAAACCCACTGCCTTTAGCTGTCACCCTCCAACCCCATCTCTCTAGCTCTAGGCAACCACTAGTAACTCTCTAGAGATTTGCCTGTTCTGGACACTTCAGGTAAACAGAGTCATGGAATATGTGGTGTTTTGTGACAGGCTTCTTTCACTTGGCATAAGGTGTTCAAGGTGCATCCGTGTTGTAGCATGTATCAGTAATTCATCCCTTTTCATTGTATAAGATACCATATTTCATCTGTTCATCAGGTGATGAACATTTGGGTTGTGTCCACATTTTGACTCTTATGAAAAATGCTGCTATGAATGTCTGTATAAATTTTTGTGTGGGCATATATTTTCATTTCTCTTGGGTATATAACTAAAGAGTACATTTGCTGGGTCATATGGTGACTCTAATCTTTTGAGGAACTGCAAGGCTGTTTTTCAGGGTGGTTTCATCATTTAAATTAGTGTTATTTATTTATTTATTTATTTCTGGCTGTGCTGGGTCCTTGTTTCTTTGCGAGGGCCTTCTCTAATTGTGGCAAGCGGGGGCCACTCTTCATCGCGGTGCGCGGGCCTCTCACTGCCGCGGCCTCTCTTGTTGCGGAGCACAGGCTCCAGACACGCAGGCTCAGTAGTTGTGGCACACGGGCCCAGTTGCTCCGTGGCATGTGGGATCTTCCCAGACCAGGGCTCGAACCCGTGTCCCCTGCATTGGCAGGCAGATTCTCAACCACTGCGCCACAAGAGAAGCCCTAAATTAGTTTTTTTTTTTTTAAGTGAACTTGTTCAAACATTTAATAAGTTTTATTTGGACTGTGCGAAACCAAAATTAACCAGATACTCACTTTTTGTTCAGTTGTGCATTGTCAAATTAATACAACTGTCAGTCTCCTGGGTCTCTCTAGGGTAGGACTTCTAAATCATTCCTGCCTCCCTTCTTCTTCATCCTATTTCCTGTGGTCCATCCATCACCTATGGCTGATTTATCATTTCACTCAATGCCTGTCACTAGCCTGACCATTTCTTAAAGCCTGGAATAAGGCCTAATTGAGCAGGTATAATAGTTCATATAAGAAATTGAAACTGCTTTTATATGAGTAATTTCATACAAGAAATTGAAAAAGCCTTAGTGAAAATATGTGAGTTTACTCAACCAGCAGACAATGTTTGACCCTGATTTTTCACTGGTAATCATGTGTAACCTCCTGACGCATTTCTGCTGAATTTATGGAAAGTATCACGCCATTAGAATGTGATTCCCACTGAAAAAAATATTTATGTGTTATCACATAAAGGTTGTTCTTTTATTCATGTTTCAATTAGGCTTTTAGGTCTCTTCTGAAAGAACAGAACTCTGGGATCTTGTATCCTACAGGAGTAACTCATCATTTCTTACCAGAACTGCTGGCCTTGGGCATCATCTGCTGGTTTTATTTGGTTTGGCCAAGAATCTTGCCAAGGTTTCAATCTAGGCCTCTTGCTCTTTGTGAATTCTTGGGAATACTCATGTTCAGTGGGAAGAATGAATTCTCAAGTGGTGTTTTTTTAGACATGGTATGATTCTTTCACAACAAGGGCTTCAGTTTAAAGGATGTGTTTCTTTAGGGCTTCCCTGGTGGCGCAGTGGTTGAGAGTCCGCCTGCCGATGCAGGGGACACGGGTTCGTGCCCCGCCGGGAAGATCCCACATGCCACGGAGCGGCTGGGCCCGTGAGCCATGGCCGCTGGGCCTGCGTGTCCGGAGCTTGTGCTCCGCAGCGGGAGAGGCCACAACAGTGAGAGGCCCGCGTACCACCAAAAAAAAAAAAAAAAAAAAAAGATGTGTTTCTTTAAAAGAAGCCTTGATAAACAAGAGTGGGAGTGAGGAGGAGGCTAACTGGACTTTGAAACTGGTGGCTCTGTGTTCTGGAGTAGGGGAGGGAAGGAGAAACATGGAAGTTTTCTGAACTATTCCAAGTTGTGCCCTTTGCCCTTTATCAGTATCCTTAATTTCTCTCCTTCCCTCCTCCCCCAAGACTTCCCACTAACATATCTTATCAGTTGTGAGTATATAGACAAAGCAATTTCCCCAATAAATGTATATTTATGAATGAATGAATAGAAAATCTAATTTGCAAAATGCTTCAGGTTAGGAAAAAAGTGGGGAGGGCAACTTATGAACGTATTACACTGAGATTTAAGTTTAGAGTAAATCTAAAATAAGCCATTGAAATTATGATATTCAACTCGTGAGAAGCTGGTAATACTATTTAGGATTTTAATACTTCTCAAAGAAAATAAACATCCTATGTTTTACATCACAGGCTTTAGATTCAGATACTTTGGTCTGAGTCCTGATTCTGCAGCCTCCTAGCTATGTGATTATGTAATTATATCTCCCTTATCTAGTTCCCTTGTAAAATTGGCAAAATCGAAATAGCAATAAAACTTATATCTCCAAATAGGATTTTTGCAAGAATCAAACCTGGCTATATAGCCAAAGCTCTTTGCCTGGTACTTGGAAGATAGTACGTACTCAAATGATGCTAATTATAATCTTTATTATTTTATTATTTATTGATTGATTGATTGATTGATTGCGGTATGCGGGTCTCTCACTGTTGTGGCCTCTCCCGCTGTGGTGCGCAGGCTCTGGACGCACAGGCTCAGCGGCCATGGCTCACGGGCCCAGCCTCTCCGCGGCATGTGGGATCCTCCCGGACCGGGGCACGAACCCGTGTCCCCTGCATCGGCAGGCAGACTCTCAACCACTGCGCCACCAGGGAAGCCCCTATTGTATTTTTTATACATCTTTATTGGAGTATAATTGCTTCACACTGCTGTGTTAGTTTCTGTTGTACAACAAGGTGAATCAGCCATATGCATACATATGTCCCCATATCCCCTCCCTCTTGAGCCTCCCTCCCACCCTCCATATCCCACCCTTCTAGGTTGACACAAAGCACCGAGCTGATCTCCCTGTGCTATGCTGCTGCTTCCCACTAACTATCTATTTTACATCTGGTAGTATAAACATGTCAATTCTACTCTGACTTCGCCCCACTTCCCCCTCTCCCCACCCCGTGTCCTCGAGTCCATTCTCTGTCTGCATCTTTATTCCTGCCCTGCCACTAGGTTCATCAGTACCACTTTTTTTTTTTTTTAATTCCATGTATATGTGTTAGCATACAGTATTTGTTTTTCTCTTTCTGACTTACTTCACTCTGTATGACAGACTCTGGGTCCATCCACCGTACTAAAAATAACTCAATTTCGTTTCTTTTTATGGTTGAGTAATATTCCATTGTATATATGTGCCACATCTTCTTTATCTATTCATATGTCGATGGACATTTAGGTTGCTTCCATGTCCTGGCTATTGTAAATAGAGCTGCAATGAACATTGTGGTACATGTCTTTTTTGAATTATGGTTTTCTCAGGGTTTATGCCCAGTAGTGGGATTGCTGAGTCATATGGTAGTTCTATTTTTGATTTTTTAAGGAACCTCCAGACTGTTCTCCATAGTGGCTGTATCAATTTACATTCCTACCAACAATGCAGGAGGGTTCCCTTTTCTCCACACCCTCTCCAGCATTTGTTTTTTCTAGATTTTTTGATAATGGCCATTCTGACAGGTGTGAGGTGATATCTCATTGTAGTTTTTATCTGCATTTCTCTAATAACTAGTGATGTTGAGCATCTTTTCATTATTATTACCATTAAGAAGCTGAAAAAATCTTCTCTGAAAGAAATGGCTTCTTTTGAATGAGTTGTATCAAATACGAACTAATGAACTCTGGAATGTTCTCAATTGAAATAAAAAGTCATCAAGGAAAAATTTCAATGGATTTTTGCCTTCAAAACTAATTTGGTTAAAATAGTTTTCAGAGCAAGTTTTTGTACAGTCCTCCTTCAAAATATTCATCTGCTTTTAAGCAGTAGCTACTCCTGGGCTTTGTAGCTAAACTTTTATAGCTGGTGTCCTTCTTTCCAAGTCTCCTTCCTTCACTAACATATCAACCTTCAGATAGTTTCCTACAAATGGTCCCTTCCCTTTAAACTGTTTCTCTTTCCTTCCTTTCAGAGACAAACATTCTTCCAAGAGCATCAATGGTGGCTAACTCTGACCAACACTACAATCCAATGCTGTCTTTCTTGCTTTTCACACCAATTTTTCTCTTTCACCAGTTCATTTTTTTCTATATCTACCTCTTTTTTTCCTTTTTTATTTTGAAAATTTCAAACTTGCAGGAAAAGTTGCAGGAATACTATACAGTAATGAATACTCACATACTTTTCATTTAGATTCACCGATTGTTAATAATTTGCCACATTTTCCTAATTTCACTCTTTCTACACCCCTCCTCCATACACATACACATTTATGGTGTATGTATATTTTTTCAGAATCATTTGAGGGTTAAATGCAAATATTTTGACATTTTACTCTGACTACTTTGGCATGTATCTCCTGAGAACAATTACACTTGGGAAATTTAACATTGTGTAATTTTATTATCTAATACATAATCCATATTTCAACTTGCCCAATTGCCCAGTAATGTCCTTTGTAGCTCCCCACCTTGCTCTGTGTAGGATCTATCAAGGATCACACGTTGCATTTAGCTGTTATGTCCATTTATCTCTTAAGTGTGTTCACCAAGGATTCCTTCTTTCTTATTTTATACTCTCCCAATAACCTACTAAATTGATATACCCAGCCCTAATCTCCAGGAGTGGGTTATAGAAGTTGTCTATTGAATGCTTCTTTTATTCCCTAAGTGAATGGAATATCTATCTATCTAGAGGAGAATATCTTTATCTATCTATGATTAGGTTAGAAAGATGGGGGTTAATTTCATTCATCTACTCTCCCTTGATCTCCACATCCAAGTATACACAAATCCTTAAATCTAGAATCCATCCACTTCAATGATTCAATAGCAACATTTTGCAAACTTTGAAAAAGATATCTTTTTTCCATCATAAATCCCATGTTTTGAAACATTTTGATTCCCTAAATGCATTAATTAATAGTGCCTTTTAAATAAAATCTCAGCACAAAGCTAAATGTTTTTATCTTGTGCAAATATCTTTATAGGATTTTGGAAGTATTGCCAATAGTATTTAGACTTCTTCCAAGGTCACTGGAAAGGATACATGAACCCCCAAATTGATAACTATTATCTTACTAAATTACTTAACCTGCCACATAAATGCCTTGACACTCTGTCCCTTCGTACTTCTGGCCTAGTTATCTACTGCACCCCCTTACACGATACTCCAGCTGCTTTCACACCTCTACTCTTCTACCATTTTCCTGTCCTGTTCCCAAAGGTCAGAATCCTCTTGTGTTCGTTTTTACCTATCAAGATATAGGTCAATGTCATGTTCTCTGTGAGATCTCCACTCTTCAGCACGATCAACTCTGGTCTTGAATAATTTCTCAGTATTTTGAAGATACCTCTATCATAGATTTTATCACATTCTGTAATAATTACTCTTCTGTCTCCTTTAAGAGCCTGTAAGCTATTAAAGTACAGAGTCTGTACTTAATCATTATTTTCCCCAGTGGTCTGCCATGTTCAATAAATATATGGTGGAGGTACACAGGCAATTGAATGGACGGTGCCTTGGTAATAAAGTGTGGTTGACTTGTTCTCAAGCATTTTGGGGTCTTGAGCTTTGTTGAGGGTTATATCAAAGCTCAGAACCCACTCCCCACAAAGATGGTCACAAGCATAGCCACGTAAAATTCCTTACAGTGTTAGGTCAACAGGCTGGGTCTCAGATAATAACTTCTGCTGTGGTCTATGATTTTTCTGTCAATAAAACTTAGCTGATCACAGGTTATGCCTATATGAGTAGCAAACCCATCTATTTGCAGAATCTACTATTTGGCTAGAAAATAACTTTCAACCTAGCAAAGCAATGTCAAATTAAGAACAAAAAAGGGGCGAATAATCAGATGATTACTATAGAATGTTAACCTTAAAACACCACTGGGGCCAACTAAATCTACTAGTTCTATCCTAATTTGCATGATCAAACCAAATACAGTAGAAAAATTATTCCTTTTTTGTATCAGTGGTCAGGCTTTCAAAGCAGTTAATGCCTGCTTCTTTGTCTTCAGAAAAGATTTAAATGTAAGCCTTTCCAACATGGAGGTAATCAGCCACCGATAAATCAGTTTCTCTAAATTACGTTATTCTATATCTATAATCAAAATCAATCACCAGTTTCCAGCTTCCAGTATAGTATGTTTTAAGAGTGCATCCAAAATATGTGGTCAAGAATAGCTTATAAAGTCAGTGGTGTAACATATTATCTTTTAAACTTGGTGGAATAAAGACATAAAGAGAGAATAGATTGTTTAAATCTACAGACTTTCCAGACATCCACGATGCAAAGGACTTTAAAATAGGAATTTAAAGCAGATGAATGCAACACCATTTTAGATGTAGCGAACATGTTTAAATAGTAATAACGTTTCTACTGAATTTTGTCCTTAGTGATTTTTCAAAATTTAAAGGGGATTTGCCAGGTAAAAACATTTCTTGTCCACTGAAATGTTAGCAGTTAACCAATGAGTACTTATATGGCTAAAATATATGGATATTTAAAAATCATACTTGTGCAGTTATGCTCCTTTAAGAATTTAAAGTGTAAGACAGCTTTATTACATTCAACCTCATAACTTACCCACAAATTAGATAAACAATGGAGCTGCCCTTGACGTTTTTGGAGGAAAAAGATAAAGAGAAGGTGAAGGAAAACATTCAGACTAATATTTGTGGTCTTAATCTCACTAAAATTAATATAATTTTTGTTTGCAATTAAATGATACAAATGTGATAAGAAGTGCTATGTAGAAGGAACCAAGCTAAAGGATGGGGAGAGAGCTGGTGGGGAAGGAGAAACCAGACCTTCACCAACACTGTTGTTGTGATGATTTTTATGAAAAATAGTGACATTGTAAGCCCCTAGAATGGGTTCTAACTTTTCTTCTCTTGGCACAGATTTCCAACGGGCATGTTATAAATGAGTCTGAACAATGCCTTTAATAACTATCAACTGAGTGTGTCATTGCAACAAAGAAAGGCAATGTTCTGGTTGGTTGGAATTCAATTGAGACTAAATTATGTAAAAGATAATAAAATATCTGCAGAATTTTTAACTGAATCAAATTATATCTGGCAAAATGAATAGATGAGGAAGCAGAAACAGGATTGATAGTAGTAATGTTTGAGTGTACTAGCAAATATAATTCTTACAGTGTTATTGAGTTGCTTCCATGAAATTATGGACATTTCCAATTTGGAGCTAATTTAAGTATTGCAATTCTTTTAAAAACAAATTTTAGAAGCCTCTTCATATATTTGGATCTATTTGGTGATTGTAATAGCACATTCTTCAAATGTTATTGCATTAACAAAATAATTTGAAACAACAGCTGCCCACACATGGTTCAAATATGTGGAGTTGTGATCAAGTAAACTGTTTTTTGCTCGATTTTGATAGCAACTGCCTCTACTAGATTGTAAAATTGCCTCTTCATATACCTTCTCTGAAATGGCTTTTTCTTTTATATTTATGTTAACTCTCATGGAGGTTAAATATATTTAAAGGTATGCTGTTTTCTATTAAATAACATATACAACTTTCCACTAATCTGTCTCAATTCTCTAAAAAGGAAAAATAAAGAAGTTAAAATAAAAATATGAAAGGCCTATTCCTAACAGAATATAATACACCCTTCACTTATTTATTTGTAGTGGAAAATACTGAAAAGACAGGGAACATAAATTAGATGTAGGAGATAGATATATGGATTGGGAGAATTTGTTCATTCAGCTACCACTATTAATAGGAAAAATGTGTAACTGATTATCCAAGCTGAGATACTTTTGAGAGTGAAATGGAAATGCTATTAGTAATTATGTTGGGACTATAGGTATAAGTTGGGCTTTTCCAAAGCAAACTGGGTCATATGCTTACCCTAATTATTAAGCATCTGGTAACATGCCAAGCATAGGGATATTTTTTAAGTAAAAGAAGAATAATAATTGCTACCTTTGAGAATCTCGGAGTCTAGCATGTGAAAGGAATAAATCAGTCCTGCAAAACTGATGCCTAGAATGCAGGAACACACTGCCTTGCCACCCAGTTGCCTTCAGTGATACCTTTTTCATCCCTTGTTCACGCTGAGATTAGCTTGGGGTCTGGGCATCCATTACCTCTATTTGGATATTTTTATGGTTTGACTCAGGTCCGAGTTATAGCTCTCTTAATGGCTCTCTTTGGTGCCCCGTCTCCACGTGGTGGCCCAGGTTCTGTACACTCAAGTAGGACTACATGAACGCCTTCGTTATCAGAACTGCACATGCCCCAGAAATGCTTGTCTCACCTTTGTTTGCTTACTCCCTGAGGATTTATGACGTAAGCGGCATTAATTTTGATTTTCTACATTGGCACTTCCAAGTAGACAGTAATTTTTTAATTGTTTATAATATGCTGAGCACTGTTTTTTATATCAGTTTCCATATATATATATATATATATATATATATATATGGACCCATGCAACCTTCAAAACAACCCTATGACATTGATTCTATCCTTACCTTTAATCTATAGATGAGGAAGCTGAGTTTCAGAGAGGTTAATTAACTTGTCCCAGGTACCCAGTTGATAAGCATGGGACAAGAATTCAAATCCAGAAATCTGCTTCTAAATTTCATGTTCATATCCACTTCATTTTACTGGATTTGACAGACTACCAGGCTCAACTTGGAACTGGCATCCATGAATTAATCTTTACCATCAACTCAACTGAAATATAAGAAGGTTAAGTATTGTTAATCTCTTACACAGCTAAATTTGCTTCCTTTATACATGTCTATCTTCTTCTCAAAAAGTATGTACGCTTAAAGATGAAGGAATCTGAAACTGCTTAGAGGGTACATTGTCCTTTCACAAGATAAATATATACTAATGTTATTGGACAAAGGCAGGGGTCTATATTTTAAGGGTTGGAGAAAAGTTCACTATTTAAGCTCCAAAACCCACAGGAAATCTACAACCCTTTATCCAACAGTGCAATCAGTTGTGTGGTCCAAGTATCCATCATTCCAAATATACCTCCCCAAAGAGCAAATGCAAATGATTGGTTCAATCAAAATCTCCAATCTGGAATATTCTTTAACATGCTGGTCATATAAAGATGCCTGGCTTGTTACTATATTTTGAGTATATTAAACTATGCTTCAATTCCTCAACTCTAAATAGATGCAATTACTAGAATAGTATTAGATATCACAGAGACATGAAAAGCGTTCTCATGGCCTGCTATCTATATGAAGTTGAATTGCATGCCATCAGAATATGTCAAGTACTCTGCGTAACTGTGTTTGTTGCTATTGCACCTTTGCTAACAATTAGAGTCCTTTTGCTTTTGACATGAATTGTTGAAAAGCATTCTAAATTATTTGTTCATTCCTGTTGTCATAAATAAAAGATCTTAAGGTGACTCCACTAGTTTCTTAAGGATGGCATATAAGGCAATAAACTTAAAATAAGAACTGAGTTCAATAGCTGTCTGTTCCTGTAACTTAATAGACATTGTTGAGCAAAACACTTAATCACTTATGTCCTGGTTTCCTAAACTGTAAAATGGGTGATGATTTCAGACTCATTTAAAATATTAGTTCAAAATTAAGATGGCACAATGTGTATAAATATACTTTATAACTTATAAAGCTCTATGTAAATATATACTCATATTAATATGAAATATGTGTAACTAGGTAGTGTGAACATACCCCCAGGTAAGACCTGAAAGTTGAATTTTCCATCTCTAATATTAGTATCTTTTTTCGTTACTGCATTTGAGTTCTTATAATTGAACATATTTGAATTCTGAGGTTGTGCTACACATTACTCTATCTGAACTAACCTGCAGTTCGTTAGGCTGTATGAGAAGCTGGTTGCTATCCATATTTACATACTGTTAAATAATAAAAATAGTTACACCCCTTAGTTTGAGCTGTTGGTGTGCATTCTTTGGATACTAGAATCCTGTATTATAAAGAGTTATACTAGTAACTTGGTTGTGTACCCAGGTGATGTTCCTTTGTTTAGATTACATCATTCTTAGAATCACAGCAGTATTATTTGAAATTACATGCGTTTTACTGGGACTATGTAGGGAATGTGATTTTTGTCACGATCATGTGATCCATGAGAAAATTAGTACTCTTAAAGTTGTCACAGTAAAATGAAGCTTAGTTACATGTCAGAGAGAGAGAGAGGAAAATTGTTAAAATGTCTAATTGAAAGAATAAGAGCAAAGAATAAAACTTTATTGAAACATTACTCCCTTTATAACTTTTTAAATTTTGAAATAAGTGAAAAAGAAAATCTGGAAGAATAATGAAAGGAACCCCTATACCCAGACTTACCAAATTTTAACATTGGTTAATGTTAAATCCTGACACTTGATTATTCTGTCTCTCTGTATCTACATGCACACACAGACTATTTATATTTTCTGAACCATTTGAGAGCATGCTGCATATATTAGACTATTTTAATCCTTAATGCTCAGTGTGAATTTCCTAAAAACAAGGACATTCTCTTAGATAAATTTTCTGAATTTTATTGTGGTGGTTAATATTAATACGGTACTCTTACCTAACCTATAATCCACATTCCAACTTTGTGAATGGTATTATGTCCTTTATAATGTTTTTCCCTCCTTTCAATACAGGTTCTGGTCTGGAATCACATATTGTACTTAGCTGCCATATCTCTAAGTCTCTTTTTATCTAAAACATATTCCTTAGCTTTTAGCTTTCATGACATTAATTTTTTAATACAGAGCAGTCATTTTATACAGATGATATCCAGTTTGACTTTGTCTGATACTTCCTTGTGATTATAGTCTGTTTCCCCCTTGCGCCTAATCTTGCTCTTGTCTTGCGGGGAGACACTTTAAAAACAATGTAAACATCTTATTCCTCATCAGACAATCCACTACACCTAAGATTTATCATCTGTTCATAATTATTAAGTTACTGCCTCAACCTAACTACTATGGCATTTGGTGGTTTTCAATCTCCACCACTCCCTAATTATGTATTTATGTATGTACATAGGTATGTATATATCTTTTGGATTTTCAAACTTGAAAATATTTTTAACAGCAAAGTTCATCCAGTTTACACTTATTGATTGCACTGCTATATATTTGCTCTCAACTGTATCATAATTTTATATAGTAATTACTATATCACATTTTATTTGCCATTTTTCTTTCTCTATTGGACATGCCTTCTTTAATTTTATAAAATTTTCTCAGAATTTGCGAAGATTTGTATTTTTGTTTTAGTGCTTACCTTTGTATTTATAGTTTTATAAAGCCCCTAATATTTTTCTTTCTTACCTTCTTATGCAGTCTTTTTAAATTGCATCCTTTGATTCCCACCTATCATGTTTTCAACAACAGCAGCCTATTCCACTTTTCCCTTTCTCTTACTTATTTTTAGTTGCAGTCTTCTTACTCTATAAATGTCACATAACACAAATGTTCTTCCTTCTGTCTTCCCACTTGTGTTTTTGTCTTGGCTTTATAATTAGATATATTGTTTGCTCACCATTTATAAATGTTTTATGCTCACCATCGGGTTATGTTGCTAAAGTTTCCCTAGTTATTACTAGGTTGGATGACACTTATTTACTAGTAAATTCCTCAAGAGGGATATTTCTGAACAATATTCCCTGATTACTTACATGTTTAGAACTATTTTTCTATAGTTCTGATAATTGAAGGACAGTTTGAACACAACATTCTTGGTTCACAAATCTTGGTTTCCTTGATTTCTTAAAAATACTGGTCTACTGTAACCTTGTATTTTCATTTGCTTGAGAAGTCTGATATCAAGTTAATTTTTAAAAATCTTATAAGTTAATCATCTGCATAGAAGCCCTGATAATATTTTTAATAGATATACAGTGGAAACTTTTGATTTATAGAATTTGTGTTTTCTCTTATATCCAGAAAGTTTTATTGGATTAGGAGTTTAAATATTCTGTTCCATAGATTTTTTTCCCCTAGAGACTCCAGTGATGTGTATATTAAACCCTCTTTGCTTGACTTCCTTTCAGCCACTTTCTCTTTGACCCTTTTTATTTCGTCCTTTATTTCATTCTCAGTTTCTTGGAAGTTATCATGCCTTTCTTCAGTATTCTTAAATTTTTACTTGAATCTCTTCTCTCTTGTGCATCTTATAATTTATTATTTACTTTGAAACGACATGAGTTTTCCTTCTATTCTGAAATTGATCAACTCTGGTTGCGCTTACTCCCTTTTTTCATTTTTAAGCTTTGCTTGACATATATTTGAGAAAGAAAATGGTAACATATTTAAAGTATATATCATGATTTGATATTCATATACATTGTGAAAGGATTTCTGTCATCTAGTCATACATAACCTCACATATTTACATTTTTTCTACTCTTCACCAAACTTTTATTATACAATAGTGTTGTTAACTACAGGCACCATGTAATACATTAGATTCTCAGATCTTGTCATCTTACGGCTAAAAGCTTATACCCTTTTACCACCTCTCCCTCTTTCCCCCACCACCCAAACTCTGGCAACTACTTTTCAACTCAGTTTCTATGAGTTTGATTTTTCTTTTTGGATTCCATGTATAAGTGATACCATGCAGTTTGTGTCTTTCTCTGTCGGGCTTATCTCACTCAGCATAACACCCCTCCAGGTCCATAATGTTGTGGCAGATGGCAGGATTTCCTTTTGTCTCATGGCTGCACAATTTATTATTTGTATGTACCACATCTTCTTTATTCATTGATCTGTTGACAGATGCTTAGGTTTTTTTAAATCATGGCAATGTGAATAATGCTGCAATAAATATGGGAGTGAAGATATGTCTTCAATATATTGTTTTCATTTCCTTTGGATATATTCCCAGAGTGGATCATATGGTAGTTCTGCTTTTAATTTTATGAGGAAACGCTATACTGCTTTCCATAGTGGTTGAACCAATTTAGATTCCTACCAACAATGCACAAGGGTTCCATTCACTCCACATCCTCACCAACATTTGCTATATCTAGTATTTTTGATGATAGCAATCCTAACAGGTGTGAGGTGATATCTCATTGTAGTTTTGATGGGCATTTCCCTGGTAATTAGTGATGTTGAGCATCTTTTCATGTACCTGTGGGTCATTTGGATGTCTCCTTTGGGAAAACGTCTATTCAGTTCCTCTGCCAATTTTTTATTCATATTTTTTTCTATTTGTTTTTATTGACTTGTATGAGTTCTTTACATATTTTGGATATTAACACTCTTTCTGATATGGTTTGCAAATACTTTCAATTTGTAGGTTGTCTTTAGCTTTGATCTGCTTTCTCAAGATTGCTTTGGCTATTTGGGGTCTTTTGTGATTACACACAAATTTTAAGATTGTTCTATTTCTGTGCAAAATGCCACGAAATTTTGATAAGTATTACACTGAACCTGTAGATTGTTTTGGGTAGTATGGACATTTTCACAATATTATTATTATTTTGTTTTTGGTACGCAGGCCTCTCACTGCTGTGGCCTCTCCCGTTGCGGAGCACAGGCTCCGGACGCGCAGGCCCAGTGGCCATGGCTCACGAGCCCAGCCGCTCCGCGGCACGTGGGATCTTCCCGGACCAGGGCACGAACCCACGTCCCCTGCATTGGCAGGCGGACTCCCAACCACTGGGCCACAAGGGAAGCCCCACAATATTATTTTTAATCCATGAGCATGGAATATCTTCCCATTTGTTTATGTCACCTTCCATTTCTTTTATCAATGTCTCATGATTTTCAGTGTACAGGACTTTTACCTTCTTGGTTAAATTCATTCCTAGGTATTTTAATCTTTTTAATGTAATTACAAATGGAAATGTTTCCTTAATTTCTCTTAGAAATTGTTAAAGTATGAAAATACAACTAATTTTGGTACATTTATTTATTTTTTTCTGTACGCAGGCCTCTCACTGTTGCGGCCTCTCCCGTTGCAGAGCACAGGCTCCGGACGCGCAGGCTCAGCGGCCATGGCTCATGGGCCCAGCCGCTCCGCGGCATGTGGGATCTTCCCGGACCAGGGCACGAACCCGCGTCCCCTGCATCGGCAGGCGGACTCCCAACCACTGCGCCACCAGGGAAGCCCCAGGTACATTGATTTTTGTATCTTGCAAATCTACCAAATTGATTTATCTAACAATTTTTTGGTGGAATCTTTATGGTTTTCTATATATTATATCATTTCATCTGTAAATGGATGGTTTTAGTTCTTTTTTACTGGTATGGATATCTTTTCTTTCTTGTTTAATTGCAGTGGCTAGGACTTCTAGGACTATGTTGAATAAAAGTTTAGAGTGGGTACCCTTGCCTTGTTCTTGATCTTAGAGAAAAAGCCTTCAGCTTTTCACCATTGAGCATGATGTTAGCTGTAGGTTTGTCCTATATTGCCTTTATTATGTTGAGGAAGTTTTCCTCTCTACCCAGTTTTTTTGTTGAGAGTTTTTATTATGGATGGTGGTTGAATTTTGTCAAATGCTTATTCTGTTGAGATGATCACATGATTTTTATCTTTCATTATGTTAATGTGATGCATCACATTGATTGATTTGTGACTGTTGAATCATCCTTGCATCCCTGGAAAAAATCCCACTTGATCATGGTGTATAACCCTTTCAGTGTATTGTTGAATTTGTTTGATATTTTGTTGAATAATTCTGCATCTGTGTTTATCAGAGGTATTGACCTGTAATTTTTTTTTTCTTTTCTGTAGTGTCCTTGTCTGGTTTTAGTAACAGGGTAATGCTGGCCTCATAAATTGAGTTTGGAATTTTTCTTTCTCTTCACTTTTTTGAAGAGCTTGAGAGGTAGTGTTATTAATCATTTTTTAAATGTTTGGTAGAATTCACCTGTGAA
The DNA here is from genome assembly GCF_937001465.1 of Orcinus orca. Lineage (NCBI taxonomy): Eukaryota > Metazoa > Chordata > Mammalia > Artiodactyla > Delphinidae > Orcinus > Orcinus orca. The sequence goes on along the minus strand of NC_064575.1, from coordinate 57,469,174 downwards.
GCCATCTGGTCCTCGATTTTTGTTTGAGATATTTTTGATTACTGATTCAATTTCCTTGCTAGTAGTTGGTCTATTCAGATGTTCTATTTCTTCCTGAATCAGTCCTGGGAGGTTGTGTGTTTCTAAGAATTTATTCATTTCTTCTTTGTCTAATTTGTGGCATGCAATTGTTCATACCAGGCTTTTATGATACTTTGTTTGGTATCAGTTGTAATGTCTCCTCTTTCATTCAAATTTTACTTCAGTCCTCTCTTTTTTCTTTCTCAGTAAGTCTAGCTAAAGGTTTTTCTGTTTTATTTATATTTTCAAAAAACAGCTTTTCATTTCATTGCTCTTTTCTATTGTGTTTTTAGTCTTTATTTCCTTCTTTCACTCTGATCTTTATTTCCATTCTTCTAACTTTGGGCTTAGTTCCTTCTTTTCTAGTTCCTTAAAGTGTAAAGATGGGTTGTTTATTTGTGATATTTCTTCTTTTCTTAATGGAGGCATTTATTGCTATAATCTTCCCTCCCAGAATTCTTTAGTTGCATCCCATAAGTTTTATGTTCATTTTACTCAAGATAGTTTTTTATCTCTTTTGATTTCTTCTTTGACAAATTGGTTGTTCAGTAGCATGTTGTTTAATCTCCACATGTTTGTGCATTTTTCAATGTTCAGAAAAGATGCTTGATTATGACTTCAATCTTAAGATTTGTTTTGTGGCCTAACATATGATCTATTTAGAGAACTTTCCATGTGCACTTGAGAAGAATATATATTCTGCTGCAGTTGGATAGAATGTTCTGTAAATTTTTCAGTCCATGTGCCCTAATATGTTAAGTCCAATATTTCTAACTGATTTTCTAACTGATTTTCTAATGATTTTCTAACTGATTTTCTAATGGATCAGATATTGATCCATTGTTGAAAGGAGGATATTGAGGTCCCCTACTATTCTTGTATTGCTGTCATTTTCTCCCTTCAGTTCTGTTAATATTTGCTTTTTATATTTAAGTGCACCTATGCTGGTGCATAAATATTTACAGTTGTTCTATCCTCTTGTTGGATTGACCCCTTTCATTATGTAATGATTTTCTCTGTCTCTTATGACAAACTTTGGCTTAAAGTCTATTTTGTCTGATAAGTATAGCTACCCCAGATTTCTTTTGCTTTCCATTTGCATGGAATTATCTTTGTCTATCCCTTCATTTGCAGTCTATGTGTGTCCTTAAAGCTGAAGTGAGTCTTGATAGGCATCATATAGTTTCGTCTTATTTATTTTTAATCCATTCAGCCACTCTTTTAATTGGAGAATTTAGTCTATTTACATTTAAAGTAATTATTGATAGTATTGACTTGCTATTGCCATTCTGTTCATTGTTTTCTGGCTCTTTTGTAATTCCTCTGTGCCTTTATTATGCTCTTTACTCTTTAATGATATTCTGTAGTAGTATACTTCCTTTCTCTTTATTATTTTTGTATCTACTCTAGGGTTTTTTGTATGTGGTTACTACAAGGCTATGTAAAACATATTTATAATAGTCTATTATAGACTATATAACAACTTAAGATCGAAGGCATGCTAATGCTCTACATTTTTACTCTCCCCCTCCTTCAATTTATGCTTTAATGTCATAATTTACATCTTTTAGCATGTGTATCCATTAAAAAATTATTGTAGGTATTGTTATTTTAACCTTCATACTAGAATTATAAGTGATATCCCTACCACCATGACAAAACATTGAATTTCACTATATATTTACCTTTATCTGTGAGATTTATAATTTCAAACTTTTTTTTGTTACTAATTGGCATCCTTTTATTTCAGTTTGAAGGGGCACCTTAAAATTTCTCGTAAGGTTGGTCTAACGGTAGTGAACTTCTTCAGCTTTTGCTTTTCTGGAAAACTCTTCCTCTCCTTCAATTCTGAAGGACAAACTTTACTGGCTATTGTATTTTTGGTTGGCAGCCTTTTTTTTTTTCTTTCACTTTAGCTCTTGGAATATATCATGCCACTCCCTTCTGGCCTGGAAAGTTTCTATTGAAAAATCTGTTGATAGTTTTATGGTGGTTCCCTTGTATGTAACAGGTTGCTTTTCCCTTGCTGCATTTAAGACTCTCTCCTTGTCTCTAACTTCTTACAGTTTAATTATAAGGTTTCTTGATGTCAGTCCCTTTAATTTCATCTTACTTGGAACTCTCTGGACTTCCAGGATTTAGATATCTGCTGTTCCTCAGGTTAGGATAGTTTTCAGCCATTATTTCTTTGAATAAGATTTTCCTCCCTTTCTCTCTCTCTTCTCCTTCTGGAACCCTATAATGTAGATACTCATTCATTTTGTGTTGTTCCATAAATCCTTTAAGCTCTCTTCACTCTTCTTTATTCTTTTTCTTTTTGTTCCTCTGATTAGATGAATTCTCTTGCCTTGTCTTTGAGTTTGCTGATTCTTTCTTTCTTCTACTCAATCTAGTCAACTCTTGAAGCACTGTATTGAATTTTTTTAGTTCTGTTACTATATTCTTCAGCTCTGTGATTTCCATTTGGTACTTTAGGTACTTTTAAAAATATTTTCTCTTTGTTGAAATTCTCACTTTCTTCCTCCATTGTTCTTTCTGAGAAGGAAGGAAAGAGACAAGAAAAGGCAGAAACACAAAAGGTGAGAAGGGAACAATGAAGAAAAAAATACCAATATTGAGAGTGACCTAGGGATATGTATATAAACAGTAGAAATACAGTTTTTTAACATGTTTACTGGAGTATAATCACTTTACAGTGTTGTGTTAGTTTCTGCTGTATAACAAAGTGAATCAGTTATATGCATACGTATATCCCCATATCCCCTCCCTCTTGCGTCTTTTCTCTTTCTGACGTACTTCACTCTGTATAACAGACTCTAGATCCATCCACCTCACTACAGACAACTCAATTTTGTTTCTTTTTATGGCTGAGTAATATTCCATTGTATATATGTGCCACATTTTCTTTATCCATTCATCTGTCGATGGACACAGGTTGCTTCCCTGTCCTGGCTATTGTAAATAGTGCTGCAATGAACATTGTGGTACATGAAACTTTTTGAATTATGGTTTTCTCAGGGTATATGCCCAGTAGTGGGACTGCTACGTCATATGGTACTTCTATTTTTAATTTTTTAAGGAACTTCCATACTGTTCTCCATAGTGGCTGTACAAATTTACATTCCCACCAACAGTGCAAGAGGGTTCCCTTTTCTCCACACCCTCACCAGCATTTATTGTTTGTAGATTTTTTGATGATGGCCATTCTGTCTGGTGTGAGGTGATACCTCATTGTAGTTTTGATTTGCATTTCTCTAATGATTAGTGATGTTGAGCATCCTTTCATGTGTTGTTTAGCAATCTGTATATCTTCTTTGGAGAAATGTCTATTTAGATCTTCTGCCCATTTTTCGATTGGGTTGTTTGTTTTTCTGATATTGAGCTGCTGAGCTGCTTGTATATTTTGGAGATTAATCCTTTGTCAGTTGCTTTGTTTGAAAATATTTTCTCCATTCTGAGGGTTGTCTTTTCATCTTCTTTATGGTTTCCTTTGCTGTGCAAAAGCTTTTACGTTTCACTAGGTCCCTTTTTTTGTTTGTTTTTATTTCCATTTCTCTAGGAGGTGGGTCAAAAAGGGTCTTGCTGTGATTTATGCCATAGAGTGTTCTGCCTAGATTTTCCTCTAAGAGTTTTATAGTGTATGGCCTTACATTTAGGTCTTTAATCCATTTTGAGTTTATTTTTGTGTATGGTGTTAGGAAGTGTTCTAATTTCGTTCTTTTACATATAGCTTTCCAGTTATCCCAGCACCACTTATTGAAGAAGGTGTCTTTTCTCCATTGTCTACTCTGGCCTCCTTTATCAAAGATAAGGTGACCATATGTGCATGGGTTTATCTCTCAGCTTTCTATCCTGTTCCATTGATTTATATTTCTGTTTTTGTGCCAGTCCCATATTGTCTTGATTACTGTAGCTTTGTAGTATAGTCTGAAGTCAGGGAGCCTGATTCCTCCAGCTCTGTTTTTCTTTCTCAAGATTGTTTTGGCTATTCAGGGTCTTTTGTGTTTCCCTACAAATTGTGAATTTTTTTGTTCTAGTTCTGTGAAAAGTGCCATTGGTTGTTGATAGGGATTGCATTGAATCTGTAGATTGCTTTGGGTAGTATAGTCATTTTCACAATGTTGATTCTTCCAATCCAAGAACACGGTATATCTCTCCATCTGTTTGTATTATCTTTAATTTCTCTCATCAGTGTCTTATAGTTTTCTGCATATAGGTCTTTTGTCTCCTTAGGTTGGTTTATTCCTAGGTATTTTATTCTTTTTGTTGCAATGGTAAATGAGAGTGTTTCCTTAATTTCTCTTTCAGATTTTTCATCATTAGTGTATAGGAATGCAAGAGATTTCTGTGCATTAATTTCATGTCCTGTTACTCTACCAAATTCATTGATTAGCTCTAGTAGTTTTCTGGTACCATCTTTGGGATTCTCTATGTATAGTATCACATCATCTGAAAACAGTGACAGCTTTACTTCTTCTTTCCGATTTGGATTCCTTTTATTTCTTTTTCTTCGATGATTGCTGTGGCTATAACTTCCAAAACTATGTTGAATAATAGTGGTGAGAGTGGGCAGCCTTGTCTTGTTCCTGATCTTAGTGGAAATGCTTTCAGTTTTTCACCATTGAGAATGATATTGGCTGTGGGTTTGTCATAGATGGCCTTTATTATGTTGAGGTAGGTTCCCTCTATGCCTACTTTCTGGAGTGTTTTTATCATAAATGGGTGTTGAATTTTGTTGAAAGATTTTTCTGCATCTATTGAGATTATCATATGTTTTTTCTCCTTCAATTTCTTAATATGGTGTATCACATTGATTGATTTGCATATATTGAAGAATCCTTGCATTCTTGGAATAAATCCCACTTGATCATGGTGTATGATCCTTTTAATGTGCTGTTGGATTCTGTTTGCTAGTATTTTGTTGAGGATTTTTGCATCTATGTTCATCAGTGATATTGGCCTTTAGTTTTCTTTTTTTGTGACATCTTTGTCTGGTGTTGGTATCAGGATGATGGTGGCCTTGAAGAATGAATTTGGGGGTGTTCCTCCTTCTGCTGTATTTTGGAAGAGTTTGAGAAGGATAGGTGTAAACTCTTCTCTAAATGTTTGATAATTCGCCTGTGAAGCCATCTGGTCCTGGGCTGTTGTTTTTTGGAAGATTTTTGATCACAGTTTCAGTTTCAGTGCTTGTGATTGGTTTGTTTATATTTTCTATTTCTTCCTGGTTCAGTCTCAGAAGGTTGTGCTTTTCTAAGAATTTGTCCATTTCTTCCAGGTTGTCCATTTTTTTGGCATAGAGTTGCTTGTAGTAATCTCTCATGATCCTTTGTATTTCTGCAGTGTCAGTTGTTACTTCTACTTTTTCATTTCTAATTCTGTTGATTTGAGTTTTCTCGCTTCTTTTCTTGATGAGTCTGGCTAATGGTTTATCAATTTTGTTTATCTTCTCAAAGAACCAGCTTTTAGTTTCATTGATCTTTGCTATTGTTTCCTTCATTTCTTTTTCATTTATTTCTGATCTGATCTTTATGATTTCTTTCCTTCTGGTAACTTTGGGGTTTTTTTTTGTTGTTGTTGTTCTTCTTCTTTCTCTAATTGCTTGAGGTGTAAGGTTAAGTTGTTTGAGATTTTTCTTGTTTCTTGATGTAGGATTGTATTGCTGTATACTTCCCTCTTAGAACTGTTTTGCTGTATCCCATAGGTTTTGGGTCGTGTGTTTTCATTGTCATTTGTTTCTAGGTATTTTTTGATTTCCTCTTTGATTTCTTCAGTGATTGCTTGTTTATTTATTAGCATATTGTTTAGTCTCCATGTGTTTGTATTTTTTACATTTTTATTTCTGTAATTGATATCTAGTCTCATAGCATTGTGGGTGGAAAAGATACTTGATACAATTTCAATTTTCTTAAATTTACCAAGGCTTGATTTGTGACCCAAGTTATGGTCTATCCTGGAGAATGTTCCATGAGCACTTGAGAAGAAAGTGTATTCTGTTGTTTTTGGATGGAATGTTCTATAAATATCAATTAAGTCCATCTTGTTTAATGTATCACTTAAAGCTTGTGTTTCCTTATTTATTTTCATTTTGGATGATCTGTCCATTGGTGAAAGTGGGGTGTTAAAGTCCCCTGCTATAATTGTGTTACTGTCGATTTCCCCTTTAATGGCTGTTAGCATTTGCCTTAAGTACTGAGGTGCCCCTATGTTGGGTGCATAAATATTGACAGTTGTTATATCTTCTTCTTGGATTGATCCCCTGATCATTATGTAGTGTCCTTCTTGTCTGTTGTAATAGCCTTTATTTTGGAGTCTATTTTGATTGATATGAGTATTGCTACTCCAGCTTTCTTTTGATTTCCATTTGCTTGGAATATCTTTTTCCATCCTCTCACTTTCAGTCTGTATGTTCCGTAGGTCTGACGTGGGTCTCTTGTAGACAGCATATATTCAGGTCTTTTTTTGGTTTCTATTCAGCCAGTCTATGTCTTTTGGCTGGAGCATTTAATCCATTTACATTCAAGGTAGTTATCAATATGTGTGTTCCTATTACCATTTTCTTAATCGTTTTGGGTTTGTTATTGTAGGTCTTTTCCTTCTCTTGTGTTTTCTGTCTAGAGAAGTTCCTTAAGGATTGTTGTAAAGCTGGTTTGGTGGTGCTGAATTCTCTCAACTTTTGCTTGTCTGTAAAGTTTTTAATTTCTCCGTTGAATCTGAATGAGATCCTTGCTGGGTAGAATAATCTTGGTTGTAGGTTTTTCCCTTTCATCACTTTAAATATGTCCTGCCACTCCCTTCTGGCTTGCAGAGTTTCTGCTGAAAGATCAGCTGTTAACCTTATGGAGATTCCCCTGTATATTATTTGTTGCTTTTCCCTTGCTGCTTTTAATATTTTTTCCTTGTATTTAATTTTTGATAGTTTGATTTAATATGTGTCTCAGCATGTTTCTCTTTGGCTTTATCCTGTATGGTACTCTCTGTGCTTCCTGGACTTGACTATTTCCTTTCCCATGTTAGGGAATTTTTGACTATAATCTCTTTAAATATTTTCTCAGACCCTTTCTTTTTCTCTTTTTCTTCTGGGACCCCTATAATTCGAATGTTGGTGCATTTAATGTTGTCCCAGAGGCCTCTGAGACTGTCTTCAATTCTTTTCATTCTTTTTTCTCTTTTCTCTTCCCTGGCAGTTATTTCCACTATTTTATCCTCCAGCTCACTTATTGATTCTTCTGTCTCAGTTATTCTGTTATTGATTCCTTCTAGAGTATTCTTAATTTCAGTAATTGTGTTGTTCATCACTGTTTGTTTGCTCTTTCGTTCTTCTAGATCCTTGTTAAATGCTTCTTCTATTTTCTCCAGTCTGTTTCCAAGATTTTGGGTCATCTTTACTATCATTACTCTGAATTATTTTTCAGGTAGGTTGCCTATTTCATCTTCATTTATTTGGTCTTGTAGGTTTTTACCTTGCTCCTTTGTAACAAATCTTTTTTCATTTCATTTTTTTGTTTTTTGATGGGTGGTGCTGTATTCCTGTCTTACTGGTTGTTTGGCCTGAGATGTCAAGCACTGGAGTTTGCATACAGTTGGATAGAGCTGGGTCTTGGTGCTGAGATGTGGACCTCTGGGAGGATTTACTCCAATTGATATTCCCTGGTGTCTGAGGTTCTCTGTTAGTCCAGCTGTTTGGACTCGGAGCTCCCACCACAGTAGCTCGGACCCAACCTCTGGCCTGGGAACCAAGATCCCACAAGCTTCATGGCACAGTTATTAAAAAAAAAAAAAAAAAAAAAAAAGGAAAGAAAGAAAAAAACCGAGCAGTACAATATCAAAGAATAAAATTAGAAAGATAAAAAATATATTAGAAGAAATAAAATTATAATGAAATAGCAGCAACAAGGTAAAATAAAACCACAACAGAAAAAAAGAAGGGGGGGGTGGGGTGGGGGAGTAGGCCAAAAGTAGCGATCACTAACATAGTATAAAACTAAAATAAAATTAGAAAAGTAAAAGACTTATTAGGAAAAATAAAAATATAAAAGAATCAACAACAATGAATCAACAAGTTAATACAGAATGCCAATATAAAAGAGGAAAAAAGAAAAAAAAAGCCTTGGCTACGGGGGCGGGGTTTTGGCAGGGGTGGAACTTAGGCAGGGGCAGGGTTTTGGGTATGGTGGGACCTAGGCAGGTGGGGGCAGTGATGTTTGAGCATGGGGCGTGACCTCTTCTTAGGACCTGTGCAGAAGAGGGGGAGGCAGCATGTGGAAAGGAGGGCCTCTGGAGTGTGGAGTTCCCGAGTTGGAGGTAGGGCCCTGGGTGAGGGTGTGTAGGTGGTGTTTAGGCCCATCTCGTTGGAGGGGGTCTTGGAGTGTAGAGGTGGCACCCTGGGTGTGAGTGTAGAGGCGGGGCTTGGGCTGTGAGCTTTAGGAGGGAGGCTCTGAGGGCAGAGGACCCAACAGGCTTCCTGGTGCGTAAGTGGACAGGGAAAGCACTGGCCTCGTTCCCTTCCATCCCTTCACGCCCCTCCCCCATAGTCTCCCCCATCACCGCTGGACTCCTAACTGTGAGTGGTCCCTCTGGGTATAGGAACTCCTTTTCTCCCCCAGCCACCCCTCAGGGTGCCGGTCCCATTGGTCTGGCCTTTACTTTTGCTCCCCCTTCCCTCCCTCCCACTCTCTTAGGACCCATGTGGCTGGAAGGGACCCCGGTGGGCAGAGGATCAGGCCCGAGATCTCAGCAGGTTCCTGGGGGTCCAAGTGAGCAGGGGAAACCTGGCCACACTACCTTTTGATCCTCTGCCCTCCCAATGATTCTCCAATTTCCCGCTTCAGGCGTGGGATCCCTTCCCCTCCCCCAGCCGCCCCTCAGGGGCGCCAGTCCTGTCCCACCTCCACTTCTCTTCCTCCTTCACTCTCCCCACCCCCCCACGTCCTACTTGGTCACTGGGGGTTCCTCCCGTCCCTTTAGATGTCCGTGGTCCCCCACCGGTGCCTGGTAGGTGCCCTACTTGTCTAGAAATACGTCCTTTTTAAAAGCACAAAAGGCAGATGAACTTGAGAAAAATTACACCAAATTCTCTCCTTAACCTTTTTGTTCTTGGTAAAATGTTTTTCCCTTTATAGCATTCTGTTTATTTTTCTCACTATTCCATATTTATTTTGGTCTTTTTACAAGGTGCACATATTTTTAAAGGGCCTTAACATAGGCTTATAAAAGGTTAGAGTTAAAAAGTACTTAGAGATAAGCTTGTCTTCTTTTATGAACTATGTAGTACTACTATGTGTAAATCTCTGTTCTAGGCCAAAAGATTAAGAAAATGTGTAAGATATAGCCCTAGCCCTAAATGAGCTATGATATGTACCCCATTGCTTAAGTAAAGTATTTTACACCAGGGACTATCGTCTTATCCATGTAGTGCCTAAGCTCTGAATCTATATTATGTTAATTTGGATTCCCTATTGTAAATAAATAGCCTGATGCATTATCCCCATTACTTCTGTGAAACTGCTTAAGGTTACTAGACACCAACTTTTGCAAAATCCAGCGTTCTTAGCAGCATTTGACTGTGTTTGCTGCTTCTGTCTTCACGAAATGCTGTTTATGCTAGGATTCCATGACCACACACTTGCCTCCTTTGCTCTTCCCTGAGTACTCTTCTCATCACTTTTTAAGATTCTTTTCCTCTACAAGACCTTTAATTGTTGAAGTACCCTACAACTCTGTCCTCAGTAGCCCCTCTTCTTTATAGGAACAGTCTCCTTACAAAATGTCCCTGGTCCCATGATCCCATACCTATATCATCTGTATGCCAATGTCTCTTAAGTTTTATATCTCCAAACTGAACCAAATAGGCAATTAAACATATAAACTTGACATTCAAGAGGAGACGGCAATATTAGGTCTAAGAGTAGAGCCATTGAATACAGTCTTGTTGTACATTGCACAACACTAGAGGGGATATCATTCAAATAGATTATATTATGAATGTCTTATATAACTCATTTAAATTATCTAATTAACTATTTTGTATATAGTAGTGTGTATATGTTAATCCCAAACTCCTAATTTGTCCCTCCCCCCAGCAACATTTCCCCTTTGGTAACCATAAATTTGTTTTCAAAGTCTGTGAGTCTGTTTCTGTTTTATAAATAAGTTCATTGGTATCTTGTTCTTAGATTCCACATATGAGTGATATATGGTATTTGTCTTTCTCTTACTTAGTATGAGAATCTCTAGGTCCGTTTATGTTGCTACAAATGGCATTATTTCATTCTTTTCTATGGCTGAGGAATATTCCATTGTATATATGTACCACATCTTCTTTATCCATTCCTCTGTCGATGGACACATAGGTTGCTTCCATGCTTGGCTATTGTAAACAGTGCTTCAGTGAACATTGGGGTGCATGCATCTTTTCGAATTATGGTTTTCTCCAGATAATATATACACACTACTATATATAGGATAGATAATTAGCAAGGACCTACTGTATAGCACAGGAAATGCTACTCAGTATTCTGTAATAATCTATATGGAAAAAGAATGGATATATGTATATGCATAACTGAATCACCTTGCTGTACACCTGAAACTAACACGACATTGTAAATCAACTATACTCCAACATAAAATAAAAAATTTATTTTTACATGTTTTTATTTTTCATTTATCTCATTAATACAAACTCTGAAAAAAGCAGGTTTAATTAAATAAATTCTAAGGTTTCTCCTTATACTAAGCTTTTGGTAGCTTTCTGTTACACATTTATGGTAACATTTATGGTCTTTCTGTTACACATTTATGGTCTCCTGTTCATTTTAAGCAAAACTGAAGTTAGTTTCTTTAATACTCAAGCTATAAATGAGTCATATGTTTTAGAACTTGCTTATGTAACCTATTGTAAAAGTTTTAAAAATGCTTATGGAATTATTTCCTAATGAAGATAGTAAGGAAAATTTGGAAAACCATTCCTCAGTCACTCGTAAAAATCAAACATATACTGGGATCATGGTAATACATTTAAAACTACGTTTTGCTAACTGGAAGTGTAAGGAGTCAGTGAGCAACTTGAAGGCATATGGCAGATATGAAAAAGATGCTCCCACTAAAGAGTAACTGTCATGAAACTAAAATGGTCTCAGATTCCCTGAAGCTGGTCTTGTAGGCAGCACATAGTTAATTGCACCTTATTTTTTTATCCATCCGGTGGCTGGATGGAAGCACGCTGTGCCTTTTGATGGTGATTTCAATTCATTTACACTTAGAGTAATTATTGATATGTAAGGGTTTATTAATGTCATCTTACTAGCCACTTTCTGGCTGCTTTATAGTTCCATTATTCCTTTTTTTCTCTTTCTGCCTATCTTTGTGAACTGGTGACTTTTTGTGGTGGTATGCTCTGATTTCCTTCTTTCTATCATTTGTGAATCTACTATAGGTTTAGCTTTGTGGTTACCATGAGGCTTACATAAAACATCTTTTAGATAAAACAGTCCATTATAAGCTGATAGCTATTTAACAGAATTATATATAAAAGCTCTACCCTTTTATTCCTCCCCTTCAATGTTTTTGATGTCACAGTTTACCTCTTTTATATATTTGTTAACAACCTATAGTAGCTATAGTTATTTTTAATATTCCTTTTCTTTAACCTTTATACTAAAATTAAGTCATTAACACACCATCATATTACAGAATTAGAGTTTTCTAATCTGACTGTGTATTCACCCTTACCAGTGTTTTGTATATTTTCATATGCTTTCTTGTTACTAATTAGCATCTTTCATTTCAGCTTGAACTCCTTTCAGCATTTCTTCTAAGGAAGTCTATTGGTGATGAACTCCCTCAGCTTCTGTTTGTCTGAAAAAGTATTTATTTTTCCTTCACTTCTGAATCATAACTTTGCTAGATAGTTATCTTGCTGGCAACTTTTTTCTTTCAACACAATATATCATTCCACTCTCTCCTGGTCTGTAAAGTTTCTGCTATGTAACTTGCTAATAGCCTAATTGGGGTTCCTTTGTAGGTTACAATCTTTTTTTTTTCTCTTGCTACTTTTCAGATTCTCTCTTTTTCTTTGATTTTTGACAGGTTAATATATCTTGGAGAAGTTTGTTTTGAATTGAGAAAATGGGGTGAACTGTTAGCTTTGTAAGACTTGGATGTCCAAGTCTTTCCCCAGGTTTGAGATGTTCTCAGTTATTATATCTTTAAAATTTCTGTCCCCTTCTCCCTCTTTTCTCCTTCTGGATCTCCAATAATTATGATATTTGATTTTTTAAATGGTGTCTCATAGATCATGTAGGCTTTCTTTACATTCTTTGTTCTCCTCTGAGTTATTTCTAAGTTTCACTAACTCACTAGTTCTATCTTCTGCTTGGTCTGTTCTGCTGGTGATGCTCTCTATTGAAAGTTTTTTTCCCCATTTCATTCATTGAATCCTTCTGCTCCAGAGTTTCTACTTGGTTTTTATATGATTTCTACGTTTTTTGTTAAATTTTTCATTTTACTCATATATCTTTTGCCTGATTTTGTTGAATTGTCTTTGTTGTTTTATACCTCATTGAGTTTCCTCAAAACAGCTATTTTGAAATCTTTATTAGGTAAATTGCAGAATTCTGTGTCTTTGGGTTCAGTTACTAGAAGATTATTGTGATCTTTTGATTATGTCATGTTTCCTTCATTCTTGATGTTTCTTTGAGTTTTCCATTGCTGTTTTTTGTATTTGAAGTAGCAAATACATCCTCTAATTTCTACTAATTGCCATCAGGGAGGAGATACTTTTCATTGATCTTGCTTATATCTGGAGCTTTCTCCAACCTTGTATGGGTACACCTGCTCCATGCTTCTTGCTGCCTCTTCTGGCAGAATTCTTTTTTTAAAAAATAAGGGCTTTTAAAATCTACTGACTTAACAACTTCCAAATATGCAATACAATATTAACTATAGTCACCATGCTGTATATTATATTCCATGACATTTATTTTTATAGCTGAAAGTTTGGTGTTTTGTTTTTCAGATTCCACACATAAGTGATACCATACAGTGTATGTCTTTCTCTGTCTGACTTATTTCACTTAGCATAATGACTGCAAGGTCCATCCATGTTGTCCCAAATGGCAGGATTTCCAGGATTTCCTTCTTTCTCATGGCTGAATAATATTCCTCTTTGTGTGTGGATGTATGTATTTATGTGTGTGTATATATGTATATGTACGTGTATATATTATATGTACGTGTATATATTATATGTATGTGTATATATTATATGTATATATGTGTATATATATGTATGTATGTGTGTGTGTGTGTATATATATATATATATATATATATCTCATATCTTCTTCATTCATCTGCTGATGGACAGTTAGGTTGTTTCCATCTTGGCTATTGTAAATAATGCTGCAATAAACATGGGAGTGCATATATCTTTTGAATTAGTGTTTTCATTTTCTTCAAATAAATACCCAGATGTAGAATTACTAGATCATATGGTAGTTCTACTTTTAATTTTTTGAGGAACCTCCATATTTTCCATATTGGCTACATCAATTTACATTCCCAACAACAGTGCACAAGGGTTCCCTTTCTCCATGTCCTTGCCAGCACCTGTTATCGCTTGTCTTTTTGAGGATAGCTCTTCTGACAGGTGTGAAGTGATATTTCATTGTGGTTTTGATTTGCATTTCCCCAATTATTGATGTTGAATATCTTTTCAAGTGCCAATTGGTCATGTGTATATCTTTGGGAAAATGTGTATTCTGACTCTCTGCCCATTTCTTAATAGGATATTTCTTTTTTGCTACTGAGTTGCATGAGTTCTTTATATATTTTTGATATTAACCCTTTGTTGGATATATCATTTGCAAATATCTTGTCCCATTCAGTAGATGGCCTTTTCATTATGTTGATGATTTCCTTTGCTGTGCAGAAGCTTTTTAGTTTGATGAGGTTACACTTACTTGCTTTTGCTTTTGTTGCCTTTGCTTTTGGAGTCAGATCCACAAAATCGTTGCCAAGACCAATGCCCAGGAGCTTACTGCCTATGTTTTCTTCTAGGAGTTTTATGGTTTCAGGTCTTACATTTAAGTCTTTAACCCATTTTGAATTAAATTTTATGTATGATGTAAGATAGTGGTCCACTTTCCTGTGCATGTGGCTGTTCGGTTTTCCCAACACCATTTTTTGAAGAGTCTTTCCTTCCCTCCATTATATACTCTTATTTACTTTTTCATAAATTAATTGACTCTTTATATGTGGGTTTATTTCTGGGCTTTCTATTCTATTCCATTGATCTATGGCTCTCTTTCTATGCCAATACCTTGCTGTTTTGATAACTATAGCTTTGTAATATAATTTGAAATCAGAAAGCATGATGCCTCCAGCTTTGTTATTTGTTCTCAATGTTGCTTTGACTATTTGGAGTCTTTTATGGTTTCATGAAAATTTTAGAATTACGTGCTCTATTTCTGTTTAAAATGCATCAGAATTTTGATAGGGATTGCATTGAAGCTGTAGACTGGTTTGGGTAGTATGGATATTTTAACAATATTCTTCCAATCCATGAGCACAAAATCTTTCCATTTATTTGTGTCTTCAATTCCTTTCATCAGTGTTTTAGAATTTTTGGTGTATATGTCTGTCACCTCCTTGGTCAAATTTATTCCTAGATATTTTATTGTTTTAGATGCAATTGCAGATGGAATTGTTTTCTTAATTTCCATGTCTGATAGTTTGCTGTTAGTGCATAGAAATGCAACTGATTTTTGTGTATTGATTTTTGTATCCTGCAACTTTAATGAATTTATTAGTTCTAACTTTTTTTGGTAGAGTCTTTTAGGATTTTCTGTATATAGTATCATGTTATCTGAAAATAGTGACAGTTTTACTTCTTTTCTAATTTGGATGCCTTTTATTTCTTTTTATTGCCTAATTGCTCTGGCTAAGACTTCCAGTAATATTTTGAATAAAAGTGTTGAGAGTGGGCAAGCTTTTCTTGTTCCCGATCTTACTGGCAAAGCTTTCAGCTTTTTACCATTGAGTATCATGCTATCTGTGGGCTTGTCCCGCATGGCCTTTGGTATATTGAGGCATGTTACCTCTATACCTACTTTGTTGAGAGTTTTCAGCGTAAATGGGTATTGACTGTGGCAGAATTCTTAAGCTTGTATGTCTTCTCTCAATCTTACAACTCATCAAGCCAGATGATGGAAATCTCTTGTTCCCAAAGGTGGGGCTACAGCTCAAATCTGTGGTTTCTCTCTTGCCTATAGATTCTGAGCTGCTTTCCATGCTCATTCCCTGTCTACCAGAGCTTGCTCTCGCTGCTGCCCCTGGAGCCTCACAAGGAGCCAGAGCTCACATAAGGAGATAGCCTCAGAGTGGAGAGGATGTGGGTTTGGCACTTGGAGCTCTGGGAGTATCCATGGGCCAGGTGGGGTGATTCTCAGGTGAGGTTTTTCCAGCAGCTCATAGGCAGGCTTCCCGTCTGAAGTTTAGAATGTGGTCGGCAGGAACCACTTCCCTTTTATGCTCTCTGATATATTATCTGCCTTTTCCCTAGTCTCCTCCCTCCTCCAGTCATGAAGGTTCTACCTCAATACTCTGAGGTTTCACAGGGGACAAATGGGTTTCTTCCATGGTGTCAGCACAGTTGGAATAGCCAGGCACTAGCTCACTGCTCTCCTTTCCCCACAGGAAAGGTTACCACCAGCTTCTTTAGCCTATGCCATGCTACTTAGGAGGAGGCACAGCACTGGCAAAGTTCTTTTTACCTTTTCTAAAACATCCAAACTTATGTTTTTTTCTCCAGTGGAGTGCTGGCATTTCTACTCTGGAAACATGGAGTTCTACAAAGGGTCTCTCATGTGTGGGTGTCTTCCCTAGTCAGCACTCTCCAGGTGTACCCCGAACACAGCCAAGAGAGGCTGAGGCCAGTTCATAGGCTCCTGTTGGTTCCATAGCCTATACCAAGTTCTATCTGCCTATTACTCAGTGCCCAGATGGGCAAGACTTTTCCCAGGTCCTTTGGTGTGTGGTGATAGATCCCACAACTCTAACAGAGGCACTTTTGTTCATGTATAAATGTTGAGTTTTAATTGTTAAAATGGGGCACAAAAACGAGGGACATCTTATGCCACCATGACACTAATGTCACTCTTTCAATCTAGCCAGTCATCTTAAAAGACAACTTCTCATGTCTGCTTTTATTCCTTTATAGTTCATCCCCTCTAAATATTAGAGAACTTGGTTTCCAACATTATTTCTGCCAAACTGCTTGACTGATAATCACTGATGACTTCATAATCATCTATTTGTAGGCATTCCCTCATCCCTTATCCTATTTTATATCTGCTTATTTGATATTTCCAGATATTCTCTTCTTTGTTTCTTCTTCCACACTATGCAGATATTCTCCAAAGATATATCTTTGACTTTTACTGCACTTGTTCCTTGGAAAATCATATTCAATAAATATAATAATCATTTCTAAATAAATAGCTCTTATATCTGTGTGTCCAACCTGACTTCTTTATAAAGCTGTAATACTTAATATTTAACTACTTACTAGCTTTCTTTACCTGTTTGGTCTGAAGGCAACTCCAACTCATCATGTTCAAAATTTAAACCTCCTCAGCCTCTGTTTTGTCACTTTTCTCCTAATGACCCAAGTTTTAAATCTAAATGACATCTCTCTACCATTCTTTGATCCTCACACCTCATCAAACACTGAGTTGTTAACTGAGCTTCCCTATTTCTCTCAAATCAAGATTTCCCTCCTCTTCTCACATTCAACAGCTCCTTCTTCAATCTAGTTTACATGTGGCAGATTAATCTTCAAGCATAGCTCTAAGCATTCACTTCCTATTCTAAAACCTAAAATGGCTGTATACTACTCATAGAATAATGTTTGGACTCCAAGTTTGTTATTCATCAATGGTCTGGCTTCAAAAAATTTTATCATGCTATTTTCCATAATTGTTCTGTAACACAGAACTATTTGCTCCAAGTACCTATCCTGCACTTCCTCTCTCAGTGTATTGCAAAATGTTGTTCACTCTGCCTAGAATTCCCTATGCCTGCCAACTCCTCCATCCAAGCAGGTCTAGATTCTATTCATTCTTCAAGAGATTAGCTTAAATTCCATCTTTACTGTGAAATATTTCTTAGTCCTCCAGCTGGAAGTGAACTCTCTCTTTTATGAAGTCTTAGATTATTTTTACCTTTTTTCATCTATGGCATCAGTCACTTTTGGCTTTGTACTAGTATAATTTTAATGCAATTTAACAAATACTTATGAAACACATGTACAGGGCACATTGGTAGATACTATGGATGCAAAATTGTATTAAACAGTGTTCAAATTCTCAAGCAGTCTCCATCTGGTAGGTTTATGAATATTTCTTGTCTTCCCTGCCAAATGAAAACAAAAAAGGCATTTTGGACAGAACAGTTACTTCCCAGAAGATGTTTAAAAAATCAGCTGAGGAAAAAATAATAGTAACAAGAACATTATGATCAGGAGAAACCAAAAAATGTTCTTACCTTCAAGTCATTATCACATAAAAATTCTCAGAATATTCTGTTACTTTATATGTCAATCTATACAAAATTTTACCAGTTGAACTTTTTTTCCTCTTCTTCCCTAGTGACTAAAGTAATTCTTTAATAAATGAAAAGGAAAATTGCTATAATGAATGGCTTTGAAAGTTTCCATGTAAGAGTAAATTGGGGTATACTGCTAAATACAGACTTAGTAATAAAGAAGTGTTTGGTAAAAGATTGGTCACAACTGACTTGTCTAATGAGACATGATATTGATGTCAGTATTCTCCATAACAGTGGTTCTCAAATGTTATCATGCTTTAGAAACACCTGAAGACTTTATTACAGGACAGATCAGTGGGCACCACTCCCAGAATTTCTGATTCCAAACATCTGGAATGGGGCCCTAAGTTTGCATTTTGATCAAGTTCTCAGATGATGCTAATGCATTTGTTCCAAGAACCACACTCTGAGAATCACTGCTCTACAGAATTACTCTGCTCCATGAATATTTTGAAAATCTTCCTAAGAGCATCCAATTACTTTTCATTCCTCATGGGATTTTAGAGAAGAAAAAATTGCTCTATATCATGATCATCTCCTGGCTACTTTGAGAGAAGGAGCCAGGAGATGATCATGATATAGGTCTCTGCGCAGTTAGTTACTACTAATACTGATCAAATTAATAAGCAATAGTTTTTGAAGGCTTATGTTATCACACCATTATGTAATAGCTAATCTCATTAATATAATAAATTTGAACAAATACGTAATATTATCCCCACCTTACAGATATGTAAAAATGTCACACAACATTTAGAAGTAGAGCCAAGAGTCACACAGAGGCCTCCTGACACCAGATTATGAGGCTATACTCCCTCCTTACTGTTTCCTTTGAGATAATAACTTTTATTCTGGTATGTATCACACAATTTAATTGAACAGAGATCATCAATTAATACATTTCTTGGAGATAATCTTCACTGCAATTTTTCAGAGACAAAATTATTTTGCCACTATGACTCCTTTCTTTAATAAACAGTCTCCCTCCTGTTTTGCCAGTGTTCTGTTTCACCATTAATAGATAGTGAACTCTTGAAGGGGGCATGTGTTAGTCATTTTCATATTCTCAATGGTAAGCAAGCACATTTTCTGCTACACTGTAGGCACCTGAGAATCATTGATTGAGCTGAACTAAACTTGAGTTATCTCACATTTTATTTTCTAAATGCCAAGTGTTACCATGTAATATCAGCAATGATTAGGTTTAAACACTCTTAGCAAAATGTAAGCAATTTTCTGGAAAAGACTGAAAAAATACATGACTTTATAGGGCATGTATGTTTTTAATCACTTAGATCTCAATCAATAACACCATTTCCTGAAATAATATAACAAAATAAAAACAGATACTAGAGTAAATAAGGGTCTAACCCTCTTACAACAGTGCTTACTTTATGCCCTGACTCTGAGGAAAATTTATTAGTAAGCATTAAATAAAACACTTCATATAAAAGTGTGATTTCCTCCCCCCATACCTGAAGAGCAATCACCATCTTATTCTAAGGGGCCAAAATGTCTATATTATTCATATATTGTCTATATTATTCAATATACTACAGTAATTATATTTCTATAAATGAGGAATTAAAAAATTCCCTTCATGTCTCCTTTTCAAAGGGATGCGCAGAGAAAGTAGTAAATTTACCATCGGAAGTCACTGGGAAGACAAAGTTAAAACCTTGATTAAAACCCAGATGTTAAAACCGATGGACAAACTCCAAGGCAAAAAAAAATTGTATATACATATATAAAAATTTCAGGGGCATGGATGCCAAAGGAATTCAATTTAAAAACTGGTGTTGACAGGAGACCAGCAGTGAAAGATCATAGGAGGCAAGAAAGCATATAATTAGATACTTGATCTGTGACATATTAAAGTTAAGATGATGTGAACAAAGTTATGGCACCGTTTGAAAGACCTACCATGAAACCGAGGGTAAAAACAAAAGGATCACACAGCCAAAGATCCAAAGCAGCTAATAAACTAAGACATACTCTTGAAGCAGAAACCTCCACTGGTGAGGGACTTGGGGTGTGGGGTCATCATGTCAAGAACAACCACATCTGAACACAAATAACCTTTGCCAATTTACCTATACACACATACATATGTACATTATGAAAGATGTGGGTTTTTTCCTTTTTACCTCTTATTTAACATACCCAGAAGTCTGAAAAATTGTAAATCCACCAAACGAAAGCTGCCCTGTACTTGGAACCTGAAGACTTCTGTAGTCATAATGCCTGTATTCGCCAGGCATACTAAATATCAAACGCCAGGCTGGAGGCAAAAGTCAATAACCTGAGCCGACACTCATCAAAGCACAGAAAAAATCATGGTGCTCTGTGTGTCTACAGGACAGAGCCGGAGCTCAGGTGAATGACAAACAAGTCTGAAGCCAATATTTACACCAGTTCTTTGTCCCACCATATATAATTCAAGGACAAATTTTAAAAAAACATTTTAAGAACATTCAGTTTTCAGCAAATCATTGAGTGGAATGTTGTCGTTCACGTAACTATTGATAAAACTACTGGGGTTTTAAAATGCTGTGCCTGAATATTACTCAGCCATAAACAGAAACAAAATTGAGTTATTTGTAGTGAAGTGGATGGACCTAGAGACTGTCATACAGAGTGAAGTAAGTCAGAAAGAGAAAAACAAATACCATATGCTAACACATATATATGGAATCTAAAAAAAAAAAAGGTTCTGAAGAACCTAGGGGCAGGACAGGAATAAAGACGCAGACATAGAGAACGGACTTGAGGACATGGGGAGGGGGAAGGGTAAGCTGGGGACATATATACACTACCAAATGTAAAATAGATAGCTAGTGGGAAGCAGCCGCATAGCACAGGGAGACCAGCTCGGTGCTCTGTGACCACCGAGAGGGGTGGGATAGGGAGGGTGGGAGGGAGACGCAAGAGGGAGGAGATACGGGGATATATGTATATGTATAGCTGATTCACTTTGTTATACAGCAGAAACTAACACACCATTGTAAAGCAATTATACTCCAATAAAGATGTTAAAAATAAATGAAATGCTGTGCCTAACCTGATTTTTACCCAGAACCTACTCCAAAACATAATTGTTCCCAGAATCCAGGTACAAGTCTAGTGTTTGTCAAAGAATTGGCTTTTAAAACATATATCTATGGTCTAGATTTAATTTATATGTAAAATAAATTGTAAGGATGGGTGAAGAAGGAAGGAAATATTTCTTCCTCTTCATGTTTAACTGCAACTTATATGACATTAAGTAATGTTTTAAATTATGTAATAAAATTTTTTTAAAGTATTATAAAAAGGAAATGAGGGATTTGGAACAAATCAGACTTGAATTATTAGATTTTTTTTCTCAGTTATTAGCTGTGTGACCTTAGGCAAGTTTCTTACCTTCTCTAAGCTCCCCCTTCCTAACTTCTAAATAGGATGATAATATGAAATATAACAGATGAGAGAATAAAGTGTGTAATTCAATATCTAGCATGTAGTAAATGCCCAATAAATTGTGCTCAGAGTGGGATTTACCGTGCATCTTATCAAGTATGTTTCTGGTCACTTCATTTGTTTGGGATATCTTCTAAGACTCTGGAGGAAGCCCTAGCAATGTGTAGCTTTGTGTGTATGTCAACTTTTAATATATAAAAACAATTTTTAAAATTATCTCATTGTAAGCAAATTTAACTTTATTAACTAACTTTGTCTTTGTAATATTGTATATATCTTTTTTTCTTAGAAAGCTTCCTAAATTAAAATTTAAGTCCCACAAAATCCTCTATCTGCCTGTAATTGTGCCTGTAGCTATTACAGTCATTACTAATAAAGAGAATCAATTAATAACACTAAAATTCAGTATAATTTGATTACCTTTCCTAGCTCAAAATAATAATAATTGAGAAATATGAGCTCACAATTAAGGATGTATAACTAGTTCTGTTTTTAAAGTATTTACCATCAACAATAGATTCGTATTTAAGACACTGACTCAGTGCCCATGGGAAGTTAGAAGCCAGGTATTCTTCAAGTCTGTTGTTACAAGTAGGCACTTGTTTTATTGAATTGTCAAGTGTAGTTTTGAAAACGTCAGCACACTGTCAAAAACTGTGTATCTGGTGAAGAAAGGAGCCCATATTGTTTTAACCTTTTGAGATGGAGAACAGACACAACACTGGGAGGGAAGAGGCTGAGTTTAAATGATATTGGATCCAGGCCAAAATTATCAAGCCAGGTAGGATGTTTACAGAGGCCACCTGCCCAGAGCCATAACTTGAACATCAAAACTTCAAGAATTAACATAAGAATCCAGTTGCCTGTGTACACTTTATTCAAATATACAAGAGTGAGGTGAGGGAGAAAGAGAGGGAGAGTGTAAGTCAAAGCCCATGTATGGGAGAGAGAATTAATGTGGGGAAAGGTGCAGTTAATGTGGTGCAAGGTACCTGCCTTTTGCTAGATGAGCCAATGCCTCAGAATGGCAGGTGGGAGGAGTGAATCTGTCCTCCCTTGATGTTCAACCCCATGACCCTCTCATATTGAGGGCATCTTCTGCCCTAGTGTCTGGAAATCTAAAGCATACAACTTAATCCAGTGTCACATGAAGAAACAGCTATACTCCAGTCCTAAAGGAAAACCTGCCTGTGTGGGATTTATTGAATGAGAGCATGCCTGTGTACTGTCTTGTATGCTTGACTTAAGGGATTTTGAGTGATTTTCATTATAAACAATTTTGCTTTACACTCTTGTTTAAGGAACAAATCTTTAAGAAGTGATTCTACTATACCCCGAGATAGGATCACTTCCAATCAGTATTCTACAACAGAAATAGGAGGAAGTCAAGTATATGTAGCAAGTATAAATTATCAGGTCATAACAACCAAATATGCAAAAATAGCATGCCACCATAGTTTTCTATAAATCAACTCAAACCCCCATCCTACCTGATTTTAGTTAATTCTGATTAAAATTAGTTCATTCCAAATTTAAGTTAGCCACCCAAGGGGTTCCTCTTCCTGTCCTCCTTTCCCAGGTTCCTGGGTTCTTATATAACTTTGTGGGGATTGGTGAGTGGTGGTGGTAGGGATGGGGGAAGGTTGATTATTGTCATCATCTGGTCACTCATGGACAATTTCACCCTCCCTGGTCCCTGGCATCTCATCCTCCCAGGCTGGCATCCACTGAGATGCACTATCCCATTGGCCATAGTCATTGTTCTGCAAAGTTTATGTTCCTCTCTCCATATAGAGAAGACTTTTCTAATCTTTTATCCTGCTTTCATCCACTTCTCTTCCACTCTTGAGGCCATGGGATATGTTAATACTTCCCCTGAACCTTTCTGGGGCCACAGGAAAATATCTTGTAGAGCTGTCTCAAGTCTGATCTGCCTATTCACATCATACCACCACTTCTACTTCACTGCTACTGCACCAAGTTGATGTGATATAAGGGCAATCTCAAACTTTTCTGGCTTCTTGAATTCCACCTTAGAAGCAAGCATAGTTCCTTCTTCCCACTCAGTAACAAACTTAAACGGAAGGTATAAAATGTTCTATCATCTGCCTCCACTTGAAACTAACCAGAGGGATAATAGCATAACCCACTTGTATCTCAGATACTTGCATCCAAGCTTCACTACGTGTACTTTTTTTCCTGACTATTAACTCCCTAAGTCCAACTCAAAGGATCTTTGTCAAGATTGAGAAAAATGTCCCAATTTTTTTGTCATGAACTTTATGCTCTGAACTCTTCAGTTTCTGCTTCTGAAAAAGATAAAAGCCCACCCCCTGCAATTCAAAAGTCATTATTACTATTACCTTTGTCTTGAAGTTCAAAAGTCTATTTCAAAATGCAAAAGCTAAGCATCATTCACTTCTTTTACTCTGCACTTCTGCAGTAACATCTCTACCATGAGGGTAATAAGCCCAGGATGACTTAGCAGATGACCTAGCTGCTAAGACAGGGAAGATACTTGATGATGTTCTGAGTGAGGAAACATACTGCTAATGTAATACAGTATCACCTCAACAACAGTTCATCAAGAAAAATGCTACTTGAAAGAGAATGTCTTCTCAGATACATGCTGAGAAGGAATTCTGCCCAATGGAAGACATTTTTATAAGTTGCTTAATTGCACTTCTCCAGCAACCCTAGAGGAGATAGAACTTAGAACTATGATCGTAGCAGAGACCTCTGATGTGGCAAGGAAAACTGAATGAACCTTACTGGATGTTTTTTCTTAAAGTTGCTCAAATGTCAAAGTAATTGGAAGTCAGGGAATTCTTTACAGAATGATGTAAATTTTTGTTTTATGGAATTCAACTATTAAAAATATCTTGTTTTGAACCTATCTGTGTAAATTAAGATCATGTTTATGAGCAGGATCTCTTTTCCACCCTCCCTCCCCTCAAGTCTCTCAGTCTCTCCACAAATGTATAAAATACAAGTAGGCATAGATACACAAGTGCATAAGAAAGCAAATGACTAAAATAGATATGATCAGTTTTATCCCATTCATGTTGATTTGAAATTTCTTCATTCATTGTATCTCTATTTTGTAGTCGTGTATTCCATAACAGTAGCAAACACCACAGATTTAAAAAAACAACAAATGCAAGTAACTTGAAATTGGGAAAATTATGTCTGTGGATTCTTTCCTAGAATCTGGAAAAGGCTGCTGTTAATTGTTTCTTGTTTTCTTGGTTTTCTTTTGGAATCTATTCAGCTAAGAAACACCAGTGGTTTACAGGATTACAGTTTGAGAACTACCATGAAACCATCTGATAATACTATATTAACTTCTTCCATCTTTCAAAGATTTGGAAACAACTGTTTTCTACATGTGTTGTAAACAGCTAAAAGTCACAAGTGATTGTGAGACCCCAATATAGTTCATATGTTATTATAAGCAAAATTCTGTGGGCTTTTGCAGACACAGTGCCACGGGGAAGTTTTTTGTGTGCATGTGTGTGCTTTTAAATGCATGTTTATTTTGTTTGTTTGTATTGGTTTTAAGTGAAAGACTGCCAACAACTATGAAGGAAATAGGATTTAGAAAGGATTTCCATCATAAAAGAATGTCTCCCAGCAGCTCTTAGTACAGGCAATATATTTCTTGCCAAAACTCATTCAAAAAGTATTTCAGTCATTCTTGTTACTTGAGAGTATTTGAAAGGAGTTTCAAAGGAGAACTGTACTTCCTGCAACACCCTTTCTTTTTATCAATTTGAGCAATAGTAGATAGAAACAGAAGAGACAGTAAAATTACACTTGAGAGGATCCATGGAGTTCAGAAAGAAAGCATCTGTCCCTTACAAGCTGAGCTTTGAACAGTTGCAGGCAAACATTTGCTGCTCTCAACGAGCCCCAGATGTAGGATATAGGAGCAAACAATATGAGTCAGAGGCAGAAAGAGAACTAAGAAAAAAGAAGATGTAGAACAGACCAAGAATCAGATAGATACATTATTCTAAATAAGCCCAGTTAGGGGCTTCACCAGTAACAAGAAAAGGGTTGATAATCAGTGGCTGTCCATAGGTAGAAGAGCCATACGGGGTGGCACTTGTGCCATGGATTTGCAATCTGAAGCTTGGAAAAATGCAGGCAATCTGCAAGCAATAATTGTCTTAAACCTCTGTCAACTGTAAATTGAATATTTTAAAGAGTAGATTTTAAGTTTCAAATAATTCTTTTGTTGATCTTACAAAATATCAGGTAAAATAACCTGTTCAGACATTATTAAGGAAGGGCACGTAAATGAGAAGGATCCACATAAGACTGCAGTTACTATTGTGGATCACTGATAGATCTACAGAAATGGAACTGTAACGGGGAACACTTCTGTTGGAACAAGTCAACAAGCAGTCTCTTTAAATTGTGTCTGAACAGAGCCTAAATGTATAAAAGCCAACAAGTACCTGCCAAAAAGTTTACAAAATTATATCTTTGAATCTAAGGTATACAATTACTTTTTTTGTGTGTGGTACGCGGGCCTCTCACCGCTGTGGCCTCCCCCGCTGCGGAGCACAGGCTTCGGACCCGCAGGCCCAGCGGCCATGGCTCACAGGCCCAGCTGCTCCGCGGAGTGTGGGATCCTCCCGGACTGGGGCACGAACCCGCGTCCCCTGCATCGGCAGGCGGACTCCTAACCACTGCGCCAACAGGGAAGCCCTACAATTACTATTTCTAAAATCAATAATGTTAGAACCTTCATGTAGTAGTGGGTTTTTTTTTCCTGAACTACTGTAATTAGATAGACTACATTAACTAAATGATGGCATCTTAAAACTGGGAAAACATGACAGTAGTTTGATAATATCATCAAAAATAGCCCTAAATTTCTCAAAGGACCTTCCCCCCCCATTTTATTAAGATATAATTAATATAGAGAACAGTATAAATGTGAGGTGTAGAGCATAATGATTTGACTTACATATATTGTAAAGTGATTAATTACCACAATAAGTTTATTTAACATACATCATCTCATACAGGTAATTAAAGAAGAAAAAATTTGTTCTTGTGGTAAGAACCCTGTAGGATTTACTTTCAACAACTTTTGAATATACCATACAACTGTGTTAACTGAAGTTGTCATGTTGTACATTACACCTCTAGTATTTATTTATCTTACAAATGGAAGTTTGTACCTTTTGACCACCTTCATCCAACTCCCTCCCCCCACCCCCAGCTCTGGAAACTGCAAATCTGATCTCTTTTTCTATGAGTTGTTTTTTTGGTTTTTCTGTTTTTGTTTTTGATTTGATTCCACATATAAGTGAGATCGTATAGTATTTGTCTTTCTCTCTCTGACTTTATGTCACTTAGCATAATGCCTTCAGTGTCTCTCCATGTTGTTGCAAATGGCAAAATTTTTTTCTCTTTTACTGCTGTATAATATTCTGTTGTATATATGTATCACATCTTCTTTATCCATTCATCCATTGATGGACACTTAGATTGTTTTGAAGTCTTAGCTATTGTAAATAATGCTGCAGTAAACATGGAGGTGCAGATATCTTTTTGAGTAAGTGTATTCATTTCCTTTGGATAAATACCCAGAAGTGTAATTGCTGGATCATATGGTAGTTTTAACATTTTGAGGAACCTCCATACTGTTCCCAACAGTGGCTGCACCAATTTACATTCCCATCAACAGTGCACAGGGGTTCCCTTTTCTCTACATCCTCCAGAACAGTTGTTATTTCTTGTCTTTTTGATAATATCCATTCTAACAGGTGTGAGGTGGTATCTCATTGTGGTTTTGATGTGTATTTCTCTGATTCGTGATGTTGATTACCCTTTATTTACCTGTTGACCATTCATATGCCTTCTTTGGAAGAATATTCCAGGTATTCTGTTCAGGTCCTTTGCCCATTTTTAAATTCTATATATATGTAATTTTGTTGTTGCTGTTACTGAGTTGTATGAATTCTTTACATATTTTGGATATTAACACCTTATCAGATACATAGTTTGCAAATGTTTTTTCCCATTCACTACTTTGTCTTTTCATTTTGTTGATCTTTCTTTGTGTGTGAAGAAGCTTTTTAGTTTGATGTAGTTCCACTTTTTTTTTAGTTTGTTGCTTGTGCTTTAGGTGTCAAGTCCAAAAATTCATTGCCAAGACTCATGTCAAGGAGTTTTTTTCTGTGTTTTCTTTTAGGATTTTTAAGGTTTCTAGTTTTATATCTAAGTCTTTCATCCATTTTGAGTTAAAGATAGGGGTCTAGTTTTATTCTTTCATATATAAATATCCAATTTTCCCAGCACAACTTATTGAAAAGATTCATTTCTCCATTGAGTATTGTAGGCTCCTTTCATCAAATATTAGTTGACTGTCTATGAATGGGTTTTTTTTCTGGATTCTCAATTCTGTTCTATTGGTAAATATGTCTGTTTTATGTCAGTAACATACTACTTGGGTTACTATAGCTTTATAATATAGCTTGAAATCAGGAAGTATGATACTTCCTGCTTTGTGCTTCTTAAGATTTCTTTGACTATGGGGGTCTTTTGTGATTCCATAAAAATTTTATAATTGCTTTTTCTACTTCTGTAAAACATCTCTTTAAAATACCGATAGAGATTGCATTGTATCTATAGATGGTTTTTGGTAGTACTGATATATTAATTCTAACCCATGAACACAAATACCTTTCCATTTATTTGTGTCTTCTTCAGTGTTTTTCATGAATGTCTTATAGTTTTCAGTATACGGATATTTCACCTTTTGGTCAAATTTATTCCTAAGTATTATTTTTGTTTTTATGCCATTGTGAATGGAATCTTTTTTAAAATTTCTTTTCAGAATGTTTATTAGTGTATAAAAACACTACTGAGTTTTCTGTGCTAATTTTGTATTCTGCAACTTTATTGAATTCCTTGATTAGACTGATATTTTTTTTGGCAAAGTCCTTATGATTTTCTACATATAAAATCATGTCATCTGCCAACAGAGACCATTTTACTTCTCCCTTTTCAATTCTGATGAGTTTTATTTCTTTTTCTTGACTGATTGCTCTGGCAAGGATTTCAGTACTATGTTGAATAAGAGTGGTAAGAGTGGGCACCCTTGTCTTGTTCCTGATCCTGGAAGAAAAACTTTCAACCTTTCATTATTGAGTATGATGTTAGCTGTGGGCTTGTCATATATGGCCTTTATTATGTTGAGGTATGTTCATTCTGTGCCTAATTTGTTTAGAGGGTTTATCATGAACAGAGTTGAAATTTATCTAACGCTTTTTTGTGTGTCTATTGATGATCATATGATATTTTCTCTTCTATTAATGTGTGTATCACTTTTATTGATTGGAATATGATAACTATCCTTGTATACCAAGGGTAAATCCCACTTGATCATGGTGAATGATATTTTTAATGTGCTGCTGAATTCATTTTGCTAGTATTTTATTTTTTTGTATCTATCTTCAGTATGGATATTGGCCTGTAATTTTCTTTTCTTCTAGTGTCCTTTTCTGGCTTTCATACAAGGGTAGCTCTGGCTGCCTAAAATGAGTTTGGGTCATGGGCTTTTCCTCACTGGGAGATTTTTTATTACTGATTCAATCTCCTTGCTAGTAATTAGTCAGCTCAGATTTTTTATTTCCTCCTGATTCAGTCTTGGTAGGTTGTTTGTTTCAAAGAATCTTCCAAAAAAAACCCAAAGAATCTTCCATTTCTTCTAGGTTGTTTAGTTTGTGGATGTAAGTTGTTCACAGTACCTTGTTATGCTCCTGTATATTTCTGTGGTGTCAGGTTGTAATGTCTCCTCTTTCATTTAGTTTTTTTTAAATTTGAGTCCTCTGTTTTTCCTTTGTTAGTCTTGCTAAAAGTTTATTAATTTGTTAATCTGTTTAAAGAACCAACTCATTTTTGTTTTTATTTTCTATCATTTTCCTGTTCTCTAGTTCATTTGTTTCTGCTCTAATCTGTATTATTTCCTTCCTTCTGCTCACTTTGGGCTCTGTTTGTTCTTTGTTTTCCAGTTCCTTGAAGTGTAGGGTTAGATTGTTTGAAATCTTTGTTTCTTAATGTAGGTGTTTATTGCTCTGATTTCCATCTTAGAACTGCTTTTGCTTCATCCCATAGGTTTTTCCGTACTGTTTTCCCATTTTCATTTGTCTCAAGATATTTTTTAATTTTCTCTTTAATTTCTTCTTTGATCCATTGATTGTTTAATTTTCATGTATTTGTGACTTTTCTGATTTTCCTCCTGTTACTGATTTCTAGTTTCAAATGATTGTGGTCAGAGAAGATATTTGGTAGGATTTCAGTCTTCTTGAATTTGCTAAGACTTGTTTTGTGGCCTAATATATGGTCTCTCCTAGAAAATGTTCTATGTGCACTTGAGAAAAAAAGTGTATTCTGATGTTGTCATATAGAAGGTTCTGTATATGTCTGTTAGGTCCATTTGTATAGTGTTGTTCAAATCTGATGTTTCCTTACTGATCCTCTGTCTCAGTGATCTGTTGTTGAGAGTGGCATATTGACGTCCCCAACTATTATTGTATTGCTGTTTATTTCTCAGTTTAGCTCTTTTATTGTTTGCTTTATATATTTATGTACTCCAATGTTGCATGTGGAAATATTTACAATTGTTATATTTTCTTAATGAATTGACCCCTTTATCACTATGAAGAGAGGGAAGATTGCTTGTTTTAGTGCTTTTAAAGTCTACTTTGTATGATAAGTATAGCTACCTCTGCAATTTATTGTTGTTGTTTTTTGGTTACCATTTGCTTGAAATATCTTTTTCTTTTTTTATTTTATTTATTTATTTATTTATTTTATTTATTTTAACTTCTTTATTGGAGTATAATTGCTTTACAATGGTGTATTAGTTTCTGCTTTATAACAAAGTGAATCAATTATACATATACATATGTTCCTATATCTCTTCCCTCTTCAGTCTCTCTCCCTCCCACCCTCCCTATCCCACTCCTCTAGGTGGTCGCAAACCACCTAGCTGATCTCCCTGTGCTATGCGGCTGCTTCCCACTAGCTATCTATTTTACGTTTGGTAGTGTATATATGTCCATGCCACTCTCTCACTTTGTCACAGCTTACCCTTTCCCCTCCCCATATCCTCAAGTCCATGCTCTAGTAGGTCTGTGTCTTTATTCCCATCTTATCCCTAGGTTCTTCATGACATTTTTTTTTCTTAGATTCCATATATATGTATTAGCATATGGTATTAGTTTTTCTCCTCCTGACTTACTTCACTCTGTATGACAGACTCTGTGTCTATCCACCTCACTACAAATAACTCAATTTCGTTTCTTTTTATGGCTGAGTAATATTCCATTGTATATATGTGTCACATCTTCTTTATCCATTCTTCTGTTGATGGACACTTAGGTTGCTTCCATGTCCTGGCTATTGTAAATAGAACTGCAATGAACATTTTGGTACATGACTCTTTTTGAATTATGGTTTTCTCAGGGTATATGCCCAGTAGTGGGATTGCTGGGTTGTATGGTAGTTCTATTTGTAGTTTTTTTTTTTTTTTTTATTTGTAGTTTTTTAAGGAACCTCCATACTTTTCTCCATAGTGGCTGTACCAATTTACATTCCCACCAACAATGCAAGGGTGTTCCCTTTTCTCCACACCCTCTCCAGCATTTATTGCTTGTAGATTTTTTGAGGATGGCCATTCTGACTGGTGTGAGATGATATCTCATTGTAGTTTTGATTTGCATTTCTCCAATGATTAATGATGTTGAGCATTCTTTCATGTGTTTGTTGGCAATCTGTATATCTTCTTTGGAAAAATGTCTATTTAGGTCTTCTGCCCATTTGGGGATTGGGTTGTTTGTTTTTCTGTTATTGAGCTGCATGAGCTGCTTATAAGTTTTGGAGATTAAGCCTTTGTCAGTTGCTTCATTTGCAAATATTTTCTCCCATTCTGAGGGTTGTCTTTTGGTCTTGTTTATGGTTTCCTTTGCTGTGCGAAAGCTTTTACGTTTCATTACGTCCCATTTGTTTATTTTTTGTTTTTATTTCCATTTCTCTAGGAGGTGGGTCAAAAAGGATCTTGCTGTGACATATATCATAGAGCGTTCTGCCTATGTTTTCCTCTAAGAGTTTGATAGTGTCTGACCTTACATTTAGGTCTTTAATCCATTTTGAGTTTATTTTTGTATATGGTGTTAGGGAGTGTTCTAATTTCATACTTTTACATGTACCTGTCCAGTTTTCCCAGCACCACTTATTGAAGAGGCTATCCTTTCTCCACTGTACATTCCTGCCTCCTTTATCAAAGATAAGGTGACCATATGTGTATGGGTTTATCTCTGGGCTTTCTATCCTGTTCCATTGATCTATATTGAAATATCTTTTTCCATCGCTTCACTCTGTCTTTGTGTGTCTAAGGCTAAAGTGAGTTTTGTATTCAGCATATCACTGGATCTTTTTTTTTTTAATTCATTTAGCCATTCTATGTCTTTTGATTGGAGAATTTAATCCATTCACATTTAAAATAATTATTACTAGGTAACAGGACTTCCCTGGTGGTCCGGGGTTAAGACTTTGCCTTCCAATGCAGGGGGTGCAGGTTCAATCCCTTAGCTCTTAGGGAGCTAAGATCCCACATGCCTCGGGGCCAAAAAAATCAAACAGAAGCAATTTTGTAACAAATTCAATAAAGACTTAAAAAATAATAAGATAATTATTGATAGGTAAGGACTTACTATTGCCACTTCATAAATTTCTGGCTATATCCATCGTTCCTTGCTTCTTATCCTGCTGTCTTTTTTGTGTGTTTTGATGTCTTTCGGTATCAGTTTGCTT
This sequence comes from Orcinus orca, assembly GCF_937001465.1. NCBI lineage: Eukaryota > Metazoa > Chordata > Mammalia > Artiodactyla > Delphinidae > Orcinus > Orcinus orca. The sequence goes on along the minus strand of NC_064575.1, from coordinate 57,437,215 downwards.
TTACTTATTTATTATGTTCTTTTGTGTAATTACTACAGGTTTTTCCCTTGTGGTTACTATGAGGATTGCATAAAAATATTTTAAAATTATAACCCCCCCAAAAAAAAAATTATAACCCCCTATTTTAAACTGATAACAAGTTAACTTTGATATCATTCCTAAACTTTTCACTTTCACTTCTCTTCCCTCTCACTTTTTAGGTTATTGATTACCAGTTTTTTATTGTGTATCCAATAAGAGATTATTGTAGTTATGGTTATTTTTACTAGTTCCTTTAATTTTGAAACTAGCATTGTAAGTGAATTACATGCCACCATTACCATATTACTAACTTTGACTATATATTTACCATTACCATTGAGTTTTAAGCTACCTTCTTATGTTTTTATGATGTTAATTAGTATCCTTTCACTTACACCTAAAGAACTCCCTTTAGCATGTCTTGTAAGACAGGCCTAGTGGTGATGAACTCACACAGCTTTTGTTTTTCTGGAAAGTATTTCTCTGTCCTTTATTTCTGAAGAACAGTTTTGCCAGGTATAGAATTCTGGTTGATAGGTTTATTTTCTTTCAATACTTTGAATAGATCATTCCATTCTCTCCTGGCCTGAACTGTTTCTGTTGAGAAATCCACTGATAGTCTTATGGGGGTTCCCTTGTAGTAACTTATCTCTTCTTTCTTGATGCTTTTAAAATTCTTTTTTTTTTTTTGTCTTTGACTTTTAACAATTTAATATATCTTCTACACGCCTATTTGGGCTCAACCTATTTGGGGTCCTTTGGGCCTTGTTGATCTGGGTGTTTATTTCTCTCCCCAGGTTTGGGAAGTTTTCAGCCATTATTGCTTTAAATATACTTTCTGTCCCTTTCTCTTTTCTCCTTCTGGAATTTTCATAATGTGACTTGTTTTGTTTTGTTGTGTCCTATGAGTCCCATTGGCTTTGTTCACTCTTTTTCATTCTTTTTTTCTTTTTGCTCCTCTGATTGAATAATTTCAAATGTTCTATCTCAAGGTCACTGATTCTTGCTTATAAGTGGTTGAGTCTGATTTCCAAGCTTTGTATTAAGTTTCTCAGTTCATTCAATATATTTTTCAGCTCTAGGATTTTTTACTGATGGTTTCTACTTTGAACATTTTTTGTTCATGCATTGCTTTTCTAATTTTAGTTGTCCATCTGTGTGTTCTTGTAGTTCTCTAAACATCAAGATTATTCTGAATTCTCTGACAGTTCTTAGATTTCCATTTCTTTAGGGTCAGTTACTGGAACTTTATTAGTTTTCTTTAGTGTTGTGTTTACTTAATTTTTCATGATTCTTAATTCCTTTTGTTGGTACTTGTACATTTGAGCAAGCAGTCTCCTCTTCCATACTTTATAGGTTCACTTTCGCAGAGATAACTCCTCAGCAGTCAATTCAGTTTGGGTTTCTGCTAATGCCCTTATGCAGGTGGGGCTTGCTATCAGGGTCTATTTTGGGGCAAGTTCCCTATCAAGCTCTGAGGTGAGGAGGGGGATTTGTGCTGCTGGTGGAGAATAGTTGGATAGGACTGATAGCTTGGTTTCCTGCCCAAGCAAGACTGTAGGATGGATTTTGCAGTTCCCTGGGTCATCAGTTTAGGTTTTCTAAATATTGAGACTAGACACTATTCTCAGCAGTAGGCAAGGCTACAGATTAGTTTTCCTGTCCTGGCAGGGCAGAAAAATGGGCCCCAGGGCTCACACAGCTCATAGTTTGGAGACCCAAATCAGGAAAGATCATGTGCTGAATTCTCTGGCCTCAGATGAGGCCACTGATTTTGCTCGGCAGATGGAGGGAGCAATGACTTATGCTCGCTGTTCAAGTTCCACTGTACAGAGGGCTGCTGGATGGGCTATGCAGCTTTCTGTGTACTCTAAATAGGTTCAGTGGTTGGGTAGGCTGAAGGCTGTGTTTAGCAATGGGCAGGACTACAAATTAGTTTCCCTGTCTGGGAAAAGCTGGAGAACTGGCTTCAAAGCCAAAAAGTCTCTTTGTGGTCCTGACCAAATTCTAAGGCTGGCAATACTCTTTAAGACCTGAAGCAGACAAACCTTTACCCTGCCAAGTTTCCTGGTCATCCTGCTCCACTGTTTTGGCTCCACTGATGAGCGAAGATGTCGAGTTTGACACTTACTTGGGCACTGCAGGTAGGAACTCAGTCTACAGAGATGTGAGTGCTGATTGTTGCAAGCCCCTACCCACTTCTCCATCACAGTCAGATTTCCAGGGGTGAAGCCTCACAGATTGCCCTGCAATCCCATGAAATAAAACCAGAGTGGGAGTTTCCCTGGAGTGACCCACAATGCTGGGGAGGCAGGATGTCTACCCTGGGCTCTCATGTCCCTCTGGAGGAACCATAGGCTTAGGGGAGACTTCTTAGTGTGGTGCTATACCAGCCTGGAGAAGGGGCAATGTCATTAGTGTGGAGTTACTCCTTTTACACTTCTAATACAGTGTCTTGGTTGCTGTGGTACAAGGGGCGCTTCAGCCTCACCCCTGTGTTCTAGAATTTTCTCAGGTTATCTTGTCTGTGAACAGTTGTTAGTTACTGTCCTTGTGAGAAGGAAGCAAAGTCAGGAATGAGTTGTGTTGCCATATTGGTAATGTCACTTCTCTCTCAGGATCGTTGGACATGAGGCTTAGTCACCTAGCATTAAGTCACATTTACAAGCTGATGCCTCATAAAGAAGAGTGATTGATGTCCTATTGTGGAAAAAAGTCCATGAATGAGAGGTCAGACAACCTGGGGCTTATTTAGGGCTCTGCATTATTTGAATTTATTTGGCTCCAGTCTTCTAGCAAGTTTTTATTAGATTAAGTTTATAGGTGTTCCAACTCTAATATTCTTGGGTTTTTCTTAGTAAACATCAAAATGTCCACAATACAAGAGCAGTTGATATTTTCATGCAAATCTTTTATAATTCGAAAAATAAATGTACAAATTATCAGATTAAATTTTATTCAGCATGATCTTAATTCTAGGTATGTATTATTTTCATATTTAACTTTTAAAATTGGCCATCTACTTATATAGAAGTTTTTCTTAAATATAATTTGTTATTGCCTAGCTCTTTATTCAACCTGGTTTATTTTTTGGATATTACAGACTTGACCTGAGCATGAGCTACCACAAATACTTCATGAAAATTGGTGAAATTTACATTTATTTCTCGGTAAAAATAAAGTAGACAAATAGTATCACCATAGATTCATCACGAAGTTGTCAAAGTCACTTTATATTCCAATCAGGAGTCTGTCCAAGAATAAACAGGGATCAGTATTAGAGTATATTCATTCTACCTAAGGAAATACACAATATTTCCAGAGCACTTAGAAAATTTAATCCCCAAAGCTTGAAATTTACAAATATATCCTGATGTGCTTATCATAGATTGCACCATTAATCTAGCTTTAATCCCTGAAAAATATTAAACACTTAAACACCACTTAGTGGAAAAAAATCATTAAAATGGAATTGAAGTTCACATTGTTATTTGGAGAGTCTTGTATTTATCATGTCCTATAAAAGTTCCAAGAAGACTATAACAAAAATACAAATATTGGCATGGGGCACACCACTTCTTTGCCTGCTTTTAAACAGATGTCTGTGACGAAGTTAATTGACATGAAAGAGAACATTAATAATACCAAATTCTCAAAGAGCATAAAACATAGATCTCTAGTGAAGTGATTTATCAGTTGACGAGCTTTCTCGCTTACCAATGACCACTTCAGAGAAAACAGCAACACTGGCACATCACTGACTGCACCACCTCCATAATATGTTTTCATTCCAAACACGAACAGTTGTATCTGGGAAATATTCATAACATGCCCAAGAAGTCTTTTTTTTTTAACAGATATTACAAATTTATGGGTCAGTTCCATAGCAGGGAAATGCTTAAAAGAATTATGAATAGATATTATATTTATAAAGAATTTAATAACATGGGGGGAGAGTTCCCTGGTGGCCTAGTGGTTAGGATTTGGTGCTTTCACTGCCATGGCCCAGGTTTAATCCCTGCTCGGGGAACTGACATCCCACAAGCCACGTGACGTAGCAAAAAAAAAAAAAAAAAGGGAAAATGTCATGATATCATGTCAGTGAAAAAGCATAATACAAAGCTGTATATATAGTGTAATGTCCACCATATATAACATCTATAAATATGAATACTAAAAGTACTAAAGGGAAGTTTATTAAAAGGAAATGTACTAAAAGATCATTCACAGTTACATCTTAGTGTGACCTTTATTAGGTTCTTAATACTTTGCTATACTTTTCAAAGTATCTTTAATATTCATAGAAAGGAAAGGTGGGTAAGTATATAATACCAAATTTAAAAGTCTTTATCATGCTGAAAATTTCTAGCCATGATGATTAAAAGTAAAAGCAAAACCATTTAAAGGAGGAAAAAGAGTACTTCCATGTTCAATTTAGATAAATGAGACAGAATCAAATTCAAGTTAGAAAAATAATTTTTTTTAATTCAACCTTTAGCTAACCAGAGAAAAGTCTCTTTACTCAAAATGCTTTTCTTCACTAATAATAATCAACAAAAGACAAGAGTCATTGTCTATGCTCAGAATTGGAGTTTCAGTTTTTTCCTTTTTCTGTACCTCATGTTTCTTCCTACAGATTCCTACAACTCAGTGTTTTTCATGTTATTGAAGCTTGTGTCATCCTGCTGAGAAGCATTTGAGGCTATGTTGTAACCAGGTTTATTATGAGACACCAAAACATTGTTGTTAGGTAGAGTCAGGCACCTATGTTCACATCCTCCATTCAGCACTGAGTGCTACCCAGTTTCTTAACTTTTCCTATCTCAGTTTCCTCACCTATGGAATGGGCATTATAACCTCAGAGGGTTTTAAGATGACTAAAGTGATAATTCTCATAAAGCTGCTAATACCCCTCGCATTTCCCCAAACCTTAGTCTTCCCCATCTTATCTCATGCCAGTTCAGTCCTTTCATTGGCTTGGCCCAAGTCCTTGAAGTCATCCTAATCCCTCCTTTCTCCACACCCCACATTCAATCTGTCAGCAAATTCTGCTGTCTCTACCTTCAGAATAAATTCAGGCTCTGACCACTTCTCACCATCTCCACTACCACCAACTTGGTGCCAGCCGTCATCTCGCTCCTGCACCAATGCAATGGTCTCCTAACTTTCACCCTTGCTCCCCACAATCTGTTCTATGGAAATCACGCTGTAAGCCGCACCATGTCACGCCTTTCCCAAAACCCTTCAGTGGCTGTTCATCTTGCTCAGAGGAAAAAGTAAATTCTCAACCAAGACCTGGAAGGTCTAACAAAAGCTGGTCCTTAACCCCTACTGCTCTCCCCTGTGCCACTCGTCTCCAGAACAAAAGGCAAGGCTTGCTTTAGGACATCTGCACCTGCCGTTACTTCTGCATGGCTCATTCCTCCCCTAGGCATTTATATTGTTTGCTCCCATACCCTCTTCAAACCTTCATTCACATATAATCTTTTCAACAAGGCTTTTCATATTCAAAATTGTAAATCCTCCCTTAGGACTCCCCATCCCATTTCCTGACTCTTTCTCTCTTCAACTTGTATCACTTTCTCATTTACTGTATAAATTGTTTGCTTATGCTATTTAGAATATCACTCTATGAAGGCAAGAATTTGATATATAAATGGGCCTTTAACAATGCCTCATACCTAGTAGTTAAACTTTTATGAATGAATGAATACATGGATGAATGAATGAGTACATGCCCTTAGGACAATGCCTAGAGATAGCAAGTACTCTATACATTTTAACTATTCTCATGTTCTGTGAGAATATCTTAGAATTGTGAAATCATAAAGTTAGAAAGAACTTAAACCATTTATTTAATCTACATTTTTGAAAGGTGATCATTTGATCTTTAAGTAATCTCTTTCTCAATAAGCCATTTGCTACCAAAGAGCACCCAGTTTCTTTTTTTCTATTTGTTAGCCAGTGACAGGCTGTAATGTGTCTCCTGGTTATATTCTGGTTATATTTATCTGGTTATCTGGTTATATATACTCTGGTTATATTCTGCAGCTACTCTAAGCGTGCCCATCTTCTACATGAGGGAGCATTCTGAATATCTGAAAGTAGTTAGAATGTCCCATTTAAGTCTTTTTCTCATAAATATTGTAAGCTCGTACACATCTTCCATTACACCCAGAAGTGAGCACAGAGGTGGCTACACCAGTATTTTCCATTATTGCAAACCAACCATTAATATTTTATCCAGTGTCATCACACCATTAGCTTATGTTGAACTGGTTGTGGTTTAAGATGGCCAGATGATGTTTATAATTTGTGTATTTTTCCCGACATTAGCTCCTTTTAAAGTTCTCTTCCATTCCATTCTATACATTTCCCACAAATACAGAACAATCTTCATTGAGATCCTGTCCTCTTAAGTTTAGAAATTAAATAGTGTAGTATTACAGTGGTAATGCTATAAACTCTCAGGCTATGAAAGAAAAATAATAAATTCTACCATCTATAATCAGAAACACTTGTTATATATTTAAAGCATCACACAGGTAACTTCCATAAATTATCTTTTTCCACCACACTGTCTTCTGCTAAAATTTTCAGAATTTGTGGTAAAAAGGATCCCATCTTCCGTGAAACATCTTCCCACACCCTCTCAGGAACTCTACACTCTAAACACACCTCATCGGTCTCACTGTGGTAAACCTGTCCTTCTGTCTACCACCAAAGCAGGATCTCAAGAACACATACAACTACAAAAAGACTTCTCACAAAGATTGTATGATTAAATGATTCTCATGATGTGAACTGAAAATGTTGAATAGAAACCTTGATTTCATAAATTGCTTTCTTGTGCTATGATTTCTGTAACCTCATTGTTCAACTCCTTTGTTTATCATTAAAAGCATGCTCATAGCATGATATCTAATAATACCAACAGTGGAATTAGATAGCTTTAGTAGGATGCATTTTGAACTCCTTACAAGACACATTATAAATGTATTTATGAGTTGAAGAATAAATAGATAAATTCAAGCAATTAAAAAGTGTTTAATAGCAGAACAAACAGCTTATTCCCTGTACTAAAATGCTTTTCATTTTATCATAACCCTCCCAAAGTCAGCTCTCAACATAGCTAAGGAGAAACAGACTTTATTCTACTCTGAAGATTCAATACACATGTTTAGGTACAAGACAAATTAGTAGCCAGGAAGATGACAAAGCTTACACACCCAGAAGCAGAACCATGTATATTGCCATCAAAAGAGATTTGCTGAATAGATTTTATGCCTCTCACAGAGTTTATACCTAATTATCCAAACCGGATATGAGAGACATGCATACATGCATATGGCCCAGCAGATAATGAAATGTTAATCAAAATATTTTTCATTTTCATTTAAAGGATTTTGGCTAAGAGAAGTTCCCTAGATTTAGCAAATAAATGTAGGATGACCAGTTAAATATGAATTTCAGATAAACAATGAATAATTTTTTAGTTTACATGTCTACAATAGTGCATAAGACATACACACACCAAAAAATTATTCATTATTTATCTGAAATTCAAATTTAAATGTGTGTCCTCTATTTTATCTGTCAGCGTTAGGCTAAGATCAAAGTAAAATGACTGTGATTGGAGTCACATCAATGTAAAGGTGTGTAAATAAAGTTTCGGTCCAGGCAACAAAATACAAAATGGGCTGCATGCCAAAGCTAGGGGCCAGACAGAGGGCAGAACTCACAAATTAAAACATCACAAAAACTGGTTCCACTCTTCTTGGGCCATTCAGTGAGATCAAGAATATAAAAAGGGGGCTTCCCTGGTAGCGCAGTGGTTGAGACTCCGCCTGCCGATGCAGGGGACACGGGTTCGTGCCCCGGTCCGGGAAGATCCCACATGCCGCGGAGCGGCTGGGCCCATGAGCCATGGCCGCTGAGCCTGCGCGTCCGGAGCCTGTGCTCCGCAACGGGAGAGGCCACAACAGTGAGAGGCCCGTGTACCGCAAAAAAAAAAAAATATATATATATATATATATAAAAAGGGGTCACAGCGTTCAGAGAAAGAGACATTGTGGGGGACTTTTCTATGGAAAAAGTTGGGCTTGAGCCCTACCTCCACTTCCCCAGGGGAAAGGAGAGGAGTTTGTAGCCCCTCATCTCAGTGCAAGTAAGGAGTTCAGCCAGAGCCCTTGGAGGGCCTAATTCTCTCCATAGTTGGGGGATTCCATGGACTAATAAAGTGGCCTATTTCAGGACAATAAAGAGAGGACAGGGCTAGGTTGGCAAAGGAATTATACTTCTACTAGTAAAAGTCAAGGAATGTTTGATTCCCATGGACCAAATTGTGGGCCTGTGGGGAAAGAGGTGCTCTGGAGCACAAGAGAACTTGGGTGCAGCACCAAGTTGGAAGATCACTGAACACTAGGGCTGAGGGCAGAAGGAAGACATTACTCACGCCATGACAGCTGCCACTACAAAGGGCTACTCAGTGGTCTTTAAAGCACCCACAGGAGAAAGTATCAGCTACAACCACCTGCCAAATTAGAGTGAGAAGCCAGCTTATGAAGATCTCAGTCCCCAGCCAGGAAAGAACTTCCCTTTTCTATTTCCCTTTCTTTCCTACTCCCTTTTCAACCATGGCATGGTCAAAAACTATAGTTTGATGAGTCTGAGTTCAGGAAAGTTACCGATAAGTTTCTCTTTCTTCTCTCCAAAGGCCCCAGCCTACCATCTACAGGTCTCAGCCTCTTACTCTGGATTAAAAATCAAAATGCTAATTAATATCTTGGATATTGATTATCCAAGATATTAATGGATTATTTGAAAACTTTTGCACCGTGACTGTGTCATATCTCTTAAAGTAATTGCATACTGTAATAATGGGCATAAACGCTTTGAGGTCTGCTAAATTTTAATCTGATAGAGAAAAGTTTTCTCCAACTAAGTAAATTATAAAGGAGCAGTGGGAGACAAAACTAAAACTGCTTAGATTATATGCAGTGATTCAGGTGGTTCATATGGTAATACTGGGACAGAGATGAAAATGCCCTTTCTATGAGAACCAGGTCGGCTGAAACAGCTTTCAGGATAACTCCATCTGTGTCTACCTGCCCACCATGTCGATTCACCAAGAAAAACACTACCAGCTACTGTACTGGCGGCTTTTGCCAGGCTGCCCTTCTTTTGCTGGCCAAACATAGAGCTGGCGTCAATTTCAGAAGCACCATTTTATGCATTTAAAAGCATATCAATGAACACTTATTTTTACTCCTGATACTCAGCAACAATGTGAAGAGACTGTACATAAGAATATTTCTAAATTTGTCTGAGATTTTTCAGAACTAAAGGTTTTCCTTTGAGTCACTTTTCTCTCCAAAGACTTCATTTAGGTTTCTTCCCCCCTACTTTTTTGTGCCTGTTTCACCCAACTCTTGAAGATTCCTAGATTCCTTTCTTCAAGAAAAGGAACAAATGTTCGACAGATTAACCTCCAAACACTGAGAACAAGAAAGACATATAAACGTATCTGGAATCAGTACCAAAATCTATTGCAATCGTGTATAACACAAGAAAGTCCTGACACAGCCAAAACACGATGCTAGCCAAACACTGCACAATGCTGAAGGCAGCAGTCGAGTTTGAAAATAAAAATAGTAGGTAGTATCAGCATAGACAGAATGCACAAATTCCTGTAATATAATTATCTTACTGGGAATGCAAGAAAAAGCCAAAAGTAGTGACCTGATCTATTACATGCATCTATCTTCTACAATCTGCAAATGTCCAAAATGGATAGAAGCAGCTATCCTGTTATATTTTCTTTGTTATTTTCTTTTATAATAGAATAATGTCACATTTGGGGGAAAAAAGGGCAAGAGGTACCTTTTAACAAAAGTAAAATTATATATAATATCTTGTGAGTCCCTCAGTGTAATTCAGATTTATATATCTAAAAGTATTATTTTGGTTTTTCTAATTTTTCATCTTTTACTGAGATATAATTGACATACAACATTGTACTAGTTTTAGGCGTACAACAATGTTTTTTTGTTTGTTTTGTTGTTGTTGGGGGTAGGAGTTTATTAATTAATTTATTTTTGCTGTGTTGGGTCTTTGTTTCTGTGCGAGGGCTTTCTCTAGTTGTGGTGAGCGGGGGCCACTCTTCAGCGCGGTGCGCGGGCCTCTCACTGCTGTGGCCTCTCCCACTGCAGAGCACAGGCTTCGGACGCGCAGGCTCAGAGGCCATGGCTCACGGGCCTAGTTGCTCCGCAGCATGTGGGATCCTCCCAGACCAGGGCTCGAACCTGTGTCCCCTGCATTAGCAGGCAGATTCTCAACCACTGTGCCACCAGGGAAGCCCCCCCAACATAATGTTTTGATATATGTACCTATTGCAAAAGGAGTACCACAATAAGTTTACTTAACATCCATCACCACACATAGTTACAATTTTTTTCTTTTGATGAAAACTTTTAATATCTAATTTTCAAATACACAATAGAATATTGTTAACTATGGTTGCCATGGCTGTACATTACATCCCCATGACTTATTTATTATATAACTGAAAGCTTGTACCTTTTGACTACCTACACCCGTTTTGCCCACTTCCCATCCCCGACCCCTGGTAACCACAAATCTGTTCTCTGTATCTATGAGGGTTTCTTTTCCTTTGATTCCACATATAAGTGATGTCATACAGTATTTGTCTTTGTCTGACTTATTTCACTTGGCTTTGAATGAAAGCTCCTTTTTATATTTAGGATTGTTTTATTATGGTAGATTCTCAGGGGTGGAATTGCTGTTCAGAGGACATCAGGTTTCTTAAGGCTCTTCGTACATATTGATAAATTGCTATCTAGAAAGGCCATACCAATTAACTCTGCCACCAGCAATAATTGGAGCATTCCATCATATACTTAATGTTTTCATCCCAGGCTCATTAGCATCTTTGCTAACATGATAGGTAAAAAATTGAATATCATAACAGGTTTTAGTTCATCTAACAAAAATTAGACATATATGCCCATAAAGACTTAGAAACCTTACAAGGCCCTTTAAGGAAATAGTCATCTTCCAAATCCTTCCCTGCCTCACAAACACCCAATAACCATTTCCTACTTCCCAAAGACAGAACATGTTCTAGCCACTGTAATTGCCTTGTCTTTTGACTGTGTAACCACAAGTTTATGGGCCTGGAGCAACATGAAATATCTCCCTTTCTATTTTGACTGCTGATCTATCAAGTGAGGCAGTCCACCTTGGCGTGACAATGAGAGGAAGCTGTCCTTATGCTGGTGTGCAATAACATGCCCCCCTCATAAGGTCAGGATGTTAAAAAATCTTTTGTCTTGATTCTTGTCCCATGACGTTTCACTCAATCATCTATCCCCGGGCCACTCTCCCAGCCTTGTTCCAACAACCCAGTAACCCATAAGAACAATGATCGGGCCAATCGTCCTTGCTTAGCTCTGCTCGTGGAGCTGATTTTTATCATCTTCAACAGTCCAGATGCATTCAGTTAGTTGAATTACTGCTGCCTTCTCTCAAGAAAACCTTGTAGGTATTGGTCCTCTCCATCGCTTACCTTTGTTCTTCCAGAGTGAAGTACTCAAATAGCACACATCACAATGAGAAAATGCCAGAGGCTGGGGCGGGATGGGAATTCTGACCTCTATTATTCTCTGGTGTGACCTTACTGTCACTTTCTGATGTAACTCTGGGCAAGGTCCCTAATCTCCCTGTGGTTGAATTTTCTTGCCTGAAAAATGGGAATAATAATAGTAGCTACCTCACAGGGCTATTGTAATGATTAAATGAGCTGCTATGTATGTGTAACACTTAGAAAATGAGTGTCTCCCACATAAAGCACCATATATTTGCAAGCTATAACTACAATTTCATTCCACTTAATTCCTGCCCCCTGAAATGATTCCTAGTTTATAGTTTCTTGCTGTATATGTTTTGTATAACTTAACTCTATATTACCTTCAAGGGTGGCATAGAACCTGGTTATTAAATTTCCTTCTAATGTAACACAGCGGTAAAAGAAGTTTTTTCTCATTGAGCCTGGTAGAGTGGTAAGGGTTTCGTGTGGTGGTCAGCTATTGCAGTCTAAGTACATGGGCTCTGAGACCATATAGATATGAGCTCAACTCCCAGTTCCAAGTTACTAGCCCACTGACTTTGACCCAGTCACTAGATCTCTCTGATTCTAGTTATTTTCATCCTTTCTCAGAGGTTACTCTAAGAGTTGAATAAAACAAAGAAGATAATATAACTGAAGTGATTCTAACATATATTACTTGTTAAATAGATGTTAGGTGTCTCTTTTCCATTTCCCTTCATCTTTAAAACATCACTCTTGAATCTTCACATTTATTTGTTTGACATATATATAAAATGTATTAAATGATAGCCATTAATCCAGGCACTGAGATAGAAGCTCTCACAGTCTGATAAGAGATTAAACAACTAATTATAGTGTAGTGTAAAATGTGCCTTAGAGTTCAACTAATTCTTAGTGAAAAAATGAACAAATGGTTAAGTGAAAAGCTTAACCTATATTGTGTAACTCTTTCTGGCGATTTCAACTTAAAGTTATCACTTATCCTATATTGGCAAAGACTAAAAATTCTAGTTCATATATATGTTAGCACAATATGCCTAATGTATGTCTGTGGCTAGAATAGAGAAGAGTAAGATCTGGGAGATAGAAGATGGAGTATGTAGACCTTGAAGAGTAGAATGACATCATGGTTTTTGTGCCTCAAAAAAAAAGTGTTTCAAAGTAGAAAAATCTTCAGTAATTTGTTTTTATAAACACCCAGTTCCACATTGGCAGTGTATTCAAACAGTTCCATGAGAAAATGCCATTAGCACAAAATATCTCATAAGACTTCTAAATATCCTTTGACTGTTTCCTTTTCCAAGTTTCCAATAAGAACTTAATTGTGAGATAAGGCAAAAGCACAAAATTTTTCCAATTTCAGAAAAATAAATAGACATCATTAAAGTTAAATCTAAAAATATATTCACCTATCATCATCCATCTTTACTTAGAAAACAATAGTTGCCTATCCAAACAGAGAACTTGATTGATCCTAGGTTCTCAAAACACACATGAATGGTTTTGGACAGATGTTTCATCAATGACAAATTGGCCTTGAGGGAAATATGACCACCTTGGAAAAAAGCCACATATCCAAATTCTTTTAGTTTCAGCAGCACTCGTTTGAAACTATTTTCTAATCTTAAATTTCTAAGTAAACTTCTGTAAAAATAAATATTAAAGAACTCTTTTAAAATCAGATTTAAATAAATCCTATAAAGGCTAAGATTACGGTTTTAAGTGACCCACTAATCAACTCTCCAATTTTTATGGCAATAATATTATTGGCAAGAGTTTGCAAAGTGGTTGATGGCATCAACCACAGAGCTCTGTTTATAAATACATATTATCACATTAGGGGCACACTGTTTTGATTTTTAGAGCATTCCATTTACGTTCCAACCTTGAACTGATCTGATTAATACTTTTTCTTCTAATCTGATCTACAGTACTTAATGATTGCATTTCATTTATGACAACATTCAGTGGGAACAGAAAGTATTTCATTTAAAATTAAAGACTAAATATCTAAGATTAGCACTGTTAACACCAAAAGCTGTGAAATTATCTCTTAGACATTCTCCAGAAAGTAGTGTGGAGGAAAGATCTGTAGTAGCTTTATATAGTGTTTTCAAGAGGCAGCAAGACGAATCCAGGAATTTCATAGCGAGGTAAATCAATAATTACTGAGATGTTTCTCCTGAATTAATGTTAAATGTGTTCTCGTATCATGGTATTAGACACTCACAAATACATTCACATGCAAACACCACCCCCACATATAATGAGGGCTCATTACACTATGAACTTGTTCTCAATCTACCATCTTTTTTGGTGTTGCTTTATTATTTCTTTTTATTGTATATTTTACAGCTCCATTATTATTATCTTGAGATCTGTTTTAATGGCATGTTCAAGAAATCACTGGACCAAAGCTTAAATGCAAAGGGCAAATGCAGAAACAACAAAATATGTGTAAGATTCTCTTGACCTCATAAAAGTGGATCTATGGATGTTTTCACATACAGACATAAACGCACATATGAACACACACACACACACATTGTTTTCTTGGGTCAACAGTTCATAATTCAAATACTAAGGAAGATCTAGCAATTCCTGGAGAGTCAGCCATTGTTTGACTTTAAAATTTGTATATTTAATACTTCTTATAGAATATTCTTATGGGGGAGGGGGGATGAGTTGTGATAATCAGGTTTCAGCCTCCCTACTACCATCACTGTTTCAGCAACCTCAGAGCATTGCAGAAATGACTCCCCTTACTAAATTCTGGCCCAGGCCACCCAAGTTCTCTCTCCACCTGCTGCAGGAGATCAGAATGCCTAAGACCTTATATCCAAGGACACTAAAAGAGTCAAAGCTAGCAAGATCCATAGACATAATCAAGTCCAACACTTCTCACTATTTTCTAGAACAGTGACCCTGAGCTTCCCTCCTCTTCACCAGGCTAACACCTGCTCATCCTTCACATCTTTCTCTGGCGTCTCCTCCTCCAGAAATCCTTCCCTGATGGGCAAGTACTTTTCCTGTGAGTTCACTTTGAATTCTTTGTACATCTCTGTCCCTTCCTCAGGGAAATAATATTGAGTAGTCAGATTTCAACTGCTCCCTCATCCCCATAGTTGAATCACATTTCATCAAAAAAAAAAAAAAAAAAAAAATCACTGTGCAAATTGGTTTACATCACACACTCCACCATTAACAACTTAAAAATTCTGCTTGGGCATCTATCTTCTTCAAAGTCACCTTTTTTTTTTTTTTTTTAACCAGTCTCCTGGTAGCACCCTTGCCTCCAGGATTCTTTAGTATCCCTTATGCAGAACAATTGCACTGTCAAGCATACCAGAAGCATTTCAGTGTTGAAGAAAACAAGACCATGGAAATAACAGTATCTGCCTTCTCCAGAGGCAATTTATTCAGTCTGGTGTTTCCCGATTTTGCTCTTTGAAATCTTTCCGTATCTGACGAAATAAAAGTAACATCAGGATGTTTCAGTGCTTTGCTCTGGAGCTCTACCAATGTGATCTAGCTACCCTTTATGTCTCTACTTTGTCTTGCATCCTACGTTTCTCCAGCAACTGGTTTCTTCACTGATACTGTCTATATGACTTGTCTCTACCTCATGCTTGCTTGCTTATTTGTAGTTTCTTCTGCCCTCATAACTTCAGCCTCTACATTAGATAATCATGACCTCTCTGACTTTTCAATTTATGCTCCCAATACTGCCTACTTCAAATATTTAAACTAAAAAAGCTGGTCTCCCAGGTCATCTTTTAAATCTGATCCTATCGTAGCTCATTGGACAATGGATTGTCCATTATGGATTGGACAAATGGATTGATTGCCTCATATGGATTGACTGCCCTTTGTTCAAGGCCTAGCCCTGGTTGTCCAATCATGTGTCGCTTTGATTATCCCATGGTACCGAGATGATCATCCAGACTCACTCCTTCTGCAGCCATTGCTGCTAGCTTAGTTGTCCTTAAATTGGGCCAGAGGGAAGCAACTATTATGACTGTTGTGAATTATGCCAATTGCAGTTCCTTCTTTCCTATTGCAATAGGTAGGTGGTGCCCAACCCATATCCCCCTTTATGATCCAGTGCACCCACCTCCCTGGTCCCATGAGTGTGGCTGTTAAAGGCTTACAGCAGCCTGCCTTTTCCAGGAAACTGTCCTCAGCTGACAGGAGCTGCCTCACCCCACAGATTACTACCTTTTCCCCGCTTGTTCACCTTTCTTATCCTGCTTTACTTTACTTCCACTCTTACAGATTTTTTCTGACGAGCACTCCCTGAAAAAAATCTGCATTTGAATTCTTGTCTCAGGCTCTGCGTCTAAGGAACATAACCTCAAACCTGTTACATAAATTAAGATCCCTTTGTATTGGAAATAAATAATTCTGCCCACAACTTATGATAGTAATAACTTTGCATTTATGTCTTGAAATCCAGGATTCAGATTCTACTTTGATTTCAGACATGCTGTCATTTAAATGGAGATATAAAGCTGCATAATAAACCTGCTAAAATGATGTGCATGAGGTTGTGGTGAAATAAAATAAAATGAACTATGACAGGCTTCGATTGTATTTGTATGGATCATACTTTAAGAATCAGATTTCAAGGACTCAAATTCCTTTTTATTATTCAGATATAATTGATATATAACATTATATTAGTTTCAGGTATACAACATAATGATTCTATAGTTGTGTATATTGTGATATGATCACCACAATAAGTCTAGTTAACATTCCTCATCACACAGTTACAAATTTTTTTCTTGTGATGAGAACTAAAGATTTATTCTCTTATCAACTTTCAAATATATAATACAATTTTATTAACTATAGTCACCATGCTGTACATTACATCCACAAATTAATTTTTATTATAAATGGAAGTTTGTACCTTTTGACTGTCTTCATCTATTTCACCCACCACCCAAACCCCCACCTCTGGCAACCAGCAACAATCTGTTCTCTGTATCTGAGGTTTATTGTTTTGTTTTTTTTTTTGACTCCACAAATAAGTGAGAACATATGGTATTTGTCTTTCTCTGACTTATTTCACCTGGCAGAATGCACTCAAGCTTCATCCGTGATGTTGTAAATAGCAAGATTTCCTTCTTTTAATGGGTAAATAACATTCCACTCAATTCCACATTTCCTTCATTTATTCATCCATTGATGGACACTTATATTGCTTCCATGTCTTGGCTATCGTAAATAATGTTGCAGTGAATATGGGTGTGCACATATCTTTTTGAGTTAGTATTTTTGATTCCTGTAGATAAATACCCAGAAGTTAATTGTTGGATGACATGGTAGTTTAATTTTTAATTTTTTGAGGAACCACTATACTGTTTTACGTAGTGGCTACACCAAATTAACATTCCCACCAAAAGTACACATCCACCTCCTTGGCAACACTTGTTATTTCTTGTCTTTTTCGTAATCTTCAAACAGGTATAAGGTGATGCCCATTGTGGTTTTGATTTGCATTTCCCTGTTTATAAGTAATGTTGAGCACTGTTTCATGTACCTGTTGGCCATTTGTATGTCTTCTTTGGAAAAATGTCTAGTCAGATCCTCTGCCCATTTTTTAATTGGATTGTTATTTTGCCATTGAGTTGTATGTGTTTTTATATATTTTGAACATTAATCCATTATCAGATATATGGTTTGCAAGTATTTTCTTGCATTCAGTTGGTTGCCTTTTCATTTTGTTGATGGTTTCCATTGCTGTGCAGAGGTTTTTAGTTGGATGTAGTCCCACTTGTTTTTGTTTATATTTCTTTGCATTTGATGTCAAATCCATAAATCATTGCTAAGACCTATGTCAGGGAGCTTACCATCTATGTTTTCTTCTAGAAGTTTTATGGTTTCAGGTATAACATTCAAATATTTAATCCATTTTGAGTTAAATTTTGTGTGTGGTATAAGATAGTGGTCCACTGTCATTCTTTTGCATGTGTTCCAGATTCCCCAACACCAGTTACTGAAAACTGTCATTTGTCCATTGTATAGTCCTGGCTCCTTTAAAGAAATTAATTGACCATATGTACATTGGGTTATTTTGGGGTCTCTTCTGTTCCATTAATCTCTCTGTTTTTATGCCAATACCATACCATTTTCATGATTATAGCTCTTGTAATATAGTTTGAAATTAGGTACTTTGTTGCCTCCAATTTGTTCTTCTTTCTCAAGATTGCTTTCAATTTGTCTTCTGTGGTTCCATACAAATTTTAGGATTGTTTGTTCTATTTCTGTGGAAAATTCCATTGGAATTTTGATAGAGATTGCATTGAATCTGTAGATTATTTTGGGTAGTATGCACATTTAATAATATTAATTCTTCCAATCCATGAATAAGGAATATATTTCCATTTATTTGTGTCTTCTTCAGTTCCTTTCAGTAAGGTCATATAGTTTTCAGTATACAGGTCTTTCACCTCCTTGGTTAAATTTATTTTTGTTTCAATTATAAATGAGATTGTTTTCTTAATTTCTGATAATTTATTATTGGTGTATAGAAACACAACAGTTTTTATATTGATTTTGTATCCTGAAACTTTACTAAATTTATTAATTCCAACAGTTTTTTTGGTGGAGTCTTTTGGATTTTTGATATATATAATAATATGTCGTCTGCAACTAGTGAGTTTTACTTCTTCCTTTCCAATTTGGATTCCTTTTATACCTTTTCTTGCCTAATTGCTCTAAGACCTCCAATACTATGTTGAATAAAAATGGTGAGAGTGGGCATTCTTGTCTTGTCCCTGACCCTAAAGCTTTTAGCTTTACACCACTGAGTATGATGTTAGATGTGGGCTTGTCCCGTATGGCCTTTATTATGTTGAGGTATGTTCCCTCTATATCTACTTTGTTAGGAGTTATTATTATAAATCGATGTTGAATTTTGTCAAATGCTTTTTCTGCATCTATTGAGATGATCATATGGTTTTAATCCTTCGTTTTGTTAATGTAATATATCACATTGATTTATTTGCAGATGTTGAACCAACCTTGTTTCCCTGGATAAAACCCATTTGATCATGATGTATGAGTCTTTTAATGTATTGTTGAATTTGGTTTGCTAATATTTTCTTGAAGATTTCTGCATCTATGTTCATCAGGGATATTGGACTGTAATTTTCTTTTCTGGTAGTGTCCTTGTCTTATTTTGGCATCAGGGTAATGCCAGCCTCATAAAATGAGTTTTGAAGTACTCTTATATTTTTTGGAATAGTTGGAGAGGATTGGTATTAATTTTTCTTTAAATGTTTTATAGAATTGACTAGTGAAGCCATCTGGTCTTGGACTTTTTGTTTGTTAGAGGTTTTGATTACTGATTGAATCTCCTTACTAGTAATCAGTCTGTTCTTTTTTTTTTTTCCATGATTCAGTCTTGGTAGATTGTATGTTTCTAGGAATTTATCCACTTCTTCTTGGTTGTCCAACTTGTTGATGTGTAATTGTTCACAGTAGTCTCTTGTGATCCTTTGTATTTATCTGGTATAGTAAGGTCTCCTCTTTCATTTCTAATTTTACATATTTGAGTCCTCTCTCTTATTCTTGGTGAGTCTAGCTAAAGGTTTGTCAATTTTGCTTACTTTTTCAAAATACCAGCTCAGTTTCATCTTTTCTTTTGTCTTTTTAGTTTCTTTCATTTATTTCTGCTCAGATCTTTATTTCCTTCCTTCTAATAATTTTGTAATTTGTTGTTCTTTTTCTAATTCCTTTAAGTGTAAAGTTAGGTTGTTTCATTTTTCTTAATCTTGATATAGACATTAATCACTATAAATTTTCTGCTTAGAACTGCTTTTGCTGCATCCCATAAGCTTTGGTATGTTATTTTTTAAATTTCTCTTTTGATATTTTTTCATTGACCCATTTTACAGCATAACATATGATCTATCCTGTAGAATTCTTCATATGCACTTGAGAAGAATGTGTATGCTTTTGGATGAAATGTTCTGTGTATGTCTGTTAAGTCCATCCAGTCTTAAACATGTTAAGGCCAATCTTTACTTATTGATTCTCTCTCTGGATGACCTATTCATTGATGAAAGTGAGGTATTAAAGTCCCCTACTATTATCATATTGCCATCTATTTCTCCCTTTAGGCTATTAATAGTTGGTTTATATATTTAGGTGCTTTTATATTGGATGCACAAATATTTACAAATGTTAAATCTTCTTGTTGGATTGACCTCTTTATCACTATATAATGACCTTCTTTGTTTCTTATTACAGTCTTTGTCTTAAAGTCTATTGCTTGATATAAGTACAGGCATTCCTCATTTTATTGCACTTCGCAGGTACTGTGGTGGTTTTTTTTTTTGTTGTTGTTGTTGTTTAACAAATTGAAGGTTTTTGTCAACCCTGCATCAAGCAAGTCTACCTGTGCCATTTTTCCAACAGCATTTTCTCACTTCATGTCTCTGTCACATTTTGGTAATTCTCAAAATATTTCAAACTATTATTATTATTATATTTGTTATGGTGATCTGTGATCAGTGGTCTTTGATGTTACTGTTGCAAAAAGATTATGACTTGCTGAAGGTTCAGATGATTAGAATTTTTATCAATAAAGTATTTTAAAATTAAGGTATGTACATTATTTAAATATAAGGATATATATATATATATATATATATAGCAAATTTAATAGACTATGGTATATTGGGAACATAACCTTTAATATGCACTGGGAAACAAAAAAAATTGTGACTCACTTTATTGAGATAGTCATTTTACTGTAGTAGTCTGGAATCAAACCCACAGTATCTCCAAGGTAATGCTTATATAGCTACTTCAGATATTTAAAATTTCCATTTACATGGAATATCTTTTTCATCCCTTCACTTTCAGTCTGTGTGTGGTGTGTCCTTTGATCTGAAACAAGTCTCTAGTAGGCAGCATATAGATGGGTCTTGTTGTTTTATCCATTTAGCCACTCTGTATCTTATAATTGAAGGATTTATTACATTTAAAGTAATTATTGATAAGTATGTACTTATTGCCATTTTGTTAATTGATTTCTGGTTATTTTGTAATTTCTTTGCTCCTTTCTTCTTCTTTTGCTTGTTTTGTTTGTGATTTGATGTTCTATAGTGGTATGCTTAGATTTGTTTTTTTCTCTTGTGTATATACTATAGGTTTTTGCATCGTGGTTACCATGAGGTTTACATAGAACAACTTATATCTATAACAATCTATTTTAAGTTGACAACAAATTTAATTTGAACATTTTTTAAAGCTCTGCATATTTAGTCTTCCCCCATAATTTGTTTTTGATGTCACAATTTCCATTTTTAGCTTGTATATATATTAACAAATTATTGTGGTTTATGCTTATTTTTACTACTTTTGCCTTTTAACCTTCATACTAGCTTTATAAATAATTAACCCATCACCTTACAATATTAGACTATTCTGAATTACTACATATTTACCTTTACCAGTGAGATTAATACTTTCATATGTTTTCCTATTACCATCAGTGCCCTTTTACCTCAGCTTAAAGAATTTCCTTTAACATTTCTTGTAAAGGACAGTCTAGTGGTGATGAACTCCTTTAGCTTTTGTTTGTCTGGAAAACTTTCCTTCATTTCAGAAGGAAAAATTTGCTGGATAAAGTATTCTTGGTTGGCAGCTTTTTTTTCTTTCAGTAGGTTGAATATATCATGCCAGTCCCTTCTAGCCTACAAAGTTTCTGCTGAAAATTTTGCTGCTAGTCCTATAAAGCTTCCCTTATATGTGACAAGTTGTTTTTCTCTTGTTGCTTTTATGATTCTCTCCTTGTCTTTAACTTTTTCCACTTTAATTATAATGTATCTTGGTGTGGGTCTCTTTGGATTCTTTTTTGGAACCTTTTTTCCTTCCCCAGTTTAGGATAGTTTTCAGCTATTGTTTCCTCAAAAAAATTTTCTGTCCCTTTCTTCTCTCTCTTATACTTTGGGATCCCTATAATATGAATGTTGGTCCACTTGATGTTGTCCCATAAGTCCCTTAAGCAATTTTCCCTTTTTTTAATCCATTTCTGTTGCTCTGATTATGTGATTTCCACTGCAGTATCTTTGAGTTCATTGATCCTTTCTTCTGCATCATCTACTTTGTTATTGAGCCCCTCTATTATATTTTCAGTTCAATCATTGTATTCTTCAGCTCTGTGACTTGACTTGTATTTAATATTTTCTTTTATTTTCTATCTCTCTGTAAAATTTATTTTATTTATTCAGTCTTCTGAGCTCAGTGAGCATCTCTATGACCATTATTTTGAACTCTGTCAGGTAAATCTCTTATCTCCATTTTATTAAGTTCTTTTACTGAGGTTCCATCTTTTTTTATTTGAACCATATTCCTCTGTTTCTTTATTTTCCTTGACCCTGTATGGGTTATGCATTTCTATGCATTAGATAAAATTGCCACCTCCCCCAGTCTTGAAGGAGTGGTCTCCTGTAGGAGATGAATATTATCATTCAACTCTGCCCTAGCTCTTAGGTCTCTCAAATCTTTGTGATTGTCCAAGCAGCCTATTTTATTTTTAGTGGATCCCAGTATTTGAGGTATGCCCAAATCCTGTCAGTGTCCAAAGGGCAGTGTCTTAGTCAGCACCTAGATTCAGGCTGATTAGAAGCCAGGTCCTCAGGCAGCAACTTTTAAAATATAAAAATATACACCTTTCAAGGGAAGACTGGGATATGGACATTTCTGTCTCCTCTCTCTGTGCTGAGACCTGGGGTGATAGCCAGTTAAGAATTCCTTCTTACTTTGCCACCATAAACATTGAACCCATAAACATAAGCACGGCTGGCTACTAATGTCAGGCTTTCAAGGGATTATCCTCTGGGTGGCAGACACAAAAGCTGGGACACCAGACTTATACACAAGTTCCTTTCTTAAAGACACCAATGACCTGGGGTGGAGCAGAAGGGGAGTGCTAATATGGTGCCTGCCATCCTCCTCACTCTCTGAGGGGGTTATAATCAGACCCTAGATGTATGTCTACTTAGAAGCCTACCCTTCAGGCCACAGCTATAAAGATAAGCTAGTAGGCCTCTTTCACAGAAAGACTGGACACCTTACTATATTGCTTCTCTGCTGTGCCCTGTGGGTGGTAGCTGGTTAAGATCTCTTTCTCCATTTGTTAGAGTCCTGTGGGACCCATAAGCCTAACCCCTACTAGTCACCAGAGCCAGATGATCTAGAGGTGTCCCCTGGGTGGCAGATGTTAAAATTGGGATGACAGATGAGTGTACAAGCTGCTTTCCAGGAGATAACAGCAACCTGACATGAGGCAGAAGGAGACCACAAAGATGGCATCTCTTGGCCTCTATTTTAGGAGAGTATTTAAGTAGGTCACTAGATGTTTGTTAAATTGGATGCTTGGTCCTCAGGCTGATGCTTTGAGATAAGCAAATAAGCCTCATTCACAGAAAGTCTGGGTGCTTTTCAGTTGGCTATCATCTCTGTGCTGGGCCTTGGGATGGATGAATCTATGCACGGGAGCCCTTTAAGAACTGTTTCTCAGTTCTCTATAGCCTTGTGGTTCTCTTGGACCCATGACCCATTGGTTTTCAAAGCTAGAAGTTTTGGGGCTCATCTCTCAGGTGCAGATCTTAAAAGTTAGGGTGCCTGATGTGGGGTTCAAAACCTTTGTTCATCAGGGAGAAGCTCAGGGTTTTGAGTATCCTCCTGATTGTGGATCACTGTACCAGGGATGTGGTTTATGGTAAGATTGTGGCTCAGCCTGTCCTACCCACTTCAATATGGATTTGTTGTTTTTTTTTTTTTCTCACTTCTTCAATTTATAGGAGTCACTCAGTTAGCTTTGGGGTTTTTTAAAAATTTTTATTTTATTTTGGACCACAGTTGATTTACAATGTTGTGTTAATTTCAGGTGTACAACAAAGTAATTCAGTTATACATATATATATATATATATATATATATATATTCTTTTTCAAATTCTTTTCCATTTTAGGTTATTACACAATTTGAGCAGAGTTCCCTATGCTATACAGTAGGTCCTTGTTTGTTATCTATTTTTTTCCAGGGGTGTGTATATTTTTATTAAATTGCCAATATCATTTTGAATATTTCTCAAAGAAATTCTCATTACTGTTTTACATCATTATTATTTGTGAATTTCCTCCCCTTTCCCATCAATTCTTTACTTTTTATTTAAAAAAAATTTTTATTTTATATTGGAGTATAGTTGATTAACAATGTTGTGTTCGTTTCAGGCATACAGCAAAGTGATTCAGTTATACATATCCATGTGTCTATTCTTTATCAAATTCTTTTCTCATTTAGGTTATTACAGAGTATTGAGCAGAGTTCCCTGGGCTATACAGTAGGTCCCTGTTGATAATCTATTTTAAATATAGCAGTGTGTACATGTCAATCCCAAACTCCCAATCTATCCCTCCCCGCCATCCTTGCCCTGGTAACCATAAGTTTGTTTTCTAAGTCTGTGAGTCTGTTTCTGTTTTGTAAATAAGTTCATTTGTATCGTTTTTTAAAGATTATGCATGTAAGCAATATCATACAATATTTTTCTTTCTGTCTGGCTTACTACACTTAGTATGATCATCTTCAGGTCCATCCATGTTGCTGCAAATAGCATTATTGCATTCTTTTTTATGGCTGAGTAATATTCCATTGTATATATGTACCACATCTTCATCTGTTCATCAGTCAATGGACATTTAGATTGCTTCTGTGTCTTGACTATTGTAAACAGCACTGCAATGAACATTGGGGTGGATGTATCCTTTTGAACCATGTTATTCTCTGAATATATGCCCAGTAGTGGGATTGCTGGATCATATGGTAGCTCTATTTTTAGTTCTTTCAGGAACCTCCATACTGTTCTCTAACTTACATTCCCACCAACATTGTGGGAGGGTTTCCTTTACTCCACAGCCTCTCCAGCATTTTTGTTTGTAGGCTTTTTGATGATGGCCATTGTGACTGGTGTGAGGTGATATCATTGTAGCTTTGACTTGCATTTCTCTAATAATTAGTGATGTTGAGCTTCATTTTCATGTGCCTCTTGGCCACCTGTATGTCTTCTTTGGAGGAATGTCTTTTTAGGTCTTCTGCCCATTTTTTGATTCGATTGTTTGGTTTTGTTTTTGTGTTTTTAATATTGATCTTCATGAGCTGTTTATAAATTTTGGAGATGAATCCCTTGTCAGTTGCATTGTTGCAAATATTTTCTCCCATTCTATGGGTTGTCTTTTCACTTTGTTTATGTTTTCCTTTCCTGTGCAAAAGCTTTTGAGTTTAATTCGGTCCCATTTGTTTGTTTTTATTTCCATTACTCTAGGAGATGGAGTGAAAAAGATATTGCTGCTATTTATGTCAAAGTGTGCTCTGCCTATGTTTTCCTCTAGGTGTTTTATAGTATCCAGTCTTACATTTAGGTCTTTAAACAATTTTAAGTTTATTTTTGTGTATGGTGTCAATGTTCTAATTTCATTCTTTTACATGTAGCTGTCCCGTTTTCCCAGCACCACTTATTGAAGAGACTATCTTTTCTCCACTGTATAGTCTTGTCTCATTTGTCATAGATTAATTGACCATAGGTGCATGGGTTTATTTCTGGGTTTTCTATCCTGTTCCACTGATCTATATTTTTGTTTTTGTGTCAGTACCGTACTGTTTTGATGACTATAGCTTTGTAGGATAGTCTGAAGCCAGGGAGCCTGATTCCTCCAGATCCATTTTTCTTTCTCAAGATTGTTTTGTCTATATGAGTTCTTTTGTGTCTTCATATGAACTTCAAAATTTTTTGTTCTAGTTCAGTGAAAAATGTCATTGGTAATTTTATAGCATTGAATTTGTAGATTGCCTTGGGTAGGATAGTCATTTTTGACAATATTGATTCTTTCAATCCAAGAACATGGTACATCTCTCAATCTGTTTGTATCATCTTCGATTTCTTTCATCAGCATCTGATAGTTTTCTGGGTACAGGTCTTTTTCTTCCTCAGGTAGGTTTATCCCTAGGTATTTTATTCTTTTTGATGCGATGGTAAATGAGTTTTTGTTTTTCCCAGAGGAAATTGTTCCACATGTAGCTATAGATTTGTTGTGTTCATGGGAGGAGGTGAGTTCAGTATCTTTCTGTGTTACCATCTCAAACCAGTACTCTCAGGACTCAAATTCTTGAACTAACTAGACTAGCAGAAAAAAAAATTGAAACATTTTTAGTTATCTAAGAAGAAATTAAAACAGGGCTTCCCTGGTGGCTCAGGGGTTGAGAGTCCGCCTGCCGATGC
The DNA here is from genome assembly GCF_937001465.1 of Orcinus orca. NCBI lineage: Eukaryota > Metazoa > Chordata > Mammalia > Artiodactyla > Delphinidae > Orcinus > Orcinus orca. The sequence goes on along the minus strand of NC_064575.1, from coordinate 57,411,266 downwards.
AGGGGACACGGGTTTGTGCCCCGGTCTGGGAAGATCCCACATGCTGCGGAGCAGCTGGGCCCGTGAGCCATGGCCGCTGAGCCTGCGCGTCCGGAGCCTGTGTTCCGCAACGGGAGAGGCCACAACAGCTAAAGGCCTGCGTACTGCAAAAAAAAAAAAAAAGCTGTAAAAATGAAAACATATTTGAAAGTGCTTTTGAAAAATAGAGCAGAATAGTTAACCTTAGGAACCTACCCCATCCCCCTGTCAGAAACAGTAGACAAGGAAGATAAATTGATTTAAAGTAACCAAAATAGAATTTTACATTATCCAGATTTTAAAAGTTGGTATTATATTTAGAATTTACTTCTTGAAAGCTAGTTTTCTCTTCAAAGAAGATTAACAATTTGTCTCTTTCACTGTGTTTTATACCTAAGCATCTTTTTTGATAAAGTTTTTTGGATGACTAGTTTACAGCTCAATTAAAAATAAAAGAAAAAAATCTCACTTATGGGATAAATATCTCGTTATTCCTATAATAACTATTTCCAGCAATAGGTTGGTTAAGGAACACTTAGTTTCAAGCTTCATTTAAAGAAAAGTGTATATGTTAATTTTCATTCTGTCATCAATTTGAAATTGGTCATTAACATCACTACTATTTCTGAAACCTCTAGAAAGGTTTTCTCTTTTAGATAAATAAAGAACCTTAGACTTTTTGTTGTTGCATGATGATCCAGTGTTAACTGACTTCTCTACAATTGGGTAGTTTGCTTTGTATTGGTTAAAGATTCCCTGTAATACTGAATTTCTTTTAGCTTAATCTGAAATATAAGAGGTCTAGCTTTTCCCAAGAAGATACCTTCCATTCTCTTCCAGTCTTTCTATACCATAAGGATTATAGAGCTTACATTCGACATTTTGAGTCCCTCTACCTGGAGTCAGTCTTTAAGACAGATTCCCTCCACTTAAGAGATCACTTATGCATTTTATAAAGGAAAACCCTTTGTCAAATATTGTCATCAATGAAGTATAAATACACATCCAGTAAGGCAACACACCAATCATCCAGATAAGTGAGGTACTCACATGGTGTGCTCTAATGTTGTTTACCTTATTATAGCTATTTGCCAAAAATTCTCCATCTCATTTCAATACAAAACAAAGAAAACTGTTTACCAAATACTCCTCTGTTGAATAAGAATAATTGGTTTACTGGCTCTGTATTCCATCTGCTTTCTAAAACGTTTCTGTGTGGCAGAGACTGAAAAACTAAAAATTGCTTTTCAAACTCCCTTGCAGTGAGGGTTCTAGATACCAGGCAGGGTTTACAAATGAGATCCACTCATGATGGAAGTGAAGTAGAGGCCAGTGATTTGCTTTAGTGCTGTTTTCTGTGGGCAACCACAGCCAAAGACTTTGGGTCTTTCTAAATTGGCACTCTAGTGCCTGGTTGCTGCCATAGAGATGCCCAGCAGCAGTTGTAAAGGTGTTGTGGTAGCCTTGTGATTCCTACCCCTTGATTGGGGTAGAAGGAACAGCTCCTCTGATTGGCAAGTTCCTCATTGTTACTGTGAGGGTCATTCCTGGAGGACCTGCCTAGAGTCTACTTCCTTGTTTTGAATCCTTTTCTGATTCAAATAGCTAAAGTTTTGTTTCTTATAACTGTATTGTGACTGACAGTGTCTCAGAAAGAACAGTTTAGAAAAGTGTAGCTGAGGTGTATTTAAGTCAGAAAATTCCAATTATACGTTTGAAAGCATTTCCAAGAAACTCAGCCATTGAAGTTTAAATTTTGTTGTAGCTTCCAGCACTTGGTGGATGGGTGATAACTGATCAATCATGCTTGATAGGAAGTGTAGCAAGATGCAAAGAGCAGAGCCTTTGAAGTCAGACAGGAGTGCACAGTCTAATGAGTTTCCAGTTAGAGCTATAGTTTCTAGACAGGCCGGCAAAAGAAATGTCACAAAATTAAAGAAGAAACCTAATCCTTTGATAAAGATAAAAGTTCCATGGTCATCAATGACAGTTTAGTGTTCCATGCCTGGGAAAGTAACCCATGCTAAGCTAGACCAAGTGAATAGACTCTGAGGATAGGAAAGAGAGTACAACCTCTGGAAGGCAACAGTCCTGAGGTCTTCCATTAGTTTTGTTACTTATCAGCTGCATGATCAAGATTTCCCTTAGTCTCTAAGCTTTACTTTCCACAGCTGTAAAATGTGAATATGAACCTTGCTTATAGGGTTGTTTTATTAGAAATAAGGTATGCAGAGCACCTATAGCACCTGGCATGCAACAGGTATTCACAAGTGGTAATGAACTATTATTCCTTCAGCTTTTAATTTAGCAGCGAGTCTAGTCTTATTCACAGAGAAGCAAAAATAATAAAATATGAAAATCGAAACAGAAGAAAGCCAAAAAGATAAATAGCAAGATATAGAGCCAGAAGGGCTAATGATGTCTCATAGGCCCTGAGACACAGGGAAAAAGGAAACATTCTCCTACAGTGAGAAGAAAGGAAATAAAGTAGTCTGGAGCCACAGAGAATCTAGGACAGAGCCCTCCTGCTGCATTAGCGCTGGGTGACTATAAAAACATGAGGTCTGCTCTCAGTAGTAGAGGTATGCATAGTGGATTCTATTATAATTCTGTTTTCACTGAAAACTTGCCCCAAATTTTCTTTTGAGGTGAAACTCTCCAGTATTTTCTATAGCTCAAATTGATTATTTGAAGTAGCATCAAAAGAAAGTAAAGATACTTGTTACTGCAAGGCAAGGAGATGGGAGAAGAGACACGAAATTATAAGATGCCTCTTGTATAAAGTGAACCATGTTAATTGAAATTCAGCATGAGCGATTCTGTGCTCCTTTAAAGCACAGAATATGGACAATACTGACTAAAACACGTATATGGTGAACTCCGTATTCTCTGCTTATTTGTGCCAGCATGGCTTAATGTCTACAGCCTACATGCGTGGCTTCTACAGTCGACTCAGCACAAAAATAACTGGCTCATTCAGTTAAATCAATCAAACTATTGGTCAGTTTAGTTAAACAAAAGCACGACCATTGTTTTACCATGCAAATCAAACTCTTGTGTAGAGACAGATCTACAATCTTCTGGGTAATTTAATTTTCATTATTTTAAAAATCATGTTGAAATAGCATAGTGTATGCATAATTATTATAAACTCTGAGTGTGGATTCAGCTATACTTTTAGAAATGACTAACCATGTTTCATGTAGTTCAATCTCCACCTGGCATCATTTTTCTCAAGTTCAGTCTTCATCTGGTACCATTTTTCTGTAGGAAAGTTTCCCTTGGTCAGTCAGAAGCAGGCAGGAAAAGAACAACTGTCTTGAGTTTGGCTCAGAAATATGACGTTCCCTGGGGAGGCCATGAGCTCCAGACACTTCAGGAGACATCAGCAAGTTATACAGGTGATACAGATACAACTTGGAGGTCCAGCTTAATTCAGAATGTGGTCCCATGCAGGTGTTTGAACAGATGAGGAATCTGGGAATGAGGCACTAATACAGAACCATAATGGCATTAAGTACCTACCTGGTTACTGGCACTCTTGAGATCAGCAATCTCACTGAGACAACAGGGAGGGGCTATGACATCTTTACTCTTGGAGGGCAACCTCATGCAGAACCATGTGTTGCTTACTGACATCAAGTTCAAGTCCTCAGAAGGATTTCCTGCCATTGATTTCAACTTTTCCCAGGTAGAAACATGAGTCCTCTCCCTTTCACAAGCTAAGGTTTCTTTCCAGCATGTTGGCAGCTCCAGTCCATGGTTTTCCCCAAGCTACTCCCTGATTCATAGACCCTTGTGCTATGGAGCACATTAGTAAGACTCTCACAGAATCTGGTGTAGCCACTTTATGCAAGAATCTCTACCATTTTATTCCCAGGGCTTCTACCCTGGCCTCTTCCCAGGGTACTTGTGGCCAACAAATCTTATGTGCAATTCACACTATCCCCTCAATCAATCTGCACAATAAGATGGTTGGCCTACAGACTGTCCTGGTGGTAGTACAATCATATGCTGTCTGTGGTCTAGACTCCATGCCTGCAGATAGGTCTGCTGCAGCCACTGCTTTCCCAATTCATTAGGGGAAGATGGCAAAATGCTAGCATGATGATGTTCCTTTTCTGGTCCTTCCCTCCCTCCACCTATTCTCTTTTCAGTGTCCTTAGCACTTTTAACTTTTAACTCTCCAATCCATCTTAAAACCCATTTTACATCTTAATATTCTATTAGCACTTTAAAATCAGTTGCTTTTGTCTGATTCTACCCTGCTTGACATTTTTTACTTAAACTTTAGTTCTATTAAACATTAAATAGTTTGTGGAGTACATATATTATACCATTGGAGTTGTAATTTGATTTGAGACTAAAGAGAATAATAACCATCACAGCAATATTACATATTTGGTCCTTACTGCATCTGGATGCTGTTAAGTACTTTACATGTACAATGATGGTACAGAATAATAATTTAAAAGCAGCAATATAATATCAGCCAACAGAGATTTAAATCCTCATTTGGCACTTTACTGGCATTGTAATCTAGGCAAATCAATGTTTCAAAGGACTTCAATTTTTTCATGTATAAAATGGAAATCCTGCTGGTACCTACTCCAGGGCTATTCTGAGAATGAACTGAGATATTGCATGTAAAACTCTTAGTGAATGTTTGGTACTTAGCATATTAGCTGTTACTGATACTAGCATTTTTTTTTTCCATTTAATGAGACTGATCACTATAACCCTATTATATAGATAAGGGAAATTAAAGTCCAGAGAAGCTAGGTAATTTGCCCAAGATCATGCAACTGGCAATTGCCTGAAAAGGTACTTATGCCCAGATCTGACTGCGGAACCTGGGCTCTGACACAGCACACTGGTAGTTCTTGCCTCATGTTCTTTAAAACTACAGATGTCCCCAGGTATGCCCATGGGGCTGCAGCTGCTCATAGGTGGCTTTTTGTTATTTCCAGTTTCACAGATAACTTTAATAACAGCTAAACAACGTACACTGCTTCCCACATACGAATGAGTCTCAAAGCCTTTCTCATGGTGCTGTGATCAGGATAAAATGAGGAGTATATGAAACTCACTTATAAGATTATAACAACTGTCATGTGTCAAGAACTATTATTTCCCTAATTGATAAAAGAAAGGATAAATGATTCTTAAGGGTAGAATTTCAAAGGAAATTCTTGGTTGTTGGGCAAAAAACCTTGCACCTGACAAAAGGAAAGCTCATAGAAGACCCCTGAGTGGGTAAAGCAGTCTTTTGTGAGTTATGTTCTAACTCTGAGAGAAAATTTGGAAATTTTTTAGGCAAAAATATTAAAGAAAGAAAAAGAAGCACACACACAAAACAAGAACAACAACCACCCAAAAGCTCTTGTTCCTTGGGGCAGAACAAGAATTTGAATCTCTGGGGTGAGTCATGCTATGATGCCAACTGATCTTTTCATCAGAAACTGGCAGTTTCTTTGACTCTGCTCTCTTCTCACATCCAGCATCATCAGTCACTGTACCTCTTTCAATCCAGTTCATCTTTTTCTGTCCTTTTCCACTGCTTCTACTCTAAATCTCATTAACTTCTTTCCTAGAATATTTAAATATGCTCCTGATCCCATCATTTCTACATGCAGACCACAGCCCAGCTTAAAATTGTTTTTCTAGCTGAAGTCAAGTTTCCTTACTTTGCCAGTCAAGGATATCCAGAATCTGTCTCTAGCACTAATTTTCCAGGTCTTTCTTCCCCCCCCAGTCATGTATTATTCTCCCTGCTGTGTCTTTGTATTATTACATTCAGTTGATCTTCTCTGCTACCTTTCCACATGTTCAAGCTTTGTCCTACTTTCAGTGTGAACTTCCAAGACCATTTCCTCCATAATTGTCCTGGTTCCTTCAAGTAAATGTGATCTTGCCATCCCATGAACTCATGTCACATGTTATTTATACATTTCTACAAATTGTGGCATTGTGGGGAGGAAAAAAATTTTCCTCTACCCAACTTAGATTCTCCAGCATGGGACCTGGTAAATTAGACTGGCCAGAGACAGATTAACAGGAGAAAAACAAACATGTTTATTAATATTTGTATCATGAGTGTACACATGGGAGCACCTAACGAGTAACTCAGAGGGGTGATTAGAACTTTGGTTTATCTCAAGCTAAACGGAGGTAAAGGAGTTTGCAGCTTCTGAGCAAGGGAGGCAGTTAAGGGAATGTGACCAGGGAAAGCATGGTAAACAAGAATTGCTTATTAAGGTTTGTTATGCGTATTTAAGAAGTGCTTTCTCCATTGATAATGATGTCAAAAACTTGGCCTCTGTGCACTGGTGCCGAATTGAATCTTGGAGACAGAGTTCCGGGTGAAGTAGGAAAGAATAGCTTTATTGCTTTGCCAGACAAAGGGGGACACAGTGGGCTCATGCTCCTCAAAACTATGTGTCCCAACCTGGGAGGATTTCATGAGGAGCTTTATAGCAATGCCTCAAGAGCAGGGTTGCTGATAAGATTAGGGTGTGTGCAGGGCCAGCACTCCTTTAATCTGGTAATCTCTTGGTGAGTTTCTCTGGTTCCTTTAATCTGGCCTCAGGTGGTCTTCTCTGGAATAAAGAACGCTGACATCTTCCATTTGTTGGGGGTTTTAGTTCTGTAAATAGCTCAAAGATATTGTTATCCCTTAAGATGGAACCAAAACCCTGCCCCAAGGCTGCACTATTGTTTCTTGGTGCTCCTCCCTTGTCTCTGCATCCCCTCCTGATTAGCAACTGTTCAAATCGGCTCTTTGGAACTCAGGGAAGGTCATGTAGGCTAGAGTCTATTCCCTACAAACAAGAAACAGGAGACACAGACAGGCTTCTGTGCCCAGGAGACAACAGGGTCCTGCTCAGTTTCACTCTCCCTTTTTCTTTGATACTCCTCAATCTTGAGGAGAACAGATGTTGGACAAGAAAATGAATAATCATTTTGGATAGAGATGTTAATCATAAACTTGGCAGAGGAACTCTGTTTTAGGGAGACTTGGTTTTAATCCCCACTTAGATTTTCTCTTTCCCCAAATCTTTCAGGGACAGGGCAATGATTGCTCTGGCTACTTCCTGCTGAAATGGGGTGTAGTCTGCCTAAATTTGGGGGAATGGATACTGAATTAGAAATATTTGAGGTCCAAGTCCTAGATCTGAGTTTTGTATGATTAAGATCTCAATTTCTTTGTCTGCCATTTTGGCACAACAGACCCAGTTAGAGGTAGGAGGAGTGACAATTGGAACTTTAGTAGACAAAAATATGTCTCATTCTCTTAGGAATTCAGGAAAATAAGTCTGAAACCCAGTCTGGAACTGGTTTGGGGAGACTTGTTGCCAGTTATTTCCACACCATTCCCTGTAAGGGGGCAAACCCACCAAGGCAATCCTGAAGACCCAGAAATAGGAAGCTGACCACATATCCAGCAGTTAGAATTACTGAAAGAATCAGCATATGAATCTATAGTTTTGTGGGGAAAGGTAAAAGGTATGAGAAAGGATAAGAAAACAGAACTTTCATTTCGCTTGCCAGAACAAATACTTAAGGTTTCCCAAAAGGTGAGATGTCCACTTCTTGGGAATCTGCTCACTGGCTATAGGCAGGCCTGGCTGGTCAGTCTCTGATAATCTTTTTACTCTAGTGTGATGTACCCATGGTTTTATTCCATACAATTTGAGAGGCATGAGTAGTAAGAAGAATGTCATAGGGTCCCTTCCATTTCTCTTCAAGCTGCTGCTCAGGTCCTTGCTCTTTCCACATTTCCAGCAGCACCCAGTATTCTGCTTTGAAGGGATGCAAGGGAACTTCCAGGTGAGGGGGAGACCTCTGGGACACAAACTCATGAGAAGCAGTTAACAGTTGGTCAATCTGTTGTACATACTGTTTAATTTTTACCTCCTGCATGAGAAACGTTTCTCTTTCTTTACTCTTAGAAGCTAAGAATTGTCTCCCATATATAATTTTGTAAGGGCTCAATCCTAGCCTGCTTCTAGGGGCCAACTGTATATGGAGGAGAGCAATTGGCAAGACCTTGTCCCATTTTAGATGAGTTTCCTCCATAGCTTGGTGAGAGTTTTCTTCAGGGTGTGATTCATCTTCTCGGCCTTTCCTGTAGATTGGGGTCTCCATGATGAATGAAGTTTCCATTTTATACCTAAAGCTTTATTTACTGTTTGTGTTATTTCTGTGACAAAAGCAGATCCATTGTCACTCTGAATAGTAGAGGGAAGGCCGTACCTAGGAATAATGTCCTTAAGAAGGGCTTTTGTCACTTCTGATGCTTTTTCCATTCTGGCTGGGAAGGCCTCTACTCAACCTTGATCCACGTATAATCCTCATAAATCTTTAGCCAAAGTCTCGTTGAAGAGGGTGAGGGAATTTTTAAATCCTTGTGGCAGCACCATCCAGCAGTACTGACTTCTTGTTTTGGAATTGGAGTCTTGCCATTCAAAGGCAAATAGCAACCGCAATTTCTTTTCTACTGGAATACAGAAAAAGGCATCTTTCAAATCTAATACAGCGAAGTAATCATAATCTCCAGGTATGGTTCTTAAGTAAGGTATATGGGTTTGGAACTGTAGGATGAATGTCCTAAATTATTTCATTTATGGCTCACAGATCCTGAACGAATAAGTATTCATTGGTATGAGGTTTCTTGACCGGAAGAATAGGAGTATGATAAGGAGACCTGCAGGGTCTACTTAGTCCATACTTTAGAAATCCGTTTAAAACTGGCTGGATTCCTTGTATGGCCTCTTTCTTAAGAGGGTATTGCTTTTTTCCTTGGATATGAGCCTCCCATTTTTACAGTGATAGAGACTGGGGAGGCAAATCTGGCCTGTCTGCATGCCCCATCAGCACAGATAGCCTTACTCACTTTTTCTGTGATCTTCTCCAGAATCAGAATGGTTGCCTTTTACTGATATTGGAGAGGGAGGCATCTCTACGAAGAGAAATTTCCTTTAAAAATGTAAATTTCCTTTATAAAAGGAAAACTTGTACTTGTTTCTAGAGCTTTTCCTGCTTGTTCTCAATGTACTTTAGTTCAAAATAATCCATATGCCAGAGAGGTATTTGGGGGTGATGTATCCTGGTACCCTTCAGCACGCATCATTCATTACCTTATATCTGAAAACATTGAATCTTGTCTCATAGTATTACTATATTTGGATTGTCCTAACACAGATTAAACTTGGGAACATTTCCCTTTCTGCCTCAGCAAGAAAGATGCTTTAAAGGGGGAAAAAATGAGGTCCAGCTCTTTTAAAAGAGCCTGGGTGGGTGGCTGAGGTGGCGTGCACTCTGCAATCACTGAGTCATCATTCCTACTCTCAGGAGAGAAAAGCACTTGGAAACACTAAAAGTTGCTTTGCTTAAAGAATATTGGTGTGACTGGGTGGCCCCACTGTCCTTGGAAAGAAAACAGAACAAAGCCTTTTATGTTTCTTAGTTTAAACTAAGAGCAGCCCCAGGATTGGGAGAGTTAGCAGATGCTCATCCCAATCGTGACCCACCCTCTGAAGCTACTGAAGAGCAACAGAATATGCCTCCAAAACATACCTCTTTAGCATAAGGATTATTTTTAGCCCATTATATTTGAGGAAGAGCAGACACAGGGGAATCCCTGAAAACAGAATAGAAATTGCGCTTTGGTAAGGGACATTTACATTTATAAAGGCAATCTCCATTTGTAAGGGTGTCTGCCTCTCTGTCCCAGGAAGAGGAGGGGGACTTTCAATCTCCAGAAATTCTTATCAGTGGAGAAGGCAACAACTTAAATCTGCATAGCAACCCTTACTCTTGTTACCAAGCTTTTCCTGGTAACCTCCCATAACTGGCCTCCCCTTCAAAATGTCTTTCTTTTGTCTTTTGCTGGAGATAGTATTTAAGATGGCAGCTGCTGGAGATAGTATTTAAGATGGCAGCTTTGGCCATTTCTGGTAGTTTTACTCAGTTTTTCTGGGTATCTCCCATGTATACAGGAGGTATACATGTTGATGAAATAAAATTCCTATTTTATGGCAGGATGAAAACATTTTAAATATAAATTATTTCTTTGCCAATTTGGGCCTCATGTGCATCTGCATTAACCAGACCTGCTTAGGAGATAACATTCCTTGCTTCTTAATCACATCAAGGGTTACAACTCCTTAGGAGATAACCTTCCTTCTTAATCTTTTAATGGGCCAGGATGACACATGACCCACTATGTGCTTCTTTGTACATGTAGATCTGGATTGTGTAAAGTGTCAATACATCATTTGAAATATAACCCTTTGTCTCAAAAATGTATACAACTGCTTTGACCTCTAATGGGCAAAACAGTCCTCAGAGCTTTCTGAAATACTGTTTTCCAGGTTATAATCCTCAGGTTGTCTCATATAAAATTTTCCATTTCTTTCTTGATTAACTATTAATTTTTCCATCAAGAATGTTACTAAACTTCTGTTGGTTTTTCTCCAGTTAATCTGTCTTTTATTATGGGGTCAGGGTCTCAGTCAGGAACCTAGAAGGGTGGAAGAAAAATTATGTTTCTTCCCTTACCCTGTCCTGTGGCCTGTGAAGTACAAGAATGGTTTTAAAGAGGCATCATCCCAGTGCACCTGCCAGTGCCCTTAACAGAGCACCCTGCTTAGCCCCTGGGCTCACACGTCCCTGGTGACCCTGCCCAGGAGCTTCAGGAGAGAATGGATCTTAGCATACCTGGGGATCTTAGGGTCTGCACGTTAGATTGCTGATCTAAGGCACTTACTTACTCATTCATTAGGGCAGCACTGGGAGTCTGGTTCTGAGTGTTTAACCCCATAGGACCTCCGGGAAGGGAGTTATTTTGGATTTGCTGCTACTCCTAATAGGTAAGGAGAACATTGTCAAACCCATTTTCCCATGATGGATTGGAACCCAACAGTAACAACCCTGAAATGTTGAGGCAAGGGCCACCCCAGTTACAATAATAAAACCGCTTGAGTAGATGGTTTCTGTCTTGTTCAGAGAGGCCAATAGCACCTTGTACACCAGGTGTTAATACTTACTGAACAAAAGTTATACAGTTAGATTTTGGTAATTGATGTTTTACTGTCTTTGATATGCAATTCATCTTGAATTTTTTTTCTAATATAGAGTATAGATGACAACCTTTATATAATAAGACATCAAGTTCTTTGGATGACTCTAAAACATTATTTATATACATTTAATAAAAATATGAACATATATATATATATATAAAGAAGTATGCTAGATATAGAATAAGAGTGATGAAAAGCCACAGCCCCTGTGCCTAAGAAACTGAAAAAATATATTTACAGCTTTACCAAATTCATGTATGTAACTTCTATTCATTCAGAAAAAAAAAAAAAAAGCATCTTGCTGTCTAGTCAACACCTGGCTAAATACTGGATAACACAGTCCAGCCCTTGACGTAGCCATTGAACAAGAAAAAATTTACTATATAACTATAAATTCTGATGAGCACCATGAAGAAAACAAGTAAGGTAGAAATTAACCCACTCAGTTAGATTGGTGAGGGAAGATCTTCATGAAAAAGTGAGGTTTCAGCTGAGACCTGAAGGTCACGATGTAATCATTTATGAGAAAGTTGGTCCAGACAGAGGGACCAGTGTGTTGAAGCCTCTAAGGTAACACATACCTTTTAGATAGATCAGGCAAGGTATTATTAGAGCATGAAATATTACAGTGATAGTAGTAGCAGGACAGATGAAGAGAAGTCAATTGATTTGAAATATGTTTTGAGATATATCTTGCATAATTCAGTGGTGGGATAATTAGAAGGAACTGGAAAGAGGATAATCAAAATGACCAATACTTACCACTTGAGCAGCTGAGTGGTACCATTTACTGAATGAGTAGCTTAAGTAAGAACAAATTGAGATTGGGGTAAGGACCAAAGAGCTCCTTTGTGACATAACTTCATCACATTAAATGCTCAATCTTTTTCAATATTAAAGCAAAAAAATTAAATATTACATTGAAAGATTTTGAATGTTTTCTTTTCAGCAGGTATCTACTGCATGAATGCAATGAGCTGAAAATACAACGATGGATATAAATACAAAAAGTTCCTGCTCTCCTGGAACTTACAATCAGGTGAGAAAGACAGACACTCAGCATGCAAACAGATGTGATGACGATCATGTGATATGGTTATGTGGGCATATGCGGTGGTGAATGGATCTTAGCAAGCCTAGAACGACTGGGGAAGTCCTTTCTGGGGAACTGATATTTAAAACCAGGTTGTGAAAGATAAGTAGGCATTTGCTGGGTGAAGAGCTGAAAGCTCAGGAGACTGTCCAAGAAGAGGGAACAGCCCAGGTCTATTGATATGGGTTCTCTGGTATATTTGTCAAAGTGGACAATATTTGTTAATTCAGAGGAAGAATGTACAGGAGTAAATGGGGAGTTCAGGTTTGATGGGTGATAAAGAGGTACTGAGACACTGAATACAGAAAAAAAGCAAGAAATTGCTAGTCATAGCTAGGTAAGGAAAGGAGTTGAAGTACATTTGAGCCTGATGGGACATTAATTTTTACTGAAAACCTTTGTGTAAGAATTAGGTAGCCTTTTTTATTCCTGTCATCAGGCTAATATTTTACACTTAATCCCTCTCTACCTCTGAAAGCATAACAATGCATTTTAATTCTTTACAAAATTGCTGTCAATAGGGCATTTGGGTTATTCTTCTTAGGGTACACATTTTGTTTCTTTTCACCCAGAGTTGATATTTCCTTGGGGGGAAAAATGGAGCAGGTTTTATGAGAACTAAAGTATGTCACAAAACAACTACTACACCTTTCCCCAAAAAAACTTCTAAAGAAATTTTGAACTCAGGACATTTCTGATTTTCTTTTTCTGTCCATAACACTGGGCATGCATTAGAGTAAGAAAAAGATTGCAAAAGGCAAAGGCATTCTTTCACTTAAAAGCACAATTTGTGGGAAAGAAAGATTAAAATATTTATTGTTTTTCTAAAAGCTTTACCAAATGATGGGAAGTCAACATGATTAATCATCATGATTTTACCACTGTGACACTGGATTATCAAAATAGTACAATTTCAGAAATCGCTGTTTTTAATGTATTTTTATGACACATAAATGGCCCCATGATCTAATGGAACATACAAATATATGGAAGCTGAATTATATTAGCACAGCTAAATGCAGCTGATAGAGGTAATGCATAGAAATCTTGAGCCCAGTGCTTCCTTCTCTTTGAAACCATCCTATCTTCCTTGGAAGACCTGCTTACTTTCTGAACTCAGTCCTTCAATACAGCAGTTGTAATTGATTCTAATTACTGCTCACATGCCTGACTCCTTCACTAAACTGAGTGACTCAAAGGCAGGGAATGTTTATTATTTATCTTTCTAACCACAGGACTTTAGATGCTCAAAAATATATTTCTGCAGGAATAAATATGAGTGAAGCTATTATGACATACTATTGAGGTTATCAAAGATTGGGCCTTTGTCTTAATAACATGCATAAAACTTTAAAGGGGATGTTCATTTAGAAAGACCCCCCCCCACCCCGGCAATGAAGCCAACACCCAAAAACCCCTCTTGGCCACTTTGACACCTAGTTCTTATAAATGTTTCCCTTCCTTCCATGTATTCACTCTCATAATCTAGTGAGTGTAAGAAACACAGCCATGTTTAAACATCTGGGATTCATCAGGCTGGTTCTCTTAATCAAAGTTAGGAAATCAGCTCCAGATGTTGCCTAACTAAAGTTACATAAGCATTGTTCATATTTTTAAGTACAATCAGAGTTAAGTTCCCATTTCTTGAAAGTAGCTTAATTTGTATAGGTAGGAGTTAGACTCTGCTCTATTTTTTAAAAATTAACTCTCAACTTAAATACAGAGATAAGGCTGATAGATCTCTCTAGAAGTGAATGAGTATCAATGAGAATTCAAGATATATATTTTGAAATCATACATTTAACCATATTAGCTCAAAGATGCCATGAGAAGGAAAGACAAAATAATACTGTCCAAGTGCCCACTATGTGTAGGGGAGGGAAAAGAATTTTCCCTCTGCCCTTCTAGGTCTTTGGCTGAGACACCCCTGTAATGAAAGACAGATTAATAGGAGAAAACTAGAAGTTTAATAACATGTATACCTGGGAGAGACCCATGGAAATCTGAGTATACATGGAAGATATACCTAGGAAATACCCAGAAACACTGAGTAACTCCCCCAAATGGCCTAAGTCACCACCTTAAATACCATCTCCAGTTAAAGACAAAAGAAGATGTTGGGAGTAAGGCAAAGAAGCCAGTTATGTGGTTACCAGGCAAAGCACAGTAAACAAGGGTATGGTTATCATGTGAATTTAAGTTGTTACCTTCTCCATTGATCAGAATTTCTAGAGATTTAGTCATTCTTCCTGGTACAGAGGAAGAGACTTCCCTTATAAAAGAAGGCTTACCTTATTAATGTGAATGTCTCTTACAAAAGCATAACTTCTACTGGTTTTCAGAGCTTCTCCTGTGTCTGCTGTTTCTTAAAAGTAACCAGCTCAAGAAAATCCATATGCCAAAGAGGCATATTTCAGGGTGGCGTATTCTGTTCACCTCCAGCCCAGCTGTTGAAATTTCTTCAAGGAATTTCATAGTACAGAAGTTGAGTTGAAAGACTTCTCCATATCTATCTCATTGAACCAGTATTAGTCTTGAAATAGGTCAGTTCAGTTAAACAGTTGTGTCTCATTTCAGGAGGCAGTCTTGCAGGTGGGCTCCCAAAGTTAGACCTATATGGTGCAAGCAATTAGGTATTAATAAAGATATCCTGAGGTTCCTGCACCTGCAGGTTTACCCAACTGGTAAGAAAACTTTGTCCTTTTAGCAGATGAAAGAAAATTAAGTTTTACATAAGTATAATATTGATATTAAAGCTTATTTTAAAAATCCTTATAACAATTCAATTTTATCCAGCTTAACAACACAAGATTCTCTCTTCAGAACTTTTAATATCCATTTAGATTGTTATTTATTCTCATCTTTTCCATTCTGAAGTAGCTGGTTGTTCTTGAAGACAAAATTCTTTCATTTCCCTTAACAAAAATGCATCTCCATATCTCATATGCATCTCCATATCTCATACTTTGTTACCCAATAACATACCCTACTTTCCTTGCATACAAAGATGGAATAGTTTCTCTTACTATTGAGAGTAGTTTTAATTACATTAGAACTCTTAACCTGCAGAAACCTTAATTTCTAGTGAAAACTCAGAAGTAAGCAATTGTGAATGACTTGTTACAACAGTGTTCTTTAGATTGGTAAATTTATGAATACAGTTCATAATTTCTAGAAGTATATGCCTTTTTTATAGTACAGTTTTTCAATGTGGCATGAGACATGTTTACTAATAGACCCAAACATTTTTGGTTTATCTACTTTTTTTTATTACAGAGGTACTAATGTTAAATTTTCTTATTTAGAAATGATGTAGATTTCAATGAATTTATATCCTTTAATTTAGCAAAATTTTAAGTTTCAAGTTACTAAAAAGATTTTGGAAGCTTTAAAAGATTTTAAAGGAGACATATCTTATAAAACATCATTGTTGAAAAGTTTATTTATAAACTTCTAGTCTACCTTCAACTATTTCATTTGTTATTAATAATCATATTTTGATTCTTTATGAAAGTTTCATAATTTTCTCTTGCTGACAATTTTTGTAACAGATATAACATGAGCTTAGCTGAGTAGTAAACCCAGGTAGAATAAAAGTTGCACCTCTGCATTGTATTTAATGCTAATAATACTGAAGACATTTCTGTTTTAATTAAACCAACACACTTCAACTAGCTTTCATTTACCAAATATTATTCCAGATCACATATACTTGAAAAACATTAGTTTCTGTATTTCTGTGAGTTTTGGAATACCCAATCCATACAGCGTTTTCCTTCAAGCCAACCCAATAGAATTTTTACAAATTTTGACAGTACCATCTAGAGATAGAAAAATAACACATCTACAACATACATATGTAGACACACATGATCATATCGAGAGATACAAAGAGAAATAGTATAGCTTTTATTCTAAAATTTTAGCCATCAGTCAGGTACAAAACTCACTAATTTATTTTAAAACAAAAACAAAAAACAATTGGATCCAAATTGTGTTTCTGGCAGATGGAATAAGTTTACCTGCTCAGATGGCTGAAGCTTTTTTACTAATATTTGTGGAGAAGACACTTAAGATTTCTTATCTGCCTAATTTCTAAATAGCTTTTTTTTTTTTTCCTCTAGATGAGAATGATTTACCTACAGTTTGCATTTCAAAGAAATGGCTGTCAGCTCCTACAGAAGACAAGGTAGGCACAGAGAAATTGTACAAGTTTTCTCCAAGACGAAGTTTTTGGGATACTATTAGAGGTCTAGGGAAATTACTATTTAAAAATGTTTTCTTTTTCTCAAGTGCAGGACAAGTCTGTTTCCAGTGTCCTAATCTTTTACAATATCTGCAGGCATCTGGAGATCAATAGGGAAGATTTAGGGATTGGTAAGGATAGGTGGACTTTGAATTGCTTCTAGAGCTACATTTCTGGTTTCGTAAAGATTTTAAAGACAAAGACAGTTGTTTTTAATTCCTCAAGGAATTGGATTGTGGGCTGAATTATATCAAGGTCTGCCCATCCAAATACATTATCTTCAATTTCCTTCTTTTATATCAACAAGATTTCCAACCAAGATGGAAATCAAAAGAATCCTATGTTTTGGAACTTCAGGGTTTAATGTGGTATGCTTTTGTAAAGTCTGTATAAATGCTTACCTTTTTTTCTGCATGTTCAATTCAACCTCAACCAGTTCACCTTAGGATGAAAAGCTCTGCTATTGCTTCTGTCAGCTTCTTAACATCAACCTCCAGCTGAGCCATTTCCTGATCATGTGTAAGAGGGCCTGGGAGAAATTCTGTTCATCTGTTACCTCTGTAAGAGGTGTTTTCCCCAGGGGGCCATCTGGCTTTTCTGTTAACTACAGTAATATAATGAAAGAACACCCCTTAGCAGCCAATCAAGGTCCTCTGTAAGTAGAAATGTGAATGTCCACTGATCTTTTCAACTCTTCTATAAATTTGGTAGGATCTTTTGAAACTGGAAGTAAGAAAAAGGGGGGTTTATATAATTTTGTCTTGTTAAGGAAACCCCTAAGGCTAGATGCCATACTCTTTTGTGTCTTCTTTTCAATGTTATCTTTCCATAGGTATCAATAAGACAGTTGTTTACAACTTTTTTCAAAACAACTTTTTTCAAATATAGAAGTTTTTCCAGTTCAAAAGATCCCTCATCTGGCCACTGACAAGTAGAATCCTCAATATATTTATCTCCGTAGTGACTCAAACCAATAAGCCTTTAATTGACTTAACTATGGACACAAAAGGCATTGCAAAAGATAGTGCAGAAGATAAAGCCCCCATAATCCAAAATGTTCACTCCCAGAGTTGGCCTAAGAAAGCAAAGAGACCTTCACTGTCTCAGGTGCTAAGAAAGGCGGGAGGGAAAACGGCGTCTCTGGTCTCCCAGAACATGAAATGCCTCTACTTAGAGTCCTGCTAATCTGTGACACTGGGCATGTACAATTGGAATGGGACTTTTCAGCACTAATGAGACAATAAAGGCTGAGATGACAAAGGCGCTTTATGGACCAGGACCCCTTAAGACAAATCCCCTGTGAGCCAGCTCTAGTGGACAAAGAGAATGCGGCTTGTCAGTTCATGTCCTGGACCTGTTTTAGCTGGCAGAGAGAATATCCTCATTTGCCACAAAGCCAAGCTCTCAAAACGTTAAATAAGACAAAAGGAAAATTTCATCTTGCCCATGGTTCTCCTCCTTATAACAAAGGACACAAAAGACAGAGACAAAACAATGACCATTTCTGGGAGGAAAGAGAAAACAAGAGCAATAACAAAAATCTTTACCAGTTGCTATATGCAAGAAACTAGTTCACACAAATATTTTTTCCTGCTAATTTAAATTTAGAAAGGAAGGGACAAGAAATTTTTACCTTCTCCTTTAAACTGGGCATAGAGAGAGAGATTTGGGAGAGCTGACTTTGGTAAGAATTTTTACTTTTTGCCAGCTTCTACCAGTCTTCCAGGATCCCATCTGCAGGCTCTGGAGTGAGTATGGTGTCTCAGCAGGTCCCATCATGGGTCACCAAACTGGTGGGGAGGAAAAATAATTTTCCCTCTACACTTCTAGGTTCTTGGTTGAGACCCCCTGTACTAAAAGACAGATTAACAGGAGAAAAACAGAAGTCTAATAACATGGAAAACTGAGTAACTCCCCAAAATGGTCCAAACCACACCTTTACATACCAGCTCAAGACAAAGGAAGATGTTGGGAAAGGAAGGAATAAGCCAGTTATGGAAGGGTATCAAGCAAAGCGAAATAAACAGGGGTATAGTTGCCTTTTCCATTGAATAAGAGTGTCTAGAGATTTAGTGATCCTTCTCTGCCTGGTATAGAAAGGGAGACACACTTATAAATGGACATTTCCCTTATAAATGTGCATGTTGCTTACAAAACGGACAACTTCTACTCAATTTTCAGAGCTTCTCCTGTGTCTTAAAAATAACCAGGTCAAGATAATTTTTATGTCAAAGAGAAATATTTGGGGGGTGGCATATTCTGCTCTCCTCACTGGAAATTGTCATATGTAATTCCACATGTACTATTTTGTTGGCCTTAATTCTTATAATAACTGTGTAAAATAGAAATTATCTCCATTTTACAAATGAGGAAATACAGGTACATAGAAGTTAATTACATCATTGAAAATCATATGCATAGTGTCTAACCTGAGATTACAGTGAGATTACTCTGACCCCAAATTTAGTACTCTTTCCATGTGTTGTCTTTCTCTGTAATCTTAGACAATATGGGCCAGAAGGATAACATTGAAAAATATTTTAAAAGTATATCTACAACCTTCTTGGAAACTGTTTTCCCAAGGAAGACCATAAGTGTGAAACCTATGTCTGCTTTTCATATATAATTTAGTATTTTGTTCATATTTTAGTAAAATAATCAATTTAATGATTTGATAACATAATTGGATTTTTATGAAGCTCAAAAAAGTCTGGAATACAGGGAAAATAAAGTGAATCAATTTAATCCCACTGCTAGGAGCTCTATAATAAGCACTCTCTAATCCAGAAATGCTGTAGGGCTCTAGAAGAAGCCTATTTGCTATCAAATAAAGGCTATGCACTGACTTTTGATGTTAGCAGAAGGATAGGATAGATGTTCCAAATGGTCCTCCTATGGCAATGCAAGTTGATCCTGCATAATTACAACATACTTGTTTTTTAAATTAGAGTTGAGCACAAAAGCAAACAAACATAGAAAATCTCCAAAGGTTAAGATAAGGAAGAGAAAAGATATGTGGGGGAAGAATAAAAAGAACAGGCAGCTAAACCCTGAATAGTGCCAGGAAACAAATACAAAACTCAAGCTTCCCCAATTCTAACAGCAGTCTTGGGCTCAGGAGACACCTAAGCCATTCTCTGCAAGGTAGGGATGCTGAATATTAAGGCAGGATGCTCCATAGGAACTAAAGTGGTTGTAGGTATACATACCTTTGGCTCAGTGAAGCAAATGCAAATCTTCTGTGGAAGAAAGCCACCCTACATTAGCCCTTCAGAATTCTCAAAAGTTGTGTAATTAAAATAAAACTTACAGTTTTTTAAAAAAATCACTTAACAATAAATAGAATAGGCTGCATGAGTGAGTCATGAGAAACAACAAAGAATAAAACTGTCAAAACCTGCAGATATTAAAATTGGCTGATAGAAAATATAAAATGTTATAAAAGTCTAAAAAATTTAAGAAACACAGTAAAAATTAGTAAGAAACAAGTTATTATTAAGAATCAAATAGAAGCTTTCTAAATAAAAAATATTTATTGAAATTAAAAGCTCAACTGCTATATTAAATCACATGTTAGACACAGCTAAAGAGACAATGAAGTAGAAGCAAGAACTAAAGAATTTGCAGTTGAGAGATGAGGGTATGAAAATATAAAAGAAAGGTTAAGAATCACTGAAGACAGAATAAACACAAGAAGGTCAAACTCCATTTAATTGTAGTCCTTGAGAAAATAATACAGAGAGCCAATAGTGGAATAATTGAAAATCGGGCTGAGAATTGCTGAGTCTTATGAACATGAGAGCCTTATGAGAATTATGATAGACAGAACCATAATAATCACAGGAAAATCTATATGTAAAACTTCAGAACACCCACAATAAAGGAAGTATCTGAAAGTCCCCCAGAGGAAAAAAACAGAACTATAATAAAGAAAATTTAGTCTAACAAACAGTATACTTCTGAACAGCTTCAATGGAAGTCAAAAGTCCTTAGAGCAATATCTTCAAAATATTGGGAGACATAATTATGAACTAATTGTGTTACAAAAATTCTTTTTCAAGGTCATTATTTTAATAAAGACATTTACAAAAAGAAAAACTGAGTCTACCACCAACAAACATTTACTAATGTACATTCTAAAAGATGTACTTAAATAAGGAAAGAAAGATTATAGATATAAGTTATGAAATGGAAGAAGAAATGTTGATCAAAGAAATTGTTAAACATGTAAATTAATCTAAAAAATGTAAAAATAATAAACAGACAACTTCTTTGTTAAATGATGAACAACTTTTTGTTAAAAAAAGACAATAAAAATACTACTGATAGACTACACAGTCCAACACAGTATCTATTAGCCACAAATTACTATTTAAACTTAATAAAATTAAGTTAAAAATTCAGTTGCTCACTCATACTACCTACATTTCTGGTGCTTAGTAGCCATATGTACTGGAGGTCCTATATAGTTTGTAAGACAAGAGTTACAACAAATATGGAAAAAAACTAAAATGTCACTATTAACAAATGATATGATTGTCTACATGGAAACCCAAAGAATATACCAACAAAATATTAGAATGCTTATCAAAGTACCTGAATATAATATTTAAAAATTAATGTGTTAATATACACCAGCTACAAATTTAAAGCATAACTTAAAATATATATTATTAATAATATAAAAAATACAATGAAACAGATATTTTAAAAGATGATTTGCAAAAAGCTAAGGAACAAAGACTTAATTTTATTGAAAGCTATTTTTTAGAGCACAGAAATATAAAAAGAAATATACCATGTTCATAGATGGGAGGAGGGGATAACTCAATATAATAAAAAAAGTTCTTAAATTTCACTACATATTTAATCAAAATTTAACAGGAATTTTGAGGAAATGAGTTAATTCTAAAACTTACTTGAAAAAGCAAAGTCCCAATAACAGGTAAAGCATAACTGAAGAAGAATAAGGTGGGAAAAATTGTGCTGCCAGATACCAAGCTTTATTATAAAGCTATGCCAATGAATAAAATGTGATATTTATTCAGGGAGAGACCAACTGGCCATTGGTATAGAATATTCAATAGATTAGAAAGCCCCAAAACAGCTTAATAGTACTTGGTAATGGCAAAGGTGATATCACTGGAGAAAGGAGCTATGTTAAAAAATAAAATTAATTTTTTGTTTATATAGTACATATATATAAATTACAGGATTGACTAAAAAGTTTCCTTTTGGAATTATTTAAACTTTCAGAAGAAAATTTAGAAGATAATTTTTATGATCACAGAATAGGGTAAATGTCAACCTTAAATGAAAAAATATTGCTAAACTCAATTATATTAATAGAAAAACTTGTTTATCAAAAGCCACCATAAAGAAAATAGAGTCCAAACCACAAATTATTTGCAGCATATAGATTCAACAAAGGATCAGTATACGTTAAGTATAGTTATGCTTATGAAGCAACATGAAAAAGAACTACCCTTCTCCCATAAGCACAACAAAACACACACACACACACAAACCAACAACCTCATAAATGACCAAACAGGCATTTCAAATGAGAGAAAATACTAATGATTCAGCCTCATTAGTAATCAGAGAAGTGCAAATTAGTGTCACAATGAAATACATTTTATTTCTATTAAAAAAATTGAATTCTGATATCAATTGCTGGCAAGAAAGCAGAGTGATAAAAAAAATATAAACAGCTTTAGGGGACATATAATTGAAACATCTAATTTGAAAAACAATCTTTTGTAAATCTAAACATGAACGTACCTATAACTGAGGAATTTTACTCCCAGAAACAAAAACCTAGAGAATTGCACATGAGTCCCAGAAGATAAGATTAAGAATTGTATAAATGACAATAATAATTAAAACAATAAAAAAATCAGGTAACGGAAGCATTGACCAAAAAGAAACTGTATACATTGATTATGGCATACTCACTTATAATAGAATGTTATATAGCTCTGAAAATGAGTGAACTATACCTATTGGAACACAATAGATGAATCGTAGAAACACTGTTGAGTGCAAAAAACCAAGTTGAAGAAAATTACACATTATGAAATTATATAAAGCATATACATGCATAATTATATAATTACCTAAGTTATATGCTATAAATTTTACAATGAGCTTCTGATTTTACTTAGGGATTGCTACATATGTGAAGATTTTATTTAAGAGGGAAAGGGACGCGGGTTGGAGACAAGATGGGGAAGTAGAAGGACTTGAGCTCAACTCCTCTCACGAGAACACCAAAATCACAACTATCTGCTGAACAACCATCAACAAAAAAGACTGGAACCTACCAAAAAAGATATTCTACATCCAAAGACAAAAAAGCACCCACAACAAGATGATAGGAGGGGTGCATCTGTGATAAAATAAAATCCCATACGTGCCAGGTGGATGACCCACAAACTGAAGAATAATTATATTGCAGAGGTTCCTCACAGGAGTGAGAGTTCTGAGCCCCACGTCAGAATCCCCAGCCTGGGGGTCTGATATCAGGAGGAGGAGCCCACAGAGCATGTGGCTTTGAAGGCCAGTGGGGCTTGATCGCAAGAACTCCAAGGACTGGGGAAAGTAGAAACACCACTCTTGGAGGGTGCACACAAGGCCTCATGTGCAGCAGGTCCCAGGGAAAAAGCAGTGACTTCATAGGAGCCTGGACCAGACCTAACTACTGGTCTTGGAGGGTCAACTGGGAAGGTGGGGGGTGGCTGTGGTTCTCTCTTTGAACATAAAAGCTGGTAGCGAACATATCTGGAAATACTCATCTGAAGGCTGACATCTTGCTTGGGACATTAGCACCAAGACCTGGACCCACCCAACAGCTTATAGGCTCCAGTGCTGGGATGCCTCAGGCCAAACAATCAACAGGGCAGGAACACAGCCCACCTATCAGCAGACAGGCTTCCTAAAATCGTCCTTAGCCCACAACCTGCCTCTAAACACACCTGCTGACAAGGCCCTGCCCACCAGAGGGACAAGACCCAGCTCCACCCACCAGTGGGCAGGCACCAGTCCCTCCCACCAGGAGGCCTGCACAAGTCTCTAGACCAGCTTCACCCACCAAGGGGTAGACATCAGAAGCATGAGGAACCACACCATTGCACCCTATGAAATGGAAACTGTAATCACAGAAAGTTAGACAAAATGAGATCGCAAAAAAATATAATGCAGATGAAGGAACAAGATAAAACCTCAAAGAACAACTAAGTGGAGAGAGGCAATCTACGCAAAACAAAATTCAGAGTAATGACAGTAAAGATGATCCAAGATCTCAGAAAGACAAGGCACAGATTGAGAAGATACAAGAAATGTTTACCAAAGACCTAGAAAAAATAAAAAACATACAAAGAGAGATGCACAATACAATAACTGAAATGAAAAATACACCAGAAGCAATCAGGAGCAGCATAAATGAGGCAGAAGAATGGGTAAGTGAGCTAGAAGACAGAATGGTAAAAATCACTGCCACAGAATAGAATACAGAAATAAGAATGAAAAGAATGGGGGACAGTTTAAGAGACCTCTGGGACAACATTAAATGCACCAACATTTGCATTATAAGGGTCCCAGAAGCAGAGAGCAAGAAAGGACCTGAGAAAAGATTTGAAGAGAGAATAGCTGAAAACTTCCCTAACATGGGAAAGGAAACAGTCACCCAAGTCCAGGAAGTACAGAAAGTCCCAGACAGAATAACCCCAAGGAGGAACATGCTGAGACACATAATAATCAAACTGACAAAAATTAAAGACAAAAAAATATTAAAAGCAACAAGGGAAAAGCAACAAATAACATACAAGGGAACTCCCATAAGGTGGTCAGCTGATTCCTAGGCAGAAACTCTACAGGCCAGAAGGGAATAGCATGATATATTTAAAGTGATGAAAGGGAAGAACCAAGAATACTCTATCCAGGAAGGCTCTCATTCATATCTGACAGAAAAATCAAAAGCTTTACAGGCAAGTGAAAGCTAAGAGGATTCAGCACCACAAGATGAGCTTTGCAACAAATGGTAAAGGAACTTCTCTAGGCAGAAAAGAAAAGGCCACAACTAGAAACAATAAAATTACAAATGGAAAAGCTCATCAGTAAAGGCAAACATACAGTAAAGGTAGGAAATCATCCACATACAAATATGATATCAAAACCAGCAACTGTGAGGAGAGAACAAATGCAGGATATTGGATATGAATTTAAAAGACCAGCAACTTAAAATAATCTTGTCTGTATACAGGCTGCTATATCAAAACCTCATGGTAACTTCAAACCGAAAATCTACAATAGACACACAAAAAAGGAAAAAGAATCAAAATACAACACCAAAGATAGTCATAAAATCACAAGAGAACAAAAGAAGATGGGAATAAAAAAGACCTACAAAAACAAATCCAAAACAATTAACAAAATGGCAATAAGAACATACATATTGATAATTACCTTAAATGTAAATGGATAAAATGCTCCAACCAAAAGACACAGACTGGCTGATTGGATATAAAAACAAGACCTGTATATATGCTGCCTACAAGAGACCCACTTCAGATCTAGGGACACATAGAGACTGAAAGTGAGGGGATAGAAAAAGATATTCCACACAAATGGAAAAAAGCTGGAATAGCAATACTCATATCAGACAAAATAAACTTTAAAGACTGTTATAAGAGACAAAGAAGGATACTACATAATGATCAAGGGAATCAATCCAAGAAGAAGATATAACAATTGTAAATATATATGCACCTCAATATATAAGGCAACTACTAACAGCCATAAAAGGAGAAATCGACAGGAACATAATAATAGTGGGGAACTTTAACATCCCACTTTCTCCATACAGAAAATCAAGAAGAAAACACAGGCCTTAAATGACAAAATAGACCAGATGGATATAATTTGTATTTATAGAGCATTCCATCCAAAAGCAGCAGAATACACAGCTTTCTCAAGTGCATATGCAACATTCTCCAGGATTGATCACATGCTGGGCCACAAAGTGAGCCTTGGTAAATTTAAGAAAATCAAATCATATCAAGCATCTTTTCTGACCACAACACCACAGGATTAGAAATCAATTACAGGAAAAAATACTGTAAAAAACACAAACATGTGGAGGCTAAACAATATGCTACTAAACAACCAATGGATCACTGAAGAAATCAAAGAGGAAATCAAAAAATACCTAGAGAGAAATGAAAAAAAAATGAAAGCACAATGATCCAAAACCTATGGGACGCAGCAAAAGCAGTTCCAAGATGGAAGTTTATAGCAATACAGTATTACCTCAGGAAACAAGAAAAATCTCAAACAACCTAGCCTTACCCGTAAAGCAACTAGAGAAAGAAGAACAAACAAAACCCAAAGTTAGTAGAAGGAAAGTAATCATAAGGTTCAGAGCAGAAATAAATGAAATAGAGATGAAGAAAACAATAGAAAAGATCAGTGAAACTAAAAGCTGGTTCTTTGAAAATATAAATAAAATTGGGAAAGCTTTAGCCAGACTCATCAAGAACAAAAGAGGGCTCAAGTCAATAAATTAGAAATGAAAAAAGGCTGTTACAACTTACACCATAGAAATATGTGTTTCTATGCCTATAAAATGGACAACCTAGAAGAAATGGACAAATTCTTAGGAAGGTACAATCTCCCAAGACTGAACCAGGAAGAAACAGAAAAAATAAACAGACCAATCAGAAGCACTGAAACTGAAACTGTGATTTAAAAATTCCCAGCAAACCAAAGTTCAGGACCAGATGGCTTCACAGGCAAATTCTATCAAACATTAGAGAAGGGTTAACACCTATAACATTTCTGAAACTATTCCAAAAAATTGCAGAGGAAGGAACACTCCCAAACTCATTCTATGAGGTCACCATCACCCTGATACCAAAATCAGACATAGATACCACAAAAAAAGAAAATTACAGGCCAGTTATCACTGATGAACACACAAAAATCCTCAACAAAATACTAGCAAACCAAATTAACAATGCATTAAAAGGATCATACAGTATGATCAATTATCCCAGGGATAATTATCACCATTATCCCAGGGATGTAAGAAGTTTTCAATATCCACAAATCAATCAGTGTGATATACCACATCAACAAATTGAAAAATAAAAACCATATGTTCATCTCAATAGATGCAGAAAAAGCTTTTGACAAAATTCAACAATTTATGCTAAAAACTCTCCAGAAAATGGGCATAGAGGGAACATACTACAACATAATAAAGGCCATATACCACAAACCTACACCTAACATTATACTCAACAGTGAAATGCTGAAAGCATTTCCTCCAAGATCAGGAGCAAGATAAGGATGTCCACTCTCTCCACTTTTATTCAACATAGTTTTGGAAGTCCTAGCCACAGCAATCAAAGAAGAAAAAAATAAAGGGAATCCAAACTGGAAAATAAGTAAAACTGTCATTGTTTACAGATGATATACTTATACATAGAAAATCCTAAAGATGCTACCAGAAAACTACTAGAGCTCATCAATGAATTCAGTAAAGTTGTAGGATACAAAATTAATACACAGAAATCTGCATTTCTATACACTAACAATTAAAGATCAGAAAGAGAAATTAAAGAAACAATCCAATTCACCATCACATCAAAAAGAATAAAATACCTAGGAATAAACCTACCTAAGGGGGCAAAAGACATGTACTCTGAAACTATAAGATGCTGTTGAAAGCAACTGAAGATGACACAAACAAATGGAAAGATATACCATGTTCCTGGATTTGAAGAATCAATACTGTCAAAATGACTATACTACCCAAGGCAATCTACAGATTCAGTGCAATCCCTATCAAATTACCAATGACATTTTTCACAGAACTAGAACAAAAAAATCTTAAAATTTGAATAGAGACACAAAAGACCCTGAATAGCAAAAGCAATCTTGAGAAAGAAAAAGAGAGCTGGAGGAATCAGGCTCCCTGACTTCAGACTACTACAAAGCCACCATCATCAAAACAGTATGGTATTGGCACAAAAACAGAAATATAGATCAATGGAAAAGGATGAAAAGCCCAGAAGTAAACCCATGCACTTATAGTCAATTAATCTATGACAAAGGAGGCAAGACTGTACAATGGAGGAAAGACAGTCTCTTCAATAAATGGTGCTGGGAAAACTGGACAGCTAAATGTAAAAAATGAAATTAGAACATTCTTTAACACTATATGCAAACTCAAAATGGATTAAAGACCTACATGTAAGACTGGATACTATAAAACTCCTAGAGGAAAGCATAGGCAGAACACTCTTAGACATAAATTGCAGCAATATCTTTTCTGAACTGTCTCCTA
This sequence comes from Orcinus orca, assembly GCF_937001465.1. Lineage (NCBI taxonomy): Eukaryota > Metazoa > Chordata > Mammalia > Artiodactyla > Delphinidae > Orcinus > Orcinus orca. The sequence goes on along the minus strand of NC_064575.1, from coordinate 57,383,472 downwards.
GAGTAATGGAAATAAAAACAAAAATAAATGGACCTAATTAGACTCAAAACCTTCTGTACAGCAAAGGAAACCATAAACAAAATGAAAAGACAACCCAAAGAATGGGAGAAAATATTTGCAAATGATGCAACAAGGGATTAATCTCCAAAATTTACAAAGAGCACATGCAGCTCAATATCAAAAAAAACAAACAACCCAATAAAAAAAATGGCCAGAAGACCTAAACAGACATTTCTCCAAAGAAGACATACAGATGACCAAAAAGCACATGAAAAGATTGTCAACATCACTAAGTATTAGAGAAATGCAAATCAAAACTATAATGAGGTATCACCTCATACCAGTCAGAATGGTTATCATCAAAATTCTCCAAACAGTAAATGTTGGAGAGGGTGTGGAGAAAAGGGAACCCTCCTACACTGTTGATGGGAATGTAAATTGCTACAGCCACTATGGAGAACAGTATGGAAGTTCCTTAAAAAACTAAAACTAAAAATAGAGCTACCGTATGATCCCACAATCCCACTCCTGGGCATATATCCAGAGAAAACCATAATTAGAAAAGATACATGCACCCCAATGTTCATTGCAGTACTATTTACCATAGCCAAGACATGGAAGCAACCTAAATATCCATCAACAGATGAATGGATAAAGAAGATATGGTACACATATACAATGGAATATTACTCAGCCATAAAAAAGAATGAAATAATGCCATTTACAGCAACATGGTTGGAACTAGAGATTATCATACTAAATGAAGTAAGTCAGAGAAAGACAAGTATCATATGATATCACTTATATGTGGAACCTAAAAAGAAAGAAGATACAAATGAACTTATTTACAAAATAGAAACAGACTCACAGACTTCAAAAACACCAAAGGTGAAAGGTGGTGGTGGAGGGGAAGGGATGAATTAGGAGGTTGGGTAACATATACACACTACTATACATAAAATACATAACCAGCAAGGACCTACTATATAGCACAAGGAACTCTACTCAATATTTTGTAATAATCTAAATGGGGAAAGAATCTGAAAAAGCATATGTGTGTGTGTGTGTGTGTGTATAACTGAATCACTTTGCTGTAGACCTGAAACTAACACAACATTGTAAATCAACTATACTCCGGTATAAAATTAAAAAAAAAATTTTTAATAAAAAAAAAACCCCAGAACTTGAAATAATAATTACCACTATATAGGTTTTAGGTCACAATTCTAATAAAATGATCATATTTACAAAATAAAAAATGCATAGGGAATAATATATTAGTTATCTGGAATGGTAGTAGAAGAATGGAATTTTGGAGGAATACACACATAACTCACTGATGTCAATAATATTCTAGTTTTTAATCTAAACAGTGAGTTCACCATGTTGGTATTATTACACTTCATAAAGTCACATCAATTATTTATATGTATTGAATATTATATGACATTTTAATCAGAGCTTTTGTGTACAGTTTGATGTACTGCATAACTGGCTTGCTAAAAATGGTAAGAAGGGTACATTAATTGAATTACCTTATGCATGAGTGAACGTAAAATGCGTGAATTTGGAGCCAGATAGATCTGGATTGGAATTTTTGTTTTGATGATTGCTAGATTGAGCTGTATAATCTTGAGTGAGATACTTAAGATCTCTGAATATCGGTCTCTTTCAACAATATTTATCACGGGACTGCTATGTGCTAAGTACTGTTCAGGACACTAGAGGTATAGTGGTAAACAAAACAGGCAGCACGTCCAGGTGCTACAGAAGTATATGTAGAAGAGGTTACACAGAAGCCTGGAATGGCTTACCACCAATAAGGTGAAATTCTTGGTGTAAGATCCATGTCAGTGCCCTCTGAGATGAATTTCTGTGGAAATTATTTCATAGACCTTTTCTAAATTGGCTGTTCTTCCAACACTCCTGGGAATATATGAAATGTAGACCAGGATATTTTATATACTAATATGAACATAAGTAGTTTGTATAAGAAGCTAGCAATCTGCCTTTTTGTCAGTCTATCAGATTCCTCATGGTGTGAGGCTAGGTCAGCTAGGGTACAAGGGACTGATTGTGTAGAGAAGGCTTTATTATAACTTTATCATATGCTAATAATCCCTGGCTCCCTTGCTGTGTGCTCTTCCCATTTATACTCTCACTCCCTAGTGTCACCAGAAAGAGAATTCATTTCTCCCATCTTGCTTTTGCAGACATCAGAATCAGAGTTCACCCCCTTCCTATCTGCCTGTCTCACTTTCTCTGTGGGTCTCATTTTCCTATTATTGTCATGCTCCCACTGAGCTCTTAGATATTCAAGCAGTCCTGGGGCTACCATCATTGATGCTGCTTTATCAATAACCATCTATCCTGAAGTAACACTTGCTCCAAAGGGCCACATGGCCAGTTTGAGAGCAGAAAAGCTTTCTATCCTCATGTAAGAACCTTAGAGAAAAATAAAGTGAAAATCTGATAACAGTATGGTTACTATAAAAATAGGATTTGCATGTATGATATTTATAAGAATGTAATAAAAAACCCTCATATTTAGCAGAAAGGTAGCTTATGGGTCACACAAAGAACCGTCCTGAAACCAACAGTAAATTCTCACATTCATTTGAAATACAGATATAAAAGGACTGGGAGTTTGGCGTTAGCAGATGTAAACTAGTATACATAGGATGGATAAACAACAAGGTCCTACTTTATAGCACAGGGAACTATATTTAATATCCTGTCATAAACCATCATGGAAAAGAATACAAAAAAAAGGAATGTCTACATGTGTATAACTGAGTCACTGCTATACAGCAGAGATTGGCACATTGTAAATCAACTATACTTTAATAAAAAATTTAAAAAAGAAACAAAGACAATGATCATTAACTTCTCAGCATCTGAAAAGCAGGGGAAAAAAGAGTAATAAAAAATAAGTCAAAGACATTTGTACAAGTCATAACTGGGAAATTTCCTACAACTGTGAGCAAAACAACAAAATGAGACTTCAATATGTATTCAGATAGTTACTGATGGAAAAGTGTGGGCAAAAAACAAGAGATGAGATCACAATCATTTAATTTCCTAAGAAAAGGACATAAGGGAATACATAGTAGAGCTCTTTCAACCCAAAACTCTGGTGGTGACATTGACCTTCCTGAAAGGGCATTCCTCACTCTCAGACACCCCAAAGGGAAATGAACCACAGGGAATGAATCTGTAATCAGGCCACAGGGGAGATTTTAAATATTAAAATTTGCTTTTCAATTGTTTGTTTGTTTTTGCCTCTGGCAATATCTGTATCTAAAACAAGGAGTCTTGCCCCATTCACTATCAAAACAAAATACAAAAGCAAAAAACCCCCACCACTCTGAGTCTATCATCTCATTCCAGTTTTCCTAAGTAGTTAATGATTTCCAATGCATGGGATTAGGAGATCTTAGAACTATTGGGCTACTAGCTCTACCTTCTTTGAGATACCTCTACAAAGCAGATCACTGAACATTCATCTACCTTAACTGTGCCTTAGATTTCTTTCTCCTATTGGAATAAATGGGGTTCTGAGCACAAGCAAGAGTCGAAATTCTGGAAAGCAGAGGCTCCAGACACCATACACAGCTCTATCAAGAAACTGAGATGATTCTGAAACTGAGATGGATTGTAGCCTATATGAAATTTATTTTATGAACTACTTATTCTAGCACTAAATAATATCTTCATGCAAATTATGCTTTGCTCTAACCTCTGCATTCTTTATTCTCTGCATAATGAAAACAAATCCCTGAAAATATTCGTTTAATTGGTATAGTACTTCATTCCTTTTGCTGTTTTCACATGTCCCAATGGTGCCTTGTATAGACACACTAAAACTTTATCTGCAAAGTATAATTTTCCATCGCGATGAATGAGAGACTATTTACATCTGGGTAGTATGTGGTTGCAATAGCACTGGAAAACAAAAGTCAGATCACAAATCCCTTTCTCAAAGGCAAATACAGATCAGTTTCTACTTTTGATCCAGGCAGAAAGCCAAACCTAGAATAAGAGAAGCCATATGTATGTCTGAGAGAAAGTTGCCTACATAAGTAGGGATTTCCCCCAAATAATGAAGTTAACTTTATGATGGCTTTTGGAGGATGATGAAAATGTAATGGTCAGACTACAAAACTTTAAAAATGTTTTCCAAATACTTGGAGGTAATTTTTTAAAAAGAAGAAACAGCATGATAAAGGGGCCACAGCCTTCGTCAAGACTGATTAATACAAAAAGGGCAGCTATGGTATTTAAAGGTTCACCAGTTTCCCTACACTCAAATGCAGATGAAACTTGTTCCCAGATATTTATATCCATGTCCAAAAGAAGAAATATCTCTGACTAAATAGGAGAGAGTCTGTAAAACTGCCCACCCTCATGCCCTTTCTGATTTTCATTTATGCTTAAAGATCATAAAAACAAGTGAGTAATTCTAGAATTACTATCAGAAACCCTCTTTTAGATACATCAGGTCAGTTCAAGAAGATTGATCCTAACATCCCCAGTCTGGGAAGAGTCTAAAGGTCTTCTAAACAAGTGGTTCTCAACTGAGAGCAATTTGGTCCCTAAGGAACATCTGGCATGTCTGGAGACATTTTTGATGGTCACAGTTGGAGTGGGGGGGAAGTGCTACTGGCATCTAATAAGTAGAGGCCTGGAATGCTGCAAAACATCATACATTGCACAGGACAGTCCTTGACAAGAAAGAATTAGGGCCCCAAATATTAAGTGCAGAGAATAAGAAACACTGTTTTTAGATCAGTGTCCCCTGGATCAGCCCAATCTGTGAGGAAGAACGATCTTACTGATTTCTGACCTTGGAGGTCCTCATTGTAAGCAGACGTTTAGAGCCATGTCTGGTTTTGGATGTATTCAACTGGTGGCGTTTCTGTCCCTATTTCTAAGCTGTGTGGTCTTTCTTGTAAGCAACTATTTGGAGACTATTGCCCTACTCCTTCCTTGTAGCAGACCTGTCAGATCCTGACCTGTTGTGGCCTAAAAAGAAAGGCACAAAGGGGAGGCTAGAACTATATTAGCTGATTTATTTGGCTTTTCTCAGCCCATGTAGAATATTCTAAATTAAGAGAAATACCATTTGGAATTTACTTCCACCTCGAGGCCAAGCAGTATGTTTGACCATGACTATAAACAAAAATAAATTTGAAGAATAGTTTGGATATTTAAATTCCACTTCATAGTATGCAATTATATGTATGAATTCCCAAACTGATTTATTTAATCAAGGAAATGATTACATAGCATATAACAAAACCCAAAAATATGTCTATATTTTCCTCTATTTGAAAACATTTAAATATGTATTTTTTTAAAATAGTGCAAAGTGGCCAATGTTTTTTCCTTGAGAAGAAAAAAAAATATTCTGGGAGAATGTACTGCATTAATTTTGGTGTTAAAGTAATGGTGAAAATAACATCTGTGTATGTTTTTTGTCTGTCTGTAACTCTCTTGCTTAACAAAATAGTAGATTGGAAACTTTTTGTTGGTTCGCCAATTATTCATTTGAAGTTTGGTCCATGAAACTCCAAATTCTGGAATCACTGTTCTAGTCCAGCCAGCAACAAACACTTCACAACCAAATAATCAGAGTCTTTGCTTAAGCAATTCTAATGGTGAGGAATGTCATATTTGGCCAGTCCTACTGGAAAGTTCTTTATGGTGAGGTGAAACATAATGTTTGTAATCATCTCCTTGCAATTTCTTGGCTATTGTTCTACCCTTCAGGCCCCAGAAAACTATATCCAAATCCTACTTCTATAAGACAGCAATAGGCAATGATGAGGAAGAGTTCATGCCCATCTTGAACTCTGTCTTCTCTGAGCCAGGCACATGACACAACTCAAGAGTTCCTCTCATCATTCTGGTCCTTGTCCTCTAAACAGCTTCCAGTTTCTATAAAGTTGACCAGCATAAGCTTTGACTGAAGCAAAGTTGAATAGTACTACCATTTTTCTGTTTCTGACGTTTCACTCATACCATTCAGCTTTAGGACAAATTAGGTTTGTTGGCAAGTTTTAGTAGTATTGATACACAAAATTATAGTCAAATCAAATCAGAGATTTAAATAAATTCTTCTTTTATCCCACATGCCCCCTACTGTGTATATATCCAATTATTGTGGTTTCTATTTGATTTAAGGTTAGGATTTTTAAAAATTTATCTCTCCTATTTTTATCTTGTCATTGTCAGCACATTATTCCACCCTGCTGAGATTTTAAAAAATATTTTTATTATAAACTATTTCAAACATATGAAAAATTAGACTAGTGTAATGAAAACCCATGTGCCCAAACTCAGATATAATAAATATTAACATTATTCCATATTTTCTTTTGGTTATTATATTTTTTAGAAAACCAAACATTAAATATAGTTACAGCCCATCTGATGGCTCTAAAAATCCCATCCCCTTCCCTCTCTCCTCAGTAAAACCACTATCCTGAAGGTGCTCTGTATCCTTCTCAACACAGATTTATATACCTAATCCTATATAGAGAGATAGCTATAGACCATATGTATAGATAAACTTTAAATATATGTTATCATAGAATATAAATCACTCTCTAACTTGGTTTTTTAAATTCAACTCTTGCTTCTGGTACTTATCCTTGTTGAAACATGAAGTACCAGCTCTTTCGTTTTCAATTGTCCATTTATCCAGTCTCTTATTTTTTCTATTTCAAACAATGCTAGTGTGAGCATCCCTAAACACATCACCTTCTGTCTCTGTATAATAGTTGCTCTAGGACAGACATCCAGAAGTAAAATTTCTGAGTTGCAGTTATGTATCATCACTGTTAATAGATATTTTCAAATTGCTTTTTAAATCAATAGTGCTAATTTATGTTTCCACTAATAGTGACTGAGAATTTGTGTTACTCCACATCCGTGGCAATACTTGATATTATGGATTCAATTGTGTCCTCCTCCAAAATTCATTTAAAAAACCATGTTGAAAATTTATGTTGCAGTCTTAACCACCAGTGCCTCAAATGTGACCTTATTTGGAAATAGGCTCATTGCAGATGAATCTAATTAAGATAAGATCATATTAGAGTAGGCTAGGCTCCTAATCCAATGACTGATGTCCTTATAAAAAGAGGAAATTTGGATACAGAGACATACATACAGGGAGAAAGCCATGTAAAGATAAAGGCAGACAGAGATTGGGGTGATGTAACAGATACCGAGGAACACCAAAGATTGCTAGAGAACCACCAGAAGCTAGGAGAAATCATAGAACCAATTCTCCCTCATAGCTCCCTGAAAGAGCCAAACCTACCAACTTGATCTGAGACTTCTAGGCTGCAGAACTATGAACAATAAATTTCTATTGTCCAAACCATGCAGTTGTGATACTTTGTTACACCAGCTCTAGCAAACCAATACACTTGCTATCGCATGACTTTTTAAATGTAATAGATATAAAAGAGAATCTTATTTTAATTTTCTTTCACTAATGATACTGAGCATATATATATTGCTAATTTGGATTCCCTCTTCAGAAAATTATCTTTTTAATCTCCTTTGTCTACTTTTTAACTGACTTTCAATTTTGATGATATTTTTACACAAATATTTTAAATTATTCAACAATACTTTTATGAAACACGTTCTTGGTGTCATAGTTAAAAATGTTTCCTATTCTGAGGCTTTAATATCTTCTATAATTTCTTCTAACAATTTAAAGTTTTGATTTTTACAATTTGTTCTTTAATCTACCTGAACTTGGATTTTATATATGAAATAAGGTAGCAATTTATTGTTTTTTACATTTAGATCATCAATTTCCCAAGAACCATTTATAATTCTCAGTTCTTTTTCATTAATTTTATTAACACTTCTGTCATAGTACGTATTCTTACGTATATATGACCTTGTTTCTGGGCTCTCTATTCTATTTGTCTGTTCATCTAATTCTATTCTAATACTGTGCTATCTTAACTATTATAGCCATGTAGAAAGTTTTCACTGATGTTAAAGAAAAATTATACTATCATTTTCTTCTCAATTTCTAATTTCATTGCATTGTCATTAGAAAACATAACTAGCATCATATTGAATATACAGTAGAATATTAAAATGGGTCTCTTTCTATCTATTTTAAAAGAGTCCCCGAGGCCAAGAACAAAATGAAGTACCTATTCTGAAGTGAAGGAGTAAATACCTTTGAAACAGTTGTGAAGTAGCTGGTAACACTCAGCCCAAAACCACATCAAGGACAATTATCTTCAGGTTAAAAAGGTAAGGAGAGAAAACTTTCATGGTAAAAATTTTAGAATAGCAATTTTTTCCTCTCCCCGAATAGGTTAAAAAAAAAAAGAGATATCCCTTTATGCCTAATGAGGAATTTTAAGGAGCACTGGAGAGCTTGATGCCAGTCTTCTGGAGCTCGAAGAGCAATGCTGCAGAAGGAAGGTAACATTGACCACTAGAGGCAGAAGCTAAGTGTGGAGGGAAGAGGTAATAAGCAGCCAGCCAACAAGTCACCGCCTATACCAGAGAGTCATAGCCAAGTGAGGAACCCCTTGGAACTATTCTCAAGAGAAACGTTCAACTTTGAGCATCCACTGACCATCAATATGGATGTGGAAAATAGGCATAGGAGGCTTTGAAAAGTTCGCACCTATTCCTGGGTATCTAGAAGGCTGCACATATGTTGAGGGTTGTGCGCATGCTCAGGGCTGTCTACGTGCTCCAGAAAGACCTGAGAAAGCCCTCTGCAGTTACCTCTGGCTGACCTTGACTTCAAGGAAATAAAGGGTAAGGCAGAGTTGTAAAGTGCCTGGCTGACTGTGGAAAGCTTGTATGAACATGCACACACAGACCCTTGGCAAAGACTGGGAGACTTATTGGTTCCAGGCATTTAAGGAAATCATTGTCCAATCATAATCTGAGCTTCAACTGAGTAGAGACTTCAGTGATTCCACACAACAAAGATCACAGAATTTACAGAAATAGTTCAGGAACATCACTAAGCAAACAAACACCAACCATGACAAAAAATAGTAACAACAAAGTCTGAGGGAGCAGAAGATTAGATTTTCAAAGTTGCCACATTATGCAAAATGTCCAGTTTTCAACAAAAAATAACTATGGGACATGGAACAAACAAGGAAGTGTTGGTCCATACACAGAAAAATCATCAGTCAATAGAAACTGTTCCTGAAGAAACACAGTTGTTGTACTTAATAGACAAGATTTAATCAACTATTTTAAATATGTTTAAAATACATATGTTTAAAATAAGAACTAAAGGAATTCATGCCTCAAGAACTAAAGGAAAGTATGAACAACTTCTCACCAGGTAGAGATTATCAATAGAGACAGAATAAAGAGAAATTCTGGGGTTGAAAAGTACAATAAAAATTGTGAAAAATTCACTGCTAACTTCATACTTAGAGATACCAAAAGTCTTTCTCCTAAAATTTTCTCCTAAAATTAGGAAAAAGACAAGGATGTCTGCTCTTGCTACACCTATTCAACATTGTGCTGGAGGCTATAGCAAGAGCAATTAGACAAGAAGAAAAAATAAAAGGCATCCAGATTGGCAGAAATTCTTGAAATTCAACAACAAAAGGACAAATAACCCAATGAAAATATGAGCAAAGAAATATTTCTCCAAAGAAGATATACAAAAAACTATTAGGGAAAAGCAAGTCAAAACCACAATGAGATACCACTTCCCACCTACTAGGATGACCGTTATAAAAAAGACGAACAAATAAGTGAAGGTGAAGATGTGCAAACTCTCATGTATTGCTGATGAGAATGAAAAAAATGCAGCTGCTTTCAAAAACAGTTTGACAATTCTTCAAGAAGTTCAACATAGTTAACTTATAACTCTGCAATTCTACTCCTAGGTATATAGCTAAGAAAGATGAAAGCATATATCCTTACAAAAACTTGTATCCAGATGTTTATAGTAGCCAAATATTTCATTAAAGCCAAAATGTAGAAACAACCCAAATGCTCAACTGGTGAATAAACAAAATATGGTATATCCATACAATGGAATATTATTCAGCTCTAAAAAGAATGAAGTACTGATACATGTTACAACACCGAAGAACCTGGAAGATACTATGCTACATGAAAGAAGCCAGACATGAAAAACAACATATTGTATGATTTCATTTATATGAAATGTTTAGAATGGGCAAACCCATAGAGGTGGAGAAAGCAGCTTGGTGGTTGCCAGGGGCTGGGGGTACAGGGCAATGAGTAACTGCTTAATGGGTACAGAGTTTCCTTTGGGGGTGATTAAGATGTTTTAGAACTAGATTGAAGTAGTAGTTTCACAGATATATAGATATACTAAAAACCACCCAACTGTACACTTTAAAAGTGATTTTTATGAAATGTGAATAATATCTCATAAAAAAATGACAATGTAAGTTGCCACATAAAAAGGCAGGAGTAATGTGATTACCTCAATAAAGACAAAAATTTTTTGAAAAACTTCCAAATTAGAAAAAAATCACAAACTAGGATGGAAGGAGACCACCTTAACTTGTTAAAGTTTATATTCACACCCACACACAGAAAACCCAACTATGATAAACAGAACATTTACAGGAAAACTTAAAAGTTACTCCATTTTAAAGAACAAGGATGTCCACCGACAACAGTGTCATTTAACACAGTACCAGAACTCCTGGCCAATACTATAAAGTATTATAATAATAGCAGCAACAACAATGATGAGGAGGAGGAACTAAAGTGTAAGGCAAGATATAAAAATGTTGTTTGCAGATAATCTCATCATCTACCTAGACAAACCAACTAAATTAAAAAACAGGAAGAGTAAGAGAGTTCAACAAGGTTGACAGAGACAAACTCAATATACAAAAACCAATGGCATTCTCTATAACAGCAAAAACAAACTATAAAATACAGTACGTATATATCTTTCCAATAGCAACAAAAACTTAAGGTACCTAGGCATTTTCTTTATCAAGAATACACAAGGGCTTCCCTGGTGGCACAGTGGTTGAGAGTCTGCCTGCCGATGCATGGGACACGGGTTCGTGCCCCAGTCTGGGAAGATCCCACATGCCGCGGAGCGTCGTGGCCCGTGAGCCATGGCCGCTGAGCCTGCGCTCCACAACGGGAGAGGCCACAACAGTGAGAGGCCCGCGTACCGGAAGGAAAAAAAAAAAAAAAGAAGACACAAAACTTCACTGAAGTATGTAGATAATTACCTGAATAAATGGAGTATATTCTGTTCTATGGATAAGTCCACTTAGCATTATAAAAATATCAGTTCTCCACAATTTCATCTATAAACTCAACTGAATCCAAAAAAAATCCATGTGGAATATTTAAAGAAAAAGCCAAAAATATTCTAAAATTTACATGAACAAATACAAGTTTGCAAATAACTAAGTTGACCTACATTAAAAAAAGCAAAGATGAACACTTGCTTTTCCAGTTATTATATAATAACCAGTAAATAGACAAATGGACAGATGGATCAAAAGAGAAAGCTTGGAGACAGACCCATGAACATATAGGAATTTAACACATGATAAAGATGGCATCATACATTAATGTACTAAACGGAAGGAACAGATAATTTATTAGATGCTTTGGGGAAAGTTGGTTCACTATACAGAGAAAAATTCAAATAAGTTCATTTGTTAATATAATTTGCAAAGATGGAATCATGGTTTATAAAATACCTATATGTAAAAGTTAAATTATAAAACTAATTATCGATGATGTGAGAAACTATCTTTGTGACAGTGGAGTGGAAATGAACTTTTTAAACAATCTTAAAGCATGGAATATCAGACAAAAATTTTTTAATTGCTTAACCTGATTATATCAAAATAATAGCTATTGATTAGGGAACATGATGGCAAAATTAACAATGTCTGAAATCAATCAGAGACTCTTTCAGATGAGAAGTCAGTGAACTTTTTCCATAAAGGGATAGCTAGTAAATATTTTAGGCTTTGTGAGTCATATAATCTCTGTTGGAACTAAACTCTAAACTCCGTCATTGTAGCATAAAGCCAGCAACATACAATACGTAAATGAATGAGCATGGCTACGTTCAATACAACTTTATTTATGGACACTAAAATTTGATTTTATATAATTTTCATGGGTCACAAAGTATTATTATTCTCTTCATTTTTTACCCTATCATTTAAAAATGTAAACTTCATTCTTAGCCTGTTGGCTGTATGAAAAGAGATAGCAAGTCAGTTTTGGGCCAGAGACCAAGATTTGCTGACCCTTGGTCTAGACTGTAAATGAAGCTTTGCAAATGAACAAGACAAAAGAAGAATAGCAATTCCAAAAAGGCAAAAGGTAAAAGCAAGCAAAATATAAAAAGTGAAATTTAAAAGGCCTCAACCTTTAAATATACACTCAGACTAACTAATAATCAGAAAAATAAAATGAGATATCATTTTATACCCTTCAGACTGTCAAAAATTAGAAAGCTGGATAAGGCCAAATGTTGGCTGGAATTAGAGACATAGGGATCTTCATGCCTTGCTGGTGGAAGTGCAGACTGTGTAATGCTTCTGAGAAATCTGTTAAATTAAGTATACTGATATCCTTCCATCTGGGTATCCTTCTCTTGCCTCTATAAGAAGTAAGTCTGTAAGGTCTGTAAGGGGAAATATATAAGGAAATTTATGCAGATTTGTTGCAGGGAGTTGAACATGATCTGGGTGCCCATTGTTGATAGAATAAATGGATAAACATGGTAGATACATACATACTACTAATGAGAACCAAGCCAATTTTGAACAACAAAATTGATAGTCATATAAGCACAGTATTTTGTGAAAAAGTGAGAAACAGGTGAAGATGTAATTTATGTTACCATTTATGAAAATTAAAAAATAACAATGTACATAAAACAATTCATGTTTCACAGGCATATATACAAACCAAAGGACACCTGCCAAACTAGTTAGAATTGAGCTTGGGATGTGGGAGGGGAACAGGTGGAATAGAAAATGAGGATTAAAAGGAATAAATATATAATCAAACAAAGAGAGTAGGGCCTTACAGGACCATCAGTGATTCTGCACTGTGTATTGAGGTGTGTGATTCACTCAGTCCTTTGCCTCTGAGGTTGATAGACATACACAAACAAATAAAAAGCACAAATTACTGAAAACATTATAGTGGGGGATATAACAGATAACTTTCAATCTTTAACAGATGAAGCACACAAACAAGAAGAGGAAGAAATAAAAGGTTTTTGCGTAAATAAATAAAGTTAAATAAAAAGATATAACTAACTTCCTATCCTACAAAGGAAAGAAAGACTTTCATATTTTGTCAAGGGACATTTGCTAAAATCAATCATCTCTTCAACCTTAAATAAAACCTTAAAATCTATAATTCTCCATAATGTAAAAAAGTTAAACATTAAAACACAATAAAATAAAGCAAATCCCAACCATGGGAACTAAAACTTAATTTTCTAACCATAAGAACAAAGAGAAAATCTAAAACAACAGCAGTGACAATTTATACAATAATAAAAATGATACTACCATATCAAAAGGTATAGAATGACAAAGGTATAGTAAAAGTAACTTTATATCCCAAATTAACTACTAAAAAGAAATGAAACAAAAAAAGACTTACACCTAACTACCTATAAAAAGAATAAAATTTGTCATTAATAATTGAAGGAGAGTTTTCCAGACAAGCAAAAGCTAAAGGAGTTCATCACCACTAGACCAGCCTTACAAAGCATGTTAAAGGGACTTTTTAAAGCTGAAATGAAAGGTGCTTGGTAAAGAGTAACAGGAAAATATATGAAAATACAAATCTCACTGGTAAAGGTAAATATATAGTAAAATTCAGAATAATCTAATGTTGTAAAGTAGTACATTAATCATTTATAAGTCTAGTATGAAGGTTAAAAGACAAAAGTAGTATATATAACTATAACTACAATGATTAGTTAATGATATACTATATAAAATGATGTAAATTAAGACATTAAAAACATAAAATGTGTGTGGGGGTACATATATAGAGCTTTGGGATGCATTCCAACTTAAGTTGTTATTAACTTAAAATAGACTCTTATAAGTTGTTTTACATGAGCCCCATGTTAACCACAAGGCAAAAATCTATAGTAGATACACAAAGAAAGGAAGCTAAGCATAGCACTACAGAACATCACCATCAAAAGGAATACAGCAAGAGGAGAAAGGACAGAGAAACTACAAAACAGCCAGAAAGCAATTAACAAAATGGCAATAAGTATATACCTATCAATAATTACTAAATGTGAATGAACTAAATTTTCAAATCAAAGGACATAGAGTAGCTAAATGGATAAAAATCAAGACCCATCTTTATGTCGCCTACAGAAGACATATTTCAGATATAGGGACACACAGACTGAAAATAAAGGTATGAAAAAAGATATTCCATGCAAATGGAAACCAACAGAAATCTGGGGCAGCATACTGGTATTAGACAAAATAGACTTTAAGACAAAGACTTTAAAAAGATACAAGGAAGGTCATTACATGATAATAAAGGGCTCAATTCAAGAAGAGGATATAACATTTATAAATATCTATGCACCCAACATAAGAGCATCTAAGTATATAAAGCAAATATTAACAGACCTAAATGGAAAAATAGATAGTACAATAATAGTAAGGGACTTTAATACCCCACTTTCACCAATGGATAGATGATCCTGTTAGAAAATCAATGAGGAAACATTGGCCTTAAACAACATGTTAGATCTAATGGACTTAACAGATATTTTCAGAACACTCCATACAAAAGCAACAGAATACACATTTTTCTCAAGGGCACATGGAACTTTCTCCAGGAGAGATCATAAGTTAGGCCACAACACAAGTCTTAGTAAATTTAAGAAGACTGAAATCCTATCAAGCATCTTTTCTGACCTCATTGGTATGAAATTAGAAGTCAATTACAAGAATAAAAGTGGTACCAAATGTAAAATAGATAGCTAGTGGGAAGCAGCTGCATAGCACAGGGAGATCAGCTCAGTGCTTTGTGTCCACCTAGAGGGGTGGGATAGGGAGGGTGGGAGGGAGATGCAAGAGGGAGGAGATATAGGGATATAGGTATATGTATAGCTGATTCACTTCGTTATACAGCAGAAACTAACACACCATTGTAAAGCAATTATACTCCAATAAAGATGTTAAAAAATTTTTTTAAAATAAAAGTGGAGTATTTACAAATATGTAGAAATTAAACAACATGCTGCTGAGTAGAAGGTCAAAGAAGAAATCAAAAGAGAAATTTTTTAAATCTTGAGACAAATGAAAATATAAAAGCAACATACCAAAACTTATGGGATGCAGCAGAGCCATTCTAAGATGAAAGTTCCTAGTGATAAATGCCTAGACCAAGAAATAAGAAAAATCTCAAATAAACAACTTAACTTTATACTTCAAGGAACTAGAAAAAGAACAATTGAAGCCCAAAGGTAGTACAGGCACAGCTCATTTTATTGAGCTTCACTTTATTGAACTTCATGGATATTGCATTTTTTACAAATTAAAGGTTTGTGGCAATGTTGCACTAAACAAATCTATCTGTGCCATTTTTCCAAAAGCATTTGTTCACTTTGTGTCTCTGTGTCAGATTTTGGTAATTCTCACAATATTTTAAATCCCCACCAGCAAAAGATTATAACCTGCTGAAGGCTCAGATGATGTTTAGCATTTTTTAGCAATAAAGTATTTTTTAATTAAGATATATACTTTGTTTTTTAAGACACAATTCTATTGTACACTTAATAGACTAAGATAGAGTGTAAACATAACTTCCATATGCCCTGGGAAACCCCAAAATCCATGTGACTCACTTTATTGTGATATTCTCTTTATTGCAGTGATCTGGAACCAGTCACAAAATCTCCTGAGGTATGCCTGTAGAAGAAAGGAAATAACAAAGTTCAGAAAGGAAATATATGAAATAATAGAGACTAGAAAAAAAAGCAGTGCTATTAGCTGATTTTTTGAAAAGTT
Organism: Orcinus orca; assembly: GCF_937001465.1. Lineage (NCBI taxonomy): Eukaryota > Metazoa > Chordata > Mammalia > Artiodactyla > Delphinidae > Orcinus > Orcinus orca. Next base: position 57,367,417 of record NC_064575.1, on the reverse strand, counting down.
AAACAAAATTGAAAAAACTTCAGCTAAACTCCCCAAGGAAAAAAGAAAGGACTGAAATAAATAAAATCAGAAATGAAATAGGAGATGTTGCAACTGATACAAAGGATCATAAAAGACTACTATGAACAATTGTATACCAACAAATTGGACAAAGTAGAAGAAATGGATAAATTCCTAGAAACACACAATCCACTGACTGAAGCATGTAGAAATAGAAAATCTGAACACATTTATTACTACTAAGGAGACTGAATCAGTAATAAAAAGCACCCAACAAACAAAAGTCCAGGAGCAGATGGCTTTACTGGTGAATTCTACCAAACATTTAAAGAAGAATTATTACCAGCCTTTCTCAACAGAACAGGAGGGAACACTTTGAAACTCATTTTACAAAGCCAATGTTACCCTGATACCAAAACCAGACAAGGATGCCACAAGAAAATTACAGACCAATATCCCTGATGAACATAGATGCAAAACTCCTCAACAAAGTATTAACAAACTGAATTGAACAACATGTTAAAAGCATCCTACGCCATGATCAAGTGGGATTTATTCAAAGGATACAAGGATGGTTCAACATCTGCAAATCAGTTAATGCGATATACCACTTTAACAAATGAAGGATAAAAATCATATGCTTGTCTAATAGATGCAGAAAAAGTATTTGACAAAATTCAACATCCATTTATAATAATAGCTCTCAACTAAGTGGGTATAGAGGTAGCACACCTCAACATAATAAAGCCGTATAAAACAAGCCCACAGCTAACATACTCCATGGTGAAAAGCTGAAAGCTTTTCCTCTAAGATCAGGAATGAGACAGGGATGCCCACTCTTGCCACTTATTCAACATAGTATTGGGGACTTCCCTGGTGGTGCAGTGGTTAAGAATCCATCTGCCAAAGCAGGGGACACAGGTTTGAGCCCTGACCTGGGAAGATCCCACATGCCATGGAGCAACTAAGCCCATGCACCACAGCTACTGAGCCTGTGCTCTAGAGCCCACAAGCTACAACTACTGAGCCTGCATGCCACAACTACTGAAGCCCATGCACCTAGAGCCCGTGCTCTGCAACAAGAGAAGCCACCGCAATGAGAAGCCCATGCACCACAAAGAGTAGTCCCCACTTGCTGCAACTAGAGAAAGCCCACGCAAAACAACAAAGACCCCAAACGGCCAAATATAAATAAATTCATAAAAAAAAACAAAAAAATAGTACTGGAAGTCCTAGACAGAGCAATTAGATAAATAAATAAGTGAAATAAAAGGTATCCCAATTGAAAAGGAAGAAGTAAAACTGTCACTATTTGCAGATGATATATAAAAATCCTAAAGACTCTACCAAAAACACTATATTAGAATAAATGAATTCAGTAAAGTTGCTGGATACAAAATCTTTATACAAAAACCTGTTGTACTTCTCTATACTAATAACAAACTATGAAAAAGAGAAATTAAGAAAACAATCCCATTTACAATTGCATCCAAAGAACCCCCAAAATACCTAGGAAGAAATGTAACCAAGATGGTGACAGACCTGTACACAGAAAACTTTAAGGCCTTGATGAAAGAAATTGAAGAAGAGAAACAAAAAGATATTTCATGCTAATGGATTAGAAGAATTAATACTGTTAAAACCTTCATATTGCTCAACTAATCTACAGATTCAATGCAATTCCCATCAAAACTCCAATGAGGGGGCTTCCTTGGTGGCGCAGTGGTTGAGAGTCCGCCTGCCGATGCAGGGGACACGGGTTCGTGCCCCAGTCCGGGAGGATCCCACATGCCGCGGAGCGGCTGGGCCCGTGAGCCATGGCCGCTGAGCCTGCGCGTCCGGAGCCTGTGCTCCGCAACGGGAAAGGCCACAACAGTGAGAGGCCCGCGTACCGCAAAAAAAAAAAAAAAAAAAAAAAAAAAAACTCCAATGACATTTTCACAAAAATAGAACAAACCAACCTAAAATTTATATGGAACCACAAAGACCCTGATTAGCAAAAACAATCTTGAGAAAGAAGAACAAAGCTGGGGGCATCACACGTCCTGATTTCAAACTATATTACAGAGCTATAGTAATCAAAACAGTATGGTATTGCCTTTATACAGACACATAGATCAATGGAACTGAATAGAGCGCCCAGAAATAAACTCACATATATATAATGAATTAATTTATGACAAAATAACCAAGAATATACAATGGTAAAATGACAGTCTCTTCAATAAATGTTGTTGGGAAACTGGACAGTCACACACAAAAGAATGAAACTAGACCATTATCTTACACCACACACAAAAACTAGCTCAAAATGGATTAAAGACTTGAACAAAGACCTGAAACCATAAAACTAGAAGAAAACATAGGTGATGAGCTATTTGACTTTGGTTTTGGCAACAACTTTTTGCATTTGACACCAAAAGCAAAGGCAACAAAAGCAAACAACAACAACAGGTGGGGCTACATCAAATTAAAAAGCTTCTACACAGCAAAAGAAACCATGAACTAAGTGAAAAGGCAACCTACTGAAAGGGAGAAAAATATTTGCAAATCATATATTTGATAACAGGTTAATATCCAAAATGTATTTTTAAAAACTCAGTAGTAAAACAAAACAAAACAACACTAGAAAATGATTTAAAAATGGGTAGAGGATATAATTAAGACATTTCTCCAAAGAAGATATACAGAAGGCCAACAGGTACATGAAAAGGTATTCAACATTGTTAATCATTAGAGAAATGCAAATCAAAACCACAATGAGTTAGTATCTTGTACCTGTTAGAATGGCTATTATTGAAAAGATGAGAAATAACAAGTGTTGGCAAGGATGCAGAGAAAGGGGAACACTTGTGTACTGTTGGTGGGAATGTAAATTGGTGTAGCTACTATGGAAAACAGTATGGACTTTCCTCAAAAATTGAAAATAGAATTACCATATGATCCACTTCTGAGTACTTAACTGAAAGGAACAGAAATACTAACTGGAAAAGATATCTGTTCCTCCATGTTCATTGCAGCATTATTTGCAATAGCCAATCATGGAAGTAACCTAAGTGTCCAATGATAGATGAATGGATAAGGAGGTTGTGTATGTATATACAATGGAATATTATTCAGCTATAGAAAAGAAGGAAATCTTGCCATTTGTGACAACATGGATGGACTTTGAGGGCATTGTGTTAAGTGAAATAAGTGAGAAAAAATACAAATACCATATGATCTCACTTATATGTGGAATCTAAAAAACAAATAAAATTGGAACTCACAGATACAGAGAAAAGATTGGTGTGCCAGAGGTTGGGAGGGTGGACAAAATGGGAGGTGGCCAAAGCATACAAACTTCAGTTATAAAATAAATAAGTCATGAGTATGTAATGTACAGTATGATGACTATAGTTAATAATAATGTATATATGAAAGTTGCTAAGAGTAGATCTTAAAAGTTTTCATCACAAGGAAAAAATTATAACTATGATGATGCATGTTATCTGGACTTATTGTGTTCATCATTTTGCGATATATACAAATATAGATCATTTTGTTGTACTGAAATTAATACATTGTTACATGTGAATTATATCTCAATGAAAAAAGTCTTAAAATAAATAATAATGAAGAATGCATAGAATTCAGAAACAAAAAAGTATAAGGATAAAAACAGAAATCTATTAAGTAACAGAAATAGTAAATATATATAAATATTTATTTATAGAATTTTAGATATATAGAAACATATCTAGAAACAAATTTCTATTCAATTAAGGAGAAAGAAAACATGATTAAAATTAGAAATTATAGCAAGAATAGAAAAACTGATTTGCTAATATAAATTACCAAAATTGACCCAAATGTGAAAGCCAAAAGAACTTGAAAGAAAAATGACTTCATAGTCATCTCATGAAACACTGAAAAAGACAATTGATAAAAATCTCACACTTACTGGTGCTTAATACAACAGTTAAAATAAATTTCCATTCAAATAGGAATTAGTAAGGATTCCTATTCTGATCCTTATTTCCTTTTTTTATGTTCTAGTGAATTACAATAAGAAATCAGAAAACATAGATGTAACAAAATATAAAAGTGAGAAAAGCCACTTTTATTTCAACAGTTCTCTACTTAGAAACTCAAGGGAATTGGCTGAAAGTTTACTAGAATTGAAATATTACTTGAGTTAAGAATCTGAATAAAAATGTAATATTCACAAGTGAATAATCATTCTTCTAATTTAATGGGAGGAAAATAAGAAAATAAAGGTAACTATAAATGACCTCAATAAGAAACATATTAGGTGTATACAAAATTACAAAATTTTGCTAAAGAATAAAAATTCACATTAAATGATAATGCTAATTACTATAAAGATGATATTTTTCTGTAATAAATTTTTAGGTTATACTCAGAGATAAAAATATATTGAAATTTATCTGGAGTAACAAACATCTAGTTAATATGTGTTTTACATACAAACAAAAATATTAAAGGGATGTGCCTTGTATAAAATTCAAATTTATTATGGAGTTACAATAATTAAAGTAATATAAACTTAACCCCCAAATCAATCAACAGAAGAATCACTGCAAAATAAAATAGAATTGGGTCATTCTATTTGAGTGGAGCTGGAAAAACTTGACTTGTAGACAATGAGATCACACTGCACCCCCAAATAAATTTCATATTAAAGGCTAAGTATTAAAGTGAACTAGGATAAACATAGGAGAACATTTTTGCATTGGTTTTGCTACCTGGGCAGAGCCAGGATAAGCAGAATAAAGAAGAAACTTTCCTAGGGCCTCTGGGGTAATATCCAGAAATGGAGCTTGGTTTAGATATGGAGAACTTTCCCACTCATTTCACCATAAATGTGGACTTCTTACCACCTGCACCTGTATATATCAGTTTCCACATGAATATCTCATGTCTTCTTCCAATAACTCATTTCACAAACTTTCCCAGAATACATTGGCCCTGGATATCTACTGTGGTGATAGAAAGAATCTCTAGCTAGCCCTTTGGGATTAAGCAAAGGATCTTGTAACAGGACATCAGGGAGAAAACACACCTTATTTTATGAGAAGTTTATTGTTTATGAAATTTTCATAAACAATCTGGCATTTGAGAAACAGGACCTTAAAAGGTAGAATTTGAATATATTGATATGAGAGAAGGATAGCCCATGATGAATAGCAACGAAAAAAAGCAAAGAATTGGGAAAGTTTGGGAACATAGGAGAGGACATGAAGTAATAGAATGGGCAACAAGATTAGTAAATATTAGTTTACTAGGTCTGCCATAGTAAAGCACTACTTACTGAGTAACAGAAATTTATTCTCACTGTTTTGGAGGCTAGAAATCTGTGATCAAGTAGATCAAGCAGGGCCATGCTCCCTTTCCAGGCACTAAGGAAAAATCTGTTTCAGGCCTTTCTCCTAGCCTCTGGAGATTTGATTGCCTATGTAAAGACCCTATCTCCAAATAAGGTCACATTCTGAGACATTGGGAGTTAAGATTCCAGTATGCCTTTTTTGAGCGGTAGCAGAGGAGACACAATCAACACATTACAATAAGCAACAGATCAGGAAGGGCTTTATTTAATGGGCTAATGGAGTAAAGTACTGCTTAACAATACCTTAGGTAACAACCTAAGTTAAATGATTTTAGTCCAAGGAAGAAGCAAAAATGAGAGGAAGGGAAATGAATCTAGTTATCAAAAGCAAAAAAGTTAAATGTAGTTAATAACGTCAGAATAATTTAAGATATGACAATTTACATATGCTTTGTTATTTCTTCTAGAAATTAGTAATTTGTAATTCAGGTCATGGAAGAACTACACCCAAACACAGATTTTAGCAAAAAGAATACTGGAGCTACCAAGAAAAGTTGAACCAACAGCCTACAAAAATGGACAATAACAAAGAAATCTGCTGGAGGATATATAATCCCAGGAACTTTGCATGCCCCAACAATGAACAGCAGATGGTACTAAGTCCAAAGAATATTGGTAAATAAAATCGCCAACGGTTTCAATCAGATGAAAAACTGGAATGTTAACTCCAAATCCTATGTAAACCAGTTTCCAGAGAGAAATTTTTTTCTTTTTAAATGAAAACATATTTGCATTTTGATTGCACATTTCTTCCAAGGCTTTCAAAGCATTTCTATGCATAAGTTTTTCTGCTTTATGAGTAATCCAGGGCAATTCACTTTTAAGCTTGTATTGTGTTATTGTTTTCATTATAGATGTTGAATGCATATTTCAGGTACATTGCAGTTTCTGGGGTTGGGGGAGCAGTAACTACCACTGAAAACAGTGTCTCTATATGCACATGAATATAAAATATGAATACATTCTAAGCTATATAAATATGAACAAACTAGGAAATAATAGACATATAAGCATATCACCATAAAAAAAATATCCAGTTCTATACTACTTAATCTTTTTTTTTTTTTTTTTTTTTTTTGCGGTACGTGGGCTTCTCACTGTTGTGGCCTCTCTCGTTGCGGAGCACAGGCTCCAGACGCTCAGGCTCAGTGGCCATGGCTCACGGGCCCAGCCGCTCCGCGGCATGTGGGATTTTCCCAGACCAGGGCACGAACCCGCATCCCCTGCATCAGCAGGCGGACTCTCAACCACTGCGCCACCAGGGAAGCCCTACTTAAATCTTTCTGCAGTATGTAAAGTGTTGGTACAAATCTATGAATTATAGTAATTATGCAAAAATAAAACTCATAGAAAACCATTTATATTAACACCACAGTAAAATCATCTCTAACATGGGTTATGTTTTAAAATAAGTGCATAAAGAGAAAACTGCATGTTGTAAAAATTATGCTTAATAGCCCATTAAATAACCATAAACTACACTATGTGATTTTGTGCATTCTGTCTCTACAACATGGGATTGAATTGGTTTTGTTTTTGGCTTTTGGTTTTTTGGTGGGCACCAAATAAAGTAACTAACATATAAAGTTCATTCTGTAATAGGTGATTATAGATGATTTTCTTATACTGAGCACATGTAGTTGAATTTGGATAAGTAAAATGTGAATATGACAGTTCCACTTTCATGATTGGAATTTACTGCATTTTTACTCAAATCAATAAACTATCTTTAGACTCCAAAGTAAAAGCAACAAAAGCCAAAAATAAACAAGTGGGACTACACCAAACTAAAAAGCTTCTGCACAGCAAAGGAAATCATCAACAAAATGGAAAGATAATTTATCAAATGGGAGAAAATATTTGCAAATCATATATCTGATAAGGGTTTAATACCCAAAATATATAAAGAACTCATACAACTCAACAGAAAAACAAACAACCCAATTTAAAAATGAGCAGAGGAACTGAATAGACATATAAGAGGACATATAGATGGCTAACAGATACATGAAAAGGTATTCAACATCACTGTTTATCAGTGAAATGCCAATCAAAACCACAATGAAATACCATCTCATGATCGTTAGAATAACTACTATCAAAATGACAAGAAATAACAAGTGTTGATGAGGATATAGAGAAAATAGAACCCTTGTTCACTGTTGGTGGGAATGTAAACTGGTGCAATCATTATGGAAAACAGTATGTAAGTTCCTAAAAAAATTAAAACTAGAATTACCCTTGATCCAGCAATTCTACTTCTGTGTATTTATCTCAAAAAAATGAAAACACTAACTTGAAAAGATATCTATACCCCCATGTTCATTGCAGCATTATTTACAATAGCCAACACACAGAAGCAGCCAATGGATAAATGGATAAAGAAGTTGTGGTGTGTGTGAGGGGGGTGTGTGGAATGGAATACACACAATAGAATATTACACAGCCATAAAAAAAGAAGGAAATCTTGCCATTTGCAACACCATGGATGCACCTTCAGGGCATTTTGCTAAGTGAAGTAGGATGGAAAAAGACAAACACCACATGATTTCACTTATATATGGAATCTAAAAATCAAACCAAAAAACAAACAAAAAACATGGAGCTCATAGATACGGAGAACACAGATTGGTTGTTGTCAGAGGTGGGAGGTGGGTGAAATGGGAGAAGGTGTTCAAAAGCCACAGACTTCCAGTTATAAAATAAGTCCGGGGGATGTAATGTCCAACATGGTAATTATAATTAATAGTGCTGTATTGTACATTTGAAAGTTGCTAAGAGCATAGATCTTAAAAGTTCTCATCACAAGGAAAAGAAAAATATCTGTATGTGTGGTGATGGATGTTAACTATACTTAACTGTGGTGATCATTTCACAATATATACAAATATTGAATCATGTTGTATACCTGAAACTAATACATTGTTGTATGTCAATTACTTCTCAATGAAAAAAATTGTAATAAAAGAAAACTCTTTAAACCCTGACTGACCTATCCCTTCTCTCTCATTTGCTCTGCCACTTATTTTCATTGTCTCTTGGTCTCTCATTAATTCCAACTCTTTGTTTTTCTATCTCTTGGATGCCACAGGTCCTATAAGGCTAATAATTCCTATGGGCCATAATGAGAAGAAAGCAGTATTGGAAGCTGTCTCAGGCTTACCCAGACTCTACCAGTTATTAGTTACGAGGTCTTAGGTCACTAGACCTCCCTGATCAATACCATAAAGTCAGAGTCAGTGCCTAATTCATATGGTTTGGGAAGACTAAAGTTATAGACCTTATAAACAGACAAACAAGTAAGTATTATAAATGTATAACATAAATGGTGAGACTGAGGCTTAGAGAAATTGAGCCCAACATTATAATGATACGAAATTGTGATTGACTTTTATGACTTCAAAGCCAGAGTTCTTCATTGTTCTATATCTATAATAAAAAAAGCCATAAATACAACAGTATCTTCCTCAAGCTTTTACTACTATATTCAGAACTAAACACATTTACCTAACAACTGAGAGATCCAAGCTCTTTTCTTTTCTGCTTCCTGCCATCTATTTGTGAAGATTCTATGCCTACATTATCACATTCTGCAAATTCCCCCAGTTACTTCAATGGGATGTGGGTCACAGAAAATATGTATGAGAAAGCTAAAATATACCATATGGTGAATGGAGATAAAAATTCAACTTAAATGCAGCAAATAGAAGAAATGAGCCATTTGCTCCACATATATCTCATAAAACTGTTAAGACAATGTTTATAAATCACCTTAGTGTCCCTTCTAAAGGGGCTTCATATTAATTATTATGTGTTATCTTAAATATTCTATTGGTTTCATAAAATATAGTAAAAGAAAGCCCCCAAAATCAGAACAAACCTTAAGCACTGTTCTCAGTAACATTACATACAGATAAAATAAATGCATGCCAAAATTATCTTAGATAGAAAAACAACAAAAGTTCTGAATTAAGTAAAAAGGAATAAAAGTTTAAGTGTGCCGTTTCCTTTTCATTCCAACTAGCTTACTTTTGCTTATAATAATATGTTAGGATACAGACAGACTTTTCCTAGATGCTTTCTGAATTTAGCAATTTCACTCTTTGGCCCTGGTGAATACATAGCAAGGAAGCATGCCATTATGAAAAATATTGAGGTTCTAGATGACTGAATTAGTAACAATGGATGTCCCGTTTGTTAACAGCCTTCAGGATTTGTCCTTATTGCAGATAGCACAAATCCCAAACATTAAGGATAATCACTAAAATACATATTCATGGATTTTTTTTCTAATCAAAAAATGAATATGAATGTTCTTCAGGAAAAATTTCATGTTAAAAAATATAACAAGAGCAGTAAAATCCTCCATAATCTCCCCTGAGTAACCTCTATTTCATCTTAAACAATGAAAAGTACTATGATAAAAAACAGCTAAGCAAAAAACTGACTTAATTTGTTTTTAAGTAGCTCACAACTCTCAAATCTTAGAAACATCTGCTTTGGAAAATATTTGTTTAGATTATCAGTTAAAATGGCGGTACACATTCTTTACCCATTCAACAAATGGTGATTCTTCATTTAACTGCTATCCATTCAAAATATACAGATTAAAGACCTACTAAATTTAAGGCACTCTTCTAGGTCATGGGAATGAACCAAACAAATGTAAATTTGTGTCCTTATAGAAATTACATTCTAGTTAAGACTAGAATGGGGGGCAAATAATAAACAGCAACAAAATTTTTTTTCATATGGTACTATTTTAAAAGGTGATAATTGCTTTGAAGGAAAAATAAAGCAGAGAAGGGAACAAGAGACTGCCGAGGAGTAAACAGTGTTGTGATTTTAAAGAGGCTGGTCAGAGAAGGCTCCACTGATTGTATTTGAGCAGAGCTGCAGGAGATGAAGAATAGAGCCATACCTATGTCTGGGAAATCGGGTTTCAGACATTTCTCACATGTTCTTAGTCCCTGTCCCATCAAAGAAAAAAATCAAAAGACATTTTAGCAATAATTATTGATTTTCACTGTTGCAGTTTAGAGTTAAAATCACTGCTTTACTGTTTTTTGGTCAATGAGTATCTCATTGCCCTGTTAAAGTATAAACAATAAGGCTTAACTTCACCTGTTCATTCTCTGCCCATACTGAATCAATTCTTTACCAATCATTTATTCCTTATGGAAATTCAACAGAACATGGGATGCAATCATAAACATTTCAGCTTTATTGAAATTACAGCTAAAATGTTAGATTCTCATACTTTTAAACTATGAGAAGAATCTCAGGGTGTGTGTGTGGTGATATATGGCAATTGGCACTCAGTACCATGTCGAAGGGATAAGAGAAAATAGGGGGGGCTATATTGAGCTGAAGAGGACATGTTCCATCAAGTGTTGGAAACCACTCAGGATTTTTTAAAGAAAAAATACACACACAAATAGACACTTTAACTTATGTATGAACTATTCTCATTTTTGAATAATGGCAAATTTAAATTAAAAAAATTAATCATCAAAAAATCTACAAACAATAAATGCTGGAGAGGGTGTGGAGAAAAGGGAACCCTCTTACACTGTTGGTGGGAATGTAAACTGATACAGCCACTGTGGAGAACAGTATGGAGGTTCCTTAAAAAACTCAAAATAGGGCTTCCCTGGTGGCGCAGTGGTTGAGAGTCTGCCTGCCGATGCAGAGGACACGGGTTCGTGCCCCGGTCCGGGAAGATCCCACACGCCGTGGAGCGGCTGGGCCCGTGAACCATGGCCGCTGAGCCTGAGTGTCCAGAGCCTATGCCCCACAACGGGAGAGGCCACAACAGTGAGAGGCCCGCGTATCGCAAAAAAAAAAAAAAAACAACAAAACTCAAAATAGAATTACCATATGATCCAGCAATCTCACTGCTGGGCATATACCCAGAGAAAACCATAATTCAAAAAGCTCCATGAATCCTAATGTTCATTGCAGCACTATTTACAATAGCCAGGACATGGAAGCAACTTAAATGTCCATCAACAAGGGAATGGATAAAGAAGATGTGGTACAATATATACAATGGAATATTAGCCATAAAAAGGAACAAAATTGTGTCATTTGCAGAGATGTGGATGGACCTAGAGACTGTCATATAGAGTGAAGTAAGTCAGAAAGAGAAAAACAAATATCGTATAATAATGCATATATGTGGAATCTAGAAAAATGGTACAGATGATCTTAGTTGCAAAGCAGAAATAGGGACACAGATGTGGAGAACAAATGTATGGTTACCAAGGGGGACGGGGGGGTGGAATGAATTGGGAGATTGGGATTGACATATATACACTACTATGTATAAAATAGATAACTAATGAGAACCTACTGTAGAGCACAGGGAACTGTACTCGGTGCTCTGTGGTGACTTAAATGGGAAGTAAATCAAAAAGAGAGGGGATATATATACGTATGGCTGATTCACTTTGCTGTACAGCACAGCAATGTAAAGCAACTATACTCCAATTAAAAAAAATAAACTAAAAAGAAAAATTAATCACCATATGTTGGTCCTAATAGGCCAGATTTAGCGCTCATGTTTCCACTTGAGAACCTCTAGTATGGATTTGGAACATGTGTCATGAGTAAAAACACATCATCCTTGAAACATGTGTCATGAGTAAAAACACATCTTCCTTGACTCCCAGTGCCTTGACCTCCACCTAGCCAGACCATATAATGACTCTTTGTATTTTATGGAGATAGATCTGGGTAAAGATGAGCTCAATGTGGAGAATTTCAAAGAACCCCAGACAAACTTGTGGGATCAGAAACTAAAAATGGTATATTTCTCACATTCTAGATAGAGAATGATATCAAGACCATCATTCACCAAACAAGGGGTGAGGGCAAACGCTATAAAATCTTAAAGTCATAGGACTAAGCTTGTATTATCCCACTGTCCCCACTCATGGAGAGGTGTGCTAGAATCAGTCATGAATAGACACATCGTGGACAGACACATTCCCTCCTGGAAAGGGACCTAGATTCCAGCCACCTCATGCATTTATAAAGGAGTTAGACAAGAGCTGAGATCACCATTTTATCTGGTCTTACTGGCAAGCGAAACATTCTATTCTCTGACACCAATTGCCTGCAGAGGTTGCGTATGAGAGACCTGTTGAGGAACCGCTGCTAGCTTGTGAGTAAGATTATCTGGAAGACATGCGGGTTTGTCTCAGGTGACACCCCGTTTCCAGAGGCTTATTAAATTTACATCCTCCCATCAAGGGGATGTACAATATTTTTGTCAACTTTTTTTTGACAAGTTTTCACTCTGGGCTACTGTATCCTGGGACAGTTCTAAGAAGCAGTATGGGGCTATCTATCCATATATAAATTGCAGAGGGAGAAGAAGTTACACATCCTTTAACTCCTCACCCTTCCTGGGGTCATCAGGCCTTCAGCCTTGAGGACGAGCCAGATTGTTTGTCTTTTTTTTTTTGGCCACGCCATGCGGCGTGAGGAACCTTAGTTCCCCGACCAGGGATTGAACTCACACCCCCTGCAGTGGAAGTGCGGAGCCTTAACCGCTGGACTGCCAGGAAGTCCCAATTGTTTGTCTTTTTTTCTGGAGCACTGAACTCTCCAGGAATTGGGTCATTATCATTTCACACCAAAGGTAACCGCAGAAGCAGAGAATCATGTCTTCAAAGCAAAGATGAGGTTAGAGCTGCTCTTGTAATAAGTGACTATCAGGTACCATCTAATGGAAAAGAGCATCCAAATTTAGGTCCATCTAATTGCATTCAATCAAGGTCTAGGTAACGCCAATTTGTTTCCATAGGGGATCTCCTTATGAGTATGACCTTATAATCTGATCTTAATGACCCCCTACCTGACCATACAACTTGGTCATCATCAATGGCTCATGAGTATGCAAAAACAACACAGTTTAGCTTTCAGCCCATTGGGAAAGAACAGGAAATAGTGGGAGCTCAGGAATATTTGGTCAGCTGAATAGGATGCAAGTATTCTAGGTAGGTAGCAGGGAAACAGAGCAGCATCTATCAGTGCCCACCATGAGTACTTTTAAGTTTTATTCAACTTAAATTACTTCTTGTCCTTTCCCCTCTTAGCTTTTTCCCACTCTTCTACTTCATTTCTTTTTTTCACCTCTTCATTTATCTTTCTTTCTTTTTTTTTTTTTTTCTCCTGCTGATACCTAAGACTTACCATCCTTGAACTGGGTATCAGAGAACCTAGACTCTTAGGTTCTAGCTCTGTCAAAAATTGGGTGGCCTTGGGAAAGTCTCTTGAGCTCCCCATACCTTGATGTTTTTATCTGTATGGTTGTAGGGTGGATAAAGTGGGGAGGGGGGTAATTAGTGGGGGGTTTGAAATGTATTTTAGGGCTGCTATGGAGTATAATTGAACTACATGGGTTTAAATCCAAATTCCTCTACCTACAACTGGCGTGATTCTGGAAAACTCACATAATCTGGCTAACTCTCAGTCTCCCAGTTACAAGGGGGAATAATGATAATACCTAAGCTGTCAGGATAATTATTATGATTGTATACATAGGGCATTTAATGCAACACCTGTCACGTACTAAGTTTCCAATAAATGATAGCCAGTATTTTCATTTTTTACTAGCCATATAAATATATATTATTAATTTGTCTGACCCTCCTGATTTTATTCATAACTAAAATTATTAATTATATTGTTGTTGGTTCCTTAATTGACTAGCTTTGGGAAAAATCACATAATGCCAGAGTATCATTTTTCTTTCACTTTCAAGTTACCACTTTTCCTCGTCACCATACAACCAGTGTCTCCTTCCTTTCCCAATAAGAATGTTCCCTTTAAAATTAGCTTTCTCTTATTATCTCTTTATCTCATTAGCTTTCTGCTCCTTTAGAAATCTCAGCAACTTGCAAGAATATACACTCTCAAGATCTATTTGATATGTAATTTTCACCTACAAGTCCATCTAATAAATACTTAGTAAGCTCCTGTAGTATCAGTAGAGTGGCAGAGTAGACTAAATAAAGCAATAGAAAATCATTTTTTGTCTGTGTAGGCTGCAGGTGACCAACTAAAGAAAAGTAGCCATGAAGAGAGGAAGGAGAAAGAAGAAACATTAAGCACAGGGTCAAGTACAACATATACAGAGAAGTCAGGAAAAATGTAGACAAATGAAAGTTGTGGTAGGCAGAATAATGGTTCCACAAAGATATCTGCATTCCAGTTCTCTGAACCTGTGATTCTGTTTGTTATCTTACATAAAAAAAAAAAAAAAAAAGCTTTGCAGATGTGATTAAGTTAAGGATCTTGAGATGGGGTGATTATTCTGTGTGTTGCAGGTGGATCCAACGTAATCACAAAGGTCCTTATAAGTGAAAGAGGGAGGCAAGACAGTGAGTGTCAAAGTGATGCAGACTGAAAGGGACTCAACAAGCTATTTCTGTCTTTGAAGACGAAAGGGGGCAATGAACTAAGGAATGTGGGCAGCCTCTAAACATCGGAAATGGCAAGGAAACTGATTCTCCCCTAGAACCTCCAGAAGGAATACAGCCATGCAAATACCTTGATTTTAGTCCAGTGAGTCCCATTTCAGACTTCTGACCTACAGAACTGCAAGGTAATAAATTTTTGTTGTTTTAAGCAACGAGGTTTGTTGTAATTTGTTACAGCCGCCATAGAAACTAATATTGAAAAGGTATTCAGTAATTACAGTGACAGTTAGATGGCAGCCAATTCAACAAGAAAAATCATCATAGATGTTACAGTGGCCAGCTTTAGTGTATTTGCTGTTCACCAACCCCAGTCCAGAATGTTGGGCTCCTGGTAGCAACTATGTTTCTATTATTTTACTACTATCCCTCTTTATGGGAACAAGAAATGAACACTTGACCAAAGATGGGCCAATCAGGATCCATTTTCTAGAAATAAGAGATATCTTTCTTTGCAACTAGGATTATCGCATATGAACTTGAGCACCATTATTTCTTCCCACTCTGTTGCTGATAACAAAGCCAGCCAGCCTGTCTGCAGAGAAAGAGAGAAAAAATTCATATACACACACACACATATGGGTGTGTGTGTGTGTGTGTGTGTGTGTGTGTGTGTGTGTGTGTGTGTGTGTGTGTATAAATAGAATAGAATGAGACTATTTCCTAGGCTCTCTATCACCTTCTTCCTGGCTCAAGCTACCCTAAGGCCAAGATGCCTTCATGCCTTTCACCTCCATGGAAGAGCTGTCATCATAAAGTGTTGCATAAGCCAACTTTAGGTGTTTTTTTTTAGTTAGAAAGCAAAGTGTCCTAAATAATGCAGGTAAATGAAAACAGGATGAGATGAATTGAGACTTGTATCTAAAAACTACAAGCTAGTGAACTATAATCAACTCACTGTGTAAGAAAGGATTGGTGACCTGAATGAAAAAAGTATGTGACGATGTGTTATTTTTACATTTTTAAATAGATTACAAAGATAAAAATAAAATTTACAAAGGTGAAATGCCAGATAAAAATATAGAACTTACAAAACCGGAGTCAAAACCTTGTCCATGACTCTTTGAACACCATGGCCAGATGAAGAACATCAAGGAAGCCAGAGTGGAAAGGAGATATGATGTGAGGAGATCACCGTGTGAAGAGGAGTTTTGGAGACCGCCACATAGCGCTGCAAGACCTGCTCCCTAAGGTGGAGGACTTGCAGAGGTGGCCCCTCCCCTCAAGCTCTGGTGGAGAGGGATTCCTGTTAGGCTCTGCAGAGAGCTTAATCTGTGACCCCTGAAGTTGGAAGCATAGTGAACCAGGGTGCTGGTGGGGATAGAAGATGGAGGAATGTTTGGCAGTAGGCTGGAGAATGTTCTATTTGGAGAGAAAACTAGAAGATGCAAGAAGTTAGAGATGGAAGCAAGTTCCTAGAGGCTGTAGAAAGAGACTCAAGTCACTAGTCAGAGTAGACAATCAGTCTGCTGGGTCAAAGGAAACAGCAGGTAAGTGGTCTCCCACTTGGGATTCTCAAAAGAGCCAAAGAAAGGAACCACAGAGAAAGAGGAGGCTTTAACCATGCCAAGTTCAGAGGACACAAAGCCATCCAGACAACATCTGGGTCCTGTTAGCTCTCCTCTCTTCCCATGCCTTGTCACTGATGGGGTAAAGAACATCCCGTGGAGGATAGAATAAGAACGACTGTAGATATCATTACACCCTGGGTCTTAGCTGGGAGAAGGTGAGAAGATATGTCTTTGAATAAAGACTCAAGTGTTAATAGCTTGGACAACATGCTTTTAGCTTTTAAAATGTGATTGTTTTCTGACATAAATTGACTCCAGGACGCTCTATTATTTCAATAGCTCTGTTGAGTAGCTGAGGAAAGTTTTCCCTCTACTGAATAAAGTCAAAAGGGGCATTGAGAGACAAAGCTTTGATCCTGTCCCATGAGTAATGCATTCAATTTATCAGTAACACATACCGATTATAGATAGGTAATCTTCATTATAAATGTTGTGGTTTTGACATTTTAAGACATCTGCAAACAATTGGACATGCTTAATTCAAATGCTAGAGTAAATTTAATCATAACCATACATTTAGCATGTAATGAGTTCTCAAAAAGAAATAGATGGTTCTAAGTCTTCATAGAGACAGTGTAACAGATACAAGTGATGCATCAGCCCAGAACCCCTGGACTCAACTCTAAGCTCACCTCCAGGTGCAGTGGAGGAGTTCCGTGCAGGCTGACAGCTTCCTTCCTCACAATGATACTGTACTATCTAGTGATATAGAAATAATGATCAGAAAAATGTAAACAGAATTATATAAAAAGATAAAAATGTTTCCCTCTGGGGAACAGGACAGTGGGTAGGGAAGAGAAAGGCCAGTAACTACCACTTTACTTATGGAGTCTTGTCTCCTTTTTAAAAAATTCTTTAAAGGGTGTAAGTACACATACTTCCCCCAAAGAACCGTGTGCATGATATGTTATTAAGTTACAACTACAAGGTGCAGAAAAATATTATGTATGTATCCAATTACAATAGAACTAAATGCACACATACACATGGAATTTTACATTCCATAAAATTTTTGGAATTTCTCTTAAAATAAGCCAGTCTCTTTATTTTTTAACAGTTTGATCAACCATTACGGCCCAGAGAAGGTGACAGGACAGATGTCATCTTGGGAAAGAGAAAGAAGTTTCTTCCAAGCCTAGAAGATTACGGAAAGAGGAAAAGATTTAGAGGTAAGGAGGGGTCAAGACCTCCTCCCCACTTTAAGCCAAAATCTTAGGTTGGGGCTGGAGGCATATTTGATAGGTTGAGGGGAAAACTGAAAGTGGAAGGGCTTTTGCCTTGTTTCCCATCTTGGCCTGTGGAAGCCGACCCACAGGGAGCGGCCACCCGACAGTATATACAATGGAATGGTGCAATGGAGGAGAACCAGAGCCTGGGTTTAATCCAGCCACGGGCTTTAGAAGCAGAGCCAGCAGGTTAAGCAGCGATCTCATGGACAACAGTTACCATGCAGCAGAGCCCAACAAGGACCTGAAAATAACTCTGGGACTTTGGTGATGATCTGAAACCTTCCCTCATCCCCACCACCTCGGACCACCCCAAGGGCTAAGTAGTCAATTTGGGAAGGAGAAGGGTGAAGGACAGAATCTGAAAAACTATTTACTCAAGAAGGGCTCTGGTACATAAAAAAGAGACATAACAACCATCGGAATTTCACAAAATACACCCTGCGAAGCTAAAAAAAAAAAAAAAAAAACCTGAAAAGAACAGATCATATATTGTAACTGTCAGAAATGAGCTCAGACATGAACCTGATACATCATGAAATCACCACGGGGGCTGCGAAACACAAAGTTTTCCTCTGAGACTGTAAAATGTACTCAGGTTTTTGTTTGCATTTAATTGGGAACAAAGAGAACGGAGTGCCACCTCACGGCAAGACCTCCCACCCGCTCCTTCCTCAGACCCGCAGCCCTCCTCCCTCCACCAGTCTAGGTCATCCCATTTCCGTGTCAGCATTAGATCATGCATGCATATCAGGGCCCACCAGTGTGAAACCCATTAATCAAAAGTACATAAGGTTTACATTGGGCTAATTAACTTCAAAACAAACATAAATCTTGAGAGCGTGTTCTACATAACAGCAGGAGTGTGTGGAATGAGCCAATGTTACCGCCATCCACTTCAAACAGCCTTGCCCTCTCTGATAGAAGATGACCAGGTTTTACTTTAAAAGTGCTATTTTATACTTAATAGCAAAACAAAGACCTGAAAACTAAAATATGCAATAAGTCAACTTAGCCACTTCCACAATGCAGAGCTTTATTTGTACAGTCATGTTTCGTACTGTTTTTCCTACTAAATTGAATGAATTGAAGATTGTTTCAGCACCACAGACAAAACCCAGGTTAAGACAATAAAGCCTATTCCTGCCCTCATTAGAGGTGCCATTGCAGAAGGGCATATAAGCTATAATAAGCCTTGAGTGATTTTCCAGCAGGTTGGAAATTTGGACACAGAAGCAGCTTTTCTGGCAAGAGAAGCCACCTCTGCAGCATGACATATTAACAAGAGCATGGGCTTTGCAGACAAACAGATCTTAGTCATATTTTTAGATTTTGTCTCTTCCTTGGTAAAATAAGATTAATAATGTTAAATGACTTAGATTCTTAGATGCAAGCAACAGACACTGACTCTAGCTGATTTTAGCCAAAAACAGAAACAAAACCCATAAGACTTTAGTTAAAGGCTATTATAATGTGGTTCACAGGATCTCAGGGAAGACCAGAGAACCATGCTCAGAGGCTGACCACCTCCACAGTAGCCACCACTGGCAGACACCTCAGCTTACCTCTAGGATGCCATGCCACATCAGGAAAACGGATTTCCCCTTCTATCCCCGCTGCTTCCACCAGTCACAAGTACAGATTTTTTTCTTATGGGCTCTGCTTCATCAGGACCTGCTCTTCCCATTCAAAGCCTGGGGTCAAAGTGCCCACGTCTTAGCTATGAGGAGGCTGAGAAAATGAAGTGGAGGATAGCCCTGCCCATCAGTCAACTACAGATACTTCTTCTGAAGACTTGTAATAAGGCTGAAATTAGGGACTTCCCTGGTGGCTCAGTGGTTAAGAATCCTGCCAATGCAGGGGACACGGGTTCGAGCCCTGGTCCGGGAAGATCCCATATGCCGCAGAGCAACTAAGCCTGTGCACCACAACTACTGAGCCTGCACTCTAGAGCCCACGAGCCACAACTACTGAGCCTGCATGCCACAACTACTGAAGCCCACGCACCTAGAGCTCATGCTCCGCAACAAGAGAAGCCACTGCAATGAGAAGCCCGTGCACCACAACGAAGAGTAGCCCCCACTCGCCGCAACTAGAGAAAGCCCGCGTACAGCAACGAAGACCCAACGCAGCCAAAAATAAAATAAAATAATTATTTTAAAAAGGCTGAAATTATATAAACAGGTATAAATTTCATCAAAGAAGATACTTTGACCCCCAACTCAAGGCTGGAACGTAATAGCTGTTCAGTAAGAGTTATTAGAGGAATGAATTTTTAAAAGCAATGGATAGACGAACAATATGGGTAAGACTCAGGCCGTGAGGCACAGCCAAGTAATAGTCAAGTAATGCATGTCCTTTCTTCTCCCAGTCTTACAACACTCACCTCTCCGGAAACTATATTATACAAATTCTTTATATTTGGCAATTGGAGAATACGTTTTCTGATTTATGGATTAGTATGTTTAAATGGTAAATATACATTATGTACATTATCAATTTTAAAATAATTAGAATGTAATACGTGTAATTATTGCCACAGTTTTGAATTCAATGAACCCTCTTTTTTTTCAGACTTAGAAGGCTCTACAGTATTACCCACTGACACTGTTATATATTTAACTAATATTCTGATAATGAAAGTAAAACCACATAATAAAGACTTCTTGATTTTAGATGGTCTACTAAAACAACTTGTAAACATATTCTTTTTTTTCAGTACTTACGATGAAGCATTAACAAATGTTTATTGATCTTTTATGTTTTAACATAGTAATTCATTTTCAAGAGAAAGCAATGCTCTTTTCAAACATGCAAAGTCTGGATAGTTTTTAGGACAGTTTTTAATTATCCTCATTTGTTAGCCTTCATTTGTGCTATGAAATGTTCATGTCCTTTACAGATTATGCTCTTTACTAACAAGTAGTATCATGGACCAAATTTTCACTCTACTCAATCATCAGAATTCAATAACTTTATTATAAAGATGTTACCATTTCTAGGCAAGGCACTGAAAAAGTGGAGGGGAAAGTAATTTACCATAGTAATTCTGAATAGTCTTATCTTTCTACCTCTGAAATTTGGTGGGTTTACAAAATAAATACAAAAGTAATTCAAGATGTTCTGAACCATGGTAAATCAGAATTAAGCAGACCATGTAGCAAAGCTATTTACACAACATAGCATTTTTGGCCACCTGGATCATCTTTAAACTAGACAAACAAAATGATGAAACACACAGGCAGAAGGACCCAATCCCCATGCAGCAAAGCCAACTCTCACCTCAACTCTACCTGTGGCCTCATGGCTCGAAATGACATTAAACCAAAGTTTTCAAGAAAAAACCGCTTGTCCCACACCCTCCCCCAAAATCCCTTATTTAAAAAAAGTATTACACACTTTTTTTTTTTTTGCGGTACGCGGGCCTCTCACTGCTGTGGCCTCTCCCGTTGCGGAGCACAGGCTCCGGACGCGCCGGCTCAGCGGCCGTGGCTCATGGACCCAGCCGCTCCGCGGCACGCGGGATCCTCCCGGACCGGGGCACGAACCCGCGTCCCCTGCATCGGCAGGCGGACTCCCAACCACTGCACCACCAGGGAAGCCCCACACTTTTTTTTAATATTCCTTTAATATAAATTAAAGGAAAAGGCAAATAAAATCAGAATGAAAACCATTGTAATCCTACATAAGTAAATACTGTTAACATTTCGGTGTATTTACCTCTAATTATATGTGTGTGTTTATGTGTGTATATGTGTGTATGCATGTTTAGATGTATGTTTGGATACACACTAAAATAGAATTATACAGCATAACCTAATTTCCTCACCTAACAATATTTCTAGCCTCACAATATTCCATTGCATGGATCTACAAATTATTTACCCAACGCTCTTCTTGAGTATTCAGGTTAGACCTAATTCTTTCAAAAGAAACAGAACTATGTTGTACGTACTATAATAAAGAGTCTGACTTTATTCTTGCTGTTGGACGCTGACTGCTTTCAAATCCCATCCCCCCCCTCCTCCCTCTTGCCCCATATCTGGGCAAGCCCATTAGAAAACCTCTGGCACAAGTGGGGGAATTCAAACCACACAAACCCTTCATCCCAGCCCCAACCCCCAACCACAATAAAAACCAAAGCCACTTGTCCCTCTTTGGTTTAAGCCATTCTGAATGATCCCACTATCTGAGTAATAAAGCTTATCTTATCCTCTTGGTGCATGTATGACAACACCCTTCTCAACATGTGAACCACATTTGAGTGAGGTTGATCCCGCCTGCCACGAGGCCACCACAATACAACTGGTGCTGTAAAGATGACCCTCTAGGGATTAGATGACCGCCACCTGGCGGTCTTTGTTCTCTTGCATTTGGTTTGCTTACTGGATCATCTGCCTGTGGTAAACGTGCATTCTGAGCAGCTGTCTGCCAACTAGCATGAGCTTTGAGTTCTGCTGCTGCCCCCTGGCAAGCTGGCATTTTGAGCTGTCCTGCACACTGTTGCATTTGTAGAGTCCTACCAAGCCTGATATTGATATAACCTACCTAAGTCACAAGTTTCAATAACTGACATTAGGGGCAAGAATATGGGAATGAGGGCTTCCCTGGTGGCGCAGTGGTTGAGAGTCCACCTGCCGATTCAGGGACACGGGTTCGTGCCCCGGTCCGGGAGGATCCCACATGCCGTGGAGCAGCTGGGCCCGTGAGCCATGGCCGTTGAGCCTGTGTGTCCGGAGCCTGTGCTGCACAACGGGAGAGGCCACAACAGTGAGAGGCCCGTGTACCGCAAAAAAAAAAAAAATTCTTGTTAAGAATATGGGAATGGGGCTCCCCTTAAAGTGGGCCTGGGTTGTGTGTCTTGGCCAAGACTATCTGAGTGACTCAGATTGAATCAGATGTCTCAATTCCAGCATAACCTGTAACTGATGGTAGGCTTATTCATGCTGTTACTTACAAATTGTTTCATTCTAAATGCTGTCCTCCAACAAAAAAGACGCTAGAATCTATTCAAATTGCTATACGACAGGCACTCTCACTGGCGTCCACAGAGACTTTGCCACTTTCGAGGCTTTGGCAACCTCCTCTCATGCTGCCTAGAGTTTCTAGATTATCCAAGATGGCCATAGTTGCCCATATGCTTCTGGTACAAGAAACTGCCCTCCTCAGCCCCATACTACACTCCATTACAGCAGCAAATACTGTCCACATACTGAACCCTTCTGGAGAGGGAGGCTCTCACAAGCCCTGAGCCTGTGACTCCCCATGCCCAACTGACTGTTCTGCCTTGGGTCATGGGGGCAGAATGCTGAAGGCTCGGTATAGCCAGAGAGAATTCCTTATTCAAATGGAAACAGTACTTACAGATAGAGCCAAACCCGGACCATCTCTTACATTCCACCTATAGGAGGAAGTGGCTTCCCCACTGTCATTCCCTTGGCAGGAGCAACGGCACCACAGGTGGTCATCTCTCTTCAGACCCACTAGCCACTTGGGAAGCCCACAGGAATCAAGTGAGTGATCAAGAAGGGAAGTTCATCCACCTTATGGATGGCACAGGTGATGGGGCTCCCTGCAGAGCTGCTACTATCTATCCCCTAACTTGGACATCCCTGATCAAAGATGGTGCCAAGGGTCAGCATGACTGACCTATTTGAGGCAGTTGTCTTAGTACTGGAGGATGACCTAGACAATGATCAGCCCGCTCTGAACATTTTTTACAGGCTCTTGCGTCATCGACAGTATCCGACTGTATGTTCTAATCAATGGCAATAGCAATTCCTTATTCATGGTTGCTCCCATTGGGACAAAAACTCTGGGAATTTCTTGCCTCACAGACACCCAAAACATAGGTCAAGGTCACACATGTCTCAACACATACTAAAGCCATAAAACAAGACCTCACCAAGACACTCCTTATTCCCTTCAGAGTTCCCTACATTCAGCTCCAAGGGAACAGAGATTTTTGTCTTTGTTTTGTTCACGTTAGGTGTTATTTTTTATTTTTTCCACTGCTGAATGCCCAGTACCTAGAACACTGCCTGGTCCATAGAGGTAGTCAGAAAATTGTTGAATGAATAAATGAATGGAGAGGGGGAAGATGGCGGAAGGGTAAGATGCGGAGATCACCTTCCTCCCCACAGATACATCAGAAATACATCTACACGTGGAACAACTCCTACAGAACACCTACTGAACGCTGGCAGAAGACCTCAGACCTCCCAAAAGGCAAGAAACTCCCCACGAACCTGGGTAGGGCAAAAGAATAAACAGAGACAAAAGGATAGGGACGAGACCTGCACCAGTGGGAGGGAGCTGTGGAGGAGGAAAGGTTTCCACACACTAGGAAGCCCCTTCGCGGGCAGAGACTGCAGGTGGCGGAGGGGGAAGCTTCGGAGCTGCAGAGGAGAGCACAGCAACAGGGGTGCGGAGGGCAAAGCGGAGAGATTCCTGCACAGAGGACTGGTGCCGACCGGCACTCACCAGCCCAAGAGGCTTGCCTGCTCACCCGCCGGGGCGGGCGGGGCTGGGAGCTGAGGCTCGGGCTTCCGGCTTCGGTCGGAGCGCAGGGAGAGGACTGGGGTGGGCAGCCTGAACACAGCCTGCAGGGGTTACTGCACCACAGCTAGCCGGGAGGGAGTCCAGGGAAAAGTCTGGACCTGCCGAAGAGGCAAGAGACTTTCTCTTCCCTCTTTGTTTCCTGGTGCGCGAGGAGAGGGGATTAAGAGCGCTGCTTAAAGGAGCTCCAGAGACGGGCACGAGCCACGTTTAACAGCGCGGACCCCAGAGACAGGCATGAGACGCTAAGGCTGCTGCTGCCGCCACCAAGAAGCCTGTGTGTGAGCACAGGTCACTATCCACACCTCCCTTCCAGGGAGCCTGTGCAGCCCGCCACTGCCAGGGTCCCGGGATCCAGGGACAACTCCCCCGGGAAAACGCAAGGCGCGCCTCACGCTGGTGCAACGTCACGCCAGCCTCTGCAGCCGCAGGCTCACCCCACACTCTGTACCCCTCCCTCCCTCCGGCCTGTGTGAGCCAGAGTCCCCAAATCAGCGGCTCCTTTAACCCCGTCCTGTCTGAGCGAAGAACAGACGCCCTCCGCCAACCTACACACAGAGGCGGGGCCAAATCCAAAGCTGAACCCCGGGAGCTATGAGAACAAATAAGAGAAAGGAAATCTCTCCCAGCTGAGCCTCAGAAGCAGCGGATTAAAGCTCCACAATCAACTTGATGTACCCTGCATCTGTGGAATACATGAATAGACAACGAATCATCCCAAATTGAGGAGGTGGACTTTGAGAGCAAGATTTATTATTTTTTCCCCTTCTCCTCTTTTTGTGAGTGTGTATGTGTATGCTTCTGTGTGAGATTTTGTCTGTATAGCTTTGCTTTCACCATTTGTCCTAGGATTCTATCCATCCGTTTGTTTCGTTTTTACTTTAAAAAACTTTTTTCTTAATAATTATTTTTTTATTTTAATAATTTATTTTATTTTACCTTACTTTATTTTCTTTTCTTTTATCCTCTTTCTTTCTTTCTACTTTTTCTCCCTTTTATTCTGAGCTGTGTGGATGAAAGGCTCTTGGTGCTGCAGCCAGGAGTCAGTGCTGTGCCTCTGAGGTGGGAGAGCCAACTTCAGGACACTGGTTCACAAGAGACCTCCCAGCTCCACATAATATCAAACGGCGAAAATCTCCCAGAGATCTCCATCTCAACACCAGCACCCAGCTTCACTTAATGACGAGCAAGCTACAGTGCTGGACACCCTATGCCAAACAACTAGCAAGACAGGAACACAACCCCACCCATTAGCAGAGAGGCTGCCTAAAATCATAATAAGTCCACAGACACCCCAAAACACACCACCAGACGTGGACCTGCCCACCAGAAAGACAAGATCCAGTCTCATCCACCAGAACACAGGCGCTAGTCCCATCCACCAGGAAGCCTACACAACCCACTGAACCAACTTTAGCCACTGGGTACAGACACCAAAAACAACGGGAACGACGAACCTGCAGCCTGCAAAAAGGAGACCCCAAACACAGTAAGATAAGCAAAATGAGAAGACAGAAAAACACACAGCAGATGAAGGAGCAAGATAAAAACCCACCAGACCTAACAAATGAAGAGGAAATACGCAGCCTACCTGAAAAAGAATTCAGAATGATAGTAAAGATGATCCAAAATATTAAAATGGAATAGAGAAAATGCAAGAAACATTTAACAAGGCCCTAGAAGAACTAAAGATGAAACAAGCAATGATGAATAACACAATAAATGAAATTAAAAATACTCTAGAAGGGATCAATAGTAGAATAACTGAGGCAGAAGAACGGATAAGTGACCTAGAAGGTAAAATAGTGGAAATAACTACTGCAGAGCAGAATAAAGAAAAAAGAGTGAAAAGAACTGAGGACAGTCTCAGACCTCTGGGACAACATTAAATGCACCAACATTCGAATGATAGAGGTTCCAGAAGAAGAAGAGAAAAAGGGACTGAGAAAATATTTGAAGAGATTATAGATTATAAACTTCCCTAATATGGGAAAGGAAATAGTTATTCAAGTCCAGGAAGCACAGAGAGTCCCATACAGGATAAATCCAAGGAGAAACATGCCAAGACACATATTAATCAAACTGTCAAAAATTAAATACAAAGAAAACATATTAAAAGCAGCAAGGGGGGCTTCCCTGGTGGCGCAGTGGTTGCGAGTCTGCCTGCTAATGCAGGGGACACGGGTTCGGGCCCTGGTCTGGGAGGATCCCGCATGCCGCGGAGCGACTAGGCCCGTGAGCCACAACTGCTGAGCCTGTGCGTCTGGAGCTTGTGCTCTGTAACAAGAGAGGCCATGATAGTGAGAGGCCCGCGCACCGCGATGAAGAGTGGCCCTCGCTCGCCACAACTAGAGAAAGCCCTCGCACAGAAACCAAGACCCAACACAGCAAAAACTAATTAATTAATTAATAAAAGGTGTTGTTATAAAAAAAAAGACCTGGCACAGCCAAATAAATAAATAAATATATTTTAAAAAAAAAAAAGCAGCAAGGGAAAAACAACAAATAACACACAAGGGAATCACCATAAGGTTAATAGCTGATCTTTCAGTAGAAACTCTGCAAGCCAGAAGGGAGTGGCAGAACATATTGAAAGTGATGAAGGAGAAAAACCTACAACCAAGATTACTCTACCCAGCAAGGATCTCATTCAGATTTGATGGAGATATTAAAAGCTTTACAGACAAGAAAAAGTTGAGAGAGTTCAGCACCACCAAACCAGCTTTACAACAAATGCTAAACGACCTTCTCTAGGCAAGAAACACAAGACA
This sequence comes from Orcinus orca, assembly GCF_937001465.1. Classification (NCBI taxonomy): domain Eukaryota; kingdom Metazoa; phylum Chordata; class Mammalia; order Artiodactyla; family Delphinidae; genus Orcinus; species Orcinus orca. The sequence continues at coordinate 57,340,414 of NC_064575.1, read as the reverse complement.
AGGAAAAGACCTATAACAACAAACCCAAAACAATTAAGAAAATGGGAATAGGAACATACATATCGATAATTACCTTAAATGTAAATGGATTAAATGCTCCCACCAAAAGACACAGACTGCCTGAATGGATACAGAAACAAGACCCATATATATGCTGTCTACAAGAGACCCACTTCAGACCTAGAGACACATACAGACTAAAAGTAAGGGGATGGAAAAAGATATTCCATGCAAATGGAAACCAAAAGAGAGCTGGAGTAGCAATTCTCGTATCAGACAAAATAGACTTTAAAATAAAGACTATTAAAAGAGACAAAAAGGACACTACATAATGATCAAGGGAGCCACCCAAGAAGAAGATATAACAATTGTAAATATTTATGCACCCAACATAGGAGCACCTCAATACATAAGGCAAATACTAACAGCCATAAAAGGGGAAATCGACAGTAACACATTCATAGTAGGGGACTTTAACACCCCACTTTCACCACTGGACAGATCATCCAAAATGAAAATAAATAAGGAAACACAAGCTTTACATGATACATTAAACAAGATAGACTTAATTGATATTTATAGGACACTCCATCCTAAAACAACAGAATACACATTTTTCTCAAATGCTCATGGAACATTCTCCAGGATAGATCATATCTTGGGTCACAAACCAAGCCTTGGTAAATTTAAGAAAATTGAAATTGTATCAAGTATCTTCTCTGACCACAAAGCTATGAGACTAGATATCAATTACAGGAAAAATCTGTAAAAGATAGAAACACATGGTGGCTAAACAATACACTACTTAATAACGAAGTGATCACTGAAGAAATCAAAAAATACCTAGAAACAAATGACAATAGAGATACAATGACCCAAAACCTATGGGATGCAGCAAAAGCAATTCTAAGAGGGAAGTCTATAGCAATACAATCCTACGTCAAGAAACAAGGAAAATCTCAAATAAACAACCTAACCTTACACCTCAAGCAATTAGAAGAAGAAGAACAAAAAAAACCCAAAGTTAGCAGAAGGAAAGAAACCATAAAAATCAGATCAGAAATAAATGAAAAAGAAATGAAGGAAATGATAGCAAAGATCAATAAAACTAAAAGCTGGTTCTTTGAAAGGATAAACAAAATTGATAAACCATTAGCCAGACTCATCAAGATAAAAAGGGAGAAGACTCAAATCAATAGAATTAGAAATGAAAAAGGAGAAGAAACAACTGACACTGCAGAAATACAAAAGATCATGAGAGATTACTACAAGCAACTCTATGCCAATAAAATGAACAACCTGGAAGAACTGGACAAATTCTTAGAAATGCACAAACTGCCAAGACTGAATCAGGAAGAAATAGAAAATATGAACAGACCAATCACAAGCACTGAATTTGAAACTATGATTAAAAATCTTCCAACAAACAAAAGCCCAGGACCAGATGGCTTCACAGGTGAATTCTATCAAACATTTAGAGAACAACTAACACCTATCCTTCTCAAACTCTTCCAAAATATAGCGGAGGGAGGAACACACCCAAACTCATTCTACAAGGCCACCATCGCCCTGATACCAAAATCAGACAAGGATATCACAAAGAAAGAAAACTACAGGTCAATATCACTGATGAACATAGATGCAAAAATCCTCAACAAACTACTAGCAAACAGAATCCAACAACACATTAAAAGGATCATACACCATGATCAAGTGGGTTTTATTCCAGGAATGCAAGGATTCTTCAATATATGCAAATCAATGTGATACACCATATTAACAAACTGAAGGAGAAAAACCATATGGTCACCTCAATAGATGCAGAGAAAGCTTTCGACAAAATTCCAAACCCATTTATCATAAAAACCCTCCAGAAAGTAGGCATAGAGGGAACTTTCCTCAACATAATAAAGGCCATATATGACAAACCTACAGCCAACATCATTCTCAATGGCAAAAAACTGAAAATATTTCCTCTAAGATCAGGAACAAGCCAAGGTTGCCCACTCCACCACTCTTATTCAACATAGTTTTGGAAGTTTTAATCACAGCAATCAGAGAAGAAAAGGAAATAAAAGGAATCCAAATCGGAAAAGAAGAAGTAAAGCTGTCACTGTTTGCTGATGACATGATACTATACATAGAGAATCCTAAAGATGCTACCAGAAAAGTACTAGAGCTAATCAATGAATTTGGTAAAGTAGCAGGATAAAAAATTAATGCACAGAAATCTCAGGCATTCCTATACACTAATGATGAAAAAATCTGAAAGTGAAATCAAGAAAACATTCCCATTTACCATTGGAACAAACAGAATAAAATATCTAGGAATAAACCTACCTAAGGAGACAAAAGACCTGTATGCAGAAAATTATAAGACACTGAGGAAAGAAATTAAAGATGATACAAATAGATGGAGAGATAGACCATGTTCTTGGATTGGAAGAATCAACATTGTGAAAAATGACTCTACTACCCAAAGCTATCTACAGATTCAATGCAATCCCTATCAAACTACCACGGGTATTTTTCACAGAACTAGAAGAAAAACTTTCACAATTTGTATGGAAACACAAAAGACCCCGAATAGCCAAAGCAATCTTGAGAACGAAAAACGGAGCTGGAGGAATCAGGCTCCCTGACTTCAGACTATACTACAAAGCTACAGTAATCAAGACAGTATGGTACTGGCACAAAAACAGAAAGATAGATCAATGGAACAGCATAGAAAGCCCAGAGATAAACCCATGCACATATGGTCACCTTATCTTTGATAAAGGAGGCAGGAATGTACAGTGGAGAAAGGACAGCCTCTTCAATAAGTGGTGCTGGGAAAACTGGACAGGTACATGTAAAAGTAGATTAAATCACTCCCTAACACCATACACAAAAATAAGCTCAAAATGGATTAAAGACCTAAATGTAAGGCCAGAAACTATCAAACTCTTAAAGGAAAACATAGGCAGAACACTCTATGACATAAATCACAGCAAGATCCTTTTTGACCCACCTCCTAGAGAAATGGAAATAAAAACAATAATAAACAAATGGGACCTAATGAAACTGCAAAGCTTTTGCACAGGAAAGGAAACCATAAACAAAACCAAAAGACAACCCTCAGAATGGGAGAAAATATTTGCAAACAAAGCAACTGACAAAGGCTTAATCTCCAAAACTTATAAGCAGCTCATGCAGCTCAATAACAAAAAAACAAACAACCCAGTCCAAAAATGGGCAGAAGACCTAAATAGACATTTCTCGAAAGTAGACTGCCAACAAACACATGAAAGAATGCTCAACATCATTAATCATTAGAGAAATGCAAATCAAAACTACAATGAGATATCATCTCACACCAGTCAGAATGGTCATCATCAAAAAATCTAGACACAATAAATGCTAGAGAGGGTGTGGAGAAAAGGGAACACTCTTACACTGCTGGTGGGAATGTGAATTGGTACAGCCACTATGGAGAACAGTATGGAAGTTCCTTAAAAAACTACAAATAGAACTACCATATGACCCAGCAATCCCACTACTGGGCATATACCGTGAGAAAACCATAATTCAAAAAGAGTCATGTACCAAAATGTTCATTGCAGCTCTATTTACAATAGCCAGGAGATGGAAACAACCTAAGTGTCCATCATCGGATGAATGGATAAAGAAGATGTGACACATATATACAATGGAATATTACTCAGCCATAAAAAGAAACGAAATTGAGTTATTTGTAGTGAGGTGGATGGACCTAGAGTCTGTCGTACAGAGTGAAGTAAGTCAGAAAGAGAAAGACAAATACCGTATGCTAACACGTATATATGGAATCTAAGAAAAAAAACATGCCATGAAGAACCTAGGGGTAAGACAGGAATAAATACACAGACCTACTAGAGAATGGACCTGAGGATATGGGGAGGGGGAAGGGTAAGCTGTGACAAAGCGAGAGAGAGGCATGGACACATATACACTACCAAATGTAAGGTAGATAGCTAGTGGGAAGCAGCCGCATAGCACAGGGAGATCAGCTCGGTGCTTTGTGACCGCCTGGAGGGGTGGGATAGGGAGGGTGGGAGGGAGGGAGACATAAGAGGGAAGAGATATGGGAACATATGTATAACTGATTCACTTTGTTATAAAGCAGAAACTAACACACTATTGTAAAGCAATCATACTCCAATAAAGATGTAAAAATAAATAAATAAATGAATATCCAAAATCTTTGACACTGTATATTTTTTGTATCCCAGAGACTCTATGCCATCCCCAATACACAGCTGAGTGCTCTTTTTTCAATGTTAGTTTCAGTGACAAGAGAGATTTAAGGAAATATTTGAATAATTTAATTAAAGATCCTCATTTGGCTTCAATTATTTGTCTATATCAGATAAAATCTTTTTTGGCTCATTTCTTCAGAAATTACAAATTTAGTCCTGGCTCTAGAGGACTAGAGTCAGGAAATTTGTAGGAAAAAAAAAAAACCCAAATTGATGCCTTTCCTAAATCTTCCCTAAGAAAATTTGAGTTTTCTAGTCATTTCCTGAGAAGACAATTTCTTTTACACTTTAATAGATCTGAGGATAGAGTAATTGTTTTATTTTAGAGAAAGTCTAATAATTATACCACTTCAATCCTTGAGACTAAGTTTTTACTGCTCTATTCAACTTCTGAGATACTTACTTCAGTATTCTGCTAAATTTACCTTCTAAAAGAATTCAGTCCCTACAGACGTGAAAAAAGAGTGCTATGAAAATATAAACTATTTGTATAATACTTCAAATCTGTACTTATATTCCTAGGTCTAAAGTAGAATACAATCTACACGAACAAATGAAGCAGGAGCTACAATCAACCAATACTCATACGCTGATCTGAATAAATTGAGTTCTCCCTGGGCCAAATCAATAGATGAATATTACAGACCACATGCAGCTCAGAGAGTTTATGTCTATCAAGGGTCTCCCTCCCTGTCAACCTGTCATAGAATGGATTGAATAGACTACTCCAGAATCTACTCATGTGGGAAATTTGAGAGTGAAAAAAAATATTCTCTAGACTTAAAAAAAGTTGATTGAAAGCAAAATGTGAATTTGAATCACATTAACTTAATTCTCTGCCTTCACCAGCCAACAGATCAAATGAAGTATATTCCATGCCTCCTTCTCTGATTTTAGGTCACTGTTTTCTACACAGGTAGAAATTATACATGGCTCAGTAAATTGTATAGATTTGTTTTAAAAACAAGAAGGTTATTGTTTCATTTTGGCAGTAAGACTGAATATCAGGTGAAATACTAATCTCAATCCCAAAGACCAAACGGATAAATGTGAAGGGAATTTTACAGAATCAAACTGAGCCCTCAAAGATACTTGTCAAGTATGCTAAGTCCACAAAGTTGTTTGTGCCTTCCCCCAAATACAAACTTTTGTCCACATTCCACTAGTCTATCTCCTTGTTTTGCTTAATTGTTGGGGGTGGGTGGGGAGAGGAATGGACAAAACAGAAAAGAGCTGGGAAGCCAACCCTTCGTACCACAAAAAGGAAGGTTTCAGTTCAAGCCTGTGACCCAGAGAGAGCAACTTAGTGTCTTTTCCTGGAAGCAGGATTGATCAGTGGTGACCGGGAAGAGAGCTTCACTGGGAGAGTTCGGCTAAGGGTCCAGGCATCTTGGCCATTTATTTACATATGCTCTAAGTTGTGGGGAGACTGTGGAGTCAGACAGACATGGGTTTGAACCCTGGTCCTGCCAGCTACTAGCTATTTTTTAACCTTGCTGCATCATCTGTAAATGAGGATAATGTTCCCTACGTCAAAGTATCTTTGTGAATATTAAATTAAATAATATTCATAAAATGATTTACACCTAATAAGCACTCAAGAAATGATAGCCATTACTTTAGAATGAAAAAGATGCACACACACACACACACACACACACACACTTTTGTTCCAAAAAGGACAATATGACATTTTAAAAACTGCTTGTTTAACAGTAATATAAATTTATAAAAACAAAAGTAAAAAAAAAATTGGGGTAAGGGCAAACTACAGTAAGATAATAAGAGGAAGACAGGTATGACATAAGTTCTCAAAATATGTACAAAAGATTTTAATTTCACTAAATTTGGGCCAGAAATTTTACTTTAAATCTTGCCGGTAGGATGAAGAGGAAACCTGATCATTTTAAAGATTCTCAGGGCCCTAAAAGTAAAAATTATTTGTTCAGATGAAGCAAAACTGTTTGCTTTTGTTTTTGTTTTTTACTTAGCATGATAAACATTCATCTCATCAACAAAACAATGAGCTTCACACAAGTTTGTTTCTTAAAATACCCTTCAAAATCATCCAGTGCCACCATGCTAATACATTTGTAGTATGGAGAGTGACATATACCAAAATATACATCACTCTTTTCAAGGAAAAAAATTGCTCATATTCTAAAGAAGAATGTAGAGAGACAAATATAAACACGTCACTGTGGTGGTCTGAAATAAATCTTCACAAATTCTTTGCTTCTCTTCCCCTTCTTTGACTCCCTTCTCCTTGAGGGGAAGATGGACTTAGTGATTCATTTCTAATAAATAGAATACAATGAAAGCAGTGGTGTACAATTTCAGGGACTAGGTCATAAAAAGGCAGGCTTTTATCTTGTTTTTCTTTTTCTTGTATTACTCGTTCTGAAGGAAGCCAGCTAGCTTGTCTTGAGCTGCCCTATGTAGAGGTTCATGTGGCAAGAAACTGAGGTCTCCAACCAACAACCAGTGATAAACTGAAGCTTCCTATCAACACATGATAGAGCTTAGGAGTAAATCCTCCAGCTCCAGACAAGCTTTCAGATGACTGCAGCCCAGGCCGACATCTTGACTGCAATGTCATGAGAGATGCTGACACAAAACCACTCCGTTGGGCTGTTGTTCTCAAATTCCTGACCCACAGAAACTGAGATAATGAATGTTTGTTGTTTTAAGCTGGTAAGTTTTGGGGTGATTTATTTTACCAAAATAGATAAGCATTGCAACTGCCTTGGGAGGGAAAGACTAGAAGATTGAAGCTATTAGTAATTAATAAAGAAATATACTAATACTGGTTTCCCAAAAATGAAAGAAATATTTTTATTTTGAGTCTCTTTCAGTAGGATAAGAACTGCCTGTCTACAAGATTTTGCAAGCTTCTGCTTGTGGAAAAATACAGATATGCACAATTTAATGAGTCTAATTCAAAACATTTTGAGCTTCTTTTCGAGGTCAAAGTGGTTTTTTATTTTCCATTTCCAGCTTTTTTTGAGAGCCCCTTACAATAACTACAAATATTAGAAGATGATTGGATTCAAAGTCTTGGTAGTAAATGTAATTATCTTTTAAATAATATACAACAGTCATATAAAGGGAATGATTTATGTGTAGCCATAAATCTGTTACAAAAGTAGAGACGTTAAGTGGTCAAAAAATATCATCCATTGGCTCATCCTCTTAATACAAAACATTTATTGACTGCTACTGTGTCTTAGGCACTGGGCTAGATACTCCTGGTACAGACATAAAGCCTGAAACTCAAGTCAGCTGATTTTTACAGAATTCTATGAAGGCCTAACTGAATAGCTCCCTTGACCATGAAGTCATCTCCAATTATCAAAGGAGATAATTTCCCTCTTGGACTCCCATAGCATTTTGTTTGCCTGACTGCACACCATGTGATACATGTGACCTTCATTACATTATTATGGCATTTACTTATTGCCCCCGACTGAATTATAGATTTCTTGAGCCCAGGGAGAATATTTCCTACATGCTTAAATCTTTCACACTGTCTTACTTAATGTTTAAGACAGAATAGGAGCTCAGTATTTGTAAAGTTTAATAACTAATGCCACATTAGCACTATATAGATCTAAATTTATAGTTAATAGAGATGCAAGACAGGACCTCCCTGGTGGTGCAGTGGTTAAGAATCTGCCTGCCAATGCAGGGAACACGGGTTCGATCTCTGGTCCGGGAAGATCCCTCATGCCACGGAGCATCTAAACCTGTGCGCCACAACTACTCAGCCTGCGCTCTACAGCCTGTGAGCCACAGCCACTGAGCCCGTGCACACCACAACTACTGAAGCCCACGCACCCTAGAGCCCACGTGCCGCAACTACTGAGCCTGTGTGCCGCAACTACTGAAGCCTGTGTGCCTAGAGCCCGTGCTCTGCAACAGAAGAAGCCACCGCAATGAGAAGCCTGTGCACCACAACAGAGAGTAGCTTCCGCTCACCACAACTAGAAAAGCTCTAAGACCCAAAGTAGCCAAAAAAAAAAAAAAAAAAAGAGAGAGAAAGAGAGAGAGGAAGAGAGATGGAAGACAGACAGAAGAAGAATATGAGTATATTCTTCTGTCTTTTCATGTCTCTTCATCCCCCTTCTGAGTAACGTGGAGTTACAAGTGGAAAGGAATAAAGAAAACTACTTCAGAAAGGACTATTTTGATTTAGCACAGATGAACAAATTTTAGCCAAACTCAGAAGGTATAGAGTAGTTAACACCTCTGGATTTGCCTCACAGTTATACCTACTAATCTCCTTTGACTGAAGATTCCCTGAAACATGGAATCTTATCCTAAGGGTCTGATAGCATTAAGTTATTCTCTAACTTGAAAAAGTGGCATCCCAGGCTGATTCTCCTGACTTAAAACCTGTTCACTATTCTTTGGTGTCTCGTCATTTTATTCTGGGTTCCCGAGTCAACATCCAAAAAATCTGCCCAGATTCATATAATTGGACTTCTGACTTCAAGTTCCACTTCTAGAAATCTCACCTGGGATTCCAGTTTCTTGGCCACACTCCCCAATCTCTGAGGTTGTCTTCACATTTTCACAACATTCACTGACACTGAAGGTTTGGTTCTCTTCTTGAATGCTCTATGAAAAGCTGTGTTTTATTTGCCTGTGCTCAATCCTAGTCCTGCTGTCTCTATGACCCTGGTACTGCCCATAAGCGAACAGGAATGTCCACTGTTCCCTAAACTCACAGGTGAAGAGGACATTTAAATATCCACCATTCCCTAAACAACTAACAGAGTTAACACAGCAAATGCCAGGCTGAATAAATAAATTTTAGTTTATTACCCTCTTGCACACTTGACATAAGTTGGGAGTTTTGATAAAACTATTTCAGTGAAAATACAGATGAATCAGAAGTTACTTTTCAATTTTGCCTATGCAACTTTATCATGTACTATAGGCATACCTCAGAGATATTGTGGGTTCAGTTCCAGACCACCACAATAAAGCAAATACCATAATAAGGTGTTCCACATGAATCTTTTGTTTCCCAGTGCATATAAAAGTTATGTTTATATATATATAGTGGTCTATGAAGTGTGCAATAGCATTATGCCTGAGAAAAACAATGTACATACATTAATTAGAAGTACTTCATTGTTAGAAAATGTTAACCATCATCTGACAACGCAGGGTTGCAACAAACCTTCAGTTTGTAAAAAACACAGTAACTGCGAAGCATGATAAAACAAGGTATGATTATAAATGGTTCTACCACTCCTAAATTTAACATCTCTTCATAGGCTGTATCTTCTACACAAAAGACCTGTCCTACTTCAGTGTAACTGTCATTCTCTTTAAAATACTATCTTCCTAGTAGCCCTCTGACCACTCCCTGAAGTGTGGGGTTCTGGGTGGGGGGCAGAGAAATGGTTATGGCATGAGGCAGGGATTGTATAATAACAAGGAAAGGCTGGGCTAGGACCAGGAGTTTAGCTGCACACAGTGTTGACTAAAGTTATCTGAGCCAGATAACCAGAGACCAAGCTTGGAGAGGTCAGAGAGAGTCCCAACTCCCAAAGGGTGATTTTCCATCCAATCCCTACACAGTCATCTATGGAGCTTTCTAAAATGCAGATGTCTAGTCCCTAATCTTAGCTATTCAGATTCTGTAACTCTGTAGAAGATGCTAGAAAAGGTTACAGGAGTCTGATCCAAAAATAATCTATTCCCAGTATTAACTATCGTCATTATCACTGCACTATATGTTGTATGTCCACTATAGGCCAGGAACTATGCTAAGTGTTTTACCTACATTTATTTCTTACTGAAACCATTTTATATACAAGAAAAATGAAAGCTCGCCCATGACAACCAAAGGTCAAAGTCGGGATTCAAGTCATGCGCCTCCAAACTCCAAAACCTTTCACAATCCCTACTCTATACTGCTTTTCAGTGTCCCTGCCTCTTGCTGCTGTTGCCATAAATACAATCTACACTTTCTGACTTGTCTTAGTTCAGGCTTCTATAAAAGAGTACCATAAACTGGGGGACTTATTAAAAAAACCCTGACCTTTATTCCCCATAATTCTGGAGTCTGGGAAGCCTAAGATCAAGGTGTTGGCAGACTTACTGTCTGGTGAGAACCCACCTCCTGGTTCATAGACAGCCCTCTTTTTGCTGTGTCTTCACATGGGGAAAGGATGCAGGTGCTCTCTGGGGTCTCTTTTACATGAGCACTAATCCCATCATGAGGGTTCCACCTTCGTGACCTAATCACCTCCCAAAGGCTTCACCTCCAAATGCAATCATATGGGGAATTAGGTTTCAAAATATGAATTTTGTGGTTGGGGGGGGACACAAAACTCAATCTATAGGCGGGTCATTAGAGTCAAACAATTCACCAGAGGGCTCAACTCAACCATCTCTCCAAATGGAGTTGGCCTACACCTACTAAGACAGGACATAAAGGACATTACGCCAAAAGGCCCTGCAACTCTTTCCCGATGTCATTCTGCAGTTGGGAAACGGGTCCTGCATGAAAACTTACCCCAGTGCCCCCTTCCCGGTAGGTTGCTGACATTTCTTCACGTTCCTCATACTATCCTAACAGCAGTCACACAAAACAGCAGGACAAAAGGTTCTAAAGCTCAAAGTAGCTAGGTTTGTTGATGTTGTTGTTACCACATCTGTATGTTTATGTATGTGTGATAAAGACTTGTGTCTTTTCCAACCTAAATTTATATTTGTAAAATCACGACAAACCACAACAAAGAAAGGAGATTGGAAGTAGAATTTTCTATCATCTCCTTCAGAGTTCTGCAGCCTGGATTAGGATATGTGTTTGTTTAAATTAGAAACCTGTATCTAAGCAGTAGCTCGGAAAAGGGGCTGCTTCTAGTGTGGCCATTTTCAGATTTCAAGGACCCTTACATACGTGTAACAGCCTCAGCAGAGAAGAATGCATCACCAGCACTGCCCCAACCCACCGACGTACCTCATATAAATTGGAAGGTGATCGGGACTTTTTCTCCTACCACTAATGGGATAAATGCACGTGCTGAATTTCCAGGAGGGACGAAAGAATGCATAGCATGAGAAATGTCTGAATACTTCTGCCCCAGCTTTATGCTGTCCTGTATATTCATCTGCTTCTGAAATGAGTATGTCAAGACAAACAAGCCAATCTTTCTTGGAAACTGCAGCAGCAGCCCAAGCACCATAAGTTCACAGTAGTCCAAGCTGTTCAACTTGACCATGACACAAGGCCCTGATCTCTGCCAGTCTCTCTTCCGTGGGTGATCAGATTTTCTTCATCTGTTAAATCAGGAAACTCTCCTCTGTAGGGACAGGATGATGGATTAATGATCTACCATCTGCCAAAGGAGCATCAGTTTCTCTGGGGGAAATATCCAAAACCTTTATGAATAGCAGAGGACAGAAACGTGCTCTCCTGCTGTTTTCTTTTTTGGCCAGTTGGCAACTACTGAAAGTTTAAGGGCATCAGAAAACACTGCCCCAAAGCCTCAGTATTCCAAAAATGTGCAATCATGGCACAATATTTCATTTGGTCTTCGGTGTGAATACAAATTCTCTCTCTTCTCTTATCCTCTTAGTAAATCTTGTGCAGGGTGAACCCTTGGTCTTTAGAAATTGGACACCCCTGAATGCTTCCAAGCCACAAACAGTAATTTAGGAAATGTTTTTAGAAACAAACAGGCCAATGCCCCCAATAGCAATGAAACTCTTTAATAGATTGAGGGTGTTTATTAAACTTCTCATTAGATTCCCACGGGCATAGAATGCTCCAGAAGAATAAGTTGAAGACAGGGGTATGTCCCATGACCACTGGATGACCTTCCCTGCTTTCCAGTTCTGATGCTCTGCTCTATTAGCAAGACACACAGTGTGAAAGGATCCTGGCATTTAAACAGAGGCCGTTTGAACACTCCTTACATGTGACCCCGGAGCTGGAGACTCTGTGAGACACACGTCCTCACTCAATTCACGTTTAAATCCGGGCCTCATTTCTTTTTCTTAAATAGACTGCTTTTTTAAAGCAGTTTCAGGTTCACAGAAAAATTGAGCAGAAAGTACAGGGATTTCCCACATACCTTCTGCCCCCACGTGGACACAGCCTCTTCCACTATCAACATCCTGCACCAACACGGTACCTGTGTTACAAGCAATAAACCTGCACTGGCCGATCATTACTACCCAAAGTCTATAGATTCATTACGGTTCAATCCTGGTGTTGCTCCGTCGATGGGTTTTGACAGATGCATAATGACATATATCTACCATTTACAGCATCACACAGAATGCTTTCACTGCCCTAAAACTCTTCTGTGTTCCATTTATTCACCCCTCTTCACCCCCAACCCTGATAACCACTAATCTTTTTACTGTCTGCATAGTTTTGCCTTTTGAAAAATGTCATACAGTTGGAATCATTCTATACGAGAGCTTTTATCAGATTGGCTTCTGGTGCTTAGTAATATGCACTTAAGGTTCTGCTATGTCTTTTCATGACTTGATAGCAAATCTCTTTAGGGTGGAGTAATACTCCATTGTCTGGATATACCACAGTTTATTTGTCCATTCACTTACCAAGGGAATCTTGGTCTGCTTCCAAGTTTCGGAAATTAGGTAGAAAGCTGCTATAAACATTTGTGGCAGGTTTTCGTGTGAATGTAAGTTTTCAACTCATTTAGGTAAATACAAAGGAATATAATTGCTAGATCACATGGTAAGAGTATGTTTTGCAAGAAACCTCTAAACTACCCAGAGGAAGATTGCGCTGGGGCTCCAAATTTCTCCTGTTCACAGCACCACCATCTTCACAGGATGCCTCTGAACAGAGCTAGCCTTCAGCCTGGGGAACCTGGGTCTCCTTTCTTACCTCTTGGATCTCTGGGCAGGGCTCCTGGAAAAAGATGCGGGCACTGAGCAGTACACACTAAGCAGGTGGTCAAAAATCCTATCCAGAAACCTTCTCACATCTGTTTCATGTGAGAAAGAAACTGCATCCCAATCACAGTTTAGTCTGTGTAATTTTATGCGCAGCAGTTTTTCCCAAACAAAAGCCAACCTTGAGGATTACAAAGGCTTTTCAGTGATTTGCATGTTGGGCTGTCAGGTTGCTCATCCTTAGTGGTTGGTCATCTTCCCTCATGCTTTTTAGGATGTTCTCAGTTTGAGAAATACCTCACTGTCATTAGCTAGGCTGAGGGGTCTGGAGCAGGAAAACGTCTCTAAAGATTCAAACTTCTACTTGTTCAAGAATTCTTAACTGAATGGATGAAGGGACAAACAGAGTCACTCACCACTGCCATCCACAGCACACTCCCCTCTTATGCACCCTGGGAGGCCCTGCTGAGACTGTCTGTCTCACAAACAACAACAAAATGATAAATCATTGTCACTCATACCTACTCAGGATTCTCTTAAAGACATCCTTCCCAGAAAATGTCGACATGTTAATTCCACAGTCCAAAGAAATACAGGCGTAAACCTGGGAACATATACAGTAATGAAACCCTAGATCATAACATCCACATCATAATTGGGTGTCCCCTGATTAGCAACTTATAAAACAGGATCTAACTATGAAAGTTGGGATTAGTAAATTTTAAATTCTTTGGCTGGCTTTGATTATGAAAATGTAAGGTATGCTTATATTTGAGGAAAATGATCTTGAGGAGAACTATCTTGTTGATATAAGTTAAAAAAAAAGAAAAAGCCCTGTGTTGAACTGCACTTCTGAATAAGATGCAGAAGACAAGGTTAGAGTACACAGTAGTTGTCGGGGGCCTAACAGCAAACATTTGGCACAATCATACTAGGTATTGAGGAGGGTTCAGTGATGCGTCCTATGCATAGCTCTGAGCAGAGGACAGCCAGTAGCCTAGGGCAATAGTGGGAGTCACGACCACACCCAGATCAGAAGGGACGAGGGGAAAGGCGGTTACTGGAACCCAAAGACTTGTGTATAAAGGGGCTGCTGGACAGCCTTGACTTCCAGGGACAAACACAGTCAACCTGCAGCAATAGGACAGGGAGGGAGCTAGGGGAATAAGTATCCCAACCCACTCTCCCAACCTCCAGTAGCCTGCCTGTGCCTCTCCCTGGTAGAACCTAAAAGGGAGACAGAACAAGGGTAGCCTATGATGTAGAGATTAGCCAGAAGGAGGAACTATCTTGCTTAAGTTTAAACCTACACAAGCTCTGTTTCTTATTAGCATGATTAAAGCTCTTCTCTTTAATATCCAGATATTTAACTAACTTTTTGGTTTAATCACAAAGGAATGTGATGCTTAACAATATAGTTTTTGATGACCACAAACTTTATGCAACATTTGTTATAGGAAATCCTACTTATTCACTTAAATAAAAAATGTTTGGGCTTCCCTGGTGGCGCAGTGGTTGAGAGTCCGCCTGCTGATGCAGGGGACATGGGTTCGTGCCCCGGTCCGGGAAGATCCCACATGCCGCGGAGCGGCTGGGCCTGTGAGCCATGGCCACTGGGGCTGCACATCCGGAGCCTGTGCTCCGCAACGGGAGAGGCCACAACAGTGAGAGGCCCGCGCACCGCAAAAAAAAAAAAAAAAAAAAAAAAAAAAGTTTGTTATCAGAAGATAAATTTACACACTTAAGTTATGAATGTGCTCACCAACATCAACCTTATAATCCATCCACCCCCTGTAAATGAACTCATCTTTCTTGTGCTCATGAACGCGTCATATAGATTTTCTTTTAAGCAGACAGCATGTTGGCTAGCTTCCTCTTGTAGCTATAGAAAGAAAAGTAATCTCACCTCTGACATATTCATCTAAATATATCATGAAGCTACTAAGCTTTTTTATACAAGATAATTCTTTTATGTTCTGTTTGGAGAACTTCTCTGTCCTTTGAGTTTTACATAAGTCATGGTTATACTTCTTGGACCTTGAAACATATAGAAAAATTCTGAATTATCAAGGTTTTATACAGTAAATTGCCTTTACTTAAAAATCACCCAAATAAAGATGACTCTAGACCTCTGCAGGATACCCAAAGCAATTACCTGGAATTAGGCAAATAACAAGACAACCTTTATGTATGCAAATATCTGTGTCTTCAACACTAATCTGCCTATAGGAAATGTCAGTGAAAGGGTGGGGTACAGATCCGAAGTGTTCAGTGTCCTCTTTTCTTCTTATGCTTAAGCCTAGTGGCATACATTAGCCCTGTGATAGCAGGACTATGGAAAACTGACTTAGTAACACTCCTTCATATGTACTCACCTAGGACAATAATAACATATTCATGTTTATTTGCCTTGGACACTTAGTCACAACAAAGCAAACACATTTGTATTGGAATCAAACATCCTTTTTATGCTTTTATTTTTTTAAAATGCAAACTCTGCAGATTTCTTTGTATACTTATGTACGACCAAATTAAAAAAAAAATTATTCTCTGCCTATGTAGTATGGCTCAGCAAGTAGTCGTGGGTCAGTTCTAGAACCTTTTCTCTAAGATCCCACTCTATGCTTATTGAGCCAATATTCCAAGGTCTCCTTCTCAATTCAAGCCCTGTAGTCCTAAGATCTTGGAAGGCATCTTTCTGGTGGTGGTGGTGTTTTAACAACTCATTTGCTCAAAGTCAGATGTTACTGAATCCTTATTTTTCTTCCTCCAACCTCACCTGACCTGATCTTGTACAACCTGCCCCAACCCTTCCTAGGCAGCCAATGTTAAACCCTAGTATGCATCCTTCCACACCTTTCCTCGTGATCATAGAAGTACACATCCACACTCACAAACACAAGTATCTAGGTTTGAGGGACTAAATTACACAACTCATTTTCACATTGTAGTCTCTACATCTACCATTTCACACTCACACATGGAAATCTCACCAAGAAAGTGAATAAAGATCTATGTATTTTTTTATTTCTTCTTTGATTTCTTCAGTGGTCTCTTGGTTATTTAGTAGCGCACTGTTTAGCCTCCACGTATTTGTGTTTTTTACATTTTTTTTCCTGTAACTGATTTCCAATCTCATAGCATTGTGGTCAGAAAAGATGCTTGATATGATTTCAATTCTCTTAAATTTTCTGAGGCTTGATTTGTAACCTAAGATGTGATCTATCTTAGAGAACGTTCCTGGGGCACTTGAGAAGAAAATGTATTCTGCCACTTTCAGGTGGAATGTTCTATAAGTATCAATTAAATCTATCTGGTCTATTGTATCATTTAAAGTCCCCTACTATTATTGTGTTACTGTCAATTTCTCCTTTCATGGTTGTCAGCATTTGACTTATGTATTGAGGTGCTCCTATGTTAGGTGCATAAACATTTATAATTGTTATATCTTCTTGGATTGATCCCTTGATCATTATGTAGTGTCCCTCCTTACCTCTTGTAACAGTCTTTATTTTAAAGTCTATTTTATCTGATATGAGTATTGCTTCTCCATCTTTCTTTTGATTTCCATTTGCATGGAATATCTTTTTCTATCCCTTCACTTTCAGTCTGTATGTGTCCCTAGGTCTGAAGTGGGTCTCTTGTAGACAGCATATATATGGGTCTTGTTTTTGTATCCATTCAGCCAGTCTGTGTCTTTTGGTTGGGGCACTTAATCCATTTACATTCAAGGTTATGATCGATATGCATGTTCCTATTACCATTTTCTCAACTGTTTTGGGTTTGTTTTTGTGGGTCTTTTCCTTCTCTTGTGTTTCCTGCCTAGAGAAGTTTCTTTAGCATTTGTTGTAAAGCTGGTTTGGTGGTGCTGAATTCTCTTAGCTTTTGCTCGTCTGAAAAGCTTTTGATTTCTCCATGGAATCTGAATGAGATCCTTGATGGGTAGAGTAATCTTGGTTGTAGGTTTTTCTCTTTCACCATTTTAAGTATATCCTGCCACTCCCTTCTGGCCTGCAGAGTTCCTGCTGAAAAATCAGCTGATAACCATATGGGGATTCCGTTGTATGTTATTTTTTGTTTTTGCCTTGCTGCTTTTAATATTTTTTCTTTGAATTTAATTTTTGTTAGTTTGATTAATATGTGTCTTGGTGTGTTTTTCCTAGGGTTTAGCCTGTATGGGACTCTCTGTGCTTCCTGGAATTGGGTGACTATTTCCTTTCCCATGTTAGGGAAGTTTTCGACTATAATCTCTTCAAATATTTTCTCAGACCCTTTCTTCTTCTCTTCTCCTTCTGGGGCCCCAATAATTCAAATGTTGGTGCATTTAGTGTTGCCCCAGGGGTCTCTGAGATTGTCTTCAATTTTTTTCATTCTTTTTTCTTTATTCAAAAACACGATGACCCAAAACCTATGGGTTGCAGCAAAAGCAGTGCTAAGAGGGAACTTTATAGTAATTCAATCTCACCTCAAGAAACAAGAAAAATCTCAAATAAACAATCTAACCCTACACTTAAAACAACTAGAGAAAGAAGAACAAAGAAAACCCAAAGTCAGTAGGAAGAAAGAAATCATAAAGATCAGAGCGGAAATAAATGAAATAGAAATGAAGAAAACAACAGCAAAGATCAATAAAACTAAAAGCTGGTTCTTCGAGAAGATAAACAAAATTGATAAACCATTAGCCAGACTCATCAAGAAAGAGGAAGAGGACACAAATCAATAAAATTAGAAATGAAAAAGGAGAAATCACAACTGACACCACAGAAATACAAAGGACTATAAGAGACTACTACAAATAACTATATGCCAATAAAATGGACAACCATGAAGAAATGGACAAATTCTTGGAAACGTACAATTTTCCAAGACTGAACCAGGAAGAATTAGAAAATATAAACAGACCTATCACAAGTAATGAAATTGAAACCGTAATTAAAAATCTTCCAACAAACAAAAGTCCAGAACCAGATGGCTTCACAGGTGAATTCTATCAAACATTTAGAGAAGAGCTAACAATGATCCTTCTCAAACTGTTCCAAAAATTTTCAGAGGGAAAAACATTCCCAAATTCATTCTATGAAGCCACCATCACCCTGATACCAAAATCAGAAAAAGATATCACAAAAAAAGAAAATTATAGACCAATATCACTGATGAACATAGACGCAAAAATCTTGAACAAAATACTAGCAAACAGAATCCAACAACACATTAAAAGGATCATAAACCACGATCAAGTGGGATTTATCTCAGGGATGTAAGGATTCTTCAATATACGCAAATAAATCAATGTGATACACCACATTAACAAATTAAGGGGAAAAAATATATGATCATCTATAGATGCAGAAAAAGCTTTTGACAAAATTCAACGCCCATTTATGATAAAAACTCACCAGAAAATAGGCATAGAGGGAACCTACCTCAACATAATAAAGGTCATATATGACAAACCCACAACAAACATCACACTCAAGTGTGAAAAACTGAAAGCATTTCCACTGAGATCAGGAACAAGACAAGGATGTCCACTCTCGCCACTCTTATTCAACATAGTTTTGGAAGTTCTAGCCACAGCAATCAGAGAAGAAAAAGAAATAAAAGGAATAAAAATTGGAAAAGAAGAAGTAAAACCATCACTGTTTGTGGATGACATGATACTATACATAGAAAATCCTAAAGATGCCACCGGAAAACTAACAGAACTATTCAATGAATTTGGTAAGGCTGCAGGGTACAAAATTAATGCACAGAAATCTCTGGCATTCCTATACACCAACAATGAAAAGATCAGAAAGAGAAATTAAGGAAACAATCCCATTCACCACTGCAACAAAAAGAATAAAATACCTAGGAATAAACCTGCCTAAGGAGGCGAAAGACTTGTACTCACAAAACTATAAAGCACTGATGAAAGAAATCAAAGATGACATAAACAGATGGAGAAATATACCAAGTTCTTGGATTGGAAGAATCAATATTGTGAAAATGACTATACTAGCCAAAGCAATCTACAGATTCAATGCAATCCCTATCAAACTACCAGTGCCATTCTTCACAGAATTAGAACAAAAAATTTTACAATTCATATGGAAACACAAAAGATCCCGAATACGCAAAGCAATCTTGAGGAAGAAAAACGGAGCTGGAGGAATCAGGCTCCCCGACGTCAAACTATATCACAAAGCTACAGTAATCAAGACAGTATGGTACCGACACAAAAACAGAAATATAGATCAATGGTACAGGATAGAATGCCCAAAGATAAACCCACGCACATATTGTCACCTAATTTACAACAAAGGAGGCAAGAACATACAATGGAGAAAAGAGAGCCTCTTCAATAAGTGATGCTGGGAAAACTGGACAGCTACATGTAAAAGAATGAAACTAGAACACTACCTAACACCATCCACAAAAATAAACCCCAAATGGATTAAAGACTTAAATGTAAGACCAGACACTATAAAATTCTTAGAAGCAGACATAGGAAAAACACTCTTTGACATAAACCACAGCAAGATCTTTTTTGACCCACCTCCTAGAGTAATGGAAATAAAAACAAACAAAAAAAAACAAATGGGACTTAATTAAACTCAAAAGCTTTTGCACAGCAAAGGAAACCATAAACAAGACTAAAAGACAACCCTCAGAATGGAAGAAAATATTTACAAATGAGACATTGGACAAAGGATTAATCTCCAAAATATACAAACAGCTCATGGAGCTCAATATCAAAAACACAAACAATCCAATGAAAAAACGGGCAGGGGCTTCCCTGGTGGTGCAGTGGTTGAGAGTCCGCCTGCCGATGAAGGGGACATGGGTTTGTGCCCCAGTCTAGGAAGATCCCGCATGCCACGGAGTGGCTAGGCCCGTGAGCCATGGCCACTGAGCCTGCGCGTCCGGAGCCTGTGTTCCACAACCAGAGAGGCCACAACAGTGAGAGGCCTGTGTACCGCAAAAAAAAAAAAAAAAAAAAAAAAAAAAAAAAGGGCGGAAGACCTAAATAGACATTTCACCAAGGAAGACATACAGGTGGCCAAGAGGCACATGAAAAGATGCTCAGCATCACTAATTATCAGAGAAATGCAAATCAAAACTACAATGAGGTATCACCTCAAGCCAGTCAGAATGGCCATTATCAAAAAATCTAGAAACAATAAATGCTGGAAAGGGTGTGGTGAAAAGGGAACCCTCCTACACTGTTGGTGGGAATGTAAATTGATACAGCCACTATGGAGAACACTATGGAGGTTCCTTAAAAAGCTAAAAATAGAACTACCATATGACCCAGTAATCCCACTACTGGGCATAAACCCTGAGAAAACTGTAATTCAAAAAGAGGCATGTACCACAATGTTCATTGCAGCACTATTTACAATAGCCAGGACATGGAAGCAACCTAAATATCCATCGACAGATGAATGGATAAAGAAGATGTGGCACATATATACAATGGAATATTACTCAGTCATAAAAAGAAATGAAATTGAGTTATTTGTAGTGAGGTGGATGGACCTAGAGTCTATCATACAGAGTGAAGTCAGAAAGAGAAAAATACCATATGCTAATGCGTATATATGAAATCTAAAAAAAGAAAAAAGAAAAGTGGTACTGATGAACCTAGTTGCAGGGCAGGAATAAAGACGTAGATATAGAGAATGGACTTGAGGAAACTAACACAGCATTGTGAACCAATTATACTCCAATGAAGATCTATTAAAAAAAAAAGATCTAACTCATTCTTTTGGTCACACATATATATTTGATGCTTTAATGTTAAATTCAACCTCATCTAATATCACCACTCTCATTTTTGTTGGCCTTTGGTCTCTCTTGTCCATCCTCTATTTCCAAACTTTACCATTTCAAGTGTGTTTCATTAAATTGAATGTATCTGTTTTCTTTTTTTAAAAATCCAATCTCTCAGTGTTTATCTTTTAATAAGAGAATTTGCCAAGTCATATTGAATGTGACAATTTACATACTTTACTCCTTACATCTTTGTTTGCTCATTTATTTTTAATTTGTTTTTGCTTACTTATTCTTTCTTCATGCTTTTGCTGTTTTGCTGGTTATTCCCTCTTTCCCCTGTATTTAATTTGAAAATCTGTACTTTGTCAGGCTGCCAGTATTTACCTTTTTTCCAACACTCATAATCAAACTCTTATTTATCTCTTTTTATATGAACCAAAATAATAACTATTTCTCCCAAATGAAATGAGCTTTTTCTCCACTGTTTTCTTTCCTTTCCCCAACAAGACCACTATAAAGGCTTTTCTTTCTCCACTGCTTGGTGGTGAGTTCTGTAGAATGCTTCCCCATTCTTTATTCCACTCCACCAACACCTAAATTCCAAGTTTTTAGGCAAATATTTGGTAAACTGCAGCTTCCCTTTCCATATGTCCCTTCTGCTTTAACAATTTGTATTTACCACTTAAATTTTACATTTCTTGTTACATTATCACTATTCATTTACATACATTTAATAAAATTTACATATATTTATGTCCACTTACACACATTTTAAAGTTTATTGCTTGCCATTCTTTCTTCTCTTTATATTCACCATGTTGAGAATTCCTCTGATTCAGGGTTTTTTACAAGTATCTTTCCCATTTGGGGTGTGTGCTTGACACGTTCTCTGAATCCTCACATATCCACAAATCTTTCCTATGCCTTAGGGAATGAATTACATCAACATTCTCAGCCTGAAGCCCTTTCCTCCCAGTAGCCTATAGCAGTTAGTCCACCATCCTCTTGCTTCCAGAATTCCAGTATCATTTTTCTTCCATTGTAAATAGTCTATTTTTTTTTTCAACCAGGAAACTTGCAAGATTTTCTCTTTGTATCTTCCACCTTATCAAACATTTTCTTGGACTATTCTTCACATTTTCTAGCCTTTTTCTATTGTCTTTTACATTTTCCTGAATTCTTCTAATGACTTAGTCAAAACCTTGCTAAACTAAAAAATTTTCAATTTTGAATTGCTTTACTTAACCCTACCCTCTTTCAGCTGTTGCCACATTCTCTCTATTCTCTCCTCCCTACACTTCTTAAATGAGAGATATGCAATGAATTTTTGCACATTCATTCACTCTCCAGTATGTGTTTGGTGTGTGTCACGAGCATTTTTAGATGCTGGGAATATAATAATGCATTTTAAAAAGACAAAAATACTTGCCCTTATTGAACTTGTTTTCATTGTCTCATTTTTCATTCATTCTTCTACCCACAGAAATCTGCTTTCCCCCCTTCTCCCCCATCCCCCTGTCCCCACTCTATCCAAGGCTGCTCTAGCAAAGATCAGGAATGAACTGTAATAGCCAGACCTATGTCTACCTCAGTAATCTGTGACATTTGACACTTTTCTCAATGTCTTCTTGATTGTGACAATGCGACTATATCTGTCAGAACGACTTTCATTGCAAATAAAGAAGAACTAAACTAAAATTGGCCTAAAAAACAATTTACAAGGTAATATAACCCAAATTTTCAGTTACATCAGGTTTTAGAGCTGATTTGATTAGGCAGTTCATCAAGAACCTGGTTTCTTTCCTTGTATTCTGCTTCTCTGGTGTCAGTTTCATCCTATGCTGTAATAGTTCCAGTCTTCATATTAATAGGCCACAACTCTCAGAAGGAGGAGCTTACCTTTCAGGAGATCTTTTCCCCCCAAAATCTCCAGCAAATTTCCCATCATGTCTAATTAAATTTAATTGGGTCTCTGCCCCTTCCTAAAGTAATCCTTCTTACCCTAGAAATGTTCCGATTGTCTTAGGCTTGGGGTATTTGAACCCATCATTGTGGCAGTGGTATAGGATTACTCTGAATAGCTGTATAAACCAGGCCTCATCCCTGGAGCTGGGTTTGACTCAGCTTTTGAGGACACATATATATCAGCAGCATAATGGAAAAATCTGTGGATACCCGAACAAAAATCTGGTACTGTTAGGAAGGGGAAAGAGGCGGTATTATTGCTCAGCTGACCACAGACAAAGGCCAATCAGCTTCCCCCTGGACTGTGAATTAAATTTTGTGGCTTTCTAGAATTTCACGTACAGCAATTTTGGGTATTTTCATCTGCTACTTCATGGCTTTAACTACCAACTCTATGATAGGCACTCTCAAATTTATGTCTGAAGTCTCAGCTTCTTTCCTGGCATCTAAATTTGTATTTCTAGCTACAGGATAACTATCTTGGCTCATTAGTATTTCAAACTTAACCTGTCCGATACCTGCATAGACATCACAGTAATCCAAAATAGAAATCTCACAATAATCTTTCACAATCATCACTTTTGCTTGTTAATACTTTCTCCAAAATTGGGGAGCTTCTTGCTATCCGCACCAAATATTTGGATCTTCTTTACCAATGTGCACCTTGCTTAGGTGAATACTAGTCACTTAACACACATGAGAGATTTGTCAAGGAGAAATTTAACATTTCAACTTTGCTCCTGACTACATCTTTTGTCGGAAAACTCTATTCACTTTTATAATATCAAGTCAACGTGGTAATCCAGCTTAGTAGCATGGAAAGGTTAATGTCGTTACCCTTTGTTCTTAGGCCTTCCTTGGAGTCTTGACCGGAACTAAGTAATTGAAAATACCTTACTTTTTCATGTCTTTGTAGCACTGTCTGTTCTGCCTGCCTGGAATTTTCTTTTCTCCTTGGGCTCCTGCATGAAGTCTTCTCTGACTCACCCCCAAAGCTCTGACAGAGTTACTGACTCTGTCTTTCCAAATCTCTTACACAGACTTAATCCTCTAGTATATAAATTATCTACTATTGTCATAATTATTCAGTTTTATGAGTATCTCCATAGCAGATAGCAATGTCCTTGTTAGGTATGTAAAGATGCAATAAATGTGTGTAAGAATGGAATGAGGGAAGAAGGAATGTGCTGTAGTAATAAACAATAATCTACACAGTGACCTTAGAGTATTTTCTTCAATTTTTAGTAGATAAATTTTATATGAACAGAAGAGAATAATTTGAGGATGAAAACAAGGATCTGAATTTAAATTCTTCTATTAATTACAATATGTACTAGAGCCCCTGGCCCAGCAAATTCTCTTTTCTCTCCAGGTCCAACATCAATAATTTACAAATGTGGATAATTCTAATCAGTCAAAATTTTTTGGCTGGCTTTGGAACATTATGGGATATGCAGTTCAGTGAAAATGTTATGACTCAAATGAAGCATGTTACATTGGAAATGTGTATAAGGTTTCACATGCTGCAGTACAGACCTACATAGGCACTAAGTGAGAAGCAAAAATCACAACAGAATAGCAGATATCTTTCCTGCCCTATTTAACAAACACGACTTTTTCTCGTGTCTTGGAGATGGAGCTCTTGTTTCACTTCTTTACTGCCGATCAATCAGCTGGAGAAGACATCTGCAATTGTAGTCCCTCCATAAAGACATAAGTCCTGGCAGCAACAGCCAACACTCATCTAAAAGCTCCATCCTAAATTACCTTTGTCAGACTGTACAGAAAGTAAAAGGCACACTTCAGTCTCATTTGATTAAATCAGAGAATGTACCAGCTAACCAAAGAATGGAAAGTCCTTTCCATTTACATGCTCCATTAACTGCACTTCACCGGGAAAATAAATCTCAGTGCAATTCTTTACTTCTGCTCCTCTAATTGCTACTTACAAATTCTTTTCTCGAAATCATGCTATCTCTCATATATCAGGAAGCCAAAGCATTTGCAGCTGAGTCCCTGGCTCTAATTTAACATGATATGCCACTATTAATGCCAAAGGCAAATAATGTACTAAGTTACCATGGGAACCAGGGCATGAAAAGATGAAAGCCCTCCCAGACACAAGATGGGTGGGACTTCTGTGGAGACCTCTGCCCCACCAACACTAGGGGCCATGTCATTTTGGCAAAACTCCTCAGACCCAGCCCATTCCCACTCCCAGAGATGTGTGCATCTATCCTTCCTCCCTCGAAACTTAACATGTAATTGGTCCATACCTCCAAAGAAGAAAAATTACGGGACAATCACTCACATTACAAACAGATTCTTCATTGTACACTCACTTTCAGAAGCATAAGACTAAATATTAAAAGACCAACTTGCAAAAGAGATCAACTGAAAGGCATTACTACCATTAAAATAGTATATTTCATTTTACATAAGCACTCACTCATCTCAAAGTTCTGTAAATTGTATAGTATCCTTTTATCTTCCAATTCTTATGTATACATAGAAGATAGATACTTTCAAGGTTGAATAAGGAGGGGACATTGTTAAAAAGCAATTAGAAATAAAAACCAAATATCTCTATAGTTATAAATCAATGGGAATAAATTATCCCATTTTCCAAAACATTAATTCACACAATGCTTCAGTGATAAGACTTGTTTCTAGTGATGTAAAACTACTTCAGCACACGCATCCGTGTCTGTGCCCCCTACACACAAGAAAAGAGCTTCCATACAACATTTCTTTGTTAGCCTCCTCACTTGTATCTTATTTGCTCTGCTTTAGCCTCATGCAAACAGAAATTTTCAATTATAAGGAAAGAAATCATTGAATTTCCACCATAAGGAAAACATTTCTCTAGAGAAAGAGACAATGAAAATGCAAGGCATGGTACTAACATGATAATATATAATTTCACTGGAGAAAAGTCAACTCACTTGAATGATGGTATTGAATGATGTCATTCATTTATTTTCCTACAAAGTTTTCTCCATTTTATTCAGAAACTGATTTAAAGAACTGAGCTGAAGTAAGCAACCACATTCTCTTTTGTTACAGTTCTATAAAACTTAAAGCTGAAATTGGTGCACAAATGCAATGCTGGTTACCAGAGTAGACAAATCTTTGCCACACATGTTCATTTCATTGGGATTCAAATTATTGCTAACAGCCTTAGGTTCATTAAATTCAAAACATATTTTATGGAATATTTTGGCCCTCCAAATTTTAAAGCCATGTGTGTTTTATTGAAAATTTTAATTCAGAAGAGTTTGATTCCATTTGAAATCATTAAGATTTAAGTGAACTTCTTGATGATGACCAGTAAGGTCAGATAAACCTACAGTATAATATTGAGTTTGATGATTGGCAGTTAATGAGAGGCCAGAGTTAGAATTAGTGTTCTGTTGCAGGAGTGGAAGCAGTTGTCGACATATATCAAGAAGCTAGCCATGAAACTTTGGAGGGTCAGAGTGGATCAGAGGATACAGATGTATTGCAAAGAGTCTTCAAACAATTTGGCACACCTATCTTGCCTTTTTAGTAGGCTAAATACATAATGCCTCTCACATACATCTTTTCTAGTTGTGTGTGTATACACACCATTATATTAATAAAATACAAATGTATTGAATAGGGTAGTTTTTTCAAATTCTTTTAAGTAAGTCACTTTTTTACACAACTGTTCAAGCATTAGGTGATCCATGAAGAGAGCAGATGATATTACATTAGAATTAAGACTACTACTAATAATAAAATTTATTGAACACTTTCCATGTGCCAAACACCTTGCTAAAGATCACCCCAAAATCATCCCATTTGATCCTTAAAACAACTCTATGAGGTTAACATATGCCATACCTCATACCTTTGCCAAGGTCACATATACACTTTCTATTTATCCTTTGTAAAGCCTTTTAGAAAAGAATGTAAGAGAGTAGGCTTTACTAAGAGACTTTTGTCTCAGTTTCATCACCTCAAAGAGTAGTCATCCTAGACAATACAGGAAGAAGGAAATGCTATCTATTTGTGCCAGGGTCAAGATCAGATAGTCTGGAAGTGTGTATACTTGACAGATAGCCATATAGTTTAGGTTCTGTACACTATACCAAGCTCAATCTAGCTAAACAAAAAAATACAAGAGATAAGACTCTTGTTTGCAGCAATGTTATATATTGTATTACCATTCAAAACTGCTCCTCTGTGGGAGGATTATATATCCCCATTCTGTTGACAATAGGTTTAGCCATGTGACTTGCTTTGCACAATGAAATGTGAACAGAATGTGACACATATCACTTCTTAGCAGAAGCTTTCAGATCCAGCACATGAATCATGTTTCTAGTTTTCCCTCTATTATGAGCCCAGCAATGCCCCGATAGGAACTTCTCCATCAGCCTAGGTTCAAGATTGAAGACAACAGATGGCAAAGCCCCAGCCAGCCCATGGTGAACATGTACATGTGAATGAGAGCTCTACTTTTATGGTTTAAAGCCCCTACGTTTGGGAGGTCATTTGTTACTGCACATTAACTTTGTCTACCCCTACAGATACAAACAATGTAGACAGTGATTAAGAGGATGAGATCAGCAAACTGCCTGGCCTCAAATCACAATCCCATCACTATTATTCATGCTATTGAAATTCAGTTCCAAAAATCTGACCTTTGAATAAGCCAAAGTGAATGTATAACAAATTAAATTTGGTCCCTTGAATACTCTCACTGACTAATATGGAAAAAACAAGTGGGATAATTTACAATTGGTTTACATTAAGCAAAACAGATTACAAAGCTCATACATCTTAAAGGTTTTTTAAAAGTTTCTCCAATATATAACCATGTTTTAAATTTCAAACAATAAGTGACTTTGGTGCCCTAATTCCTTCCAATAACACTTATCTAGTATTTGTTCAATATTTGAATTGTATATCTATCTTTCTCCCTTTCCATTATTGAAATAATATAACATTAAGACTTCTCTATTTCTGATCTTCTTTATACTTTGGAGCCCCATACTCAAACTAATGGTATGTGGTTTTCTAATGTCATTTTGGCATAGTTGATAATTCATTCCCTATCACTGTTTATCATACTTATAAGTTTTGGCAAGGAAAAAATAGAGCATTTGTTAAGGTAATTACACCTTACATGCTTTCAAAATGGTTTGGAGTTGCTTACAGAAATATAGATACTGAAGCAGGGCCAAAAAGGCAAATGAGGGCAAAGGAGAATAAAGGCAGGCCTGTTAGATGGATTTGATACATAAAATGGAATCCAACAGGAGCTTACATGCTTATTAAAAAGCTTTGCAAATTCAACTTTGAGATTCCTAGTGCCCAAAGAGAGAAACATAATCACTTAGATACATAATGACCCCAAAATCTTAAAAAGTAGTGACTCAAGAGAAACACAACTTTTCATGTCATGGAAATCTGTCAGACATTTCCTCTGCAGGTCAACATTAAAAAGAAAATGTGAGAAAGCATCCTTAACAATGTCCTTATCAATCCCTACAAACAAACAGTGAAAATGTAAGAAATTTCCCACTCTGCATTCTATTAAGACTTGAATTTCATCCTTATGACTTAAGGAAATATCCAATCCAAGATGTTCTTCCAAGTTAAGTTATTTATTTACACTAAACATATGTAGCCATTTAGTCTATGTCAAGTTCTTTATGTATAATATTCTATGTGGCATTTTTGAACAAAGTTAAAGGCTGAAACATTGGTCATTGTTTTAGATACTCTGTGGGGTGTGTGCAACAATTTACTTAGACCAAAATGTTGGAAAAACATTCTGGTTTATCTGCAAAAGAATTTTGAGCAAACAAGATTAAATTCTTTTCAATTCAAGATCTTACTCTTTTATTCAATTCAATTCAAGCTCATATTCCTCTAGTCAATCCAACAGTCTCTACATCCCTTGCCATCAACTTTTTCTCCATTGTCATCTCCAATTCCACAGTTATTTTTTTATTTTGATTTTCTGAAACCATTCTTATTCTTTCTATAGCTACCATCACTGGCTGGGTACCCCACTTAAGGTGATGACCACATAAAACTATCCAATGACTATAACTCATTACAGATGTCCTCTATTTTTGTTCATATAGAAACTATACAATAATATTGCCATTGGCACTCCTTTAGAGTGTCTTGCTCTCTATGGAATTTTCTGACCTTGCTTATCTTCCTACATAGATGTCAATTATTTTCAGAGTAAAGTTATGCCTTGTGGAAGAACATCAACAAAGCAGTCTAGAAAAAGGGGGAAAGGACAATCAGCAAAATGAATGGATTTGAGTACCTCTTTGAAATCTCAGACTCAAATTTGGGAAAGGGGTTTTTAGAAGCCATCTAATGAACTGACATAAAAGATCTTCACTTAGATTTATAATTGGTTCTGCTCTTCATTTCTAAATATATAAGGATTTGTAAAATACTTCATTTTGGAAATTTGATATTGAGACATGTGGTTCATATTCTTAATGGTTTGTTTGCCCCAGAGAAGGTTAGTTAATCTCCTGTACATCCATTTCCTCATCTTTAAAATATAGATTATAATAAGGCCTATCTCATGGGGTTGTTGTGAGGGTTACATGGGTTAAAATTCCTGGAACACTCAGAGCCATGCTTGGCACATTGAACACTATAAAGTGGCTGCCATGATTATTATTCTTTTAAAAATTAATTTTAAAATGTTTTCAAAATGTTACTGTTCCCTCTATTTTTCCTCATTAACTATTCAATATCATAAAATGATAGAAATGGGCACCATGAAAATTGAAACATATTTTAAATTTTTTAGATGAGTGTCAAATTCTACCTCATTAGGAAGAAATGAAGCTACAAGTTGTCCTTTCCTTGAACACACTGTTTGAATCAGCAGACACCATGACATTTCAATCAGTGATAATTCAAGAAAGATTTGTTTTTGCTAACATCTCTTCATGAATTAGTGCTTTTTGTTAAAGGCCTAAATAAAGCCAACTCCAGTTTTAGATTTGCTTTAATTCAAAGACCCTCACTCTCTATTCAGCTTGTCCCTAAAGGCCCTGTTCACCCATCCTTAGATTGGCAGCAGGTTACAATGAAGAGAGCACTGGTCTGGAAATCAAAAACTTATCCTCAACTGGCTGTGTCACTTGCTGGTTCTTTATATTTAAACAACACATTTTGCCTTATTTGAACTTAGTCTCCTACAGGAGCTGAATGGAGATGATCCCTTATAATTATAAAGTTCTATAATTCTCAGAAGCTTTTCATGTTATCTACATATGTTGGACAATGTGACATTAACTCCTCCAGAGTTATACATCTATACAGACTTGTACAGAAAATAAATTCTCCCCATCTAGATCATTCATATAGTACCCAGATTTTTGTGCTTCCTAGAAAGAACAGAAAATAGTTCATATTTAAAGCTATTTAATACTTAAATAATTAGAATATCCTTAACAGCATTGAAACTCTCACCTCTTTCTTTCCACAGAGATAACGCATAGATTTGACTGTTCTTTTTATGTTTGCAACGTTGTCCAGTTTCTGGCTGCTGCTTCTTGTTAGCTGGTCACAAATACAAGCAAGACAGTCATTGCCAACATTTGCTTCTCAAAATAGAACTTCCCAAATATAGCTTCTTCGCTCTCTTGTATACAAACATGTGGCTGTCTTCTGGAATTCTCACTTGTAAAACCAAATGCCAAGAAGCCATTGGCTTGAGTTTACTCCCAAGAGCCCTAGTATCTAAGAGGTACGACCAATCATTGTATTCGCAACTAGAACCATATACTGCACATTCTTGGACATACCACTGGTGTCACAAAAGGTAGGAGTCCTGTGGTCATCTCTCCTTTGCTGACTTGTCTGTTTTCTTTCCCCTCGCCCAGAAAGAAAACAGACAAGTCAGCAAAGGAGAGATGACCACAGGACTTCCAGGGGTAGGGACTGGGGGAGGCAGAAGACAAAGCAGAATCTCTGAAGGATCTCATGAAATGTCCTGGAGCCAGGCCCACAGAGAAAGAGAGTCTAGGCTAAGAAAGTAGAGTTTGAGTAGTAGGCAGACAGAAGGAGAGAGGGCTTAATCAACAGGCACCATTGAGAGGCAGAGACCCGAGGCAGCAATGTTGGAGGAACAGCACCAGGAGGGAAAGTAGAGTCTGAGATTCCTCGTCGGAACCATAACTGGGATTAGAGGTCGGACGTATCAGGAATGTCCCACCCTCCCACCTACCTGCCCAACAGTAGAGGCAAAAGTAAACTCTCCTTGGAGGAAAGTTTCCTAAAATAGGCCCACGGGTCTCGCACAGATGGAAAGCATGCATGAACTTACAAATAAAGTTCACCAAACACACAGAAAAACAAGCCACAATGTGTGAGAATCAGCAGACAAGAAACAAAGGTTTAAATGGAAAGAACTGTAGATATTGTAACTGTTTGACATAACAGAAAATAGCTATGTATGAAATTTATAAAATTTATAAAAGAAAAATGCAATTACAAAGATAAATATACAGTAAAACTATGAGAAATAAGCAGATAGAATTGAAGAGATTATAATTTACAGGTATAAAAAATATAATTGAAATTATATATGTTAGATTAAAAAGCTCAATCAATGTCAATAAATAGATTAGGGAACGAATAACAGGAAACACAGAAGTCAGGGAATGGGGCTGCACGTTCCACCCTCTAATTATACTTTGGTCTTTCTGGTGACTAGCACCCACCCTGAAGCTATCCAAGGGCCACTGGACATCTTATTAACATACAAAAGACACTCATTAATCTGGAGACTAAGGGCTTTAGGAATTCTATGCCAGGAGCCAGGGACAAAGACCAAATAATTTATATTTTTATTTTGTAATGTTTTCTTTTAAGCTAATGTTGTCTTTTAGTGGATTTATATTTATGTGATTATGTTTCACACCTTGAAAGTAGAACCTTCAGTCTTTTGACACTTAACAACCAAGAGTATAATTTTTTCATGGCATTGACTGAATTAATAAAAATGAATCTTTTATTTGGTATTGATACACTTAATTTGTATATTGGGACCTACAAAATGGAGGCAGACCCAGTCACCCAGCCCACATCACAAATCTAAACTTAAGCCATCCTGCACTTATGGAAATGCCTCACTATCAAGGAAGGTGAACACCAGTCAGAATCTTCCAACTCAGCTTTAGCTAGCTTACCCTACCCCAGAAAATAGAACTACCTAGCCTTTAAGGAGATCACCCAAGCTCATTGCCAATCATGCCCTGTACCATACTGCTGCCCCTAACAGTCTCTACAATTTACTCTTGCCCAAAATCCCTTGGGAGGAGTGCTCTACTGCTTATGAGGCACTGCACTCCCCCAATCCACGGATTATTTTCCTCCTAATAAAGGACATCAGACTCGTTACTAAATTGTTTCGGGTTTGTCATTTCACAGTATACTTAGCATAAACTGGGATAGAGTTTATTTTTCCAGAAAGTTTTTTTTTAAGATATTTGCTCCTTATTTATATGATGAAAAGAAGGGAAGCATTGTTCAAAGTACTCTTGAGAAGTTTCTCTACAAAGAGATAAAGCCCTTTAATTCTCAATGTTTCTGATGTTTTAAATAATTTAGATAAAATATTTAAATATTTACTATTTTAAAGAATTTCCCTATACGTTTATAACCTACAGTAGGAGTTTTTAATGTTTTAACAAAAATTTTTAAAACATTCTAACTGCAATAATTGACATATAATATTGTATTCATTTTGGGTTTGCAACATAATGATTTGAGATATGTATATGTTGCAAAATGACTGCCACCATGTTTAGTTAACATCCATCACCACAAATTTGTAGTCACAAATTTTGAATATGTGTGTGTGATGCAAATTTTTAATTAAGATCTACTTTCAGCAACTTTTGAATATACAATACAATATTGTTACCTATAGTCATCATGCTGTATATTATATCCCTAGAACTGATAGCTTGAAGTTTACACATACTGATGACATTCACCCATCTTACCCACCCCCTGAAAGTTATTTTTTAATGCAATTAAACTTGAGTGAAAGAGTCACAAAATCTCATAAGCGACCTGTGGTACGAAGAAAAATGGACTCCAAAATGTCTATCGCCTAATTCACAGAACTGGTGAATGTTACTTTACACAGCAAAAGGGGCTTTTCAGATATGATTAAAGTTATGGACTTTGAGATGAGGACATTACTCTGGATTATCAAGGTGGGCTTAATCTAATCACATAACTATTAAAAGTAAAAAATCTTGGGGCTTCCCTGGTGGCCCAGTGGTTGAGAGTCTGCCTGCCGATACAGGGGACACGGGTTCGTGCCC
The DNA here is from genome assembly GCF_937001465.1 of Orcinus orca. NCBI lineage: Eukaryota > Metazoa > Chordata > Mammalia > Artiodactyla > Delphinidae > Orcinus > Orcinus orca. The sequence continues at coordinate 57,307,170 of NC_064575.1, read as the reverse complement.
CGGTCCGGGAAGATCCCACATGCCGCGGAATGGCTGGGCCCGTGAGCCGTGGCCGCTGAGCCTGCGAGTCCGGAGCCTGTGCTCCGCAACGGGAGAGGCCACAACAGTGAGAGGCCCGTGTAACACAAAAAAAAAAAAAAAAAAAAGTAAAAAATCTTTCCCAACTGTGGTCAGAGAGATGTGATGACAGATAAAGAAGCAGAAGAAAGAAGGCACAAAAAGACAGCCACCTGCCATTGCTAGCTTTGAAGACAAAAGGGCCTACATGTCAAGGAATGAGGCTGGCATCTAGAAACTCAGAATGACCACCAGCCAACATCCAACAAAGAAATGGGGACCTCAGTCCTTCAACTGCCAGGAAATAAGTTCTGAGTTGAATGAGCAAGGAAACAAGATTCTTGACTAGAGTCTCCATAAATGAGTACAGCCTTGTCAACACTTTGATTTTAGCCCAATGATACCTGGATCAGATCTGTGACCTTCAGAAATAAAAGATCATAAATTTGTGTGTTTAAACCACTAAGTTTGTGGTAGTTTGTAATGGCAGTAAGAGAAAACTAATACTTCCTGAACTGTTGGTGGGAATGTAAATTGATACAGCCACTATGGAGAACACTATGGAGGTTCCTTAAAAAACTAAACACAGAACTACCATATGACCCAGCAATCCCACTGCTGGGCATATACCCTGACAAAACCATAATTCAAAAAGAGACATGTACCACAATGTTCACTGCAGCATTATTTACAATAGCCAGGACATGGAAGCAACCTAAATGTCCATCAACAGATGAATGGATAAAGATGTGGCACATATATACAATAGAATATTACTCAGCCATAAAAAGGAACGAAATTGAGTTATTTGTAATGAGGTGGATGGACCTAGAGTCTGTCATATAGAGTGAAGTCAGAAAAAGAAAAACCAATACTGTATGCTAACACATATTTATGGAATCTAAAAAAATGGTACTGATGAACCTAGTGGCAGGGCTGGAATAAAGACGCAGACATAGAGAATGGACTTGAGGACATGGGGGGTGGGGGGAAGATCGGACAAAGTGAGAAAGTAGCGTTGACATATATACACTACCAAATGTAAAATAGGTAGCTAGTGGGAAGCAGCTGCATAGCACAGGGAGATCAGCTTGGTGCTTTGTGGCGACCTAGAGGGGTGGGATAGGGAGGGTAGGAGTGAGGCTCAAGAGGTAGGGGATATAGGGATATATGTATACACATAGCTGATTCACTTTGTTGTACAGCAGAAACTAACATAACATTGTAAAGCAAGTATACCCCAATAAAGATGTAAAAAAAAAAAAAAGAAAACTAATTCAGGACCACAGTGAAAAGAGAAGTAACTTTCTCAAAGTCATAGAACTTTTAGGGATAACACTGGGGCTAGGACATTGTTTTCATATTTTGGCCGCACAGCAGTATATGGGATCTTAGTTCCCCAACCAGGGGTTGAACCCACACCCCCTGCAGTGAAAGTGCAGACTCCTAACCACTGGACCACCAGAGAAGTCCCCTATTAATTTAATGTTTTTAAAATTTAAATATACCTTTATTTTCCTGGTAATAAATTTGAACTGCTTCCTAGTGGACATTTAGCAAATTAACAGATATTCTGAAAGATACAGATAATGATGGTTTTAAATTAATGTCAATTAGTTTCCAAGGAAAAGAATCATAAGAACTTTTATTTTGGCTTAGATGAAAAGAATTTCCATTTTTTTAAAGTTTTAAATCACACATATCACATAAGAAATGTTCATTTTATTGGCTACAGACAGATGTAGGCCTCAATCAAAAGGTTATTTGCTTTGCAACAAAAAGAATAAAATACCTAGCAATAAATTTAACCAAGAAGGTGAAAGTCCTGTACACTAAAAACTGTAAGACATTGTTGAAAGAAATTGAAGAGGACACAAAGAAAAGATATTTTATTCTCATGGATTGGAAGAAGAAACATTGTTTAAATGTCCATATTACCTACAAAAATCTACATATTTGATACAATTCCTATCAAAATCCCTATGATATTTTCCAAAATATAGAAGAAAAAAATCCTAAAATTTATATGGAACCACAAAAACCCCAAATAGCCAAAGTAATCCTAAAAATTACAAAGCCATAATAATAAAACATCATGATACTGGCAGAACAGACATACAGATCAATGGAACAGAATTAAGATCCCAGAAATAAACCCATACATATATGGATAATTAATTTACAATAAGGAACAAAAAACATACATTGGAGAAAGGATAAACTCTTCAATAAAAGTCACACGCAAAAAGATAAAACTAGACCACCATCTCACAACATACACAAAAATCAAATCAAAATGGATTAAAGACTTGATTGTAAGACCTGAAACCATAAATTCCTAGAAGAAAACCTGGGCATCATTGACATTAACCTTAGCAATATCCTTCTGAATATGTTTCTTCAAGCAAGGGAAACAAAACAAAAATAGACAAATGGGACATCAAACTAAAAAGCTTCTGAACAGCAAGGGAAACCAGCAACAAAATGAAAAGACAACCTACAAAATGGGAGAAGAGATTTGCAAATCATATATCCAATGAGGGATTAACATCCAAAATATATAAAGAACTTAAAAAACTCAACAACAACCACCAAAAAAAAACAAACCCCAAACAATCCAACTAAAAAATGTGCAGAGGACATGAACAGACTTGTTTACAAACAAGACATACAGATGGCCAACAGACACATGAAAAGATGTTCAACATCACTAATCATTAGGGAAATGCAAATCAAAACCACAATGAGGTATCACGCCAATTAGAATGGCTATTTTTAAGTAGGCAAGAAATAACAAGTGTTGGAGAGGACATGGAGAAAAGGGAACACTCATACCCTATTGATGGGAATGTAAATTCATGTAGCCACTAAGGAAAACAGTATAGAAATTCCTCAAAAAATTAAGAATAGATCCAGCTAGCCTACTTTGGGGTATTTATCCAAAATGAAAACACTAATGCAAGAAGATATATGCAACTCTATGTTCATTGCATTATTTGCAAGGTATGGAAACAGCCTAAGTACACATCAATAGATGGATGGATAAAGCAGATGTGGTGTGTATATGTGTATGTGTGAATATATATATATATATATATATATATATATATACACACATACATGGATGGACGACCTTGAGGGCATTATACTAAGTGAAATAAGTCAGATCACGAAAGACAAATACTGTATAATTTCACTCATGTGGAAATAAATAAATAGCAAAAAAACCCCAAACAAACACATAGACACAGAGAATAGAGTAGTGGTTACCAGCGGGGAAGGAGGAGGGCGGCTGGAGCAAGCAATATGGGCAAAGTGAGTCAACTCTAGGGTAACGGATAGAAACTAACATTTTGGTGGTAAGCATGCTGTAGTGCATGCAGCAAAATCAAAATATGATGTTGTATACATGAAACTTATATGACATTATAACCCAGTGTTACCTAAATAATATTTTTGAAAAAGCTTTTTGCTGCAGTTAGTACTCTGAGAGCAGCAGGTCAGGTTCCCTTGGGAGTTCAGACGGAAACTCTACATAAAGTATTACTTTATTAGTTTAATAAAATAACATATTTTAAAATATTATAAATAGAAGTCAAGAAAATAAAGACAACTTTTTTAAAAACCAAGAGATTGTAGAATTTTAAAATAAGCCATATAGGACTTATTAAAAGTTGGAAAGCCAGCAACCTGGAAGCCAGGAAGTGAACCTGGACTTGGAAGTAAACTCCTCATTGTGTAACCTTGGGGAAAAATTCCTCTGAGACTCAATATTCTCATCAGTAAACTAGTAGGGGACCAAATATGTTCCTGTCTGCATGCCATATTATGTTAAGAACAAAATAATACAATAGAGATGAAAGTCATGTCTAAAGAGATTACAGAAAATATTCTGAACTAAAAGCCAGAAGATCTTAGTGTTACTTCCCAATCTGCCATGTGACATTGTCTAATATCATTCCTCAAAACTTTAGTTCTACCATCTGCAAAATAGAAATAGTATAACATTCTCTTCCACCATCACAGGATGCCATGGTTGAAAAGTATTTTCAAATAAGAAAGCTATATGTACCTGAGACTTTTTTGGTACATGAAAGGATAACCCACTCTCAAGAAGCCATGTCCAAAGAAATCAAAATACTTTCTGAGTAAATGATGTGATAATGTGTTGTGGATGGAATTGTTCTCTCAGGTATATAAATAATTTTGTGATTCCTAGATGACTATGTGAAGCCACAAGTTTGGATTAATTCACAAAGGAGCTTAAACATTAAAAGAAATAATACTCTTTGAAAGAGAACCATTAAGTATATGCATCAGACCAACAGAGGAGAGACCTAAAGTCAAGTCAAAAAGAAAGGTATAGCACAGAAACTTTCTGGAAGTCAGGAGGTAAACAGTAACAACGTTGAGACACTGAAGAGGCTTCATGAAGAGTAGACTCTGTGCCCTATGGGTTTTCAGATATACTTGAAAGGGTCATAAAATATCCTAGTAATAAGAACTATCACACAGCTGGCTCACTCATTGCTTTGGATGTAATTTGGGATTTATTACACTTCATTATATTCAGAAACATAAAAGTAGAAGACTTTTTTTTTGGTATTTGCTATCTGATGGAAAAATTTTGCCTTACAAAGATAATTAGAAGACTAATATTTATGTTTACAACACAATTCCACCAAATTAATCATACATGCTTAGATAGGCCAGGTACCTCCTCCTTTTTGATAAAAAATTTAAAAGAATGGAGGGTGTATTCTGTTCAGCTGGTCAGAATCCAGAAATTCTCATAATTGCTTATTACTTGTACTTTCCACTATTGAGACCAAAAATGTTGACCTGCTATTGAGAATTTTCCAGAAACCATCCTGGAGGCTATTATACTGTTTCTGGACAAACTGCGATTACTTATCCCTCTCTCCTTGCAGTTATTTACAAACATCAAGCTTTCCATTTGGATTAAATTTTTAATTTCCCAACTAGTAGAGCACCTCTTGGCAAATCCATCATATGAAATTCTTATGTCTTTGTAAAATATAGGGTTTTGAATACAATCACTAGATCACCAAATAGAAACAAAAGAGTAAAATATTATTTTAATTTTTAAAAGAATACTAGTTAAGAAATAACACAACCATAATAATAATTGAATTGTAAAGATGAACAATAAAAATAAATTATTATAATATATTCATTCATACAATGAGTTGAAATGACTCCTTAAAATCCCTGCCATTCATTCCTTATCTTTGGAATTTCTGAGACCTGGATTTAAATCTGCTTTCTGATGCTTATTAATTATAGGAACTTAATCTACTTACCCTTCTCAATTTACAATGCACTTGGTTAGAAGATCTACTTAATATGACTGTAGTGAAAATTAAAGATAATATATACAAAGCTCCTACCATAATTCTTGTTACCTAATAACGCATCAATAAAAGGAAGATTTTTGTTTGTTTGTTTTCTTGGTCCATAACCACAGGAAATAGAGGAAACTCATTCTACTTTCACAAATTAAAGATCTTGAGAGGTAGATTCTAGTGCTCACTTCAGCAAAGTCATGGTACTAATCAAAGCAACATTTTAGAACTTTATAGAACTTTATCATTTATAACACTTTATAAGTATCTCATCTGATACAAATCCATAGCAATAGCCAATTCATACCCTTTTTGAGATAAGACAATTGGGATTCAGAGAAATTAAGTGACTTTTTAATAATAACTGTTAGTGTAGTAGATATATTTTGGTTGCTGAGGATTTTTCTTCATCCTGGAAAATGTCTTGCCTTCCACTTCATTCATAAGCCATCTGTGAGAACTTCCAAGTCTTAAGTAAATCCATACTCCTGACAACAGCCGATTGGCCCAAGAGTAGGGACAAGACTCAAGCGGAGTCAATAATAGCAGACGACATTCACAGTGGCCACAAGTGATTGGTCCAAGGAAGACCTCTGACGCAATCTGGGCCAAAGGGTCTCTTCTCAAGATTCTTTGGACTTAAGCCAAGAAAGTTTCTCTCTGATGACAGGGCTTTGATATGTTTAACTCCAGAGCTGCTGGCATCTGTGACTTCTGTAGAATGGGGAATGTTATTCTGAGCCAGAGAAAATGAGGTTTTCTTATACTAAATTCGGTGCTCTTTTCACCAGACGGACTACTAATAGTCACCACTGTTCTCTGAATACCCCCTTTTGCCATTTTTATTCATTTGATTTTGGAGCCTCAGCAGGTAAAAGCTATAAAGGGTGGTGTACAAATTAATTCACACACTATTAAGTATATAAGAAGGAAATGTATATACAGTATATACAAAGGAAATGACAAAACAAAGAGGGACAGACCCATGTCCTAAAATTGCTTCAATTCATCCAGTACACATTCTAGTACAGCTGGTGAATACTGAATTTACTAAACTTGCTCTGTTCCATATAACCCCAGCTCATTCCACATGGTTTTTTTGTCTGTTTGCTTTTTGCTTCTTAAAATGCCCAACCTCCAGTCCACAACCTTGACATCTCTTCATCTAGCTAACTGTTGTTACTCAGATCTCAGTGTAGAGATAATTTATTCCAGGAAGCCTTCTCTAGTCTCCAAGTTTGGGCTCTGTGCACCTCCTCCATGCTCCATGAGCACCTGTATTAAATCCACGATAACTCCTATCCTATTACCTGATAAAAGTTCACCATACAATCCCAAGAGAGCAATAACCATCCTGCTCAGTACTATATCTTCAGTAGCTGGGATTGTGTTTAACATATAGCCAACACTCAAATTTTTATGGTAATCTTTGTGAATAAACTTCTTTGGGGATTTTTATAAAATTCATATCATTCCCCACCTCCAAACATATCATTGATAAGGTATCTTACTTACTAATGAAAACATTTGAGTTACTCAGTTGTGTTGGGAAGGACATTAGATTGAACACAACTCAGTTGTAAAATGCCTGAAGTCCTCTTCTGAAGTCACATAAAAAAAATATTAAAGGCAAATTTAGATGGGCAATGAAATGAGAATTGCCTTCAAAGCATGTTCAGATAATTTTATTTATATGATAATAGAGAATGAGAATTAATATCTATAGTCCACCAAAGGACAATAAGAATGCCAAACACTATACCCTGGGAAAGCAATTTGCAACAGGTCAAAACTGAAAATTGTAAAATGGTTCTCATATAAATGGCTATTGACTCTTAAATTTTGGCAATAACATTGTAAACTATGTATCATCAAAACCAAAATGGTTTTCCTTATGTGAGTGGACATAACTATGTAACCACATCTCTCTCAGAATATATTAGAAATGACAGTGATATAATAAAAAAAAAAACTCAGTTAAAAAAAAAACTCAGTTAAAGAAATATATATACTATTCAGATTTCACCAGCAATATAAATGGTATGAAGCAAATGAACCTCTCACTGGGTGACATCAATCTGACATAAACAATAGCACCAGGAGAGAAACATACCCAAATACACTTCGGTCACAAGGACTTAGGTTGAAGACAGGTAGAATGGAAGCCCAGTGTTTTAGTTTTTATCAACTGTTTGATTCAGTGTTTTCTTCCTATTGCTGATCTTGGCCCTTAGGAATACTCTATGTTTTTCTTGGATTTTTAGAAATAGCACATTTCAAATCACAGGGCAATGTGCATTCTAGGCCAGGAAAATGGCAATGCCTAGTAATGTGGTATGCCTAAGATTTTACTTGGCACATGTGTCTAATAAATACTTGTTGAATAAATGAATGAATAAACAAATCTGTTCACTGCTTCGCTATACACTTTGAACTTAATTCTTTATTTTTGAATATGCCTTTTCCTTTTTTAATTGATTGTTAACAACATCAAAAACAAAAAAACTTGGGCAATGTATGAGAGCAAAGCAGTACTACTCATAACCAGAATTGGCAACTTCTCAAAAGTCTTGAGTTTAACACCCACCCCTCCCAAAGTATGCTCAATATGTTTGTCATTAAAAAACTTTGGGTTTGTTTGCAGAAGAGCATTAGTCAAATCCAATGTTTTCTTTGGATCAAGTATTTGAATATGAATCTATTCATCACTCTTAGCATGAGAAGAGACCAATGGATACATTTCCCCAGAAAAGACCAATAAAAAATAAAAGAGGGACAAATAAATTATATAAGCACCAACTACGGAGCCATAAAGTCAGAAGAAGACATAATAATAATCATTTTATCATCAAACCAATGTGTTTAATAAACTAAGTAAAATGGACAATTTCCTACAAATATGTACTTAGTGTAACTACCTCAAGAAGAAAAAGAAAACATAAACAGTCCTAAATCATTAAAGAAATTATATTGGTAGTTGAAAATCTACCCAGGTAATCAAAAGTATCTCAGACTGTATTACAGATGAATTCTACTGAACAATAAAGGAAAAGATTGTTACAAACTTCACAAGCTCTACCAAAGAAAAAAGAAATACCATGTTTTATCTTTTTTTAGGATAGTATAACCTTCTTACCAATATCACAGTATAAAAAGGAAACTTTAGCAAAACTCACTTATGAACAGAATTGAAACAAAAAGGGGTAATGCAAGTTGGATTTGTTCCATGAATGAAAGAATATTTTAACAATAGAAGATGTTATGCAACACATAAACAGATTAAACAACATTCAGATAACCATATAGGCAAGAAAAGAATTCAGTAAAATTCTATACCAGTTAATATAAAACTTTTATAAAAGCAGGAAGAGAATTTCATTACCCAATAAAGAGGATCTACATAAAAACTAAAAAGAAACGTAGTTAATAATGAATCATTAGAAGCACCCCCTTTAAAATCAAGAGTGGATTGTTTCTGTCATCATCACTTGTCATCCATTTAGCCCTGGAGATACAAGCCATCACAGTAAGATGGGGAAAATAAGGTTTAAGTGGATAAACATTGATAAGAAAGAAACTAAACAATTATTATTCAATAATTTATAATTATTCATATAGATATCATAAGAGAAAACACAGGCAATGTGTGAGAATTACTAAGAAAATACATCAAGATTGATGGACATAGGTAGATTATTTTTAATGATGCTTATTCCTATATACTAGCAACAAGAGAAAATGAGATTTAAAAAAAAAGCATTTTAGATAATTTAAAAAAACACAACGGGTAAAAATAAACATAAGGGAAAAGCTTTGTGCATGTTCCAGAAGAAGCACAAGGCTCTGGCACTAGCCCCCTGGCTCTAGTCTGCACCTGCCAAGACAGCAGCCCTAGGTACCCCAGAAAAAGCTTCAGTCCATGCTTGTTTCAGCTCCAGCACTCCCACCAAAACTACCAGCTACATGTAGACTGCTTAGGGACACTCCTATACAAGGACATGCCTTCAAGACTGGGATAGTCTAATTTCATAAAGACAGAGAAATTCAAACAAAATGAGACTACAGAAGAGTATGTTCCAAATGAAAGAACAAGATGACCCTAATGGAATGGAGATAAGTAATTTACCTGGTAAAGAGTTCAAAGAAATGGTCATAAAAATACTCATGAAACTCAGGAAAAGAATAAAGGAACACAGTGAGAACTTCAACAAAGAATTAGAAAGTATAAAAAAGACCAATCAGAGCTGAACAATACAATAACTGAAATGAAAAATACTCTAGAGGGAATCAAAGCAGATTAGGTGATACAGAAGAACACATAAGTGACCTGGAAAAGAGAATAGTGGAAATCACCAAATCAGAATAGCAAAAAAAAAAAAAAAAAATTAATGAGGATAATTTAAGGGACCTCTGGAACAACATCAAATGTACTACTATTCACATTACAGGGGGTTCCAGAAGGATAAAAGAAAGAGAAAGGGGCAGAAAGTTTATTTGAGGAACTAATGGCTGAAAACCTAACCTGGGGAAATTAACACATGTCCAAGTCCAGGAAGCACAGAGTCCCAAATTAGAGGAACCCAAAGAGAACCATGTCAAGACATATCATAATTAAAGTGGCAAAAATTAAAGATAAAGAATTTTAAAGGCAGGAAGAGAAATAGAGTCACATAAAAGAGAACACCTTTGAGGCTATCAGCTGATCTTCAGCAGAAACTTTGCAGGCTATAAGGTAGTGGCATAATATATATAAAGGGCTGAAATAAAAAACCTACAATCAAGGATCCTCTACCCAGCAAGGTTATTATTCAGAATTGAAGGAGAGATAAAGAGTTTCTCAGACAAGCAAAAACTAAAAGAGTTCATCACCACTAAGCATGACTTAAAAAAGAAAAATAGTAAAAGGTCTTCTTTAGGTGAAAAAGAAAAGGACACAACGAAAAATAAGAAAATAAATTTTAAAATCTCACTGGTAAAAACAAATATATAGTAAAGGTAGTTAGTGGTCAACCACTGATAAAGCTAGCATAAAGGTTAAAAGACAAAAGTCATAAAATAAACTATAACTATGATAAATAGTTAAGGGATACACATAAAGATGTAAAATATGACATCAAACAATAAAACATGGGGGAAGAGGGAGTAAAACATGTAGAGCTTTTAGAATGGGATTGAACTTGAATGACTATCAGTTTAAAACAAATAGGGATAACATAGGTTGATAAACATGAACCTCAAAGTAACCCCAAACCAAAAACCAACAATAGGTACACAAAAAATAAGAAAGAAAACCAAGCATAACACTAAAGGAAATCATCAAACCACAAAGAATGAGACTAAAAGAAGAAGAAACAGAAAAGGACTATAAAAACAATCAGACAACAAGTAACAAAATGGTGATGAGTACATACCTATCAATAACAACTTTAAATATAAATGGAATAAATGCTCCAACCAAAAGACAGAGGGTAACTGGATAAATAAAAATAAGACCCACCTATATGCTGCCTGCAAGAGACTCACGTCAGAGCTAAAAACACACACAGACTGAAAGTGAAAATGGAAATAAAAAGAAAGCTGCAGTAGCAATCCTCATATGAGATAAAATAGACTTTAAACAAAATCTATAACAAAAAACAAAAAAGGGCATTACATAATGATAAAGGGGTCAATCCAAGAAGATGCTATAACATTTTGTAAACATATATGCACCTAACACAGAAGCAACTAAATATATAAAGCAAATAGTAACAAATATAAAGGGAAAAATGGATAGTGATATAATAATAGTACCCCACTTACATCAATGTATAGATCATCCAGACAGAAGATCAATAAGGAAACAGTGATCTTAAATGGCACATTAGACCAGATGAAATTGATCAATATCTACATTCCATCCCAAAAGAGAAGAATACACATTCTTTTCAAGTGCACATGGAACATTCTCCAGGATTATATCACATACTAGTCTACAAAAATAAGTCTCAATAAATTTAAGAAAACTGAAATCATTATCAAGCATCAACAACACTGATATGAAATTAGAAATCAATTACAAGAATGAAACTGGAAAAAAAATAAACATGTGGAGACTAAACAGCATGTTACTAAAAAAAAAAAAATCAATGGGCCAATGAAGAAATCAAAGAGGAAATTTTAAAATATCTTGAAATAAATGAAAATAGAAGCACAACTTTCTAAAATCTATCAAATTCAGCAAAAGCAGTTCTAAGAGGGAAGTTTATAGTGATAGAGGCCTACCTCAAAAAGCAAAACAAAAAAAATTCTCAAATAAACAACCTAACTTTACAACTAAATGAATTAGAAAAACAAAGCCCAAGGTAGTAGAAGGAAAGAAATAATAAAGATCGGAGCAGAAACCAAAATATAATAGAGACCAAAAAGAAAAATGCCAAAGATCAATGAAACTAAGAGCCAGTTTTTTTTCTGGAAAAGATAAATAAAATTAATAAGCCTCTACCCTGACTCATCAAGAAAAAAAGATAGAGGGCCCAAATAAATAAAATTAAACATTAAAGAAGAAAAGTTACAATTGATATCACAGAAATAAAATCATAAGAGAACACCATAAACAATTATAAGCCAACACATAGGACAACCTAAAAGAAATGGATAAATTCCTAGAAAAACATAATCTTCCAAGACTGAATCAGGAAAAAATAGAAAATCTGAACAGATTGATTACTAGTAATGAAATCAAATCAGTAATCAAACTCCAACAAAAAAGGTCCAGAACCAGATGGCTTCACAGGGGAATTCTGACACACATTTAAAGAAGAGGAAATACCTATTCCTCTGAAACTGTTTCAAAAAACTGTAGAGGAGCTAACACTTCCAAGCTCATTTTATGAGGCCAGCATTACCCAAATTCTAAAACCAGACAAAAAAGCTACAAAAGTGAAAAATTACAGGTCAATACCCCTGACGAACATAGATGCAAAAATACTCAGCAAAATTAGCAAACCAAATTTGACAATACATTAAAAAGATTATACATCATGATCAAGTGGGATTTATTCCAGAGATACAAGGATGGTTCAATATCCACAAAACAATCAACGTGATACACCACATTAATAAAACAAAGGAGAAAAATCACATGATCATTTCAATAGATACAGAAAAAGCCTTTAACAAAATTCAGCATTCACTCATGAAAAAAACACTCAACAAAGTTGGTATAGAGGGAATATACCTCAACATAATAAAGGCCATATATGAGAAACCTACAGATAACAACATATTCAATGGTGAAATGCTGAAAGCGTTTCCTCTAAGATCTGGAACACGACAAGGATGCCCTCTCTCACCACGTCTATTTAATATAGTATTAGAAGTCCTAACCACAGCAATCAGACAAGAGAAAGAAATAAAAGGCACCCAAACTAGAAGAAAAGACGTAAAAGTGTTGCTATTTGCAGATAGCATACTAAATCTAGAAAACTCTGAAGTCTCCACCAAAAAACTATTAGAACTAATAAATGAATTCAGTAGAGCTGCAGGAGGTAAAATTAATATACAGAATCTGTTGCATTTCATACACTAGTAATAAATTATCAGAAGGTGAAATTAACAATCCCATTAACAATCACATCAAAAAGAATAAAATACCTAGGAATAAGTTTAACCAGGAGATGTAAGACTTGTACTCTGAAGACACAAATAAATGAAAAGATATCCCATGCTTGCTCATAGATTGGAAGAATTAATATTGTTAAAATGTCCATACTACCACAATGCAATTCCTATCAAAATACCCGTGGCATTTTTCACAGACCTAGAATAAATGATTCTGACATTTGTTTGGAACCACAGAAGACCCCAAACAGACAAAGCAATCTTGAGAAAAAAAAGAATAGAGCTGTAGGTATGATGCTCACTGATTTCAAATTATACTACAAAGTTAATGGTAGTCAAAACTGGCACATGAACAGGCACAAAGATCAATGAAACAGAATAGAGAGCCCAGAAATAAATGCACTCACATATGGGCAATTAATCTATGATAAAGTGGGCAAGAATATACTACAGGGAAAAGACAATCTCTTCAACAAGTGGTGTTGAGAAAACTGGACAGCTACAGGTTAAAGAATGAAACAAGACCATTTTTTCATACTATATACAAAAATGAATTCAAAATGGATTTAAATGTAAGACTTAAAACCGTAAAACTCATAGAAGAAAACATAGGCAGTACACTCTTTGATACCAGTCTTAGCAACATTTTGTCTGGATCTGTTTCTCAGTCAAGTGAAACAAAAGCAAAGATACAAATGGGACAAGATTAAAGAGATTTTCCACAATGAATAAAACTATCAGCAAAATGAAAAGGCAACTTACTGAATCAGAGAAGATAGTTGCAAATGATGTGTTTGATAAGGATTAGCATCCAAAATACATAAAGTACTTGTACAACTCAATATCAAAACAACAACAAACAATTCAATTTATAAAATGGGCAGAGGACCTGAATAGACATTTTTCCAGAGAAGACATACAGATGGCCACAGACACAGGAAAAAATGCTCAACATCACTAATCATCAGGGAAATGCAAATCAAAACCACAGTGGGGTATCACCTCACACCTGTCCGAATGGCTACTGTAAAAAAGACAAGAAATAAGTTGGCGAGGATGTGGAGAAAAGGGAACACTTGTGCACCATTGGTCGGCATGTAAATTGGTGCAGCCACTATGGAAAACAGTATGAAACTTCCTCAAAAAATTAAAAATAGAACTACCCTATGATCCAACAATTCCACTCCTAGGTATTTATCTGAAGGAAAAAACCCCACTAATTTGAAAAGATATATGCAGCCCTATGTTCATTGCAGCATTATTTTTTTTTTGGTATGGAAAATATTTTAATATTTTTCTCAGGTTCTCCACATTTAAATATATAAGCCTTTTTTAAAAATCTTTAGGCTTTATTCTATTTTTTAGCTGTAATTTTTTTTTCATTTTATTTCAAGCTTTATCAAAAAATAGCAGCCAGAACTTCCCTGGTGGCTCAGTGGTTAAGAATCTGCCTGCCAATGCAGGAGACAAGGGTTTGATCACTGGTCCGGGAAGATCCCACATGCCACGGAGCCACTAAGCCCGTGCGCCACAACTACTGAGCCTGTGCTCTAGAGCCCATGAGCCACAACTACTGAGCCTGCACACCACAACTACTGAGCCCACGTGCCGCAACTGCTGAGCCCACGTGCTGCAACTACTGAAGCCTGCATGCTCTAGGGCCCACATGTTGCAACTACTGAAGCCTGTGCACCTACAGCCTGTGCTCCGTAACAAGAGAAGCCACCACAATGAGAAACCCGTGCACCGCAATGAAGAGTAGGCCCCACTCGCCACAACTAGAGAAAGCCCGCATGTGGCAACGAAGACCCAACGCAACCAAAAAATAGATAAATAAAATAAAATAGTAGCCGAAAATAGAATGAGTAAAGGAGTAGAAACAATAGCTAATTTCACTAAAGCAAAGTCAGGTTAAGATCTATTTGAAAAAAAAATTGTGAAGAAAGCTGGGAGAGATTACACTACTGAAAAATCCTGGGAGAGCCACAGCTGCTGTTCCTTCAGAGAATGTGAGTGATGTTGAAAGATTAATAACGTTTGGATAACATTAATTAATTAGAGTGATGTTATAAACTCCAGTACTCCAGTTGCCATAACAACCTGCTATATGTTGGTTTTCTTTTTTTTTTTTCTTTTTTAATTGGGGTATAGCTGCTTTACAATGTTGTGTTAGTTTCTGCTGTACAACGAAGTGAATCAGCTAAATATATACAAATATCCCCTCTTTTTTTGGATTCACTGCAGCATTATTTACAATAGCCAAGGTATGGAAATAACCTAGATGTCCACTGATGGATGAAGGGATAAAGAAGATGTGGATATATATACAAAGGAATATTTCTCAGCCATTAAAAAATAATGAAATCTTGTCATTTGTGACCTCATGAATGGACCAAAAGGGTGTTATGCTAACTGAAATGAGCCAAAGACAAATATTGCCTGATTTTACTTATATGTGCAATCTAAAAAGCAAAACAAATGAACAAACATAACAAAACAGAAAGAGTTACAGATACATAGATCAGGGCTTCCCTGGTGGCGCAGTGGTTGAGAGTCCGCCTGCCGACACAGGGGACGTGGGTTCGTGCCCCGGTCCGGGAAGATCCCACATGCCGCGGAGCGGCTGGGCCCGTGAGCCACGGCCGCTGAGCCTGCGCGTCCAGAGCCTGTGCTCCACAACGGGAGAGGCCACAACAGTGAGAGGCTCGCGTACCGCAAAAAAAAAAAGAAAAGAAAAGAAAAGAAAAGAAATTGAAGAGGACATAAACAGATGGAAAGATACATTGTGTTTGCGGATTAGAAAAATTAACATTGTTAAAGTGACCATACTACCCAAGGAAATCTACAGATACAATGCAATCCCTATCAAAATACCAATGACATTTTTCACAGACCTAGAACAAATAATTCTCAAATTTTTTATGGATACACAAAAGGCCCTGAATAGCCAAACAATCTTGACAAAAAAGAACAAAGCTGGAGGTATCGTGCTCCTTGATGTCAAACTATACTGCAAAGCTACAGTGATCAACATGATATGGTATGGGCACAAAAACAGACACATAGATCAATGAAACAGAATAGAGAGCCCGGAAATGAAATCAGCCTTATATGGGTAATTACTCTATAGCAAAGTAGGCATGAATATACAATGAGGAAAGAATGCTTCTTCAATAAATGGTGTTGGGAAAGTTGGACAGTTACACTCAAAAGAATCATACCATAAGACATTTTTAAATACCTATATAAGTGGAAGTTTGTACTGAAATGCAGTGTTTCTTCAACTTGACTGGGGCTGCATACTGGAACCACTCGGGGAGTTTTAAGGAGTACTGACACCTGGGCCCCACTCCCTGAAATTATGATTTAATTGGTCCAGCATGCACAAGGGGATTTGGAAGTTTGCTAATCTCCCCAAGTTATTCTAATGTGCAGGCAAGTTTGATTTCTAATGACTTAGTGGAAGCTGTGGTGCCCACTCAGATCCCCAGTGTAGGATAGAAACAGCCATTCTCCCAGCTGCTGGGCGTATAGGCAACTGATAGTTCTCAGATGACTCCTCTCTCTGGGACTTTCGCACAGATATTTTAGCTGAGGACAGCAGGACTGAAGCCCCCCGTATACCACTTCACAGTCACTTCTCTCAATTCCTTGCTCCAAAGATAACCACGAACTTGGATTAGGTGTTTTGTATTACATTTCTTTTTCCTTTTGCCACATATGTCTGTATCCCTAATGATACACAATAGGAGTTATATCATACTGAATATATTCTTCTTGCTTTATTTTTGTTTGTAAGAGTTATTCATATTAATAACTGTAATTCTAATTATTTATCTTTAAAGCTGCATAGATTTCCATTGTATGCTTATACTATAATTTTTCAATTTTTCTGATTCCTTGTATTTAGGTGATTCCATTTTTTCTTAAAGAGGTTGTTAGAGGATTTGGAGTTGCCCAAAACAATTTACAATTTCTTTAAATATACCAGAAGTTCCAGGTGGGATACAAAGTCTTTGAATATGTCACTATAAAAAGGGAGAGAAAAGAATGAGAAAAAGCACAAGAAGTGATTGAGATAAAAGCTAAGTGGGATCCGTGTCTCTGAAGCCCATCCAGGGGACCATTTTCTTACCTATATTTCTATCAAAACTTCATCTTCATTTTTTCTTTATCACAACTAACCTAAAACATTAAAAAAAAAATCTCACCTCTCTTCTCCCAAGGCAGCTCTAAAATGACATGTGAGGCAAACTGCATCCTACTACGGACAACTTCTTTTCCTCCTTACCCTATGTTGTCATATTTTCTCTTGCCTGTACATGGGATTGCAATCCTACAACATTAGCAGAAGAAAACATGGTACTCATAGATCATAGCCTCCATTTTGTAAACGGTGAGAGCCTGTTTTATAGTCAGACAACCTGGGATGAAATGAGTGTGAGGGAATTACTTCACATCCCTAAGTTTCAATTTCCTCATTTATAGAATGGGAATACAATTTAAAATTAAATACTTCAAGGGTTATATGTAGGAAAATTGAGATATGCATGTAAAGTCCTTGGATGCACACCTGGCCCACAGTAAGTGCTCAATAAATGCTAGCTTTTTAAAAGATTGGTCTATATTCCTTGTAAGATCGTACATCAACTAGAGCCACAGAATATTACCAAGTTGTGATTACTGCCATAAACTGATACCTCTAGTGGAGTAATCTTCTTGGATTCAGGGTATGCTGAATTCTGATGTATGAATTTCTTTATCGTCCCCCAGTTGGTCCAAAAGTCATTCACATGTGATGTGAATGTGATGCACATTCACAAAAGTGAACTTAAGGTAACCACTCATGAATTAGATTCATATACATTTTGTATATTACCTGATACACAATGGGTTTTGATCATATTTCAATTGCTTCCACAAGTTATATATTCCTAAATTTATTGTAACACCTTTGAAAAAAGTAATAAAAATCTATTGTGTAGTTTATGTCTTATAGGGCTGATAACTCTAGGGTCCATATTTTCATAGGTGGTTTCAAGGAAAGTGAGACTTCCCTGGACTTGCACGCAAAATTTAACATCTGTGTGTATTCTTTTGAAGAGCATTTTGTTAACTTTCATCACATTTCAAAAAAAGTCTGTTACACAAAGTTGAGCAAGTCGTGGTTTACTGAAACCAAGCAATGAGTGATAAGCAATGATCTAGTGTTTCCCTTCTGTGTTGGTCCTGGTGGCCTGTGATTTATAAGGTCATTGCATGAACATGGCATCAATCTATCACCTAGTTCACCTTATGACAGTACATTTCTCCTCTCGTCAGTCACTCTCACTATAGATACACTGTGAAACCACCTCTATACTGTTATGGATACAGTGAACTTCCATCCTAGTTTGTCTGGGACAGTCTTATTTTACACCTGTCCCCCAGTGTAATTATTCATGATACGTCTTTCACTCCTCAAACTGTCCCAGTTTGAATGATATGATTACTATAAACTCAACTCAAGAATGGCTGAGGACAAGGATCTGGACCTTTGATGAAGCATTTTCGTCTGTTAAAAAAAACAAAAACAAAAGAAACTGAAATCAACTTCCAAACAAATGTAGCTAGTCTTGTCAGCAGCCAAGAGAGAGAAGCCACAACCAAGCTCACCAACCTTCAATAAGTCCTTGCCCCAAACAGGGGCTACAGGCCCCCACATCAGATGTTAACTGAGGAGTCAGAATGGGGCTAGGTGGTTGGAAAGAAGCCATTCTCTACACTGCAGATTGTAGGAGAAAGAAGCAGTTCTATGACAGCATGATGAAGGGTCACTTGCCCCAGCACTGCCCTTTCACTGGCAAACTACCTGACCTCTGAACTGATATAGCTACTTTTAGAACTCAAGATTCTCAGAATTCTTTGTAACTTGTCCAGATCCCAAAACTAACTTAATAATTCCCAGAAAGAAAACATGCTGTGAAAATTCCTAAAGTAATACCAGTAGTCAGTCTTAGTTGTGCACTTTATTTATTTTTTTTAATAAATTTATTTATTTTGGGCTGTGTTCGGTCTTCGTTGCTGCGTGCGGGCTTTCTCTAGTTGTGGCGAGTGGGGGGGCTACTCTTCGTTGCAGTGCGCGGGCTTCTCACTGCGGTGGCTTCTTTTGTTGCAGAGCATGGGCTCTAGGCGCAAGGGCTTCAGTAGTTGTGGCGCTCGGGCTTAGTTACTCCGTGGCATGTGGGATCTTCCTGGACCAGGGCTCAAACCCATGTCGCCTGCATTGGCAGGCAGATTCTTAACCACTGCACCACCAGGGAAGTCCCTAGTTGTGCACTTTAAATGAAAAAAAAAAATCTACTATATTTTTCATGCTACATGTTTCACGACAGTAAGAATGTGCGAATATGAGAATGAAAGCACAATGGATATTGACAGATGGTCAAAACTAAAATATTATCAAGTGAAAGTTGAACATAACATTGTTTTGAAAATTATTTTGACTGAGGCCACAAAAATGAATTAATTTCTACCCTAGTGGTATGGAACTCTGTGATATGAAACTCTTCAAAAACAAAAGAACATCCCAAGTTTCAAATCTATTACCCACAAAAACAATTCACAAAGTAATAAAGTGGTGGTAAATATGAATAAGAAGAAAATAAAGACAAAATTTTATAACCAAATCTAAAATTAGGTAAAATATTATATGCTAAGTGGGGAGATTCCGTATCATGAAAATCTCAGAAAATTTTTTTTCTTTTAGAAAATAGCTAGAGCTGTAAGTAAATTGAATTATGTGAACATCTGATGTCAGTGAAGGTTAGGTAAATATCACTGGAATCCACCTGGCTTAAGGAGTAAAATTCCTCTTTTGAAAGTATTTTATTAAAGGAAGAAAAACATTTAATTTTATAATCTCCAAGGAGAAAAATCCTAATGAATAAGTACCTATCCTACAAAAATCAAACAGAATCTGTATTCTAACAGAAGTACTGATGGTCTCACTGAATATTCATATGCTGCTGAGATTTCCCCTACAGCTTGAAGTGAGTGAAAGTTCACCCATAAGTGGCCCCTAGGGACATGCTCCTTGTTCAAAAATTCAATCTCACTATGTGAAGTAAAACCCAGTTGTATGTCAACCTTGAAGGGATGGGTGTTTTTTTATTTGGCATAAGAATGTGATATGTAGAACATGAGCTGGGAACAAAGTTTAACCTAGTTCCCACCCAAAGCCTAAATCCAAATGAATCTCTCTTGGGTTTTATCTGCCTGGTACAATAGAAGCTCTGTCAAGTTAGAAAAAAGCTGTGATGTGATGGGCTATGTAGACTCCTCCCCACAGCAGTGGAGTCAGTGCCAAAAACCTGGAAATTTAATAGGATGAAACCATATCCTGTCTGGACTTCCCATCCTCATTTATACCCAACCATTCCTTGTTTGGCCATCTGAAGCTATTCCAAAAGACATACTATTCTATCAACAAAATGTAGGCAATGTTATTGACAAATGCCATCTACAAATTTACTAGCTTGTGTTCCTTCCATTTGCTTCCATCCCATTAGACAACCCTGCTTCCTATTATGGTAACATGGGCCAATGTCTCTGACGAGTATGGCGGGTTTAGAGAGGAATGTCTTACTTGGGCATCTTGCCCACCACTGAGCTGGCCTTAGCTTGTCATTTTAAGTCCCTAGAAATCCAAAGCAAGGAGTGCTTCTGATACAATCTCAGATTCATGTCTAGTTTCTAGTTGTTCACAAAGAAGATAGCATTTTTATATATCCACAGCTGAAGCTTTCATTAGTGACTTGGTCTGACCACAGCATGGCGCCTCATGGAAACTAGAAATATCTGATTTCCTTTTTTCTCCAAATATCTTCTCTTTTACATCCTGTAAAACTTAGGCAATGTCAAGAACCCAGTGACTGCATGGGGAATATACCTTCCTCCAGTTTCAGGGGTTATAAATTAGCATCTGAATATTTCAAGCTATTTAGGAACATTAAACAATGCAGTTCTAAAACACATTTAATAAAAATGTAGTAACAGCATCAATGAACAATTGTTTATAATAAAAGTAGGTATTTATTCACATCAAGTACCTAGTAATTCAAGATACAGTTGATCCTTGAACAACATGGGGGTTAAGGGCATCAACCCCAAGCACAGTGGAAAATCCAAGTATAGCTATTACTAATAGGCTGCTGTTGACCAGAAGCCCTACCAATAACATAAATAGTTGATTAACACACATTTTGTATGTTATATGTACCATATACTGTATTCTTACAATAAAGTAAGCTAAAGAAAACAAAATGTTTCTAAGAAAATTGTAAGGAAGAGAAATTTATAGTACTGTACTGCATTCATTGATACCATAACTTTATGTCTGTTTACAACATGAATTATCTGTTAGTACCTACATCAATATTATCTTATATGACACAAAACACTGTAGATGTTATATGTATTACTAACACTAGACATCAAAAAATGAAAAGATAACATGACAAAGAAATTCATATTTATGGGCTTCCCTGGTGGCGCAGTGGTTGAGAGTCCGCCTGCCGATGCAGGGGACACGGGTTTGTGCCCCAGTCCAGGAGGATCCCACATGCTGCGGAGCGGCTGGGCCCGTGAGCCATGGCCACTGAGCCTGCGTGTCCAGAGCCTGTGCTCCGCAACGGGAGAGACCACAACAGTGAGAGGCCCGCGTACCGCAAAAAAAAAAAACACTCAAAAAAGAAATTCATATTTATTTACAGGTAAAACAGTTCATGCATTGATGAGGAAGCAGGAGTAATATGACTGCTTCACAGTAGCCTAGCCTATATGCTAATGAAAAAATGGCTATAAAATTTTTATGGCATACACTATTACAGTCACATTCATAATACAGTAGTGGAAACATTGTTATATTAAAAAAAATTTACCTGTGATGATAGCTCAATACACATTTTCTCCAATTACTAGAGAGAGGCATACTCTACAGTAACATAATTCTTTGAAAGCCAAGTTATAAAACAGTAAGAAAACCAGCACATTATTAATTTTATATTAAATATCACTCACCTTATGCCTGTGTAAGAATAGGCTAGTATTTGCATACATTTTATACATTCATGACATACCTTTTTCTTAATTTTTTTGCTATTTTTAAGCTACACAGTTAGCTGCAAGTTTTTTCAAATTGTCCAGATCTCCAAAATTTTTTCCAATATATTTACTGAAACAAATCCATGTATAAGTGGACCCATGCAATTCAAACCTGTGTTGTTCAAGATATCTATATGTTGGGACTTCCCCTGTAGTCCAGTGGTTAAGATTCCACACTCCCAATGCAAGGGGCCCAGGTTCCATCCCTGGTGAGGGAACTGGATCCCACATGCCACAACTAAAAGTCCACATGCCACAACTAAAAGAGCCTACATGCCACAACTAAAGATCCCTCATGCCACAACTAAGACCCGGCCCATCCAATAAATAAATAAGTAAATAAATATTTTTTTTAAAAAAGATATCTATATATCTCTATAGGTAGGTACCAAGTATAAATGTTTGTATAGCTACATCTCTTCTTATTTGAAATTTGCTTACTCAGATTTGCCAGGTCCCCAAGTAAATTGAGAAGAACTTTGTTATGTTGTAGATAATTTCCCTTCTACAATGTGGTGGCTAGTTTTATGTGTCAATTTGAATGGGCCACAGAGTACCCAGCTATTTGCTCAAACATTATTTTGGGCGTGTCTGTGAGGGTGTTTTGGATGATATTAACACTTGAATTGGTAGACTGAGTAAAGAAGATTGAACTCTCTGATGTGGTCCTCATCCAATCAGTTGAACTTCAGTTGAAGGCTTGAATAGACCAAAAATGCTGACCCTCCCTAGAGTTAAAAGGGAACTCCTCTGCCTGATGGCCTTAGAGCTGGAACTTCTATATTTTCCTGCTTTCAAACTCAAACTGAAGCATCAACTCTTCTTTGTTCTCAAGCCTGCCAGCTTTTAGACCAGCACTTACACCATCAGCTCTCCTGGTTCTCAGGCCTTTACACACAAACTGGAACTAGACAATTGGC
The DNA here is from genome assembly GCF_937001465.1 of Orcinus orca. Classification (NCBI taxonomy): domain Eukaryota; kingdom Metazoa; phylum Chordata; class Mammalia; order Artiodactyla; family Delphinidae; genus Orcinus; species Orcinus orca. Next base: position 57,284,081 of record NC_064575.1, on the reverse strand, counting down.
TCTCCCAGGTCTCCAGCTTGCCGACTGCATACCTTAGGATTTCTCAGCCTTCCTAACAACAGGAGCCCATTCCTTACTTTATATATATATATATTTTTATATATATATATATATATATATATATATATATATACACATATATATACACTTTATAAAGGTCAATTCTTTATTGTGTGTGTGTGTGTGTGTGTGTGTGTGTGTGTGTGTGTGTGTGTGTGTATATATATATATATATCTTGTTGGTTCTGTTTCTCTGGAGAACCCTAATAAAAATATGGAAAACCACAAAAATAATTACAAACCCACCAAATAGTTACAAAACTTAGACTTTGGAATTCAAATATAATCAAATGAATAGATATATTCTTCAGTACCTAGTGAGCCCAAAACTGTTGTTGTAGACACAGAAGGAAAAACAATACTTAGAGTCTAGTGAAGGAAAAAAGACTTAGAGTTCAGCTATGGAAAGAGAAACACTATCTAGCTAAGAAAATAAGACTTACATGAAAAAACCAAGGCAAAATAACATGAAAAAATATAATCAAGTGTTAGATGGTGCAAAAAAGAAAAAAGATTTTCTTTAATCTAAGAAATGGCCTTGGACTGGACAAAGGTGTCATTGGCATAAAAAATTCATTTATTTCACATCTGCATTTAGTATTTCCTGCTTTATCCATATTATTTCATGTGCTCCTGAAATTTGGAAAACTCAGTCATCTACACTATATTAACTGTTAAGAAAATGAAAAGTCAAGCCACAGACTGGGAGAAAATAGACACAATACATATAAATGTCAAAGGATTTGTATCCTGAATATGTAAAGACTTCCTATGAATCAATAATATCAAGAGAGATAATTGGATTTTTTAAATAGGTTAAATATTTGAACAAACTTTCCACAAGAGAAGATTCACAAGTGAGCAACATCATCAGCCATTGAGAAAATGCAAACTAAAACCACAATGAGGGACATCCCTCGTGGTGCAGTGGTTAAGAATCTGCCTGCCAATGCAGGGGACATGGGTTCGATCCCTGGTCCGGGAAGATTCCACATGGTGTGGAGCAACTAAGCCCATATGCCACAACTTTTGAGCCTGTGCTCTAGAGCCCACAAGCCACAACGACTGAGCCCACGCACCGCAACTACTGAAGCCTGCACACTCTAGGGCCCGTGTGCTGCAACTACTGAGCCTGCATGTTGCAACTACTGAAGCCCACACGCCTAGAGCCCATGCTCCATAACGAGAAGCCACCGCAACTAGAGAAAGCCCGCATGCAGCAACCAAGACCCAACTCAACCAAAACTAAATAAATAACCCCCCAACACACACACAAAAAAACACAATGAGATACCACTACACACCCACTTGAATGGTTAAATTTTAAAAGGTTGACATTGCTTAACATTAGCAAGGATATAGAGCTATTGGAAATCTCATACATTAATGGCAGGAATAAAAATGGTGCCAGCACTTCGAAAAGAGTTTGACAGCTTCTTATAAATATACAACTTATGTGTGACCCAACAAGATATCTCCTCCAAGGTATCAATAAAAGAAATGAAAATATATGTCCACATGAAGTCTTATCTTAAATGCCCATAGCAGCTTTATATGCAATAGTGAAAAAATGGAGAAAACACAAATGTCAACAAGTAAACAAAGATGCAAACTATAGCATATTCATACAATGAAGCAATACACAGTGATGAAAAGGAATGAACTGCTGAGATGTACAACTACAAAGATGAGTCAGAAAAAGTTTATGCTGAGCAAAAGATGGCAGGCACAAAGAAAGACATATTGTATAATTTCATTTTTATGAAACTCTAGGAAGATAAATCTAAATTATAGATATAGAAAGAAGATCAGCAGTTAGCTGAGACTAGTGGTAATAAGTGGAGCTTGGGATAGAATGTAAAGAAAGTTTTGGAGGTGATGAAAATGTCCTGTGTTTTGGTTGTGATGGTGGTAACATGGAATATACGTTTGTCTAAACTCATCAGACTCTGAAATTAAGGTGGGTACATTTTACTGTGTATAAATTATACCTCAATACAGTTAATTTTAAAATCCAAAGTAAATCAAAGTAGTATAGTCTAAAGTTCTTCCCCCAAATACCCACATGAAGGAGTTTCTCATCTCCTTTGAGTCTTTGTTCAAATGTCATTTTCTCAGCAAGGACTTTCCTAACCACTCCATTTAAAATTTCAGCCCTTCTTTCCAAGTTCTGATCCCTTAAACTACTCTATTTCCTATAATGCTTAATGTCAGCTAATATAGTATATAATTTACTTATATCATATGTTTATCATTTATTCTCCAATGAGAATGTAAGTTTAAGATACTTTATTTTTGTTTCTTGTTTTGTTCACTAATGCATCCCAAATTTTTATATGCCTTACACACAGTACATGGTCAATAAATCTTTGTTAAACAAATGAATGAAATTCCAAAGAAAACAATTTTTTTCAGAGTAAGCTAATCTTAACAAACCACTAGATAAAAAGTATTGAGGTAATATAGAAAAATATGATTTTCCCAAAAGTATTACATCTAGGCAGTCTTTCTCAAATATGCTCTCAGTGTTACTGATTGACTTTGGGCAACAACTGATACATAATCTTGGTATTGTTGTAGATAGAGGGGAAGGGCTGAGAAAAGTATAAAGACTGAATAAATATAAAGATCATGGTGCCACATTCAGTGACACAACAAAGGAAGTTACACAATGCATCTTGGTAAAATGTCACTTTAATCATATTTACTCTTAGGAATGCTTTAGAAGTTAATTTACTCTAAGGACCATTCAGAGGGATTTATTTAGTTAAGTGTCAAAGGAACTTTAATATATTTACAATAATCCAATTATTTAACTTGTCTAGATCAGTTTTCTCATCTGTAAAATGAAGGGGGTTTAAGACCACTGAATTTTGATAAAACTTCTTAGAGTCTAAATGGTATTTTACGAGTAGAGTTGGACTTAGGTAATTAATGAAAAAATTTTCAAGCTATGTCATCAAAATGTCAGAACACTAGAGAGAAGATCCGAAGTCCACCTGTTCCTCTTACTTCCCCAAGGCTAAACTGTTCTACTCTTCCTTTGATTCTATGGGTTATCACAGTATTTCTTAAATAACCCTAGTTTCCTAACCAGAGTAATCCTCTGTTGCTTGCAAGCAAGAGTCCTAACTAATAAAGAGGTTAGTCCTCGGAAGTTCCAAACACTAAAATGTGAAAATAACTGCATGGAGATTGAATGACAAACAGTGAGGTTTTCTTACATTAAAGGCCGGGAAAGTTTCAATTCTTGCTACGCTAAACAGAAAAGTTGTTTGATTAAGCAACCATCTGTTGTATTTTGAGACCCAGATAATATGACTAAAGATAAGAATTCCAGGCTGCTGGATAGGAAATGTCAGGATGGTGGAGTGTTTTAGCTACTTCTTTCAGATTTTGATAAAATGTTTCAAGAGAAGGAGGCACAAGGCCTAAGGTATTCCAGCTAAAGGGGGCCAGCAGCAGGGTTACAAAGTTTTGCCAAGAGAGGGCCAGTAATTCGATTGTCAATGTCAGACAGTGTAATAGTGTAATTTGTTTCCTTTGTGTTTTGGCTAGGAATAAATAAAAAGGGGAAGCAGAGTAATTGAGGAAGCTGTCAATAAAATGATCATAGAATTTTACATGGTATAAAAAGAAAAAAATGAAAAGAAACAAAAATTTTATCAGACAAAAAAGAGATTTGTGTAATCCAAATAGTGAATAAATTAAAGTCTATGTAGGGGCTGAAAAATCCCATCCTTCCCATTCAGCCAATTAAATTTTGGAAACAAGATTAGAAATAAGATTGAAGTTGAAAATTGGGTTAGAGCTAAAGTTACCAGATTGTTAAATTAAACCATAGCTGTAATTATGAACGTTCAGTTCTCTATTGACAAAGCAAGCAGAGCCCCACCATTAAGAGTAAGATCAGCTTACTGACATTAAATATTTTAGAAAAAAATCCTTCTGGAAGGCACAAACCCAGAACAGATCCTAGGCCCTGTTCCTCAAGTCTTTGGCCAATAACTCAAATCTATGATTGCATCACAATCACCAATGTTGAGCAAGTAATGTCCACTTGTATAAGACATTACATTTTTCCCCTATGTAGTTAGGTGAGTTTGAAACTACAAGAAGTTGTGAAAGCAAAGACAGAAATAATAAGTAAATCAAATCCATATAATTAATTTGGTATAACATTTATAAATAAGTTCTGCAATCATCAATTTTTTTTAGGTTTTTAAATGCTTAATTTGATATTTTAGAGAAATTTATGTATGTATTTATTTTGATAAACAGTGTATTTTATGTAACAGGCACTCTTTTGAGTATTTTAGAAATATTAACCTATTTAAAACACACAGCCAGCCTACGAGAGGTACTGTTATCAGTGCATTTTAGAGATAAAGAAAATGAGGCACAGAGGATTAATTTGCTCAAAGTTATCCAGGTAGTAAGTGGTAAAGCTGGGATTTGAACCTAAGATAGTCAACTTCCAGAGTTCATACTATGTATTATCTACTATGTGATGTGGACTCTCTATTGATTTATTAGGCATGTTGCCTTACTTGAAATTTTTAAATTGATAGTAGAGATGTGATTTTACTTTGAAAGGTATAAAAGACAGATTGATCGATTTGTACACAGTATTTTTAATATTAAATGTTATATGATTTATTAAATTTATAAGTTTACACAATATTTGTTTAGAAGTAGTAATGAAAGATTTAGGAATATTCTGCTTGCTAGACGTGTAAGTCTGAATCTTTATAGTGTTCAGAAAATTAGGTACACTAATTTTTTGAAATATTTAAAATAACATTGTAGATAAGATTATTTATACAGAGGAATTTAATCTGTTAAATTTATGAGTTAATGAATGTAAATTAAACAAGTAAATGTGTGACTGCTGCCATCACATAGATTTAAGTGAAAGAAAATTTGTAAGTTGTACATAGGGCTTAAGAAAAGCCAGGTTTCAATTTTATATTTTCAATAATTTCAGTATTAGTTAAAATCCTAATAAACGTAAAGAGTCCCTTATGTACACAAATGTTTCCTCATGTATTAAAACTTTCCATTGACATAGCTGTAAAGATGGGCTTTACCACAAAAGTTCATGTAAAATCATTTCTGTGGACTCCTGTAATTTTTACTGTATTTTCTAAGTATTTTCTGTAATTGTCTAACAATATACTAATAAAAAATTAGTACATTTAAATTATAATTAATTTCAATTATCAATCCTAATTCATATTACATATATATCCTCCCATCTCAATCCAAGTAAAGTTTAGGATACTATTAATATAGAAGAGCTTAGCTAATTGTAGTATAAAAGTTCAGATTTTCGCATGGATTAAACATGCCGTGCTGTTAGGACTCTGTGGAGGCATGCTTTATTATCTCCTGCTTCATGTAATCATACCTTTAACTTTCTTTAGTGGTCTTTAAAAAAAGTCACAATCTTCAATTGTTTAAGTAGTTATCTTTCTACCAATCACATCACTATTTCATCGTGACAACCACACAAGAAAATTGTCTCTAATTAAACCTGTGCAGTTAAGCTAAGGTCTAAGGGGATAGTCAGGGTCCAGGTTGTTGTTAAGAAACTTTTTTTTCCTAAACACATATGTATAATGTACCCGATGATGCTATGCAGAGTGAACACAAATATTAACGCTTTTAATCCACATAACAATCTTATGTAGTGGGTAGTACTATGACCCCATTTTACAGATGAGGAAGGTGAAATACAGACAGCATAAATAAACTGCATCTGATCATACAGTTAGTAAGTAGGGGAGCTGAGATTTGAACCCAGGGAGTCTGACTCTGGGATTCAGATTCACAAAGCCCAGATACAAATGTTACAATTCAACAACACTTTCAGCATTTACTACTGGGTTTCAGGGTCTTCTAAAGAGAAAGCCAAAAGACTTAAAGCAGTTGTATTGTCAGAATAACACCAAATCTTAAAGCAGGGCTGTTGCTGCTCTATCTTTATAGCAATCTCTTGGTTAATAAGTTGTTTTATCTGCCTGTAGAAATATACTCTACAAATCCCCACTCACAAGGGGCCATAAAAGAAATTGTTGATTCTTTCCAGTCCAAGACCACCACTAGGAATATCCCTGTAGTCAGACAAAGCTGGCATTATTGATTGACTTATTGCAACAAGGGAAAATACATACCACAGAGAACCATGGGGAGAGTTCCATAAGAGGGTTTAAGAAATCATCCGTAACAGGATGTTGGCTTGTGTTAGGTGATTTGAGAGAAGGTTCATAGAAGCAGAGATTTCTTTGTTCTCTCCAAGAAGTGGGAGTAAATCTATGATTGGGCGTCTTAAAAATTTCTATTGTGAACTAGTCTTGCAACCACAGCACAAATAAGCTGAAAGAAGCTGTTGTTGAATTTTGGTATAGTAGCAAAGAAGGATATTCACAATCATCTGAAAAGGCTACTAAAATACATCTCCCTTTCCAACTACAAATCTGTCTGAGGCTGGATTTTGCTCATATGCTTCAGTCAGAACAATATATTACAAAAGACTGATTGCAGAACATAAGAATCTACCTATATTCTATTAGAGACTTGAAAAAACAGAAAACAATGCCACTCCTTTCACTTATTTTTTCTTTTGAAAGATATAGTTTTCTTTTTATAAAAAAATGTTATTTGTAATGATATAAGGGGTTTGTCATTATATCAGAAAAGTTAATAACTTCAATTTTTCTCAGCTTCAATTTCTAATATGGTAGATATGATCATTCAACCTATGTCAACAAAAGCTCTTTGGGGTTCTCAATCATCTTTAAGTGTGTTAAGGGGTCCTGAGAACAGTTTGAGAATCGTTGATCTGGTCAAAAGGAACAAAACGTGCAAAATTTTAGAGGCTAGAAGAGATGTAACGTCATTGCAAGAACTGAAAGAAATTCAGTTTAGTTTAACTGTTGAATAGAAGGAGGGAAGTTCTGTAAGAGAAAGTGAGAGAGGTTGGCAAGTATTGAAGAAATGAAGAAAAACACCTGTCAATATGGCACAAACTTATCAGGGACCTTAGCATCTCATGGTTCACCATGAAGGTCCATCACATTTAATAGTTCAGCACCCGCTGGTTATGAAGCAATGTCACTGTGAGATCTGCATTTCTGTCACATCATCATCATCATTGTGAAGAACTGCGTTGCCCTCTCCCCACCTCAATTCTTTGAAAGCACACAAAAATTAAGATTTTTTCCAAACAGAGGGTCTTGGTAAAGGGCAAGAGATTGATGAGGCAGAGATATTTACTGTCTGCTTATCAACTATCAATGAGCTAACTTCATGAGAGTATGTTGCATGAAAATAAACATGAAAAGTAATGATTTTAACTACCTAGAATATTACAAGCTAAGCTGTTGACTACTTGAGGTCTCACCTCAACATTTTGATTTTGCCATCAACTTGGGCAGGAACTGAGATTCTCTCTAAATAAATTGTGAAGAGACCAACTTAAATCTCAGTGCCTCTCTAGAAGGAAGTGGTAGACAGGCTCCTAAATTTGAGTTTGCTTTCCATATGGGAATGTGAACATATTTCATTGCACTGTAGAAAATAGCCTTGTAGTTTTCCTGTAGCACAACCTAGATAAATTAGAGCAATGAATTTTAGTCATACTCCATTTTTATCCAAGAACAGTGAATTTGTTGCAATTGCTGTTTTTATATTAAGGGATATGGCATTGAACCTGATAAGAAACCAAGATCTACGAGGCTAAAATAGCTTACATGACAAATCAGTGTGACCTTGCCTATGGAAAAAAAATCACCACAGGGGAAAATGTTGAAGACAAAAGTTAACATCTGAAGAATTCTAACAACTTACCTAATACAAGATCTCAAAATGTTTTTACCTTTATGTCCTTGAATTATTCTTATTACTTCTAACGGGAAAGATACACAACGCAAACACGCATTAAGATTAGTACAAATGAGATTAACTGACAGTTATCCGACAAACAATTGCCACATTCTTGTTTACAAACCACTGATTTAAAACATGTAGAAACTGACCTCATCTTACTGATGCCCTTTCCCTGTTACTTCAGTTTTCAGAACTGTTACCATTTTAACCAAAGCTAACCCCCTAGCCTCTTGTGATAATTCTCATTAATCTTCTTGGGAGAAAGAAAATAACCCCTTTTTAAAAATCCACAACACTAATATAAGCCATACGTCTCAAAGATAATGAACTCACTAGGAAAATGAGTTGTGGCAGCGATTTTCAAACATGCTCCACATTAAAATCACCTAGGAGCTTTAAAAAAAAAAAAAAACCTATGTTTGAGTTCTACCCAAAATTGTGATTAATTGTCCTGGGTAGGTAGGTGCTTAAGTTTCAGTTCTTTTAAAACAATAGTTCTCTAACCAGGTAATGTCAAGCCCAACTCCATAACAATTGGTCAGACTCTCTGGGATTGGCACCCAATGACAGTTGTGTTTAAAAGCTCACCGGTGTTTCTTAATAGCAGCCTAGGTTAACTTCTGGGAGAATTTCTTCTACAAAATTGCTGAGAGAACCCAAACTCACCTTTAGCAGAAGGACCTATAAATAGGTCAGCTCCCTGGCCTTATGTTTGCAGAACATGCTGTGTTCTGCAGGTCAACATGAAGCTGTATTGTGGTCAACTATACAGAAGAGAGTGGGGCTGTCCTATCTAAGGGACTGGACAAATTATAAGCCCATAAGATTTTAAAAATCTAGTGCTAACAAGTGTTATGGTTTACTTAAACATTACCATTTTGGAAAGAACTCACAAAGAAGATACAAAATCCTTAAGGGAAGAGCAGGAGTTGCTGTTACATGAAAACTAAATATACAAAAATAGTAATTCAAGAGATAAATAAGATAATTATAAGAGGAATGCAGTTGAAGAATAGCAGGGGGAAAAAAAGCTTAATCAGAGGACTTATGGCTACCTGACAGTATCGGATAAATTCTCTTAACCTCTATTTCCTCATCTGTACAAGGGGTTAATACCTACTCCAAGCAGCTATGGGAGAATTCCATGTAAACTCACAAAGCTTTACTCCCATGCTGCCCAAAGCGTGGTCCTAGGATAAGTAACATCAGCATTACCTAGGAACTCATTAAAAAGGCAGAATCTCAGGCCCACTGGAAACATAACTGAATCAGATTCTGTATTGAGCAAGATCCTCACATGGTATGCAGACACATTCAAGTTTTAGAAACTCTTCTCTGTATACCAGCATTATTGTTATTACTAAAGTAGTCATTGTGGGATGACTTCAACATCAAGTCTTCTAATACTGATTCATATACACAAACAAAATAAATTTACACTGAACTTTTCTATTGCACAGATTTTTCTGACGCAGTGAGCACCTGTGAAGTGCTAAGTTATCTGCAAACACATGCTACAGAAAGGGAAATACGATGTTACTTAAAGGGTACAAAGTTTCAGTTATGCAAGATAAATAAGTGCTGGAGATCTAATGTACAGCATGGGGACCTTAGTTAACAATACTGAATTGTATACTTAAAATTTGCTGAAAGAGTAGACTTGAGAGTTATCACAAAGGAAGGAAGGGAGGGAGGGAGGGAGGGAGGAAAGAAGGAAAGAAGGAAAGAAGGAAAGAAGGAAGGAAGGAAGGAAGGAAGGAAGGAAATAATTATGTGAGGTGATGAGTATGTTAATTAGCTTGGTGGTGGTAATCATTTCACAATGTATATGTATATCAAAGCATCAAGTTGTACACCTTAAATATATACGATATATATTGGTCAATTATACCTCAGTAAAGCTGAAAAAATAATTTTAAAAAATAGACCATCTTTTCTAAGGCTAATTGAAAAAAGAGACCAGGAAATGGAGCTGCACTGTGAGCATCAACTTTAAAAACAAAAACTTCATCAGGAAAAGAACAGATAAGGGATTTTGAAGCTCCACAGAAAAAAGAAATCAGAATTTTTAACCCTTAGCCATATCACATTTCTTTCTTACACAGCATTCTTTTCTAAGATTTATTCTTCAGCCAATTACATGAACTACAGTTGTAACCCTATATTTTGGTAGGCAGAGTATCTCTTCAGATTAGAACAGAAGTTTCCTCAGACTAGTAGAAGTTGGGTGTTTTTTTTGAGATTTGATATGAAAAATGAAATTTCTGCATACGTTATGTGACCATCCATTGTTTCTCTGAATAGGAGGAGAGATAAATACACACATACACACACTCCTCCATTTTCATGAACCAGATGCCAATGCCATATGTATCTGAAAATAAACAAACTATTATTTTTTACTAAAATAGGTATATAGAATGGCCATATGGCCACTCGCACAATCCTCAACATGAAAAGAGTACCTGACAGGAAAGAAATGTTAAAAGAAAAATACATGTAGTAGGTTAGTAGCATATTAGTGGAAACTAAATATTCTGTGAACATGCTCAAGATCAACTTTATGCATGAACATTTGGCCCGTCCCAAATAAAATGATAAACACTCTTATTAAAGCCTGACTGATCACAAATCTGGATGGGAATTTACAATCTGCTTTGCCTGTAGACAAGCTTTACTTGATTTGACCAGCCCATGCAAGAAGGAAATCCAATTAGACACAGATGGAGGAAAACAGAAACTCACTCTCAGCAGGTTTTTAATTCAAATACAGCCAACTTCATTATGTATAAACATTTGAAGTTCAGGAGGGAAATAGAAAAACATAAAAGTAAAGACTGAGGAATAAGCTTTTGTCTAGGGCTTTGGATTTAGATCTCTAAGAATTTTTAAATTTTAACCCTTTCTCATCAGTAACTCACAGGAATATCTTTTCAGGCTAGCACTTAAGTGCTTTGCTCCCAGGTTGACACTAGACATAGTCTCCAGTTATTCAATACAACATTCTATTTTTGTCATCGGGTCGAGTTTCTAAATTACTGTTCAAATTTATTATGTACTTAATTGGTTTTTTGACTGTTTTTTTACCAGGTACTGAAAGAGGTATGATACATCCTCCCTAGATGATGATGGATTTTTCCAGTTCTCTTTTTACTTTAATTTTTGTTTTATAATCTTTTGTAGCCATATTTTCAGTTCATAATTCTTATTTCTCCCAGGTGAATCAAACATTATTTCATTAGGAAGAGAATCCATAAAATATAAAATAAGTTTTTTAAATCATCTTTACAGTCTTTTTTTTTTTTAAACCTTGAAGTCTATTTTGCGTGCTCGTAATTCAGACACTTTGGAATTTCCTTTTCTTCTGGTTAGTATATAATGATATTTTTCCATTTCTTTTTCTTTCAAACTTTTAGTATCTTTTTGTTTCAGCTGATTCACCTATAAATATCACAAAGTTGGATTCTTAAAATCTAGTCTTACAATTACTGTATTGTAACTGGGGAGTATGTTTTATTTGTATTTATTTTGATTACTGATAAATTTTGATATATTTCTACCATCTTATTTGTACTTTATCATTGTCCTGATTGTCCTATTTCTTCTTTTTTTTCCTATCTTGCCTTATTTGATCAATTGGAAGAAGATTTTTTTCTCAATCCATTACTCCCTCTATTAATTTATATAACATGCTTTTATGCTTATTGTTTTTTTAATAAATTTATTTATTTTATTTATTTATTTTTGGCTGCATTGGCTTTTCGTTGCTGCGCATGGGCTTTCTCTAGTTGCGGCAAGTGGGGGCTACTCTTTGTTGTGGTGTGCGGGCTTCTCATTGAGGTGGCTTCTCTTGTTGCAGAGAACGGGCTCTAGGCACACAGGCTTCAGTAGTTGTAGCTCTTGGGCTCATTAGTTGTGGCTTGCGTGGTGCAGAGCGCAGGCTCAGCAGCTGTGGCGCACGGGCCCAGCTGCTCCGCAGCATGTGGGATCTTCCCAGGCCAGGGCTCGAACCTGTGTCCCCTGCATTGGCAGGCAGACTCAACCACTGCACCACCAAGGAAGCCTAACGCTTATCCTTTTAATAAGTTCCATGCATAACTAAATCCAGACCAATTCTAATTCCAGACCAGGTCTTTACTCTCTTCCCCCCCAAATATAAGAATCTTAGGACACATTAATTCTGATATCCCCTGCTAACTCATATGCTATTGCTTTCCAGTGTCTTAGTTCTATCTTGTATTATTAATTCCACTATTACACATTGCATGATATATGTTAGGCTGTATTTCACTCACATTATATGATATATGTTAGACTATATCTCACTATCCTTTTCTCTTAATCTCTCAGTTTTACATTTTTCTGTCTATGCAGTCCAAAAAACTTGAATTATACTCTTACAGATATTCTATCACAACAAATATTTGTTCAGAGCTTTCTCACACAATTATTAACATCTTCGGTCACCATTTATTTTCACCTCTGAGAGCCTTCCTACAGTAAGATGTTTCTTCTGCCTTAAAGAATATTCTTTAGAATATCTTCTAGTGTGGATATATTGGTGATAAATGTTCTCAGTTACTGCTGTCTGAAAATGACTTTATTTTACCAGTATTCTTGAAAGATATTTCCACCAGATATATAGTTTTAGGCTGACAGTTATTTTCTTCAGCACTTGGAAGGTATTTAATTGTTTTCTGGTTACTGTTATTAAATAGTCAGTCAGCCATCAAATTGCTATTTCTTTCTAGTAATCATTTTTTTCTTTCTCTGCTTGCTTTCAACATTTTACTTTTGCTTTTAGTATTCTACAGTTCACTCTGACTCATCCAAATTAGAATTCCTTCTTATTTATCTTGTTAATTTTGTGTCTTATCTTTGTCTTTCTTTAATTGAAGGGTCTTTCCCAAATTCTGGAAAATTCTTAGCATTTATCCCTCAAATATTGTTTCTTTTCTAGTTTCTCTTACTTCTTCTTCTAGGATTCTAAATAAGTATATGTTAGACATATTTCACTATCGTGTATGTGTGTGTATGTGTGTGTCTTATCCTGTCTTAAACATTTTCTATGTCTTTTTGTATGTGGTCTCAAAAGATTCAATTATACTCTTCTCGTACAGATTACTCACTAAATTTAGAGTGGTTTACGCTTGACATATTTTTTGAAACAAACAGATTACATGAATCCAGGTAGCAAACCTGTGTGAGGATTAACTTGTACAAATCATCAAGGATATACGCTCTCCTTTCAAGCAATGCCAAAGGTATGTCCTCTTCTGTGTGGCAGAGCTATTACTCATTTTCCATTGTGTTGAAGTGTGAGTCTTTGAGGTTCCAGTTTTAGCAGAGTCTTCTATTATATTCTTTACATTGAGAAGGTCCTAGATTTTATTTCCCATACATCAAGCCCTATGAACTTTGAAAACTGGGTTTCAATTCTCTTCTTCCTTTGCTTTCCTCTTTTTAATTTAAAAAATTATTGAATTCCTTCTTTTCATCATCAAAAAGCCATGAAGTAGTCCTAAATGAGATGGTGTCTTAGGGAAGCACTCTCCTGCAGGAGGGGATGAACAGTCAGCAGGAGGAGAACATTGGATATATACAGGGAGATGGAGACCATGGGAACTAGCTTTCTCATCGGAGGAGGAAGTACAAATAGCAAAAAAGGGAAAAGCTAGAATAAACCTTGTATTGTTGGATGGGAACTTGAGATAACCATGTAAACTCATGGCTTTAAATGTACACTGAGTTAAATGTAAATGTATGTTTTCTGCGAATATGCATATGTGCATATACACATATGTCTTAACTTTCCCACTGATAGAGCTTGGGAAGAGCGACACTTCATTAGCATCATGCACAAGTCCCACTTAGATCTTGGTTTCTGAATACTGTTTTCCACTAAATGGAATTGGGGTGTTTGGAAAAAATAGGTGAATCCTGGGCTAGAGCACATGAATAGAAAGATGACCTTAGAATCTCTTGTACCAAAGAGTAATGAAGTATGCAAATAATGAAGTCATGGAAAAACAACACAAATGCCAACTTGAAGTCACTCACATTGGCTAAATCTGGGAAAATTAATGTATCAAAACAAATAGTGGAAAGAGGGAGGAACCAAGATGGTGGAGTAGAAGGACGTGCTCTCACTCGCTCTTGTGAGAACACCAGAATCACAACTAGCTGCTGGACAGTCATTGACAGGAAGACACTACAACTCACCAAAGAAGATAACCCACATCCAAAGACAAAGGAGAAGCCACAATGAGATGGTAGGAGGGGCGCAATCACAGTAAAATCAAATCCCATAACTACTGGGTGGGTGACTCACACACTGGAGAAAGCTTATACCACAGAAGTCCACCCACTGGAGTGAAGGTTCTGAGCCCCATGTCTGACTTCCTGACCTGGGGGTCCGGCAACAGGAGGAGGGATTCCTAGAGAATCAGACTTTGAAGCCCAGTGGGATTTGATTGCAGGACTTTGACAGGACTGGGGGAAACAGAGACTCCACTCTTGGAGGCCACACACAAAGTGGTGTGCATATCAGGACCCAGGGGAAGGAGCAGTGACCCCAGGGGAGACTGAACCAGACCTATCTGCTAGGGTTGGAGGGTCTCCTGCAGAGGCGGGGGTGGCTGGGGCTTACCGTGGGGACAAGGACACTGACAGCAGAAGTTCTGTGAAGTACTCCTTGGCGTGAGCCCTCCCAGAGTCTGTCATTAGCTCAACAAAGAGCCCAGATAGGCTCCAGTGTTGGGTTGCCTCAGGCCAAACAACCAACAGGGAGGGAACCCAGCCACACCCATCAGCAGACAAGCAGATTAAAGTTTTACTGAGCTCTGCCCAGGAAAGCAAGAGTCAGCTCTACCCACCACCAGTCCCTCCCATCAGGAAACTTACACAAGCCTCTTAGATAGCCTCATCCACGAGAGGGCAGACAGCAGAAGCAAGAAGAACTACAATCCTGCAGCCTGTGGGTCAAAAACCACATTCACAGAAAGATAGACAAGATGAAAAGGCAGAGGGCTATGTATCAGATGAAGGAACAAGATAAAACCCCAGAAAAACAACTAAATGAAGTGGAGCTAGGCAACCTTCCAGAAAAAGAATTCAGAATAATGACAGTGAAGATGATACAGGACCTCGGAAAAAGAATGGAGGCAAAGATCAAGAAGATGCAAGAAATGTTTAACAAAGACCTAGAAGAATTAAAGAACAAACAAACAGAGATGAACAATACAATAACTGAAGTGAAAAGTACACTAGAAGGAATCAAAAGCAGAATAACTGAGGCAGAAGAACTGATAAGTGACCTGGAAGACAGAATGGTGGAATTCACTGCTGCAGAACGAAGAAAAGAGAATGAAAAGAAATGAAGACAGCCTGAGACCTCTGGGACAACATTAAGTGCAACAACATTTGCATTATAGGGGTCCCAGAAGGAGAAGAGAGAGAGAAAGGACCTGAGAAAATATTTGAAAAGATTATAGTTGAAAACTTCTGTAACATGGGAAAGGAAATAGCCACCCAAGTCCTGGAAGCACAGAGAGTCCCATACAAGATAAACCCAAGGAGAAACACACCAAGACACATAGTAATGAAATTGGCAAAAATTAAAGACAAAGAAAAATTATTGAAAGAAGCAAGGGAAAAACAACAAATAACATACAAGGGAACTCCCATAAGGTTAACAGCTGATTTCTCACAGAAACTCTACGAGCCAGAAGGGAGTGTTATGATATACTTAAAGTGATGAAGGGGAAGAACCTACAACCAAGATTACTCTAGCCGGCAAGGATCTCATTCACATTCGATGGAGAAATCAAAAGCTTTACAGACAAGCAAAAGCTAAGAGAATTCAGCACCACCAAACCAGCTCTACAACAAATGCTAAAGAAACTTCTCTAACTGGGAAACACAAGAGAAGAAAAGGACCTACAAAAACAAACGCAAAACAATTAAGAAAATGGTCATAGGAACATACATATCAATAACTACCTTAAACGTGAATGGATTAAATGCTTCAACCAAAATACACTTTCTTCTCAAGTGCACACAGAAAATTCTCCAGGATAGATCACATCTTGGGTCACAAATCAAGCCTCAGTAAATTCAAGAAAATTGAAATCATATCAAGCATCTTTTCTGACCACAATGCTATGAGATTAGAAATCAATTACAGGGAAAAAAAACCATAAAAAACACAATCACATGGAGGCTAAACAATATGTTACTGAACAACCAAGAGATCACTGAAGAAATCAAAGAGGAAATCAAAAAATACCTAGAGACAAATGACAATGAAAACACGACGGTCCAAAACCTACGGGATGCAGCAAAAGCACTTCTAAGAGGGAAGTTTATAGCTATACAATCCTATCTCAAGAAACAAGAAAAATCTCAAATAAACAATCTAACCTTACACTTAAAGGAACTAGAGAAAGAAGAACAAACAAAACCCAAAGTTAGCAGAAGCAGAAGGAAAGAAATCATAAAGATCAGAGCAGAAATAAATGAAATAGAAACAAAGAAAACAATAGCAAAGATCAATAAAACTAAAAGCTGGTTCTTTGAGAAGATAAACAAAATTGATAAACCATTAGCCAGACTCCTCAGGAAAAAGAGGGAAAGGACTCAAATCAATAAAATGAGAAATGAAAAAGGAGAAGTTACAACAGATACCACAGAAATACAAAGCATCCTAAGAGACAACTACAAGCAACTCTATGCCAATAAAAAGGACAACTTGGAATAAATGGACAAATTCTTAGAAAGGTATAACCTTCCAATACTGAACCAGGAAGAAATAGAAAATATGAAAGACCAATCACAAGTAATGAAATTGAAACTGTGATTAAAAATCTTCCAACAAACAAAAGTCCAGGACCAGACGGCTACAAAGGTGAATTCTATCAAACATTTAGAGAAGAGCTAACACCCATCCTTCTCAAACTCTTCCAAAGAATTGCAGAGGAAAGAGCACTCCCAAACTCATTCTATGAAGTCACCATCACCCTGATACCAAAACCAGACAAAGATACTACGAAATAAGAAAATTACAGACCAATTTCACTGATGAATATAGATGCAAAAATCTTGAACAAAATACTAGCAAACAGAATCCAACAACACATTAAAAGGATCATACACCATGATCAAGTGGGATTTATCCCAGGGATGCAAGGATTCTTCAATATATGCAAATCAATCAACGTGATACACCATATTAACAAATTGAAGAAGAAAAACCATATGATCATCTCAATAGATGCAGAAAAAGCTTCTGACAAAATTCAACACCCATTTACGATAAAAACTCTCCAGAAAGTGGGCATAGAGGAAACCTACCTCAACATGATAAAGGCCATATACGAGAAACCCACAGCCAACATCATTCTCAATGGTGAAAAACTGAAAGCATTTCCCTGAAGATCAGGAATGAGACAAGGGTGTCCACTCTCACCACTATTATTCAACATAGTTTTGGAAGTCCTAGTCATGGCAATCAGAGAAGAAAAAGAAATAAGAATACAAATTGGAAAAGAAGGAGTAAAAATGTCACTCTTTGCAGATGACATGATACTATACATAGAGAATCCTAAAAATGCCACCTGAAAACTACTGGAGCTAATGAATGAATTTGGTAAAGTTGCAGGATACAAAATTAATGCACAGAAATCTCTTGCATTCCTATACACTAACGATGAAAAATCTGAAAGAGAAATTAAGGAAACACTCCCATTTACCATTGCAACAAAAAGAATAAAATACCTAGGAATAAACCTACCTAAGGAGACAAAAGACCTGTATGCAGAAAACTATAAGACACTGATGAAAGAAGTTAAAGATGATACCAACAGATGGAGAGATATACCATGTTCTTGTATTGGAAGAATCAATATTGTGAAAATGACTATAGTACTCAAAGCAATCTACAGATTCAATGCAATCTCTATCAAATTATCAATGGCATTTTTTATGGAACTAGAACAAATCATCTTAAAATTTGTATGGAGACATAAAAGACCCTGAATAGCCAAAGCAGTCTTGAGGGAAAAAAACAGTGCTGGAGGAATCAGACACCCTGACTTTAGACTATATGACAAAGCTACAGTAATCAAGACAATATGGTACTGGCACAAAAAACAGAAACATAGATCAATGGAACAAGATAGAAAGCCCAGAGATAAATCCATGCACCTACGGTCAACTAATCTATGACAAAGGAGGCAAAGATATACAATGGAGAAAAGACAGTCTCTTCAGTAAGTGGTGCTGGGAAAACTCGACAGCTACATGTAAAAGAATGAAATTAGAACACTCCCTAACACCATACACAAAAATAAACTCAAAATGGATTCGAGACCTAAATGTAAGACCGGACGCTATAAAACTCTTAGAGGAAAACATAGGTAGAACACTCTTTGACATAAATCACAGCAAGATCTTTTTTGATCCACCTGCTAGAGTAATGGAAATAAAAACAAATATAAACAAATGGGACCTAATGAAACTTCAAAGCTTTTGCACAGCTAAGGAAACCATTAACAACACGAAAAGACAACCCTCAGAATGGGAGAAAATATTTGCAAACGAATCAACGGACAAAGGATTAATCTCCAAAACATATAAACAGCTCATTCAGCTCAATATTAAAGAAACAAACAACCCAATCCAAAAATGGGCAGAAGACCTAAATAGACATTTCTCCAAAGAAGACATACAGATGGCCAAGGAGCACATGAAAAGCTGCTCAACATCACTAATTATTAGAGAAATGCAAATCAAAACTACCATGAGGTATCACCTCACACCGGTTAGAATGGGCATTATCAGAAAATCTACAAACAACAAATGCTGGAGAGGGTGTGGAGAAAAGGGAACCCTCTTGCACTGTTGGTGGGAATGTAAATTGATACAGCCACTATGGAGAACAGTATGGAGGTTCTTTAAAAAACTAAAAATAGGGCTTCCCTGGTGGTGCAGTTGTTGAGAGTCTGCCTGCTAATGCAGGGGTCACGGGTTCGAGCCTTGATCTGGGAGGATCCCACATGCCACGGAGCAACTAGGCCCGTGTGCCACAACTACTGAGCCTGTGCTCTGCAACAAGAGAGGCCGCGACAGTGAGAGTCCTGCGCACCGCGATGAAGAGTGGCCCCCACTTGCCACAACTAGAAGAAAGCCCTCACACAGAAACGAAGACCCAACACAGCCAAAAATAAATAAATAAAACAAATGGAAAAAAAAAAAAAACTAAAAATAGAATTACCATATGATCCAGGAATCCCACTACTGGGCATATACCCAGAGAAAACCATAATTCAAAAAGACGCATGCACCCCAATGTTCACTTCAGCACTATTTACAATAGCCAGGTCATGGAAGCAACCTAAATGCCCATTGACAGACGAATGGATAAAGAAGATGTGGTACCTATAAGCAGTGGAATATTACTCAGCCATAAAAAGGGACAAAATTGGGTCATTTGTTGAGATGTGGATGGATCTAGAGACTGTCATACAGAGTGAAGTAAGTCAGAAAGAGAAAAATAAATATCGTGTATTAACACATGTATGTGAAACCTAGAAAAATGGTACAGATGAATCCGTTTGCAGGGCAGAAGTTGAGACACAGATGTAGAGAACAAACCTATGGACACCAAAGGGGGAAAGCCATGGGGGGGATGGGGGTGGTGGTGTGATGAATTGGGCGATTGTAATTGACATGTATACACTGATGTGTATAAAATTGATGACTATTAAGAACCTGCTGTGTAAAAAAATAAATAATATAAAATTCAAAAAAAAAAGAAACTCAAAAAAAAAAACCAAATAGTGATAGTAATGGATTATATCCTACTTTTTATATAGGAACCCAAAGTCCACACTAATATAAATTAATAAATAAGTAGAAGCCATCCAATAAATACTGAAGGAATGTTATATTAGAAAAATCACCATTTGACAACCATACTAGTAATAATTAATTCAATCAAGAAACATTAACGGATGCTAAAATTAGTCGGTAAAAGTTAAGAAACAAGATTTTGTATAGTCCCTAGGTATCTCCCCACAAAATAATTATTTAAAAGGGAGGAATATTGGGGGTAAATTTACAGTGGAGACATCTGGCAGGCAACAGCTAAATAAAGTGGTCAAATTTAACACCAATAAAGGGATGAATGGACATCATGTGCCACCCAATAGGATTCAATGATATTTGGGGGGAAAAATGTATAATCTAGGACTGATGGTAAAGAAACACAAGACTAACTCAAATTGAGGGGAATTCTACAAAATGACTGGTCTAGAATCTGCAAACCATCAATGTGGTGAAAGTCAAACACTGAGGTACTGTTCCAGGTTGAAAGAGAAAGACATGACAACAGGTGTAATGCATAATCCAGGATTGGATCCTTTGCTATTAAACAAACATTACTGGGACAATTAGCAAAACTTGAATGGAGTCTCTGAGAGAATGATAAATAGGAGTTCTCTGTGTTATTCTTGCACCTTTTTTGTAGTTTTAAATTATGTTGAAATAAAATAATAAAAACCGAACAACCAGAAGTCTAGGGTCACTTAGGGTGTAGCAGATATCCTCAGGGCAAACCTTCGCTTCCCAGTATTCCTGCTTTCACTTAGGTTTTGGCCTGTATGGATTTGTTTTCTTGTCAGCTCAGTGATGCATTTGAAAAGATATATTTTATCTAACATTTTCAGTAGAAGAAATATTTAGAGTACACTTTAATACAGTTGACTCTTGAACGACATGAGGGGAAGGGGTGCTGACCCTCTGCACAGTAGAAAATGGCATATAACTTTATGTCAGCCCTCCACATCAGCAGTTTTGCATCTGTGGATTCAACCGACTGCAGATTGTGTAGTACTTATTGAAAGAAATCTGCATATAAATGGACCGGTGCACTTCAAACCTGTGTTGTTCAAGGGTTAACTGTATATTTTTGTTCTACTTTTTTCATTCTTTCTTTATGAAATATCAATGTGTGTGTATCTCCTTTGACGTTCTGGAACACTCTCTGTATTCCTTCTTTTTTTTTGACTCAATGTTTTCTGGGGTTTTTAAAATTTTATTTGTTCAATTTCCTAGGACCTGTTTTTCATAGCCCTAATGCCATATTCAGCGACATCTAGTCTTCAGTTTTCTTTTTGCTAATCCATCTATGTTTTTCACTTCTGATGTGGTTTTGTTTATTTCTCATGGTTCTTTAAGGAGTGCTTCCAACAATATTTTTATTATGTTCTATTGTCTTATTTCCACTTTGAGCATTTATTTCAGGGTAGCCACTATGGAACTTTATAAAGACTCTCTATCCTAATTTTTGTCTGCTTAATGGTAAAATATTTCTCATCTGAATCAATTTTCAGTCCTTTATTTGTCATATTCCTGTTAATATTTTTTCTTACACTATATTGAGAGGTCCCATTCTAGTTACTTTCTGGTTATTACTAGATTTTTAGTGCCAGCTAAGTTGTTGAAAGAATGAGGACAGCCTTGAAGAATGAACTATAGACATACCTTGGAGGTATTGTGGGTTCAGTTCCAGACCACCACAATAAAGCAAATATCACAATACAGTGAGTCACACAAATTTTTTGGTTTCCTACTGCATATAAAAGTTGTTTACACTATGCTGTAGTCTATTATGTGTGCAATAGCATTATGTTTAAAAAGAAAGTACATACCTTAATTAAAAAAACTTTACTTCCAAAAATGCTAACCATTATCTGAGCCTTCAGCAATTCATAGTAACATGAAAGATCACTAATCACAGATCACCATAACAAATATAATAACCAAAAGTTTGCAATATTGCAAGAATTACCAAATGTGACCCTGAGACATGAAGTGAACAAATGCTGTTGGAAAAATGGTGCTAATAGATTTGCTCAATTCAGGGCTGTCATAAGCCTTTAATTTGTAAAAAATGCAGTGTGTGAAGTGCAATAATGTGAAGCACAATAAAACGAGGTATGCCTATAGTCAGTAAGTAGCTCCAATTTCAGCTAGTTGTCTCTGTACACTTACTTCCTCATCAGGTGTCTGCCAACTGAGCAAGTTTCCACTCCAGGAGAATAGAAATTTTTCCTCACTACAATGACACAATTTATCCCATAAGCCATTATGCAGTGATTTAGCCTACTTCTCTGTAGGAGATAAAAAAAATCTATGGCTACAAGACTAATTACCAGCAGCAGTTTACTGACATAGCAAAAGAAATAAAAGAGGTAGTAAAGATGGCATGTCACTGCATTTGCTCCTTTATCACTGCGCTCGGACACACTGTCGTGTCACAATGGGATATTCATGCAGCACAATGGACACACAAACACATCTGGACTACACAAGCTCAAAGGACAGCAGGAAGGCCAGAGTGCTTGGAAAGTACTGAGCACATATGAGATGAGGTCAGAGGAGTAGGTTGTGGCCAGTTCACATAGTACCACAGGCCATGACAAGGAGTTTGCCTTAAATTCTAAATAAAATAGTAAACTATTGGCAAGTTTTAAGTAGGGAAGTAAACCATGCTTTGGAGGTCAGAGAGGACTGCTTGGGGGAAATAACTGTCATTTGAATGACAGTGGGGAGAAAGAGCTTGGCTCTTTCTAGAAGCTTCAGAATGCCTGAGACAAAGAGCAAGGCATGAAATCGTGAGAGAAGGGATGGAGAGGTGAAGGCAGTCAGGGCACTGGAAACCTTTTAAACCATATTCAGACTTTGGTACTTACCCTGAGGGCAACAGGGTGTCAGGGTAGGCTATATAAGCAGGGAAACCAAAAGGTACCTATTTGCCTCCTACTCGTACTTCATTGTCATGAACCAGTCACAGACCTCACACAGCTGCAAGGGCTGTGGAGTAAGGTTCCTGCACACCCGGGGGCGGGGAAGAGGAGGGAGTCAGTGAGCATTAGCCATATTTACGACAGGCGGGGACCAATTATATACAGATTACATATTCTATCCCAAGTATCCGCATTCATTCTTCTTCAGTGGAAAAGACACAGAGACAAAAGTTTTTTAAAAAATGATCTATTAAAGTTCTGGTCTATGTATATATTTGTCTGCTGCTATAGGATGTAGCCGTAGACAAATATACATTGTCATCAGATCTGTATGTTACATTTGGGATGATTGATCTTTATTACGGGCTCTGCCCCAAGTGCCTGAACAGCTGAAACTAAGGAACATAAAAAGCCCAGTACGGCTGCCAACTTGAAGAGATTTGCCAAAGACAATGTTAAGACACCACTGACAGAAAACCCTGGTTTCAAATCTGATCTCCAAACAGAAAGCATCTACAAGTGTAGATGCCTCAAACTGCTGGGATGGGCTCAAGCTGCTTCTCCCCGTGCAGAGTGTGTGTGTGTGTGTGTGTGTGTGTGTGTGTGTGTGTGTGTGTGTGTGTGTGTGTGTGTGTGTGTGTGTGTGTGTGTGTGTGTGTGTGTGTGTGTGTGTGTGTGTGTGTGTGTGTGTGTTCCTCGAAGGGAACAGAATGGGGATTGATTTTTAATGATGATGTGATTTCCTTAGTAACTGTAAAAGCTAGCTAGTTTTTGATATTACAGGGAAAGTCCAAACCATAGCTGATATGAACTCTGTAGACACTGCTTGAACGACGTTACTTTCGCTACTGTTTAGGTGAAGAAACATGGCATGTGCTTTGGTTTGAACAGAAGCCTGATTAACCCCAGGTTCCGCCACTACCGGCTGTGTGGTCTTGGGCAATAAACTCAAACTTTGTGAGCCTCAGCTTATTCATCTAGAGTCTGATCATAATAATGTGTATTTTACTATGTTGTCTTAAGGATTAACTATTTAAGACCTATAAATCACATAATACCACACTTGCCATGTGGTGAGGGCTCAATTAACAGGAGCTCTTACAACCTCATTTTTTAGTTCTCTGTGCTCAGTTGTAGTTTCTGGATAAAACTATTTGAATTTTTTAAATTTAATGTCACAAATTCAAAATGACTTTGTTCTTACTTTAAATGCACGAAAGAATCATTATAAACTGAAGAATTTTTATAAAGTTCATTTTAATGAACAAATTTGATTTAAGAAAAAACATGAATCCTTTTACGGTCAGATCTTTTTCATAAAGTTCTGACAAGTCAAATCAAATGTTTGCCACAGGTTTCCCCACCTGCCAAGAACTACAGATGTCCTGGGCATCTGGTGCAGGGATACCCACAGTCATGCCCACAGGCCGAAGGGCTTTAAAATCCTAATGTGTGGATTCAGAACTCACTGTGCTTGGTGGCTCAACAAGGTCCTCAAACATACAGCCCTCAGGCTTGGCTCTGTGAACTGATGATCCCCTTAGGTATCCCTACAAATTCAGCACTGGGTGTACTGGAGGCCTTTAAATGCAGACAGTGTGTTCTGTAGAGTCCCCAGGAGACCTGATCCATACCAGGGTTCATGTGGTAGAACAGGTTACAAAGAGGTACCGAATTAAGTAGCGCCTGCACAAGTGTGCTTAAACAGTAGTTAAGTAAAACAAACAAAATAAACATAAAAGACATGTCATGTTGAAAAGCACTGCATCAGCATCTATTCAGCGTCACCAGGTTGCTGACATTAGGAAAGAGAGAAGAAAAGGACAATGAAAGCAACTCACACTCTGAAAGCAAGCTTCAGAAAACAGTAAGACTAAAGTAGGTGAAATAACACAATCTCTGAAACAGTGACATTGAGCTAGTGAAGAGATCACTAACCAGTATACTTCTAAAGTCCTTTCTTTCATTCTATTCCTAGTATTTCTGCATATGTGCAGGTAGAAGGCAAAAAGCCCAACTTCTAAAAACAAGCTGAGGATAAGGATTAACTTCTGCTCTGTTTCTTTCTATATTTGCAAAGATCAAGATTTAGCCTCTCTTGCAAGTTCATCGTAGAAACGTGTAAAAGAGGTAATTGGAAAGGAAGGCACATGAGTAGGAGAAATAGATACACACTTTACCAAGAGCCGGGCTGTAGTCCTACTTTGGTCCCTGATAGAATGTGACTTCACTAAATTGCAAATCTTGTGGCTTCATTTCCTAATACGTACCAAGAGAAGGGTTGACCTCTTAGTAAATGACCATACATCCGAGAACAGACCCAGTTTGCACCTGTTCTGGAGTTCTTATGGCATCTCCTCTCACACTGAAACATGCCCTGGTTTGGTTGATAAATAATGCTCTCCACCCTACCGCTTGTATTTTTGAGCTCTAAAATTCTATTAATACTTCCATTCATTTATTCTTCTACATTGAGAGCATTTATATTCAGCAATGCTCTCACCAGAAAAATAATAGCTGGTGCATATTCACCTATCTTGGTAAGCATGTTAGCATAACTGTTCCTTGCACATAGGTCTTTTCAGCTGGACTTTTGCTGTAAGTCCAAGATGTCATCTGCTTTGTACAATCAAATTCTGAAAAACCTAATTCACTTGAACTTTTCAATGAGGTAAACAAATGCTAATTATTCATTTTCCTATTAGTGAGTCACATCATTTTACACCCAGTGGCCTTCATAGATTAATAAATTATAATGATTAAATTCTTTTTTTTGTTTGTCTGTTTTCTGTTTTTTTTTTTGCGGTATGCAGGCCTCTCACTGTTGTGGCCTCTCCCGTTGCGGAGCACAGGCTCTGGACGCGCAGGCTCAGCGGCCATGGCTCACGGGCCTAGCTGCTCCGTGGCATGTGGGATCTTCCCAGACCGGGGCACGAACCCGTGTCCCCTGCATCGGCAGGCAGACTCCCAACCACTGCACCACCCGGGAAGCCCATGATTAAATTCTTAATTCTTAGGCTATGTCACACTTCCAGTTTCCAATTGGTTAACGTACTCGTTAGATTTTTAGATGCCAAAAGCCACTGAAAATATATGTGTATTATGCCATTTTCTGTGGAAGATTTTAAGAACATTTCAATTTCAAAAAAAAATACTTCGACCATAAATATATTTAAATAATTAAAAAAAATTTCTTCCCAAGTTAAGGAATATAATGATTAGTAACATATGTTGTAATATGTCAACCAAATTGTATAAATTTTCTGTCTGGAATTTTTTTAAAAAGCTAAATCTCAAACTTACCAATTAAATTAAAAAAAATTTATTTTAGCACTGCATAAGCCAAACAAATCTATTTCTTGGCTATATTGTCCATAACGGATGATCCTTCCTGGAAATACAGAGTTCCTTATTTCCTTCTCCACTTCTTGGCAGTCGTGCGTGTCTTCTGGGACACCCCTCCCTCTGCCTGAGCCTCCAACACCCTTCCAAGACCGGCCAACTCCATCTCGGGCTTGCCTTTCTCCCTCCTGTACCCTTTAACTGGAGCTGCTGATAATTTACAAATGTGTTAACTGCTTTAAGCAAAGCTGTGTTTTAAACATTAGCACAACTGTGTCGGGGGACATCTACAGGCTGTCTTCTTCCATAAAAAGAAGAACTAAGATGAATTACTTGATTAATCAAGGCCACCTCACTGCCATACCTTGCACTCTCATCTTTTCTCCACCAATTAATCTTCACACTTGACCCCATTCCAAAAGAAGACTCAAACACAAATCTTAATTTATCATCCAAGTAAATCTACAAACTAATCTGTATTTATTACTATTATAATAATTTCTCGTAGTGATTATAAACTCTCTCCAACCCATACGTGTCTCAAAGTATTTTAAATGATTAATTTTGTACTTTAAACTATGGAATATTAACAGAGCTTGACAAGTTATATTTCATATGCAAAGATAAAAATGCTTTGGAAAGTCTAATAGTCTAATAATAAATAACAGAGGAGAACCAAAAATTAAAACAGATGCTTTCAGATACGATTAAAAAATAAATAGGAAATGAGTACTTAAATAATCAACGCTTGCATACATAAATTATTCAGCAATAGAAAAGAATAAAGTATGATACATGCCACAACATGAATGAGCCTTGAAAATATTATGCCCGTGAAGAAGCCTGTCAAGTGAAAGGCCACTGCTTATAATTTCATTTATACTAAATTTCCAGAATAGGCAAATCTATAGAAGTAAAAAGTAGATTAATGCTTGCCAGAGGCTGGGGGGGAGGGGGAAATGGGGAGTGACTACGAATGGGCACGGGATTTCTCACTGGAGTCATGAAAGTGTTCTAAAATTAGATGGTGGTGATGATTATACAACTCTGTGAATATACTAAAAACTACTGAACTATACTTTTAAAGTGTGAATTCATGGTATCTCAATTATATCTCAATAAAGCTGTTCTTTTTTCAAAAGCCAATAAAGAAATAAATAATCAAGGCTTAAAATAATTCTACCCAACATTTACCAAATACTTTCTCTGTACCCGGTCCAGATCTATGCACCTTCTGCTGCATTATGACCATAATCACCCTTCAGGTTAACTGTTTTACAGATGAGGAAATGAAATCAAAGAGAATGGGAATAGCTTTTCAAAGTTCTCACAGCAAGCAGGTAGCAGAGATGGGATTCAAACCCAGGGCCGACTCCATAGTCCTTGATTTTAAATAATTAAGCACTTCTTTATAGATTCATGGTTTTTAACCCTATCAAATACCCACTTAAAAATAATATTGTCTAACTCCTATTTCAAAATTCTAAAATAAATTTATAGAAAATATAATCTACCTACAGATATAATTAAAACAGACAAAAAGCCCCCCAAAACTCCGTAGTTGTTATACAAAAGAGAAATAAAAACAAAGCAAATTACAGTAAAATAATACATAATTCAATATACAAAAACTCACATTAGAAGAAATAATGACCTCAACAGCCAAAAATGCAGACCAACACAGGTGTGTTGCATTTTTTTTTTTTTTTTTTTTTTTTTTTTTTTTTGCTATATGTGGGCCTCTCACCGTTGTGGCCTCTCCCATCGCGGATCACAGGCTCCGGACGCGCAGGCCCAACGGCCATGGCTCACGGGCCCAGCCACTCCGCGGCATGTGGGATCTTCCCGGACCGGGGCATAGAACCCGTGTCCCCTGCAACAGCAGGCGGACTCTCAACCACTGTGCCACCAGGGAAGCCCGGTGTGTTGCATTTTTGACTCAAGTACCTCAAGCAGTGTTGTCATCAGTGATGAGATGTTCCACAATGATGAATAACTCTCGGAAAAGTTCCAAATAAAACAAAGGGAGACTCTATGTACACAATGGTTGTATTCTGTCAAATTCAGTTGATGTTAAAACTGCATAAAAATACCATTTGCTTATATGTAAAAAGATCATTTGGTTCTTCCTTCAGAAAATTATAAATAGGTTGTTTACACTTACGAATGTCTGGTGGGACTTCTGAAAGTCAGCAGTACAAAAAGCAATTACTTGTGGCTCAGGACTCTCCTGAACATTATTAGACATCCAACCTGGTGATTCTCCACTCACTAAATGCCAGCAGGGCCTTTCAATCACTGGGACAACCATAAAACACCCCCACGGATTTCCAAAACATCACTTAGCAGCAGGACTGCCCCTAATGAGTACCACTGCTATAGAAGAGAGTAGACCATACACTTAGAGCAGAGGAAGCACCACCTCTAGGAGAGGAAAAGAAAGCCCAAATCCAAATATAGATGGAAAAGTCTACTTTAGAATGCATAATCTAAGGCAAAATGATTTTGAACTTTAGATGAATACTGAAAAACAGGCCGGCTGGGGTCTTTGGCGTTTAGTTTGGACACTTTTCTCTCCCTTCTCATCAGCATAAGACATCCCACCTGGCGTAACTGAGAACGCCTCTGGTCTGCCTCCTTTTCCAAAAAAATAGCCTTGGAATGGGCTAAGTCTGCTCTGTGAAGGGAAGTTTATTTGCTCTTTTTCTTCTCTTTCTGCCAAACTCCATCACCTTCCTTCCTCTAGCATCCCTGTCTTCATCATTCTTCTCTTATTCTTAGCAAGTACACCCACAAAGCAGAATGGGGCTGAAATGAGCCCCAGGAACAAATATTTTTGTGATAAAAGATTAGTTGAGGGCTTCCCTGGTGGCGCCGTGGTTGAGAGTCTGCCTGCCAATGCAGGGGACATGGGTTCGAGCTCTGGTCCAGGAAGATCCCACATGCCTTGGAGCAACTAAGCCTGTGCACCACAACTACCGAGCCTACGCTCAAGAGCCCACGAGCCACAACTACTGAAGCACGCAGGCTTAGAGCCCATGTTCCACAACAGGAGAAGCCACCACAGTGAGAAGCCCGTGCGCTGCAACGAAAGGTAGCCCCTGCTCGCCACAACTAGAGAAAGCCCGCACACAGCAACAAAGACCCAACGCAGCCAAAAATAAAATAAATAAATTTATTTAAAAAAAAAAAAAGAGAACTTGATGGAGTCAGGGAATGGCAAATAACTCAATGCTACTAGAGGCAGGACAGAATTGACAAGTACTGTGGCTAGACATGTTAGAAAAGGCTAGATCATGCAGGGTCATACCTGTCATGCTGAGAAGATTGGATTTTACCCTGAGTGTCATGGGATCCCACAATCAGGCTTTTGTTATGAGAATTGGTTTTTGCAAAGACCATTCTGGCCCTTTGTGGAGAATAGATTAGAGAAGGGCCCTACTGGAAGCAGAAAGACCAGTAACAAGGATCTTGCATTGTTACAGGCTAGAGATAAGGGTAGTTGAGACTGGGGAGAAGTGTCCAGTTTTGAAAGTTATAATGGACATAGGAGTGGATAGGACTAGATGATTGTCTAAACGGAAGGGGTGAGGAGTGCACACACAAACACATGTCTGTCGGCTCAATGGAGGACGGTGCTATTGACCGAGATGGAGACAACAGGTTGGGTGTAACAAGAACGCAGAGGGTGGATTTTGAGGCAAAATACCCAATTGCAGCTCTGTTACTAAGGTACCTAATTTTATCAAAGGACAACTTTTCTGTTTAGAGCTGCTGAATTTTGTAATGATGGAACCAAAGAGGACTTTGGTTATCAGACGTTTAACTTCCTCAGTTTAAAAATAAAGGAACTGAGCACAGACTAGGAAAGAAAGCAACTTAATCCAAAATTTACAACGAATTAATTAATTGAGGCAGAATGTCTAATGAAGAAAAAGACTCAGAATCAAATCTCTATTCTGCTGCTTATCCGCTCCATGATCTTTTCAAGCGTCTTTTCCTGTCTGCCTCCACCCCTTAGTGTTGTTGCAAAAGAGATCACAGGTGCAAAATGCAGCACAGTGCTGGGTACAGAGCAAGTTCTAGAAATGTTTTCTTTGTTTCTCATCCCAAAGAACTTGGTCATTCCCTAGATGAAAGGACAAAAGGATGATTTTCCTAAACTTAAGTGTTCACTTGTCCTCTCCCTGGGCACTGGAGTTGGTCAGAATAAGATTTGAAAACAGATTCTGATGCTCTACTGGATAACTTAACTAAATGCCTTAAATTGATTTCCTTTTCTGTAAATGTGGTGATACCATCTGCCCTACAGGATTTCCCAAAGATTAAGTGAGTGAACGCATAAACACGCTTAAAATATCAATAGTACCGGTCACATAGTAGATGCTCAGTAAATCGTTCCAAGTAGGCATATATAGTTGAAATTTTAAGCTAGCAGTTTAGAAAGGAGATCAGGATGACAGATCTAAATTGACTTCTCTAAATAGACATGACAACAGATAGGAGATTAAAATTGGGGTGGGATGCTGAAAAACGGAAAATCTACTAAATCTTAAGGAGAACATATATTTATGAAAGACAGGGGGTGTGGTTGGTCAAAGAAGGAAAATAAAGCCAAGGATTACAGGGTAAAAACTATTAACAGAGTTTAGAGGGGAAGTAGGGATTAGTCAAGTGGTAAACACAGCACAGAAGTAAGTAATGAGAGGAGCGGAGAAAAGACTATGAAGTGTGCAAGCTGGATGGGAGAAGAGGGGGACATTTAAGAGATCAGTTTCAAAGTGCTTTCAAACTGTACAAAGTCAGTAAATATGTACTGCTCTTCAAATATTAATTTCACGGGCGTATATATGTGACTGGGTGGGGTTTTGTGTTTTGTTTATTGGTTTTGGAGTGTGCGTGCTACTTAGTTTCAGAGTCAGAGGAAATGGTTCTTCTCTGCAGCATGTTGATGTTGCCACAACTGTTTTGTTTGTTTCGTTGTTTTGGTTTTTTTCAACTAGGGGAGAATAACCTGGAATTACAGGAGAGCCCCATTGTAGGAGTTCACACCGTTTTTCATTTCTATGTGCCTGATCTTTCCTGGCCAATCCTTTTACTCTCAATAATTTTTGTTATTTTAGTTTTGTCCTTTGGAAACAACATATATTTATTTTGGGTTTTTTCTCTCTTTTTTAAAAAAATATAAAACTGTAATCTATCTATATTAAATTATAGACAAATTTGTTATTTACATGTATGTATTTTAATACACCCCTTTTTGATGGTTTGTCCTATAACTTACCTTGTTTCTGTCTTTTCTTTGTGCACTATTGCTATATTTTCTCTACTTTTATCAATTAAAAGTTATCCTAAGTGTTTTCAAAACTCAAAATGTGCTTGAACTCGCTGTTTTCAATGATCAGTATTAAGAATGCAAGAGAATCTCTTGACTTTCCCCTGTAAATAAGAAAATTAGCATGTTTGGCTTTCCTTAATTCTCTCTCAGCTACTCAGTTTTTTTATATATAAAATATGAGTTTTTAAGGCATGAATTATTTTTATTTTGTATATTCTCTTCAGGCATATTTTTATATTTGTACTTTTAAAATTTATATTTACAGCAAGAATTTAAACTTATCTATGTGTCACTGGTAGCAGTGTTTATAATCAATTTTTCTTTCTTTTTTCCTTTAGCCACACAACTTGTGGGATCTTAGTTCCCCAACCAGGGATTGAACCTGGTTCAGTGTGAAAGAGCTGAATCCAAACCACTGGGCTACCAGGGAATTCCCTAAAATCAATCTTTTTATGACCCAATTTGTTCTTTTTTCAGTTTGTTATTAATTTATGTCTTGTTCTAATGTATATTTAATTTTTAAAAAACAGATGAGTGATATAATTTTTGATTTTATGAGAATTTCTTTCCTTTATTTAATATGTTTCATATTCCATATACTCATATTTTCACATTTCCTATATACCTTGGGAAAGGAAGGGGAAGCTGGGAGTGACACCAGCACCATGGCAGCAAGAGTCATTCCTCTTTTCTCTCCCCTTTGATTAACAGCTAATTAGACATCCATAATGGAACAAAAGTGCCGCTGCACATTATACCAGGATACCCGGAAGGTTTCTACCCACACATGCTTCTGAAAATGGGCAGACAGGACCTCGGTAGGGGCTATGAGGCTGACTTGATGAGCCTGCCCCGCCTTCACTCACCTTGATCACAGAAAGGAAATCTGGAGGGTACAAAACTGGGTGGATACCCGTGGCCACCTGTGAGAAAGTCTGTGGAGGTCCAGCCTTTCTGAGGGGAGAATCTGGCATACCATAGGAGCAGGACAGAGATGAGTTTGGATGCAGAAAAGAGGAAGGAATTTGCCAAGATGGGAACCCCTCTCCAGGGCAACACTGCAAGTGGCTGGGCTTTTGGCTGTGTCAGTGGGGACCCTTCCCATGGAGGAGGTAAAAAGCAAAAGTGGTGAGTGAATTCCAGGCTGTCCCAGGTGTGCAGGTTGCAGCTGGAGAAACCTGTTTCTCTCTACCAACACCCAGATTTCTGAGGACGAAACTCTGTGACTGGGGAAGGGACAGGAAAGGGAAGGAGGCAGATAACATAAAAGGGCTTTGAAGGAGTGTGTTTCCTGCTGTCTGCTTCAGGACTTCAGCAGGAGGTCAGCCTGTGGGCCTCTGGGAGTGACACACTTGAGGAGTTCATCCCTAGGCTCGCTCGTGGGTACCCAAAAAGTCGCAGGCGCTAAGCTCACACCTCCCCTTACTCTGCTGTCAGCTCCACATTCCCAAGAGCATCCCAGACAGCCAGCTCCAGTAGGAGAAACCACAGACTTGAGCTATCATGCCACCTTCTGGAATATAAAAGAAAGGTTTCTAATAGACAGTTTGTCGAATTTTAAGAACCAAAGAACCGAAGTTCAATTAAGGATGGGTCTGCTACTTCAAATGCAAAAGCAAACGTGCATACCTTCAAACAGTATGAAAAATCAAGGAAATGTGGTATCATCAAAAGAAAATGATAATTCACCAGCAACCAAACTCAAAGGCATGGCATACTGCAGTCTAACTTATGAAGAATTCAAAATAGCTGTTATGAAGCAATTCATTGAGCTACAAGAAAACTCAGAAAGACAATTCAACGAACTCAGGAATAAAATTAATGAAGAGAAGGCGTTCTTTATCCAAAGACAGAAATGATAAAAAAAGAACCAAACAGAAATCCTGAAGCTGAAGATTTCAATAAATGAAATAAAGAATGCAATAGAGAGCATCAATAACAGGGCAGAACAGATGGGAGAGGGAATAAGTGACTTGAAGGATAGGAATATAGAAATATTTCAATTAGAAGAGGAGAGAGAACTAAGAGTTTTTTTAAGTGAAAAAACCCTAGGAAAGTTATTGGATTTGATTAGAAAGGCAAATATAAGTATAACTGATGTATCAGAAGGAAAAGAGAGGTGAAGGGGGCAGGGAGTTTATTTAAAGAAATAATAGCTGAGAACATCTCAAACCTGGGGAAGAACTTGGACATATAAGTCCACCCTGTTGTCTCAATGCAAAAAGACCTTCACCAAGACACATAATGAAACTATCAAAAATCAGTGACAAAGACAGGATCTTAAAGGCAGCAAGAGGAAAAAAGAAAGTAACTCCAAAGAATCCCCAATTAGGCTAACAATAGATTTCTCAGCAGAAGCTCTACAGATTAGGAGAGAATGTTATGATATATTCAAAGTGTTGAAAGCTAAAAACTGCCAGCCAAGCATACTTTATCCAGCAAAGTTATCCTTCAGATATGAAGGAGATGGAAAGGCTTTCCCAGACAAACAAAAGCTGAGGGAGTTCACCACCAATATACCTACCTGACTTGCAAGAATGCTGAAAAAGTTCTTCAAGCAGAAATGAAAAGATGTTCATCAGAGTCATATGAAAGTATATTACACTCTGGTAAAGGTAAAAAGTTGATAGAATTAGAAAACTATAATTCTATTATTGATAGAATGATGTGTTAACTACTTAACTATAGTATAAAAGTTTAAGGAAATGAGCATTAAAAATAACTATAGCTACTATAGTTTATGAACAAATATACAACATAAAAAGAGGTAAATTATGACATCAAGAAGATAAAAGGGGAGGAATAAAAGAATAGAGCCTTTAGAGGCAAATGAAAATAAATTGCTATTGGCATAAAATGGACTGTTTTATCTATGAGATGTCTTATGCAAGCTTCAGTGATAACCACAAAGCAAAAATCTACAATAAATTCATGAAACATAAAAAAGGGAGGGACTTCCCTGGTGGTCCAGTGATTGAGACTCTGCACTTACAATGCATGGGGTGCAGGTTCGATCCTTGGTCAGGGAACTAAGATCCCACGTGCCGCACGGCGCAGCCAGGAAAATATTTAAAAAAGAAAAAAAAAAAGGGAGACAGAGCATACCACAATGGAAAACCACTAATTTACAAAAGTAAGCAGAAACAGACAGAAAAAGAAACAAGGGATATACAAAACAACCAGAAGGCAAAAAATAAGATGGCATTAGTAAGTCCTTACATATCAATAATCACTCTAAACATAAATGGATTGAATTCACCAATCAAAAAGGCACAGAGTGGCTGGCTGGATTTAAAAAACAAGACCCAACTAGATGGTGCCTATAGAAGACTCATTTCAGCCCTACAGACATAGGCTCAAAGAGAAGAGATGGAAAAAGAAATTCCAGACAAGTGGAAACCAAAAGAAAGCAGGGGTAGCCATACTTATATCAGACAAAATAGACTTTAAGCCAAAAACAGTAACAAAAGACAAAGAAGACAATTATATAATGGTGAAGGGATTAATACATTATTATATAATGATAAAGGGTTAAGATACAACAATTATAAATATATATGCACAATTCAGCAGAGCTCCTAAATATATTAAGCAAAAACTAATAGATTTGAAGGGAGGAACAGATAACAATACAGTAATAGTAGGGAACTTCAGTACCCCACTAGCAGCAATAAATATGTCATCCAGACCAAAAAAAAAAAAAAAAATATATATATATATATATATCAATAAAAGAAATGTTGGACTTGAACCATACTTTAAACCAAATGGATTAACAGTTATATATATAGAACATTCCAACCAATAGCAGCAGAATACATATTCTTCTCAAGTGCATACAGAATATTCTCTAGGATGGATCATATCATAAGCCACAAAATAAGTCTTAGCAAATTTAAGATTTAAATTATACCAACTATCTTCTCTGATCACAGTAATACGAAACTAGAAAGCTGTAAGATCTACAAATATGTAGAAGTTGAACAAGACATTTTTGGAAAACCAATGGGTCAAAGAAGAAATCAAAAGAAAAGTAAAACATTATCTCAAAATAAAAACAAAATGGAAACACAATGTATCAAATCCAATAAAATGTTACAAAAGCATTCAGAGAGAAAATTTGTAACAATAAATGCACATATTAGAAAATTAGAAAGGCTCAAATAAACAACCTATTTTTATACCTCAAGGAACAAAAGAAACAAATTAAATCCATATTTAGCAGAAGGAAGGAAATAATAAAGATCAGAAGAGAAATAAATAAAATATATGAGACCAGAAAAATGATAGGAAAAAAACCAATATAACTAAGAGCTGGTTTTTCAAAAAGAAAACAAATTTTACAAATTTTTGGCTACCATAAGAAAAAAAGAGAGAAGACTCAAAATTAGAAATGAAAAAGGACACATTAGTCTCCCAAGGCAATAGAAATAAAAACAAAAATAACCAAATGGGACCTAATCAAACTTACAAGCTTTTGCACAGCAAAGGAAACCATAAAAAAAAGAAAAAGACAATCCACTGAAAAGACAATCCAGCAAATGATGGGACCGACAAGGGCTTAATTTCCAAAATATACAAACAGCTCATACAATGCAACAGCAACAAAAAGCAAACAACCCAATCAAAAACTGGGCAGAAGACCTAAATAGACATTTCTCCAAAGACACACAGATGGCCAATAGGCACATGAAAATATGCTCAACATCATTATTAGAGGAATGCAAATCAAAATTACAGCGAGGTACCACTTCACACTTATCATTAAAAGGTCTACAAATAACAAATGCTGGAGAGGGTGTGGAGAAAAGGGAACCCTCCTACACTGTTGGTGGGAATGTAAGTTGGTGCAGCCACTATGGAAAACAGTATGAAGGTTCCTTAGAAAACTAAAAATAGCATTACCATATGACCAGCAATCCCACTCCTAGGCATACATCTATAGAAAACCATGGTTTGAAAGGATGCATGCACCCCTATGTTCATAGCAGCACTATTCACAATAGCCAAGACATAGAAACAATGTAAATGTCCAATGACAGACGAATGGATAAAGAAGACGTGGTACATATAAACAATGGAATAACACTCAGCTATTAAAAAAAAAAAGAATGAAATAATGTCATTTGCAGCAACATGAATGCAACTAGAGATTATCAAAGTAAGTGAAGTAAGTCAGAAAGAGGAAGACAAATACCATATGATATAACTTACATGTGGAATCTAAAATATGGCACAAATGAGCCTATCTACAAAATAGAAACAGACTCATAGACATAGAGAACAGACTTGTGGTTGCCAAGGGGGAGGGAATGTGGGGGAGGGATGGACTGAGAGTTTGGGGTTAGTATATGCAAACTATTACATGTAGAATGGATAGACAACAAAGTCCTACTGTGTAGCACAGGGAACTAAATATATTCACTATCGTGGGGTAAATCATAATGGAAAAGAATATAAAAAAGAATGTATGTATGTGTATAACTGGGTTACTTTGCTGTACAGCAGAAATTAACACAACATTGTAAATCAACTATACTTCAATTAAAGAAAAGAATGGTAAACACTCAAAAAAAAAAAAGAAAAGAAAAAGGACACATTACAACTGATAGTACAGAAATATATACGTTCATAAGAGAATGCTATGAACAATTACATGCCAACATATTAGACATCCTAGAAGACATGAGTAAATTTCTGGAAACATACAACCTACATGACATAAGCAGGAAGAAACAGAAAACCCGAACAGACCAACAATGAGTAGAGATTGAATCAGTAATCACAACTCTCCCAAGAGAGGACCAGATGGCTTATCTGGCAAATTATACCAAATATTTAAAGAAGAATTAATGCCAATCCTTCTCAAACTCTTCCAAATAATTGAACAGGAGAAACACCTCCAAACTCATTCCATGAGACCAGCATTACCCCGATACCAAAGACAGATAAGCACACTACAGAAAAGAGAACTATAGACCAACATACCTGATGAATACAGATGCAAAAATTCTCAACAAAATATTAGCAAACTGAATTGAAGACTACATTAAAAGGATTATATCCCATGGCCAAGTAGGCTTTATCCCTGAGATGCAAGGATGGTTCAACATATGCAAATCAATAAATATAACACATCACATTAATAGAATGAAAGATAAAGATAACATGATCATTTTAATAGATGCAGAAAAAGCATTTGAAAAAATAAAACATCCTTTCATGATGAAAACCCTCAACAGATTGGGTATAGAAAGAACATACCTCAACATAATAAAGGCCATATACAGAAAACATACAGCCCATATTATACTCTTCCAGGAATAAAACAAGGATGCCAGTGGACACTCCCACCACTAGTGAGAAGTACTGAAGTTCTAGCTAGAAAAATTAAGCAAGGCAATGAAATAAAAGGCATTCAAATCAGAAAGGAAGAAGTAAAATTGTCATTATTTGCAGATGATATGATTTTGTATACAGAAAATCCTAAAAATTCAACCAAAAACTGTTGGAACTAATTTAAAAATTCAGTAAATTTGCAGGATATAAAATCAACATACAGAAATCAGTTGCATTTATATACGCTAATTATAAAATATGGAAAAGAAATAAAGAAAACTATCTCATTAACAACATCAGAAACAATAAAATACCTAGCAAAAAATTTAACCAAGGAGGTAAAAGATCTGTACAGTAAAAACTACAAGAATTTGTTGAAAGAAATTGAAGAAGGCACAAACAAACAGAAAAACATCTCATGTTAATAGATTGGAAGAATATTAAAACATCCATACTACCCAAAGCCATCTATAGATTCAATGTAATCTTCATCAAAATAATAATAGCATTTTTTAAAGATGTAGGAAAAAAATCCTAAAATCCTCAAATAGCCAAAGCAATCCTGAGAAAGAAGAACAAAGCCAGAGGCATCACTCTTCCTGATTTTAAACTACACAACAAAGCTATAGTAATAAAAACAATATGGTACTGGCATAAGAATAGGCACATAGATCAAAGGAACAGAAAGGAGACACCAGAAGTACACAGTCACATAATATTCAACAAGGGAGCCAAGAATACCAGTGGGGAAAGGATAGTCTCTTTTATAAATGATCTCAGGAAAATTGGATAAACACATGCAGAACAGTGGAATTGGACCCCTATCTTACACCACTCACAAAAATTAACTAGAAATGGATCAAAGACTCAAACATGAGATAGGATACCATAAAAGTTCTAGAAGAAAACCTAGGGAAGAAGTTCCTCAACATTGGTCTCAGCAATGATTTTGAATATGACACCAAAAGTGCAAACAACAAAAGCAAAATCAACAAATGGGAAAGAAGCAGTTAACAAACTGAAAAGGCAGCCTACAGAATGGGAGAAAAATTCTGCAAACCATATATTGGATAAGGGGTTAACATCCAAATATATAAATAACTCATAGAACATGACAAAAAATTTGTTTCAAAAATGGGCCAAGGAACTAAATAGACATTTTTTCCAAAGAAGACATCCGAAGAACCAACAGGTACATGAAAAGATGCTCAACATCACTAATCAGGGAAATACAAATCAAAATCACAATGAATTATCACCTCACACCTGTCAGAATGGATATCATTAGGAAGAGAAAAAGATAACAAGTGTTGGTGGGGATGCTGAGAAAAGAGAAAACTTGTGCACTGTTGGTGGGAATATAAATTGGTTCTTCAGCCTCTATGGGACACAACATGGAGGCTCCTCAAAAAATTAAAAATAGATCTGTTGTATGATCCAGCAATTCCACTTCTGGTTATACAGCCAAAGGAAATGAAAACAGGATATGGAGGAGATATATGCACTCCCATGTTTACTGCAACATTATTTACTATAGCTAAGGTATGGAAACAACCTAAGTGTCCGTCAACGGATGAAGGGATAAAGAAGTTATGATATATTTATACAATGGAATATTATTCCACTATGATAAAGAAGGACATCATGCCAGTTGTAACAACATGGATGGACCTTGAGCACATTATGCTAAGTGAGATAAGTCAGACAGAGAAAGACAAGTACTATATGATATTACTTGTATGTGGAATCTATAAAAGCCAAACTCATAAAAACAGAAAGTAAAATGGTGGTTACCAGGGAATGGGCATGGGGATAGGACAGATGCTATTTAAGGGTACAAACTTGAAACACGTAGTAAATAAGTCCTAGAGATCTGATGCACAATGTAGTGAATATACACAATATTGTATTAAAATCAAACTTGCCAAGAGATTAGAATTTAGAATTCAATTATCCCAATCTCTAAAAAGAAATAACTATATAATATGATAGAGGTGTTAATTATTGCTACAATGGCAATTATATTACAACCTAAAATTACCAAATTAACATGTTTTATACCTTTAATTTAAACAATGTTATATGTCAAATAAATTTCAACTGATCTTTTTTTAATTTTAAAAAAGAAAGAAAAAGAGAAAAATTGGATCACAATTTCTTCCCAGGAGTGGATGTAAGTGTTGTGCCCTTAGAGTCTAACACTGATATAAAGAATTGTAAAAACAGTTTCATGGGCTTCCCTGGTGGCGCAGTGGTTGAGAGTCCGTCTGCTGATACAGGGGGACACGGGTCTGTGCCCCGATCCGGGAAGATCCCACATGCCGCGGAGCAGCTGCGCCCGTGAGCCATGGCCGCTGAGCCTGAGCGCCCAGAGCCTGGGCTCCACAACGGGAGAGGCCACAACAGTGAGAGGCCGGCGTACCGCAAAAAAAAAAAAAAAAAAAAAAAGTTTCATTTCAATTTATTTGTAATTACCCTAGTTTGTTTCAGTTTTGTTTTTTTTCCATCTGGACACTTAAATAGATTGCTCTCTAGCTCTAAAATTTAAAAACAATTCATCAGGATCTGTCTCAGGGTTGTTTCCTTTTCATCAATTTTGCCTGATATTTGGTTGAGCCTACTTTATTTATAACTGGTCTTTCTTAAGTCAGTAAAGCTTTATGCTTTTATATATTTGTTCCTTATTACTCTTCATTTTTTTCTGACCAGGAACATTTTTTTCTAATAGAATTTCCTGAATATTGAGTACGCCCTTCACTGCTTCTATTGCAGCTGTAAATCAAACTTCATCATTTTTAGGTTTTGTGCAGGATTTTCTTATTTTTACCTGCATAGAAGTCACTCCTTTTTCATATTTCTTGTCAAATGTATATTACACTACTATGCTAGTCACCTACATATACTTGTGTTCCTCATATATTTTTATAGAATAATTTTCCTGTATTCTATTGAAAACCCAAAGCAGATGGTTTATAAAATTTAAATTTGTGTGTTTTACATAATTTTTAGAAGTCTAATTTTTCTCTACAACTTGAGAAAAATAGTGTCATTCTTTAGATCATAGAATCTTTTCCTAAGTCCAGTGTTCCCTTTCACCAGATTCCTCATCTTTCAGTGAGGAGAGCTCTATTCAGGTTGAGGGTTTCCCACAAAAACAGCCTGAGAACCCAGATTTGGTGCTCTGGTTGACGTGCACAGACTCTAATCAAATTCCTAATGTCTGACGTTCGTTCTTTTAGAGTTAACATGCTGAATTAACTGTAGCTTGCTGGAGCATATCAGATCATTTGAAAGCCAATGAAGCCCATAAAATACTCCTCTCACCTTTGCCCCAGGAGGTATTCACCAGCACTAGGCACCTAGATAATCTGAGTACAGATTCTAGAGACCAATTGCCTATGTCCAAATCCTGGCTCCACAATTTAGGAGTTTTGTTATCCAGGTACCTTTGGAAAACACCTTCCAAGACTACGGTGGGAGAAGTATTTCATAAGCTTTGATTTTTTTCATCTCTGAACTAGAGATAATGAGTTTTTCCCTCATAGGGTTGTCGTAAGGCTAAAATGAGTTACCATATGTAAAGTGCTTCAAATAATGCCTGGCACACAGTTACTGTTACATAGCATGTGTGCTATTTCTCAGAAATGTTAGCTTCCAAAGGGATTGTGTAAGATTGGCAAACTCAGCATTTACATGGATCTATGTGGTATCAAGTAGGAGCTGAAACCAACAGAGCAACCAGGAGTATAAAGACGCTGGCCTAGTGAGCAGAAAATCTCTGTACCTACAGACAGCCCACTCTATACTGGCTGCCCAGAACCGATTCCTCTTTGGGTGTGCTCCCCCAACACCAAGTTCTAACAATTTTGTCAATCCCAGGATGTATAGTCACGCCCATTAAAATCCTCGTGTGGAAAATGTGTCCATAATGATGTAAGTATTCTCATCATCTGGCTGGCAAATGCACAACAATGAAGAAGAGAAAGGACAGCTATGTTTTGGGAATGAGACATCTGGAAAGATCAAGGAGTGCACTGAAGAGGCCGATGACACAGGAGATGGAGAGATGAAGGGCTGTGGTCTTAACAACGGGACAGACTTTCAATGAAATGATTATTACAGAGAACAATACCCGTGACGTTTCAAAATGACACAATAAAGAGAAAACAGGTTGCAAGAGGAAAAATGCTAAGGAGGCAATGATTCCACAAAGGACATTGAAGGATAGGGTGTGGGCGCTGCCTCACCGCTCACACAAAGGGCACCTTTTGTGCACCAGACACTTGGGAGTTCAAAGCGCCACCAGATATAATCAAGGGTGAGTGTAGAGAAAGGGACTGTGCCCTGTGCATACAAAAAGATTCTGTAAGGGAATAAAAATAAGAGGGGTAACAGATTTGTGATGAGGCAGAAGGACAAAGAAGGAAGAGAGAAAAAGGATTATGCCTAGATTTATTTGGCCACAAACAGCCCACTCCATTGTGCTCATGTTACATGATTTTACACGGTAAAAATAACAAGGGTGATGCCTCCCTTGACCATATGCAAAGCAGCCTTTTGTTTCTTTGCCTGATCTTCTTCCCTCCTTGTTCCTCTATTATCAACAGTCTTCTTTTTTGTTTCCAACCTAAGCATCATACAGTTTAAGAAAACTAAACAAACTACTTGAATAAAATAGAATTTGATCCATGGATACTGAAGAGTTTAAGAAAATATGGTAGATTTTTTGTTTCTCCACTCTAACCAGATCAAGTACAGGACAAATAGTTTTTCTTATAATTTTGTTTGAAATTGCTTCCATAATTGGAACATTTCTGGTGAAAACTCCTTTCCATCTTAATCATCTGAATAATTGTCTCAATTCACGTCCCTTTTAAAAACTGCAATGTTGGGCTTCCCTGGTGGCGCAGTGGTTGAGAGTCCGCCTGCTGATGCAGGGGACACGGGTTTGTGCCCTGGTCCGGGAAGATCCCACATGCAGCGGAGCGGCTGGGCCCGTGAGCTATGGCCTCTGGGCCTGCGCGTCCGGAGCCTGTGCTCCGCAACGGGAGAGGCCACACAACAGTGAGAGCCCGCGTACCGCAAAAAAACAAAAACAAAAACAAAAACAAAAAACTGCAATGTTTCCTCCTTGATTCAATAAATGGCCTTGCTCTTACGAGTAGGCTCGGTTTAGATAGAATCCGTTGCAATTCTCACTGTGTCCACAAGATGGCAGGCGGGGATTTAGACTAAGTTTAAGAGTGCTAGTGAAAGACTTTTCATAGATCTTTTTTCTGATTCAGATCACCTGTTATTCAATCGATTAACAAATCTTTTTTCTTTTTTCCCCAAATTTACTGAGGTATAATTGAAACATTAAAAGTTTTATATAAGGTGTACAATATGATGATTTGGTATATGTACATAGTGAAATGATTACCACCACCAAGCTGATTAACACATTCATCACTTCACATAGTTACCTTTCTTTTTGTGGTGAGAACACTCAGATCCACCTCCTTAGAAATTTCAAGTATATAATACTGTTAACTATAGTCTGAGGACCTAATGTGCAGCAGTAACCATGCTGTACATTAGACCCCCAGAATTTATTCATTTTATAACTGAAAGTCTATTCCATTTGACCATCTCCCCATTTTCCCCATCCTCCAGTTGGCAACCACCATTCTACTCTCTGCTTCTATGAATTCGACTTTTCAATAAATCTTTTTTGAATACGTATTATGTGCCAAGGATTATACTAGATTCGGGGTGGTGGGGAGTACCATCCAGTTTTAAAGATTACCTTTATTTACCATATGACTTAGAAAAAAACACCAGGTATTTTGTTTCCTGGAGAAAAAGCAAGAACTTTTGGACAGTACATTAATATAATTATATGCTGCACAGGAAGCCACAGCTAAAATGTATGCAAGAAAAGTAGCACATAAAGCAATAATCAAGATAGCAGACTGGGTGTGTCTGACAATCTTTAAAAATCCTACCAGGATTACCACAAAAAATCTGAAGATTGACTCCAAAATTCCAACCTTTTTGTTTCTAAAAGTATTTCCTTTGGAATTTAATTTGCTTACAATAATAAAATTGTAAAATATTTTTTTCCAGAGACCAGTTAACTGACTAGAAATTGAATTATCAATGCTAAGAAATAAACCTTCACTATATTATGAAAGTCAATAAATAGAGCTATATTTTAAAATAAAGGGAATTTGAGAGGTCAAGAGATGCCAGGAAAAATGTTCCCTTTCCAGATCTTGAAATTTAAATCTGATAAATTTTCTTTCTACTATACTGATATTAGGCAATCTTAATTTAAGCAAAATTAGAATCACTGTAAAATGACATATAGTCTAGTTTATTTTAGATATTCATATTTTTATTTTCTTAGTGTTCCCTACAATTTAACATAATTATTAAGAGTAAAATCATAAAAGGGAAATTTAAAAATTAGTATTCAGTTTTAGAGAATACTAAAATTACATGGTTACAAAATGCCAGATGGTGTCATGGATTTAATCCTGGAATAGAAAAAAAGGGCATTAGTGGAAAAAACTGCTGATATCTGAATAAAGTCTGT
Organism: Orcinus orca; assembly: GCF_937001465.1. Lineage (NCBI taxonomy): Eukaryota > Metazoa > Chordata > Mammalia > Artiodactyla > Delphinidae > Orcinus > Orcinus orca. The sequence goes on along the minus strand of NC_064575.1, from coordinate 57,239,725 downwards.
AGTTTAGTTAGTAGCATAGTATGAATGTTAATTTCTTGGTTTTGACAAATGAACCAAGGATATATGACATGGTATTAGCGCATGGGTGATGCTATACAGGAATGCTCCGTATTTGCAACTTTTCTGTGAATCTAAAATCATCCCGCCAAAAACGTTTTAAAAAACTTATTAACACACTAACAAACGTAAGGTAGATAGCTAGTGGGAAGCAGCCGCATGGCACAGGGAGATCGGCTCGGTGCTTTATGACCGCCTGGAGGGGTGGGATAGGGAGGGTGGGAGGGAGGGAGACGCAAGAGGGAGGGGATATGGGGATATATGTATATGTATAACTGATTCACTTTGTTATAAAGCAGAAACTAACACACCACTGTAAAGCAATTATACCCCAATAAAGATGTTTAAAAAAAAACACAAAACTTATTAGTCTAGTTCACAAGCACTATTGGTCATCCACCATACACCAGTTAATGAGCTAGATGCTGGTGAGTTCACAGTCTAGAAGCGATATTAATATTAAATCATAATCACAAAATATCTTTACCAATGTACTTTACCAGCAAGTACATTCTTCCTTTTATTTGGAAGAATTAAAAATCACAGAGAAATTAATATGGGTAAAAGAGGAAGGAGAAATAGTGTTGTAAGAGGTCAAACAGAGAAACAAAAGGGATCATGGCAGAAGCAAGGAATAAGTGGGTGGATGGAGTACACAGCCTGGTGTGGTGGTGGACATCCTCTCCATCACTGTTTCCTTTAAGACTTGTGCCTGATTAAAATATGCATCTTTTAAGTAGCTGCAAAACAAACATGACTTAAACAGTGCAATTCCCATGGGTAGTTTCATGTGCTGTCTTGTTTTATGTCCTACCATTCTGGCTTGTGTGAGGCATGTTTTACCCCATCCTCCTAATAGCATGTTTTATAGATAGTGGGGGCTAGGGGGAGGAAATAGAAGAAAACAAGCAAACAAAAAAATAAGTTGTGGAAGAGATGGAGAAAATAGAAGAAAAATATAAGGTAGGAAAACAAAAAAAAAGGAAAGTCATCTGGCTTCACCCAAAAACTCACTTCCCAAATAAGTTAAAATGCTGGTATAAACTGAGTCAACCCTCTTCATGCTTCAGCTGTCACCATTAACTATCAACAGATCGCCCAGGGGATTAACTTTACACAGAAAGGATTTAATAGCTTTCTGAGAAGGTGGGCTCGCAAATTCCAAGAAAGTTACGTTTTCATCCTTCTTTTACCAGTCAAGGATAATTTGGCCTCCTCTTAACTCTTTTCAAAAACTGAATAGTTTTTTCTTAATATACCACAATCGATCAACAGTGATGTGTACGGTATTTAGTACCAGAGGACATGGGATATGATACAGATGAAGTTTATGATCTTAACATTTAAGTTGACTAGCCATCTAGAATTTCACAATAAATAACTATTTTACTGGAAATCATTTCTCATGTCAAAAACTCAGGGTTCATGAAGTGGAAAACATGCACAGAAAGGTAACGACAATGATCAGAGGAGAGAGAAGGCTAAAAGTTCTGGAACACGTAGGTCTATAAGGGTGAGGCTGGACTGTAACAGAAAAATGAATAATACAGTCACTAACAAGGATTAGCAGACTCATTCACCTAATTCTATAATGTTAACATACCCTTCAAATCTGAGTGAGGTGGAGTTAGGAAACATGGAAGTATTGCTTCTTTCAGCTGGGTAACTTAGGAGGTGACAACAATTAGAAATTTGTAGAGATTAATTCAAAACTGGTTTGAGAAAAAGAATTTTGCCTAAAATATCCAAAGTGATCACCTCTGTGTGTGTCCAGCATTCCTTTTCTAGGAATTGATCTCTCCACAGCCTGGGTAGTTGCTGCAGGAGCTGTCAGGTTACAACAGGTCACCTGCCCGCTAGCAAATGAGTTTTCTTCCTTGGAAATCTGGACCTGAATCAAGAGAACTGAGACAGTCTTTCCTTGTGTCTACACTGTAACACATAGAGCATGGGAGTTGTTGCTGGATGACTGTGTTCCATCATGTAAGTAAGAGCAAACAATAAACCTATACAGAGTGAGGAACAGAGAGAGAAAAGTCAGAGTCTTGACAGGGGTTCAGATCCCTGAATCCTGCCTCTCCTGAAACCTAGAAGCATTCCTGTCTTTGGGTTCCATGCTACACTGAGTGTCCTTATAAAGAAATTTCTGGCCAAAATTCATTTTAGTTGGTTTCTGGTCTTTTCAACCAAAATAATTCCACCTAACACAAACGCTCTAAACTATTCTCTTTTTCTCTCTCTCTGATCTTTCCCTTTCTCTTATATCTTCAATTTCTGCGTGTAACCAATATATATAGCAGAGAAAACAATTAAAAACAGTCATCTCCTTGCTAATCAGTAACTGGAGAGCTTAAACTACAGCTACAGCTAGGTGGATTTCAAGCAGGAGAGGGGGGATAGTATCATCTGATGATGTAAACAACAGCTAACAAAAATAATGATTTTTAGTGAAGAGTCCAAGTCTGAAGTAGCACTCAGCCTAAAGGGTTTTCTCTTCTTGCCAAATACAACAGAGGTGTCTACAACCTCTTCCAATGCTACACTGCTATCCGGAGAGGTGTCATCATGCAGTGCAGGCATTTAAAAAGAGCCAAGTCTGAGGATTCAATATTTGTACACACCTTATCGTGATACATAGGAAAGAAAATATGCGTCATAAAGAGAGAGTTGTTAAAAGCCATAAACTTAAATATCGCAGTTAGTATGTCACCTCAGGCTCTAGAAAGAAGAAAAAAAAAAAAAGAGTGGCATGATTGGTCTAGGACAAGGAACAGTCCATCAATCAGCTGATGATCCAGAAGTGGTCTTATTGGTACCTAATCTATTCAACAGCATCACTGAACACCTAGCAAGTTTGAATCAAGATCAGCATTTTCAGATCTCTGTCACAGGATTTCACCAGTTTCCTGCGTCATTAAGAACAGCATTACCTTGTACTGACACCTCTCATTTCTAGGGGAAGCAGAGATCCCAGCAAATGTGGCTGCTTGGACTCGATGATCTGAATTTTTCCTTCCAGCTCAACATGCGTCTGTGCTTTTTATATTCCTAAATGTGAAAGTACTTGGTGGGAGACTCCATTAAAAAGCTATTAGCAATGACAGTGGAGGAAGAAGAAAAGTGGTGACAAGGTAGAGGAAATCAGTGAGTATAAAAAGCCATTTATCTCATCAAACAACGGATTTTTCTTGTTAAAATATTTGATGTATTTAGAACATGTCAGACTCTAAAATATCTCTATGGAGTGGGTATCACAATTTATAAAGCTAGACATCACACCAAACTGACTCAGTTTATTCTCATTGTACATTCACGTGTATTAAGAAATGAATCAAAAACATTGCGTTGGCCAAAAAGTTCGTTCAGGTTTTTCCATAACAGTTTATGGAAAACCCAAATGAACTTTTTGCCCAACCCGATATTTCCACATGTGTGAATGTATGAATGGTTTTTATTTTCATACTTTTTCTACTTTGATATAGCAATACAGACCTGTAGCCTTCACTTACAGTAAAATCTCAATCCTAATTTAGAGTGGATTAGAGTTATTTGGGAATAATAAAATCAACTTTTCTTGAGAAGTTACTATGCACCACGCATTTTTCTAAGTGCTTTATGTATATATAATTCTCATGCTATCCCTATGTGCCAAGTACTACGCTTATCAAGACTCTTTTACAGATGAGCAAAGTGAGGAACAGAGAGATCTAATTTGCCCAAGGACCCACATCTAGGAAGTCCCAGGATTGGTATTTGAACCCAGACGTTCTGAATTCAGAGCTGCACTCATAAATAAGCTGTTGCCCAGATTCTGGGAGGCCAGCATGGATAGGATTTTATGCTTAGGGGCTTGGTACTGGCTCCGTAAGACCATCAGAGACAACAAAGCTGGAAACAACCTTCAGTGCCCCAACTCAGGTGGGAAATGCTGTACAAAATTGAAATGGGCTGTTCGGAGAAAAGGCAATGGATTTTTGCTTACTTGGCAGACAAACAGCATTGGATAAAGGACCAAGTACAAGTTTAAAGCCAATGCCACTCTACTTATTTTATGTTGTAGCAGGAAATGACAGGTACCAAAAAGGAAACATCTGATTGCTCTCGACATTGCCCATGTGAAATTCAAAACTATCATTAGGGTACCAAGACCCACCAGGGTCAGCCCGCTTAGATCATTTAGAGACTGCCCCAGTCACTCACTCACGTGACAGTTAGTAGAGCAATACAAATGTCCTAATGGGACTTGACGTCTGTTTAATACTGCCTGCTGAATTTTAAGTATTTAATCATTTGGGGGTAAATTTCTTATTTTCTTATCATTATCTTTTAGTATTGGAAATTCTATGGAAGTTACTGGTGGAGAGTTAAGGTAGATTTTAGATGCAAGCCCAGCGTATAAAAAGTTATAAAAGCGTGGCAGCTTCACTGAAGGGGCTTGGAGTTCTGGAGCATGCCCCCCTCCACTAGTACATCTCCCTCCTGCCCCTGAGGGAGTGCATAAAGGTCTTTACGAAACCCCTAGGCCTCCAGACTAGAGTTTGTAAACCACTGGCTGTTACCAAGTGGAAAACAAATGGGCAGTATTCCTGAGCTCCGGAGGTGATATGATATGTTCTGAGGATCAAGAATGAAGTCAGGTTTTGATGACTCTGCCAGAGTCAGCCAGTAAAGTCCATTTCCCTGAAGGTCTTCATGGGAACGGTAGGGATGGGAGAAGGGAACACCCACGTCTTTTCCTAAAAGTCAGAAATGCCCAAGCACATGTGATGGGCCAAACATAAGCCCCTTTAATTTAGGGTTTGAGGAGCATCGTCACGTCATTCTAAGGAAAGAAAGAGTCAAGCAGAGAAGATTCTATGAAGGTTATTAGCACATATAGGGAAGGGAGAGTGTGGAAGGATGGATGCCCAGGGGCAGAATGACAGTTTGACAAAAATGGTTCCAAATAACTCTAAGGACAAAGAGTGGTACCTGAATTAAATTTGAAGATGACTGCCTAAAGGTGAGAAGGCTGAGGAATGCTGCTAGATGCTGGAAGGATCATCACCAATACAGATTTTAAACACTCAGGGAGCATATTGAAGGGAATGAAGCAAATTTTATGATGAATTAGGAATGGAAACCATTAAGAACATCTTAAAGTTCAAAAGATTTTTAGCAAGTGACGGCAGGATAAGCATCGTACGGATGGAAAACCTGGATACAGGTGGTGTTGATGTCGGCGTTCATCCCACTTGAGGAGCCTCACAATACTGGTGTTAAACTTCATCTCGTTATGGACTTTTGCTCTGGCTAAGATACTTTTTAGGTCATATTTATTTTACCCTAAAATTTCACCATTTCTTCTAGCCATTTATGAAATCTACTTGGTGGGTCTCAGCCAGCATTGTTTAATGAAACAGGATAAAAAAATCAAATGCATTTTATACAGTAGGGGTTAGAATTATTTTGTGTGATTTTTGTTTTCATTAAATATATGTGTTTGTTTATGTATATGCATTTATTATGTGTGTATGAATGTATGTGTTCTAAGTCACAACATAAAGTATTTTTTTTCCTTACTCTTGGGTCATATTCAAGAAAAACTTTAAAGGTCACTAAATTAGATAACCTGGTAGTGGTGATGCTGTTGAAAAAAAGGCACTCTCTTACACTTCAACAGAGAAAGTGAAAAGGTACAACTGTTATAGAGGGCAATTTGGTAATAAGTTCCAAGAGCATCAGAATTATTCAGATCTTTTGATCTTGTAATTCTGCCACTCAGAATTTAGCCTAAAGAAGTATTTGATCAAATACTTAGATACATAAAATTTCCCACAGCATCATGAATAATAATGAAAACCTAGAAACAATCAAGGGATCAAAGGATACAGTGATGCTTTATACAAATTTTGTGGCAGGTATACGTCACACACCAAAGGTTGCTAGTTGCTATTTATCAATACAGAAAGATATTCGTGATAAGATTACATTACAGTTCAAATGGCGTCACCTAATTGTTAAGTTTTTTTCTTAAATGTGTGTCCATTGAGGGTGTGGAGAAAGGGGAACCCTCCTGCACTGTTGGTGGGAATGTAAATTGATATAGCCACTGTGGAGAACAGTATGGAGGTTCCTTAAAAAACTACAAATAGAACTACCATATGACCCAGCAATCCCACTACTGGGCATATACCCTGAAAAAACCATAATTCAAAAAGAGTCATGTACCAAAATGTTCATTGCAGCTCTATTTACAATAGCCCGGAGATGGAAACAACCTAAGTGCCCATCATCGGATGAATGGATAAAGAAGATGTGGCACATATATACAATGGAATATTACTCAGCCATAAAAAGAAACGAAATTGAGCTATTTGTAATGAGGTGGATAGACCTAGAGTCTGTCATACAGAGTGAAGTAAGTCAGAAAGAGAAAGACAAATACCGTACGCTAACACATATATATGGAATTTAAGAAAAAAATGTCATGAAGAACCTAGGGGTAAGACAGGAATAAAGACACAGACCTACTAGAGAATGGACTTGAGGATATGGGGAGGGGGAAGGGTGAGCTGTGACAAAGCGAGAGAGAGGCATGGACATCTATACACTACCAAACGTAAGGTAGATAGCTAGTGGGAAGCAGCCGCATAGCACAGGGAGATCAGCTTGGTGCTTTGTGACCGCCTGGAGGGGTGGGATAGGGAGGGTGGGAGGGAGGGAGACGCAAGAGGGAAGAGATATGGGAACATACGTATATATATCACTGATTCATTTTGTTGTAAAGCAGAAACTAACACACCATTGTAAAGCAATTATACTCCAATAAAGATGTTAAAAAAATGGTTAAAAAAAAGTGTGTCCATAAAACAAGCCCGTCATTGGTGGCCCAGGGCAGAAAGGAGTCCTGCTCCATTGGAGTCTGTCCCCACAGCAGCACAGCCGCTGTCGTCAGAGGTACCTCAGTGGCTCCTTGTCTCCTTTCCACAACCAAAGCCATTCCTGCTCCTCTGAAATAGATGGGGCTCCCCCACTTGGAGAAGGAGGAATGGGTGCCCCCCACCAGGCAGGTCAGCTTTGCGCAAAACCTGGGGCGAGGCATCGTAACTTTCTCACACCGTCTCTTTCCCATCCCCAGGCAGGAGACCCTGGGTGTGGCCGCCCGGGCTGGGAAGAGCACACATTGGATTACAGGGTTGAAACAGAAATCAGAACGTGTTCTTATAGAAATAACGTAAGGGAGCTCCCGTAACAGGCAGAGGTATACTAGTTGAGTTGGTAGACTTTCCACAAGGAATCATAAGCAGAAAAAAGCAAGATGCAGAAAGTGAGTGTAATGTGATCTCAGTTCTGTAAACAATTACTATGAACGTATGTATGTACATATACATATGTCAACATATGATTATATAAGCACAGAGAAAATAAATTTAATTATATGGACTTTACCTGATGAAGAGGCTAATAAAAGGAGATGGGATGGGGGAAGGGACAGAAAGGAAAAATCAAGTAAAATTACACTGAAGATTGAAAAAAATGTGTCCACAGAAAAATTTCTGAAAAGGCATTTATACAAAAATTGTAAAATCAGTAACTCTGTGGGAAGTGGGGAGGCATTATGAATGTTTCATTTTTTTCCTTTTCTATTATTTCACTTTTTTCTAAAATGAATATAGATTTTTATTTTAGAAACATTGACGCTTATTTCAATCCTGTCCAATTGGGAATACTATGACTTCCAGAGCCTGTATCCAAAGATGAACCTCTGGTATTCAGCCCACACAATTCCTTATGAGTATCTTGAGTCCTATAGGGGACAGTCTAAAGTGTGAAGAAATGGGAATAGCATATAAAGCAGACAAGAAGAAATTAACCCAGCTGGAATAGAAGATGCCTTTTAAGAATATATTTTAAGATTAAATTGATAAAGGGAAGTCAATAGGATATCAGGCCTTACATGTAGGATATGCAATATGGACTTGATCTTTGTAAAGTATCGAGTCATTTCATAGGAGGGCACTGTCACGGTTTCCTATCAGTACATCATAGCATCCACTTGGTCTAACTTTAACACTCCGTGGAAACTAACTCTGAAGGGCAGGAGGTCCACACTGCAATGGGATGGTGTTAGTATATGGAATGGAAGTGAAAGTGATGCAGGAAAGTTCTTCATTGAACTCTTTTCTCAAAAAACAGCAGACATTCTTTTCTAGCTACTGTAGCAAGTACTTCAGTTTTTATAACAAGCTAAGGAAAATTGCTGTACAGCTATAAATGTCAGCTTGAGTTCTAAGATTAATATTCTACTTGGAGCTCCATTTCTTACAGGACAAGATCTCTACAGTTTCATTCTTAGCAATGTTCCAAGCATCATGTTTGGAAAGCACCATGCCTTAATGAAATAAGACCTAAATAGGCTCAAAGGGAAATAAAAGTCTCTACTTAATACTGTAAAAGATAAGAGTACAAATGTAAGCCTTAGTCTAGAACTTGGCAAACTTTTTCTACAAAGAGTCAGATAATAAATATTTCAGGCTTTGCCAGCCCAATGTTCTGTTGCAACAGTAACGGTAGACAATATATAAACAAAATGGGAGTAGTTATATTGCAGTAAAATTTTCTTTTCAAACATCGATAACATGCCCAATTTTTCCCACAGGCTATAGTTTGCTAATCGCTAACTTAGACAATATAAAATAAACTTCACCAAAACACAAATTAATCTACATTCAGAAATTTACCAAAAAGTAATAATTAAATGAGCAGAGATTATTTGATCATTTAAATAGTCTACTATTCAAATATTTATTGGTCAATTAAATATTCTACTAGATTTTATGTAAAAATTATTCATTTATACTAGATTTAGTGTGTTCTCCTAGAGCGTTTTTGTATTTTACAAATCCAACAATATAGAGGTAAGATCAGATCTCCTCTTTAGATTTTAAATTTATTAAATACGGAAGCTATTGTAACTCTATTGGAATCTACGTGCTTTTTAAGTACATACTTGAATATGAAAATATTTAGGCTTCTTCTCTGTAACTAGCTCTATAACCCCATTTCTGCTGATGGTAGAAAACGGGTCAACTCTGGATCAGTTCTGGGTCCAGCCCGAGTACTCAGTGCAGGCCTACAGCACAGTCTTGTTATAGTTCCAAATTCCCTCACATGCTTTTGGCTTTTCTACTGCACCCAGTTCCTGAGTTGCGTCTACAGTCCTAATATGAGGGAGGCTCCAGTAACAGCTGATGAATCTCTGTCCCACTTCTCCCTGGAGCCTGAGTGATTGTGGGTTCCTCCCATGAACGATGATGACCCTAGCATCCTGTGTAACTGACTCTACATATTTCCTCCTCCCTGACTTTTGGGATCTATTCAGATTTTGATCAAGTGTCCCTGATAACGTGGGGGTAAACTATCAATACAGTATTTGCCCTCACACTTCATCCTGCTTCTAGCCATGGCCACCAGGTGGCAGGCCTGGGAACACTTCCAATTCTTCGCTCGCTCAGGGCCCCAGGGAACTCAAGGACCCTTCCAATTCTCTGGAGCCCTGAGAAACTCAGATGGGAGATGAGGGACGGGGCAGTCACTGTCCCTCTGATGCTCAGATACTATATGTTTCCACTTCAGCTCCCCAACTCAGCCACCGTGAGCTTGGTGCTGTGGGGAGAAGAGGCACACTGCTAAGATCTCAAACAGGGAAGAGGTTCCAGTGCACTTGCTCTCAGATCCTCAAATCCCATGGCAGTAGGGTTGGGGTGGGGGGTTTGAGGAGGTGAGGCAGGGCATCACACCCGCACGAGGTGCTACCTAACACATTCGATTTCCATATGTAGTTCTTTATATCTGGTAGGGAGGACCCTGAGTTTTACACATAAACCTAAGATTTTGAGGCCCTTTATTTTTCTTTTTGGTTTTTTTTTTTTTTTTTTTTGGATGTATTGGATCTTCGTTGCTGCGTGCGCACGGGCTTTCTGTAGTTGTGGCGAGCAGGGGCTACTCTTCGTTGCAGTGTGCGGGCTTCTCACTGTAGCGGCTTCTCTTGTGGAGCACAGGCTCTAGGCATGTGGGCTCAGTAGTTGTGGCTCACAGGCTCTAGAACGCAGGCTCAGTAGTTGCGGTGCGCAGGCTTAGTTGCTCCGCAGCCTGTGGGATCTACCCGGGCCAGGGCTTGAACCCATGTCCCCTGCATTGGCAGGTGGATTCTTAACCACTGCGCCACCAGGGAAGTCCAGAGGTCCTTTATTTTTAAATTGGTCTTTCTTTGTCAACTCCCCCTTGGTGTCTGGGTGGGTGATGAGGGGATTCAGAAACAAAACATGACCTCAGGCATGGAGGCCAAGATCTCCTTTATTGTAAGGAGATTCCAGTCTCTAGTTATAAGCAGCCCAGAGCCAATGGTTGAAAGCTAGTGGGAATATAACACTTGGCTGGAAAAAGGAAGTAGGAGATAAACATTGAAAATGCTCTCTTTGGGACTGTTATGCTTTAAAGCATTTTCAGGAGGAGGCAGGAATGTTATTCAGACACATGGACTAGTGATTTGAGGATAAGGTGACTGGGAAGAAACTGGTTCTGAAAGGCCACCTAAAGCAGTACTGAATAGTGCAGTTACTATGCTGTTTGTCATACCTTATGGTGACTCAGCAGTCAGCAAAGTGCAGTTCAGAATCCTCAGTTCCCTTTATTTGTTGTCATGGATGGACTTCCCAACCCACGCCACTTGTACAATGGATCATTATAATCCCAGCTCTTTGAAGATTTTTCTCCTGAATAATTGCCCTCTCTCTCCTGCATCATTCGTTTCCAGTCTTCTTGAGGTCATTCTTAGCAGCACACTTACATGCTGTATTGTCTGATGTCTTTAAAAAGATAACAACTCCCTCCAGCTATCAACCCTTTGCTCTGCTCCCATTTATAGCAACATTTCTCAAGATCTGTCTGTACTCACTGTCTATTCCTCACTTCCCATTCGTAGGAAGGAATTGGCTATATCTTAATCCCTTCTAAATAAGCATTCATTCTGGATCACCCCATAGAAACCTCACCCACGTAAGAATCTGCTGGTTATTTCTCAAACCTCATCTTCTAAACCCTCTTGGCAGCATCCGGCACAGCTGATGATTCTCTTCTTCTCCAAATGCTTCCTTCAGTTGGCCTCCAGAATATTATATTCTTTAAATATGCCTCCTATCTCACTGGCCCATCTTTCTCAGCTACCTTTGCTGCATCCACCTCCTCAGCTCTTTTCTCTACCGTTACTTTCCCTAATCAGTGTACTCAATTCTTGCTTTAAATTATCTTAATATCATTTTTAAGCTGATGATTCCTGAATCTTTATCTCTATTCCTGACATCTCCTCCGAAATGCAGGAAGCCTACTCTACCTGTCTACTCAGATATGTAATAAGCACTTCAAATGTAATTGTTCTGAATAGAACTTAAAATCCTCCCTTAGTCTTAAGACAAAAAAAGCAAAGAAATATTGAACTGTAGCTCACAGTTTATTTTTCACAGTGATATGCATTAGCAATTCTGAAACTATTTTGTATATAGTGCAGGATTGAGCAAATGGGTCAACATATTGAGAATAATAGGAACCAGGTTTCTCACTGGCTGGTTGTTTGGGGAAGAAATTACAAATGCAGAAATGGAGAAGTTAAAAGTATTAGTATAAACTTGGGGTGTTTGACATAGATCAATAGATGATAGACAGATAGAGTAAATGAATATAGAAACACACACACACATACACACAGCTCTTCCTGCTGAGAAGACATAGAAGCACTGACATCCCAGGAACAATAGATCTTGATTTCAAAATGCCATTCCTCACAAAAAGGAGTCAGGATTTCTTGGAAACCAAGGAGCAAGGAAAGTAGAAGGTAAGCCTGGAGCATCTTCCTGTGCCAGAAAGTAAGGAACTGTTCAAAGAATAACGGAGATATGTCAAAAGGACATAACTAGCATGAAGAAACTCTCACTGGCTAAACTTGGGAAGTTTGAACATCGAAATAATTAGTAATGGTAATATATAAAAATAATCCTTTGAATAAAACAAATATCCATGAGATAAAACTAATATAAATACATTGATAAATGCAGGGGAAAGTAAGGCTTTACCTTAAAGTGTAATGACAACTAATAAATGTGAAAACAATGATAGAGTTTGGGGGGGATGGAAATCACCATTTTGCAACCATCTTTGTAAGACTTGATTTAGCAGAGAATCATCAGTGGCTGATAAAACTAGTGGTTGAGTGTTTGAGGAGGAACAGGGTATTTACAGGATATTAATCTCCAAATAACTGTCTGTAGATTAATGGCAAAGTGAAATACAGTAACTGTACAGTGGAGAGAGGTGGTGGACATTACCTTAACAAAGTAATCAAAGCTAATGTCACCAATAATAGGACAAGGCTCCATTATATGTTTCTTGATATGATGCAGTGAGGACATAACATTTGTAGCATTCCTGCTGAAAAGGCTTGCTGATCAAATCATAAGGACACCTGAGATAAACCCAAATTAAAGGACATACTAGAAATTATTTTGCCTCTCCTCTTAAAAAATATCAAGGTCGGGCTTCCCTGGTGGCGCAGTGGTTGAGAGTCCGCCTGCCGATGCAGGGTACACGGGTTCGTGCCCCGGTCCGGGAAGATCCCACATGCCGCGGAGCGGCTGGGCGCGTGAGCCATGGCCGCTGAGCCTGCGCGTCTGGAGCCTGTGCTCCGCAGCGGGAGAGGCCAAGACAGTGAGAGGCCCGAAAAGAAAAAAAAATCAAGGTCTAGAAAGACAAAAATGAGGAACTGTTTCAGGTTAAAGGATACTGAAGATATAGGGAAACTGAAAGTAATGCATAATACTGGGCTGGAAAGAAAAAGAAAGACAATATTGGAAAATTGACTTTGAATATAGAATATAAATTAGATGAGAAATAACATTCAACAGTAAATATACTGATTTGGATAATTTTACTGTACTTATGTAAGTGAATTTCTTGTTCTAGGAAATGCACTCTGAAATATTTAGGGATAAAGGGTGATTTGCAACTTTTTAAAATGATTCATAAAGAGAAATGGAATGTTAAAGCAAGAGAGCTAGAATGTAAATAAGTGGTGAATCTGAATATGAAGTAGAGTGCATACTATTTTCACAACTTTTCTAAAAGATTGAAATTGCATTAAAATTAAAAGTAATGTTTATATCTATGTTGTTTTAGAAGAATCAGGGACTTCCCTGGTGGCGCAGTGGTTGAGAATCTGCCTGCCAATGCAGGGGACACAGGTTCGAGCCCTGGTCTGGGAAGATCCCACATGCCATGGAGCAACTAGGCCCGTGAGCTACAACTACTGAGCCTGTGCGTCTGGAGCCTGTGCTCCGCAACAAGAGAGGCCACGATGAAGAGTGGCCCTTGCTCGCCGCAACTAGAGAAAGCCCTCGCACAGAACTGAAGACCCAACACAGCCAAAAATAAATAATAAATTAATTAATTAGAAGAATCAGGAGTGGCATAAAGGTCATAAATAATGTCAGAAGCTAATATCAAGTTCAACAAGAAAAGAAACAACAACAAGAAACATAAGTGAGCATATGCTGAGAAGAAGGAGTTCAGAATTTTACCACATAAAGGAAGCTGTTTCCAAGGGTTATGATGTCTAAATCATGGCCTCACTAATAATGGCTGTGAAAAGGGAAGATCAAGATCCTGGCATTGTGACAGTTAAGGCATGAAGAGGCCAGTCATCAATACAATGTTTGGAGTCTACAAAGATGACAAGAGTGATTCAGAGAAGTCTTTGTCTACAACTAAGTGTTGAAGTCATCAAATAAGATGGAATAAGTAGATAACAGCAACGAAGTTGGGGAGAAGGTGGCATTAAGTGAATAACATTGGGAGTCCAAAGAAAGGCATTAACAAGGGTTTGTGGGGAGCAGTGAGGGAGAAGCAGATAAATGGAAACTTAACGTGTAATGACCTTTCCAGGATCAATGAGGGGAGGTAGGAAAAAAGCCCTCTGTTTGAGAGGGCGGCCAGAAAAGCTGTATCATCAGGGAAAACCATGTTTCACTTAAATAAAAGGAATTGAGAGCATTCCAAGGAAATGTCAAAACTGCGGGGTTGTCTCTTCAACAAATGGTGCTGAGAAAACTGTATTATCCACATTCAAAAGAATAAGTTGGATCCTTACCTTACAAACTATACAAATACAAAATCAACTCAAATGGACCAAAGACCCAAATAAGAATTAAAAACTATTAGAGGAAAATATAGTGGAAAATCTTCAGGATGTTGGATTTGTTAATGATTTCTAAAATACAACACCCAAAGCATAAGCAATGAAAGAAAAAATGCATAAATTGGTTTTCAACAAAATTGAGAACTTATACATCAAAGGACACATTAAGAAAGTAAAAAGTCAAGGCACAGAATGGGGGAAAATATTTGCAAACCATATAGCTGATAAGGTCTAGTATTTAGAATATAGAAAGAACCCTTACAACAACAAAAAAGACAATTTTAAATGGTCAAAGGACTTGAATAGACATTCCTCCAAAGAAGATATACAAACAGCCAACAAGCACAGATGCCAGGGGTGGGGCGGCAGGGTGGGGGAACATGGAAGTGACCACTTAATGGGTACAGGTTTCTTTTCGCAGCAGTAAACAGTTCTAGAACTAGATAGTAACGACAGTTGCACAATATTACGAATGTACTTAATGCACTGAATTTTCACTTTAAATTGGTTCAAAGAGTAAGTTTTATGTTGTATATATTTTACCACAATAAAAAAAATGCAGGTTATTTTAGAGAACCTGGTAGAAGTAGCTAGACAGGTATGAGATTCTATCAAGTGTCTGCAGGATGGGGAACAAGCAGGTGGGAAGAGTTGCATGAAGACACCAAAAAGAAACTTTGGAACCAAATTGTGAAAATCTTTGAACATCATATAAAAGAGTTTGGACGTTACTCTAGAATCAATAAAGAACCACTGAAGAGTTTTAAGCAACCTGGTAAATTGATCTGAAGAAGTTCTAAAGTTACTGTAACACTCTTTGAAATGGAGGCCTGATATGACATCTAAACATCTATCAGAAATTCTCTTTTATTGACAGTTTCATTAAATAGACTTGATTAAAATGTCTTCCTCTCTGTCCCCAGAAGCCAGGGTGCTAAAGTCCTTTCCTAGTATATAATTTTTCCAATCTCCTTCTTAAACTGTAAGCCAAAAGTAGCCAGACTGGTGGCCATCCCTAACGAGGTTTTCATAGGTCTCTTAGGATGCTTTTTACAAAAGGATACGAATGCCTCCCTCAACAATTAGTGGATTGAAGGCCTAGGCTATTTTAACAAAGATATTTCCCCTGCTCCCAGGCAGCCCTGAGGCTTCCTCCCAGCTGTGGGATGATCTGTGCCTAAGCACAAAAGCCAGGGCTGCTAACATTTCATGGCAGGAAGTCAACTCCGCAGCCTGCAAGTCTGGCATGTAAGGCATATAGATCTATCTTTAATCAAAACCACAGACAGTTGGCACTTCGGGCACTCCAAGAATGCAGACAAGAATTCTCTGTGATCCAGCCCTGGCCAAAAGCTCCCATGAACACCTGACATTGAGAGGCTTGGTAAAATCCATTCTTAACTCTTCACTCTTCGAGATGAGTTAAATACTATCCTATCTGAGACAGATGAGATCATAAACCTCACACAGCGGCCTCGTGATCATAGTTCTCCAATTCTGTGCCTTTCCTGGATTTGAAGGTGTTATAGCTTCAGATTCAAATGTTCAACTAAAAAATATTTTTTTTTATTTTGAAAATCAACCACACATTCACCAGGGTTCATTCAAGACCCTTCATGAATTGTCCATAGTCACTCTAACCTTCTAGACTCATCTCCCCCTGTTTCCCCACAGAACCCTAACTTTTGCCCACTTATCGCATTAGTTGTGTGTCTTCTGATGTGTCAGTTGCTGAGGATTCTAAGATGGGTAAGACACGGTTTCTGCCTTCATGGTATTATATCAGCTCAACAGAAAGACAGACACTGGGCTGTCATAGGAACAAGGCATTTGCCAAGAATGTTTCTCCAGCACCGTTTTAGGACCTGTCGAATTTTTTTGCCAAAGATCTTAGGAGCTTTATGAAATTAGTGACACCTCCCCATTCTAGGCAGGACTTGACTCTGCACTGTTTTAATCACAATGAGATGGAAGCTTAGGACAATTAGACCAGCCAAGAAAGCTTTACTGTCCCTTTTTGTTGGACAAAATGTGGTGCCAAGCAGCACCCAGGAAACACCAGCTCTTCCCCTGCTCTGAGTGATCCAGGATTCCTAGGGCTATGTGTACAAATCCGCAGCCAAACCCCATGGCCTTTTCCAAGTGATGGCTGCAAAAGGTGAGGGGGCGTTACGTCCTTCTGGTGCAACGTGGGCCTCAAACTGTGCTATCGAATCACAACTCTTTTACTTCTTTTGAGTCATAAAGGGGCAAATCTCTTTCTAACCTGTTATAGCATCATTAAACAACATGCAGAATTGTGGACTTTACCTCAGAAATGTTTACGAGATAAACATGCTTTCTCCCCTTGTGTGATATGTAGAATGTATTTTATAGTGACTTGTTTAAGAATAAACAACAATGAGCACAGTTTGTTAATCCTATTTGTTTCCCATGAAAAGAGAAAAAAATAATTATACGCTAAGTGTCAGGGATTTTGAGGCCATTGGTGGATGGTTACTTGACTGGGCTAAGGGATGCCCAGAGAGCTGGTGAAACGTCTCTCTCCCTCTCTCTCCCGCCCCCTCTCTCTCGGAGCTGGGACATCCCTTTTCTCCTGTCTTCAGACATCAGAGTTTCTGGTTCCTGGGTCTTTGAACTCCTGGCCTTACACCAGCACCCCTACCCCTCCAGGTTCTCAGGCTTCAGGTTCAGACTGGTAGTTACCCCATCGGGCTCCCCAGCTCTCAGGCCTTTAGACTTGGACTGAATTATACCACTGGCTTCCCTGGGTCTCCAGCTTGCAGATAGCAGACTGTGGGATTCAGCCTCCATGATCATGAGTCAATTCCTATAGGAAACCTCCTCACATAGATCTGTAGATATGGATAGAGATCCTATTGATTGTGCTTTTCTGGAGAACTCTAATATACCCTTTAAAGGGGAAATTGACTGAGAAGCTCCCACAGCAAAGATCTAGCCAGTACTGAGCATATGGTAAGTTTGTGATGTCACACTAATTTTAGTAGTAAGTGTGCTTCCACAGGAAACAGAGTCTCCTTGAATTTCCAAATAGCGCTTTTTTAGTGCCTATTAGGTCAATTCTATTTACATACAGGAATTCTATTACATAATTAGTGACTCAATTTTCATTAGTCTCCCCACCCCCTGCACTTTGCAAGCTAACACCCATTTTTTTTTTCCATAGGAACAAAATGTTTGCTTTATTCAGGAGGCCAGCAACCTGGGGGTATGTGTCCAAAAACCAACTCTGAAGATTCTGCTTGACCATGAAAGTTTTTAAAAGGAGACCAAACCAGCACCAATTTCTGATGCACCTAAGTGAGTCATTAGGCATAGAGTTTCTTGTCTGTTATTTCTACTATTTCTACCCTATGAGTCAACCATTCCATACTGCTGGAATGGAATTTAAACAGAGACAGTAATCATGGTGAACTCTGTATGTAGAAAAAATTATTGTGGGGCACCTGTGAACCATGTCTGAGTGATCATTTTGGACTGCCTCAGGGTGAAACATCACTATTCCAAGGCTATTAGAGTCTTGGTGCACCCCAAGTGGACCAACATGGAAACCTTTCTCTTCTCCCTGCTCTCCTGGCTGTAAGGCCACCCAAGATCCTCCACAAAGCTCAGAGAGTCAATTCACTGTCCGCTTTGCAGACCCAACTCTCTCCAAGGCCAGTTCAAGGTCTAGATTTAGATGGAGGTAGTAGGAATTTTGCCTTAATTTCCAACCAAGGAGCCCTCGGCTTTGGAATGATTAGTTCTTGATTTAAAAATAATTTGTTTTCCCTGAATCAGTTTTATATCTATTAGCACTTAGAGGAGAGGACAAGTAATTATTTGGTATCCTAGAATGCCAACAGGCTTAAAATGGGCCATTTCTAAACCAGCTCAGTTTCACTTTCTGGGATAGTTTCTTTATGACCCCAGGGCAAAGGAGAAGAGAGAGTGAACACTGAACTCTCCAGTTCTAACTCCTCCTCTCCCTAAATACACACAAATGCTGCAGTTGAAAAGGCAGATCCAATACAGTCTAGAATATCCAACACATCTTATGTGTCATCTGGTCTCTATTTCTCTCCCAAATAACAAGAGCAAGATTCTGTTAAAGAAAAAATACCAGAAGAAATATGGGAGGAGAGAAGATTAACAGCCATATAAAGTAGGAAGTAAATTTAACCTCAGCAAAAATAAAAATTCTAACAATGAAAATCCTCAGCAAATGAAGGAAACCCATCACTGGAAACATGATACGGAAGGTAGATGGTCATGGCAGGGGGCTCTAGAGAGGATATACAGTTTGACTGAGAAATTAAAGATTCTCTGAAATCCAAATACATTATACAGAAGTCACCTGGCTGCTTGCTGTCCAGCCAAAGTACAACCTAGCATCATGGCTTTCCTTCCCACATAGCAGGAGAAGCCACCAGGGGTCAGTGAAAGCTAGAAAATAAAATCAAGTTTGGGTGTTTTAAAAAAAAACTAACTTGCCTAAATTTACACTAGGAGATAACATGCTGGACATGTTTTAATAGTAATACTGAAAAGTAATGATAATAAAGGGAATATCAAATACAGAAACTCACAAAAATTATCAAAAAAGTTTGTTAATGAACACCATAATACATGAACTCCCATTTTTCTCATGATTCCAGAGAATGTCTATCTCAGTTAACCAATGCCACATTGGGAGAGGAAGAAACAGTGCTTCCTATCGATCAGATACACAGCAAAATAGCAAAATTACTTTAATAAACTTGGCCATCAGATGCATTCCCACCTGGGATCACCACAAGCATCACGGGAAATGGGCAGCTGTTGGAGGATCACAGCTTTTGATTAATTCCAAGGAATTTTAACTGGCTCTTCCATTCTCTCCACGCAAATAACCTCGCTCAGATTCTTACTGGAAATTTTAGAGAAGGTTCTGCCTATTTAGGGAATGGCCTCTGCCACAAAGAATCAAGTGAAAATCATCAGCTCCCCCTCACCTCAATGGGCCCTGAAAATTGCCATGCTTAGAACAGACTGGCACCTCCCAGAAAACTTCATATTTTTCTACCTCAAGGTCAATGGGTTCTTGTGGGGGCCTCACATGGACTTTCAAATTAGCCATATGCTTGAGAATTAGCTACCCCTCTTTGCCTCAAAAGCAAAGAAGAAATAAAAACCAATATTCTTATACCACTTTATGCTTATAAGACAACATTTTCCCTTGTATTTGATATTAACAGCAATCCTGTGTTGTGGGGAAAATAATTCCATGCCCATTTTATAGATGAGGAGATGGAGGCTAAACAATTAACCCAAGTTTGCACATTGGGTTAACTTCTCAGCATCAAGTTCCCCACTTGTAAATTTTTCTGACTCAGCTCTAAGAGAAAATAAAGAGCCATATGCTCTTAAAAATGTTTTCCGTTTCCACAGAAAATCACCATATAAAGGTAGAATAAAGAGACAAATACCGTTATCCAGCAGAAAAAAAATTAAAACATTCAATACTGCAACTAAAGAAATTTTTGTCAAAATCTAGCTAAAGATATTAAACTTGTCATGAGACTAAACCATTGTAAACAAAATAGAAGTTATATATTTATCATATATCAAAATACACGTTTTTTTTATCCATGTCTTTGGCAGGAACAGAGTGGGTTGTGAGCCAAATTCACTTAATGTTTGCTTATAAGGCTTAATTTTATATTTTTAAATTTTAATGTGAAGAAACTAGGAGACGTGGAAAAGTACAAGTTATGGGGATTTGAGAAGGAGCCTTAATAATATAATCCATTTACCCTCCTGAGTTCTGAACTAAGCGAGATAAATAGAAGTCGGGCAAATGAGACGACAGATGTCAGCTTCACATGAGCTGTTGGAGAATGTGACTCAGGTGGGAAGCAGCAGCGGTCCCTAATAATGCACCCTGAACAGATTTACCCAGAAGCCGGACCCAAGGCAAAGATTTGACCCCAAGTAGTATACCTGGGTGTTAATCCAAGCAGAAGAGTGAGGGAGTGACAGGGAAGGGAAGAAAGCCAGCAAAGAGCATGTCCTAAAGGCAGTTACCGATATACATAACTGTATAACTGTATATACATAACTGTATAACCGAATCACTTCGCTGTACAGCAGAAACTAACACAACATTGTAAAGCAACTGTATGCCAATAAATATATATTTTTTTAAGTATCAATAAATAAATAAATAAATAAAGTCAGTTCCCACCGTGGGCAGCCTGTTCTCAATCCAGCTGGGGAACTCTGGGAGAAAGCAGAGAACACACCTCTGAGAGTTGTCTCACCCCAGTGTCTCTGAAACTAGCTCTTTATTCATCAACTCCCACTCCATCCTTGTTGGAGACCTGCCTCTAAGGACATCAACTCTAGGGCACTTCCAGCTTGTCTTGTGCATGGGCCAAGTATGTTCCTGTAGCCAGGAACACACTCTTAAGAAAGTGCAGGCATTGGTAATAAGCAACCTTCTGCCTGTAGAGGTGAAGGCTGGGAGGAGAGAGATGGGGCACCCACAGTACTTGCTGCACCCATCGAGTCACAGACAGCACAGGCCAACCTCAGCATGTGACCAAGAGCAGACCAGCCGTTAGGCTCTCCTGAGCCAAGAAAGAGAAAGGGATTGAGTCGTGTGTGCTCAGCTCCTCAACCAAAGTCACATCAGCTAAGTCACTCTTCTGCCGAGAGGAACAAGTGAGGGAGCAAGAGGGGCCAGGAGTGAACGCTGACGGAGCTATAGGGAAAAAGGGCCCCCATAAGGACAGTCGGGGTGAGGTTTACAGCAGGTAAGAAGGGTCTAGAAACATTACCTAGAATGCCTTCACTCATCTTTTTACCTCTTGTTACCAAAAAGAAATCTCGAGCAAGCCACTTTTTCCGGTTTGACTTAGGTTTCACTGAATTATTAGCATATTTCTACATAAAGAATAGAAAGTATAATTTGGGCACTACAGATCCAAAGCAAATACCTTTAACAGAGTCGACTAGCATAAAAATTACTTTCAGATGTTTTATATATATTATATATATATATATATATATATATATCCTCTAAGGGAGAATTCAAAATCATAACCCAATGGTTGGGTAGTAAAAATCTGTCTAGGGCTTCCCTGGTGGCGCAGTGGTTGAGAGTCCGCCTGCCGATGCAGGGGACACGGGTTCGTGCCCCGGTCCGGGAAGATTCCACATGCCATGGAGTGGCTGGGCCCGTGAGCCATGGCCGCTGGGCCTGCGCGTCAGGAGCCTGTGCTCCGCAACGGGAGAGGCCACAACAGTGATAGGCCCATGTACCGCAAAAAAAAAAAAAAAAAAAAAAAAAAAATCAGTCTACTTTAAAATATTTTTATAACTCCCAGATACCAATTAAATTGACTTAAAGAGGTGAGAAGTAAATAGGCAGAAATAAACACGACAAACAGCAAAATAGCCAAGAATATAACTTGTCAGACAAAAAGTTTGTATAGGGTTATACCATACTTATGCTAGGACTTAAATACTTCTGGATGTGGCAGACCAACACACCATCTAATTTATTTTATTAGAAAAGGGAAGCCTTTCTGACATGAAAAATATATGGCAGCCCAGTGTATGTGTCTATGCATATATACATGTATGTATATATACATACACACATAGGCTTGCGTGTTCATGTATGTGTGTCTATATCACTGACTTATTGGATGGAGATTAAGTAATGGCCTTTGGCAAGTTTCAGCTCTGTAGGAAGTGGAGACAATCAATATAGATCTCTAAAGTTTCCATAACAAAAGCAAGTGTGTGCTATGAGAAACAATGGACTACCTTTAGAGCCAAAAACCATGTATTTATTCATTCCTCATTCATTTATTCGTTCCACAGCAACTGAGTGCCTACTTGGCAGATGGAAGATTAGGAAAGAGCAGAAAAGAGGCTGTATATATTATCTATTGCTGTGTAACAAGTTAACCCAAATGTAGTCTCTTAAAACAACAAAAATGTATTCTCTCACAGTGTCAGGAATCTGAGGGAGGCGCAGCTGGGGGCATCTGGCTCGGGGTCTCTCAGGAGGCTGCAGGCAAGGTATCAGCTGGGGCTGCAGTCATCTGAAGTCTTAGCTGGGCTGCTGCATCTACTTCCCAGGTCACTCATGGGACTGTTGCCCACAGCCCTCGGTTACTCACCCCATGGTCTTCTCCAAAGGACTGCACACAATATGGCAGCTGGCCTCCCTAGAAGCACATGCTCTACGAGAAAGAGAGCCACCAGGAAGGAAGCCGCCTGGCAATCTCTTTTGAGACAAGTGTATGTGGACCCTTGAGCCACCATGTAAGAAGTGCTGCTACCTTAAAACTACCATGATGGAGACAGCACACGGAAAGGGCGCATAGACGCAGAGAAAGATGTCCGAGGAGCCCCAGCTGTGGGAGCCCTCGGCCCAGGCAGCAGACCTGTGAGTCTGGAGGCCTTAGAGACCACCCAGACCCAGCCACGGAGGGACTGCAATCCCAGGAGAGATGCCAAGTGGGAACCCCCTAGCTAGCCTAGTCAACTCTCAGCACTATCAGAGATAATAAGAGATTGTTCTAACAAACCACTATTGGACGGTGGTTTGTTACACAATAGAAGATAACCTGAAACAGATCTTACGAAGAATACAATCTCCTTCAACTTTAACCAGAAAAAGCATTAAAAGTCATCGTATATTTGCCTAAAAAGACTGTTGTATTTTAGAAGGGTTTTGGCAACCCTGGAAGCCAGTGATTTCATTCTCCCAGTTTCCCCTCTCCGCTTCATTCTAAGGCCTCCTGCAGCACTTTTTCTAATGCAGAAGCTCAGCTTTGTCAAACCTTCTTCATTACAAAACAAGTGAAACACCACTTTCTAACCCCTCCGTTTGGAAATTCTAGTGGTCCTCACTTTCAGAAGCGGCTATTTCGAGAGAGAAAACTACCAAATGACTGACGAAATGCTATTTTACTGGAAGATAGCAGCATCAAAAGCTCACTTTCAACACAGCATTAATGTAAATGTTGTGTCTTAAAGCACGTGTAAAACCTTCCTGGGCGGCCCCTTTTAATCACCACACCAGGAGGTGTTTTACTTATTGAAGGACAACAAATGCAGGCAACTCTCAGTGAGGCATTTGCTTCCCAGATCTGACTTACAGGGTGCTACCTGTGCAGGCAGGGAAGCTGCCGCAGGAATAACAATCACAGCATCTGCCAATGAGGTCAATCACCCCCCTCCCCCTCTTCCCAGGACACCAACTGAAGCGGGAAGCAATGGGGGTGGGTGGTAGCCAGCAAGCAGAGAACAGGGGCTGGGCAGGGCAGGGCAGGGGGATAGGTGAGGTGAAAGCAAGTGAAACACCCGAGCTCTAACTCATCAACTATTTCTCCCTAAGTCCGTGGCAGCTCGCCTACATGGGAGTTAGAGTTGCCACATACGCTAAATACGAACTAAGTGGCCCGGTCCTCCTTTCTACAGGTACAGAAAGTCAAAACAGCTTTGCTGTCAGATCATGGCCTGAATATTTCATTGGCTCCATAGATCTCAGAGGCCTTTGCTGCAGGTTTTTGATATTTACTTACTGGCCTTTAACTCTGGGCCAGCTCTGCTCTCTATTACAAGTGCAACATAGAAATGTGGTCATGAAGTACTTTGTTGGGTTCAGTCACTCTGCAGGTCAACTCCCGGTTCCTCACGCCAACCCAGAGAGCTTACATGGCACTGTCATTACTTCCTGAGAGAAGCATTACAGTTAGCTCATTATTTAGGTTACTATGATATGGGAATGCCTAACAGGAGTGTGTTGGATAGAAGGTATGTGTTCAACAAATGCAGTTCATGTGACGATGACACTAATCGGCAAGCCTGATTAAGCCCTAACCTCTGCAGCAATGGTTCAAGTCTAGCAGCACATTCGCAACGCCTAAAGGGCTTTTAAAAATGCTGATGCCAAGCCTGCCCCAGAACAGTTATATCAAAATGACTAGAAGTGGGAACGCGGCGTTGGTATTTTTAAGAGCTCCCTCACGGTTCTCATGTGCAGCTAAGTGAACTTCTGCTTTATATTATTTTCATAGTCAATTAATCCTTATTGGTTTCAGAATCAATGTTTTTGAATGCCTTCTCATACTGGAGGGCTGACCACCCTTACTGTTGACCTTCAACTGTTGCTACAGGTAGTACTGCAAACGGCCCTAAATCCTTATTAAAAGGAAGTTTACCAGTTAAGAAAAAATGGAAGACTATTAGAAAAAGGAGAGCTCTTAGAAAAATTGTCTGTTGCTTGAAAGTAGAAATTCTGTACTCAATATTATCCTGAGTCTAGTCACTCTCCCTAAAAATTTAGCAATTGTTTCTAAGTATCTTATGTAACCCAAACAAATCTGGGTGCCCTCTAGACCAGAAGTGGCCTAGTGTTATGTCCATAAGCCAGCACAAATGTATCTCCAAAAGGCCTTGACGAAGGGTATAAGTCTTTACTTATATTTCTTGAAAAGTGAGAGAGAAGAAATTATATAGCATGAAACATAGCAAACTAAGCTTAAAAACACCATCTTCCCCAAATCCCACATCACAGCATAGCAAATGTCTCTAATATCTCCTCCCTGCTCTCTCAGAAACACCGTCTTTCAAAAACTCGGCCTACTCAGGATTTTCCATTTCTCTCTCCTTCAAATCCACTCTTTCCTCCTACAAATAGCTTCTGTCTCTATAATATTTCTGTCGTTGTTACCTTTTATGTTTTATGCCCAGCAACCATAATTTCTTATTCTAGTAATAAAAGCACTTTTTCTCAGGAAATCACCCCCTTTCTTGAAAGTGTTTCAAATGTAGCTGAGCAAACCTGTCTCCAAGGCTGAGTGCGCGAGCTGGCCATCACCTATAAATCCGCAGTGACCTGTCTGTTCAGGGTGCGCACAGGTCAGCCAGCCCAGTTAGAGGCAACGGGACAACTTCAAGACAGCTTATGCTGTTAGACAAAGACTTTCTCTTTCTTCTGAGGATACCAGCCTTAGAAATACATCTCTAATTGCCCTAAGTGAGCACAGAAGCCTGAGAATGAAACCAACAACAAGGACATAGAACGCAGGGGTGGAAAATAGGTGCACCTGGGTGTGACAGCATTGCTCAAGTAGGTTAATCCCACACCTATTAAGCTTTTGATGAAATCCAGCTGTGCTTCAAGAACAACTACCCTGTTTCACAAATGAAAGAGAAACTATTTTAAAGTATATTGAGTTAGGTTTCTGTCACTTGACACTGAAAGTTATATGCAATACAGAAACCGGTGCTTGGAAATAGGGAATAGTATTATAAATAAGAGTCCATAATGGGGAATTGGCCAAGTTGTGTTAGGTTAGATGGCAGTTAGGAGACCTCTGGCCTAACTAAGCTAAGAAGCTGGAAATGTTTGTTACAAGGTGATTTACCTGTTGCACCTGGGGATATAGAGAACATGTCTGAGAAGGCTGGAATATTAGGGAATTTTGCAGAAAAACTCTAGAATGTAGGGATGTAGCGGTTACTCCTTGCTGCCCTCACTAAGCTCCAGCAAGAAAAAAATTTCTTTTACAAAGAACTCCTGTGCACACTTGCCCTTCTGGAAACAGAGGGAAAATAAAAACCTTGCTAAGAAAGACCCTTCCTACGTACAAGTAATTTGGAGAAGCTTTCAATTCTGTTTGTATTTTACTTGCAGGGTTAGAGATACTAAGCCCCAGGATAACGTTGGAATTGAAGATAAACGTGGGAGCAGATTAGACAGCAAGAGGAATCAACAGGCTTCTCCCTCAGGCTTCTTAAAACTGTGAACTTCCTATTTTAAAAGGAGACAATCTACCCAAAGGAAAAGAGCCAGTCATTGGACTTGGGGTTAGGGACAAGGGAAAGATAAGATGGGATTTCTGACCTATCTTGAGACAGAGGCCAAACTGGAGAGTATTAAGCTGATCTCTGGTCAGATGGACAGAACTCGCTCTAATCTCAATTCAGAGGCACTGACTTGACAAGATAACTAACTTTGTTTTTACTAAAATTGAGTGGCTGCAAACAGAGCCCAAACCTACTAAGCTTTTAAGGGAATTGGGTTTTCAGAGAATCCTCGGTCTATTGAACAAAAGTCCACACATATAGTTTTCTGCAGCTTTTCTTTTTTTCAGTTAGCAATGTCTCGGGGAGAGTTTCATATCAGTGCCTACGAGCTTAATAACCCTCTCTAACTTCTACAAATTTCCTTGTATAAAGGTTTTATCATTTATTTATCAAATCCACTATTGCTGACCACGACCTCTACCCAATTTAGAGACAGCATAAAGAACGCTGCACTGAATATCCTTGACTGTACTTACGAAAAGAGGTTTTTTTAAAAAACAAACAAACAAACACTCAAACCTGGTACTATGGGAAGGGTTGCCATGTCCTAGCTAACAACTTCTGGGAACTCAAACAAGCATTTGTTCAAAAAATGAACTGAAAGCTATCTTTTATCACCCATGAGTTTTATGTTTCATTCCCAGATCCGAGAGACGCAGAAATAGCCTCCATAACACTTCATCCAAAGAAAGACCCCAGCTACGAGGAGCGGAGTAACCCAAGGGCTGTGAATTTAAGACCTGACCTTTTGTAACGCTCCAGCGTCCCACCAGCACAGTCTCCACACTCCAATTCTCTTTTTCTTCCTGGTTGGTGTTGTCAAACCTCCATGGTTTCCTAGTATGCCAGCAGCGTGTTTGTTTTTCATTTTCTTGCGGCTTATAAAGCCGCAGATGTGGGCGGGTGGCAGGAACTCAGTACTTCGCTTCCTTAGCAATAAGTACCGCCATCAACTGCGTACATATGGCTCCTATTAAAGTAAATGCAAGGCACGTGTCTAACCTGGAGGACAAAATTGGCAAAACTGAAACAGCTGTAGCTGTTGACCCTCTGTTTTGAATGGGTGCTATAGGAGGTGAATAGTTCAGTCCCTTTTTCTAACCTGCTTATATGACTTCTTCCTTGCAAAGTGGTCATTTCTTTCTACCTCTGTTCACATACCCTAGGATTTTCCCCACACTTTTCTAGGTTCGGTATTTCTTTCTTTCTCATTATAAAAGAAAGAAAAAAAGCCATTTGGCATAGTCTGTAAACACCAATGATAAAGAACAACTCCCAGTGCCTGCAGAAACTGGGTGACCAGGTATTGGTATATTTTAGAAGTAAATCAAATTGGGAATCTAACTGGGACAGTGGTTGAACGTAAGATTCCTTTTGCCCTTATGTGTCTATGATTCGTGAATTAATGCAGTGAATATATTTTGAGCATCTCAGCGTGCCAGTTACTGGTAGAATCTGGACACACACAAAACAAAGACAATTTATATTTCTAAGGATTTCACATTCTAGAGAGGACAGACAAGAAAACTGCCTCTCACAAGAATCCATGAACAACGAAAGGGCAGAGAAACTGTGTTATTTGTTGTTGTGTTGTCAGTATTCAACAAATATCTGTTGTATGAATAAAATAATTGCAATGTATGTGATGAAACCAACTAGAGACAGTAGAAACACAGATCTGAAAGTTAAAAGAATGGTCCAAACTTGGTTGGAAAATTATGAATCATCACCATAGAGATGTTAGAAAAAAATGTAAAAGTGGGTGAGACTGACCAGGAAGAATATAGGAAGTCTGGCCAGGTTCGGAGCAACTGACCTCTAAGTGACAGATGAAGGGCAAGGAACCACCAAGACACAATCAAAGATGTGGGATGAATATCTATGAAGTGTAATGTCCTAGAAGTCAAGAGAGAGTGTCTTAGTTCGTTCAGGCTGCTATAACAGAAATACCATAAACCGGGTGGCTTACTTCCTGTTAGCATCTAAAGGCATCTGCACACCATCACGAATGAAAGGAAAAGTTCTCCAAGATTAGGCTTCAAGGTGGCAGAGCTAAGGGAAGGATGCCTGAATACCATCGTCATGACTGGCCAAATGAAACAGCTGGTCTCTTTAGACGGGCTCAAAGCTTGTGATCTCTACTATTAAATATGAAGAGGGGACTGCACCCCAAACCTCTGCACCTGGAAGCAATTGGCCTCCCAGTCTTAGCCAAACTTCTAAGGATGAGGAACCAAAGGCCTTCATCTCATGGCGCAAAATGACTCCTGCATCACTGGTATGCTATCATGTTCCACACAACCACCAAGTGAGCTGGATAGACTCCCCGTTTCCTCCACCCTTGGGAGAATTTGCTGGAAGAAATAGACATCCAACTGATCTACAATTCTGGACAGCCTTTCCTGTGTACGTGAAAAACTATTTCTCACAGGGCTTTTCTCAGCTGTTGCCTATTCCTGACGCAAGTGTCAAATGCTCTGGCAGGTGAATTCTACACCCCTGTGGTGGCCTTGGGTGTTGGCACTTATAAACCAGTATATTTCTGTCATCACTTGCATGCCAAAGCTCAAAAGACAGCTACGTGTGCATTGAAGGAGAATGCAATTAAGAAATGTTTTAGCACACAACCTCAGCATTTCCTTTGGAGAATAAGGGGGAAAGCTGGAGAGCTAAGGGGGTTCCAGCCAGGGGAATGGAATCTCTAGAACTAGATACATGAATCTAAGAAGCTTAAAGAGAAAGCAAGGCAGAAGGGAATGATAAAAGATCAGAGCCCATCCCACGCCTCATTTGGCTCAAACCTTTGTCTGATGTAAAGCCCAGAAACTGCTTCCTTTGATTTCTGTCCGACAAGGGTGAAATTTATTTCCAATGCACTTAATATTGTATAGACATAGCAGGAACCGAGTGGAATCAAAGGAACGAAATGCATATATATCAAGGGTCATCCTACTCTTAGCTTGGTTACCTGTCAGTTGAAACATCCAGCGCCTTACTGGAAGATAATTAGGTGCCTTCCCTACTTTACCAAATAAAAGAGAGTAGGAAAAACAATCACTGGGTTGAAGCAACAATTTATACATTGAAAAGAATATGAAATATGAGAGCCAGAAATTATCTTAGAATTAAAATTTCCACACTCCTCATATTAAGGAAACTGAAGCTCAAATAAAGTGAGTTCACCAAAGCCAGCCAGCTGGTTAGTGACAATAGAGACTCTGATGTAGTTACTTAGCAAAAAAAAGTCATTTTTCCAGGCATGGTGCTGGGTACCAATGGGTGCAAAGGGGAAATAAACAAACTACACTCATCACACCAAGAATCACATACGTGTTACAGTGGATAAATGCAGGAGTAAGGAGATCATTCAGGTACAATGTGCAGAGTGAAAACAGGAGACACAAAAGCCCGTCTCCTCATGAGCCACCCAAGGTTCTTTCCACAAGGCCCACTCCAGTCAATACCTTCAAAGGAAAAACTTAATGTCATCTCCACAGCATCACATTGTAAAATCTTGTGATTTAAGACAGTTTTATGTGAATGTAAAATGTCATGTTTATTACCAAAATGCATTCAAATCTCACACTTGTACTGTTCACTATAAAGCAGATTGGGGTACACAGCCCAAATATCCCAGACATCAGCACCCAGGAGGTCACATTTCCCTTTTGTACATAAATCACAACAGTTGGAACCCCTCATTCTTTTGACATGCATTCTTTTCCAGGTTGTCTTAGTCCATTCAAGTTCAGGATGTTCTAAGAGGATACCATAGACTGGGAGGCATATAAACAACAGAAATTTATTTCTCACAGGTCTGGAGGCTGGAAATCCAAAATCAAGGCACCTGCCTGATTTGGTGTCTGGTGAGAGCCCTCTTCCTGGTTCACAGATGGATATTTTTTCACTGTGTCCTCACATGGTACAAGGGGGCGAGAAGCTCTCTAGGGCTTCTATTATAAGGGCACTAATCCCATTCACGAGGGTGCTGCTCCTGTGACCTAATCACCTCCCAAGGCCCCATCTCCTAAAAGTATCATCATGTGGGTTAG
The DNA here is from genome assembly GCF_937001465.1 of Orcinus orca. Taxonomy (NCBI): domain Eukaryota; kingdom Metazoa; phylum Chordata; class Mammalia; order Artiodactyla; family Delphinidae; genus Orcinus; species Orcinus orca. The sequence continues at coordinate 57,209,515 of NC_064575.1, read as the reverse complement.
GATTTCAACATGAATTTAGTGGGGAGGGATATAAACCTTCTGCCTACAGCATAGGTTTTCCTCTTTTACCGGTTTCTGAATATCTCAGTATCTTGTGTGTTCTCTAAATCCTCCTGTCACCAGTCATCTGATTCTAGATTCTGTAAGCTGCTTCTTCTCACCCCAGGAGAGCCATCCCCAAGTATAGCAGAAGCCCTTCCCTTTCACTTTTCACAGCCAAGCAGAAACAGGCTACTTTTGAAAAAATAGTGATAATAAACTTATTCTAAAAGTAATTCAAGGGGACTGCACAGTCCCCAGCCCCTTCTAGATCCCTTATAAAGCAAGTTTATAACATGTGCTCTACCCCAGGCCACTTACTCAGCCCCAAGGGTTTATCCTATGCCCAGTGGCTGTTCGTGCTCCAGGTACCTCCACATCTCCAGGTCTAGGCCAAAGGGAACCCAGTCTCAGAGAGAGAAAGAAAAGTGTTTCCCTCACCCTGTTCTAAGGCTCATTTAGGAATGACTTCTTTCCAGAATGATAGACAGTTGAAATGTCCATTTCCTTCGGAGGCAAACCCACTCGTACTACAAGGTTGCAGTTGAGCTGTTCACAGGACAGTTCTATGACAACTGAGAGCATATTTCCCAAAGCCCATGTGCTTTAACCCGTCCTCAGTTTGTAGGACATCAGTAGCTCAATGGAAATTCGGTGATGCCAAAGTTAGTATTATTCTGTGTGGGACAGAATAATGCCTCCCAAAGATGTCTACATCCTAATCCCTGGAACCTGTGAATATGTATGTTACCTTACATGGTAGAAGGGACTCTGAAGATGTGATGAAGTTGAGGGCCTTGAGATGAGCAAACTATCCTGGATTATGTGTGGGCCCAATGTCATCACAATGGTCCTTAAAACTAGAGGAAATTTCCTGGCTGTGATCAGACATAGATATGACTACAGAAGACTGGTCAGAAAGGTGCAACATTACTGGCTTTGCAGTGGAGAAGGGGGGCCACAAGCAAAGGAAAGTGGGCAGTCTAGAGAAGACAGAAGAAGCAAGGAAATGGATATTCCCCAGAGCCTCGAGAAGGAACACAGGTCTGCCAACACCTTGATTTCAGCCCAGTGAGATCCGTGTCACAATTCTGACCTACAGTCTGTAAGATAATAAATGTGTGCTGTTTTAAGCCACTAGTGGTAATTTGTTATGGCAGCCCTGGAAAAGTAATTCCTTATTACTTTTCAGTCTCTCCTCATTAAGGATACAAAAGCCATGGAGACACAGTCTCACCTAGGAATACACTAGTGATCTGTATTATACTTGTTACCCTTGTAATGCCAGTTTACCTTGGATGTGGTGTGGGGAATTTTGATAAGCAGCGGTTCTGTACTAACTTTAGTCATTCTTGGACTCAAGAAAATGATCTAAAACAATAAAGTTGAAGTCAATTGGAAGAAATTTTAAATCAATTAGAAATAAATTCTCCAACCCAAGGTGCCTCAATTTGGCATTACTGACACCTAGGGCCAGGTCATTCTTTGTTGTGGGAGGTTGTCCTGTGCATTGTAGGACGTTTAGCAGCGTCCTCTACCCACCAGATGCCAGGAGCCTCCAATTGTGACAACCAAAAATTTCTCCAGACATGGCCAAGTGTCCCCTTGAGACAAAGTAATCTGTGAGTTCGGAACCATTGTTCTATCCCAAAGGTATTTTGAGGGGAAATAAACGAAGCTATCGTCCAAGGATAACTTTGCTAATTCAGGATAGGAAAATGTTCAGTTGAGAACATACACTGGTAGGATATGTGTCAATCCCACAGGCCTTTACATTCTCAATGCACAAAACACACAGTGTCAGGGATACAAATAGCTATTTCAAAGTGATTTAGGTATTAGGACCTTCTTGGATAGATTCACTGTACTCTCCTCCACTTTTAATACAAGTTCTTTTTCCATGAGTCAGTCATTTTTCCTGGCAAACTGACTTGGAATGGCATTAAACAGAGGTTCAGTGGCTGCACTTGTAAGGGCAATATGTGACTTCTTAGGAGATCAGACACCAACCCAACCAATTGCAGGTGGCTTTGGGTTACAGGGCACAGGCCAGTGGGCAGGGGGGATGTCGCCATACAGCCACTCCCTGAGAGGGACAGGGGCTTCAAACAGAGCTACATTAACTCGGGCGAAAGTTATTAAATGGGATCTGTTCTCAGAAAAAAAAAAAAAATTCCACTGAAGTAGATGTCACACCTACAACCGATCCAATATTTTTATTCCATGCTTTAGATTTAGCTACATTAACCTTAAGTGCTGGGACCTCAGGCTGCCACATGCACAAGAAATCAAAGGTTATCTATTCTTCTCAAATATGGTAATGATCTAAAAATAGGGAAGTGATTTACGAGCTAAACAAAGCAACTGAGGTGGTGGTTTATAACCTGTGAATAAGGCAGTGTATGAATTCAGGAGACAACATTTGAAAATGAAGAATTCAGCTAGAGCAAAACTTAATCCAGCATCACAATCATATTAACCAAATTAATAAATTAATGGAACAGAGAGTCCAAGGTTCTATTCTATAGCAAAATAACCAAGAATTTGGGTGACTTTTTTTTTTGAGGTTTTTTTTTTTTTTTTATCACTTAGCAAAATGCCCTTGATATCCATCAAAGTTTGTGTATCAGTAATTCACTCCATGGTACGGATGACAGATAAACCACAGTTTGTTTAACCATTCACCTATTGAGGGATATTTCTGTTGTTTCCAGGTTTACAAATAAAGCTGCTATTAGTAATCACCTACAGGTTTTTGTGCTGACATAAGTTTTCATTACGAGCATAATTGCTGAATTGTATGATGAGTTTATGTTTAGTTTTTTAAGAAACTGACAACCTATCTTCTAGAGTAATTGTACCATCTTACTTACTCAACTAGTAATATATGAGAGATTCAGTTTCTCCACACCCCCTGCAGCATTTGGTACTGTCGCTATTTTTTTTTGCATAAACCCATTTATTTAATTTTTTTTAACATCTTTACTTGAGTATAATTGCTTTACAATGGCGTGTTAGTTTCTGCTTTATAACAAAGTGAATCAGCTATACATATATATATATATATACCCATATCTCCTCCCTCTTGCATCTCCCTCCCACCCTCCCTATCCTACCCCTCTTGGTGGTCACAGAGCACCGAGCTGGTCTCCTTGTGCTATGCGGCTGCTTCCCACTAGCTATCTGTTTTACATTTGGTAGTGTATATATGTCCATGCCACCGTCTCACTTCGTCCCAGCTTACCCTTCCCCCTCCCCGTGTCCTCAAGTCCATTCTCTACAACTGCATCTTTATTTCTAGGTTCTTCGTGAGTTTTTTTTTCAGACCATCAATAAGGTCAGCTGGGTCTTTTTTGTGGGATAGAGACTTTTTAAATTGGGATTTTCTTTAAAGCACATTTATGATGTCCAGTTGCCAGATGTGGTGATAGTCTATGGAAACAGTATTTGGGAATGGAAAAGTAAGTTAAAAGTGATAGATAAATGGGTTCTTTTTAGCAGGGTTCTACTTTAGATGATTTTTTATAAATATACTCCCATAATAAACACTACACAATCAGGAAAAAAAAATCCCCATTTCTCCTTCAAAATAATTAATTCCTATTTTCCTCTTAGATTCAAGGTGATGTCTCAATTACATTATAGATAAAGGCATTATGGTCACAACTTATAGCTCTCTTTAAATATTTCAAGGTCTGTTACCTTAGGGGGGATTAAGTCCCTATGTGTTTCTCCAGAACGAGGGCCCATGGACAGACGCTTTAGGAAATCAGGTTTCAGAACAAAATACAGAAAGAAACCTCTTGCTGTTGTTGTTTAAGGAGAATGGCTTAGCCACAGACTGAGCTCTACTGTACATCAGCTCTTCCAGCAGGGGCTGCCTCATCACTGATTTAAAATGATTTAAAGGAGAGGCTAGCCTAGCAGCCCTTAGAACAGCCTCTTCACACTGCCAGGGTCTACACTCCAGGATCTGGAGGTGGCCATCATGTAAGGCTCCCAGGTGGTGGGTTCTAAGATGTCAGATGACTCTTCCAGCCCCACAGGGACCTAGCACAGCCCCCCACCCCGGAGTATCAGTGACAGGAGGCTTGGCCTATTTTCTGTGTTGGAGCCACTGTTCATGACGGAGCATGAGCTCTGTCAATAGTGCAGGTTACCAGAGAACGCAAATGGCCCACCTCTACTCTTCTCTGCCCTTACTCCTCTCGCCATCAGCAAAATGGTTTGCAATCCAGTGAAGATCCCATCCCTAATTAGTCAGGTCCCCTTTTGATGTTTTCAAGCCTGCTCAAAATGTTGGCTCAAACCTGTCCCTTGAGTATACTTATAAACCGAAACCATGCATTCAATAAATATGTATCAAGGACCTACGTGTAGCAGGCACTGTAGCAGGCACCGGGATTAAAGGGGTGAGCAAGATAGGGGTGGGTCCTGCCTTTCAAGGTGTTAACAAATACGGAAAATACGCAAATAAACAAGCACTAGCATAAATGAAGTATAATTTGGGAAAATGTAGGGCAGTAAAGGAGCATGTGGCGGCAGCCTCTCACCTGTCGGGGTGACGAGGGGCCTGCCAGAGCCAGGGGCCTTCAAGCTGAGACCTGAGGAAGGAGAGGGAACTGGACCTGGAAAAGAATGAGTGTTCCAAACAGAGAACAAAGCACGAGGGCCGGAAGTCAGGGTAGCTATACGCTTCTGAGGAAGCGGTAGAAGCTGCCCGTGGCTGGGTTATAGACGATCCCGAGCAATGAGTCTGGAGAGGAGGGCCAAGGTCCGTCTGCCCCTTGGTGACTGTGTGGCGTAGCCACATCAACTCAGTTATACTGGGACTAGGGAAAGCCCCACCCCCAAGCACAATGAAACAACGCACCCGATACCAACGCGCGTCTCTTCCTGGGGCAAAGCTCTCTCCCTGCCCAGACATCCCCAGGTGCTGACCTGCTCTGAACACTTCCTGCATACAGTCTAGAGGTGACACTGTGGTAGAGTCAGTGACTGTCCCTCTGCCCTGTTTCTCTGCAGTTCCCACCAAAGGTTGCTAGGAAGCTGCCACCCTCTCCCAGAAGGCACCTGTCAACAAGAGAAACATTAGACACCATAGGCTCCAGGTCTACCGCCAGCCCCCTGATTCTGGTACTGCCCTCCTGGATCATTCCCAATAGACAGACGTGAGCAGGGACCTCAGTAGGATACACCTATCTGTCAGCATTGTTCTCAGGGCACAGCCTCATCTGGAGAGGGATGGAGAGCAGGTACTAGTGAGAGAATATGTGCCTTCCATACTGGAAGGGTTTTATCCTTGCTTTTCCCCCTGGGGTTGACTGGAAAGGCCATTCTGGAATGACAGATACTGATTCCAGCCTTTCTGCGCCGCATCCCACCCCTAGGTTGCATGATATGGTGTGGGGCTGGGGGGAGATTATGTGGAGGCAACTGTAAGCTGTGCAGTCTCTCCGTCTGTAAGGAGGGTCCCTGCCCACACCTCTGCATCACCCAGCTCACTAATGGGCAAAGAGAAAGCTTTCTGTGATCCCCACGCTTAACCACTACCACTGGTTCAGTGTCTCACGAATGTATGTGGATCTTCAGGGCCCACCCCTCCCCTGCTTCTCAGAGCAGGCAGCTCTCCTGGGCCTCGGCATACAAAGCCCCCAGGGAATGCCCCGAGTTCTGAGTAAAAGTGGATCAACTTGGTTGCCAAAAGTTCTTGGTAGGCACATAGTGGCCATCCAGTGTTGGCCACAGATCCTGATGATTTGCTCTGCAGACCCACCTAGGAAAAGAGGCTGCAGTTTTATGCAGTTAAAAGTATGATGAGTTTCCCAGAATCTGAACACTAACTGATTGATCATGATACTAAGGAACAATTGTTTATTTTTTAGGTGTGATCATGGTATTATGGATATATTAAAAATGAGAGAGAGATCTTTTAGAAAGAGAGGCCCAGGTGCAACATTTATTAGTAAAATTGTGTGTTGTCTAGGGTTTATTTCAACATAATCTGACAATGGAAGGAGAGTGGGTACATAGATGAGACAAGCTTGGCCATTAACTTATGATTGTTGAACCTGTCATGGAGACTCAGCGTACACAGAAGTGATTACACTATATTTTCTACTTTTGTCTATGTTTGAAATTTTCCCTACTGTGGAGTTTTAAAGCGTACCCTTAGTAAATATGCAAACTACTAGAAAGGTTTAAGATAACCGAAATCCTTTAAAAAGGCTTTAATAAATGGCATTGCACTAGATGAATAAAGGCAGAGCAAGGTCTCCACAGTCCATGTAGAAGTCAGCAAAGCTAAGATTGCTTTTGAAAGACCTTCTGCTGTGGATTATACGTAAGTGAAAACTTAGGCTCAGAAAATTAAAATTAGATCACATACAAAGAAGGGAAAATCAGTACAGAGATCTTAAGTAGTATATAGTCTCTCTTGGCGATAATACTATTAGATTTACCAGGTAATCAAGACTGAACAATAAAAAAACAACATTTATTAATTTTCTGAAAAGTTTTGGATCCAGTTCTGCCAGAGGGGAGAGGTCCAGGTCCAGGGAACCTCCAGGCCTCCCAATTTGGTTTCTGAGTAAATGAGAACATGAAACCTCTCAGAGTCATTCTTTCTATTCCACTGATGGCAGGTCTGGTCCCCTAAATGGACACAAGTTTTATTATCAAAGGGGTTGGAAATACCCAGGTGTAAGTCTATGGTGTAGAGATACGGCAAGATTCAGGAAGTGAATCCAAACCCTCAGGTTGGGCTCACTCTCAAAATGTAAGAGAAGCGAGGAGAATACAGTGAACGGGTCATTTCATCCTAAGTTAGAATTTAGATGTCTGTCACAATCCAAATTCCTAGTTCTGAGTTCAATAAAAACTGTGCCAAGGGCTTCCCTGGTGGTGCAGTGGTTGGGAGTCCGCCTGCCGATGCAGGGGACGCAGGTTCGTGCCCCGGTCCGGGAGGATCCCGCATGCCGCGGAGCGGCTGGGCCCGTGGGCCATGGCTGCTGGGCCTGCGCGTCCGGAGCCTGTGCTCCGCAACGGGAGAGGCCACAACAGTGAGAGGCCCCCGTACCGCAAAAAAAAAAAAACTGTGCCAAGGTTTCCATGTCACACTTCAACTGCCACTGAGGAGTTGAATTAGCAGACAGACAGATAGTGACCACTTGAGCAAGTGGTCACTTGCCCCGCCACTTCCGAGTAAGATTAGAGTCTAACAGTGAACTATTGAGTGTCCCCTGGGACACTAAGCACTTCACCAACATCATCGAATATAAACCTCTCAGCTATTACCTCCCCATTTTACAGATAAGGAAACCAAGGCTCAGAAAGGTTCAGAAAGTTACCTGAGGTCCTACCACTAGTAAGTTGCTTAGCTTGGGTTTAAATCCAGATCTCTCTGACTACAGAACCCAGTGTCCTTCACCACAACGCAAGCCCATTTTATTAAATACCACAGAGACTAATAAAATATATCAGAGAGTATTTTCTCTCTGGCCTTGACCGAGTAAACACATACTCTTTTGCTGATTCATTGGGCAAGTTGTCTAGCTATGTCCTTTATCCTTCACTGCAGTTAACCTCTAGTGTTGTGAAATTCCTTTCCTTCCAGAAGCTCATCAGGGCTCCAGTCTGGGATATGACAGCGTCACTTGTACATTTAAAAGTAGCCACTTGCTTTTCACACACACAGGCACACTCAAACACACATTGATTTTGGTGGATTTGAAAGTTAGAAACTAAGGAAAAAAATCCCTGAGAAGGATGCCTGTGATCATCAAAAATAACTTCTGATTAGAATTCAGAAGAGCCCCATCTAAGGCAAAGTTGACTTGTTAACTTGCCAGAGAAACTGTGTATTTCCTGCCCAAGGAGGAATTTACTCTAGACCAGCAGGTATGTGGGCAAGATGGCTGCACACGACTTGAGAAGGAGGTAGAAAAGGAGGAATTCCTTTCAAATAGGGTCTTTCTATATTTCTATAAGAGGGAAGGCGAATCTTTCCCCTACAAGTTCAAGCTTATTGGCTCTGTGCCACCAACCTCATATGTGACCACCAAAATTTATTGTATAAGTTTTAAGCGAATGCAGTTACAATGTCCTTCTTATCCCTGAAGGACAAGTTCTTTGGCAGGAAAACTGAATATAATCCTTCCTTTTGAGGGGTATAAATATTCATCGCCCTAACACTACTGGTACAACAAACCTGTGGCTAATATACTCTCGATGCAAAGATTTACCACAGTACCTGGCCCATTACAGTCATTATCTAAACAGCATCTTCTCCATGACATAACTTTTGGGCTAGCTGACCACAAGTATTTGAAGGTAAAATAAGGCATCTTGTTTCCTTGTTTGTAACACTCACATGGGTAGGCTCCCTTAAATCCAATTCAAGTACTCCTTGCTTGAGTTTCATATTATATATTTCGAGAAGCTGCCACCTATTAGGTTTAGTGTTTTGTAGTACTTTGTGCTGGGATTTCTCATGAGTGGTAGTGAAGTGGCTTGTCTATGATGCTAGGCCATAAGACATTCTTAGGTGTAGTAAAGGCCTTCATTTAATTAAATATGGGCAAAGGACAAATAATGGCTCTTCCTCACAGACATCTCACAGTGCTCTGAAGTCAGTGGCACAAATGGTCAATAATTTATCTAATTCATTAAAGTAATTGCAATTTAAGGGGTCAAAATTTATGCTTTTCTTAAAACAGTCATGGTTTTTCCTATAATGTCACTCTCGCTGGTTTATATTTTGTTTAATTGTGGATTTTGATTGATTTTAAGTGAGAAAATTCCAGTCCAGTGTAGCTTAATAAAAAAGGGAATTTATTAGTTAACATAACTGAAGAGTCTTAGGGGAGTAACATCTACAGGTATGGCTTGACCAAGGTGCTAAAACAGTGTTATCTGGACTCTAACTCTCTCCATCTTCTGATTTGCTTTCCTTTATGTTGATGGCATTTTCATGTAGGCTCTCCCTATGTAGCAAAACAGCTTATCTTATAACTTAGCAACACCAATAGAAAGAAAACCTTTCCTTCCTAATAATTCCAGAAAAACTCTGGGATTGAGTCTCACTATAGTAATAAGGTTACCTGTCCATTCCTACCTCCAGTGGGGATAAAACACACTGGTTTGTTAGATCAGCCACTCACCAGGACGGGAGGTACAGGGCAGGTGGTGGGTTTTTAGTCTCACTCAACTACATAGGCAAAGAATAAGATGCTTTCTCAAAGAAAAATTGGGATGCTGTTTCCAGAAAAAAGAAAAATGAGAGCCAAGCGGACAAAACCAAAAGCAGTCAACTCCATATAGCAAGGTGGAGCTTTAGCAAAAGCACTTGTCAAACACACCTCACAGATGATCCTATCTTACCCTTTACTCTCCTGAATGACAACAGTGATGACTTTGTGGTGGTATTTGTGGATTATAATTTCATAAATTCTAACACTTTGCTTTCTCATTTTCTCGACAGATACATTTTGAATACGAAAGAGACCAAGGGAAAATGCAAAAAGAGTAAGTAGTATCTGCATATCCATACTGACTCTGATACCATTATGGTAAACTTTGCTTAAATTTACATCCAGATTTTTTTAAGTGCCATCTCTCACAATTGTGAAAGCAGATAAAAGTTTGAGAGCTGCTCCAAGACCCCTGAAGAATGAGCCTTCGGGTATAACCCAACTCTGCAGAAGGAGAGCCTCTAGCTCATTAAAGATTTTTCTGGCTGCTTAGTTTATGTTATTTGGGTTTACTTTGGAATTTGTTCTTAGATTTTCAACCTATACTAGCATATTATGCAGGAATTGCCAAGGATGTTATTGATAGCCACAATATAATTTGCAGAACAATCCATGCCTTAAAATGAAGGTAGAAATGAGTGACTTTCATGGCTTTATACATTTAGTTTTAGTGTCCTAACATGATACTATCTTGTTTAACGTTGTCATAGAACAAGGTATTCTATGTAAGAAGATTTCCTAGATAATTGTTTTAACTACGTGTTACTTTGGTATATTTTTCTAAAGTGCATTATTTTATGTAGTAGCTTAGCATACATATCTGGGTCATAGATAAAAACATCAACTAAGTTAATATGTCAAAAATCAGTGACAGTCTCAAGGCTTATAACTTACTGGGGTTTGTATGGGTGTTTAGCCAATATGTTAGATGACTTCAAACTCACATGCAGTTGGAGTTGTGTCTGCTGTGTCCTCCTGTGGCTTCATAGTGCTGTAAGTATATCTTCCTGGTTGCCATTTCCAACCTGTGGCAGAAGAGAAAATGGTAAGTGAGCTTGTTAGAATTTGTCTAAAATAAGACTACATAGATCATTTGAGGAGCTCTGCAATGAATAAGGTACAACAGTGGCAGTGCATAAACTATTTTATGTTCATCGACCACTACACTCATTAGTCTAAGACAGCAGGGCCACATCTGCATTCTTAGAACCTACCAGATTAGATGATATATAATTGGTACTCAATAAATATATGCTGAATGGCTAAATGAATTTACAGTTTGGCACTTATTTAACTGCTCTGAAACTTTTAAATTTCTTGGCGCTTTCCAGAGACTTCCGGGAAGATGGCGGAAGAGTAAGACACGGAGATCACCTTCTTCCCCACAGATACACCAGAAATACATCTACGCGTGGAACAACTCCTACGGAGCACCTACTGAACGCTGGCAGAAGACCTCAGACCTCCCAAAAGGTAAGAAACCCCTCACGTACCTGGTTAGGGCAAAAGAAAAAAATAAACAGAGACAAAAGGATAGGGACGGGTCCTGCACCAGCGGGAGAGAGCTGTAAAGGAGGAAAAGTGTCCACACACTAGGAAGCCCCTTCGCGGGCGGAGACTGCGGGTGGCGGAGTGGTGGAGCTTGGGAGCCGCGGAGGAGAGCACAGCAACAGGGGTGTGGAGGACAAAGCGGAGAGATTCCAGTGCAGAGGATCGGGCCGACCGGCACTCACCAGCCGAGAGGCTTGTCTGCTCGCCCGCCGGGGCGGGCGGGGCTGGGAGCTGAGGCTCCAGCTTCTGTCGGAGCGGGAGCGCCGGGAGAGGACTGGGGTTGGCAGCGTGAACACAGCCTGCAGGGCGTTAGTGCGCCGCGGCTGGCCGGGAGGGAGTCCCGGGAGAGGTCTGGACCTGCCCAGGAGGCAAGAGACTTTTTCTTCCCTCTTTGTTTCCTGGTGCGCGAGGAGAGGGGATTGGGAACGCTGCTTAAAGAAGCTCGAGACACGGGCGCGAGCCGCGGCTAAAGGCGCGGACCCCAGAGACAGACATGTGACGCTAAGGCCGCTGCTGCCGCCACCAAGAGGCCTGTGTGCGAACACGGGTCACTGTCCACGCCCCCTTCCGGGGAGCCAGTGCAGCCCGCCACTGCCAGGGTCCCGGAATCCAGGGACAGCTCCCCCGGGAGAACACACGGCGCGCCTCACGCTGGTGCAACGTCACGCCGGCCTCTGCCGCCGCAGGCCCGCCCCACACTCTGTGACCCTCCCTACCCGCCCCACCCCCGGCCTGAGTGAGCCAGAGCCTCCGAATCAGCGGCTCCTTTAACCCCGTCCTGTCTGAGCAAAGAACAGACGCCCTCCGGCGACCTACACGCACAGGCGGGGCCAAATCCAAAGCTGAGCCCCTGGGAACTGTGAGAACAAAGAAGAGAAAGGGAAATCTCTCCCAGCAGCCTCAGAAGCAGCGGATTAAAGCTCCACAATCAACTTGATGTACACTGCATCTGTGGAATACCTGAATAGACAACGAATCATCCCAAATTAAGGAGCCCTGTGGATGAAAGGCTCTTGGTGCTCCAGCCAGGAGTCAGTGCTGTGCCTCTGAGGTGGGAGAGCCAACTTCAGGACACTGGTCCACAAGAGGCCTCCCAATGCACATAATATCAAACAGCGAAAATCTCCCAGAGATCGCCATCTCAACACCAGCACCCAGCTTCACTCAACGACCAGCAAGCTACAGTGCTGGACATCCTATGCCAAACAACTAGCAAGACAGGAACACAACCCCACCCATTAGCACAGAGGCTGCCCAAAATCATAATAAGTCTACAGACACCCCAAAACACACCACCAGACGTGGACCTGCCCACCAGAAAGACAAGATCCAGCCTCATCCACCAGAACACAGGCACTAGTACCCTCCACCAGGAAGCCTACACAACCCACTGAACCAACCTTAGCCACTGGGGACAGACACAAAAAACAACAGGAACTACAAACCTTCAGCCTGCAAAAAGGAGACCCCAAACACAGTAAGATAAGCAAAATGAAAAGACAGAAAAACACACAGCAGATGAAGGAGCAAGATAAAAACCCACCAGACCTAACAAATGAAGAGGAAATAGGCAGTCTACCTGAAAAAGAATTCAGAATAATGATAGTAAAGATGATCCAAAATCTTGGAAATAGAATAGACAAAATGCAAGAATCAGTTAACAAGGACCTAGAAGAACTAAAGATGAAACGAACAATGATGAACAACACAATAAATGAAATGAAAAATACTCTAGATGGGATCAATAGCAGAATAACTGAGGCAGAAGAACGGATAAGTGACCTGGAAGATAAAATAGTGGAAATAACTACTGCAGAGCAGAATAAAGAAAAAAAGAATGAAAAGAACTGAGGACAGTCTCAGAGACCTCTGGGACAACATTAAACGCACCAACATTCGAATTATAGGGGTTCCAGAAGAAGAAGAGAAAAAGAAAGGGACTGAGGAAATATTTGAAGAGATTATAGTTGAAAACTTCCCTAATATGGGAAAGGAAATAGTTAATCAAGTCCAGGAAGCACAGAGAGTCCCATACAGGATAAATCCAAGGAGAAATACGCCAAGACACATATTAATCAAACTGTCAAAAATTAAATACAAAGAAAACATATTAAAAGCAGCAAGGGAAAAACAACAAATAACACACAAGGGAATCCCCATAAGGTTAACAGCTGATCTTTCAGCAGAAAGTCTGCAAGCCAGAAGGGAGTGGCAGGACATATTGAAAGTGTTGAAGGAGAAAAACCTGCAACCAAGATTACTCTACCCAGCAAGGATCTCATTCAGATTTGATGGAGAAATTAAAAGCTTTACAGACAAGCAAAAGCTGAGAGTTCAGCACCACCACACCAGCTCTACAACAACTGCTAAAGGAACTTCTCTAGGCAAGAAACACAAAAGAAGGAAAAGACCTACAATAACGAACCCAAAACAATTAAGAAAATGGGAATGGGAACACACATATCGATAATTACCTTAAATGTAAATGGACTAAATGCTCCCACCAAAAGACACAGATTGGCTGAATGGATACAAAAACAAGACGCATATATTTGCTGTCTACAAGAGACCCACTTCAGACCTAGAGACACATACAGACTGAAAGTAAGGGGATGGAAAAAGGTGTTTCATGCAAATGGAAACCAAAAGAAAGCTGGAGTAGCAATTCTCATATCAGACAAAATAGACTTTAAAACAAAGACTATGACAAGAGACAAAGAAGGACACTACATAATGATCAAGGGATCGATCCAAGAAGAAGATATAACAATTGTAAATATTTATGCACCCAACATAGGAGCACCTCAATACATAAGGCAAATACTGACAGCCATAAAAGGGGAAATCAACAGTAACAGATTCATAGTAGGGGACTTTAACACCCCACTTTCACCAATGGACAGATCATCCAAAATGAAAATAAATAAGGAAACACAAGCTTTAAATGATACATTAAACGAGATGGACTTAATTGATATTTATAGGATATTCCATCCAAGAACAACAGAATACACTTTCTTCTCAAGTGCTCATGGAACATTCTCCAGGATAGATCATATCTTGGGTCACAAATCAAGCCTTGGTAAATATAAGAAAACTGAAATTGTATCAAGTATCTTTTCCGACCACAACGCTATGAGACTCGATATCAATTACAGGAAAAGATCTGTAAAAAATACCAACACATGGAGGCTAAACAATACACTACTTAATAACGAAGTGATCACTGAAGAAATCAAAGAGGAAATAAAAAAATACCTAGAAACAAATGACAATGGAGACACGACGACTCAAAATCTATGGGATGCAGCAAAAGCAGTTCTAAGAGGGAAGTTTATAGCAATACAATCCTACCTTAAGAAACAGGAAACATCTCGAATAAACCACCTAACCTTGCACCTAAAGCAATTAGAGAAAGAAGAACAAAAAACCCCCAAAGTTAGCAGAAGGAAAGAAATCATAAAAATCAGATCAGAAATAAATGAAAAAGAAATGAAGGAAACAATAGCAAAGATCAATAAAACTAAAAGCTGGTTCTTTGAAAGGATAAACAAAATTGATAAACCATTAGCCAGACTCATCAAGAAAAAAAGGGAGAAGACTCAAATCAATAGAATTAGAAATGAAAAAGGAGAAGTAACAACTGACACTGCAGAAATACAAAAGATCATGAGAGATTACTACAAGCAACTCTATGCCAATAAAATGGACAACCTGGATGAAATGGACAAATTCTTAGAAAGGCACAACCTGCCAAGACTGAATCAGGAAGAAATAGAAAATATGAACAGACCAATCACAAGCACTGAAATTGAAACTGTGATTAAAAATCTTCCAACAAGCAAAAGCCCAGGACCAGATGGCTTCACATGCGAATTCTATCAAACATTTAGAGAAGAGCTATCACCTATCCTTCTCAGACTCTTCCAAAATACAGCAGAGGGAGGAACACTCCCCAACTCATTCTACGAGGCCAACATCACCCTGATCCCAAAACCAGACAAGGATGCCACAAAGAAAGAAAACTACAGGCCAATATCACTGATGAACATAGATGCAAAGATCCTCAACAAAATACTAGCAAACAGAATCCAACAGCACATTAAATGGATCATACACCATGATCAAGTGGGGTTTATTCCAGGTATGCAAGGATTCTTCAATATACGCAAATCAATCAACGTGATACACCATATTAACAAATTGAAGGAGAAAAACCATATGATCATCTCAATAGATGCAGAGAAAGCTTTTGACAAAATTCAACACCCATTTATGATAAAAACCCTGCAGAAAGTAGGCATAGAGGGAACTTTCCTCAACATAATAAAGGCCATATATGACAAACCCACAGCCAACATCGTCCTCAATGGTGAAAAACTGAAAGCATTTCCACTAAGATCAGGAACAAGACAAGGTTGCCCACTCTCACCACTCTTATTCAACATAGTTTTGGAAGTTTTAGCCACAGCAATCAGAGAAGAAAAGGAAATAAAAGGAATCCAAATCGGAAAAGAAGAAGTAAAGCTGTCACTGTTTGCAGATGACATGATACTATACATAGAGAATCCTAAAGATGCTACCAGAAAACTACTAGAGCTAATCAATGAATTTGGTAAAGTAGCAGCATACAAAATTAATGCACAGAAATCTCTGGCATTCCTATACACTAAGGATGAAAAATCTGAAAGTGAAATCAAGAAAACACTCCCATTTACCATTGCAACAAAAAGAATAAAAGTTCTAGGAATAAACCTACCTAAGGAGACAAAAGACCTGTATGCAGAAAATTATAAGACACTGATGAAAGAAATTAAAGATGATACAAATAGATGGAGAGATATACCATGTTCTTGGATTGGAAGAATCAACATTGTGAAAATGACTCTACTACCCAAAGCAATCTACAGATTCAGTGCAATCCCTATCAAACTACCACTGGAATTTTTCACAGAACTAGAACAAAAAATTTCACAATTTGTATGGAAACACAAAAGACCCCGAATAGCCAAAGCAATCTTGAGAACGAAAAACGGAGCTGGAGGAATCAGGCTTCCTGACTTCAGACTATACTACAAAGCTACAGTAATCAAGACAGTATGGTACTGGCACAAAAACAGAAATATAGATCAATGGAACAGGATAGAAAGCCCAGAGATAAACCCATGCACATATGGTCACCTTATCTTTGACAAAGGAGGCAGGAATGTACAGTGGAGAAAGGACAGCCTATTCAATAAGTGGTGCTGGGAAAACTGGACAGCTACATGTAAAAGTATGAGATTAGATCACTCCCTGACACCATACACAAAAATAAGCTCAAAATGGATTAAAGACCTAAATGTAAGGCCAGAAACTATCAAACTCTTAGAGGAAAATATAGGCAGGACACTCTGTGACATAAATCACAGCAAGATCCTTTTTGACCCACCTCCTAGAGAAATGGAAATAAAAACAAAAGTAAACAAATGGGACCTAATGAAACTGAAAAGCTTTTGTGCAGCAAAGGAAACCATAAACAAGACCAAAAGACAACCCTCAGAATGGGAGAAAATATTTGCAAATGAAGCAACTGACAAAGGATTAATCTCCAAAATTTATAAGCAGCTCATGCAGCTTAATAACAAAAAAACAAACAACCCAATCCAAAAATGGGCAGAAGACCTAAATAGACATTTCTCCAAAGAAGATATACAGAGTGCCAACAAACACATGAAAGAATGCTCAACATCACTAATCATTAGAGAAATGCAAATCAAACCTACAATGAGATATCATCTCACACCAGTCAGAATGGCCATCATCAAAAAACCTAGAAACAATAAATGCTGGAGAGGGTGTGGAGAAAAGGGAACCCTCTTACACTGTTGGTGGGAATGCAAATTGATACAGCCACTGTGGAGAACAGTATGGAGGTTCCTTAAAAAGCTACAAATAGAACTACCATATGACCCAGCAATCCCACTACTGGGCATATACCATGAGAAAACCATAATTCAAAAAGAGTCATGTACCAAAATGTTCATTGCAGCTCTATTTATAATAGCCCAGAGATGGAAACAACCTAAGTGTCCATCATCGGATGAATGGATAAAGAAGATGTGGCACATATATACAATGGAATATTACTCAGCCATAAAAAGAGACGAAATTGAGCTATTTGTAATGAGGTGGATAGACCTAGAGTCTGTCATACAGAGTGAAGTAAGTCAGAAAGAGAGAGACAAATACCGTATGCTAACACATATATATGGAATTTAAGAAAAAAAAATGTCATGAAAAACCTAGGGGTGAAACAGGAATAAAGACACAGACTTACTAGAGAATGGACTTGAGGATATGGGGAGGGGGAAGGGTAAACGGTGACAAAGCGAGAAAGAGGCATGGACATATATACACTACCAAACGTAAGGTAGATAGCTAGTGGGAAGCAGCCGCATAGCACAGGGAGATCAGCTCGGTGCTTTGTGACTGCCTGGAGGGGTGGGATAGGGAGGGTGGGAGGGAGGGAGACGCAAGCGGGAAGAGATATGAGAACATATGTATATATATAACTGAGTCATTTTGTTGTGAAGCTGAAACTACATACCATTGTAAAGCAATTATACTCCAATAAAGATGTTAAAAAATAAAAAATAAAAAAAAATAAAAAAATAAAAAATAAAAAAATAAATTTCTTGGCTTTGTAGGTTTAAATATGTTGATTCTGCATAAACTGTTACTGACAGTCCTTGTGAGGTGAGAAAACATGTGCAAAACCACTTAGCTTAGTGTTTGATACATAACAGGTGCTCAATAACATAAGTTGAATCAGCATTTTCCTCCATTATGATGCTGTCTTTGTTTGCTTATTTTTTTAATTGATTTTCATTTGTTACAGAATTTTCAGAGAGGTTGCATGGTATAATGGGAAAATCACTTCATCAAAACTGAAAATACCAAGTTCAAGTCCTGGCTTTTTCACGTATTATTTAATTCTGGCAGTGGGCAGTTAACATAATTTCTCAGAACCTCAGTTTATTTGAGGGCAAATAGAAATAACTATCCAACTGCATAACAGTGTATTGAATCCCAGTCAGAGTTAAGGTCCATAAGATTCAAAAATGATCTGTCGCTTTTCTACTTCATACAGGTTCTTATGAAATTCAAATTAGATAAGAATCTTTTGTAAACTATGAATCAATATCCAACAATTAAATGCTATTTGGATTATTTTTCCATGAAGCTTAAGGTCTTTTTTTGGTCACTGAAAGCCATTCAAGTTCTTTGGTTTCTTTTTCTTTCACTGTACCCTTCAGAGACAAATCAAAACAACGACTGCTTTGGGTTTTTTCAGTTTGTTTTTATTTGCAATTGATTTTTCCAAAGCCCAAGTTCTACTCTGCTTTTGGATTTGTTTTGTGGGATTGAGTTACATATTTTATAGATGTTTTGGGAGTGTTGGGGATGAATGTTTGCTTACAGGATCTTAGGGAAAGGTTTACAGGATTTTAATAAGTGGATTTGATAGATCTAGAGATTTTATTTCCTGTATTGATCTAACCAGGAGTCAATGAAGGATGGATAGGGAAGGTAAATAGTCTCTTTGAAACCAGCCCCTTTTCAATATTGGGTAGAGATTCAGGGTATGCTAGGTTGGCAAGTCTAGCAAATAAAATAGAGGTCCAGTTAAATTAGATTTTCAGATAAACAATAAATGAAGCTTTAGTATAGTATTGCCAAATGTTGTATCCTGTATTTTATCTGGCAATTATAGGTTAGACAACGCCTAGAAGATTCTAAGAAGACTCCTTATTTACTTTAAAGGGTCTATAAGGAGTCAACAAAACAGCAACCTTCAGATCATCTTTACTCTGTTAAAAATTGAGATACATTTGCCACCTGGAAAAGGGTTCTGTAGGGTGACCAGAGTCATCTGAAAGGTTCTCTCTTATGGTCTCTCATGTAGGTGCAATTCCATGGCTGCTGGGGCTGGAGTGGTCTAATCACGCCAGTGAGCTGCAGACCCAAGAGACCTCACAGAACCGACAACTCACCGGGAGCTCACCTGACAGATACTGAATAAAGTGTCTACATATGGCAAATCCACATGGCTTGGGCATCTCCCAACATGGTGGCTGTGGTCCTAGAGAACATTCCAAGAATGAGTCCAGTGGCCCCCATACCCACAGCTTCCGCATCTGCAGACTCAACTAACCACAGATCAAAAGTTGGAAAAAAAACTCCAGAATGTTTCAAAAAGCAGAACTTCAATTTGCCATGCACTGGCAACTAGTTTTTTAATTAATTAATTTTATTTATTTACTTATTTTTGGCTGCGTTGGTTCTCTGTTGGCTGCGTGTGGGCTTTCTCTAGTTGCAGCGAGCAGGGGCTACTCTTTGTTGCAGTGCGTGGGCTTCTCATTGTGGTGGCTTCTCTTGATGTGGAGCACGGGCTCTAGGCACACAGGCTTCAGTAGTTGCAGCACGCAGGCTCAGTAGTTGCGGCACGTGGGCTCTAGGGTGCGTGGGCTTCAGTAGTTGTGGTGTGCACGGGCTCAGTGGCTGTGGCTCACAGGCTGTAGAGTGCAGGCTCAGTAGTTGTGGCACACGGGCTTAGTTGCCCCACTGCATGTGAGATCTTCCCGGAGCAGGGCTCGAACCCGTGTCCCCTGCATTGGCAGGCAGATTCTCAACCACTGTGCCACCAGGGAAGCCCACTGGCCACTATTAACATACCATTTACATTGTATTTACAGCTATTTACATAGCATTTACAGTGTTCTAGATATTATAAGTAACATAGAGATGGTTTAAATATGTGGAAAGATTACATAGGTTATATGCAAATACTATACCATTTTACACAAGGCACTTGAGCATCCGTGGAGTTTGGTATCCTTGGGGGTCCTGGAAACAATCCCCTTTGGATACCAAGGGACAATTATATTCCAAGAGCTAAATCCTTTGCTTTTGCTTTCAAACTAAGCAAACTCAGTGAATTTGTTGATACCACCAATATGCATGCTTTAGAGATGATTAATATTGTTATGGCACTTGTTACATGGCTTCTGCTCTCTAGAACACATTTACTTCAATCAGTAAGAACAGAAAGATGCAGGGCTTCCCTGGTGGTGCAGTGGTTGAGAGTCCGCCTGCCGATGCAGGGGACACGGGTTCGTGCCCCAGTCCGGGAAGATCCCACAGGCCGCGGAGCGGCTGGGCCCGTGAGCCATGGCCGCTGAACCTGCGCGTCCGGAGCCTGTGCTCCGGGACGGAAGAGGCCACAACAGTGAGAGGCCCGCGTACCACAAAAAATAAATAAATAAAAATAAAGAAAGATGCAAGAGAGGTCAAATAGTGCATGTGAAGTGAGGATTGAACAAAGGGCAGAAGGACAGGTGGAGGCAAGTTATAAAGACACAAGTGGTGGCAGGGAAATAGCTATCTTAGGTGGATCAGGGTAGTAGGTAAAATGGAAGAGTTATGAATTACACTGGACTGATATACGGATTATCTAGGATAATTCTGAGAGCTGGTTTAATTAAGAAATAAGTTGACTCCTAGGGAAGAAAAACTAAGAACGTGGAATCCAATTAAAAAATCTGCCCCAATATTTTTATACATTAGACCCTAAAAGGGACTAAAACATAGTAGGTTAATGGTCTAATCCTTTTTTAAAAAGTAAAATTTTTGTTTGACTTTACACCTGTTTTTCATTTAAGTCTATGCCCAGTTGCTTTAATAAAAGGTTACTTTCCCTTAAACGCACTTAAAAATGTTAATTGAACCGAAAGAACTCACCTCTAACACGGATCTTGGCTTATATTTTGAATTATATGATAACATCCACTGCACTGCTGTTTCCTTTTCATATTTCATGAATGTCCCAAGTATAAGCTGAGAGCCCCGAAGGCATTCAGGAGCCTAAGTGAGTATAAATCCCACTTTATCAACGTTTCTAATCTCAAGTCCTTGACATGCCTAGGCATGTGCAGAAGATGTTTGATTGAGGCTCAGTACGATTGTAGGTGAGCCCCAGAGGTTGCTGTTGGTTAAATAAATATTAGGTCTGTTAGAAGGTCACCTTTCCCAGCCATAACATAGCTGCCTGCTGAGCAAAACAGTTGGTGGCTGGAAAAGTAGTGAATAAGAACATGTCCTGCCTGTTGCTATGAGATGTGAAAGGGGGAGGCTGAGAGCCCAGCTTGCCCTGAGAGACTTTGCAGAATAGAAAGGTCAAGCAACTCAGCTGTACATTTGGACTAAGATGCAACTGAGTTGTTTCTGAAAGCCAAGCCCAGAGGGAGAACATACCGAGAGGGAAAAACGAGATCATACTGTCCAGTCATTGATTGAAAACTCAGGCTATGATCTTTGGGTCTGTCACTATATCAGAAAACACAAAATGTCACTAATAGCGATCAATAATGGGATCTGGAAAGCCACTTGAGTAGGGAAGGAAAGGTAACAGGGTTGGGGGGGCGCATTTCATGCTGAATCAGAGTACACAGGGCCCTGGAAGAAAGCAAAATCAAACTGATTGTCAATCAGCAATACATGCATCTTGTTGTTGTGGGCTGGCCACTACTCACTAGAAGAAAGTTTTACTTGGAAAATGAGGATTAGGAATGCAAATGAGTTAAGGTCATAAAGGGGAAGTAATCCATTTGACTCCATACAAGATGAAGGTTGAGCTCAACCTGTCCTAAGACAGCATTTCTGAACAGCCTTTGAAACAGGTAAAAACATCTGAAATTTTAGTCTTCAGTCTCCTTCCCTAAGAACTAGTCTTGCCATTAGAGGCATTTAGATAATGTTGAAAATTTAAGGTGGATCTTGCTACATGAAATGTTGCTTTAACCTTGTATCATCATTGCTGCAGAAAGACAAGCATGGTTATTTATAGATGTCTCAAACTTCTGTTACTATTCCTCTCTCACTTAAAGAACAACAACTTGTGAGGTTTATTTAACTTAATTCACAGACTGTCTTTATCTTCCAGGGAAGATCAAAACCTCTTCTTTATTCCTGTATGTTTGAAGCCAGTTTACCATAACCAGGAAAATTTGCAGCTATGTAGCCAAATGCCGGCATCCTCTAAGAAGTCTTTCTGATAATATTTCTGCTCTCTTCGGATTACTGCTTTAAAGCATATGTAGAGTCCCCGTTTCTTTTCTCCCTTTCCTGTCTCAGCAAGAGTATTTTAGCAGCTCCATTAAGGTATTCAGATTTCCAAATATCAGACTCCCTGGAGTAGCTTTCCAGGTTGAAACTTTACAGAACAGAGGTGGGTAAATTGACACTTTCAGAGTTTGAGATGAAGATGCAATGAAACACACTGCAACATAAATAAGAGAAGACACATCACGATTCTTTTTAACAGGTCACTTCAACCGCTGAAACTTCACTAGCATCAAAATGACTTACTAAACTTTATCGATGGGTAACACTCAAACGCTTGAACCACTTGGACAGCCTGAGCACTGAATTAAACCTGGGTCTTGAAAGTCCCACTATGTGCCAGGTGTTAATCCCCTGGTTGCTGGACTGGGGGTGTCTAGAGGTCCCTGGGTCAGAGGTGAGATGGGAAAGCATAACTGCTGTTTACATGAGTATTTCAACATTCTAGCAACCGTACTAGCTGTGTCTGTGTACACCTGCATCATATTATTCCTGTTTTATGCCGCTCCAAATTGTTCATTAGGAGATACAACAGAAAACATGGTATGATCCAGATTTTGAAACTTTGCTGTGTTTCTTAGGCAACTGTGTGGTTAATCTCATTGTCTTAGTTTTCTTGTGGAAAATAGTTTTTCTAACCTCAGTCATCACGAAAACATAGATTGTGAAAGGTTTCTGCAGGGAAATCTGTCATCAAAAAGCTCTTTATTACTCTCTAGCATTGTCTGTCTTTGAAATATTCTTAAAGAATTTTTGTCCTGTAACTTTCCTAACACAGTCATTAAAATTGCAAACATACTGTCTTAGCTAGATGACTATCATCATCATCATCACTGGTGCCCTGTGTTGACATTATTTAGATATTTTCAGCACCTAATGATGTTCTAAAGAGAAGTTTATGTTCACTTTTTCCCACTATCCTTAAGTCAAATAATTTTAATTGGGTTAAAAATATACTCTCCTCATGTTTTTTACCACAATAAAAAAAAAATAATTATGATGTTGGCACCTTAGGGTTAGAGTATATTACAAATCCAGGGACTTCTACTACTAGGACATAAATAGATATTTATAGGTATTCAGATACCTGTATACTAATTGAGACATGACTTGTAAACATCGAGACTGGCATATTAAAATGATTAACATGTATATATAATATATATATGTATATCCTCGACAATATTATCGTGAGTATCTGAGGACACATACCATTTTCACAACTCAGCCACTTCCTCAGCAGCTGACTTGAGAATAGCACGTTTGCATTAGCCACAAGACCCGAACCCTTCGTTGATAAAGGAATGAAAAGTAAAACATGTACTGAGGGAGATAGACCTGTTTCTTTATCTCATCCTTGAGCAGCTTGAAAATGTTTCTGAGGGAAGAAAAGGTTGTGGGAATTTGGTTGCATGCGGCAGAGGATGATTTATGAAAGTTCAATTATAGTGCGACCCCATCTGTGGTATTCGCCAAGAACCAGATGTGAGTGTCTTTGGTAAAGTAGAACAGAAAAACAGCCCTGAACGCATACTGACCTTCAAAACAAAAGAGCAATATAATGGGTGGCTGCCAGATACAAGTCTCCTGAAAGGGCATTATAATTAAAAATACCTGAATAGTTTTTAAATACAATATACAAGGCCATTCCAATAAGAAGGGAACACAGGCACTGACAAAGAATGACAAGGATTCTCAGAAAGCAAGTGCTTGGAAATTACATTGCACATGAAGTTTCACATAGGGGCTTTAACAAATTGTGTCAGAAGAAAGGGTATAATTCATCTCCCATTCTAATTTTATTGTCATGACAGGAGGCAGGCTGCCACTCAAAGGCTCAGAGACCTGCTATTGCTTTTGCATTGCTTATACCTGCAAGAGACGGTGTATAATCAGAAGTAACATTTTGCAAGTCCCAAAACAAAGTTTCAAAGGGGAAAACTGGACAGTTTACTGATTGGCAGGTTAAGTAGGGCAGACACAGAAGAGAGAACCAAGTGTTGAGATTTGCACTGGGAAATGTCCGTTTATGTAGCCCATCTTCTACCTGAACCTGTCTTGATCCACATAGCAAATAGCTCATGCTGTTTTGATTATCTGAGCTTGAATCAAGACGCCAGACTTCAATTCTAGCAGCGTGTATTTCCGCCACAACATGGACAAATCATTTCCTCCAGAGCTTCACTTACCTGTCTGTAAAATGAAGATAAGGCACACGTTTTTCCACTTTGAGTTATAACCAGGAGGTGCTTGGATTAGATTCTCTTAGGTGAATAAACTTAACACAAGAAGCAACATAGACTCCAGCAGCACTTCCCTACATCATCACTGAAGCAAATTCAAAAGACACACTAGGGATGTCCTGGAAGCTCATATGCACAAGATACAACATAATTCCTTGACCATCATTCGCTTTGTCCATCCTGCTTCAGCCCCATTAAAAAGCAGTTTTCAAAAAGTAGGGAATTATAACCACATTTCAGTTATATGCTATAATAATACAATTTTTTAGCACTTACCATGTTTTACCAAGCTCGGTTTTAAGCACTTTGCACGTATTACTCATTAATCTGCACAGTAACCCCATGGCTAGTACTGTTTTTATCGCCTTTTAATATTTAGGCAAACAGAGTGGATAAATTGCCTTAGATGTACTGGTTTTCTATTGCTGTGTAACAAAATACCACGAAGCGAACAGCTTAAAACAACACACATTTATTCCCTTATAGTTTCTGTTGGTCAAGAGTCCAGGCCTGCATTAACAGTCCTTTGCTCAGCATCTTGCGAGGCTGCAGTCAAGGTGTCAGCTGGGCTGCGTCACCCCGAGGCTCAGCAGGGGAAGAATCTACACCCAAGGTCATTTAGGTGGTTAGTAGGAACCATCTCCTTGCACCTGTATGATGGAGGGTGTCCCTTTTATCTGGCTTCTGGTTGGAGGCCATCCTCTGGTCCTGGAGGCTACCTGCCCCACCTACACTCAAGGGAGGGGATTATGCAAAGGCATGAACCACAGGAGGGAGGAACTGCTGGGGGGTCACCCCAGGGTCTGTCTGCCAGTACTTCTCAAACTTCAATGTACACACAAATCATCTGATGATCTTGTTAAATGCAGATTCTCGTTTAGTAAGTCTGGGAGGGGCCTGAGCGTCTGCATTTCCAACAAGCTCCCAGGTGATGCTGATGCTACTGACAGTCTGGGGACCACCAAGACCCTGTAAAGCTGAGGTAGGAACGAGCAATTTGAGCTCCTGGCCCCATGCTCTTAACCACTTCACTACACCTGTTAAATCTCCCAGGACTGGACATAAGGTTGTTGGCAACAATGTGTCTACTTTTATTTTTGCTGCGCATTTGTTCTTGGAACCCTAAGGTGTTCCGTGTAGTTGACATCTGATTACCTCTTTTCGCATATATGTGGTTTACAGAACAAAGCTTTACCATGGGCAAGCTAGCCTTTAAATCAAAGCTTCAGACACCTTCTAGTTGGCCCTAGTGTCCTCCATCCCCTTCCTCAGCCAGGTGACAGTCTGCCCTGGCTAAGGGTGACACCCCTGGGGAGGGGATTGTGCCTGTTCCCTTTTCGGCGTGCTGAGGAGTGTTGGATAAGCGTTCCCCTAGGTTCTCAACCATCCCCTCCCCTCTCTAAACGAGAGAAGTTTCTTCTTAACTTGTTTTATAAATTGGGCCTCCGTGGATATTTTTACTTGACCAAGTGTTTTACCAAAAATAATTTTCCTTTTAAAGAAAAGGAAAGATAGTACAGGTTTTGAACACTCCTTGGTGTTTTAAGAGAATAAATATTTACTTGGAAGAAAAGACTTACATGGATTTAAAACATCTTACTTAACTAACTACAAATAATTCTCCCTGGACTTTGTAGTGGGGGAACCATTCTCACCAAAAGCATAAAAATGGTTGAATTAAAGTTTCTTTTTCGGTAATCTCTCCCAGACAGGAAGCTGTTATCTATCTTCTTTTTAAAATGATGCTTAGACCCTTACAACTTAAATTTAGCTCTCAGGCAGCCTCTCCTTCCTCCCTGTGGGGTACAAGTGGTGTTAAATGACAGACAGACCGTTAAACAAGATACCTCCCCACACAGCTGCCTTTGCCTCTTTGAGTAAGCTCTAATCTCTATTTAAAAAACAAAAAAAGAAATCTGAAGATAAGCCTGTCAGAGGGTTCTGAAATTAACATAGCTCAGACCTCCCGCCAGTGTCCTAAAACTTAAAATAGTGAATTTCCAGCTGTCTGCCAGCTAGCTGCAAGGCTTTCAAAGTAAAGCCCCTGTTCTGAGGTTGGAGCAAGTCTGCAGTGCTTACCTTGGCACTGGGAAAATTAAGGCAGAAGGAAATAAAGGAGAGATAAAGGCCTCCTTGTAAAACTACACATTGAAGAGCTGACGACCTCCCAGTGCCTAGTGTCACAGCTGCTAACTGCAGTGAAATCATCTCTTCCCATTATTTACTGAGCTGGGCTAACAGCTTTACATTCCAAGCCCCATTCCTCCTTATAATAATCCTGTCAAAAGCACATTTGCACTTCCTGTTTGCATAGAGAACTCAGGCAGAGAGAAGCTAGGTAACATGCCCAAAGGTCACACAGCTAGCTGGCAATGGGGCTTAATTTGATCCAAAGTCAGACTATATAATACAAACAGAGAAGCCTAAAAGCACAATAGGATGCCAAAGGAAAGTAAAACACTCTGCAAGAAGACTGTGGTGGGTTGAATGGTGGCCCCCCCAAAAGATACGTCCGCATCCTAACCCCTGGAATCTGTGAATATGATATTATTTGGAAAAGGGGTCTTTGCAGATGTAATTAATTTGAGGAACTTGATATCATACTGGCTTATCTGGGTGGGCCCTCAATCCAATGACACGTGTCCTTATATAAGAGAAAGGCAGAGGGCAATTTGACACAGAAAGAAGAGAAAAAGACACGGACACAGAGGAGAGAACCATGTAAAGATAGAGGCAGAGACTAGAGTGGTGCAGCCACCAGCCGAGGAAGCCTGGAGCCACCAGGAGCTGGGAGAGGCAAGGAAGCATTCTCCCCTGGAGCCTTCAGAGGGAGCACAGCCAGGCCACCATCTTTTTTTTTTTTTTTCTTTTTTTTTGCGGTACGCGGGCTTCCCACTGCTGCGGCCTCTCCCACCTCGAGCACAGGCTCCTGACGCGCAGGCTCAGCGACCACGGCCCACGGCCCCAGCTGCTCCGCGACATGCGGGATCCTCCCGGACCGGGCCACGAACCCGCGTCCCCTTCATGGGCAGGCGGACTCCCAACCACTGCGCCACCAGGGAAGCCCCAGGCCACCATCTTGATTTCTGAACACCAGAACCGTGAGAGAATAAATTTCTTTTTTAAACCACCAAGTTTGTGGCAATTTGTGACAGCAGCCCTAGCAAAATAATACAGACTTAGACAAAACAAATCCTTAGGTTAACAACTTGTCGAGGCCCCTGTAATTATCATGCGCACCTGAATCCCTGACTAGGGTGCAAACCCTGATGACACCACCTCGTGTGTCTTGGTACCTCTTACAACCATGATACTTAGCTCAATGAATGTTTGTTGACTTGGGCCACGGAAATAATTGAAGGTCTGGCAAGCGGAACCTGTAGAGACAGCAAGCCTGGAATCATCTGAGAGCAGGCAGAGGAGGCTGTGACCAGTCAGTCCCTTCCAAAGGGCAGATCAGACTGGAATCGCCTGTGTGGCTCTTCCGCAGGACTGAGAAGAAGGACCAGGAACCCTGCCCTCATTAGGGCGGATGCAGAGGAGGCCCCATGAAATTCAGAGCAAACAAATGTTTTCAGTCCTCATCAAATCAAAACACAGTCATGGAAATGGAGACAGATTCCTGTAAATTCTGAACTGGAGAACATAACAACTGGAGAAAATAAGAATAAATCTGAGGCCCTTCTATCAATCACACTTTTGTCGTTTTATAATTTACCTTTAAAATAGATTCATTATTAAGGTATACAATGGAATTCACGAACATCTCCCTCCCCCATCACCCATTCATTCACTGACCAAACATTTGTTGAGCACCTACCATGTGTGCTCCTCTCGTGTTTTCCAAGTATACATTCAAATTCTTTGAGAAAAATACCAGGTTTCTCTCTTGTGGTCCCACTCTTCTACCTCTAATATCTTTTCTCTAGTCTTTTTTGTCCTTGATTGCTGTCTTGCCATCTCTCCCAAGAATTATTATATCTGCTTTGCGTGCTCCCTTCTACTTCACAGAGGTCATGTTTTCTGTCTTTACAGTTTTGGCTGAAGGTTCACATTTTTCATCTGTTCTGTGGTAGCTTTTTTCTGGTGAGTGGTCTTTGTTGGTAAGTTTATTGTTCTTTTCCACATATTTTTCTTAAAGTGTCTTTGGGTTGCTACTGTACCATTTTAAAACTTTTTTTACATCACTAAATGAGTTGAATTTTTCTGGACTAGGCATTTAAGAAAGTTCCTGTAAAGAAAGAGGATGGACCAGAGTAGCTTCCAGGTGTTTCAATCCAAAGAACTTTCTATAGCCACCTTAGAGATCTGACTGCTTCCCGCAAATATGATGCAGCCATTTAATTCTTTGTGTACCCTTACTGCTTCTGCCTCTTTAAATCAACTGCTTTTCAAATTATGGTTTTCTCAGGGTATATGCCCAGTAGAGGGATTGCTTGGTCCTATGGTAGTTCTATTTTTAGTGTTTTAAGGAAGCTCCATACTGTTCTCCATAGTGGCTGTATCAATTTACATTCCCACCAACAGTGTAAGAGGGTTTCCTTTTCTCCACATCCCCTCCAGCACTTATTGTTTGTAGATTTTTTGATGATGGTCATTCTGACGGGTGTGAGGTGATACCTCATTGTAGTTTTGATTTGCATTCTCTAATGATTAGTGATGTTGAGCAACCTTTCCTGTGTTTGTTGGCAATCTGTATATCTTCTTTGGAGAAATGTCTATTTATGTCTTCTGGATTGGGTTGTTTGGATAGAGAAGATGTGGCACATATATACGCTGGAATACTACTCAGCCATAAAAAGAAACGAAATTGAACTATTTGTAGTGAGGTGGATGGACCTAGAGTCTGTCATACAGAGTGAAGTAAGTCAGAAAGAGAAAAACAAATACCGTATGCTAACACATATATATGGAATCTAAAACAAAAAAAATGGTTCTCATGAACCTAGGGGCAGGGCAGGAATAAAGACGCAGACATAGAGAATGGACCTGAAGACACGGGGAGGGGGAAGGGGAAGCTGGGACGAAGTGAGAGAGTAGCATTTACATATATACACTACCAGACGTAAGTTAGATAGCTAGTGGGAAGCAGCTGCATCACACAGGGAGATCAGTTCGGTGCTTTGTGACCACCTAGAGGGGTGGGATAGGGAGGGTGGGAGGGAGAAGCAAGAGGGAGGGGGTATGGGGATATATGTATACATAAAGCTGATCCACTTTGTTGTACAGCAGAAACTAGCACAAGTAAAGCAAGTATACTCCAATGAAGATGGTAAAAAGAAAAACAAAACTGCTTTTCAAAGTTGAAGTTTAGGAGGATTTTGATTGCCAGACCTGACACCAGATTTCTACACTCACTACAGCAAACATGCCATGCAGCTTTTTTTACTACACGGTGAATTGCTTCCTTTCAGAAAATGTGTTTTTACAAAATCCTTCTGCAACCCACCCCTGCAGGCCTTCTCAGTATCCCTCTTGACTTTCTGCTACATAGATTCTAACCAACCTCAGCTAGTTTTAGCAATTATTACACATATGTCAGAGTCTGTAGATTACCTGTGTCCTACTTAACAGAAGATAGAGTCCGAGAGGTTTTTTTAAAAAAAAATTGTACCTGTTGCTTTTAGATAATTTCCAGGAAAAGACGGGAAACATCTGGTGTACAAAGCCATGTTCAATGGGCTATTTCAGCATTTTTTTCTCAAAATGACAGCCCTGCACTGAAAGGAATACTTCTAGCACAACTAAGGTTTCAGGATTGGGAATAAATTGTAACTGTATGTTACATTCATGCCAGCCTATGATAAGTTGTATGAGTATAATTAGGATTGGCTATTCCTTCTTGGTTTTCCAAACTTTATCTTTCTGTCAGGACTTTCTTTCCCTCAACACATACACATATTTACACACACACACACACACACACACACACACACACACGGAAGGGGATGTATACAAGATGCTATAGAAAGTTTAAATAAGTTAGAACTAAAAATCTCCCTTGGGTTTGGCAATGAGGAAGTCATCTGTGCCTTGACTAAATTGAGTTTGTGGGCAGAAACCAGAATTGTGGGTTGAATGGGTTGAGAAGTGAACAGGAGGTCACAAATTAAGAAGTGAAGGCTACTTTTTTTTTTTTTTTTTTTTTTTTTGGCGGTACGCGGGCCTCTCACCGCCGTGGCCTCTCCCGCTGCGGAGCACAGGCTCCGGACGCGCAGGCTCAGCGGCCATGGCTCACGGGCCCAGCCGCTCCGCGGCACGTGGGATCTTCCCGGACCGGGGCACGAACCCGCGTCCCCTGCATCGGCAGGCGGACCCCCAACCACTGCACCACCAGGGAAGCCCCGTGAAGACTACTTTTTAAACATACCTTTTTTCCAGCTTTATTGAGATATAATTGACATGTAACAATGTGTAAGTTTAAGGTGTATAATGTGTTGATGTGATACTTATATATTGCAAAATTATTACCACTATAGAGTTAGCTAACGCCTCCATCGGGTCAGATAAAGACACTTGGCATTAAGGAAAGGAAAGTTTTACAGGATCAGATAGAAAGTCAGGGCTAAGAAACTCTATATCTAGATCTTCTTAAGAAGCTGTTTTCGAGAGTGGTGTCACAAGCTTCCGAAGCCCATCCTTCAAGGTGGGGCGCAAAGCGAGGAGGAGGAAAGGAATTTGTGTCCGACCACAGTCATTAGCAGCCCCGACTCTGGAGTCAAAGTGTCTGACTTTGATCCCAGTGTTAACTCTCGTTGGCTCTGTGACTTGGCATGACGTAGCCTCCATGATCCAAAATGATGCCCTAATCAACATAAGAGCCCAGACCTTTCCCCTGAGCTCCAATCCGCATCTACTAGATACCTTACCCTGGTCTTACAGGTATCTCCAAGTTAGTATGTCCAAAACTTAATATTTGTCCAATCCCCAAGCTTAGCATTCCCTTCGTATTTTTATTCTTCGTTAATGAAACCACCATCTACCTATCAACCCAAGACAAAAAGCCTGTTCGTCCCAAATGCCTTCATTTCTTTCACACCTAATATCTCATTGTGACCAACGCCTATCAATTCCACCTCTTAATTACACCTGTAGTGCTTATTCCCTCCTTTCCGACTTTACCACTACCATCTTAGAGTAGGTTTTCATCATCTCTTACCTAGATTTCTGCGCTCCTCCGCCCAGCGCCCTCGCACCTGGCCTGGAACTGTAAATCCCTAGTCCAGATTCGTGAATCCGATTCCTGGGGGCGAGGCCGACGAGGAGGGGCGGGGAGAACTGGCGGAAAGCAGGAGCAGCCGCCCGTTGGCTAGAATTTGGCGCGGTCAGCAGGGCCCACTATCTTTCTCGGTTTGGGAGGAGAGTGGGAGAGGCACTTAGGTTCCCCCACCCCCCGCTGTCACCATAGTAACGAAACTTAGTGGGTGGGGCCGTCTCTCCACTCTCCCACCTCCAGCGGTGGGAACAATTTTGTTCTAGTTGGTGAACTAATAGGGGAAAGAATTGACTGGAATTTCTGCTTTAGAAGAGCCTTTATAAAGGGGGTGGGAAAGAGACCAGAGAGCCAATAGAGACCCCCAAACATCCTGCCCTTGGCGGGGGTTGCCTCTGGATAAAAGAAAACAAAAATAATCTCAGCCTCTACTCTTGCCCACTCACCATCCTTGAGTCCATTCTCCATACTACTGACAAAATGAATTTATTAAAATGCAATTCTGATCATGCCATTCTTCAGGTTAAAGCTTTACAAGGTTTGGATAAAATCTGTCTTTCTTATCAGGGCTTTAAAGTTCCTCCACTATCTGGTCTTACTTATTTACCTGACCAGCTGCAAACTTCACTGCACTTCCTTCCTCGGTTTCCACTGCAGAAGGATGCAGCATTGCTCTTAAGAGGAGAACCTCTTTTGTTTAGAGAGACTTTGTGTCTCTGGAATATGCAGAGGCAATGGCGCCGGCTGGTGGGGAATCAGGAGGTTAAGACAAAGGGAGCTACAGTGCAGAAGTCCCCGGACAGGTGAGAGCTTGGAGATCTGTGTGGCCCAGGCAGGGTGAAGAATGGGGTAGGGGAGAGTCACAGGGAAAGCAGTCAGGGGCCTAAACGGGGAGAGTGTGGTAAGACTTTGCAGACCATCGTGAGGATTTTGGCTTTTACTCTGAGGCAAAAAACAGAGAAAAATTTGAGTTAAGTTTTTAAAGGATATGACTAATGTTGGGAATAGATTGGACAAGGTTAAGAGTAGGGAGACCAGTTAAGGAGACGATGTAATAATCCACAAAAATGCTGATGGTGGCTCGAGCTGCCCATGGTCCAGGTGAGAAGGGGCGGGCAGGTTAATGTCCATAAAGATGGTGAGAAATGGTCAAATTCTAGATACTTCCATTCACACTCATATTTGAAAAGACTTCTAAGATAGCCACTAGACTCTTTCTGTTTACACTGAGTGGAGGGGGATGTAAGTCGTTTTCTTGGGTTATTAAAAGAAAGGGGGGCTTCCCTGGTGGTGCAGTGGTTAAGAATCTGCCTGCCAATGCAGGGGACACGGGTTTGAGCCCTGGTCCGGGAAGATCCCACATGCCGCGGAGCAACTAAGCCCGTGCAGCACAACTACTGAGCCTGCTCTCTAGAGCCCGTGAGCCACAACTACTGAGCATGTGTGCTGCAACTACTGAAGCCCATGTCCTAGAGCCTGTGTTCTGCAACAAGAGAAGCCACTGCAATGAGAAGCCCGCGCACCGCAAGGAAGAGTAACCCTCACTCTCCACAGCTAGAGAAAGCAGCAACGAAGACCCGACGCAGCCAAAAATAAAATAAATTTATATTAAAAAAAATTAAAAAAACAGAAAGGGGACCCCATCAGGCTGTAGTATGTAGGGAAACCCAGATTACACTCCAGTAAGACATGCTGTTTCCTCCTCCGTACCTTGAGTCGTTAAGCCTCTCTCTGGGGCTTCCTCTCCCCAACCGCCTTCGACTGGACAGCAACCCATAATGCTCAGTTCAATCAGCACCTTCTTTTTTGAGGCGTTCCCTAACCCCAAAGATATAACTGATTCTGACCTCAGATATGCCCCTATTCTGACCTGTATATCATAACCCAGTAACACCTGATTGCTTTCTTTCTTTCTCCATGTTCTACTGTGAGCTTCATTAGGGCAGACACTGGTCAGACTCATCTCTTTTGTCACCCGTCCCCTCCATAGCCCGCAGGTGGTGCTTAGTGACTACATAGGTGTACATCAGGTAGTAAGGTAAAAGTAGGTGGCACCAATGGAACCCAGAGACGAGGGTATTACAGAGCTCAGTGGTTTACAATCACTGAGGATCAAATTAGGATCTTAAACCACATTAGGATCACCTGTGGAACTTTAAAAACTACAGCTGGTACAGAGCTGTAACACAGCCAGAGATGTATTACAATATTACAATAGACCCAGTGGTGAAGAAAAAAAGAGAAGTCCGAGCATGGTGACGGGGCTGCTATCCTTCTTTACAGTCTATGAAACACTTCGGTGTACATTATTGACACTCACACCAAGTCCAGGACAAAGAAGATTTTTGCAGGAAGAAACAGGAGCAAAAATTAAATGAACTGTCGCAGCACACACAAAGCTTCTCTATGTGCACTCTTGTTTCAGCCATACATCCTCCAAAATAGGAAGAAAAAGGCTTTTTTCGGTGAAATTCCATAGAGTTACCAAACTATAAAGGCAAGGAGTGAAAAGTGAAGGCAAATGATAGCAAGCTTTGACTATGAGGCTAAGACGTGTTAACTTTATCTGGATGATACTGGGAAGTGGTTAAAGGGTTTTGATCAGCTGAGCGACTTTTAAGGTATAAACATGGGAGATGTGTACAGATGGATTTGCATAGAGCAAAATGAGAAGTAGCAAAATGTATTAAGGAGCTATCGCACTAATTAAGTGGGCGTGATCAGCCCAAACCAGCCATTGATTTCACTTTTTTTTCATTGAACTATAGGTTGACACCATCCTAGGTGTGTTATGTCATACTATTCAATGATCAGAGGAGTTAGGAACATGATACTTTAATGGGTATTGTCAGTTTAGGGTGTTAATGAGGTACACTTCTAAATTGTGCAGTTTGGAGTTAATCGATTAAACATGAATTGAACCAAGTTAGTGTTAATAACAGTAAAGACTGAACAACGTTATTCAAAGAAGAGTGAGTTTCAGTCATGATTACAAGGTCAGTTTCTGAGACACCATTGTTCAGATTTAATTAAATATCGTAAGCATTTATCTGTTTGTTTCCTGAATTAAATTAATGTGACTATAGATTGGTAATGGTTTGTGTGACATTTGTTCTCTGAAATTTTCTTTGGTCTCTGGCAATGTATGTAAATTATTATTGTTTATGATGTAAAAGTTTATGTTGTATTATACATATTGAGGTTCGATGTGTTGTCTGTGAACTGAGGTCATTTATGTAGAAGGTGGCATCATTATCCTCAGTAACAGTATAAAAACAATGTGAACAGCTTCCACATGGTGCTCTTATCCAGCGTATTGGGCATTGTGCTAACTGCTGCACAAACATCACCTCATGTAGACACACAAGAACGGCGGGGAAAGTCATGTTATTGCCATCAGACAAGGCAACTGAGTCTCAGAGGAGTTAACTCTTGTGGTACACAGATTCTGAAAGGAGATCCAGAATGCAAAATCAATCTGCCTGAACCCATACCTGGGCTACTGGTCACGACACTCTTGAGACCTGCATGTGAAATGTCTGCTGGAAGCCTCTAGAATCTAGAACAAGGGTTGACAGCCCCGATGGTGTGTTAGGTTAAATGGTGCTGGGATCCTACCCAAGACCTGTGTCCAGAGACAGTTTAGCACCAGTGGTAGTTTTTAAAGCTCCACAGGTGATCCCAATGTGATTTAAGATTCTGATGTGAGCCTCAGTGATTGGAAACCACTAAGCTCCATATTCCAGGAGGTTCCAGGAGAGCACCTGTGCTCATCCCTTTGGTTATCCCTACCAAGTAACTGAGACCTCATTTGACCTGCAGCAGGCTGAGGGAACCCTTTCAAACACTGCTTTAAAGGCCGCACTATAAATTACCTTACAATGAAACACTATAAATAAGCGTTCCCTCGCAGCCACCAGTCCCTCCCTACAAATCACCCCACTTGACCCTCCCACCTGAAGACGCATCCCTGCCGTGGGTTTGGCATCAGTCCTGTCCTTGGTCAGACAGAAATATCTTAGGAGCTTTAATTCTCTAACTCCATGACTCAACATCCAGATATTAATAGCAATTACCACTTATCGAGCTTCCATGGGCCAGGCACGCTGTTCAGTGCTTCACACGTGTTACTCATTTGATTCTCACACTGACCCTATGAGGTAGACGCTCTGATAATACTCATCTTACAGATGAAAAAACTGAATCCTAAGAGAAATTAAGTAACATGATCTAGGTCACCCTGCTAACCTGCAGAGCCTGGATCTTCACCTGGTTCTGCCCGACCACCGGGTCCATGTTCTTGGTTCCTCTCAGTGCTCCAGGTCTCCACGGGCGCCCCAGCACTTCCGCAACTCAAGGGGGAAACCCTCCTTCTCACCACAAATCGTCCCTTCTATCCTTTTCCAGATAATTCACCTCCTCACACCTGTCACTTAAATTGAAACCTCTAGACCACCCCCGATACCCATCACCCCTGGCAACTAGCGGGTCTGATGTGAACCTCAATGGCTCTCAAACCTTTCTCTCTTCTTTCAGATCCTCACTGGGTTCTTTCCAAGATTATTTTTGTAACCCCTATAAAGAGTCTCCCTATCCTAGTCCTATCTTTTTCAAATCCAAACCCCACTTCACTGGTTTTTGATTTGATCGTTTGGTGACGCAAATTTGATAACACATTGAAGTTTAAAATTTTTTAGTGATGCAAGTGAGTCCCATTTGATAAAACACTGATTCCTTAGCAAGGCGTTCTTCGTAATATCGCTCCAACTGACTTCTTCAAAGGCCTGTCCTACTGCTCCCGGGCCCCTTGTTCTTACCCCATAAACACTGTATGCTCTTCTCTAAAGCTTATAAACTGGGGGTCCACAGAATCTGGTCCGAGAACTGTGTAGGTTCACCCAGTACTACTCTGTGTGAGCGTGTGTGTGTGTGTGTGTGTGTGTATTAACTGTCACCACTTAAAGAACCGGGAGAGTTCATGTAAAAATCCAGATCTCTTACTTCTCTTGTGACATTGCTTCGCCAGTTGCCCACAGTCCTCACCACCCCATGTTGTGCCCCAACCCAACTCACCTCATGGGTTTAAATGACCTGCATGATCCTGGAGGCATCTGAGGTTGTGATCTCCACGCGGGGCCATTAGGTCTCTGGGTGTACCGTGCATCTTCATGCCTTATCTTTGTTCACCGCGTTTCTTCAGATTAGAGCGCCCTTTCTCCACCTGGTAGAGTTTAACCTTTTAAGGATCAGATAAAGGACCACCCCTGCTGTGAAGTCCTTCCAATAAAATCAGTCACCTGTGCTCAATGAGCCCATAAAGCTTTATTTCTATTTCTAGTGTAGTTCTCCCCAAACTATTAAGGGCAGTTGTATGCATGTCCTCTCCTGGCTAGATGGGAAGACGTTGAGAGTAGTTTCTGCTTTGTTCAGCTTTACACTCTCCCCGACACTGTCTACCATCAGGCCTCACCCACTGTATTCATTCCATTAGCAGTGAGTTAAGTAAATTCATTTGAAATCAAAAGCCATTTGTTGCTGCCCATTAAAGTCTTTTCATTCCCACTTTTCTGTGAATGAACAAGTAAAAAACGTACTTATTTATGTAGAAAGGATCAATGAAATTATTGTTTCATATAAGCCTTGAGCAAACGTCGGTTTCTAAAGTCTCTTTAGTAAGATTATATAGCTGGTGATGAGAGCTGGCTCCATCTGGCTTCTAAGTGTATCATGCAGAGAATTGCATAAATATAACTTCCTCCCTTCCTTAGTATTGCCCATATGATCAAATAATAACTAGTATTTTTTACAAAATACTTCCACACTTATGACAAATTTCTTAGGTGGTAAATACTTCATTAATCAGGTCTGCATTTTCACCTACAGTTTCTAATCTCATCGTCTCACAGGGAACTCACATTGTAAACTACTTAGTTCACTATATCTTTCTTTGAGACTTTATTTTCTTTTTTTTTTTGTGGTACGCGGGCCTCTCCCGTTGCGGACCATGGGCTCCGGATGCGCAGGCTCAGCGGCCATGGCTCACAGGTCCAGCCGTTCCGCGGCATGTGGGATCTTCCCGGACCGGGGCACGAACCCGCGTCCCCTGCATCGGCAGGTGGACTCTCAACCACTGCGCCACCAGGGAAGCCCCTATTTTCATTTCTTTTACACCTTCTATTAAAGCAGAAGAATGCTGAACTCTTAAGACTCTAGATCGAGGTTGAGAAAGAAGATATTCCTTATAAGATGCACAGTAGGTAGTATACAGACCTTTCTTTAGGGAAGGAATGCCCAAAGCTGACACGAGGAGGAAAAGGATTTCACACTCGCTTCTGAAGAAGCATGAGTGAAGGACCACAGTTGCTGTGGAAGCAAAATCTCAGAAGGAATGACCAGATTCTTTTAGTAGCTGCCTGTTTTTGCCAAGACTATCTGCTGATAGCCCTAAGCCCAGGCAGCTGACTGCAATGCCTGTTAATATGTGAAAGACTAGTTAACATTTTGCTGTTTCCATTCTCTCCCTATAAGAATTGAATGTGGAACAGGTGTGGGCAGGGAAGCAGAAAAGTCCCTTGGGGAGTTATAAATTAGCCTGGTCCTGGGTTGAGTTCATGGGCATCTCTGAGGAACCCCATTCCTTCCCAAGGCATTCCAAGTAGCTGAAGGGAATCTAATAGGAACCAAACAGTCTGCAGTGTGTCTACATTCTAAGAAAGAATGCCAGAAATTTCAGACTCAGATTGAAATCTTTGTCATAGTTTTCTTTTCTTGTGATCCAATTTCCTCTTAATCAAGAGGGATTTTGTCTCTGCATTGTCGGACCACAGTTAACATTTTCAGATGCTGTTGAACTCTAAAAACACATCTGACAGATTTCTAGATAGAGTAGTAAATCGTCTCCCCAATTGTCTTAATCCTGGGAGGTAAATGACCTACAGGATGGAAAACCGACATCAACATATTTTTTTAAATAAATTTGTCTCACAATCAGAAGTAATTAAAGTTCTTACCTTTTTATAGTCTTAGACAGCAGTTTTCAATCAGTGTGGTTAACTACATGTCAAGATTGGAGGAAAGTATACAGTTAAAAAATCTATAGAACTGTTGTATGAAGGAAAAATTCTATTTGTCTTACTTTATTACTCAGTGTTGAGCCCTGAGCATTTTTACCTGGTTTAGGACACTTAATAGATGGTTATTTTCCTGTCCAAGTGCCCTATCTATCCAGTCCTTTTTTAAAAACTATATTTCAGGTCTTTGTTCTGAGAATTGAAAAAATGGTTTTTCTGCATGAACTTGAAGTTCTGCTAAGGAAGGTTGTGTTATTCAAAACAAAAGTTCGGGTAGGGGTTGCTTCGGATAGCATTCACTTATTTTGTCTTTAAATAGTCTGCTTTAACAAAACATTTGAAAAGATTTGTTGTAATAATCTCTGAAGTTCAGTGTGTGTGTAGGTCTCAATTTAAAGATTTTTTTAAAAAATAATTGGACCAAAATTTTGACTATCGTCTTGTGTATTAATAGGATTTGTCTATAAAATAATTCAAACGTGGGACTAAAACACCAGGCCCTTGTCTCCCCCCTTATCTGGGCCTCAATTTTCTCATCTGGTAAATGGAGCTTGGATGAGGTGACTTCTAAAGTCTGTATCGAATAGAGCTGAAGACAAAAAGAAAAAGGCAACTTAGGACCCTTGATGAGTGGAGTGAAAAGAGGCACATCTGGGTTTGAGTCTCAGATATTATTCGCTGTAGGAAGTTACGTGTCACTGTATTCAGCTATAAAATGGGGACTAACTAAGAGCTATATTGAAAGCTGTTGAGGTTTCAATGGAAACAAGCCTATAATGTTCCCAGCACAACTTGTGCATGTATTTTATGCTCCTATAAATGGTAGGACCATATTTTAAGGTCAGGAAAAACCTAAGGCTGAGCACATGATCGGATCTAGTAATTTCCACTCTGGCACTTGGAAAAGAAAGGGCGTGATCCTATCACTGTCTTTTACCAACAGAGATGTCCCTCTGCTCTGATGAAACTGGAGCTGTCAGGGTTTAAAAAAAGCACACCATCACAGGGAAGGCACTGCATCTTGGCAAGAAGTGCTTAACATAGTTTCCACCGTGACCAAATTCTCTTCCCACCCCACGTCCCACTTCTATTTAAATCCCAGGCCCTCCACCGGCCCCCACTCATTTTAGCCAGTGCCCAGGCTAGCAGCAGAGAAGAGAAAGGTAGCATGGCTCCGGGGGAAAAGGAAAGGGAGGAGGGGCCAGCCAAGAGTGCCCTCCGGAAGGTACGCACAGCCACCCTGGTTATCAGCTTGGCCCGAGGTTGGCAGCAGTGGGCCCATGAGAACAGCATCAGGCAGGCCCAGGAGCCCACAGGCTGGATGCCAGGAGGGACCCAGAACCCACCCCAAGCTTCTGGACCAGTGATCCATCCCACCACCCACCGGAAAGCTCAGAGGGCCCCAAAGTCTTCCTCCCCAAAGCCAGAGGAACACGGAGATGGACCAAGCTCAGAGGAAGCCACCGAGGTGTCTCAGATCAGAAGGAAAGAGGTGACCAAAACAGTGGTCAGCAAGGCTTACGAGAGAGGAGGGGATGTGGGCCACCTCAGCCACAGATACGAGAAGGATGGGGACACGCCTGAAGCTGGGCAGCCAGAGAGCGAAATGGACAGAATCCTCTGCGGCCATGGCTCCCCGACGCGGAGGAGAAAATGTGCCAGCCTGGTATCTGAGCTCATCGAAGGCTGGAAAGAGATGGGACAGGAGGAACAGGAAGGGCCCAAGTGCAGGAGCAGCAGCGTAGACACAGAGGACAGCGGCTACGGAGGGGAGACGGAGGGGAGGCTGGAGCTGGATGGAGAGCGGGTGGCCACTGCCAGAATCAAACGCCCCTTGCCCTTCCAGTAAGTGAATGCATCTCCCAACTCCTTATCCCGCTCCTGAGCCCCAGGCAGCTGCGGGAATCCCAGAGAGCAGGGAAGGACCACCAAAGTCAGAGTGAGAATCTCACAGCTCGGGCAGGCAGCGAGGTCTGGGGAAAGGCACGCCCCTGGGCTAGGAGGGCAGGACCAAGCTCAGCTATGGACCTTTGGGCCAAGGGCCTGCACTATTTGGTTTCTCCTTTCTCTTTTTGAACACTCCAGGTTTAGCCACAACAAATCTGAAGCCACCGGAGAGGGGTATCTGCTTTGGGAAAAATTTTTAAGTCAATTCTATAATGAGTAACAAATTGGCTTATTTTTCTGCAGAGACAAGTATTTACTGGTAGACTGAGTGGAGAAACCTTTCCCTTGTCCAAAATCAGTCTACAATATTTTCAAGAGACACATCTACCCAAATAGTGCCCCTGGAACACGGATTTCTGTGAGCCTGTATACAGGTGGGAAGCTGCTGTCTGACGTCAAAGCAGGCTCTGAAGTCAGACAGACCCAAGTTCAGATTCCAGCTCTGCCCTGACTATAGTTAACAATACTGTATTATGCACTTGAAAGTTGCTAAGAGAATATCTCTTAAATGTTCTCACCACACAAAAAAACGGCTTATTCTTCTAAACCCATTTCCTCCTTTGTAAAACAATGGCAACAGTAACCTTTTGGAATAAATTCTGTGGTATTGGGAGGAGAGGAGAATTTAGCACAGTGCCTGCACATAAGCTCACTATATGAAGGTTATTACTCCTCATATAGATTTTATTATTTAGCAATTTTTCAAACCTTCAGAAAATTTTGTTCTGCTTATAAACAAAGATAGAAATGCTATAAAAGCTAGGTAATTAAAATATCACAATCCGAAAACAACTAAATGCACGCACGCGCGCGCACACACACACACACACACACACACACACACACACACACACACTGACTCAAACTGATACTTTAGTCTGACAAGAAACGCATGTTTTGTTTCAAGACAGTAGCTGCCTCCACGTAACAGAAAGTCAGGATTTCTCATTCAACAACCACAGGATGTCAGAATATAGGAAAAGTCTCAGATGTGGAGAATAATTATAAACCGACTCCTTCTGGGAACGGTTAGATGTGTAGGTGTGTTTTTCAACTTTTATGATATAATCAGAAAGTAAAGAACAAAACTGGTTACCTTATTTGACAAAAAGCTGTCAGTTTGTGACTTTAAAGATGTTTTGAAAGAATTAGCACTATTATATTGAAAGCTTTCAAGCAAAATGAAATGGCAAACGTAGGTAATCATAATTCCGCGTGCATCTAGTGTGTGCTGTGGGTATCTTACGTGCTTTGTCCTTAGAACTCTCACAATGAGGTAGGTAATATCCCGTTTTAGGGATGAGAGCACTGAAGCTCAGAGGGAAATTTCACTCAGCAAGTTAGTGACCTGAGATGAGTATGCCTGTCTCTAAATGTAATGCTTTGAAACCAGACATGATGCTACTTCTCATGCAGCACCTTGAGGATGCACTCAGAGATCTAGATTTGTGCTCTATTTACATTCACATAGGAATTCATAATCAGAAATCACTATTCTACCAGACCATATGGAACCATAGTCTAAGTTTTGGCCTTGTGAATTTGGAGGGGGGCGTGTGCTACAAAACAAAACAATAGAACCGAATAAACCCAACGGAATAAAGACTAAGGGTGGCACAATGACGATCTTACTGTCAGCATGTTTTGAATTGGCCAGAGGTAGGGAGGTGACAGTTGGGACCAATCTCCAACGCATGTACTCTTCTTTGGCACTCTTCTAAGTATTTATTCATTTAATCCTCATTCTCATGGGGTAGGCACAGTCATTATCCTCATTGGATAGATGGGAACATAAGACGAAGTATTAGCGAATTTGTATAAGATTGTACAGCCCATGGGGTTTGAACCCAGGCACTCTGGATCCAGAGCCCATCCTCTTGACCACTACTCTAAATTGTCTCACCTGGAAGTGAGAACTTCCATACCGGACCCTTCTGTTGGTTCCCCCAAACAGACATGTACATGGACACCTTCTTAGTGTGATAGAGAGATACCTTTGAATGAGAGACAGATTTGAATCATGGTCACTCTGGCAAATCCTAAATTTCTCTGTACTCATCTAAAAAAAATAGATGTGATAATCCATAGAGTTATTTTGGTATTAATTATGTAAAGCAACGGACCCGGGAAAGCTACTTAATAAGTTGTACTCATTATAATGCAAGGTGCCAGCCCTGGTGATCCCAACACTATGAGATGCTAGGAGATTGGCTCTCAGGGTTTGGGGAGGAGAATGGGAATGAAATCCCTTCCTTCCTTCTTTGGTTCCTTTCCCTTAGTCTTAGAATACGTAGGGTACCAGAATGTTGTACACAGCAACAGCAGCTCTGAATGTCAGCAGTAATCCTAGCTATGCTCAGGAAGCTTCAGCAGAAGCCCAATGGGACTTTTTACCTGATGGGACTCTCACATACTGCTTGAAAAATGAATGTGGCATTATTGAGGAGGCCTATGGGAAAGGGGGTTTTGTTCATTTATTTTTAATTCTAAGCACCGTTCTTTCCCCATATCCACTAACAGGGAGAAAATTATGTGTCACGAATATTTAAGTAGAAAAAAAGTTTTCTTGGTGGTTAAGATGTTCTATGGATAACAGAGACAAGGCAGGTTTGGTAGAAAGTAGAAATATTCTTCACCAGTAGAGTTTTACTACCTGGGGCTTTACCATGAAAATGATTTCTATTTTATGCTTTATTTTTTAAATATTCAGTCTTTTGATTGTATAGCTATGTGACTTGTTTGGTCCATCTCCTTTAGACAAAGGAAATTTTATCTCCCATACAGTAATGATGCAATATTGAAATGACAATCACTCATCCATTCTCTCCTCCAAGTTCTGTTTAGCAAAAATACTAATGGCTGAGCGTTTTATAGAAAAGGGAACTGTATACAAGTCATAGAGCTAGTAAGTGATGACACTGGGAAGGCTGATGCCGGGGCTTGCATTCTTAACCACTGTGTTAGACTGATTCTCTGAGGACAGAGTGGACTCAAGAAATCAAATGGAGATCAAAGCATCAGCTTAATTAGTGGAATCCCAATAACTCCCAAACTGTAGTGTTTTGGTACAACTATATTGAAGATATTTGCTAGAAATGAAGGGGAAAGTGTGGCTTTCTAATATTTGCCCCCAATTCTCGAGCTTGGAACCCTTTCCATGGACTCTGAGGACAGTTGCCAATCTGCAAGGAGAAGCACAGGCTTGGCTCCCAAACCTGGCTGATAACAGAAAGGAGAGCACAGTTTTGAATTCAGTCACCCTGCTTCTGAAAAGTGTGACCCTGTAGATATCAATCTCCCATTAACCAAATTGGCTATACTTCCTGTGGTGAAGGGCAAGCAAACCAGTGGACAGAGGAGCAGATTCTCCCCAGAACTTCCCTGAGAAGTTGGA
Source organism: Orcinus orca (assembly GCF_937001465.1). Classification (NCBI taxonomy): domain Eukaryota; kingdom Metazoa; phylum Chordata; class Mammalia; order Artiodactyla; family Delphinidae; genus Orcinus; species Orcinus orca. The sequence goes on along the minus strand of NC_064575.1, from coordinate 57,165,644 downwards.
AAGGGTGGCAGAAGTTCTTCAGTTTACTGACAGAGAAGTGTTCTAGCCTAAGGTATGGATGTGGTGCTAGTCTTTGAATATCGCTTTGCTTCTGTAAATGTGTAAGAGATTGTCTTTCTAAAGCTCAATCTAAACTATTATTCACATTTTTACTTGAAATTTAGAAAAACAGGATAAGCTGATATATTAAGTCTTACACTCATTGATCAGGAGGATACTCAAGGTATAAGACTTTCTAATCCTGATTTAAACCTGAAACTTCCATACTTTTTAAAAACTGGAAATACTAAGACAATATAGAACGTTTATAAGATAGTGAAAATTAAATACTCATTAAGATATATTTTCTTCTAGTACTTCTTTAAAACAACCTTGTCTATTTTCTAATTCTTGCTAATAGGATCAATTCTTTTGCTTTCCTTTTCTCTTATTACTGGAAATTACAGTTTGACCATGAAACAAATGGAAATTAAGATTTAGTAGGTGCTTTTTTAGATGTTTCTCTTCTTCAAAGAGTTATTACCTCACCAACCCTAACCCTTATCCCAAATGACATAGAGTGTCAACACTCAGGGAATTTAAGTTCCTAATTAAAATTAGAAGAAAAAATACTACATCAATGAATGAGAGACCCATATAACATACAGTTTAAACAAATTACCTCTGGATGATAATTTGAATATTTTTCTGCTTCTTGTAAATTTTAAAATCAATACAGTTGATGCAAAACAACATGGGGTTGAACTGTGTGGGTCCACTTATAAGCAGATTTTTCAAATAAATGCTTGCAACACTATTACACAATCCATGGTTGGTTGACTCTATGGAGGTGGAACCATGGATACAGTGTAAGTGTAGAGTTATACTCGGATTTTCAAGTGCTTGAAAGATCAGAACCCCTCCCCCACCATTGTTCCCTTGAACAACAAGATGAGGATCCTGTAGTACTGTAGTATTTACTATAAAAAAAAAAAATCCATGTATAAGTGGACCCGTGCAGTTCAAGCCTGTGTTGTTCAAGGGTCAACTATAATACCAGCATGAAAGAGAATTTTGAAAAAGAAAAAAAAAATCAACTGTCACCTAGATACCAACATAATTATTTTCAATTGTGCACATGCTCTTGATTTCTTCAGCCTGGTGTGTACACATTTTACATGGTTAGAATTGTACCATATATACTCAAATTTGGTTCACTCTGATGATTTTCATGAATGTCTTTTAGTGGTTATTCGTCATTCTTTTTTCATTATTGAATATTCAATGAGTACCTAAAAGACTGTCTGGCACACAGCAGTTGTCATAAGTACTTTACTAGAGGATGGAAGGAATGTCAAAGTGCCCAGAAGCTCCTTAAAGGGAGGATGTATTATGTTTTATACTATAGGACAGAACCACAGGTGGTGCTCAGGAGACAAAAAGTATGAGTTAATAAATCGTGCTATTCTTTTCACTTTCTTCTGAGATGTTTCAAGTCGCTTCTCCAGCAAGATGTTCCAGCCTTGGGCTTGTTTTTGAAGACTATGTCTGCCATGGATTGCCATCATTCCAAGGGCACTAGGTGTTTCCTCTCCTTTGGTCATGAGATCAAGCAGCCCATAATCTGAGCAGCTGAACAGGGACAGTCTATGGAGATGCAGATGAAGACGAGGACCAGCAGGGTTGAGGGAAATGCATTCCACTTCAGGGCAGTGTAGCTCCTAGCACTTTTCCATACATGTATGATTTTTTTAAGTTGTGATAATTGTGTAAACAGTTTTTGTATGCTGCTTTTTCCCAATTAACTTTGTCATATACTTTTGTCCATGTCATTACAAAGAAGAGCAGTGTTATATTCAGCAATGTACTCCTAGTTTGAATTCTACTGCAACAGTGAAACAATGCAGCAAGTGTAGGACACAAACCACGGGAATTAGTGAAAGGTCGCCATCTAGTGGATGGCCTTCCTCTTCGAAGAAAACAATGCTCAGGCAAGTATGCTTGCCTCTCTACCCAGAGTTAGCCTCCTGCATCTGAATGACCAGACTGCAGGAAGTGAGTCTGGATAGCGAGGAAGACTCACATCTGACCCGTTCCTGGGTTTTGAACAGCAAATTGTGAGAGTTCAGATAGCAGGGGCCGCTGAGTTCGGGCATGCCATTGCCATAAGCAAATCCAACCCTGCTCTACATCTCCCACTTCCAACGCTTCCACACATGAAGCCACTCGGAGCTGGGGAGAAGGATGGGTGAGGCACTTGTACAGATGAGGAATACAAATTTCTGACTTTTAGGCAGTCCAAGAGTTCATGCTTTACTCATGAAGGCAAAGAGACCTCGAAAAAAGGTCTAGGAGATTGGAGATACAGAAATGACAGGAAAAGTCTGTTAAAGACAAATTTTGCCATTTTAAAATTAGATCTGCACCCTCATGACATTATTGGTCTACACTTTCCAATGCTGGTTTTTGTTTTGTTTTAGTAAGAAATGCATTCCAAACTGCAAGGGCAGACACACACATTTGAGACACAGCTCATCCACATATTAGACACTGTCTTGGCAGGCTGAGTGGCATCATCACACAGAGGGAAGAGCACTGACTCTGCCTAAGACAGTCTGGGTTTGAATCCTGCCTCTTCCGCTGGGTTAGGGCAGCATTTCACAGAAGTTATACACAGGCTCTGGAGCCGGATTAACTTTGGTACAAGTCACAGACCCATCACTTAACAGCTTTGTGACTTTAAGCAAAGTTACTTAACCCCTCTGGCCTCAGTTTCCTCATCTGGGAAGTGAGATTAACAGTACCTATCTCATGAAATGGTTGTGGAAATACTAGTAGAAAGTGTTTAGAAGAATGCCAGCACACTGTGTTCAATAAATGTTACTACTGCTCGCTGGTGTTTCCTATATATACAGCTTGATTTTTCAAAATTTGTGGTACATCACAGATACTAGTATAGATATGCTTCATTAAAGATCCATGTATAGGGACTTCCCTGGCAGTCCAGTGCTTAAGACTCCGCACTTCCACTGCAGGGGGCACGGGCTCCATCCCAAGTCGGGGAAAGAAGATCCGCATGCTGTGCAGGGGGCCCAAAAAAAAAAAAAATCCATATATAAAAATCTATACATGAGTAAATATTACAGAGTATGTGTGCCGATACAAGGCTTATTTTGGGCAAATAACTGTTTCTTGATGTCCCGTGTAAAGTGTATTCCCTTAATACACTCATTCAAGTCCAGTTCTAAATGTTACTAATATGCAACTTTAAGATACACATATTTGGGGCTTCCCTGGTGGCGCAGTGGTTGAGAATCTGCCTGCTAATGCAGGGGACACGGGTTCGAGCCCTGGTCTGGGAGGATCCCACATGCCGCGGAGCAACTAGGCCCGTGAACCACAACTACTGAGCCTGCGCGTCTGGAGCCTGTGCTCCGCAACAAGAGAGACCGCAACAGTGAGAGGCCCGCGCACCGCGATGAAGAGTGGCCCCTGCTTGCCACAACTAGAGAAAGCCCTCGCACAGAAACAAAGACCCAACACAGCAAAAATAAATAAACTCTTACCCCCAACATCTTCTTTAAAAAAAAAAAAAAACACATATTTGCATTACATTTGTGTAAGGAAGCCTTTTTCTTGAAATAGTTTAATATGATTATTTTACAGAGCTTAAAACATTACTGTTATTTAGAGAGAAAATAATCTAGAAGGAGATACCTCAAACTAAGAACAATGGTGGCCTTGTATATGATTTTTCTTCTTTTATCTCTTACTTTTTTGAATTGTTCATATTTCTTTCATAATGAAACAATTATAGTTCCATTAAGATGCATATGTACAAGAAGTACAGACAGAAAGCAACACTTGGGTGTTAAAATATCAATATTTTGATTCTTCATCCTCTCTCTCTCTTTTCGGGCAAATAGAGTCACAGAGAAACTCAACTGCAAAGCCCAGCAAAAATACAGCCAAGTGGGCAACCTGACAGAAAGATGGCAACACTGGGCTGATGAACACAGACAATCTCAGAAGCTCAATCCTTTCAGTGAAGAGTTTGATTATGAGTTGGCCATGTCCACCTGCCTGCACAAAGGAGATGAAGGCTACGGCCGTCCCAAGGAAGGAACCAAAACTGCCGAAAGGGCCAAGAGAGCCGAGGAGCACATCTACAGAGAAATCATGGACATGTGCTTCATCATCCGAACGATGGCTCACCACAGACGGGACGGCAAGATCCAGGTTACTTTTGGAGATCTCTTTGACAGATACATTCGTATTTCAGATAAAGTGGTGGGCATTCTCCTGCGTGCCAGGAAGCATGGACTGGTTGACTTCGAAGGAGAGATGTTATGGCAAGGCCGGGATGACCATGTTGTGATTACTCTACTGAGTGAACCTTCAACTGCACAAGCCAAACTTGACCCACTCTTGTCTTAATGCTAAATGTGAATGTAGTGAAAAGTAAAATGCAAACTGCTCTGTACTAAGTTGGTAAATATTAAACAATTTTTACATGATTGACTTTTTTGGCACTCTATTTAAGCACACACAAAGCATTTCAGAAAGGACATCGAGGACTATTCGTATATAATAGTATAAATATTTGAAATTCTATTTACCCTTCTAGGCAAAAATGTTTGGCTATTCTTTGCACAACTACTATAAATCTTTAAATAAACAATTATATCTAAGAAAAATGCTGACTTCAGGGAAATATCAGCAAAACATATTACAATGTGTCATTGTTCAGGAAAAAAAAATTCCAGCAAGTTTGGCAAAACTAAATTTAAAATTTTCTAGGAAGCTTGACTTTGTACCATTATTTTTATCCCTTAAAAAACAAGCACACAAAATAAGCACACAAATAAAAAGTTGTATTCAAATAAGATGCTGGAATTTCTCTGTGGACTTTGAATTTAATAGGTTTCCAACAGAAATTAGCCACCCTTCTCTGATGTGATTTGCACAAATCACATAAAAAGACATTGCTGGTGGTCTTAGAGCCAGCAGAGAAGGCGATTTTGTTCACTTGCTCTATGAAAGCAGAGCAAAGGTAAGACATTTAGATTTACCTGCCATTGCAGGACTTCTTGGGGAAGTTTTATTTTTTCTCAAAACCTTAGTGAGTCATGCTGTTTGAAGTAGAAATACAGAAAATGCTACAATGAATTGGAATGTTGAGTGTAGAAGAACCTGATAGAATCATGGGTAGATCAGAAACAGACTTGAGACATTTTAATTTACTTCATGCTGTAACAAATTTTTTGAAATATCTGAAAGTCCTAAAGCAGCAATATTAGTCCTGCCAAAGTGAAAAAAGTATAGCTTAATGATGACAAATTTATTTGGCACTAATCTGTTACTTGTCAATTGTTCTCAATTAGATTTAATGTGCCTTGTATAATTTTAAAAACAAATTGAATAAAAATTGTGAGATTACAATTCTTACAGAATTCAATGGAGGTTACTAAATGATATTATAGCACTTCGGTGTTAGATACAGAAATTAATGTCAAAGCATAATACCTCAAAGTAATAGACACTCATAATTGTTAGGCATTAGGTTTAATATAAAGTATGGATTAAACTACTGTAAGAGTTATCCTTGTTTTCATGTATGATTCTCTTTCAAACTGAAAGTTCCAAAAATCTTCTTAAAGAAGGTTTACACATTTTTGTTTCCATAATAGATTTGTTAAATTACAAATTAATGACTAATATTTCTAAGTAGGATTTCATATAAGATGTATACTTTTATCACAACAGTGAAACCTATGTCAAACTTAAAAACATGGCACAAGAATAAAAGATACTTTCTTGTACTTTATGTTCTTGTTTTTATATTACTGTTTTGAAGTTATATTCCACAATGCCACTTTCTGGTGTTTGAAATACAAAATTATAGAGTGCAACTCGGGCTACTTCTAGAATCGGTGGAATATTTAGACAGAGAGCGCATATCCAACTCTGGACAGTAACGGTTTATGCAAGCATCGATGCAGATCATTCAAAGTTCAGTGTGTCTGAATGTGAGGATGGAATTTAAAAGTCTTCTTCTCAGAGAGCTTACATTAACACTCTTCTGAATAAGGTGTGACTCTAACATCAGAAAGTTTTCTTAGAGGAAAATGCCTGCTATATGACAGATTTTTATCTTAAAAAAACTCCATGACAGGAAAAATCCATGGTTGAAAACCTTAAGGCTTTTAGACAAAAAAAGATGAGTAGAACTCAGGTGGCAAACATGTTAATGAAAGTCCTCATATTTTCAGTCACCAAATAACATATGAAATAATTACATATAAAGTAAATATACTATCAATAGCACTTTACTTTTGGCAATTCTAAATTCCTAGTAATGGATAAGTGTACAGTTGGTTTCCAAATCTTCAGGATTTTTCAAAACTTTCAATCAGATGTTTAAAGAGCTTGGGGTTACTGAAAGGTACATTTTTGTTTTTTTAACCTTTTCTGTATGGACCTCCAAATGTTTGATGCCTTTTAATTTCTTTAACTTGAAGTTTTATGACTTCCTGATTCCCAAGTTCACCTTCTTATCACTTTGCCCACTTACATCAACAGGAGGGAAGTCGGCACTCGGACTTTCTTTCTCGCCAACACTGTGTTGGAAAATGAGGCTGCAACTATATTTTTACTTCTGCTTTTACTTTCCCTTCCCCAACTCAAGTTCCTTTTTTTTTAAATGAATTTTTATTTTTAATATATATATTTTTAAATAAATTTATTTATTTACTTTTGGCTGCGTTGGGTCTTCGTTGCTGTACGCGGGCTTTCTCTAGCTGTGGCGAGCAGGGGCTACTCTTTGTTGTGGTGCGTGGGCTTCTCATTGCGGTGGCTTCTCTTGTTGAGGAGCACAGGCTCTAGGTGCACGGGCTTCAGTAGTTGTGGCACGCGGGCTCAGCAGTTGTGGCCTGTGGGCTCTAGAGCGCAGGCTCAGTAGTTGTGGTGCACGGCCTTAGTTGCTCCGCGGCATGTGGGATCTTCCCAGACCAGGGCTCGAACCCGTGTCCCCTGCATTGGCAGGCGGATTCTTAACCACTGCTCCACCAGTGAAGCCCCCCCACCCTTTTTTTTAATACTACCAACAGATATATTAGGTACTGTTTCTCACACGATGTGGGAATAATTCTGTGTAAAGTAGAATTTCATTTCAGTGGGAACTCATGCTAGAGAAAGTATCGCTGTACTTTATTGTCACTACTTTCAGGGATTACAGAAGCAGGGAACCATCTGGCCCATGTTAAAGTGGCCTCTTAATGCAGATGCCTCCTAGAATATACATTTTCATTCCCAGTACCGAGGATGTTTCTTGATACACAGTAAGAACACAATGTCTGCAGAAGTATTTAATTTATAAATGCGCCGTAGGACCTCACTTCTTGGCCTAGAGGTTTTCAGAGTGCTGTGGTTCAATATCATCCCAGCAAGGATTATCTCATGGCATTGTGTGCCCAGATTTGGGGGGCACCCCTGTATCTAACAAAATCACATTGCATTTACTTTTTTTTTTTTTTTTTTGTGGTATGCGGGCCTTTCACTGCTGTGGCCTCTCCCATTGTGGAGCACAGGCTCCAGACGCGCAGGCTCAGCGGCCATGGCTCACGGGCCTAGCCGCTCTGTGGCATGTGGGATCTTCCCAGACCGGGGAACGAACCCGTGTCCCCTGCATCGGCAGGCGGACTCTCAACCACTGCGCCACCAGGGAAGCCCTGCATTTACTTTTTGACCAATAAATTCCAATCCCCAAATTTCCTTTTAAGATACAACTCAAACAATATGAAAATACATATGCATAACATAGTGTACTATTTTTAATTGTAAAATAATGCAATAACCTAATACATATAGGAAAATGGCCGAAAAAAGCATGGTACATACACATGGATGCAGCTCTGAAAAAAGTAAGGGAAAGGTTGCAGGGGAGATTAAGATGGCAGAGAGTAGGAGAATGCTGAGCTCACCTCACCCCAGGAACACATCAACAGTACAACTTCACGTGGAGCAATTCTCACTGAAAACAAACTGGAGACTGGCAGAAAGGCTATTCTACAACAAAGGCTCTAAAGAAAGATTCACACAGAACCAGGTAGGAAGGGAGGAGAAGCTGTCAGATCAGGGCCTGCGCCCTGAGCAGGGAACACAAAGAGGAGGGGGATATATCACAAGCTCGGGGATCCTGCCTGGGGAGTGAGGGGCTCGAGACACATATTGGGCACCCCCAGACCTGGAGTCCGACACTGGGAAGATGAGCCCCTTTAGCTGGTTTGAAAACCAGTGCGCCTTACCAGAGGGCTGGCTGTAAGAACCAAGACTCTGCTAGTGAAGAGTGCCCACGTGCTTGATTACTTCCAGGAACAAGCCAGAGGAAGCAGTAAATTAGACTCAGTAAAACAGGTGAATGGGTGAATGTATGGAGGGAGCAGGGCGATGGTCAGGAGAGGAGAAAGAAAGCAAATAGTTCTTTTTTAAACACTCTAGTACATATATTTTGGTAAACAAATATACACAATTACTGTTGGGTACATAGCAAGGAATGAAATTTGCCGGCCAAATCTAGCTTTAGTAGAATACCGCCAAAAAATGTTTTCCAAAGTTATTCCACTTCACATTCCTTTTTAAAATAGCGCTTATTGGCTGTTTTAATACTTTTAGGAATTGCCAAAGTCTTCTGCCTTTTCCGTCTTTTGTTTGAGTCGTAGTCATTTGTATATTGTGTATGTGAGACCTTCATTAGATCTGTGTATTACAAGAACCTTCTACTCTGTTGGCTGCCTTTTCATTTTTAATGATGTCTTTTGATGAAAAGCTCTTAACATTTTAATGTAGTATAATTTACCATTTTTTCCTTTATAGTTAGTGCTTTTCTGTCCAATGTATGTGTATCCTAAAGTCATGATGATATTCTCCTATATTTTTCAACTAAAAGCATTATTTTTTTACCTTTAACATTTAGATCTACAATCTGTAATTAATTTTTGTATGTGGTATGATAGGTCAAGATTTTTTGTTCCATACAGACATCCAATTAATCCAGCATCATTTATTGAAAAGACCATTCTCTCCACTAAGCAGCAGCAGCATCTTTTTAAAAAATCAGTCTGTTTCTAGACTCTTGACTTTAATCCATTCTTTTGTATAGCCTTTGACCAATACCACATTGTTTTAAACACCTTTTTAATAGATCCTGATTATCTAGTATTTAAGACCACAGCCTCATTCTTCACTGTTGCCTCAGCTGTTCTTTGCCTTTACATTTCCATATAAATTATAGACCAGCTTAATTTCCACAAATAAACCTGGCTGAGATTTTCCCTGCCAATACAGATTGATTTTAGAGAACTGACATCTTTCAATTTTGTCTTCGTATCATGAGCATGGTATATCCTTCCTACTTATGTCTATCTTTTTGTTACATATCCGATTTTTTCAATGGTATTGCAAAATGACAGTATTTTAAGCTTCATTTTCTAACTATTGGTTTAGAAAGAATAAAAAGAAGGGTTTTTACTCTTTTTTTTAATATTGAACTTGTCTTTAGTGACCTTGGTAAATCAAATTATTTCAACAGTTTGATCTTTTTGGAATTTTCTATGTCCACGATTGTGTCCTATACAAATGACATTTAAAGTCTTTTCTTCCCAGTCCTTATGCCTTTTATCTTGCTTTATTGAACTGGTTGGAACTTCCAGGATAATGTTGAAGAGAAGTGGTGAAAGCAGTTATTATTGTTACGTTTCCTACTTCTGGGAGGAAACCTTCAATAATTCACCATTAAAGATGATGCTTCCTGTACATTTTTCAAGGATATTTTTCTATCAGATTGAGGAAGATCCCTTCTTTTCTAATTTGCTAAGTTTTTATCATAAACAGGCACTGAAATTGATCAAATGCTTCTTTTGCTTCTGTAGAGATGATCATGGATTTTTCTTCTTTAAATGTGGAAAACAATACCAATTTAAAAATAACTACTGTTTGCTTTCCTGGAATAAACTCAATTTGGTTGTAATATATTATTCTTTCATACATTGCTAAATTTGAGTTGTGAATATTTTATATAGGATTTTGTATCTATGCTCATACCATGCTGTTCTGTAATTTTTTTGGTAAGGATTGTAAAGTTTTGGTATCAAGGTGGTGCTAGCCTCAATAACATAAGTTCTCCCTTTTCTCAGTACCCTGGAAGAGTTCATGTAAGACTGATACTTTATTTTTCCTTAAATACTTAAAAGGATTACCCAGTGGAAGCATACAGACCTGAGTTTTTTGTGGGAAGGATTTTTTTTTTTTAATTAAGAGATTCAGTTTCTTTAATACAAAAATTTTATTTCTTCTTGGATCATTTTTTAATAAATTCTGTTTTCCAAAACATTTTTCTGTTTCATTTACATTGTCAAGTTTATTGATGCAAAGTTCTTCACAATATCTTATCTCTTTAAGGTTCACTGGCTCTAGTGATGTCTCCGTTTAAATTCTTAACAGTGATTTATCTTTTTCTTAATCTTGCTGGAGGCTTACAATTTTATTATTCTCAGATTTTCTGTTCTGTATGCTTGTTTTAAATTTTATTGATTTTTGCTCACATCTTTATTTCGTTTTTCCTTCTATTTTCATTAGGTTAAATTTGTTACTGTTCTTCTAGCTGCTTGAGATGGAAGCTTACAGCCTTTTCTTCTGCCTGTCACTTAATATTACTATACCCCCAAAACCTATCTCAAGAATTCTCTTTTCACTCAGTCTATAATCTCCAAGGGCATATCATCCACAGGTTATGGCTTCAACATCTACCTATATGTTGTTGATTTAAAATTTTTTTTTATCTATCAGAACAGAATATTAATTCCCCCCTGCCCCCAATTTGTTCTCTAGTTTCTCATATTATACTATAATAAGTTCCACAACTAACCTAACTTCCCTATCTGCTGCTTGTTTCTACTCTTTGTACATCACCCATCTCGATGAATAATATATTCCTAACAAAAAAACCTGAGAGCTATCCTTAACTCTTTCTGACATCCAATTAATAACCATATCTTGTTAATCCTAATTCCTAAATCTGTTTCAAATCCATGCCTCCTTTCTTATCACTATTGCTACTATTCTCGTTCAGACCTCAACATTTTCGCTCTGGACTTTTCAACAGTCTTATTAGTGTCCTTGTCTCTAATTTGTTTCTCTACTAATCTACTTTTCACAGACATCTTTCTAAAGTGGAAATCTGATCATAACATTCTTGCACTCAAATTTTCTTAATTGCTCCTATGAGATTAAAAAAAATCTAAATTTTTTGACACTGCACAACAACAGAGCTCTTTATGAAATTAGTCTTACCTTGCTGTGCACTCCCCACCAAGAAAACCAGGGACATAATTTAAAAATAACAAATGACTTACATTTCCTCATGTGCCAAGTACCCAAGTACATCCCCATTTTTTAAACTGTGCTGTTCCCTCTGTTTGAATGCATCCTTCCATCATTATTACTATTACCACCACCACACCACCACCACACCACCACCATAGCTCCTAGAACCATTTTTCACATATAAAAGACAGTAGTACATTTAATCAGACTTCTTAAATATAAAAATAACTTGATTATTCAATAAATCCAAACTCAAATTTATATTTATATATTTAATTTTATTTGGTATACACCACTATGACCTTACTGTAATTGAAATCCAATACAGGATTTTTTTATGATTAGTCAACTCCACAAAGACAATAATACTGCTGTGGAAGACCAAAGGGGGAAAGAAACTGATATATTTATTTACAGTTCCCTATATTGTAAACATTTAATCTATACACTGGTAGTAACTTTTAATGAGAGCTTTACATAAACAAGGAAACGATGCCCTGTGTTTCTATTCATATTCGGCAATAGCATATTAAATAGATTATCAGATTTTCTTTTTCATTAGCATTATGCTTTCTTTAGATAATTATCTAAACTTTCAAAAGATCTAAATATATCCAAGTACTATACAACTAAATCTACTTAAGCCAACATATTTGGCTTATAATTTCATTTTTAGAATAATTTAAAGTGCTATAAGCAACCTGGCAATCAACACTTTCTATAAGAACAAAACTACCTTTAAACATTAATTTACAAGATAATATACAATGTTTACCTGGAATAGCTGAAATTTCAGCACAAGGTCACTGTCACATGTATAACGGCAGGATTTTTTTGCATTACATGAAGCTTTGAAATTAACTGATGAATTATTGCCGCAATGGCTTATTACTGGTTTCCTACAAAAGAGGATAAGAACTACTGATATATTTTATCTTTTCTTTTTTTGAGGTCACTTGACAGTAAGTTTGCATATTCAACAAGTCTACTGAGTTACAATATTCTACTATAATCATTGCCCTTTTATAACAGCAAATGCTAATGGTGATTAATAACATATACCACTCAAAAAAAATCACAAGGTTTTTTTTTCTTTTCTTTTGAACAGGAACCTTATTTTCGGAGTTGGTGTGCAACAAGGCTAAAACAACAGAACTATAAAACAGTATACCTGACACAATATGTTGACGAAATATGCATCTGTCTCTTAGTTTTTGTAGTTATGATAATGCCCTGCTAAGCTACAAATATGTAAATAGTATATTTTCTTGCTTGATACATTAAATTCAGTAGAATCATCAAGTTCTCATTCTCCTCTGTCATTTTATAACTCTTTATCAGATAATTCAACGATGAAAGCATATGCCCAAACCCGCAGATCATGTGCACTGTGGTCTATTACAATCAGAATTTTCCTCAAATTTCATTTTTATTAAAATGAAATTGAGAATACAGGCAAAATTAATAAAGAGAATGTTGTACTGTGAATTAAAACTAGAACTCAGTGGTGTATGAAGTATGCATTGTTTTGGCATGTGTTTTTTCCTTTATAAGAATAACTAAGCGGAGCATGTCGAAAAGTCACCTGTGCCAACCTCACAGATACAGCAGTACCTAGTCTTCATTCCCTCAATATCCCAGGTTAGACTACTCTACTAAAACAATCAATATAGTTTAAAAAATAATAAACCAAAATAGGTTCAACAAAAGAGCACCATCCTATTAGGAGACTGAGAAAACATGGATTATAGATGAGGTGGTCACTATGATCAAAATGCTACCGAAATTCTGACAAAACCTAAGCTGTTACACTGCAGGGACCCACGCCATGGTCTAACCCTAAAGACCTCTGGGACAGAAACATGATTTTAAAAATAAATTCCAAAATTATAGCTGTAAGAAATGGTGATATGAACTATTTTTAAAGCATGAGTTACATGTTACATTGTATTGCTTCTTGAACTTTCCAAACAATGCTTGTTTGTCCATGTCAGGTTTGGGCCATTATCCTGCTAAGAGAGAGAGCATTATATTCATTCAAAAGCCCAGATTTCAATGTCTTGGATAAAGAAGTCTTCCTTCTTAGAAAGTGTATGATTTCCAAATGTTTTACAAGAATGGCTTCTTCCATGGTAGAGATCTCCATCAAGCCACAGGGCAAATTCTCCCCTGTAATACATAGAAGAAAATAGTTCTAACAAAAATCTTTTAATACTTATGCCCTAAGTTGTAAAAGAATAATTGCAGAGGTTGTAAAATATTAATTTAATGAGACATTTCAATATTCAACAACTCTAAAAATTTTTTTCAAAACCATTCCCTACTCCTTTCCACACAAAGTGGCACAAGGCAACTTTGTTTTGTTCATATCCCATTATAAAATCACTTAACATATAGATCAAGGAGTAAGATGAACCCTCTAAAATTATAGAATTAGCTTTTGAGGCAGGTACTACTCTGTTATTCTTTGCCTGGTATTATGAATTTCTCTTTGCTGTTTGGTTTTAATATATTTAACATGAGTTTCTTAGCGACATGAAAACTCCCTATCATCTAAAATAAAATGTGTGGTTAATGTTAAGGGTTCACTCTCTTTTTCTTTTTTTTGCGGTACGCGGGCCTCTCACTGTTGCGGCCTCTCCCACTGTGGAGCACAGCCTCCGGAGGCGCAGGCTCAACGGCCATGGCTCATGGGGCCTAGCCGCTCCGCGGCACGTGGGATCCTCCCGGACCAGGGCACGAACCCGTGTCCCCTGTATTGGCAGGCAGCCTCTCAACCACTGCGCCACCAGGGAAGCCCAAGGGTTCAATCTCTAACTCACAGCTGAGGAAACTTTAGACTTGAGTTGTTCAAGGTCCCACATGTGATTTATGTTGAAGCTGGAATTTGAATGAGGTCTATCTGACTCCAAAGCCTATATTCAGTCCATCACATGATTTTGATTTCTTTGGGGCTCCTGTTTGGAATTCTGGAATATCAAGTCCTTACAGCTCCCATTTTCTGAGACTGTACTCACCTTCAAAGACTGTAAACTTGTCTTAATTTGTTATCAACTGACCCAATGGTGAGTTTAGCTGCTGGAATCACGTTGCATCATTAACACTAAGTTGCAGCAAATATCTAATGACATTGTGTACATTACTTTCAAAGACTAAAGGCACCCTTAATAGCTTGAAATTATAAGCCACTTGCTTGTGAGGCTTTCCTGGAGAGCTAACTGAATCACATGTAAGACCACCATTGGAGTAGGGACGAATGACTCTGCCTTCTCCCCAAACAAAAAAGGTGTAATTGGAACATATAAACATTATAAGCTAATTCCAACAACTAAAAATAACATGGTTTTTAGTTACCTGGTTATGTCCTTCAGAGAAGGCTATCATAACCATGGTTAATTTTTAATCACTGAAATCATGTCTTCCGAATACCTATCTATAGAGAAGTTGTAAGAGAATGTGCTAGAATCACTCAGGATGATGACTATTCAGGCTAACAAGATTCTGTGGCCTGAACGAATTATTATTATATATCCTGAAATGTGGGAAACAAATAACACTTCTATAAATTTAGGAGTTATTTAGCATACATTATTACGATCCGGAAGGATAGAGAGAAATAACAAATGAAGGAAGTCGTATTTGCTAAGGGCTAGTTGAGGAGTCTAGGCTAGGAGGCAGTAGAGCAAGCTACCCCCAAATACCATGAAGACTAAATGAAGTTGGAATACCAGAACAAAAAAACAAAGTTTCTCACAATGCTTGCTATGCCAAAAGAATCAAATCAAACTGCTGATTACTCATACTGTTAAAAAAAAAGAAAACAAGCCCTGAAAATCGGGGGTGGGGGTGTCACTAACATTTTTAACAGGAAAACAGATTTCTATTGTCTAAAATATCAATCCAAATAGTCTCCAGGGTAGAATAACATGAAAAATTTTAGACCTTTTTTATAAATTGAGAGAAAGAACATATCACCATGGTTTTCTGAAAATTTGAGAAGTTCTAAGGGATTAGTGTATTTCTCTTTCAACTATCAAGAAGTCACTAGACTTTAAAAGAAGGGTTTTAATCAAAAGGGTTAATCAAAGGGGAATCAACTAAACAGCATTTTGAGATGAGTAGTATTCTACCAAAAGTTTCAAATACTACACTCAAGCACCTTCTTGCAAATATTATACTTTCTTAGTCATAATATATAAATTAGGATTCCAATGTCAAAACTTTCCAAAGATAGCTGATTTTATAAATAACACAAATGAATTTTTTTTTTTTTTTTTCCGGTACGCGGGCCTCTCACTGTTGTGGCCTCTCCCGTTGCGGAGCACAGGCTCCAGACGCACAGGCTCAGCGGCTATGGCTCACGGGCCCAGCCATTCTGCGGCATGTGGGATCCTCCCGGACCGAGGCACGAACCCGTTTCCCCAGCATCGGCAGGCGGACTCTCAACCACTGCACCACCAGGGAAGCCCCACAAATGAATTTTTAAAGTTTCTTTCAAAATCTCACAGTCAAATGTTCAAGAGACTTACCCTCCACCACCAAAAGCTAGTGAATCCATGTCTCCTTTGATAAAAAACATATTATCTCCTGTCCACTTAAAGACCTACAAAAATGACAAAAGCTTTAAATATGTAGATGAAAATATCACTATCTATGTGAATTTCTCTTTTCTGACTACAAGAGTTCAATGGTTAATGAGAAAAGTTAAAGAAAGTAGAAAATTAGTTAAAAACTGAGTAGATGTCATTAACTTTTATTTTAGCATCAAATATAAATGAACATTAATTTGATAATGTTTTAACATTTTGGTATAGGGCCAAGGTCTTTTCTTTGGGTATGAATTTGCCTATCATTATTCTCACAGAAGCCTATAGCACGTGTTTATGCTTTCCAGTTTCAATTTCTTTAAAGAGGAGTGAACATAAAAACACTTGAGACATTCAAGGGTAAAACTTTTAGATGTTAATATTCTTAAATATTTTTAACCTTTCATGCAAGTTCTACCTAAACCTAATACAACATCAATTTATAGCACCTCACCTTTATAAAAATTTTCCAAAGTATTCATTACAGTTTTCAATAAAATACACTTTAGCACTCACTTTTTCATATACATATAACATTTGTTTAATTACATTATTAGTTACCAGGTAGAAACAACATCATAAAAAAGGACTGGAAACAAGTATAACTGAAACTTCAAAAATCTGTAACAACTACAAGCTTCTAGGTAGCTGTAGGCATCAGTTGATATGTTTTATGGAAGGAATGGAAAGCACTAGTTAATCTGGTGAGCCACTTAAACCCAAATTTGTTAAGAGAGCTCATTCCTATTATGTTATCAAATCCTATTTTGTTCATTATAGAAACTGTTCCTAAAGACAATTTTTTAAAAAACCAACTGTGTTGACCCCTATTTTCAAGGTTATAATTTCATCTCTTAGGTACTGTCTGACATGCTGAACCTGACTGTACCAGAGACTCTGAGATTGCACTCAATGCTTTAAACAGTTACACATTCACTAAAATGCATGTATTAAATTTCAGATCTCATTGGCATTAGAATGTATCTAATTTTAGTCAAGTCACAATAAAGAAAATGAAATCAGGTAATCACTGTTGATTTAACCCCAAATAATTTGTTTTTAAAATTTTCAAGACTGACATCATTAAACTTGGTCATTAAAAGT
Organism: Orcinus orca; assembly: GCF_937001465.1. Taxonomy (NCBI): domain Eukaryota; kingdom Metazoa; phylum Chordata; class Mammalia; order Artiodactyla; family Delphinidae; genus Orcinus; species Orcinus orca. The sequence continues at coordinate 57,148,593 of NC_064575.1, read as the reverse complement.
TTCTAGAAATTTTACAAAGATAATTAATAAACAAAACAGTAATAATGACGTATACTCCTTACTGAGCCCATGATGTCTTTCTGGTACCACACCAAGTGTTACACATATATGATTCTCATTTAATTTTTAAACAACCTTGTTACATTTTATGATCCCCATTCTAACCACAGGAAAGTTGAAGCTCACAATGGTCAAAAAAGTGCTTGGTTATCAGTTAGTAAAAGGCAGAGATTGAGAGTCAAATGCAAGTATGCAGGACTCCAAAGTGAATGTTCTATTCAAGATGACACCTCTTCACAAACTGAATATAACTGGAATAAGTGTTCTTACCTCAAATTGTGGACAGAATGTAAAAACAAAGGTCTCTCCAGTACCATAAAAGCCATCACTTACTTTAAATGGCTCAGACGCCAATGCACCAAAAACCTAAGGATAAAAAAGGCACGTTCAATGACATGACTATTAATTTGTTTCGGTAAGCACTGTCCCAGTATATATGTTTAAGTAAAATGCAAAAAGTTTAATCTAGCATAGTTTTGTCTACTTGTACTTAAAGAAGTGAAACATGACCAGTTGTCACACAATTCATATTATTGTCAGGTACAAAGCATATCAGTTTCTCAGTGGGAAAAAACCAGATTTTTCCTAGTTTTGAAATCTAAAAACATGTCTATTGTAACAAAAAGATAATCTAAAAAAGTGGTAGCCATATTTCAGCATGACAATGTACACACAGTGAGGACAACATGCTGTTGTGGTACTGTAGCACTTACGACAGCAAAAACCCCTCAGTATGGGTAAACATTCTACTACTAAAAAGGTATGCCAGTTTCCTCTTCATTAGACAGTAAATTCCATGAGGACAGAACTTCAGTCTGAATTGTTTGGTCCTGTAATGCCTTGCCTTTACACAGTACAAGACACACAGTAGATACCCTAAAAAAAGGATGAATAAATGAACAAGAGGACTGGACAAGTCATTTCAATGTTGTGGGTCTAAGGTTCCAGATCACGAAATGGCAAAGTAGAGTTCGATGATCTCTACAGTCACTATCTCTCCTGACATTCTACTTCCAGACTCAATTTTTAAAATAGACTTTTCTTATTGTAAGGTGTGTATGTACATATATATATATATATATATATAATACAATCATACAGATCAATTTGGAATCATCACAAAGCAAAGTTCCATTCAACCTTCATGCAGACCTAGAAACAGGACATTACCAGCACCCCAGAAACTCTGTACCACCACCTCCACCTCCCAAAATGAAGCTACTAGGTCTGACAATAACAAAGACGTGTTCTGCCCATTTATGAACTTGCTGTTTCAGGAATAACCAAACCATCTCTTCCTTATCTGGGACTTTGTTCTTGGTCTCATCCTCACACAATTATCTTTATTTATTTTATAAATTTTATTTATTTATTTTTTAGCTATTTTTTTAAAAACATCTTTATTGGAGTATAATTGCCTTACAATGGTGTGTTAGTTTCTGCTGTATAACAAATTGAATCAGCTATACATATACATATATCCCCATATCTCCTCTCTCTTGCATCTCCCTCCCTCCCACCCTCCGTATCCCACACCTCTAGGTGGTCACAAAGCACCGAGCTGATCTCCCTGTGCTATGTGGCTGCTTCCCACTAGCTAGCTATTTTACATTTGGTAGTGTATATACGTCCATGCACTCTCTCACTTCATCCCAGCCTACCCTTCCCCCTCCCCGTGTCCTCAAGTCCATTCTCTACATCTGCATCTTTATTCCTGTCCTGCCACTAGGTTCTTCAGAACCATTTTTTCTTCTTTTTTTTTTTACATTCCGTATATATGTGTTAGCATATGGTATTTGTTTTTCTCTTTCTGATTTAGTTCACTCTGTATGACAGTCTCTACGTCCCTCCACCTCACTACAAATAACACAATTTTGTTTCTTTTTATGGCTGAGTAATATTCCATTGTATATATGTGCCACATCTTTATCCATTCATCTGTCAATGGACACTCAGGTTGCTTCCAAGCCCTGGCTATTGTAAACAGAGATGCAATGAACATTGTGGTACCTGTCTCTTGAGTTATGGTTTTCTCAGGGTATATGCCCAGTAGTGGGATTGCTGGGTTGTATGGTATCTCTTATGTTTAGTTTTTTTAAGGAACCTCCATGTGGTTCTCCATAGTGGCTGTATCAATTTACATTCCCACCAACAGTGCAAGAGGGTTCCCTTTTCTCCACACCCTCTCCAGCAATTATTGTCTGTAACTGATATCTAGTCTCATAGTGTTGTGGTCGGAAAAGATACTTGATACGATTTCAATTTTCTTAAATTTACCAAGGCTTGATTTGTGACCCAACATATGATCTATCTTAGAGAATGTCCATGAGCACTTGAGAAGAAAGTGTATTGTGCTGTTTTTGGATCGAATGTCCTATAAATATCAATTAAGTCCATCTTGTTTAATGTATCATTTAAAGCTTGTGCTTCCTTATTTATTTCCATTTTGGATGATGTGTCCATTGGTGAAAGTGAGGTGTTAAAGTCCCTTGCTATGACTGTGTTACTGTTGATCACCCTTTTATGGCTGTTAGCATTTTCCTTATGTATTGAGGTGCTCCTATGTTGGGTGCATAAATATTTACAATTGTTATATCTTCTTCTTGGATTGATCCCTTGATCATTATGTAGTGTCCTTCTTTGTCTCTTGTCATAGTCTTTGTTTTAAAGTATATTTTGTCTGATATGAGAATTGCTACTCCAGCTTTCTTTTGATTTTCATTTGCATGGAATATCTTTTTCCATCCCCTCACTTTCAGTCTGTATGTGTCCCTAGGTCTGAAGTGGGTCTCTTGTAGACAGCATATATACGGGTTTTGTTTTTGTATCCGTTCAGCCAGTCTATGTCTTTTTGTTGAAGCATTTAATCCATTTACATTTAAGGTAGTTATCGATATGTATGTTCCTATTACCATTTCCTTAATTGTTTTGGGTCTGTTATTGTAGGTGTTTTCCTTCTCTTGTGTTTCCTGCCTAAAGAAGTTCCTTTAGCATTTGTTGTAAAGCTGGTTTGGTGGTGCTGAATTCTCTTAGCTTTTGCTTGTCTGTAAAGGTTTTAATTTCTCCATCGAATCTGAATGAGGTCCTTGCTGGGTAGAGTAATCTTGGTTGTAGGTTTTTCTCTTTCATCACTTTAAATATGTCCTGCCACTCCCTTCTGGCTTGCAGACTTTCTGCTGAAAGATCAGCTGTTAACCTTATGGGGATTCCCTTGTATGTTATTTGTTGCTTTTCCCTTGCTGCTTTCAATATTTTTCTTTGTATTTAATTTTTGATAGTTTGATTAATATGTGTCTTGTGCTTCTCCTTGGTTTTATCCTGTATGGGACTCTCTGCCCTTCCTGGACTTGACTATTTCCTTTCCTATATTAGGGACGTTTTCAAGTATGATCTCTTTAAGTATCTTCTCAGCCCCTTTTTTTCCCCTCTTCTTCTCTGGGACCCCTATAATTCAAAAGTTGGTGCATTTAATATTGTCTCAAAAGTCTCTGAGACTGTCCTCAATTCTTTTAATTCTTTTTTCTTTATTCTGCTCTGCAGTAGTTATTTCCTCTGTTTTATCTTCCTGGTCACTTCTCCGTTCTTCTGCCTCAGTTATTCTGCTATTGATTCCTTCTAGAGAATTTTTAATTCCATTTACTGTTTTGTTTATCATTGTTTGTTTGCTCTTTAGTTCTTCTGGGTCCTTGTTAAACGTTTCTTGTATTTTCTCCATTCTATTTCCAAGATTTTGGATCATCTTTACTATCATTACTCGGAATTCCTTTCCAGGTAGACTGCCTATTTCCTCTTTATTTCTTTGGTCTGGTGGGGTTTTACCTTGCTGCTTCATCTGCTGTATATTTCTCTGTCTTCTCATTTTACTTAACTTACTGTGTTTGAGGTCTCCTTTTCGCAGCCTGCAGGTTCATAGTTCCCGTTATTTTTGGTGTCTGTCCCCAGTGGCTAAGGTTGGTTCAGTGGGTTTTGCAGGCTTCCTGGTGAAGGGGACTGATGCCTGTGTTCTTGTGGATGAGGCTGCATCTTGTCTTTCTGGTGGGCAGGACCGCATCAGGTGGTGTGTTTTGGGGTGTCTGTGAACTTATTATTTGGGGTGTCTGTGTTATTTTAGGCAGTCTCTCTGCTAATGGGTGGGGTTGTGTTCCTGTCTTGCTAGTTGTTTGGCATAGGGTGTCCAGCACTGTAGCCTGGTGGTCATTGAGTGGAGCTGGGTCTTCACGTTGAGATGGAGATCTCTGGGAGACCTTTCACCATCTGATATTACGTGGGGCTGGGAGGTCTCTGGTGGACCAATGTCCTGAACTCAGCTCTCTAACCTCAGAGGCTCAGGCCTGACACTTGGCCGGAGGACCAAGACCCTGTTAGCCAGATGGCTCAGAAGAAAAGGGAGAAAAAAAAGAAAGAAAGAAAGAGAAAGAAAGAAAGAAAGAGAGAAAGACAGAAAGAAAAATAAAGTTATTAAAATAAAAAATATATTATTAAAAATAAAAAATAAGAGTAATTAAAAAGAAAGAAAGAAAGAAAGAAGAGAGCAACCAAATCAAAAAAGAAAATCCACCAATGATAACAAGTGCTAAAAACGATACTAAAAAAAACCAAAACAAAGTGAAAAAAGACAGACCCCTAGGTCAAATGGTAAAATCAAAGCTATACAGACAAAATAACACAAAGAAGCATATACATACACACTCACGAAAGGAGAAAAGGAAGAATATATATATATATAAAAGAAGAAAAAAGGAAGAGAGCACCAAATCAATAAACAAATCTACCAATGATAATAAGCTCTAAATACTAAACTAAGGTAAACATAAAACCAGAAACAAATTAGATGCAGAAATCAAACCCCAAATCTACAGTTGCTCCCAAAGTCCACCTCATCAATTTTGGGACAATTCAATGCTTATTCAGGTATTCCACAATGCAGGGTATATCAATTTGATTGTGGAGATTTAATCCACTGCTCCTGAGGCTGCATGGAGAGATTTCCCTTTCTCTTCTTTGTTCGCACAGCTCCTGGGGTTCAGCTTTGGATATGGCTCTGCCTCTGTGTGTAGGTCGCCTGAGGGCATCTGTTCCCCAACCAGACAGGACGGGGTTAAAGTAGCAGCTGATTAGGGGGCTCTGGGTCACTCAGGCCAGGGGGGAGGGTAGGGTACGGAATGTGGGGCGAGCCTGCGGCGGCAGAGGCCAGCATGATGCAACAGCCTGAGGTGCACTGTGCGCTCTCCTGGGGAAGTTGTCCCTGGATCACGGGACCCTGGTAGTGGTGGGCTGCACAGGCTCTCAGGAGAGAAGGTGTGGATAGTGACCCGTGCTTGCACACAGGCTTCTTGGTGGCTGCAGCAGCAGCCTCAGCATTTCATACCTGTCTCTGTGGTCCGCGCTGATAGCTGCATCTCGCACCCATCTCTGGAGCTCGTTTAGGCGGTGTTCTGAATCCCCTCTCCTTGTGCACCCCGAAACAATGGTCTCTTGCCTCTTAGGCAGGTCCAGACTTTTTCCCAGACTCCCCTCCAGCTAGCTGTGGCGCACTAGTCCCCTTCAGGCTGTGTTCACGCAGCAAACCCCAGTCCTCTCCCTGGGGTCTGACCTCTGAAGCCAGAGCCTCAGCTCCCAGCCCCCACCCGCCCTGGCCGGTGAGCAGACAAGCCTCTCAGGCTGGTGAGTGCTGGTTGGCCGCAATGCTCTGTGCGGGAATCTCTCCGCTGTGCCCTCCGCACCCCTGTTGCTGTGCTCTCCTCCGTGTCTCTGAAGCTTCCCCCACCCACCTGCCGTCTCCGCCAGTGAAGGGGCTTCCTAGTGTGTGGAAACTTTTCCTCCTTCACAGCTCCCTCCCAGAGGTGCAGGTCCCGTCCCTATTCTTTTGTCTATGTTTTTTTTTCTTTTGCCCTACTCAGGTACCTGGCGAGTTTCTTGCCTTTTGGGAAGTCTGAGGTCTTCTGCCAGAGTTCAGTAGGTGTTCTGTAGGAGCTGTTCCTCATGTAGATGTATTTTTGATGTATTTGTGGGGAGGAAGGTGATCTCCACGTCTTACTCCTCTGCCATCTAGAAGCTATCTCTCACAATTATCTTTAACTTTCTAAAATTTACCCACATTTCAAGACTGTCAATTTCCACTACTTCCTGGAACCTCATTCTTATCTCCCTCAGATAGGAATGAACAATCTAAACACCCCTTTTACTTTTTACAGATTCTAACTATACTGGGCATATTTTGCTTGGCTTTAGAGATACTCACATACTTTAGTATTCTTTTCTACCAGACTGTAATTCCTTTGAAGGCAGGAACTGTTTAATTATTCATGCTCATATCTATACCTCTGTAGGACTCAGCATTGCCTTGCATATCAAAAGCACTCAATAATTACCAGTTAAACTTAATAAAATGTACTAATGAAAATTTTTATCAAAAGAATATGCTAACATTACTGTTACTACCATCTCTTAAAAGGTAAGGTTGTTATTTTTCATACCTGCCCATCACTGTCTTTAATCACCATCAGCACTGGAGTGTCTAAACCTGTCATTGTTCGATAAAGGGTCTTCAGGCTTGTACCATGCTTCCCAGTACCATAAACAAGAGTCCATGGATAGCCAATTGTTCTTGGTGGAAGATGCTTGGTAAGCTTTGAAAAATAAATTGTTAACACATACTCAATAGCTGCTTATTGTTAATCTGTACGATACTAATCCAGTTGGAATTTAATAGTACTTTATAAAATGCAGCCTACAAAAATAACAGTAGAAAATATCATTGTCAAAGATACTGAGATGCTTTTAGAATAACTGTACATTTCTCAGTATGAAATATTAATTGTTCATTAGGAAAAGAAACAGTCATACCAAACAATATACAGATTAGAATAGAGTCAAGAAACATGGATTACTTATTGTTTGCATCCTCTGTATCAAATTAACAAAAATATTTGATGAACTGTTAGCTTGATTATTAATAACCTCTCAAATCCAGAGGCAGACTATCAGAATTAGAAATCAAGCTTCAATATGTTATAACTGTATGGCTTTGAACATTTATGTAACCTCTCTGCACCCACGTTTCTTCACTTACAAAATGTGACAATAAGAGCATCCAACTCCTACAGGGGCTGCAACAACTACATTAGATTGCCCATATAAAGCAAGTAACTGGCACACAATAAGAAATTAAACACTGGCCATTATATTGTCTCACCTAAATTGCTACTGTTATTTATTTTAATGTCTGCTTACCCAAACCTCCTAATATCTTCTATTACAGCTAGCTGTTATATTTTGTTTACTTTCTCTGCATTGAAGACTAAGACTAGGAACAGCAGCCCTGCTTCTTCAGTTTTCAAAACAACTGAAAATAGGGTATTTTATTCTCATGGCACATACTCAGAAAGGCACATATGTGGGTATGTCATACCTTTTCAATTTGATCTGGCAGTAAGAGTTCACTGGGATCACTTAGGTTTGGTCGAAAAGATTCAGATTCCAGGTCTGCTTTCACTGGAGTAACCTGCTTTGAATTTATATCTTCCCTTGTAGTAATCTAAAGAAGTAAACAGCAGCAACATATTAATACAGAACGGCAACCAACCTTCAAAAATTTTAGCCTTTTGAGAGAAATAAAACCTTATACCTTAAAAAAGGTGGCTAAAGCTTTAATTTAGGATTTTAGAATAGGCAAAAGATGCTCCATCTAATAACAATGGCATGTCCAATGCAGAAAAAGTTTTTTTATAAGCAGACATTTTTCTCATCTACTACATGAGGAAGGACAGGTATTGAATGATAAACTCCACATTTCTGGTAAAAAGAGGTAAGCTGCATGGAAACTTTAATTTTTCTGTTCAAGGGCAAAAAATGAGCCAGCTAGCTTGCTTTTTATCTGTGCTATTTAAAATATGTGAGAATATTTTTTCACGGTTAACATAAAATTTGCCAAAAGTAATTAAGAAAACTTCCTGGGTGCCAAAATTTTAATTTAAAAAATAGTACAAAAAAAAAGGATAATGTTTCATTGGTGTGCATGTGTATGTGAATTTATCTGCTTCACTGAAAAGGTTACCATTAGTTTTAGAAATGCCTTTTTAATTTTTACTTTCTAAACATGAAATTTTTTTATCTAGCTGAACCAAACAATACATTTAAAAGTTAACTTTTCCACAAACCTATTTTTAAATTAGAACAATTTGATGCACTAAAAAGTATGTATGCTTTTCTTGATGGAAATGATCTCACTGATATTCTTAAAATGATAAAATGTTGATTAAATCAAAACAAATTCTTATACAATTTATTCTGTTGGTACTTTTTCCTATTAATTTTATTTTCATATGTAAAATGGAATAATATTAGAAAATAAAATATATGAAACAACAGTGATATTCTTAAAGTGACAGAAACGTTGATTAACTTAAATTCCTGTACAATTTATTCTGTTGGCACTTTTTCATATTAATTTTATTTTAATATATAAAATGCAGTAATATTAGAAAATAAAATATATGAAATGAAACTTTTAATTTGGAAAACAGAATTCTATTGCAGCAGATAACTAAAATGCAGCAATTCTCGACGACTGTGATTCCACGCAGGAATGAAATCTTGCTAAATTTTGTTCCTTTAACAGATTTCTTACCAAACCTAAACAACATATATTTTCAACCAATACATGTTCTAGAACTGTATTGTTTTTTGATGAAAACTATATTAATTCTTTCACATCATCATCATGTTTTACCCTTATTTTGATGATGTGAAAGGTTAAAAAATATCCAAGGCAGCATGAGAAGCATTAAAAGAAAAGAAAAAAATTCAGGAGTTCTAGCAAAGCCATGAAAGCATATCTCATTAAGAAGAGGAAAACACACAATAATACACCAAGCTGAAAAATGAGGTCAAATATATAGTTCTTATTCCTGAAAAATCACAAAGATTATTTCACAGAATTTTAAACAATTTATCTAGTTGTAGTGCCTAATCTATACTATTCCAAAGTATTTCTAATACCAACCAGGAAAACCTAAGGAGAAAAACAATTCATCTCATTATGATATTTGATGTAGGGTTGATACAACTGAAATAGCCTTAAAGAAGAGAACCTTGCTATCCGTTAAATTTTAAAACATTTTCCCATAGTACATCTTTCGGATTCCATTTAGTAAAGATTCTACCTCAAACCCAAGACATTCTTCCAATGTAAAATGAAAACTCCTCATCAATCTAAGAAATACAGTACTGAGAACAGTTCTAAAATAACAGAAAATTCCTCTGAACATTTTTCAAATGAAAAGATGCCAGAAAAGAAAGTCCTACAGCTCTTCAAGGCAATACTGTACTCTTTAATACAAAAGGAATTTTCTGATGGCGTATTTTAGTGCTGCAGTCAAAACGAATCCTTCAAAAAAGAGATTTGCCCTGACAAAAGACACTGAAAACAGGGAATATTCAATCTCTGGAGGGGTTTAAACTACTGAAGGGGGCACCTGGAGACGTCTGCAGAGTGTGCGCAGTTCTTCAGTATTTAGAGCATCGATCCTGCGGTGATACTCAGCCACTGACACTACCTGAATATGGAGACAGGAAGACAATAATTCCACTGACAGTTGAGAAAAACAGCCAAAACAAAACAAAAATTGGAGAAATTTAAATGGGAAAGAGAACTGTAATCAGGATTTCTTTCCCCACTCCATGCTGAAAATCCAAGAGATTTATATATTAAACTACGGTGACATACAAATGAATGAATTTAACTTATTAACTACTACATCCAACTAACTACTAGTACACAACTTAAGGTTTATTTATAACTACTAGTACACAACTTAAGTTTCATATAGACAGAATTTGACTGAATAAATAGAATTACAGTCCTTTATAAAAGAAACACTATATAAAACATAACATGCTTTGCTAATATCAAAGATAACATCTAAAATCTAACTGTCTTGCAGTTTACAAAGAAAATGGTAGTTTCAACTCTCCCCTTCAAATCAGTTTTAACTCAAAGGTTACATCCTAATGGCAATGCTGGAAAAATTTCTTCTAGGCAAAGGTAACAAACGTACCCGTGCTATATGATCTGTATCAGAACAGAGAAGTGGGGGAGCAAGAAAAAGATATGAAGTACATTTTAAAACCTAAGACAGTAAGAAAAATAAGCTCCAGAAATAGAAAATTAGATTTTTAAAAGCATATCTAATAGCACTCTCAGGCATGTCCACTTAGTCTTTCTAAATGATCCTAAACTGAAAGTTTTTGCCTTTCCTCTACAGTAATTCTTTGTAGTTGGTACTGTAGCAGTTATTTGTGACTAAAATGTAATGACCTTCCTACATTCTAAATTTCTAAGGGAAATTCTATATCTTCTGTAATTGTCTAGACCAGTCTCTTGCACGGTGCTGAATTTGAAAGCCATGTCTGACAGATAAATATTATTATAAAAAGCCCATGAAAACAGACAAGTTTCCTCAGACTGACACAACAGCTACAGCTTTTTCAGATCATGACATAATTCCCAAAACAGTAAGCATAATATAGTGAACTCTGGTGGTGCTATAAATGTGTGTTGAATTCTCCTGACCTATGACAAATTCCTCTTGTGATCAATCAATTATGTGTAGAGGTTCTGGTCACAAAATGCAGTTAAACCAACTGACCCATAAAAGGTTTAGATTTTTAAACTAACCTAGGTTTTAAAAGGTTCTTGTTCCAGTCAACTAAAACGCATTAGCTACTTCTATGAAGAGCTGTAAAGTTGTTGAAAGCAATGAAAGACATGAGAATAGAAAAAAGGAAAAGAAACTGAACAGATTTTCCATTCTGGCCATTATTATTAGATTGACTTTTGAAAAGCAAGAATGCTTGCAGTATGATAGCTGACTCTCTACTTACAAAGAAACCCAAAGTAGTTATGATTTCAAGCTCTGGGGAATCAGATGGACCTAGGTTTTCCCCCTTCCTTATCTATTTCTCCATAAAACAGTGGAAATAATAATAGTACATACTAAATAGGGTTTTTGTGTAAATAAAATGAAGAAATGAAATGCACATAGAAGATTGAGTATAGTGCCCACCACAGACTAAACAGGGGTTAACACTACTTTTACTTAATTTTCCATCAATCACCGTAAGGACTAAAGGATAATGTTGAAGAGTCTCCATATTTATTTTTGGTTTTTATTTTTGATATTAAAGTATTTCAGTTTTAAGAACTCAACTATTTTATATATTTTGTCTATTTTGAAAGTTTAATTTAAAAATATTAAAGGTTTTTCAATTAAGAACAGAATTTTCAATAAAGATGAAAGAAAAATTAGGTACTAAAAGTAAAAAAAATTAAAATCACAGCTTGCTTTTCTAAGACCAGCAAAAGAAATCTCTACAAAATATTTAATGACCAGTTATACCTTTCTTCCTTCTTCCTATGGCATTCAGTCTAATCGAGAGTTTCCTAGACAAGCATTTTCAAATTATATGACTTAACTGTTCCTCTGCATTCTTTCTATTCCTCTACTCAACACTGATCTTACACTGAAAGCTCTTCCTTTTACCATATAAAACACAGTTCCTGGATGAAAGTAAAATTGAATTTGCTCACAAAACGGATCAGTTATAATCTAATTGTATCAACATCACTTAGAGTAGGAATCATCAGTGAGGGAACCATAAACTGGCATCATAAGTATAAGCTTATAACATCTGGTAGTCATAGTTTCTTTAATGTCACAAATCTACTTTCCTCATTCATTTTTTTTTTTTTTTGAACTGTATTCCTTTCTGGAACTTATAAACTCACCACTTCCTTACCTTTAAATATTTACTCATGCTGTGATGAATGATAATATACAATATTGTCAAAAGAGTAGGTGAACTAATAAAGAAAAAGGATTTGAAATCAAATGACTATGATCTTGGGGTGGCCTCAGCCTGCAGCAGCTTCAAGCAGGATTTCGGTTCCCCGGCCAGAGACTTAAGTCAGGCCTCGGCAGTGAGAGCGCTGAATCCTAGCCACTAGACCACCAGGGACAGTGGCCAGCGACAAGGTCCCTGGCTCGTCAGCTTTGTAGAAATGAATTCCCAGAGATGAAAAGCGGTGAAAAAAGTAAAGCATTTATCAGGAGGAATAAGGGTACATATGAACAGACTCACGTGGGCAGACTCAGAGTCGAGAGTTGTGTGCGCGTAGTAGTTTACCTCACTTGTATGGGACATTTCTTCTGGGTTCCCTTTGGCCAATTATCTTGCTTTGCCTGGTTCTGGGTCTGTAATTGGTTTATCTCAGGGTCCTCCCACGTGTGCATGTGCATCTCTTAGCCGAGATGGAATTCTAGAGAAGAGGCCTATGGGTAGGTTGACATCACTTACTATGGGGTGACGCCCCCTCCCTTTTTGGCCTCTGTGGAGCCTTTCTGCGCATGTGTAGTGGGAAAGGTCTCCTTGACTCTGAGAACGAGAAATACGTGGTCCCTTTATCTTTCATCTGGGCAGGTCTTAGCTTCTCCTTCCTCCTGCTGTTGTATTCATCTTGGAGAATCTGTCCACAGGGGATAAACTCCAGCTGCTCAGCCTGGGGCCCATCTATCTCCTGCCTCAACTAGAGAAATATACTTCCTCCTCTCAAAATAAATGAATAAAGAGATATAGATTCCTAGTATATATGGTGGATCTGGAATTAGTCTCAAATTAATTTTTAACCCCTTGGTAAATCATACTCCATGTACAGAATGTATTACTTTACCCAAAAGATTAAACCTAAGTGGAAAATGGACAGATTGCTACAAAATGTCCTGTATCACACTCCCAATTATTAAAGGTACACAGTTGAGGAAATCAAGACCTTTTGCTTCCTGAGGAGCAAAGCAGTTTGCCTATACTGCTAAATCCCATCTGCAGAAACTAAGTACTATGAACTACCCTCTGCAGAATTAAGTGCTACTCTCTAGTCTCTTCAGTTTTTCACAAAGGACTCTCACAAAGAGAGCATTTATTTTCAACAAATTACAAATGTGAAGGCAGAAATAAACCTACCCATCTCTATTACAAAGAGACTAATAACAACAACAACCAGAACAGAAGCTGAAAATAGAGGAAATGTATAGTTGCTGCAAATCCCATGAATAAGAACATGCTGTCCTAGAAAGAAAAGAGCTTCAGTCTAACATTGGTCTAACAGTCCTCCTTCCAGGATATTCCAGTATTTCCTCCTGAGATTACACCATAAACAAGCCAAAAACCTTTCCCCCAAGTGCCTTGCAGACTAAAAAAGATATCTGTGAATGTGCAATTTTTATTTCTCACTTATGCCTTACTTTTATTCCTTAGTAAAGGAAGATGGGGTAGAAAGAAAAATGTTACTTAACAATGCCATTTATATTTACTTTGGAATCCAAAAATATTTTTAAAAAGGAGGAAATTAAAGTTGAGCTGTTGTAGCTAACAAAAAAGGGCATACAACAGCATCCTGAACTTACATAACATTCTGTTCTATATTTCATAATATATGACAAAGTCTTATCACAAAATAAGACCTGGATTATGTTAAAACTTTACTCCTTTTTGCCTTAAATTAAAACTACTGTTTTCAAAATACACTTCTGTGACTTAAATAAAATATAAAAGGAGCAAATAGAGAATCATAAATTAGGTAACTAGAAAGTAGAATTAAGAGGGAAAAAAAGGATTAAATCCCGAATGAATAAAAAACAGAACACATTACTGAAGTTTTGATTTGAAGAAATCTTTTATATTTAAAATTACATCCTGTTAAGTATATCTGCAGATGACTCACATAGAATTTCATAAGAAGGCAGATATATTCACTGTTCTTTTAGTCAAAAAAAAAAAAACCTGTTAACTATTCAAAACCATTCAATTACAATATGTGTATATTATACTAGCCTCATAGAACAATAAACGTAAGAAGTGACTCTCACAAAAAGGGAATAATCTTGTTTTCCCCACAGCATATCAGGGGAAAAGAACACTCATTACATAATCTTGAGATATATTAATTCACTATTATAGTTGGAGACTTCAAAACTCCTCTATCAGTAATTTGCAAATCTGACAGAAAATCAGTAAGGACATAGCTGAACTGTATTCTCAATTAGTTGGATCTAATTGACATGTATAGAATACTCCATTCAACAACAGCTGAATACATATTCTTCTCAAGCTCACATGGAACATTCACTCAGACAGAACACATTCTGGAACATTAAACATACCTTAACAAATATAAATCATAAAGTATGCTCTCAGACCACAATGAAATTAAACTAGAAATCAGTAACAGAGAAATAGTGCGAAAATCCCAAATTACTTTAGAACAACACACTGCTAATTAACACATAATCATTAAAGTCTTGGGAGAAATTTAAAATATTCTGAACTAAATAAAAATATAACTTACCAAAATTTTGGGATACAGTGAAAGCAGGAATTAAGAGGAAAGTTTATAGCACTGAATGCACATGTAAGAAAAGAGAAAGATCTAAAATCAATAATCTCAGCTTCCATTTTAGGAAACTAGAAAAAGAAGAGTTAATTAAGTCTGAAGTCGAAGAAAAGAAATAATAGAAAAAAATCAGAGTAGAAATCAGTGAAACAGAAAGCAGAAAATCAATAGAGAAAACTCAACAAAACCAAAAACCAGTTCTTTGGAAAGATCAATAAAATTGATAAACCTCTAGCCAGGCTAACTAAAATAAGAAAAAGAACACACAAATAAATTATATCATAAATGAAGACAGGCCATCATTTTTGATAATAAAGGAAAATAAAGGAATATTATAAACAACTCTATACCTACAAATTTGGAAACCTAGATGAAATGGACCAATTCCTTGAAAGACACAAACCACTAAACTCACACAGAAGAAACAAATCATCTGAACAGCCCTATATCTACTAAATAAATTGAATTAGTAATTAATAGCCTTGCAAAACAGAAAGTACCAGGCCCAGTTCTAGCCAAGTAAAATGAATTAGCTACCAGTAAACATCAAGGTAACTCTATGAAAAGCTATGCAAAATTGCTGAGCACTATGACAGACATGATCATAGAAAAAAGGAAAAACTGAACAGATTTTCATTCTGGCCAATATAATTATATTGACTTTTGCAAAGCAAAAATGCATACACCACGGCAGCTGATTTTGTACTTACAAAGAAACCCAAAGTGGTATGATCTCTAGCTCTGGAGCATCTTCAGTGAATCCAGATAGATTCACTAGTGAATTCAATTAAACATTTAAGGAAGAAATTATACTAAATCTCTACAATCTCTTCGAGAAAAACAGAAGCAGAGAAAATACTTCCCAATTCATTCTATGAGGCCAGCACTACCCTAATAAAAAATAAACAAAGATATTGTAAGAAAGACAAACTACAGACCAATATCTCTCATGAACATACATGCAAAAAAACCTCAACAAAATATTACCAAATTGAATCCAACAATGTATAAAAAAGATATCTATACAGTGACCAAGTGGGATTTAATTCCAGGTATGCAAGGGATATGCAAGGGATTTCAACATTTGAAAATCAACTGATATAATCCATTACACATAAATAGATGCAGAAAAAGCATTAGTCAAAATCTAACATTCATTATAAAAACTCCCGGCAACCTAGAAATAGAGGGTAACTCCTGCAACTTGATAAAGAACATCTAACGAAAAAATCCTACAACATCATACATAATGGTGAAAAACGAAATACTTTCCCACTCCTGTTCAACATTGTACTGGAAGACCTAGCTAATGCAGTAAAACAAGAAAAGGAAATAAAAGGTATACAGATTGGAAAGGATGGAATAAAACTCTTAGCAGATGACATAATTGTTTATTAAGAAAATTCTAAAGAATCATCCAAAAACTACTGGAGTTAATAAGCAATCATAGTAGGCTTGCAGGATGTAAGGTTATATACAAAAGTCAACTGCTTTTCTATATATCAGCAATGAGTAACTGGAATCTGAAATGTAAAACCATACTATTTATATTAGTACAGAAAAAAATGAAATACATGAAGTACAAAATTTTGAAGAAAGAAATCAAAGAAGATTTAAATAAATGAAGAGATATTCCATGTTCCTATATATGGATAGGAGGACAATACTGTCAAGATCAGTTTTTCCCAACTTGGTCTATAGACTCAACATGATTCCAATAAAAATCCCACCAAGTTACTTTGTGGATATAGGCAAACTGATTATTTAAAGTTTATGTAGAAAGATCCCAATGCCAACACAGTAATGAAGGAAAAGAACAAAACTGAATGACTGACACTATTCAACTTCAAGACTTGCTATAAAGTAATCAAGATTGTGATACTGGCAAAAGAACAAACACATCAGTGGAATGGAAGAGAGCACCTACACATAGACTCACACAAGTACAGTCAATTGATTTTTGACAAAGCAGCAAAGATAATGCAATGAAGAATGGATGGTCTTCTACCAAATAGTGGTGGAACAACTGGACAACCACACACAAAAAAGTTAATCTAGACAAAGTCCTTATACTTTTCACAAAAATTAACTCAAAATGGATCATCAACCTAAATGTAAAATGCAAAAGTATAAAACAACTAGAAGATAATACAGAAAAAAATCTAGGTGAACATGGGTTTGAAGATGCATTTTTAGATAGAACACCAAAAGCATGATCCATAAAAAAAACTAGTAAGTTGGATTTCATTATAATTAAAAACGTCTGCTCTGTAACAGACACTGTCAAGAGAATAAAAAAATAATCCACAGACTGGGAGAAAATCTTTGCAAAATACATTGCTGATAAATATGTTATCCAAAATATACAAAGCACTCTTAAAAAACAACAAGAGAACAAACAAAACATGAACTAAAGATCTGGACATGTAAGAATATGAAAAGATGCTCTATGCCATATGTCATCAGAAAAATGCAAATTAAAATAACAATGGGATACCACTACGCACCTATTTAGAATGAAAGCACTGACAATATTAAATGCTGGTGAGGATGCAGAGCAGCAGGAACTCTCATTCATTGCTGGTAGAGCACAAAATGGTACAGTCACTTTGGAAAACAGTTTGGCAGTTTCTGTTACAAAACTAAACATACTCTTATTATACAATCTAGCAGTCACACTCCTTGGTATTTACCTAAATGAGCTGAAAACTTAGGTCCACATAAAATCTGCACATGAATGTTTATAACAACCTTTTATTTAGTATTAGTGTCAAAACTTGGAAGTAACCAAAATGTCCTTCTATAGGTGAATAGACAAACTGTGGTACACTGAGAAAATGGAATATTAAATGTCAGCACTAAAAAGAAATGAGCTATCAAGCCATGAAAAGACAGGGAGGAAACTTAAATGCATTTTACTAACTGAAAGAAGCCAATATGAAAAAGCTACATATGATACGATTCCAACTAGATGATACTCTGGAAAAGGCAAAACTATAGAAAGATTAAAAACATCAGTGGTTCTCAGGTGGAGGGAAGGAGGGATGAACAGATGGAGCACAGGGCATTTTGAAGGCAGTGAGACTACACTGTATCATCCTGTAATGGCAGATACATGTCATTCCATAGAACGTGTAACACAAAGAATGAACCCTAATGTAAACTACAGACTTTGGGTGATAATAATATGTATTAGCTCATAAATTATAACATGTACCACATTAATACAAGATGTAAATAACAGGGGTACTGTGTTTGGAGAGAAAGGGGTATATGGGAGCTCTCTGTACTTCCCATTCAATTTTTCTGTAAATCTAAAATCTCTAAAAAATAGAATCTATTAATTAAAGAAAAACAGGGAAAAAAACCAGGCAAACACAAAATTCAGGGAGGTAGTTACCAATTTGGAGTTGACATGAGGTGAGATAGAGAAAGAACACATAGGATGATGCACTTTCACTGGTAACGTTTTAGTTCTTAAGTTGGGTAGTGAATGAGTGAGTGTGATCGCAAATATTCATTTTATCATTATGTCTCACAACTTACATATGTAATAAATATGCTTTTCAACTACTAAGTCAAATAAATAAAGAAAAAATATTCTACACTGAATATATGTGTATATGTCCTTTTTTCAATTATGTTGTGACATAATTAGTAAGATGTTTTATACAATAAGCATAAACACTAGTTAAAAAACTTCCCATGAATATGTACTATAGGTAGGCAACATAGTATAGTAGGTTTAGCTGTAGAACTCTGTCTTAATTCTGATTCTGTTTAATAGTCGTTCCTACATATGCCTGAGGGATTGCTTCCAGAAACCTTCACAGAAACCAAAACCCATGGATGCTCAGGTCCCTCATAGAAAACAGCACAGTATTTGCATATAATCTATGCATATCCTCTCCTTAAATCATCTATATATTACTTATAATACCTAATACAATGTAAATGCTATGTAAATAGTTGTCAGCATTGTGGCAACTTCAAGTTTTGCTTTTTGGAACTTCCTGGGATTGTTTTTCCAAATATTGTTAATCTGTGGTTGGTTGAATCTGCGAACGCAGAACCATCGAATGCAGAACTGGTAGATAAGGAAGTCTGATTATTTTAGTTTTGTGAACTTGAGCAACCGTACTTAATCTCTCAATTTCTGGTCTTTCAAATGGAAATAATAATCATATCTTAGGCACTTTATGAGGAATAAATAATAGTATGTGTAAGATATATATAAAGTAGAAAATGATACAGCAAATGTACAAAATAAATGTTAATCTCCTTCTCCTAGTTATAGTCTGAAGATTTTGAGAGCACGTATAGCAAAGAATTTAAGGGCACAGCTTACAGCCAGAATAGAATGCCTGGATTCAAACCACAGCTCTGACCTTTATTGGTCAGAGTATGGCTGTTATATGCCTCTGTTTTGTAAAATGAAGGTGAAAGCAGCAATATTTCACAGGTTGAGGATTAAGTAAAAAACTCATGGTAAGTGTATAGTGTTAGTATAAGTAATTATTAATATTTTAATCAGTATTATAATCATTAGCTGAGGTCCCTGGAAAGAGTTTTACATTTAAATTTGTTCTTAAAATTCTACCTGTGAGCTAATTTCTATACAGATGTAAGTAATTCATCATGTCATGTGTTTTCAAATATAAAGACCTAAAATACAAAAAAAAATTCATCTTGTCATATATTAGGGCCTAAAAACAACAAAAAAAGGAAAAGATGAGAAAATTCAGTGAAGTACTGATAGAAAAAAATGATGTTATTTAATATTTTGTGACTTTAATCTGATTAAACTTATACCCTTATAAAATGAGCTTATAACCTTCACATGAATTACAATTTACTGACAGACACTAAAAAGGCAGGATATAGTATATGGGTATATCAAATATATAAACAGCTTCAAGTAAATGATTAGAGATTAAAGTTTAGGTTATTTATCAGAATAAACTCTAAAACAGCCTTTAAAAATAAAGAAAACATAGTAGGATGGCTGAGCAGAAAGACCCTGAGTACATGAGCACACCAAAATTACAATTATTTACAGAACAACTATCAGTGAAACAGACCAGAACCTATCAGAAAAGATCTTTTACAACTATAGATATAATGAAGATGGGCAGCAGGGGTGGAGTCATGGTACAGTCAAGACCATACCCCTGGTAGGTGAACCAGAAACAGAAGAATAATTATTGCAGAAGTTCTCCCCAAGGAGTCTGAGCCCCACATCAGGCTCCCAAACCCAAGGGTCCTGTGCTGGAAAGACAAGCCCCCAGAATATTTGACTTTGAAGGCAAGTGGGGCTTCCTTTTGGAAGACCCAGAGGGTTGTAGGAAATAGAGACTTCACTCTTAAGAGGGCGTACACACTCTGGGACTGGGGACAGAAGCAGTAATTTGAAAGGAGCCTCAGTTAGACCTGCCTGTTGATCTTGGAGAGTCTCCTGGAGAGGCAGGAGGCAAAAGGAGCTTACCTTGGGGACACATACACTGGCAGAAGCCATCTTTGGGAGCTTGTTCTACCATGGGGACATTAATGCTGGCAAGTACCATTTGGAATCTTCCCATTACCTTATTAGCACCTGAACCCAGCCCTGCCCACCAACCTACAGGCACCAGTACCAGGTGCCTCAGGCCAAGCAACTAACTGAGCAGGGACACAGTGCCACCCAACAGCAGACAGGCTGCCTTAAGAACCCCTGAGCCCACAGCCTCCCCTGTACATTGCCCAGCCTACCAGAGGGCCCACCAACCAGTACACAGGCACTAGACCTGGGACCAAGGGAATGATCATGATATGATCAAAGAACTCAGGAGAAAAACAGATTAACAGAGGGAGAAATCTTAAGTGTTTAACAAAGAGTTAGAAAATATAAAAGAGCAACCAAACAGAGGTGAAGAATCCAGAAAGTAAAATGAAAAATACACTAGAAGGAATCGACATTCGACTAAATGATACAGAGGGATGGAAAAGTGAGCTGGAAGACAGGGTAGTGGAAATCACAGAAGTGGAACAGAAAAAAAGAGAAAGGATAAAAAGAAATGAGGACACTAAGTGACCTCTAGGACAACATCAAGTGTGCTAACGTTCACATTCTAGGAGTCACAGAAGAAGAGAGAAAGGGGCAGAGAAAATACCTGAAGACATAATCACTGAAGACTTCCCTAACCTAGGAAAGGAAACAGACATCCAGGTCTAGGACACACAGAGTTCCAAACATGATCAACCCAAAGAGGACCACAGCAAGACATACTGTAATTAAAATGGCAAAAATTTTAAATAAAGAGAATATTAAAGGCAGCAAGGTAAAAGCAACAACTTATATACAAGGAACTCCCATAAGACTATGAGCTGAATTTTTAGTAGAAACACTGCAGGATAGAAGGAAGTAGCACAATATATTTTAAATGATGAAAGGGAAAAACCTACAACTGAGAATACTTTACCTGGCAAGGCTCTCAATCAGATTTGATGGAGACATTAGAAGTTTTACAGACAAACAAAACGTAAAAGTGTTCACCAAATCAGCTTTACAAGAAATGTTAAACGGGCTTCTCTAAGTGAAAAAGAAAAGGCCACAACTGGAAACATGAAAATTACTAAACAAAAAAGCTCATGGGTAAAGGCAAATAGGTTGTAAATCAACTGCATAAAAGCTAGTAGGAAGGTTAAAAGACAAAAGTAGTAAAACCATCTACATCCATGATAAACACTTAAGGGATACTCAAAAGAAAAAAGTGTTAAATATGTCAAAAACAGTAAACGTGAAGAGAGAAGAGTAAAAATGCAGGGTTGTTGCAATGCATTTGAAATTAAGAGAACAGCAATTTAAAATAATCACATACATATATAGATTGCTTGCTCGCTGTGTGTGTGTGTGTGTGTGTGTGTGTGTGTGTGTATAAAAACCTCATGGTAACCACAAACCAAAAATCTATAACAGATACACACACAAAAATGAGAAGGGCATCTGCATGTAACACTAAAGATAGTTATCAAATCACAAGGGAAGAGAACAAAAGAAAGGAACAAAAAAGAACTGCAAAAACAATTAACAAAATGGCAATAAGTACATACAGATCAATAATTACTTTAAATGTAAATGGACTAAATGCTCCAATCGAAAGTCATGGAGTGGTTGAATGCATACAAAAACAAGACCTGTATATATGCTGTCTTAAGAAGTCAGACACACACAGACTGAAAATGAGGAGATAGAAAAACATATGCCATGCAAAAGGAAATCAAAAGAAAGTCAGGGTAGCACTACTTCTATCAGACAAAATACTTTAAAACAAGGCTGTTACAAGACACAAAGAAGGGCCTTACATAATGATAAAGGGATCAATCCAGGAAGAAGATATAGCAACTGTAAATATATGTGCACCCAACATAGGACCACCTAACACAGAAAATATTAACATAAATAAAGAAAGAAACTGACAGTAACACAATAATAGCAGAGGCCATTAACACCCCACTTACATCATCCCAACAGAATATCAATAAGGAAACACTGGCCTTAAATGACACATCAGACCAGATGAAGTTAATAGATATATATGGAATACTGCATCCAAAAGCAGCAGAGTATACATTCTTTTCAAGTGCAAATGAAACATTTTCCAAGATACATCACATGCTAGGCCACAAAACAAGCCTCAGTAAATTTAAGAAAATTGAAATCATATCACGCATCTAATCTGACCAGAGTGATATGAGACTAGAAATCGACTACAAGAAAAAAAGCTGCAAAAAAAATACAAATATATGGAGGCTAAACAATATCCTACTAAACAAACAATGGATCACTGAAGAAATCAAAAAATACCTGGAGACAGATGAATATGAAACACAATGATCCAAAATCAAAAGGATGCAAAAGCAGTTAAAAGAGGGAAGTATATAGCGATACAAGCTTACCTCAGGAAACAAGAAAAATCTCCAATAAACAACCTAACCTTACACCTAAAAGAACTAGAAAAAGAATAAACAAAACACAAAGTTAGTAGAAGGAAAGAAATCATAAAGATAGAAGCAGAAATAAATGAAATGGAGACTAAAAAAAAAAATAGAAAAGATTAGTGAAACTAAGAGATGGTTCTTTGAAAAGATAAACAAAACTGATGAACCTTTAGCCTGACTCATCAAGAAAAAAAGAGAGAAGTCCCAATTCAATAAAATCAGAAATGAAAAAGGAAGAGAAATCATAACAGATTACTGTGGACAGCTATATGACAATAAAATGGACAACCTAGAAGAAATGGACAAATTCCTACAAATGTACAATCTCCCAAGCATAAACCGGGAAGAAAGAGAAAATGTGAACAGACCAAATACCAGTAATGAAACTGAGTTAGTAATAAAAGTTCCCATCAAACAAAAGTCTAGGACCAGACGGCTTAATAGGTGAATTGTGCCAAACATTTAGCAAAGAGTTAACACCCATCCTTCTCAAAGTATTCCAAAACACTGCAGAGAAAAGAACACTTCTGAATTCATTCTATGAGGCCAGCATTACCCTGATACTGAAACCAAAGATATCACACACACACAAAATTACAGGCCAATATCAATGATAAACATAGGTACAAAAATCCTCAACAAAATATTAGAAAACCGAACCCAACAAAACATTAAAAGGATCATACACCATGAGTAAGTGGGATTTATCCCAGGGATGAAAGGATGGCTCAATATCTGTAAATCAATCAGTGTGATATACCACATTAACAAATTGAAGAATAAAAACCATATGACCATTTTGATAGATGCAGAAAAAGCTTTTGACAAAATTCAACATCCATTTATGATAAAAACATTCCAGACAGTGGGTATAGAGGGAACATACCTCAACATAATAAAGGCCATGTACGAGAAGCTCACAGCTAATATTATACTCAATGGTGAAAAGCTGAAAGCACTTCCTCTAAGATAAGGAATAAGACAAGGATGCCCAATCTTGCCACTTTTATTGAACACAGTACTGGAAATCTTAACTATAGCAATTAAACAAGGGGAAAAACAAAGAGATACACATTGGAAAGGAAGAAGTAAAACTGTCACTATTTGCAGAGGGTATGATACTATACATAGAAAATCCTTAAGATGCCACCAAAAGACTACTATAGATCATCAATGAATTTGGTAAAGTTGCAGGATACTAAATTAATATACAGCAATCTATTTCATTTCTATACACCAACAACAAGCTAACAGAAAGAGAAATTAAGGAAACAATCTCATTTACCATCACATCAAAAATAATAAAATACTTAGGAATAATCTTACCTAAGGAGGTAATGGTCCTATACTTGAAAAACTGTAGTGCACTGATGAAAGAAATTGAAGATGACACAAACAGATGGAAAGATACACTGTGTTCATGGATTGAAAGAATTAATATTGTTAAAATGACTATACTACCCAAGGCAATCTACAGATTCAATGCAATTCCTATCAAAATTCCAATGGCATTTTTCAGAGAACTAGAACAAATATTTTAAAAATTTGTATGGAAACACCAAAGACCCCAAATAGCCAAAACAATCTTGAGAAAGAAGAATAAAGTTGGCGGTGTCACACTCCCTGACTTCAGATTATACTAAAAAGCTATAGTAATCAATACAGTATGGTAGGGGCACAAAAACAGACACATAGATCAATGGAACAGAACAGAGAACACAAATATTAACCCACATATGGCCAATTTATCTATGACTAACAAGGCAAGAATGTACAGTGGGGAATAGACAGTCTCTTCAATAAATGGTACTGGGAAAACTAGATATCTGCATGTAAAAGAATGAAATTAGAATATTTTCTCACACCATATACAAAAATAAACTCAAAATGGATTAAAGAACTAAATGTAAGACCAGAAACCATAAAATTACTAGAAGAAAACTACTAGGCAGAACACTATTTGACATGAATCTTAGAATTATTTTTTTGGATCCATCTCCTCAGGCAAAGGAAACAAAAGCAAAAATAAACACACAGGACCTAACTAAATTTAAAGCTTTGGCACAGCAGAGGAAACCATTGACAAAACGAAGACAGCCTACTGAATGGGAGAAAACACTTGCAAATAATATGACTGATAAGTGGTTAATACCCAAAATACATGAACAGCTCATATAGCTCAGTATCAAAAAACCCAATTAAAATATGGACAGAAGTCCAGAATAGACATTTTTCCACAGAAGACCTAGAGATGGCCAACAGGCACATGAGAAGATGCTCAACATTGCTAATCATCAGGGAAATGCAAGTCAAAACCACAATGAGATATCACCTCACACCTGTCAAAATGGGTATCGTCAAAAAGAACACAAATTAACAAATGCTGGCAAGGATGTGGAGAAAAGGGAACCCTGGCACACTTTTGGTGGGAATATAAATTGGTGCAGCCATTGTGGAAAACAAAATGGAGGTTCCTCAGAGAACTAAAAAGAGAACTGCAATTCTATTCCTGGGTATATACCCAAAGAAAACAAAAACACTTAGAAAAGATATATGCACTCCAATTTTCCTAACAGCATTATTTACAATTATTTACAATTTAGCCAAGATATGGAAGTCACCTAAGTGTCCATCAACAGATGAATGCCTAAAACTGTGGTGTATATACATATAAAACAGACTACTACTCAGTAGTAGTAAAAACAAAATTTTTTTTAAAAAAACAAAAACAAAAACAAAAACAACATAAAAAACAAAACCAAATTTTGCCATTTGCAACAACATGGATGAACCTAGAGGGTATTATGCTTAGTGAAATAAGTTAGAGACAAACGAATACTGTATGTTATCACTTATAGGTGGAATCTAAAAAGTACACTAGTGAATATAATAAAAAAGAAACAGACTCACAGATATAGAGAACAAACTAATGGTTATCAGTGGAAAGAGGTGATACAGGGGTAGGGGTTTAGGATGCAGAAACTACTATGTATAAAATAAATAGGCTACAAGTATATATTGTACAGCACAGGGAACATAGCCGGTATTTTATAATAATTATCAATGGATTATAATCTACAAAAATTTTGAATCACTATGTTGTACACCTGAAAATAATATAATACTGTAAATCAACTATACCTCAATAAAAAACATAAGGAAAAGATAATGTTAAGCATGTTTCATCAACATGGTTCTCACCCAAGCTAACTGGCAAAGGTTTAACTTTATTCCATATATTTTGGAGCATATTCTAACTATTAGTCCTATTATCTTTGAGACTTTAATTCATTTACAAAATGCAAATAATCTATCTCTGATTAACACACAGTTACTGAGCATTTAGAAAACTGTCCTAGTTTACATAAATATATGGCCATATCAATACTAGCTATAAGACTATTTATTACTTAAGTAATACCATTCTACTAATCAGTTGAGTAAAGTTATGAAGAACTGTAAGAAGTTACAAAATACGAAGTCCAAAAATGAGAAATTTTATTTGTTCTAAAATATTTGTTATACTCCTAGAAAAATTATTTTTTATTTTCAGTTTTAAAGTGGAAGAGCTCCCTCTCTGGCAGAATCTTAGAGGAAATTTCAATCTACAAAACAAGTAAAAGAACTGCTATCATTTTAATTTGTATTTCCTTAAGCCTTTCTCCTACCCTACAGCTTCTAGGATTTCTACTCCAAAGCAAGGAAAACAGCTAGAAAACTGGGACTTGCGCTTGTCTACACACCAAGACACATCATAACGTATTGTACCATTTTATAAAACTCTCAAAGACATCCTGGCGAGGTAATGAATATGCTAGGGTCTAGCTGTCTCTGTGCTCCATGACAACTTAGTTCAGTAAAACACTCGATATGAATTTTCACCTTTAAAATGGGAAGTAATACTACTGACTTTGCAAGGTTATTGTGAAGGTTAAGTGAAACAACATATATAAACTCTATGTGCAGAGCTGAGGACCAGTGAGAAGCACACTCTCATATCTGAAAAAATAACATAACAGCTTCCTATGAGGTTAAAAAGGAATTGGTGACTGTAAGTGTGTGATGTACATTATAATGACCTATCAAGTTGGTCTCTCTCTCTCTCTCTCTCTCTCTATATATATATATATAAAGTTGGTCTATATATATATATAAATATATATATATATATTTTGAACTATAAAGTTCAAAATATCCACATTTTGCCTGTATTTGTAATAAATTAAACTATATTACAGTATTAGCAAACTAATGATAAATGTTAATTCAAACTGCAAATCAAAAAAATACATGCATAGCATCACTGTTCTTGGTTTAAAAAAAAAAAAAGCTATGTTAATTGGCTAATCTGATAACCTGATCAGAATTTTAACAAATCCAATCATTTCAGATGCCTAAACCACTCTGTGCTGATGTTTCATAAACAAAAACTTGAAATCATTCAACTTAAAAATAAAAAGACATAAAAAAGTACTCTCCAGCCAAATTACACCACCACCAATGGAAATCATTTTGATATTTTTACATGTTTAACATTTAAGGGTGGCAAGCTGCTTTGGGGGCATCTTCCAAAGTCACTCCCGGTTCTAAGTATATGTCTAGTCTCATTTAAATCATCTATAATCTCAGTAAAAATAAAATTAATATTCATAAGGCAAGATATAATCTTAAATTACCAAAGAAAAAACAACTGGCAATACACTTTCTAACAAATAATGCATACATACTTATACTGAAAAATATCTAGGATTCTTAAAATTAGTAAGGTTGAGTTAGATATTTCTTAATTAGAGTATCATTTATCATCATAGAGTATCATTATCATTCTGTATTAGGCAACAATGCTTGAAACTTTTTGGATAGCTTGGGAAAGACTTTTCTTGGATTGCTAAAATAATAGTCTTAAAACACAAAATTATAAATGTATTTAGTCTGGGATCCAGTCAATAAAAATTAAAGTTAATTCACTAAGATAGTTCTACTAAATTTATTTTTAAGCAAAACAAAAATTCCAAATATTTTCCTACAAAGTTAAATTAAAAATTAAGGCAGTAATAAAGGTTTGATAACTTCCTGTTGATGTAGAACACGAAAACCAAAAAACACTTCCACAAACCAAAATTACAGTCCCTTATTCATTTCCTTTTTGAAGATATTTATGATTAGCAGAAATAGCTTAAATTAAGGTATGCTTTTATAATCATACAATTTTGTATTCTACAAATATTCTCTATACTTAAACTTTTAAATTATACAATTTTTCAGAATGTCACCATACAAAGACTAATAAATATAGAAACTGAAATCATCGACTAAGATTTACCAGAGTATATTTTTGATTAATTGGTTGATGCCTTCTCCCCTTTTTCCCATACCAGAGACGAGACATTTCCTTTCCAGGGCAAATTAAGTTACATCAAATCTCCTAAGAACTGTTTTAGAAAGCATTCTTCCTCTGTCAAAAATACATTTCTAGCACAAGAGCCCTACTACAGTGACAAAACAGTTTGCTGGAGACAAAGATTTGATTGACAAGACAGAGAGCTAATCACTAAGTAGTATCCATTGCAAAGATAGTCCTGAGTGGAGACTGTAAAGCTGGGGAGGGAAGAGAGGATTTCCCATGTTTAAGTTTGGTTGCACTGTACCCAAATGTGCAGAGAAAGGATTCAAAAGCTTAAAGATACAGAGCATGTATTTCCAAATACCAGTACACTAAGAAATATACTAAAAATAACCCAGTCATAAAAAAGTAATCAGTACAGTTTCCAGAGTCCCTCCCAAAGTACACAAATGATTTCAATTAACATTTTACTATTTGCTCATACAGTCATAAAATTCTGTTCCTTATTTACATCTAAGAGTCCTATAAAATTTCATCTTACATGTATTTTTTAAGCAGTAAAACATCCTTTGAGGACCCTTCAATCCTCAAACTTTTAGAATGACTATGTAAAAATGAAGCCAATCTACTACAAATAAAGCCTATACAGATATTCAGTGTGATCTGAAAATTCCTTTTAGTATTAACACAGTCCATTTTTAAACTGCATTTTCTAACATCTAGTTTCTTGAAAAAGTACTTATATTTACTATGCCTATGTATACTTCACTAACCAGGGGTATCCTGAATATAAGTGAATTTTTAAGATTAAATATTATTATGACTATAAACTATAATCACCTAGATTACCTCAATTTTAACTAGAATATCAATGCCATATGATACACTGAATATTTCTTCCATTTTAAGCTAAGACTGCTCCTCCCCCTTTACCTTGTTGTGTGTACACACAAAGCTGTGCACACAATGCCACCCTTCACACACACACAGCTACCTTTCTAGTATACACAACGCTGCACCATACCCACACCCCCCCATCTCCTTCCTGCACATTCCAGCATGTGCATGCACAAGACACAGCACACCCCCTGATGAATACCCACCCTGCCGTGCCACTCATACCAGTCACCCCCCTAACTCCCCCACCAGCTCCACCACACTTACCCTAAGATCTCTCTCCCACAGTCCCTTGTAGGTACACTATACCCATCTCCACACCAGCTTTAGTTCAATTATATACATAGTGAACTGTGGTCGCCAACCCCCATCCCTGCGCTCCCTCTGCACACACCAACAGCATTAGATAATTTGGTGGTAGTGGGGTGCTCTTTTGAAAACCTATCATTACTTCCAGCCGAATTTTCTAGAATTAGAAATATATGCATACCAAAATGTGGTTTAAATGAGATTTTTAAAAATATACACACATGCACCATGCAAAGGATAGCCTATTTCATTGGTTGTCTTACTCAGCATACATCTCCACACCTTCTTCCTAATACAGTTTTGATTTTGCTAAGGTATCTTTTCAGCCATGTGTTTCTGAGAAGGCTGGCTCCATGCCTAGACAGGATGGGTTCTTAAAGATCTAAACCAGTGGGTCTCAAATTTTAGCCTACACCAGAATCACTTGGAACGTTTGTTAAAACAGAATACTGGGCTCCAAAACCAGTTTCTGATAAGCCGACTGCAATGGTGCCTGAGAATGTGTATTTTTTAATTTTTTTTTTTTTTGGCTGCGCTGCGGCTTGTGGTATTTTAGTTCCCTGAGCAGGGATCGAACCTGGGCCCTGAGCAGAGAGTCCCAACCACTGGACCATCAGGGAATTCCCTGTACTTTTTAAACAAATTCAGAGATACTATTGCTGCTGGTTGTGGCCTAGGGACCACACTTTGAAAAACAACTAAACTACAATGAGATATCACTTCACACTGGTCAGAATGGCTATTATCAAAAAGACAAGATATAACAAGCATTGGCGAGAAAAAGGAGAAAAGGGAAACCCTTATGCACTGTTGGTGGGATTGTAAATAGGTGTAGCTACCATGGAAAACAGTATATTTTTTGAGGTTCCCCCCAAAATTAAAAATAGAACTACCATATGATCTAGCAATTCCACTCCTGGGTATTTATCTGAAGAATGAAAACATAAATTTTAAAAGATACATGCACTGCCATGTTCACTGCAGCATTATTTACAATAGCCAAGATATGGGAACAACTTAAGTGTCCATCAATGGATGAATGGATGAAGAAAATGTGGTATAGATACACAGTGGAATACTACGTAGGCAAAAAAAACCAAAAAACAAAAACAGGAAAAGACTGAAATCTTGCCATCTGAGACAACATGGATGGACCCTGAGTTCATTAGCTAAGTGAAATAAGTCAGACAGAGAAAGACAAATATCATATGACCTCATTTATATGTGGAATTTAAAACAACAACAAAAAATGAAGCTCATAGAGAAAGGAAACAGATTGGTGGTTGCCAGGGGGGTGGGGGGTGGCATTGGGGAGGGCAAAATAAGTGAAGGGGGGCTCAAAGGTACAAACCTCCAATTATAAAATAAGTCATGAGGATATAATATATAGCATGGTGAATATAATTAATAATACTGCATTATATATTTGAAAGTTGCTAAGAGAATAAATAGATCTTAAAAGTCTTTATCACAAAAAAGATTAACTAGACTTACTGTGGTGATCATTTCACAGTATATATAAATATCAAATCATAATGCTGTACACCTGAAACTAATATGTTATATGTTATTTATACCTCAATTGAAAAAGAAAAATCAACTGATCTAAGCTATTTTAAGTGTGATTTTCTGTTTCTTGAAGCCAAATGCTTCCATTTAATAAATACAATACCTACCTAGCAGACATAAAATGAGCTCAGTAAATCTCCTTCTTGCCCTTTCTTTTTTCATAATACTCAGAAAACATAATGCTAGGTCATTTAAATTTGTCTAGACACCCCAGGGCTTGAAGCAGATGTCAATTTAGCATTAAAAATGTAAAATGACAGGCTATAAAATGAAGCATTTTTAAAAACATAACCAGCTTAAGGTTGAACATAATCTGTTCTCATAATTCACATATTCAACTTAATTTTTTTCCTTTACTTTATCAGGGCTGAAATTACTGAATTACCTTATATCTGATATCCTCTAAGTTGGGAGTGGTCTACTAGAAGCAATAATACATTATCTACCTACTCAATATTTAAAGTAATATTTTAATTTTTAAAATCATAAAATAGTCTGTCATTCATTCATCCCTTCTCACAATATCAATTAGACATTTTGTGCTTTAATAGAAATTTTATAGTCTATAGCTTTTGGCTAGTAACTGAGATAGATTATTAATAGGGAAAGCAAAGCATTGGTTCAATACCTTCCTGAGGTAGTTAACATCAGTAATAGTCAAAACAGACCATAATGACTCCTGGGTGCTAAATGCTAATATGAAAAAACATAATAGCCTAGAACTAGAGACCTACTCTACAGCACAGTGCCTATAATAATACTGTACTATATACTTGAAAATTTGCTAAGAAGGTAAATCTTATGTTAAGTGTTCTTATTACAAAATAATAACTATAAAGAGGTGAGAAGAAACTTCTGGAGACGAATGTTTACGGCATAGATTGTGGTGATGGTTGCATGGATATACACTTGTCTCCAAACTCATCAAGTTGTATATATTAAATATGCACAGCTTTTTGTATATCAATCATACCTCAATAAAGAGGTTTAAAAAATACTCAATATAGAAATATTATATAAGACAATTTGTATTAACTCATAAATTCTAATTGTTTTTAATGCTTTTGATTTATGAATTTTTCATATTTACTAAATTTCTTTGGCATTATGATTTGTAATCCTATGTGATTAGATCAATGTAAAAAAAAGTATATTCTTCTTTAATTGCTTTTATCTGAGAAATGTGACCTCTACTTAGTGACTCAGAGATAGAGACTACTTTCATTTTGAACAAAATCAATTCTGTATGGATTTTTCAGGCTAGGCTAAGAGATCAGGAATTTTGTTTTATATATTGACTCAATTTTAATTTTGGCATTACTTGTGCTTTAATTTAAAAAACAAATCGAAACAAAAAAACAACCCATGTGTTTAAGAAAATGAACACCAGAATACTCATTGTCTGGCACCTTAAGAAGTAAAACATTAATCAAACAATTGAAGCCTCCTGATACTGGTGCTTCTTAGAAGTTGCAGCAATACCAAACTGTTAGTCTTCTCTGAGAAACCTAATAAACAACCACAGCAATAACTCTAATTAATTAGTGACAACTAAGAAAACAGAACTGATTCCACATGATGATTACCACATCCTAGTGGAAAGCCAAATCAATAAGGATATAATATGATAAATTTTACAGCCTAAATTGCTAAGATTAGGTTAAATATATTACATTTATATAATTAAAATGGAGAACATTAAAAATTAATGTCAAAATGGGAAGATCCTATAAATGAGTTACAAAATTATCTACGCCAGAAAGCAGATTCTAAAATACTTGGAGTAACTACAAAACCTTTGTACAGGTTTATTTAATAAGCAGCCAATATATTTACACTTACACTTTCACTTAAATGAAAGCTTTGATTATTTGAGAAAATGTGAGTCATGTCAAGCACCTAAAAATGAACAAGTCATATCAGAAACCAAACACTGAATGGAACATATTTTTATCAATACTTTGGCAAGTGTAAGAAGTAAGAAGTAAACCAGAGTAATCTTCTAATAACAATCATTGCTTTTAAAAATGAAAAGCACTAATACATTATATAATTTACTATGGGCATGTAATTTTAGTAAATCCATATTTTAAAATTTAATCAACAAGGATAAACCTGGGGGTAAAATCTTACTAAACTTGTATTTTAAAATTTAACCAACAAACATAAGCCTGGGAGGTAAACTTTTAAATAAATCAATTAAAGCTAATTTAATAAAGTCAATTTCTTAGTTGTTTTGACCACTGGATGTTTTAATTAGTAGGTCTGGAGTATGAGAGATACTGCACTACAAGTGGTATAAAATTAACTTTAGAGATGAAAAAAAATTGAAAACTTTTTCTGCCAGCTCTTATCCCAAAAGGAGTGGAATGTCAACCCAAAGGAAGTGGTACAACAAGCAATTTTAACTTCAAAAGTTCTACTTTTGAGGCATGTCATCAAGCAGCAAGACTGGTACACTCAACACATGTGACAAGCTGAAACCTAAAACTTTCAGAGGATTCTAGTAGAGTGCCTACTGAAGTTGGTATTTGGGGTCGAGGGTAATAAAGCCTGAGGGGTGTAGTTATGTGCTATGGTACCTGGTGATAGGATAAAACTGATCTGTATTACCGTAGCATCATTTTTATTTCATGATAAGAATTTTAAAAGTTTTTTAGGTACATCAGATAAATTAAGAAGATAAATGCAAAATTCACATGAACCTTAAAAATAAAACAGGCTTCAAAGTTATTTCAGGCTTACTGTGGTAGGCACTGCTTTAGACTATACCACTGGACACTTGGGTACTTGTCAAGTACATCAAACTTTAAAGCGCATTTGATAGATAAGTTCAACAGGCACAGACCAATGAAAAAAAAAGTATGGAAGGCCTGGTATATTTCTTGATTTCCCTTTCCTTGTAGTGCCTCTGAGTACATAAGGTGATAGGAGTCCTTTGGTATGTAAGGGAGCTATGCCTGAAGTAACTATGTCAGGATTGCTACTATTGATAAGAACTCTTTTTAAAAATCAAAGCATAAAATGATTAAAGAAAGTTTCTCCACAGTGAAGCAAATTTATGTTTTTGGTGTGCAGATGCAACACCAAAATAAGGGGAATATTTTGAAAATGTTTTATACATTGTAACTTGCATGACAGACACCTGAAAATTAAAGTATATTATGACCAATATAGTCTGAAAGTATCTTTTGTCTTAGCATTATATATGTTTAACACAACACCCAAAGTGGTGGCTTGGGGTAGTACAGTAGTTATTCCACCTCTACTGTACAATGTAATCACCTGAGGAGCTTTAAAAGAACACTGATAAGTAGGTCCCACCCCAGGGCTTCTGATTTAATTGCTCTGAGGTGACCCTGAGTATTAAGATTTTTGAAAGCTCCCCCAGATGATTCAAAGGTTCTGCCTAGGTTGAGAACTTGGTGTGGTAAAAGGGTATAGTCTCTGAATTACAGATTAACCACTTTGAGGATTTTAGCTAAAATTAAGCTTAAGAAACAAGCTTAGAGAAATTATCTGTAAAATAAAGATAACAGTCTATGATTAAGTGGGATGCAATAGATCTAAATATTGATTTATAGGAAATTCAAGGCAGAAGAACATGTCAGTAAGGCTGTGGGGATGTGATCAGCAAAATCCAGACTATGGGACATTCTACAGGAAAAATATGATTTCTTAAAAGCTAAAATTACAAGGTAAAAAAGCAAAGCAAGGCAAACAAATGGAGGGAGAACCTACATCTACAGAGAATTAAGAGACGTTTTAACTAATCGGAACATCTAAACCTTAGTTGGATGCCAATTCAAACAGCAAACAGTAAAAATACATTCATATTACGTGTATTTTAAACATTTTTATCACATTTGAAGAAATGTGAACTGGGGAAAAGGAAGGATTACAGATAAAATAAGTTGAGAAAGCTGAGTGGCACATGCAAATACTATACTATTAATCTCTGTATTTATGTATTAATCAAATCAAAGCACAATCATCAGCAAACAGTAGGGGTCAAAATAGGCATCTTTTCCCACCTTTACCTGACACTGCTGAAATGCCATTAGTGTATTTTCCTTTTCAGTGAACATCCATAAAAACACTCCCCATCAAAAAAGCAAGTAATATTTCTCACAAAACTGCGAAGGCCCACATAAAATATTATCCTCAGTAAACATGCTCTACTGACTTCTTGCACTGAATACTGGCAGAAACCAGAAGACTCTACAATTGTTCCTTTTCAGTCGCAAGATAGGGTTATTAAACTACCAACAGCAGAAGAATTCATAATTAAGAAACTCAAGACAGTATGGTTAAAAAAGAAACAATGTTGAGGTAACCTGATGTTTTATGCTAACTATATTTATATTGACTAATGACTAAACTAGAACAATAAAGAGTACATATTAAATAACATCAATCTGTTACACATCTTGAGTTACATGTATAGTATTTCTAGATTCGTTCTCCCAATATTCAGGAATCTTAGTTCTAATGTATCTTAAGGGGTTCTTACTCCTGACAATCTTAAAATTTAGCTATCTTTTCTCTTTGCTAGTAAAGGTAGGTTTCTGCTGCTCTCACTTCTCTCTGGAATTCACTGTACAAATCTCTAATACTGTTCTCCTTTTTTTCCTTTTCTCATCATTTCTAATTCTTGAATTCCAACCTTTTCTAATTATCTTCAGAACTGACTTTCAATTTGCACATTTGGGATCTGAAATTGTTTCAAGTATTGTAGAATTTTTCTTGCTACAAAAGGTGCACATTTTAGTAATTTGGGGTGCCACAGTTAATGAATCCTTTTAGGGTAATGATGAGGATAGTGTAAGATCAAAGAAGAGTTACTAAAGTCAAACAGAAGTACCAGGGAAAATAATCCTGGTAGAGGATTAAAAAGGAAGATAATAATAATAAATCATAATATTTAATTATATTTAAATATTAATAATTGATAATAAATTTTCATAGTATCATAGTATATAGAAAAAATATGTTGTTACTAATGTGCACTGGAAGGAAGAACAAAGACAAATGTATTAAACTTACAAAGGTATGTTTCTTTAAACTCACTAGGAGAAAGAACTTTCTAACAGAACTGTCCTAAACTGAAAAGTACTGCCCTTTGAGGTAGTAAGTTTCTTATCACTAAATATATTACAGCAGAACCAAGAATAGTGTAAAATGTAAAATGAGAGAGGCTGAACTGTCAGTTAATTCCAACTTCCAGAGTCTATGGCTTTATGACAAAATATTTACTACAAGTGACATAAGAACTTATTTTAGGATACAGATCAATTTTTAATAAGTACAAGTTTCATTATTTATTTTAATCTATGTCCAAATTTATTCATTAATGCTGTAAGTATTTATCGAGGATGAATTATATGCCTGTACTGTTCTTAGCTCTGCAGATAGTGTATGAAACCCATAAAACCCTGTCTTCATGCCACTTACAGAGGTAGGGGGACAGGAAGGAAACAGAAGAGAAGTAGTAGAGGAGGTGAGTTTATCATATGCAGAAGTTTCCTCAATGTATAAATTTCATGTTAGCATGAAATAAATTCATCCTAAATTCTAAGTCACCTCTTCTCCGGCTGTAGGTAGAAATTTTGAATTACTCTTATTTTATATATGTCTCTAGTCAAATTCCTTTTTTAAAAAACATCCTTTTAACAATTAAAATACTTCTTATGTCGTTTTACATTTCTTGAAACCCATAGAATGTACAACACCAAGAGTGAGGCCTGAGGTAAACAACAGACTTCTGATGGAAAAAAAAAAGCAACAACAACTTTTTAGGTACTTAGTAGCTATCAGGCACTAGACCAACACTATACAAGAGAAATACAATGCAAGACATATGCAAGTACAAATTTTCTAGTGGACACATGAAAAAAGGAAAAAAAAAGTTAAATCAATTTTAATATATTTACTTCACCCAATATATCCAAAATATTATCATTTCAACATAATCAATATAAAAATTAATCACATTTTTTTCTTTCAATTCTAAATCTTTAAAATCCAGTATATATTTTGTATTTACAGATTATCTCTATTTGGACTAGCCACATTTCAAGTGCTCTACAGCTACAAGCGGCTAGGGGCTATTGTATCTATAGGAATTAGTATATTTTAACTACATCTCAATGCAGACACCAAATTTCATAGGAAATACCTGAACTTACTTAGATCATATTTAGATTTCATGAAATTTATAGTTGAAAGAATAGATTCATATATCCAAGTTGTTTCAAACATATTTAAACGTCATCCAATACCAAATCAAGTATCGGTTTTTACATTTAAATTATTTAAAAGTAAATAGAATTAAAACTTCAATTCCTTAGTTGCATTAGCCACGTTTCAAGTACTCGATAGCCACATGTCAACAGTGGCTACT
Source organism: Orcinus orca (assembly GCF_937001465.1). Taxonomy (NCBI): domain Eukaryota; kingdom Metazoa; phylum Chordata; class Mammalia; order Artiodactyla; family Delphinidae; genus Orcinus; species Orcinus orca. The sequence continues at coordinate 57,111,585 of NC_064575.1, read as the reverse complement.
ATATTAGACAGCGCAACAAAATGTTTCTAGACAAGGCAGCAAAAAAAGTTTTTAAAATTAAATTTTTTATCATCCATCTTCTTTTTATTTGAATCAATTCTAGTTGAAAACAAGTGAGGGGACCTTTTTTTTCTTTAGAAATCATAACCTGAAGAGTCTTCCACAAGAACTGAGGCAGTTCCTTTGAATCAAAATGTCAATACTCAAAAAACTAATAATAAAAGTCTATTATTTCCAAAGTTAAGTATTCCAATCCCAAAGGAGAGAAAACTCTCAACTCCCTTACTTGATTGAAAATATTGCCATCCACCTTGCCACCCAAGTTAGAAACTTCACCATTACCTAATTGTCACTAAATCCTGTCTTATTAGCTAGGTAATACATTTTTAAAAAACTTTATTTTATCCCCTTCCACTCTACCTTCTATTGTTACTACCTTTGATCACCTGGGCTATTTTAAAAGTATCCTAAAGCTAATTTTAAATACATAGGGATTATTTTGTGCATGTGAACACCCATTTCATCACCAAGAATAAAATACAGACCATCTCCAGTACTCTATATAAAGTTCCCTCCTGCCCTTTGCCAAGCCAAACTCCCAGAAACAGGTAGTCTGGTGGACTTTTGACTAGTTTTGCCCTTATGAATTTTATGTAAATGGAATTATACAGTATATAGTTTTTTATGTCTGGCTTGGCTTGTTTTATTAAACTATTATCTTTGAGACTCATCCATGTTGTTGTTACCAATAGAACCTTTTTATTGCTATATTATTTGGAATTATATAAAATTCTGAAATTTATTTATCCAATCTCCTGCTGTTAGGTATTCAGGTTGTTTCCAGTTTGTGCCTATTGTGAATAAAGCTGGTAAGAAGATTAATAATGTTGGTTTAAATATTAAAATAACTCAAAATAAATGCTCAAAATATGTTAAACTCTTTTCCTCCATTATGTTGTAGTCACAGTAGAAACTGATGCTGTATATACCACAGAATGGACTTAGGCACATACAAAATCAGGTTTGCATTTTGAACAAAAGACATGCCATGTATACCTTCAATCATTATACATGTTAAGTACATACACAATACATTCATCACATAAACAACTGCAAACATTAACACCACATGGATAACAAAATTTGATTCAGTTTATTATCACATTTTAGCATCTGCTTTGTATTTTCTAACGCACAAAGAGATTAATCCAGGCAACCATAACAAGAGAGAAACTGGATACTGTCACCCACCCTATCAATCCCACAAGACAAAGCATGTAAAAACATAATATGTAATATTAAAAGATGGATCTAAGAGGGGTTATAAAAAGTTGATTAGTGTTAATCTGATCATTTAGACAAGCTCAGTAAATTTGAGCACATAAAACTTTCATTACTTAGTAAAATTAGCATCAGCTTATTTCCCTAGCACTACTGCTAAACTGATGTCAAGATAATGCTTTATGAGCTTATTAGAAAGGAGTGCTAATTTGCATGAATGAGTTAAATAACTGCTGTACTGCCTCCATGCAGGAGATAACATTAAAACAAATCAGAAACAAAACAAAACAAAACAAATCAGAGCTGAAATAAGTATTTTATGAAAATTAGTATAACAGCAGTTAATATTATTCTAAAGTTCACTCAATAAAAGGCATTTTATTGCTATAGGTTGCTTCTCTAGTATTTTAAAGGAAAAGGAAAATGACAAATAGGAATAAACCAAAGTTACTAATCAGATTTATTCAATAAACATGTATATACATGGACAGTGAACCTTTAAAAAATTACGCTTTTGTACAAAGATCACTTGCACTTTGCCTGTAACTACTATAAAACTATAAATTCACACAAAGCAAAAAGATAAATGAAATCTTCACATTTTTCCCCTTACCTCCCATTCTCTAGCTGCTGCTTCATTAGTAGAATCCTCACTTGTTTCCGATTCTTCAATCTTTTTTACTACTATAAATCCAGGTTCTCTGGTATATTCACCAGTATCTTCTGCATATATTTCTGGACTCCACTGAATGAAGAAGGCATACAAGTGGTCTGTCCTGTTAGAACAAGCGATTATTAATAATAGACCTAGTATTCTGTGCTGTTAGCTAGAGTTTAAAAACTATATTTGTTAAATATTTTCACAAAACTTGAAGACTTAAAATATACAAAATATATACCATGCTTTATTTAAAAATAAAACAAAGCCCACTACCAGGAAGACATTAACTTAAAATTTTTTGGCTGTGTTCTGTCAAGCTCTGAGAAAACTACATTAGGATTTTCTCAAGCATGGTTTTGACATGCTCAGATGCTGTCCACAGTAATGTTTCTTTTCTTTAAAGAAACTTAGTAATGGAAAGGAAAACTGAACCCACCATTTTGACCTCATTTACACAATGATCTAATTATATAAAATATAAGTAAACAACTAACTAATTACCAATTTTAAAACCTGGACATTATACAGATTTTCTCCAAGTCATTAGAAATTTAGTATGTTTAACTTTTATTTTTTTATTTTTATTATTTTTTTTGTGGTCTAGAGTTTTTTTCTTTTTTTTAACATCTTTATTGGGGTATAATTGCTTTACAATGGTGTGTTAGTTTCTGCTTTATAACAAAGTGAATCAGTTATACATATACATATGTTCCCATATCTCTTCCCTCTTGCGTCTCCCTCCCTCCCACCCTCACTATCCCACCCCTCCAGGCAGTCACGGAGCTGATCTCCCTGTGCTATGCGGCTGCTTCCCACTAGCTATCTACCTTACGTTTGGTAGTGTATATATGTCCATGCCTCTCTCTCGCTTTGTCACAGCTCACCCTTCCCCCTCCCCATATCCTCAAGTCCATTCTCTAGTAGGTCTGTGTCTTTATTCCTGTCTTATCCCTAGGTTCTTCATGACATTTTTTTTTTTCTTAAATTCCATATATATGTGTTAGCATACGGTACTTGTCTTTCTCTTTCTGACTTACTTCACTCTGTATGACAGACTCTAGGTCCACCCACCTCATTACAAATAGCTCTATTTCGTTTCTTTTTATGGCTAACATTCCATTGTATATATGTGCCACATCTTTATCCATTCATCCGATGATGGGCACTTAGGTTAGGTTGTTTCCATCTCCGGGCTATTGTAAATATAGAGCTGCAATGAACATTTTGGTACATGACTCTTTTTGAATTATGGTTTTCTCAGGGTATATGCCCCGTAGTGGGATTGTTGGGTCATATGGTAGTTCTATTGGTAGTTTTTTAAGGAACCTCCATACTGTTCTCCATAGTGGCTGTACCAATTCACATTCCCACCAGCAGTGCAAGAGGGTTCCCTTTTCTCCACACCCTCTCCAGCATTTATTGTTTCTAGATATTTTGATGATGGCCATTCTGACTGGTGTGAGATGATGTCTCATTGTAGTTTTGATTTGCATTTCTCTAATGATTAATGATGTTGAACATTCTTTCATGTGTTTGTTGGCCACAAACTATCAAACTCTTAGAGGAAAACATAGGCAGAACACTCTATGACATAAATCACAGCAAGATCCTTTTTGACCCACCTCCTAGAGAAATGGAAATAAAAACAAAAATAAACAAATGGGACCTAATGAAACTTCAAAGCTTTTGCACAGCAAAGGAAACCATAAACAAGACCAAAAGACAACCCTCAGAATGGGAGAAAATATTTGCAAATGAAGCAACTGACAAAGGATTAATTTCCAAAATTTACAAGCAGCTCATGAAGCTCAATAACAAAAAAACAACAACCCAATCCAAAAATGGGCAGAAGACCTAAACAGACATTTCTCCAAAGAAGATATACAGACTGCCAACAAACATATGTTTAACTTTTAAATACCAGGAACATTCAGTGTATTATTGGTTCAGGGATGATCCAACCTTTTAACTCTCTTGTTCCCCTTTTCCATTTTGTTTACTAGAGTAAAGCCTAAATCCCTGATAAACATTATTTGAGGGTCAGCAACACCTTTCAAACATGTATGTTTTGTTGGCTGTAATTAGCATGGATAATTGAAAAGTGATTATAAAACTCTCCGCTAGCACATACTAATCAATAACCACTGTTCTGGAAATTGTTTCTAAGTTAATAAAATTTTTTAATAATGTCATTTCTTATGTGGCAACTAACACTTTAAAAAGGTATAGCTCAATATCAAAAAAACAAACAACCCAATCCAAAAATGGGCAGAAGACCTAAATAGACATTTCTCCAAAGAAGATATACAGACTGCCAACAAACACATGAAAGAATGCTCAACATCATTAATCATTAGAGAAATGCAAACCAAAACTACAATGAGATATCATCTCACACCGGTCAGAATGGCCATCATCAAAAAATCTAGAAACAATAAATGCTGGAGAGGGTGTGGAGAAAAGGGAACCCTCTTGCACTGCTGGTGGGAATGTGAATTGATACAGCCACTATGGATAACAGTATGGAGGTTCCTTAAAAAACTACCAATAGAACTACCATATGACCCAGCAATCCCACTACTGGGCATATACCTTGAGAAAACCATAATTCAAAAAGAGTCATGTACCAAAATGTTCATTGCAGCTCTATTTACAATAGCCCGGAGATGGAAACAACCTAAGTGCCCATTATCGGATGAATGGATAAAGAAGATGTGGCACATATATACAATGGAATATTACTCAGCCGTAAAAAGAAACGAAATAGAGCTATTTGTAATGAGGTGGATGGATCTAGAGTCTGTCATACAGAGTGAAGAAAGTCAGAAAGAGAAAGACAAATACTGTATGCTAACACATATATATGCAATTTAAGAAAAAAAATGTCATGAAGAACCTAGGGGTAAGACAGGAATAAAGACACAGACCTACTAGAGAATGGACTTGAGGATATGGGGAGGGGGAAGGGTAAGCTGTGACAAAGCGAGAGAGGGGCATGGACATATATACACTACCAAATGTAAAATAGATAGCTAGTGGGAAGTAGCCGCATAGCACAGGGAGATCAGCTTGGTGCTTTGTGACCACCTAGAGGGGTGGGATAGGGAGGGTGGGAGGGAGGGAGACGCAAGAGGGAAGAGATATGGGAACATATGTATATGTATAACTGATTCACTTTGTTATAAAGCAGAAACTAACACACCATTGTAAAGCAATTATACTCCAATAAAGATGTAAAAAAAAAAAGGAATTAAGTATCATCTTTCAGATAATTTGCCTCTATGAAAACAAGCAATTGTTTTTTCATAAATTACTTAGATACAATACAGTTCAAAATTCTAATAAAACTAATTTTTAATGAACATTAGCCAAGGTGCAAGGACAACATTAAAATGGAAAATTCCATGCAAAAATTAAAATAAAACCAACAGTAATGAGAAAAACAAATCCTTACATTATTTTTAACTAAAGATATAATAGGGTTGAATATTTCATTGTAATCATCTTGGTATCGTTGGCAGATCTGAGTATCTGGCTCTTTGCCTTTCATGTACTCATGAATTATGCAAATCATACCATATTTTTAAATTATTCTAATCACAGTTTGTTGAATGCACAGACTGTACTGTATATTTAGGTGAGGGGGGAGAGAGAAGAATTTTATTATTATATTCCTGAAAGCAACAGTCTTCAGAGCAACATATAAAGACTTTCCAAGAGGTACACAGACACATAAGATAGTCCTAAGGGAAGTAATCTTATATTCTGCTTCCATATGTTAATCTTATACTAAGCTGCCTGAGAACAGTGTGGTCAAGACATCTTACAGATTGCCTGTTCTCTGCTTTCACTAAGGCACTATCATCAGTCATCCAGAATTTTACATGCCATAACCGTAAAAACTTCCTCGTTGCCCAAAGTTGGTACTGAGATGGGGAAAAGTTTTAAAAGACTGGATAACAAGTCCTTTGGCATATCAGGTGGTTTCTAATTCACTGATTCCCATAAAACTGGAGGAGTTTTTAATGAAGTTGTTCACTAATGGTCACTGAAAATAATTTTGATGAAACGTAAGTAATTTTGGAATATAAATAGAAACATGTTTAAAGAATTGACATTATAATAAAAATTTTCATAGACTTTTTTATGAACAAAGCTTCTCAATACTTGTAATAAAAAGAAAAAAGGGAGGGGGTAGAACTGAGGGGCTGAATCCTATCTCATCATTTCAATGAACAATATTCATCAATGGATACATAAACTAATTGGAGGAAAGCCCTAAATATTTTATTAAGGCATTTCCTATATTTTACTTTTTTATATGTAATAATTATGACAATTTATAATTTATGTTGCTTTGATGAGCTGTTTATTAGTAATAATTTTAATGATAAAATTTTCTTGTGTTTAATTAACATTTGGAATAATGCAGTTGTTGATAGACAATTTTCTCTTTGATTTCCACATGTATTGTGAGCAGAGGCATTGTGTATCTTTGTTCAGCACTACCTTTTCAAGTATGTTAGAACAGGAAGCAAAGCATAGCATAGTTTTAGAAGGCAGAAATAGTACCTTACTCTGGAGCAAAGGGTCACCATGCTTACTGTATATTATAAAAGGTTTAAGTTCCCAAAACTTATGGTTCCTCTTCTTTAACATAACCCATGGCACATGTAGCTGTCACTTGGCTTTCTTCACATCCAACTGTGGGGACTGAAGCTCAAAGAACTCATACAAGTGCTGGTACTGTGACTGCTGCTATTGTCACTCTGTTTTCTGCCAGCATGCATTAAACTGAGGCAGGCCAACTTGTTAGCAAGGTAGGGTAAGCCTTAGACCCTTTACTCTTTTGACAATAATCACAAAATTTTTAAATAAATGTAATTCCAGTACACACACACATACAGATAAATGTGTAAGTATAGGTAATTTGTTGCAAAAAACGTAAAAGGGAATAAAAATATAGTACCTTAGAGTAAGATTCTATGAGGAGGTATAATTGACATACAAATTCAAAGAGAAAAAGTAATGATGCAAATTTTAACTGTTAAAGAGCACATTCAAGTGGTGTTTAAATGGATAATGGTAGAAGGCAAACTGTTAACAATGTTTAGATCCTACTGAGTATATTTAAAGTATAAATGCAAGTTTTAACTTAAAATGTCAATATTTACAATGCAGTGATGACAGACATCCTTTAGAATTGCTTAAACTTAAGATGAAAAATTTTACTGTGTAGTGGGTATAAAAAATAGTTTGAGGACCACATCCTTTTAGTAGCTAATTTAGTGCTATGTATTCTATAGTAGGCATTCAGTAAGCATTTGATGAAATTTTTAAGAAGGAAATTATACATCATTACCTGCCTTGAGGTAGGGGCTGTACCAGTTAGTGTTTTGATGAACCTTCTTGATTTAAGACATTTTAAGTAAGTTTCTTTACTACTAAAACTAGGTATATGTTCACCTTTTTTGCATCAAACCATGAAAGGGACTAAAATTAGAAATGGGGTAAATTAAAGAGTGTAAAAGAGGAGCTAAACGATTTTGAATAGATTTAATGTCAGGTTTTAATCATAAACTATTTCAATACTTTGCTACTGGTGGGATGTAGTATACAAAATAATTTCAGTTCAAGGAATCTCAATAATGTTTTGAAGATTCTGTTGTTGTTTTACCTTTCTTGCGGCACAGCAAACCAATATTCATGTTTCTTATCTCTCTGTGCATACTGTTGCATCGTTGCACTTGCTTGAGATACAAATGTTTTCCTCATAGGTTTTCCAACTCTGAGACATAAGAACTTATGTAATCGATGCCTCCTCTTTTCTTTTAAAAGTGCAGAACCTAGAATTGAGACACAAACAGTGTTTATTCAATTCTCATACACCACGCTTGAATGATTTAAAATAATTTAGATTAAGTAATGCTTATCTCCAAACTTCTGACAAATAATTACAGAATAAAACATCAACTTACTGAATTCTCTTAAGTAGCTTGTATTTTTTCCCATCAGAGGCAAAGTGACAAGTACAGCAGGACTAATGAACTAATAGGCAAAGTATGAGCTGACGTTACGTCTAAGCATTAGGGAAAAGGCAGAAGATCCAGGAACTGTTGGCAAATTTCTGTTTGTGACACCCGCACTAAAGTATCACATACACATGCGCAATTTTCTGCATGTTCTTTATCAGCCTTCTAGAACAATATCTAAATAAGTCTGTAGAATTTTCAAAGGTTTACTGTAATATGGTTGTTACAGACAAAAATTTAGTAAAAAATCTTGTGAAGCTTTTATATGCATATGAAGGTGTGATAAAAACAATATGCTAGATTCAGCCATCAGTTTGGACAGCCTGAATTATCTCTAACCCGTCCAACCACAGATGCTGACATATGACACACTGAGAGTCTGACAACATGGTTCAATTCAGCAATCTAGACATTAATTAGCTTACGAAGGTGGCATTCTGTGAAGAAAAAGCACTTAGTTATAGTCAGGAGATCTGGGTACTAGTCATGGCTTTTTTTCTGTGTAATACTGCACAAGGTACCTCATCTATCTGAGCCCCAACATTTGCATCAGGTTAAAAGAGTGAACTTTTACCATTCTTCCCACAATTATATTTGTACATTTTTATATTTATATATTTTATAAGTTTATATATTTTATATTTTATAAGTTTTATGACATTATAAAGTCACTAAAGATCAGAAACTTTAAATATTTCCCTATTATAGGATCTCAAGTTACTTAAAATTAGTTACTTAAAACTAAGTTTCTTGTCCCCCCTCCATACACAGGTACAAAAAGAAGAAACCAAACGGTAACAATCCAGGAATACTTATCTAAACTATTTACCAATTTTTCTCCTTTTAGTATTTTGTCATAATGGGATGTCCCTCCCATCAAACCCTGCACCCAAACAAACCCAATAAAATAAAAGTAGTCTACTATATTATTGGGTCAAACGGAAATGCCTCATTTTATCTTTTTCAAAGTTTCAAAATATAAGACAACTATCAGACACAAATGTATCAAATAAAGATATTTATGCCAGCATTCTTTAAAACATCAAAGAAATATCTTAATAATATGAATTGTTAATAACAACTGAATGTCTTAATACAGAAATGGCTAAATTACAGGGCCATTAAACACCATGAAAGAATTATATGGATTCAAGTTGACCCTTGAACAACACAGGTTTGAACTGCACAGGTCCACTTATATGCAGATCTCCTTCAAATAATACATACTATAACACTACAATACATGGTTGGTTGAATCCATGTATGCAGAACCACAGATATGGAGGGCTGACTGTAAACTTACACATAGATTTTCGAATGTGGGAGAGGGGTGTGTGTCACCCCTTAACCCCTGAGTCGTTCAAAGGTCAACTGTATAATGACATGGGAAAATGTTTATTACATAATATACTAAGTAAAAAAAAGCAAGAAACAACACTACATACAATCCTGATTTTATATGAAAAATACATGTAAGTAAAGATACATACAAAAACTAGCAAAATTGTATGTGTCTGTGTATGTATATACACATACACACTAAAGATCAAAGATAAATATACCAAATATTAACAATGATCATTTCTAGGTGATGAACTCAAAGTAATTTTTATAAATTTTCTAAAAACTTCCTACATTTGTCAAATGTTCTTTAATGAACATTCATTAGCTCTGAATAAAGAAAAAAATTACAAAAGAAAAAATATTCAATCTTTTATAGAACTTCCTTTGAGTAAATGAATTCCTTAACATCTACTGAATATAATCCTTAGGTCTTCAGTATACCTAAATTAGACAATGCAAAGAAAATTCAGTGTTTTTAAAAACTGAATCAAACCTTTGTGTGTTACTGGTAGGAATGTAAAATGGTGCAGCCACTGTGGAAATCAGCTCAATGGTTCATCAAAAAATTAAACACAGAATTACCATAGGATCCAGCAAATCCACTTCTAGTATATATCCAAAAAATTGAAAGAATGAAATCGAACAGATTATTTGTACACCAATGTTCATAGCAGCATTATTCACAACGGCCAAAAGGTGGAAACAACCCAAATGTCCATCAACAAATGAACATATAAAGAAAATGTGCTGTGTACAGTAGAATATTACTCAGTTTTAAATAGGAAGAAATTTCTGACACGGTACAACACAGATGAAACTTGAAGGCATTATGCTAAGGGAAATAAGCCACACACAAAAGGGAAAATATGGTATAATTCCACTTATATGAGGTACATAGGGTAGAGATACGAATTCACAGAGACAAAACGTAGAATGGTGGTTGTCAGGGATTGTAGGGAGAAGAGAATGGAAGTTACTTTTAATGGATACAGAGTTTCAGTTCAGGAAGATGAAAAAGTTCTGGAAATGGATGGTGGCGATGGTTGTACAACAATGTTGAACGTACTTAATGCCACTAAATTTTACATTAAAAATGGTTAAACTGGTAATTTTTATTTTATGTATATTTTAACAATTAAAATTTTTTAATTAAAAAGACTGAAATCTAGTATTGATTAATCTAGAATCAATACTCCAATAGAATATGAGCAATGTTAGCTAAGATACTTGAGTTATACACCTTTTAACCCATAATGTACTAAGTGGAAGCACTGTATATTAGAAATAAAAGACAAACTATTACTATAATTTTCATAAGTAAATAGTATGAAAAAACAAAATGGTGTTTTAATTTATCCTTAGTACTGCTTTTTAAAGGAAAACATTTAATCAGACAATGATGGAACTTGTGGATACTTGAAAGAATTTCAGAAATAGATTTTTATGTCTAATTGCACTTTTTAAAAATGATGGGATTACAACTTCGGCAATTGCAAATTGCAATTAGGATATTATATATGAAATTTTAAAAGGTATTTTAATGATAAAACATATCAAGAACTAAAAGAGAAATGGAGAAATCAGAGGTATTATGGAACTTGTGAGCACTTTCAAGAAATAAATTGTTTAAAGACAGAATGCAGTGTGTGAGGAATGTTTAAACATGGTGGAAAAGATTCCCATTATGTGTACAATCCACTGTGGGATAAGAAAAGACAGGAGAAACCAGACACTATGTACTTGTCCCCAGAGAAACATCAGTCAAGGGCTACTAGATCATCCTTCAGAGTGGCCTAAGATACAGTAGCTTTTGAGTCAGTGAGGAAAGATGGAGACAATATGCAATATGATAAACTAACTTTATATATTCCTTAACACTTACCTTCTATATTGGTTGTTGCTATTTTATGCTTAATTTCTTTTTGTGACACCTGTTGAATATTTTCCCTTTGCTGTTTAGTTTGTTGCATTGTATGGGTTTTCCAGAGTTTCCGTAGCTCTTCTACCTCAGTCTCTGAGTCCTGATTTTGTTCCTTTCCTTGTTTTCCTTTGTTGACAATTGGCTTATGTTTAAATTCTATTGCTTCCCCACAGGGCATACTTTCTTTTTCACCTTCTTCATAGTGTAATGAATTCTCATGAAGAAGAAAATCCTGGTCTGCATTACCTTTTATACCTGTGCTTTGTTCTTTAGGACCTGAGATTTCTTGAAGATTATCTGTAGTCTGATCTCCTTCCTTAGTAGCCATTTCAAGATTATTTAAATCAGTTTTAAGGGAAAGAGTCCCAACTTCATTGGTAGTATGTCCAGAATCGGATTTTAAGTGGTCAGGAGTACTAGCAGCCTCTGTTATGACTGTCAAACATTCTACTCCACTCTGACTGATGGTTTGCACAGATTCTGATGACGCACCAGATGATTTATCTTGTCGCAGCTCATCTGAAGAAATAAGCTCCTCTCGTATAGGAGAGAGTTCTGATTCCGTGAACACATCTTCAGAAAGAGACTCCTCGGTGCTCCTAGGAGCAGTGCTGGCACTATCATTACCTGCATCGCGAATTCTTGAGTCTATTTCATCAGTATTACTTCTTGTCATTTTCTTCAAATGGCAGAAGTCCTTTCCTGATAACTGATCTATCTCTCTGTCAGTAAACAAAATTTAAAGTTATTACTTTTTAAATTGTAGAATTTTATTTTCCACAAACTTAACACTGAATTAATATCACTAAAAAGGCTTTCCTAAAAGGGTGTAGCATACATCTCTTAACAGCATATCAAAAATTTGATTGATTCCTATAGACCATGTAATTAAGTCAAGTTTTGCATCAATTGCTTAAGATCTGGGAAATATCAGTGTAAGATTTCCTGAATTGATCTGCCTGAAGAGAAGTTGAAGATACAAGTTCTGGGTGAAGCTATAATTCTAAACTAAAATTTATTCACTGATGAAATATGCAAATAAAATTTTGATTAAAATTTTAAATGTCTTAATAAAATAAAAATACACTGACTGATATTACACACACACACACACACACACACACACACACAGTGCTTATTTACATTTAAATAGAAATTAAACTAAAATAAATAACTCAAGTGCAAAGTTAAAAACCAACCTGAATAGAACTGAGGCAAAAGTGCTTAGAGGTTAGATATTAGCTAGCTGAATGGTTCATCATTACTTCTAGATTTCCATGTTTAATGGCATTTGTATATGCAAGCACTAATGTTCAATGGTTAGACAGTTAAGTTCTGGAAGGAGACAGTGTAAACACTGCATGAAATGCAAGTCAGCAACTCAAAATGATGGCTAAAAGTAGTTTCTGATAAACGGAAATTGCATGAGTTCTTTGGAAAAAGTATGAACATTTATGCAAGTCTGAGAATAGGAAAGACTGGAAGTAAGCCGACACACAATTTATTGGCTACCTCTGGATGGTGAAGTTGGGTAACCCTGTTCCTCTTATTCTAGTACTTGATATTTTTTATAATGATATGCATAATTTTCATTGTGCATAGGATAGGTAAAATTTATTTTTAAAAAAGTATTAATTAGTTGAAGTCCAGTTCCTATCTCTGCTTCCCTTGTACTGAGTGATTCACCTTAAGAAATGTATGTAAGCATCTAATCTGTGTTATTAAATGTGTAATAGTGTCATCTACTGGTGAGCCCCTAAAACTGCATATATAGGGTCTTGGAACTTGGCAAAAGTTTTGAGAAACTGTACCTGTAGATTTAATAAGACCCTTAGGTATGAGATAAAGTCAAGTAAACCTAACAGTATATAGATTTAGATAAGTGTTGTAACCTTATTTTTTTATGTCAATGATGCTGCTATTGCTCAGTATAGTTCCTGAACAATACCTTTGCAATTAACTTCCCAAGCAGTGTAAGACAGAAGAAAACCAATCAAATCTTACACCTCATTTTTACCATACATGACATTATCTGAGTTGTTGCCAAGTATTGTTTTTAATCAATTCATAAGGCAGCATTGAAAGATATTTCTTTTGGAGTAACTTTTTTAAAGGTTTGGATCAAATAGATGGTCTTTCCAGGTGATGTTGTGAATGATAAAACAGTGATTTACAAGAGGAAGAGCCCTATAGCATCTGTGTAGAATAGTTATGGATCATTCAGCATAATAGAATCCCAAAGTACCCTAATACAAATGGAAAAGCAGGGCAAGATAAAACGGATCTCACCAATGACTGGCAACATATACATACATATACTCTTCTTGTTTCTCTTTTAATCTAATCCTTCACTCCTTCACCTTTGTCTTACCCCTCCACCTGCCACAATAATCTTTACTTGCTGAGACTGATTTTGGATGATGATATATTAAATAGCTAACAGTAGAGGCAATCCTAGGAATAATCTGCACCTCTAAGGATGAGTTTACCAAGCCAAAACAGTATCTACTGGGGGGCCACTATAATGGAGACTGTTTAAATAAAAGATTTTATTCTACCACAGGTATTCTAACAATTCATGTAGTCTGCCTCAGAAACAAAAATAATTTGCTCTCCGTCTCTTTTGTAAGTAGTTCTGTCTCACAGGGGTTAATTTTAAAACAACCATTATCATCCCTGTGGGCTATTACAGGGATAGAAATCTCAGTATCAGTTAAAGTGAAGCCAGTTTTTAAACTGTTGACAAAGTCATGTATGGAGGAATGGGGGAGTTCTTTTCTATTACATATCAATTTTCTTCTTTTGTCCTTCCCTTCCTTTGTTTGTATACCTGTCTTTTATTTTCTTCTCCTTTTATTTCTTATCCTTCCCTTTTCTTTGTTATTCCTTTAGTTAAACACATTACTTTCAAAGGCTATGCTGACCTGTAGCCTCACATCTATGTTACCTGAAACACACAAATTCCCTAACCAGTATATTCCAAGGTTAACTCTTTAAATTTGTGCAATCTGTGGGTCTTCTTCCCTGTGTTTTATACTTTTCTGAGAGAAGGGTGCAAACATATAAATCAATAAATGACAAAGCTGCTCTGGCTTTATTAATGTCAGGTCTTTGCTCATGTGACCTCCCCCAAACCCCACACCCAACTCTTCAGGCTCTTCTAAGGAAAATTTGAAAGCTACCCTTGATTACTTATGTTACCTTAAATTACTAATAAAAATAATTTGAATTTACCTGAATAAAATGGGCTGGTAAACATTGAATTAAATGAGTACTATAGGTTACTTTTAAATATCAGGTTCTCTGACCAAATACACAAATATAAATCTAAAACAATTCCTAACCTAGTGCAGTAAGAATAATCTTTTCAATACTACATATAATTTGTTTCATTAATGATAAAATGAAAAGCAGCTATAATAAAACTATTAAAAAATACTTCAGAGTTATTAGACCAGGGTCAACTATCTAGATGAAATAAAATTGCAAAGGAGTATAAATATCACTCTTACATGGGTAAGGATTCCTTTATTTTGCTATCGAAAATTTCTTTGTACATTGCAGCTGACATCACCTCTTCCATTGGACACATGATGCCATATTCCTCACAGCCATTCTCTTGAACCAAGGGGTCAGTTTTATGTGGATCAAACATTATATTATTTGGTGTAACTAGCAACACACCGCTGACTGTGCCCTAAGATGAAAAAAGAAAATAATGTTTAAACTTCAAAGTTTAAATTTTCAAAATTATTCTAGGTATTTTTATTTCCAATGTTAGGCCATCTACCACATATAAAAGTAGTATAGTCAAGCACTATGGCATTCTCATGAAAATGTTTTTAATAACACCCAAATTTTCCCAGTAAATTCTCCTTGTTAGCAAAGGCAAAATACAAAGAATATCATATTCACCTTAAATCAATCAAAACAGGAATTAAAATTTGCAGCCTCAGTAAAATGCTGAGTTATATCAGCAAGATAACTTCAGTAACATAAGAAGGATTGTAAAGTCCTTCAAGGCATGAGCCATGTTTTACATTAACTTGCATACAGCCTCCTGCGTTCTTCCGTCACTACAGGTATCAAATGGTTTCATGCACACACTGCAGGTTTAATAAATAATGTGCTGATAACTCAATCCATTATAAAAGGAAAATAGTATAATCTGTTTAAAATATCTTTAAAAAAAAAAATCTCCATTTCACTCGATTCTGCTACTGCCTAGTTATGTGACCTCTGGCAAGCAAAGCCTCTGGGGTTGTTTCTTCATCTGTAAAATTAATTAGATTAGATTACTTCTAAGGCATACAGTAATTATTTTAATCATGAAAAGCTATGGAATTTTAAATATATTTATACAAATAGTGATACAAATATAAAGAGTCCAACCCTCTCATCTTACAAATGAGCAAACAGAAGTACGTAAGAAGCTGATCCCACTAATATTAGCTAATGTTTCTTGAATGCTTTGTATGTACATGCTTTATATATATTATTGTTCATTTATATATATTATTGTTCAATTATAGCTCTGAGATGAGAATACAGGTGGGGAAATTAAAATTGAGAGAGGCTAGGCAATTTGTCCTAAATAATAAATAACATAGCTAACTAATAAGTGGCATGACCAAGATCCAAAATCCAAGCAGTCCATGCTTTTTACTATAATCTTTTCACATCTGAGTTACAAACAATAATCACTTCAACTCAAGTACCAAATACTCCTTAATCCTATTATTTTATTTATTTTTATTGAAGTATAGTTACTTTACAATGTTGTGTTAATTTTTGCTGTACAGTAAAGTTATTCAGTTATGTATATTCTTTCTTAATCCCATTTTCAAACTCCCATTCCACTACATCCTGTAAGAATAAAAATAAAGAGCCAGACAGAATTCTAAAACTAAACCAAATAATTACTTCAAAGTTGTCTTTTTTTTCTGAAGATACCAATAGAAAAACTTAAATATTGCTTGATTTGGTATCACACCCTCCTTCCAAGTCCATATTCAGCTCTGTGAATTTATCTGATTTAACTTTAAGAATGTAAAACTTAAGTTATGACAGACACTAACTTTAGAAACAAAAAAATAAAAAGAAAAATCCTACTAAAAATGGTCACCCAATCACAAATGAAAAAAAGTTATTGCCAATGTTCGAGATTATAAAATACGCTTATTATTTACAGTAACTGCATGCAATACTGGAGAGAAGAATACGTGTGTGTGTGTGCATTTTGGTGGAGGAAAGGGAATCAGTCTCAAACTCTGACTAGTATTTCTTTTAGTTCAGACCACAGACCTCCTAAATAAGGAGGAACTTTATGTAAACCATAGCCTAATCATCTTTTGATCAATATTTTATTTTATTGTTTTTTAATATCTTTATTGGAGTATAATTGCTTTACCATGTTGTGTTAGTTTCTGCTGTATAACAAAGTGAATCAGCTATATGTATACATATATCCCCATATCCCCTCCCTTTTGCGTTTCCCTCCCACCCTCCCTATCCCACCCCTTGATCAATATTTTAAACAGATTCATATATATTATGTATTCCTGGATCACATGCCAACGGAAATCAATGAGTGATGATAAAATATGTTGCAGGGACATTTACAACTGCCAGGGATAATCCAAGAAATAAATAATCAAGAGTAGAGTATATACAATATAAAAAAGCTGAAAGATTTCCAATCTTTAATACCTTCCTCTATCTCACCACGTCTACAAGCAAGTTATTTGAGAAATGAAGCCAAACAATCAGTAAGGATTAAGGAAAGCAAACTTCAGGTTCTCTGAAAGACTTCAGGTCATTCTTGATTTCATAAATTTCATCTGAGCATTAGTTTTAAATGATGATATAATATTTGGTTCACTGGCATAACACTACATCTTTTGCTTTAAAGGATTTTCATTAAAGACAATGATTACTAGGTATTATAGAAAAGGCCCAGTGTAATAATAATACTTTAATTCACTATACACATGAATACTATAATCTTAGTAGTGTAATTATAGAAACCATTTGAAAGGTCTCTCAAAACCGTACTTCTACTACTTGGATTACAAGGGGCTTGAAGCCCTATAGCTTAACACTGGAATGATCAATCTGCTAGTGTTATATTCCAGGAATTCACCCTTATTTGCTACTACTGAAGGATGCACTGATATATTCTTCAAGCTTCTTTCCCTCTGCCTTTAGCTGGAGCTCTTTGAGGTATTCTGTGAGATGTCAGGTGTCTCCATAAATCAAAAGAGATGGCCATGAGAAACATTACAACACAAAATTCACAAAAATCTCTTTAGAAAGTAGCCTCTCAAATTCATTTGCCCAAGATCAAATCTGAAATCATAAACTCATACTAAACCATTAACACTTCATTCTTTTTAAATACTGTTTCATAAATGTAGACATATTTTCAGGAGCAAGAGCATACTGTAAGTAAGAGATTTCCAATTACCATATCTTAATCCACATGACCTTCAGAAACTTTAAGCACTTACTTCCCTTTAGTATTAGTAACTTCCAATTCCTTATGTGCAATTACTTGACTAATCTTCCAAGAAGGAATTATTTCTATTAGAAAATAAAGTCTATTTCTAAAAGAAAAGTTACCACTTATATTTCAATATTTCTGTAAATACTAAAAGATAAAAGATTATGATTTGGGAACTCATTCCAGGAGAAATAAAAGCTTGTACTGATTTTTTTTTCAGTCTTAAGTCCACAGTAATTTAACCATTACAATAATTGTTGATAAATTTCCATAATTTTATATAAATAATCTTTACTACAATCAACCTGTAAGAAGAAGAAAGAAGATGACTTGTATGAGAAAGCATCTTTTCCTGCTTACTTTCTTACAAGAGATTATGTTTCAAGAACACCAGTGCAAGCCATTCCTAACCCTGCCAATGACTTTATCTTTTCTTTGATTCTTAAACAGAATTGTTATTCAAATACTTCCAACTAAAATTTTGCTTCTAGCCAAGAACTAATTCTGCCTAAAGCTACTAAAACACATAAAATACATGAAATAACTCTTTTCCGATACTATAATGCTGAATAAGGGGAAACAAATAAGATGAGATCTACAAATGCCCCAGCACACTGGGTGGAGTCTCCTGGCCACAGACAGAGACAGGAAAGGAGAGAACACTCCCTACTGAGAAAGCTTTGGAGATCTACAGAGGATTCTTTTCCAAGGTTCCAGCTGAGGACTGATTGCCACCTGTGCGAAAGCAGCTATCCAAGGATGAGAAAAAAAGCACTCAAAAGAAGCTGAGAAAACAATCCCTAGAGTCCACAGAGTCAGAAATAGTTTGTGTTCTCACCAACCAGAGCAAAAACCCTTGTAATTTACAGCACCTCAATACTCAGAAGGGTATTATCTCAGTAAGGGGAAAACTAGCTAGACTTAAAAGCTGCTCTGGTCATGCCTAACAAAACTTAAAAGCAAGCCATGATAGGATGAAGCTGTTTCCAAGAAACAACCATGTCACAGAAAAATGCGCAAGAATATGTATAGAAATACAAAAATATCCAGCACCCAACAAGATAAAATCCATAATATCTGGTATCCAATTAAAAATTACTAGGCATGCAAACAAACAGGAAAATATGGCTCACAGCAATAACAAAAATCAATGAACTGAAACAAACCCAAAAGTGGAAGAGAGAAAAGAATTGGTAGAAAAAGACATTAAAACAATTATTTTAACTATAGTCCATGTATTCAAGAATATAGAAGAAAGATTTTGCGTGTTAAGTAGGGATGTGGAAGATATAAGCGACCCAGTTTAAACTCAGAGGTGAAAAATACACTGGATAGAATACCAGATTAGATTTGGCAGAAAAATTAATTACTGAACTTCAAGATACAGCAATTGAAATTGTCCAAAATGGAGACAGAGGAAAAAAAAGAGCAGAGTATCAGTAAGCTATGAAGCACATCATCAAGCAACCTAAAATATGCATAACTGGAGTTTCCAAAGAAGAGGAGAGAATGGGGGAGAAAAAACATTTGAAGAAATATGGCCAAAATTTTTTCAAATTTGATGAAAACTATAAACCTACAGATCCAAGAAGCTGAACGAACCCCAAGGAAAACAAATATGAAACACACACCAAGGCACATCATAATTAAACTGCTCAACAATATCAAAAAAACAAACAACCCAATCAAAAAATGGGCAGAAGACCTAAACAGACATTTCTCCAAAGAAGACATAGAGATGGCCAAAGGCACGTGAAAAGATGCTCAACATTGCTAATTATTAGAGAAATGCAAATCAAAACTACAGTGAGATATCTCCTCACACCAGTCAGAATGGCCATCATCAAAAAAATCTACAAACAGTAAATGCTGGAGAGGGTATGGAGAAAAGGGAACCCTCCTACACTGTTGGTGGGAATGTAAATTGGCACTATGGAGAACAGTATGGAGGTTCCTTAAAAAAGTAAAAACAGAACTACTATATGATCCAGCAATCCCACTACTGGGCATATATCTGGAGAAAAACATGGTTTGAAAAGATACATGCAGCACTCCAATGATCACTGCAGCACTGTTTACAACAGCCAAGACATGGAAGCAACCTAAATGTGCATCAACAGATGAATGGATAAAGAAGATGTGGTACATATATACAATGGAATATTACTCAGCCATTAAAAAGAATGAAATAATGCCGTCTGCAGCAACATGGATGGACCAGGATATTATCATACTAAGTGAAGTGAGTCAGACAGAGAAAGACAAATATATATTGCTTGTATGCGGAATCTAAAAAAAAAAAAAAGATACAAATGAACTTATTTACAAAACAGAACAGACTCACAGACACAGAGAACAAACTTATGGTTACCAGGGGGGAAAGGTGGGGAGGGAGGGATAGACTGGGAGTTTGGAAGTGATCTGTACTATATTTAAAATAGATAACCAACATTGTATGCCACAGGGAACTCTGCTCAATATTCTATAATAACCTAAATGGGAAAAGAATTTAAAAAAGAATATATATGTAAAAAAATAATAACAATAAAATTAAAAAAAAATCAACTTGCTCAAAATCAGTGATAAAGACATCATCTTAAATGCAAAGAAAAATATATATTTTATACAGCACACCAAATACAAAAGTAATAGAAGACTTCTCTTCAGAAACAGTGCAAGCCAGAAAACAGTAGAGATTTGAAAGAAACATCTTTAAAGTTCTGAAAGGAAAAGAAAACCCTGTCAACCTAAAATTCTATGCCCAGTGAAAATATCTTTAAAAAGTAAAGAAAATACCAAAGCTATATGAATAGCAAATAAGCAAATGAAAAGATGCTCAGTATCATAAGTCAGTAGGGAAATGTAAATTCAATGAGTTACCACTAAAGACCAATAAGCATAATTAAAATCTAAAACACTGACCACGGTGAATGCTGGTGAGGATGTGGAGAAACAGCAACTCTCAGTGACTGCTGGCAGGAATGGAAAATAACACAGCCACTTTTGGAAGGCAGTTTGGTAGTTTCCTACAGAGCTAAACACAGTCTTACCACACGATCTAACAATCACATGTCTTAGTATTCAACCAAAGGAAATAAAAACGTATACAAAACCTGCATATTAATGTTTATAGCAGCTATCTTCATAAGTGTCCAAACTTGGAAGCAACCAAGATGCCCTTCAGTAGGTGAATGGATAAACTGTTGTACTGTACATCCACAGCGATAAAAACAAATGAGCTGTCAAGCCATGAAAGATATGGAAGGCTCTTAAATGCATACTGCTAAGTGAAAGAAACCACTCTGAAATCATTCAATCATACTTTATGATTCTAACTGCATGACACTCTGTAAAAGGCAAAACTATGGAGACAGAAAAAAGATCAGTAGTTTCCACGGGTCCAGAGGAAGGGATGGATGAACAGACAGAGCACAGAGGATTTGGGAGACAATGAAACTATTTTGCATGATACTGTAATAGTGGATACATGTCATCATACATTTCTCAAAACCCATAGAGTGTATGACACAAAGAGTGAGTTCTGATGTAAACTATGGAAACCCACTTTAAGTGTAAGACACAGTCTCAAAGTAAAAAAATGGAAGAGATAAATCAAGTTAACACTAACTGAACAGAAGCTAA
Source organism: Orcinus orca (assembly GCF_937001465.1). Classification (NCBI taxonomy): domain Eukaryota; kingdom Metazoa; phylum Chordata; class Mammalia; order Artiodactyla; family Delphinidae; genus Orcinus; species Orcinus orca. The sequence goes on along the minus strand of NC_064575.1, from coordinate 57,090,202 downwards.
GTGACTACATTTGTATCCATCAAAGCAGACTTCATAGCAAAGAGTTTTACCAAGAATAGTCTTTCATAATTAAACAAGTCCATTCATCAAGACAATATAAGAATCCAAAACATTTTTATACCTAACCACAGAGTTTCAAAATACACACAAAAAAACTGATAGAACTAGAAGGGGAAATAGACAAATCCACAATTATAGAGGTATTTCAACATCCTTCTGTCAATAATTGATAGAACAAAAAGACAGAAGATCAATAGTAACACTCAACTTGATTTAATTGACATTTATAAACTATTTCTCCCAACAACAGCAGAATACACATTCTTTCCAAGTGCACATGTAACACGTATCAAGATATAATACATTCTGCACCATTAAACGTTAAGCCTACAAATAGTAGTATGTTCTCTAACCACATGGAAAAACATTAGAAATCAGTAACAGAAAGATATCTTGAAAAATACCAAATATTTGGAAACTAAGAAACTTCTAAATATTCCATGGGCCAAAAAAGAAATAAAGAGAAAGTATTATGAACTGAAAGAAAATGAAAATACAACATATCAAGACTGTGGATTCAGTTAAAACAGTACATAGAGGGAAATTTATAGCACTAAACACCTATTTCAAATACCCATAATTTATGAATTACGACTATGAAGAAATGGTTCCCACGTGTGACTTCTCAAGTGGGTATCATACTATAATTACTTTCTTAGCAACACCTGGAGTTTATTTTGACTACTGTACTTTACTATAATTCCCTCTGCAGACTAGAAGTTCTCTGTTTTAGAAAAGCAGCAACCTGTGGTAGATAAAACACAGATTCAAACTGGGTTTGAATTCTAGCCAGGACAGAGAAACCCTGGACTCATTAACCTTTTCTGAAAGTTTTTTTTTTTTTTCCTGTGAAGAAGGAATAGGACTGCCTATTTCACAAGATTATTTTAAATTGATCATCATGTGCTGATGCTGATGACTAAAAATGTAAATGCAAAACTGTCATATTTTAGTAATAAATAAAAAATGATTAAAAGTTTTTTCTAAAGTTTTATCCATTACCTTGCCACTGGTAATATATCTGCAATTAATTTTAAGAAATTTCTCAGTAAATGCTTCTTCCTCCTCAGAAGTGGAAGATACAACTCGTGCAGGTCGAATACCAGTAAAAGCAGATGAGAGAGTTTCTTCTTTCGGGTGGACTACATCAGGATTCTTTAAAAAAAAAAAAAAGATAAAGACACTTCAGAGAACTAAATAAAACTAAGCACATTGTTAAATGCAAATGCATAGCTCTCCCCAGTAAGTGTTCTTCCTTCTCATCACATTCTGTAGAACAGCTCAAAACGTTTTTATGTAAAAAAATATGGGAAAGATGGCTTCCCTGGTGGCGCAGTGGTTGAGAGTCCGCCTGCCGATGCAGGGGACATGGGTTCGTGCCCCGGTCCGGGAGGATCCCACATGCCGCGGAGTGGCTGGGCCCGTGAGCCATGGCCGCTGAGCCTGCATGCCCGGAGCCTGTGCTCCGCAACAGGAGAGGCCACAACAGCGAGAGGCCCGCGTACCGCAAAAAAAAAAAAAAAAAAAATATGGGAAAGAATGTCACTTCTTTTACATTTGGTAAAGATCTTAATACAGCTTAAACTTACATTTTTCAATTATTTTTTTAATGGGAATATATATATACTGGTTATAATACATATGTGTTTGTGTGTGTGTGTGTGTGTGTGTATACACACACATACACATTCAGTTGCTCCTGAATCAAATCACTGGTCCTGATCATTTAATATATCCCTCAGGTGCTGGGAGCAGAGAAAAGGTGAGTGCTTGTCTGTGAAACCTAGGAATTCAGCAGAATCCATTCATTGAAGAGCCTGTTAAAATCTCAAGCTATAAAGAATTTATCAGTACCATTTTACAAAGTATTAATTAGTTAGATCATAGGTTTTTAACTTTTTTGATGCCATGGACCATTCCCACAGTGAAGCCTATAGACCTCCTTTTCAGAATGTTTTTTTTTAATACTCAAAATATAGAATTACAAAGAAAAACAATTATATCAAAACAATTATCAAAACACTTTTTAATCAGAGATATTTTTATTTATAGATATATACACTTCTTTATTAATACATTAAATAACAAGATCTAGTGATGACTCATAACGATAATTTTGAAGTACATGGCCATAAACAACATTCTGTGATATCTACAACAACTCTAAATGGATTTGAAAATATGTGAGTTCTAGGGCTTCCCTGGTGGCGCAGTGGTTGAGAGTCCGCCTGCCGATGCAGGGGACACAGGTTCGTGCCCCGGTCTGGGAAGATCCCACATGCCGCGGAGCGGCTGGGCCCGTGAGCCATGGCCGCTGAGCCTGCGCGTCTGGAGCCTGTGCTCCGCAGCGGAAGGGGCCACAACAGTGAGAGGCCCGCGTACCATTAAAAAAAAAAAAAAAAAAAGAACTGAAAATATGTGAGTTCTATTGGAGACAAAGTCACAGGTATTCCTGGTGCTTTTCTATAGTTTGCTGCTTATATTCTTAATCTTTAAAAATGCTAGATTTCACTTAAAATTTTTTCTATCCAAGTTCACAGAACTCATAGTTTTCCCAAAGTTCACTATTCTGTACAAATGTAGGAAGGTTAGACAGATGCCTTTTAATCTTTGTTTTAAATACCTCCACAGAGGCATTTCATACCTTATAAGTAAATGCACAATGCCTTATATAATAGTTTTCATAGTAGCAAGGTTCTTCAGAGCTTTGAACTAAAATCTGCCACTCTGTAATTAATACCTAATAGTTATTATTTGCCCTTTTGAAATAATAAACAAGACTGCTTCCTCTTCAGTCTCACAGACTTTGAGATACTTGAAAAGAACTATCAAATTTTAACATGACTTTTTCTACTCTAATAAATGCATCTAATTCCTTAAATTCTGTCCTATATAGGACAGAATTTGTAGACTTCCTTTCTAAATTTCATATACCCTTCCTAAAATATAGGGCTGAATCCCAAGCACTTGGGCAGATACTCAACAGACATTTTTTGAAGGTAGACCAGTTCAGAACACTGCAAAACAGCTACATCTGATATAATTATATTTTTAAAAAACCTAAAATGGAATTATATTTTAACAGCTGCATGATACTGTTATAGCATTATTATCAATCTTTTCATTTTGTGATACAAACTAATAACTTTACATTCATCCTGTTGTCTCTGGTAGTTACTGTATCTAAGAGTTTTATATCATATATAAATTCATTTAGCACAGATAATTAAATAAGGGACATTAATAATATTAATTGATATTTATGAATATCTTTATATTTAAGTATATTATAAAGACCATTTCACTTTCAAATCATTCATAAGGTATATACTATTACCTTAATTTTTAAGGAAACGTATGCTTGTCCAAATTCAGTAACTTGCCCAATGAGTAAGATGAAGCTGAGATGAAAACCCATGTTGCCAACACATGAACTAGTGAGCTTAACTGCACTACTATATGCTTTCCATTTCAAACATTCTTCTAAAAGATTGTGTGCAGAGGGGAAAAAAAAAGCCAATACAGAGCTATCACAGGGCCCCCTGCAAACTGGCACAAAGCAATACACAAATTTTGTCTATGACTGTTCAGTTACTCCCAAATCAGGTGACAACAGTATCTACTAAATAACCATATTATTCACAGAAACTGTATCAGGGTACATTGTCAAATATTTTCCTTAAACATATACCTCATAGAACAAGATCTCTGAGGTTCCTTCAAAGCCTCAAATTCTACAACTCAGTATCAATAGCAATCCCAACTTGTCAAAGTAATCCTATTAAAAAGAATACATGAGATTAGCTTAACGAATGCTCAAAGTATAGCATAAAAGAGTATTTCTTTAAAAGAGATCAAAGTTGTTTAGAGAAATCATAATCAGACCTCATTTTAACTTACATACATGTACATGGATCCAAAGTATCAGTATCTCCGTATCTCTGTGAATTTACAGATTCTGTTTCTTAATAAGGTGATTTGAATAAGCTTATTTGAGTGCTTTCTGAAGCTTCTTTGTGCAATTTTGTTTTAGCCACTAGGGATGGAAAGGTCCTTAAAAATACAGGATTATAAACATTTATTTATCAAGCCTCAATTGTCACCTCAATTGTTCAAATGTGCAAAAGGAAAGCAATGCTATGGCAAGTGACCCAAAAAAGTTGACTTATGGTCATCTTTTTTGTACAATATGATTAAATATTATATAATTTGTAGAGTATTATTATAAATCATTACCATAAGCTAATTAGCAACTCCAAACTCTCCTTTTCCCATGCTGCCTTGGCTTTATGGAGTTTTTGTTCTTTAGTGATTGAAAATACGTAGAAATGTTCTCTGGTAACATGTAGGTAAGGCATACAAAATTTGAGAAGGAAAAACCATACAGGCACAGAAATACCAACATTTATATTTATTTCATACAAACATATATAATATATAATCTAAAATAAAATGTTTATTTTTAAAGTAGTGAATATTATGTTTCTTCACTCAATCCAATAAATATGATGGGTACCATTTACTTCCTATAAATTGTTATGTTTAACTATCACTCTCAGAATTTATTTAAACTCCACTTAAGAATTTGAGGCTCTTAAAACAAACATACAGAATAAAATACAACACAAATAAAAAATAAAAATATCAGAGTGAAGAAAAAATAAAATGCAATTTTAAGTGTTGTACTTGGAGTTTTGGACCTGGCACTGAGCTTTTTAGCAACCAGGTTAAAAAGCAAAGAAGGATCAATTTTTAAATTCTAATTATGAGAACAATGCTTGCTTTCAGAATCTAGAAGAAAACTCTCACCCAGTAATTTAACTATTTATTTGTGATATTACAAATACAGAGATTTCTTCTATATAAAGAAATGCTTTCCTAAAAATCTATATAAATACAAAGTCGTACTATGACGTTTTATGTTTTCACATATTTCAAATATAAAATTTTGTTCTAAGAATGTAAGACTAAGGTATAATTATAGCACCACCATTTAAAAAGTACATATTAAAAAATTATAATCCCCTAATAAACTGTTGGTATTTAAGTTTAAAAGCACCAAAGCTAAATTATATTATACAATATATAGGTAACATATAATCCATGTGTTATTTATACATACGGCATTTATAGTTGTTTAACTTTATTTTAATATAATATGTAATATATAAACTTATGTTTATTATATAATAAAGTATATATACTTACATATGAAAATTTAGGTTTAAAAGCATGAAATTTAAAATCATAATTTATATATTATATATCAGATAAAATATATTTTATATATTATATATTTTAGTGATTTAAAATTTATTTTAAGTTTAAATATATAATATTATACACAGAGAGAGAGAGGAAGGAGGTGGAAGTAAGGAAGAAGGGAAAGAGGGGAGAGGAATGCTTGTGACTAGTTTAAGGATGGCATATGTGAGAACAATTTTTGAAGCATATGCTATATTTAATCTCTTCAAACTATATTGATATTTCTAACTAAAATTTTTTTAACTTCTTGCATGTGTGCTATTACTTTAATGTCTGTTTTCAGGTATATAAGTTCAGGATGTCAATGAATTATGTGATTAGTATAATTAAAATAGAGGGAGGTTTATTTTATTAGATTTCACAAATATTCTCAAGATCCCCAAAACCCTGTAAGAAATTAACATCACTCTTTTATACATTTTCTCATCTATATGTAAAGAGAATAGTCACTGAATGTCTTTTTTAAAAAAATCTTATTTGACTAGAGTTAGAAAACCTTCTAAAGTTCCCTGACTAAACAATGTGGTTCTCTTGAAATTTTATAAAAGGCAACATTATGACACTTCACTGTGTCACCCAAGAAGATATGCTGAAGTCCTAACCCCCTACCTCAGAATGCAACCTTATTTGGAAATCAGCTTTTCACAGATGAAGTGAGTTAAGCTGAAGTCACACAGGAGGAGTAGAGTGGACCCTTAATCCAATTTAATTGGTTTCCTTATCTGAAGAGGAGACCACTATGTGAAGACACAAACACACAAGGAGAAGACAGCCATGTGACTACAAAGGCAGAAACTGGAGTAATCTGTCCAACAAGACAAGGAATGACAAGGATTGTGGGCCAACACCCGATGCTAGAAGAGGCAAGGAAGGATCCTCCCCCACAAGGTGCTTGCCAACATCTTGATTCCAGACATCTAGCCTCCAGAACTGTGAGGTAAGTTTCTGATTTAGACCACCCATTCTGTAATCCTTTGTTACAGCAATCCCAGGAAATTAATACAGGCAAATAATAATTTTTTAAGTTACATAAACAGAAGAACAACATATTTAAAAGTCCAGATAATCTTAAATATTGAGGGAAAAAAAGCAATGCTTTTGTTCACCTTTTAATCATTTTAAGCAATACTTCCGATTATCTGCTTTACTTTTATTTTTGCTTTGGTAAGCAAAAATTTGCTACATTACTTCCACATAACTCTTTACTACAAACTTTCTAGTTTCTACAATTTAGGACACATATATTTTAGTTTTAGATTGTATGTCTCAGTCACAGAGAATCTGTACTGCTAATCCTTACCCTTTCATCAATTAGTTCAAAAAGTGGTTAAGAATATAACACAAAACCTGGATGTAGACTGTCAGGGTTTAAATCTCAGCTCTACCACTCATTAAGTATGTGACCTTGTGTACATTACTCATTCTCTCTATGCCTTAGTTTCCTCATTAATAAATGCATAGTAAGTACTTTTTCAATGTTAATAGTAACTGTAGCAGAATAATTGCCTATGCTTAAAAAGAAGCTTTTAATGTGCCTAAACTCTATTAATGCTTTATATATTTTCTCCTGTAAGACCTTCTAGGCCTTCCATAGAATCTCTTAGTAGTATTTTTTTCAAAATTATATTTTCTTACTACCATGAAATATAATTTCAAAATTATATTTTCTTACCACATTATAAGTACTCTACTTTTCTTATTATCTTTTAGACTTATTAGAGTATACTAAAGAGTGTTTTATATTAAAGAGAATACAACTATCTGCTAGCCCATCTTTCAGTGGAGTATAGTAACATAAGCCAAAATTAAAAACTATTTAAAACCATTTCACTTTTCCATATTATTTATTTAAAATTCTTTTTTCTCTGAATTCCATCCTAAATATATCACACTAGTAGTTCTAGCCTAAAATGGCATTAGCATAATAAATAAATTTAAGATGCAGAGAGGAGAAATCAAAGGAGATAAACAAAAGAGGTTTTTATATTTACAAAAGAATGTTAGATTAAAAAAATTTTACAAAATGATAGTGCAAAAGTGACAGGTTTTACTACACTCACAATGATTGAATATTACTTATCTTTTTGGGTTGGGTCCAATTATTTACTGATCGATAGTAGTTTCTGAGCTATCAATTTCCAGCTATAAAGTGCTAGTAAAAAACCATGGGCTCTGGACTCAGACTATCCACACTGGAATCCTAATTCAGGTAAGTAGTCTAGCTTTTCACAATTTTGCTTTAGGGCATGGAACACAAGCTAAATTAACTGAAGGCTACACTGCTCTCCTTTGTCACTGCCCCTTATGAATATATCTGTTAAGTCCCATGGGACAATGGCATGGCCATGTTCAAAAAGGTCCAGTAACTGTTTGGTCCAGTATCATTAGAAACTGACTTCCATTTTCGTCAATGATGAGAATAAATGTAATACATTCCTTTCATGTAGCTGTATTCTAAAGTAGTTGTCATTTTTACAAGATAGCCAGCAAATAAAACATTTGAAAAAGACCCCCTTTCTCCCTCCCTCCCTCTCTCTCTCTCTCACCACAAACACACAGAAAAAAGTCCCTAGGCAAGGAGACAAATACTTATTAATAATATCATGTCCTTTACTCCATGAGAGAAGTGGAACTAGTCTAATACTACAGCTTAGAAACTAATAATTCCTAATAATTTATAGGCAAATTAACATTAATAATTTGTGTTTTGTTACCAGTGTGCCATTTGGTATCCTAAACTTGAGTGCAAATTGGGGCAGAGAAAAGGATGTCTCCTAAAATCAGCATAGCAACACAGAAGAATCTCTCACAGGAGTCTAGCCAGTTAATGGAGAAATAACCTTTTACATGTAAACATAATCATTGGGTCATTATGAAAATGGGAAATTATGATTAGTATTCATTTACACAGGAAAGGCACAAAAAACATAATTCCTGTTGGAGGAATTTTAATCAAAATTATTAAAGTTTTTTTCCTTGGAATTCATTTGTAAAATGTAACATATAGAACATCTATTCCTTTAAAATGCTAGATAAATTAATATACTATTAGTTACTCCAAATTAATATTCTGAAGAACAACTAAGATAATAATTTTTTTTTTTCTTTGGCAGTGCTGTGCAGCATGTGGGATCTTAGTTCCCCAACCAGGGATCGAACCCACGCCCCCTGCAGTGGAAGTGCGTAGTCTTAACCACTGGATTGCCAGGGAAGTCCCCATAAATTATTTTTTTAAAGTGTGCCAATAATGAACTCAAGAGTTTTAAGTATTATATAAACATTCACAGAAACTCAAATAAAAATCAAATTGGGGGCTTCCCTCGTGGCACAGTGGTTGAGAGTCTGCCTGCCGATGCAGGGGACACGGGTTCGTGCCCCGGTCCGGGAAGATCCCACATGCCGTGGAGCGGCTGGGCCCGTGAGCCATGGCCGCTGAGCCTGCGCGTCCGGAGCCCCACAACAGTGAGAGGCCCACGTACCGCAAAAAAAAAAAAAAAAATCAAATTGGACATGGACTTCCTATCATGATATACTCATGTTTGTTAAGTAAAATTCCTTTCTTAGTTAAATTATTATATGATATTCATAAAACGGCTGATGAATATCTTTGGATTACTACTACCACCAACAATAATCAATTTAAACTGTCTGATTTAATAAGAATGTTTCACTTTAAAAACCGGGATTTACAAATTTAATTAACAACCTAAAAAGGTAAAATTTCGTTCAAGCCATAGGCAAAGTAGGATTAAAAAAATGGTGATATATACAAATACAGTGACATTTCTTGATAGCTTTGAAAAGAAGGGAAACTTACAGTGGTCTTATCAAGTTCAGCCTCGGATGATGTTGGTGACAAAGGACTTATGGGGCTTAGAGACGGGGAGCTCTCAACACTGGAGACATATTCAGGATCAGGAACATATAAAACCTGGAAGAAAATATTCACATAAAGATTTAGTCAAACTAAAATATTAATAATCAGATGGTATTCTCTAAGCGAGCACCATTAACAATGACCTTCAGAAATAAATTTTAAAAATTAAAACCTTCAGATTAAAACAATGTTTATTACCGAAATAACTGTAACAAAATTTTAAAAAAGATATTTAATTTAGATAAGTTTGATAACACAAACTGTGGGCAACAGTGAGGGGAAACAGTAATTCTTAAAAATTATGGGTGTTCCCCTTAAAGGACAATTTGTCAACAGCCAGCAAAGCTTAAAATGCACATATCCTTTAACTGAGCCATTTTACTTCTAGGACTTGACTTTATAGATATACGTGCATATAAAGAAAAAGAGAAACAAACAAGAATGTTTCCTAGAGCAATGTTTACATACCAAAATTAGAAAGTCTAAAGCCTACTGTGCTTGGTTAAACCATAATACAGGCACACCTCGTTCTACTGTGTCACCTTATTGGACTTCACAGATATTGCGTATTTTACAAACTGAAAGATTGTGGCAACCCTGTGTCAAGCAAGTCTATCAGTGCCATTTTTCAACTGCATTTGCTCACTTCCTGTCTCTGGGTTACATTTTGGTGATTCTTCCAATATTTCAAACTTTTCATTATTATTATATTTGTTATGGTGATCTGTGATCAGTGACTGCTGCAAAAAGATTATGACTCTCTGAAAGCTCAGATGATGGTTACCATTTTTTAGCAATAAAGTACTTTTAAATTAAGGTATATACTTTTTTTTTTTTTTTTTTTTTTTTTTTGCGGTACGTGGGCCTCTCACTGTTGTGGCCTCTTCCATTGCGGACCACAGGCTCCGGACGCGCAGGCTCAGGGGCCATGGCTCACGGGCCCAGCCGCTCCGTGGCATGTGGGATCCTCCTGGACCGGGGCACGAACCCATGTCCCCTGCATCAGCAGGCGGACTCTCAACCGCTGCGCCACCAGGGAAACCCAAGGTATGTACTTTTTTTGGACATAATGCTATTGCACACTTAGCAGACTACAGTGTAGTGTAAATATAACTTTTATACACACTAGGAAACCAAATAATTCTATGACTCGCTTTATTGTGATATCTGCTTTACTGCAGTGGTCTGGAACCAAATCCACAATATTTCCAAGGCATGCCTATATATTAATAGAGTGCAATACTTTACATACATGAAAAAGTCTGAGATTGAGTTATGCTTCAACAGAACATTTTTCCAGAATCAAAGTTATTTATTTTTTTTAAAGAAGAAAGAAAGGCTAGAATATTTTTGGAAGGGGATACATATTGGTAACTGTGGTTGCTTCTGGAAAAGGAAACTGTAAGTCTGAGATAAACTACCTTTAAAAAAGTTTGAATTTTTTATCAGGTACATGTACTGCTTTGAATATTTTTTAAAGCTCTTTAAAACTATATTTGAAAAGACAACAGTTATTTTCAATATGTATTAAGAAAAATTCACATGGATATAAGTGACATTTAATTTTCTCTTCTAGAACCAATGTGATTTGTTCAAAGTGTGCATAAAATTACTCTTCTTAAATTAACCGTATTGCAATGGATACTTTCTGTCTTAAAACTGATGCTTCTAACCATCAATGCATTAAAAAAAAGATACCTGTCCAGTAACAACTGCTCGGGAGAATAACTTATTTAGCTGAACAAGTTCGTTGGGCGTTGTATCAAATTTCAGGGCTATACTATTCAAAGAATCCCTTGATTCAACCTGTTTAAGAGAAAAAAAAAATAATTTGTTAAAACAGAAAAACTAAACGATGAGGTTTAATGATCATTAATATGTCTATGGACCAATTTTACATTTGACTAATAACTGGTATTTCCATCTTTAGAGACAGGATAACTTGACAAATTTTGTGTTTGTTAGCAACTGATCTCTACCTATTATGATACAGAGTATATGCTTTATCATAATACATCACAATTACATGTAGGCCTCTACTTCAAGCAATTTCAAAATACAAAATATAATTTTCAAAACACAAACAAGTGATTTTTATTTTACAAAGATTTTAAAACAATATAAATAGTTTGTAAAACATATGTAACTTCTAGAAGCTAATTTTACTTTAGCAAAGTATGCCTGTATTAAACTTAAAGTGCTGTTTCTAATGATCTTTACATAATCTTCCATTTAAATAGATAAATTAGAAAATATATTTGAACCAAAGCTGAGGAATATGTTTTTGAATTAGTATATTTTAATGATCATATTTATAGAAATCTTAAATCATGGGAATTAATTGTCAATTATCCTGAAAGAAAGTCATTTGATCAATGTATTCCTTTAGAGTTCTCTATACATAAAGCATCTCTGTAGAGAATGATGAAGTCCAATGAAGTGGTTTTAGTGCATATGGGATTTACAATCTAGTTAGAAAATAAGAAAGACAAAAAAGGTTATATAAAGGATAAAGAGCAATTTAAGTGAAACAACAAATGCAAAAGAAGCTCTGAGCAGACAGAGCAACATATTTGCTCCAAATTGTCCAAGAAAGACTTTATGGAAAAGATTTAAAGCTATCTTGAAGAACGGGTAGGAATTTGAGAAGTAGAGAGTAGGGAAGAACATTCAAAATGAAGAGAATAGAACTGACATATTAGGAGACAGAAAAGAACAAAACACATTTGTGGGATACTATCTCTTCCTCCTAAACCATCCAGGGTACACTCATGAATTTAGGATTTTAGGAAGGTAAGTAGAGCCAAATCTCAAAAAAAGGATGAGACTGAATTAGGCACTTTGAATTAGACTGTAAAAGACTTCGAAAATCAGGAAAAGTAGATATGTATGTGGGGGTAAAAAAAAAAAAAAAACAACAATAAATATATATTTTTTCTTTAATGGTTTTGTAAAACCAAATTGATGCCAAAGACACAGACTAATAATCTAGCCCTGCTCTCTTCTTCCATGCAAACTTTCTCATCTATGAAATGAGATGGTGTGTCACCTACCTTATTGAGATAATGTATGTAAAAGCTCTCTATAAACCAATTTTACTTTGCAGAAACATCTGGAAGTTTACAAAGTTCTTATTAATTAACACACATTTCATCTTCACAATGATCCTATCAGTTGTGGTAATGAAAGTAATAAAAACACCAATATGAAGCAAGGAAGTTACATGGCCGAGTGGCATCTTAGATTAATGGCTACAGGTCTATGATTAATGACACAAGAGAATGGATGCAGAAAAACCAATGTAATACTACAGCAGCAGATCATCCTTAAGGTCATACAAATGTAAAGAAAGAGATAAAGGTATAAGATTTTCAGATAAGACTCAAGAGAAAACAGGAATGGATTGAATGAAGTTGTAATAGAGCAGTAGTTGTATTACGTCAGAGGTGCAAACATTAATGATCAACTGATGCTAAATCCAAAAATTCCAACCTGGATGAACAACAGATTGAAGGAAAATGGAAACAAGAAAATAAAGCATTAGGCAAGAATGAAGAAAAAAATTGGTGAAAGGTTTGCTATAATTTGTTAAATATGAAGTGGTGACAGGAAATGTAAGCATCTAGAAAGGCAGAAATAGAAAAAAGTTTGGGTCTTACTTCATATAGTAAAGTTCTTAAGTTCTCCAAGTTGCAGAATGTAAATGGGAAAGTGAAAAGATACAAGGAACCACTCACATTTGGAATCAACAAGAGCAGAACAACCAGTGAAAGAGGTGTAAGATACAGTCAAAATGTTAGCAAGAACAGGGCAATGAAGCATAATGATAGCAAAATGTAGTACAATTAGTTTCAAGAATAAATTGAGAAAGGAGAGTATATAATCAAAGAAATAATGGCTGATAATTTTCCAGAATTTATGAATGGCATGATTCCTTAGAGTGAAGAAACACAATAAGATAAAAATTTGTCTGAATCTAGACTTATCACAGTGGCACTATAGAACTGTAAGGACAAGAAGTAAACTTCAAAAAACAATCTAAAAAAAGAAGACTGCCTAGAAATGAACAAAAATAAAAAGGCAACAGAAGGGCATAAGATAATAGATAACTACATTCAAAGTGCTGACAGAGGGCTTCCCTGGTGGCTCAGTGGTTGAGAGTCCGCCTGCCGATGCAGGGGACACGGGTTCGTGCCCCGGTCCGGGAAGATCCCACATGCTGCAGAGCGGCTGGGCCCGTGAGCCATGGCCGCTGAGCCTGTGCATCCGGGGAAAAAAAAAAAAAAAAAAAGTGCTGACAGAAAATAACTGTTAACCTAATAATCTATAGGCAGCTCAACTACCAGGAATGAGGGTGCAATGAAGACTTTTCAGACACTGCCTGATTATCCATTCACAGATCGTCACTGAAAGATACATTAAAGAACATTGAGAAGGAAAGTAAAACAAGAAAGAAGGAACAGTGAGTGGTATGCAACAACAAAGAAAAAGCCACCAGGTTTGATAATTAGAAAATCATTAGTGACCTTAGACAAGGCTTTCGGTAGAATGGTACAGGGATATTAAATTAACTAGGAAGAAAATGGTTATGTATGGCATTTTCAAGGTCTATTTGTTGATCCTACTGAAAGTAATTTTATAGTTAAAAACTGTGCATGTATGTGCATATATAAACACATACGTAATACATATGTATGATTTTTTTTTTATGTATGATTCTAACTTTAAAGCTTCCTAAGGTCCAATGACTAATTTATACTATATTTAGGTGGTCCGAAAATACATGTAAGCTAAACCATAAATATTTTAGAATAAGTAAATGTTGAGAGTACACTGTAATATTGAAAGATTTCAAAAGAAATATAGAAAAATATATTTTTCCCAAATACAAAAATCATGTTATGTACCTTATATAAAGATATTATATGAAGATTTTACAAATTATAGTAAGAATAGAAGACAGTAATATCTTAGTTTTAGAAACACATGTGTTTCTATCTTTAGGATATGGCATCGGGAATAAACAAAGGGATAAAAAATGAAAACAAAGATCTCCTAGAGGATGTTTTATGACTTTTCTTATCAGTAACTGATTATTTCCCAAAGGTCATTTATAACATAAGAAAAAATATACAGTAATTCCTCAGTATCCCAGGGGATTTGTTCCAGGATCCCCGCAGATATCAAAATCCATGGGTGCTTAAGTCCCTTATATAAAATGGCATAGTTATTTGCATATAACCTACACACATCCTCCATATACATTAAATCATCTCTAGATTACTTATAATACCTAATACAATGTATGTAAATAGTGGCCAGTAAGGGAAATTCAAGTTTTGCTTTTTGGAACTTTCTGGAATTTTTTTTCCCCAAATATTTCTATCCATGGTTGGTTGAATCCATTGATGCAGAACCCAAGGATACAAATGGCCAAGTTTCAATTAACCTTTGCCCAAAATAATGGTTCTTAATTTAAATTTGCTACCGATAACACAAGTTTTATTGAATTACAAGAAAAAAATTGGTAAACTCCTGAATTCAAAACCAACTAAACTTGTGTAGTTCTTCAAAACCACAGGATTACATATGTAGATAACATCTTATGCCTTATGCCTACAGTCTTATGTCTTAATAAACACTAATGAATACATCAAACTACATTACTCAATATTTTACTGTCTGAATTTATATTCTCAATTTCTCAATCATGCAGAGAAGGTACAAGCACACTCGAGTTTATAATATGCTTAAGAGGAGATTCTTTTGATAGTAGTAAATATAATTCTACCTTAAATTATCTGGTTTCAAACCTTTTTAAAATACTTAAAATCTCAAATTGTCAATTATACAGTATATGAAAATAAAGTATAACTCAAGGTTTTGATAATTGGTTCAATTTTTAGAATTTATGAAAAATAATCAAGACTCAAACCAAGATTGGAAGACTTCATGATGACACAAATGTATAAATTGTTTCAACTTGCTATTTTCTTCTTAATACAGTTACAATAACATATTAGAAAAACACAAAATAACACAAAATTAAGCTCAGTTAAAATAACAGATTTTTAACATGTTAAAATTATCTAACAACATTTACATTCAATCAAAGAAGCAGCATATCACAGACTAAAGTACATTTCTCACTTCAGTTTTCCATAGTAACCAGAAATATGAAAAGCTGACTGCAAGGAAATTTGAGGGTCATTTCAAGAACATAGAAACTTAGCCATAAATCAGTGTAAATAATCTAATGTGAGAGGTTATTCTGGAAAATTAATAGCAACTTGTTTTTTCCGTATTCTATCTGCCATTTTCATTACCGTTAGCACTGCTGGGAATATAATGAAGATCACATTTCTAAAAACGTAAATATTTCCTTAAAAGTCTAACCTAATAAAAAATTATTGTACCACAGGAACTTTAACTCCAAGTAAATTATCATTTTGTTAAATTTGCTAGAATAATTATCGTTATATCACACTTAATAAAATTTTCCTTTAAGGAAAAAAAATCCTAAAATACAGTTAAGAACTGAAGTATCATTATTATTAGTAAAGCAGTTATCGAAAGTGGTGTACAGATTTTTAAAATAAGGCAATTAGGAACCTCTGTCTTATTTACAGCGTAAACAAAGAATGTCTCAAATAAGACTATCACAAAGAGATATCAGCTTTTTCAAAACAAATAACTTACAGTATATGCAGTAGTCCCTTTGGGTTTCTGAAAAGACATTCTCCTCCCATCTTTCTTGTCTAGGGTCTTCTTTTGGCCAGTGTCTGAAAAAAAAAAAGATGCAAAACTCTATTAAATTCATTTTCCTTTCACAGTAATGTCAAGGACCGCTAAATAGAGCTCACTGGGCAGATATCTACTGGATTCACCAGTAATACAGCTTGCTACGTAGGATTCTCTACTCTAAAATACAACCGAGTATCAAAATAAGTAAATGTACTTCCTTCCTGCTTGCTTTACGAACTGACCAGTATGAAACACTATTAATAACTGGAAGTCAATTCAAAACCTAACTGGAAGTCAATTCAAAACCTAAGTAACTGTCAGCTGAAAGGAAGGTATTAAAAAGTAAGTTAAGGGCCATATCTTTCAACACATCTAACCTGATTATAATAAAACTATATTTGAAGATTATTATTATTAACCAAACCAAGTCTGAAATATGTAACATTAATCTTCACAGTGTCTCTACTTCTACAATCATAGTAAAAGACAGAGTCGTCTTTTGTATTAAATTACTGAATTCCTTACATATACCATGAAGTAGATTAAGATACTCTTTCATATACAAACTTACTTTTATGCACTTCATTTCAGATAGAGTGCCAACTATTTTTCACTTGCTTATCAAGACATTTCACTTGAACACATCATTACCACCAAGTTTATGGTATCTGTTTTAGTTTAAATGTTGCACTAATGTTAATCTTCTCATCTATACTTCATGTAACAAAGATTGCACTGAACTGCTAAAATACCACTCCTATCTAAACAATTTTAAATAAAATCTCTAAAAAAAAAATCAATCTCTAAAACACTAATAAAAAACTTAAAACTGAGTAAGACAGTAAACATAGCAAAATGCTATACTCACACTCAGTTTTTATAAGATTAAAACAGTAATTTTCAAAGAAAAATTAGTTCTACCTAAGCCTAAAGAATCTAGAAAATATCTACTTCATTGCTCTCCACCTATCCAATCTTAATTGACATTTTGACCATACCACAGTTTGCTTATATGTATCTAATTAGCTCAGTTGGGTGAATGGTTCTAATGAAGCATTAACAGTAACAAAAATAATATTAATAATCAAGTCTGAATCCGAAAGAAGTCAGTTAGCTCTGCAATACTTAAAAAGGCTGTCCTAAAACCTTCCTGATCACCCAGGCTAAGCCAGATCTCTGTTACTAGTCACAGAGCATCTTTGTCTCCTTCACAGCATCTAGCACAGTTTAAAGTTTCTTTTTAAATCTCTCCCACTAAACTGTAACCTATAAAACACCGCGCTTGCTTTGTTCACAACAACTTCTCAGTGCCTAACAAAGAGCCTGACACAAGGCAAGCATCACATTTGAATGAACTAATGTTTTGAAGCTACAACTTGAACTGTACCTAGAACTGCCACAATTCTTATAGCCATTTTTTTTTTTTTTTAAGAAAAGTGGACAAAGGAAAAAAATATATATATACAGTCTGGCTGTAGAAAAAGAGGCATTTTTCTAAAGGTATGGTGAGAATGCAAAATGGTACAATTCTTAGTGAAAGACAATATTTTTGCTTATCACTATATTCTAATATTTTCTCCAATGAACAGCATATATGTGAATTTGATTTTTGTGATAAAACATTAAAACTATTTTTAAATAAATTTTTAAAATTTATTTCTGCTATTTCATAAACAGCAGGAGCCAAAAACACTTTCCTCATTTTGCAATTTAAAAGCAATGCAAAATACAATTACAGATTACTTTTAACTAGTAATATATATCCCTTCTTAATTGATTTCAGGAGTAAACGTTAGTCTACACTTATTTGTCTAACAGTAGTTTTTCAATCCGTTAAAGAGTTCATTAAACATTTAATCACAATTAAGTTTGCAACTGCACTACCATTTTCAAAAGTTCGCCATGGAGTGCAGTTCAGAGCAAAAAAACTAATAAACCAGTTTTCTGCAGTTTAGAGTTTCAAACAAATTGAAAGTATTCACTTTAATAATTTAAAATTGTAAAATATATTGTAATAATATTATAAAAATAGTTCTAAAATTATTTTAATAACCAATATTAAAACATGTATTCACAAATATAAGTACCAGAGTACAATGAAATACACTGATCATTCTTTTCTATCAATATGAAAATATAATCACAGTAATTGAGAGTTGAAAGTGATCACAGTTGTTCCATAGTCCAGTCTCTTACTTGGTAACTTTATAATACCCTCTCTTACATGGTAACTTTATAATACCCTTTTAAAGACAGTTGCCAGCAAACATGAATCTAGGTTGGGAGTATGGAAAGGAGAGGTCCAATTTTTCTTCTTTACAAAAATTATTACAGTTTAGAAATGCATAGATATTTGACAATCAAAATAACAGTTAACATTTACCAAGTGCCTAGCATATTCCAGGCACTGTTCTAAGGACTTTATATTTACTTACTGTCTTACCTAATTCATCAACCTTATAAAGTAGGTATCATTATTATCCCCATTTTACAACTGAGAAAACCAAGGCACAATTTTGGTTATCAAAATGAAGGAGTATTACTGGCATCTAATGGGTATAGGCTGTGGATACTGCTAAACATTGAGTGCTAAACAATGCACACAACAGTCCCCCCAAAAAGAACAATGTCACAAAATGTCAACACTGCTGAGGCTGAGAAACAATGCTATACACCAAGCACCTAATACAGTAGTAAGCATGACATACGGTAGGTGTTCAATAAATATCTGATAAATAAATGAATATATATGACTTTCCCTGAGATATAATTATCTGGTATATTGGAAAGAGCAGGGAGTTAGATTTTACTCCATCATTACCAGAAGCAAAATCTTAACATACGTAATCTAAAACAAGAAATTCCCATCTAGACTGCATCCTACAAGTTTTGATACATTGTATTTTAATAATTCCATCCAAAATATTTTATGGCTTTTACCCTATTTCTTCTTTTGCTATTTAGAGAATATTGTTTAATTTGCCAATCTATGACAATTTAAAATTTTTATCTTTTGGTTACTGAGTTCTAGCTTAATTGTACTGTGGTGAAAGAAAATACTCTTAAATAGTTAAAACCTATAAAATTCGTTGAAACTTGCTCTATAATCACATATAAATTTAGTAAATGCTCCATACATGCTTGAAAAGAATGTGTATTCTGTACTGTAGGGTAGTGTTATATGTGTGTTTGTGTGTATGTGTGGATATGCATACATACATACACACACTCCTATCTCCACATCCATGAGATTAAGTCTGCTGATTGTGTTGTTCAAATCTTCTACATCCATATTGGTTTGCTTCTGCATGCTTATTCTTTAAATTACTGATAGAGACTGTTAAAATCTCCCACTATGATTGTGGGTTATTCAGGTCCTCCTAAGTCTCCTTACTTTGCTTACTATATTTTGAGACCGTGATATTAGGTTCATACAAATTAAGAACTGAACACCTACTAATTGTTTTAGATTACATCTTCCCAGTATATTGAAACTTTTCTTACAATATTTTTTGCCTTAAAGTTTGACGTACTCTTTAACTATTATGTTAGTGGTCATCCCATAGATTACAGCCTAAATTACTAATTTTTCACTATCTAATATTAATTAGCACTTTTATCATCTTTCTGGATAATGTAAGGATGTTAAAAACTATGTGCCTTTACCAAGACTTATATGCAATTGTTATTACATACTTTAATTACATGTATGTGTATTTAAAAACACTGTGAGACATTATTATTTTTCTAGATAGTCAACATTCATTTAGTTTTGCCCTCATATTTACCATTTTAATTGCAGCTCTGGGTAATTTCACAGGGGATGGATTCTAAGCTGGTAGGTATTTTCCCCTGCCGTTTAGTTTCCACTGTTTCTGTTGAGAAATCAACTGTCAATCTTATTGCTACATCATTGACTATTTGTTCTGATTGCTTTTAAGATTTTTCATCTTTAGTGAGATTTGTATTGATTCCATTAGGGGTCTTTACGGATGCTTGAATCTGTGAATTAAAGTATTTCATCAGTCTTGGAGTTTTCAGCCATTCTCTCATTAAATAATACTTTTGCCCCCCTTTTTTCATTTGGGGGACTCAAATATACACACATTATAACTTCTAATTAAATCTTTTTTTTTCTTTTTTGGCTATGTTGGGTCTTCATTGCTGGGCATGGGCTTTCTCCAGTTGTGGCAAGCAGGGGCTACTCTCCGTTGTGGTGCGCAGGCTTCTCATTGAGGTGGCTTCTCTCGTTGCGGAGTGACATGTAGGCTCAGTACCTGCAGCACGCGGGCCCTAGAGCAACCGGGCTTCAGTAATTGCGGCGCATGAGCTCAGCAGTTGTGGTGCATGGGCTCTAGGGCGTGCGGGCTTCAGTAGTTGTGGCGTGCAGGCTCAGCAGTTGTGATGCGTGGGCTCAGTAGTTGTGGCTCATGGGCTCTAGAGCAGAGGCTCAGTAGTTGTGGCACACGGGCTTAGTTGCTCCGTGGCATGTGGGATCTTCCCAGACAGGGATTGAACCCATGTCCCCTTCATTGGCAGGCAGATTCTTAACCACTGTGCCACCAGGGAAGTCCCAACAACTTCTAATTATATTTTGTATTAAGCTTACCCCCTCCTTTATTTTCTTTTTTTTGTCCCTCTCTCTTTATTCTGGATATTTTCTTCTGACCTATCTTTCAATTCACTAATTCTCTCTTCTGTGATGGCTAATTTGCTGTTAACTTCATCCACAAAGATCCTAATTAAGACCTTTAGATTGCATTAATCTAAAAAATTGGATTACATTTTTCAATTCTAGAATATCCATTTTTCTTTTTTATAGTTTGTACCTCTACAAAACTCTTAATTAGCTCAAAATTCTCAACACAGCTATTTTAAATCTGATAACTACAAGATACAGAGTTCCTGTGGATCTGTTTCTATTTTCTTGTTTTTTTTTGCTATCTTGTCAGGTGCCTAATTATATTTTATATACCGGATACTAAATTTGAAAAATGGTCTATAGACAGAATTTGACACAAAGAAAGCTGTATTTCTCCAAAAAAGATGTTTGCTTCTGCCAAATACTTGAGGACACTAGCAATACCAGATCTTATTAATGCAGTTACAGGAATGATAATTAAAGCTGAGCTACCATCCTATGAGAGCCTAGCCACTTCAGTTTTTCTGTATCCTAAGGTACAGCATTTTGGGGTCTTAAGTGAGAGGAGTTCACCCCTCTCCTGTGGTGGGTCTTGTCCTGTCCCTGTCTCCTTGTACCCAACAGGCCACCAAAAGCACCTCTTCATCTCTCAGCTGCTGCTTCTGGAATCAACACAACCCCCAGGGGAAAAAAAGCAATCCCAAATTGGAGCTGCTCCTCCTTGGGCCTCTGTCAGCACTCAGATCCTAATCTAGTCATATCAGTTAGCATTCTAATACCCTCAATAAAATGTGTTTTGTTTTCACTCAGCTATTTATTTATTTATAATTGAAGTATAGTTGATTTACAATATTGTGTTAGTTTCTGATATACAGGAAAGTGATTTAGTTATACATATATATACATATTCATTTTTATATTCTTTTCCATTGTGGTTTATTACAGGATATTGAATATAGTTCCTGTGCTATACAGTAGGACCTTGTTTATCTATTTTATATATAGTAGTTTATGCCTGCTAATCCCAAACTCCTACTTTGTCCCTCCCGCACCTCCCTTACCCTTTGGTAACCATACATTTGTTTTCTAAGCCTATGAGTCTGCCTCTGTTTTGTATATAAGTTCATTTGTATATTTTAGATCCCACATATAAGCAATATCATATGGTATTTGTCTTTCTCTTTCTGACTTTAGTTCACTTAGTATCATAATCTCTAGGTCCATCCAAGTTGCTGCAAATGCCATTATTTCA
The DNA here is from genome assembly GCF_937001465.1 of Orcinus orca. Taxonomy (NCBI): domain Eukaryota; kingdom Metazoa; phylum Chordata; class Mammalia; order Artiodactyla; family Delphinidae; genus Orcinus; species Orcinus orca. The sequence goes on along the minus strand of NC_064575.1, from coordinate 57,068,362 downwards.
TTCTTTTTTATGGCTGAGTAGTATTTTATTGGGCATATATACCACATCTTCATCCATTCATCTGTCGATAGGCATTTAGGTTGCTTCCATGTCTTGGCTATTGTAAACAGTGCTGCGGTGAACACTGGGTTGCATGTATCTTTCAAAACTAGAGTTTTCACCAGATATATGCCCAGGAGTCAGATTGCTGGATCATACAACAACTCTATTTTTAGTTTACTAAGGAAACTTCATACTGTTTTCCACAGTGGCTGCACCAATTTACATTCCCACCAACAGCATAGGAGAGTTCCCTTTTCTCAACATCCTTTCCAGGATTTGTTATTTGTAGACTTTTTAATGACTGGCCCAGCTTTTTAAATTGTTCTCAGCAGGACAATCTGAATTACCTAGCTTGCTATTACCAGACAGAGAAGTCCCAAAAGATTTTTAAGTAGAGAACTGAGAAAGCAGTATCAGACTTTAAATTAAAAATCATGTTGGTAATAGAATGGGAAAGGCAAACTGGAAGAAGCAAGGCAGAAAACCAACAATGAAAACTGTATGAGGTTTAAAATATGAAAAAACACCTAGTATAACTGAATATTGTAATTTTGGTAGTAGCTACTGATAAAAAGTTTGATGATTTAAAAATACTGACATAGACCTTCAAGATGGCGGAAGAGTAAGACGTGGTGATCACCTTCCTCTGCACAAATACATCAGAAATACACCTACATGTGGAACAATTCCTACAGAACACCTACTGAACGCTGGCAGAAGACCTCAGACTTCCCAAAGGAAAGAAACTCGCACGTACCTGGAAAAGGCAAAAAAAAGAGAAAAAACAGAGACAAAAGAACAGGGACAGGACCTGCACCTCGGGGAGGGAGCTGTGAAGGAGGAAAAGTTTCCACACACTAGGAAGCCCCTTCACTGGCGGAGATGGGGGGGGTGGGGGGGGGAAGAAGCTTCGGAGCCACGGAGGAGAGGAGAGCACAGCAACAGGGGTGCAGAGGGCAAAACAAAGAGATTAACGCACAAAGGGTCAGTGACAACCAGCACTCACCAGCCCAAGAGGCTTGTCTGCTCACCTGCCGGGGCAGGAGGGGGCTGGGAGCTGAGGCTCGGGCTTCGGTTGGATCCCAGGGAGAGGACTGGGGTTGGCTGCGTGAACACAGCCTGAAGGGGGCTAGTGTGCCACAGCTAGCTGGGAGGGAGTCTGGGAAAAAGTCTGGACCTGCCTAAGAGGCAAGAGACCATTGTTTCGGGGTGCACAAGGAGAGGGGATTCAGAGCACCACCTAAACGAGCTCCAGAGATGGGCGGGAGCCACGGCTATCAGTGTGGACACCAGAGACGGGCATGAGACGCTAAGGCTGCTGCTGCAGCCACCAAGAAGCCTGTGTGCGAGCACAGGTCACTATCCACACATCCCCTCCTGGAAGCCTGTGCAGCCCGCCACTGCCAGGGTCCCGTGATCCAGGGACAACTTCCCTGGGAGAACACACGGCGTGCCTCAGGCTGGTGCAATGTCATGTTGGCCTCTGCCGCCGCAGGCTCGCCCCGCACTCCGTACCCCTCCCTCCCCCCCAGCCTGAGTGAGCCAGAGCCCCCGAATCAGCGGCTCCTTTAACCCCGTCCGGTCTGAGCAAAGAATAGACACCCTCAGGCGACCTACACACAGAGGCAGGGCGAAATCCAAAGCTGAACCACAGGAGCTGTGCGAACAAAGAAGAGAAAGGGAAATCTCTCCATGCAGCCTCAGGAGCAGCGAACTAAATCTCCACAATCAACCTGATGTACCCTGCATCTGTGGAATACCTGAATAGACAATGAATCATCCCAAAATTGAGGCGGTGGACTTTGGGAGCAACGATAAATATATATTGTTTTCCTTTTTCTCTTTTTGTGACTGTGTATGTGTATGCTTCTTTGTGTGATTCTGTCTGTATAGCTTTGCTTTTATCATTTGTCCTAGGGTTCTGTCTGTCCGTTTTTTGGGGGGTTTTTTAGTATAGTTTTTAGCTCTTGTTATTATTGGTGGATTTGTTTTTTAGTTTGGTTGCTCTCTTCTTTCTTTTTTTTTCTTTATTACATTTTAATTTTTTATTTTTAATAATTATTTTATATTTTTTATTCGAATAACTTTTTCTTTTCTCTTTCTTCCATGTTTTTTTTTCTCTCTCTCTCCCCCCCCCTTTTTCTTCTGAGCCATGCAGCTGATAGGGTCTTGGTGCTCTGGCTGGGTGTCAGGCCTGTGCCTCTGAGGTGGGAGAGCTGAGTTCAGGACATTGGTCCACCAGACACCTCCCGGCTCCACGTAATATCAAATGGTGAAAGCTCTCCCAGAGATCTCCATCTCAACGTGAAGACCCAGCTCCACTCAACGACCAGCAAGCTACAGTGCTGGACACCGTACGCCAAACAACTAGCAAGACAGGAACACAACTCCACCCATTAGAAGAGAGGCTGCCTAAAATCGTATTTTCGCAGACACCCCAAAACACACCACCAGACGCAGGCCTGCCCACCAGAAAGACAAGATGCAGCCTCATCCACCTGAACACAGGCACCAGTCCCATCCAGCAGGAAGCCTACACAACCCACTGAACCAACCTTACCCACTGGGGGCAGACACCAAAAATAACGGGAACTACGAACTTGCAGGCTGCAAAAAGGAGACCCCAAACACAGTAAGTTAATCAAAACGAGAAGACGGAGAAACACACAGCAGATGAAGGAGCAAGGTAAAAACCCACCAGACCAAACAAATGAAGAGGAAATAGGCAGTCTACCTGAAAAAGAATTAAGCATAAGGATAGTAAAGATGATCCAAAATCTTGGAAATAGAATGGAGAAAAATACAAGAAACACTGAACAAGTACTTAGAAGAAATAAAGAGCAAACAAACAATGAAGAACCACACAATAAATGAAATTAAAAATTCTCTAGAAGGAATCAATAGCAGAATAACTGAGGCAGAAGAACAGAAAAGTGAACTGGAAGATAAAATAATGGAAATAACTACTGCAGAACAGAATAAACAAAAAAGAATTAAAAAGAATTGAGCACAGTCTCAGACACATCTGGGACAACATTAAACGCACCAACATTCGAATTATAGGGGTCCCAGAAGAAGAAGAGAAAAAGAAAGGGACTGAGAAAATATTTGAAGAGATTATAGGGAAAACTTCCCTAACATAGGAAAGGAAAGAGTCAATCAAGTCCAGGAAGCACAGAGAGTCCCGTACAGGATAAATCCAAGGAGAAACACGCCAAGACACATACTAATCAAACTATCAAAAATTAAATACAGAGAACAAATATTAAAAGCAACAAAGGAAAAACAACAAATAACATACAAGGGAATCCCCATAAGGTTAACAGCTGATCTTTCAGCAGAAACTGCAAGCCAGAAGGGAGTGACAGGACATATTTAAAGTGATGAAAGGAAAAAACCTACAACCAAGACTACTCTACCCAGCCAGGATCTCATTCAGATTCGATGGAGAAATTAAAACCTTTACAGACAAGCAAAAGCTAAGAAAATTCAACACCACCAAACCAGTTTTACAACAAATGCTAAAGCAACTTCTCTCGGCAGGAAACACAAGAGAAGGAAAAGACCTACAATAACAAACCCAAAACAATTAAGAAAATGGTAATAGGAACATACATATCGATAACTACCTTAAATGTAAATGGATTAAATGCTCCAACCAAAAGACATAGACTGGCTGAATGGATATAAAAACAAGACCCATATATATGTTGTCTACAAGAGACCCACTTCAGACCTAGGGACACATACAGACTGAAAGTGAAGGGGATGGAAAAAGATATTCCATGCAAATGGAAATCAAAAGAAAGCTGGAGTAGCAATTCTCATATCAGACAAAATAGACTTTAAAACAAAGACTATGACATGAGACAAAGAAGGACATTACATAATGATCAAGGGATCAATCCAAGAAGAAGATATAACAATTGTAAATATTTATGCACCCAATATAGGAGCACCTCAATACATAAGGCAAATACTAACAGCCATTAAAGGGGAAATCAACAGTAACACAATCATAGTAAGGCACTTTTAACACCCCACTTTCACCAAAGGACACATCATCCAAAATGAAAATAAATAAGGAAGCACAAGCTTTAAATGATACATTAAATAAGATGGAACTTAACTGATAAAGGACATTCCACCCAAAATCAACAGAATACACTTTTGGCTCATGGAACATTCTCCAGGACAGACCACATCCCGGGTCAGAAATCAAGCCTTGGTAAATTTAAGAAAACAGAAATCGTATCAAGTATCTTTTCCGGCCACAACGCTATGAGACTAGATGTCAATTACAGGAAAAAAATCTGTGAAAAATACGAACACATGGAGGCTATACAATACATTACTTAATAACCAAGAGGTCACTGAAGAAATCAAAGAGGAAATCAAAAAATGCCTAGGAACAAATGACAATGAAAACACGACCCAAAATCTATGTGATGCAGCAAAAGCAGTTCTAAGAGGGAAGTCTATAGCAATACAATCCTATGTCAAGAAACAAGAAAAATCTCACATAAACAACCTAACCTTACACCTAAAGCAATTAGAGAAAGAAGAACAAAAAACCTTCCAAAGTTAGCAGAAGGAAAGAAATTATAAAGATCAGATCAGAAATAAATGAAAAAGAAATGAAGGAAACAATAGCAAAAATCAATAAAACTAAAAGCTGGTTCTTTGACAAGATAAACAAAATTGATAAACCTTTAGCCAGACTCATCAAGAAAAAAAGGTAGAAGACTCGAATCAATAGAATTAGAAATGAAAAAGGAGAAGTAACAACTGACACTGCAGAAACACAAAGGATTATGAGAGATTACTACAAGCAACTCTATGCCAATAAAATGGACAACCTGGAAGAAATGGACAAATTCTTAGAAAGGTATAACCTTCCAAGACTGAACCAGGAAGGAATAGAAAACATAAACAGACCAATCACGAGCACTGAAGTTGAGAATGAGATTAAAAATCTTCCAACAAACAAAAGCCCAGAACCAGACGGCTTCACAGGTGAGTTCTATCAAACATTTAGAGAAGAGCTAACACCTATCCTTCTCAAACTCTTCCAGAATATAGCAGAGGGAGGAACACTCCCAAACTCATTCTACGAGGCCACCATCACCCTGATACCAAAACCAGACAAAGATGTCACAAAAAAAGAAAACTACAGGCCAATTATCACTGATGAACATCGATGCAAAAATCCTCAACAAAATACTAGGAAACAGAATCCAACAGCACATTTAAAGGATCATACACCATGATCAAGTGGGGTTTATCACAGGAATGCACGGATTCCTCAGTATACGCAATTCAATCAATGTAATACACCATATTAACAAATTGAAGGATAAAAACCATATGACCATCTCAACAGATGCAGAAAAAACTTCTGACAAAATTCAACACCCATTTATGATAAAAACCCTCCAGAAAGTAGGCACAGAGGGAGCTTACCTCAACATAATAAAGGCCATATATGATAAACCCACAGCCAACATCATTCTCAATGCTGAAAAACTGAAATCATTTTCACTAAGATCAGGAACAAGACAAGGTTGCCCACTCTCACCACTCTTATTCAATACAGTTTTGGAGGTTTTAGCCACAGCAATCAGAGAAGAAAAAGAAATAAAAGGAATCCAACTTGGAAAAGAAGATGTAAAGCTGTCACTGTTTGCAGATGACATGACACTATACATAAAGAATCCTAAAGACTCTACCGGAAAACTCTAGAGCTAATCAATGAATTTGCTAAAGGAGCAGGATTCAAAATGAATGCACAGAAATCTCTTGCATTCCTATACACTAATGATGAAAAATCTGAAACAGAAATTAAGGAAACACTCCCACTTACCACTGCAACAAAAAGAATAAAATACCTAGGAATAAACCTACCTAAAGAGATAAAAGACCTGTATGCAGAAAACTATAAGACACTGATGAAAGAAATTAAAGATGATACAAACAGATGGAGAGATATACCATGTTCTTGGATTGGAAGAATCCACATTGTAAAAATGACTATAGTACCCAAAGCAATATACAGATTCAATTCAATTCCTATCAAACTACCACTGGCATTTTTCACAGAACTAGAACAAAGTATTTCACAGTTTGTATGGAAACACAAAAGACCCCGAATAGCCAAAGCAATCTTGAGAAAGAAAAACAGAGCTGGAGGAATCAAGCTCCCAGACTTCAGAGTATACTACAAAGCTACAGTAATCAAGACAGTATGTTACTGGCACAAAAACAGAAATATAGATCAATGGAACACGATAGAAACCCCAGAGATAAGCCCAACACACACACATGGTCACCTTATTTTTGATAAAGGAGGCAAGAATATATAATGGAGAAAAGACAGCCTCTTCAATAAGTGGTGCTGGGAAAACTGGACAGCTACATGTAAAAGAATGAAATTAGAACACTCCCTAACACCATACACAAAAATAAACTCAGAATGGATTAAACACCTAAATGTAAGGCCAGACACTATAAAACTCACAGAGGAAAACATAGGCAGAACACTTTATGACATAAATCACAGCAGGATCCTTTTTGACCCACCTCCTAGAGAAATGGAAATAGAAACACAAATAAACAAATGGGACCTAATGAAACTTAAAAGCTTTTGCACAGCAAAGAAAACCATAAACGAGACGAAAAGACGGCCCTCAGAATGGGAGAAAATATTTGCAAATGAAGCAACTGACAGATGATTAATCTCCAAAATGTACAAGCAGCTCATGCAACTCAATATCAAAAAAACAAACAACCCAATCCAAAAATGGGCAGTAGACCTAAACAGACATTTCTCCAAAGAAGATATACAGATTGCCAACAAACACATGAAAGGATGCTCAACATCACTAATCATTAGAGAAATGCAAAGCAAAACCACAATGAGGTATCACCTCACACCAGTCAGAATGGCCATCATCAAGAAATCCAGAAACAATAAATGCTGGAGAGAGTGTGGAGAAAAGGCAACCCTCTTGCACTGCTGGTGGGAATGTAAATTGATACAGTCACTATGGAGAACAGTATGGAGGTTCCTTAAAAAACTAAAAATAGAACTACCATAATACCCAGCAATCCCAGTACTGGGCATATACCCTGAGAAAACCATAATTCATAAAGAGTCATGTACCACAATGCTCACTGCAGCTCTATTTACAATAGCCAGGACACGGAAGCAACCTAAGTGTCCATCGACAGATGAATGGATAAAGAAGATGTGGCGCATATATACAATGGAATATTACTCAGCCATAAAAAGAAACAAAATTGAGTTATTTGTAGTGAAGTGGATGGACCTAGAGTCTGTCATACAGAGTGAAGTCAGTCAGAAAGAGAGAAACAAATACCGTATGCTAACACATATATATGAATCTAAAAAAAAATTTAAAATGGTTCTGAAGAAACTAGGAGCAGGACAAGAATAAAGACGCAGATGTAGAGAATGGACTTGAGAACATGGGGAGGGGGAAAGGTAAGCTGGGATGAAGTGAGAGAGTGACATGGACTTATATATAATACCAAATGTAAAATAGATAGGTAGTGGGAAGCAGCCGCATAGCACGGGGTGATCAACTCTGTGCTTTGTGACCACCTAGAGGGGTGGAATAGGGAGGGTGGGAGGGAGACGCAAGATGGAGGAGGTATGGGGATGTGTGCATATGTATAGCTGATTCACTTTGTTATAAAGCAGAAACTAACACACCATTGTAAAGCAATTATACTCCAATAAAGATGTTAAAAAAATAAAATAAAATAAAAAGAAAAATATTGAGCTGGGAGTCAATATTTTCAAACTCAATAATATAGATTTTAAACTTTTAAAAGCATCTTCTAAACTAAAAAAATATGCTGATTACTGTTTTTCTAATTAACTGATCCCATCTATAGTGAAGTAGTACAGGAAAAAATGCCTGTACTTTCAACCTTTCACTTGCTATTGACTGCTTATCCATAGTCAAAACAGAAATAAACTTTTAAAAATATCCCTCAATTTTTCTTGAACTTTGTAACCATCCTCCTCTAGATATCAGCCTATGTTTCTGCTTCTTTTCATAGTCGAATTTTTGGAAATAAGAGTCTACTTTCACTGTCTTTACTCCATCACCTCCTACTGATTCCACAATGTACTGCAATGTCTTCTGTCTTCCCAGTTCCCTAAACCTGCAAAGGAGAATAAACTAAAGGGCAAATTTGATAGTCTTTTTCAATTTTATTTTATTTGAACTTTATGAAGCACCCAACTAATTCCTTATCAATGCTCACCTTTCCTTTCATTTGGTAACATCTCACACTCCTTGGTCTCTAACCTGTTTTTTGTTCCCCTTTAATGCTCCTTTCCTCTACCCAGCCAAGGAATTTTTGTGTTGTGTGTGGCTCACTTCTAAGTGAAAAGATCCATGATACAGAGTGCTATAGAGTCTTGCTATTTAAAACTGTGTTCCAAGGACCAGCAGCATTGGCATCACTTGGGAGCTTACTGTGACGGCAGGATCTCGCGTTTCACTCCAGAACTGATTCACCGTTGCATCCACAATAAATTTGAGAAGGACTGTTAGTAGAGCTTTTGAAAGGATTAAACTTGCAGACTGAATAACTGACAGAAGAAACAGGCTTCTTTATACAACTCCCTACCCGTGATAGTAACACTAGCATCTTCAAATCTCTGTCAAACGAATTGTTTTCTAAGGTAGTCATTGTGATAGACTACCTTACAGTTACTAAATACTCTGTATTCCTCCCTGGGGAGGAATATAAAATACACTGTACCATCCCACTGATGTCAGACTTGGCTATGTGACTTGTTTTTCCCAAGGAAACGTGAACAGAAACCATGAGTCTTTCAGGTAGAAGTGTTAAGACCCAACATTAAACTTCTAAGGTCTTTTTTCCTTCTCTCTCAAGACCAGGGCTGTTCCATATAGTGACTACTCCCTAAAAGGCTATTACACATACACATACCTGTGCACACACATCTAGTCATTCCTGTTTCTGCTCCTGATTAAATTAAAATGCTTGGAAAATAAAAGTTCTTCAGGAATTCATGCATAAGAAGCAAATCACCTACTAGAAGAAAAAGAAAACAGTCTAGCTTGCTTAAGACCTCTTACTGAAACATTATTCAATGCCACAAGAATGAAATTATATGAAATTATCAAAATAAAAACTCTAGGAATAATCAAAGGAGTAGCAGGGAGCACTGAACAATTATGTAGTGGAAAAACTATCTGTGACTGGTATAAGTATGACAGCGCTATGTAAGTATGAGAATTGCAAATATGATGTAATGAATATCAGGAGGTGGGGAGAAGAAATATGGGAGATGACACTGCTCATGTTACCTCAAAGAGTTAAAGAAACCCCACCTAAAACTGAAAGAAGAATGTAACAATAATACCAATCTCTTAATATTTTTGCAGATTCTGCTTAACTTTAGACACACCATTTAAGAAATACTTTCTTAAGGCAAACAAATATCTTTCAGTCACTCTTTCCCTCTAACCATCTATCCATCATTTTATACGTATATATTCATAAAACAGATCTTAACAATAATGCCTACCCTAACATTAATGACATCACTATATAGTTGGATTGGAGGTGGCTTTTAAGCTTTTTGTTATGCATGACTTCTTCATAGTTAGCATGCATTAGTTTTACCAAAGTTTATAATCTAGCACCTACCCCTCAGTTAAGACAAACCATCAGATAACTGCATATTTGGGTTAATTGTTTTCGTCCTGTATAGAACTGTTTTTACTACCTTGCATTTTGTTGTCACACCACTGAACGACATTAAAGAACGGTGTTAAAAAATAGCTTTTTGAAATTAGAATCTGTATTTACTATAAAGATGATGAGGACACTTTTTGCTATATTAGAATTCCATGAGAATTTTTTCTCTTTATTCTATCAGGAAAAGTTGCATTTTTCTTACCCGCCTAAGCAACGGGTTTATCTTTATTTTAGTGACACTGTGATTTATGTCTGATCACATTTCCCTTTTTCACTGATTGCTAGAAAACAAAGGCTAATTTCTGGCCTTTCTCTAATACATTAATTTGGTCTTAAAACATGCCCCTTTTTTGTACTAATATTCATTCATTCAAAAAAATGTATCAAGAGTCTCTTAATGTAAGTTTGCTGATGGCCATTAGGGAGTCTTTATAAACACAGAAAAAAATTATTTGCAGTTACTTTACTTTTTGATTAATGTTTGATTTATTGAAGTACAAATATAAAAATCTAGTTTTCCTTTAAGCCTTCAACTGTAAGTGTATTCTATTTATAAAACTAGTACATTTAACACACTTTCTAAGGTGCTTTTGATAGTTGATCAACTCAAACAGAAAACAAACTAAATATCCTTAAATACAAACGAGTAATTAAATTCTCTCACATATATATACTAAATTGTATTTATACATCTACTATCGTAAACACTTTAATTGCCTCTAACAAGAAAACCTTTCTAAAAACTTAACTCTAGTAAATACATTGCAATAAAGTTTTAAATATAATGAATGTTAAGTTCTCTTAAACATTCCAATAGTTTCAAAATTTAGCCAAATACTTGCACCTTTTAACTTAAAATCACTCAAAAAACAATTACATAAGTATTCATCTTCAATTAGATTCTTAGACTAATTTGTATGCACTCTAATAGGCCTAATTCTCTGAAATATAACAAATATTTTAAAGACCAAATACACTGATTATTCCTAAACTTAATACAAAAATACTAAGCATTTAACAAATTTCATCATTTCCATATTTACTTCTAACCTTAACAAGGGTAAAAGACTTACCCACTAAAGAAAGCAGTGATTCTCAAAGTGTGGTCCCCAGATCAGCAGCATTGGCATTACTTTAGAAGTTGTTAGAAATGCAAATAATGGGTCCTGGCTCATCAGAAACTCTAGAGGAGGGGTCCAACATTTTTTTTTTTTATACATATACATATGTTCCCATATCTCTTCCCTCTTGCATCTCCCTCCCTCCCACCCTCCTTATCCCACCCCTCCAGGCGGTCACAAAGCACCGAGCCGATACCCCTGTGCCATGCGGCTGCTTCCCACTAGCTATCTACCTTACGTTTGGTAGTGTATATATGTCCATGCCTCTCTCTCGCCCTGTCACAGCTCACCCTTCCCCCTCCCCATATCCTCAAGTCCATTCTCCAGTAGGTCTGTATCTTTATTCCTGTCTTACCCCTAGGTTCTTCATGACATTTTTTTTCTTAAATTCCATATATATGTATTAGCATACGGTATTTGTCTTTCTCTTTCTGACTTACTTCACTCTGCAGGACAGACTCTAGGTCTATCCACCTCATTACAAATAGCTCAATTTCGTTTCTTTTTATGGCTGAGTAATATTCCATTGTATATATATGTGCCACATCTTCTTTATCCATTCATCCGATGATGGGCACTTAGGTTGTTTCCATCTCCTGGCTACTGTAAATAGAGCTGCAATGAACATTTTGGTACATGACTCTTTTTGAATTTTGGTTTTCTCAGGGTATATGCCCAGTAGTGGGATTGCTGGGTCGTATGGTAGTTCTATTTGTAGTTTTTTAAGGAACCTCCATACTGTTCTCCATAGTGTCTGAACCAATTCACATTCCCACCAGCAGTGCAAGAGTGTTCCCTTTTCTCCACACCCTCTCCAGCATTTATTGTTTTAACAAGTCTTTGGGTGATTCTGAGGCACATTAAAGTCTGAGACTCATTGCTTTACTGTAGCCTCAACTACTCAGAGGCAGTTTTGTCCTAAAACACAGATAATGTAAAAGCCTTGAGTTCAGCCATCCTGTGAGGTGAGCAGCAATTCTAAAACGGGCAAATCTACTTCATGCTTAAGAACCAATGGACAAAGGAAACAATATTAAGACCTCAAACTTAGTTGGAGTTACCATCAGAGCAGATTGAGGTTGTTTATCAAGAAGAGATTCTTCTCCCCCTCACCTTAGGAAATGAGACTAAGACTGGCGACATCTAGGGTTATCCTCTTCCATGAGTGACCAGCACCATGAGTTGTTTTTTTAATAGTAACAACTGGTACTCCAAATCCTATACAGGTACTTGGTCTTCTCTGGGTTCAAGATAAACTATTATCTAACTCTTCCTGACAATCTGCATCTGCAATTTCCAAGCTAAAATATATCTAAGTTTTCTTACACCTTCCTTGGATTTTACGTTTTCATCTCATTTTAATATCCTTCTGATTCTAAATAAATTTCAGTGGCTATCCATCCTATCCTTTACCTAATTTAACTTGTTTTAACTTTAACATCACACATGATAGAATTTTGCATTCTTCTCACATTTTTTCCTTTCTGACATAACTCTTAGAAATAGGAAGATAACTCTCAAATGGATTCTATATCCCTTATTTCTTTGCCTGGCCCAGATTCTTTGTCAGGAAAATGGGATAATAATAGTACCTATCTCACAGAGTTTTTATTCACATTAAATAAAAGTATCTGCTAGTGCCTGCTCCATAGAAAATGTTCTTAGCCACTCTTATTCTTGTCATTTCCCCAAAAGATACTGTTTTAATTGGTAAAAGTAAATGAAAAGAAACTTCAAATAGGAGTGAGATGTATTTAAAGTATACTGTCACCAAGTGGGAGAGCAGAGTTGACATAACAGGGAAGTTTATGATAAAAACTATGCTACAATTAAGTTGAAACTCTAAATGTGTTAAATTTTTTTACTTATTACCATGCGATCTAGTAACTGACTACTTTTAAAGGTTACCCAATACAGGTTTATGGTGATGCCTCCAAACCTGATCTATACTTAAGGTCTAAAAATTTTTTTGAATCAGAACATAATTTACTCTTTAACCAGGAGCAAAAATTGTGTCATAGTGTGTCTTCTTTGTAATTGTTATTAACTAGAGCAATGGTGTGATAAGCTCCTTAATGTGTCTAAGTCCCAATTAGATGTTCCTGAGGGGACTATAATGTTGGAATCAGCAAACACTGAAAACTGGTAAAAGCAAAAGCAGCCACCTTGGAGAGGAGTGAAGGCATCAGTTAACACTGTCAGGTAAGCAGTTTGTTTACAGAAAGAGTTAAAATCAGAAACATACGACCAAAGTTTTATCTGGTCCATCCTTAAACTGTCAATGGTAAAACTATTTTATCAGCACCTTTACTGAACATGAAATGGTGAGGGGTAAGATCACAAACAACAAATGGAGTCCTGGAGTGTAGCCGATCTACAAGTGTAGAAGTGTCTGCACAAGATATACTGCTACAACACACAGGACATTTGAAAGAACTGAAGGAAGGGTGACAAATAACAGGGAACTTAAGCAGCTGTTATAAAAATCTAAAATAAAGGTAGTCACAAGCAGAAAGAGTAGAAGAAATCCTTTAAACAGACTAACAAATACTCATTCCAAAGGACACAAATGTAAAGAAAAACCCTATACCCGAAACCTATCTGGTAGGCAGCTGCCAAGAAAAGATCTCTCATTTTAAGCAAAGGCTGCCTAGAAATTAATGAAGAACCATTTATTTTTTACCTGTATGTGTACATGTTGCCTCTCAAAGGAGTCAACTGAGGAAGCTATACTTATTCTAAGAGTGGGAGGGGGTAATCAAGTTATTGCTGGGGCATTCATCTTTTGAACTACCTTCAGAACTCTGTAGGCATAACTTTATAGACTTACAATGTTTTTAACCCCAAATGCTATTTAATTTGTAGCTTTACCATCTATCATGTTCACTAATTCTGTTCCAAATGAAAAAAGAGCTCCAGAGTTGAGAACCTTTGAGATCATCCAATCAACCTCATTTAAAATGAGAAAATATACACCAAGAGAGATTAAGTAATTTATACAAATTCTTTCAGCTAGTTAATGCTAGAAGTACCTGTCCACTGACCTTGGTCATAAACTGACATCACAAGGCCTTTCTAACTTGTGTCAAGAGATTTGGGGGCACCATGAATATTAAAGAAAGTGCCATGAGTTCATAAGGCAGCTTCAACAGAAGAGGAATCGGTATAGTATTTTGAAGCTGTAACTCTGAAGGACAGTGTTTGATATAGCAGTGTGCTCAATACATGTTTCTGAATCAATGAATCAGATGTATATATTTGGGCAAATTTGTTAAATTATTCATCATATCCCTTTCCAGGTTAAGTTACACCACATATTTCTCAGTTCTTCATCTACCTAGAGGCTGGTCACATTTCAACTGTTTTCAATTAATCAACTGAGGTCTCATAAAAAAAAAAAAATCCTTTATTCAAACACTTTAAAGTTCTAGTCCTCATCCCTGGTCCCACCTTTAAGAGGATTCTGCATCTGATTAATGTCCTTCAAAGCAGAAACCAAGTATCCCCTTTTTCATTTTTCTAATTCCATAAACAAGAATTGTGAAGAAAAAATATTATGTAAAGTGAAGAAAAATTAATAAAAGGGACCATGATAAAATTACATTTTAATATTCAAGTTTCTTCAAAGCTTAAATTACACACACACACACACACACACACAAAATCAATAGATATCCTCACAGTTTCAGTGCTTTAAAATGAATGTTAGGATGTGGGTCATGGATAGATTTTATATTCTTTGTACTTTTCTCTATTTTCTAAACTAATACTCACATAATTTACTCTCATAACACCAGAATGCATATTAAAACAGGTAACAAGAATAAAATATGATTAGGAGAGGTCTGCCACTTATTAACTCAGGGAAAGCCAACGACATTGGAGAAGTTACCATATGCATGATGCAAATACCGCTTCAGCAAGTGCTTTTAAAAATTCCGTAAGATATCAATGTCCTGTCATTATGACTGATTTTTTAAAGGGCAGTACAACCCCACTATGACAAAAGAAAACTGAACAGGCAGTAGAAATGATAACTGGGGAAAGTTTCCAGGTTCTGCCACCTCAAGACAACACGCAGCCTTTCAAAATACACGACACAAAAATCCACTGGGTTCCCGTGGACGCTAAACATTTTCTTTTCCAAAGCCGTATTAAGTGCTTATGTGAATTCTAACAGTTGGCAAATATCAAATAAAAACAATGACCCAATCCAAACCCAAGTCAAGCACAGCGTTCTTAATGATTTCTAAGAGGGAAAACATGAGCGTCACAATTGGTTCAATATTCACCTCTCACGGGGAGGGAAAAACGAAGGGATCCTACCCTTGAAATAGTTGGCGGGGTAAGGAAAGTCGAGCATAGGTGAAGAAAGCAGGAAGAGCAGAGCAGGAAAAGCTACGACGCAGACACGAGCAAGTCTTCCGTCCCCAGAGCAGAGCGAGCCCTCCGCTCCTCGCCCCGGTCCCACCGCCATCCCGGCCCGGCACACCTGCCAACGCCCGGCCCGCGCCCCCCGCCCACCCCGTTCACGCCGGCGGCCGGCGGGGCCGCGCCCCCAGCGCAGCGCCCACACCTCCGCCTGCCCCCCGCCCTCAGCCCGGGTCGGCCGCGCGGGACGCGAAGGAAGGCTGGGCTCACCGGGTCCCTCCGGGCTGGACGGCGCCGGGGGCCGGTGGGGCGGGGACCCGCACCCGGGGTCCCCCTGGGCGGGCTCCCTCAGGTAATCCTCGAAGCGCACCTGCCGGTCTACGCCGCCACCCCCGAACCCCCGCAGGCGGTTGGCTGTGCCTCGCAGAAGGCGCCCGCTCTTCCCCGTGAACGTGGTCAGGTAGTCCATGCTGCCGCCGGGCAGGCGCCGAGGAGGCCAACGGTTTCCGCCGAGACTCTGTGCTCGCCCACCCACGCGTCCGAGCCGACACTGGGGGCGGTGGCTCCGCACGCCTCACCGGAGGCTGGGAGGGAAAAGGGGAGGGGACGTCCGGAACTTGGCCCCGGGGCGGACCATCAGGGAACTAGGCGTCGGGGGAAAAGAAGCTGGACAAAAGTTTTGAAAAGTTTTTCTTGTTGCTTCCAAACGCCAGTTCGGGCCAAACTTAGCTTGTAAAGTAGATATATACTTCCTGGAACAGAGGCAGCGTCGAAACGCGGCGGCCTTTTAGCAAGCCGAACCGAACCTATCCGCTTCCCCCCACGTGCCTGGCTCCAATGGAGCAGGCCTGCCCCGCCCTACCCCGCCCAGTCCCGACCCGACCGGACTTTCGGGACTGCTGGAGAAAAGGGAGGAGGCCGAGCCTCGGGACCCGAGGGTAGAGCCGGATATAAGGGTATAAGGATGGCCCTGGGGAGGCTAAGCTGGATTTGCGGAGAGTTTGGGGGCCTAGGAGAGCAGTGTCCAAAAGTTTCTGTGTGTCCAAAAGTTTCTGTGAGTCTCTGTGTGTTAGGGGGAGGGGCACAATCCACAGGAAACTTTTGCAGTTTGAAATTTTGGTGGGCGGGGTGGGTGAGAGGAAGGAGAGAATGTTAGTTTTAAGGTAAAACTAAAGTCGTAGTTAACATAAAACAACCCAGATAAAATGCTTCCTAGGAAGCCTTATGAGACCATCTTTGTAAAATAAAGCATTAATCGTCACGTTCGAAGTTCGCCGTGGCATTATGAACTGATGTTAGAGTTTGACATTCCATGACTCTGGTCCTGTAAGGCAAGGTAATTAGGGCTTCAGTGTGCAACTTTATCCTCCTTTAAGCAGAGAAGGAGCAACGACATTTGACAGACATTTACTACCCGATTTTGTTTCCTGTGAGATCTGGTTATTCTCTTCCTTTCACATCTGTTCATAGCTGTTTTAGTTTTTCCCATGCGGTAAATAAACTTTCTTGGAATTACCAGATTATTAATGCATTTGAAGAAAAGGTTTGAACTAGGAAGTTGAAGAGCTAATCATACCAAACAGTGGAGTCCAGAAAACATCTTTGAGGAACTTAAGCATTTTGCCAAACCATTAAAGATTATCCTCCGCCCTGCCCCCCCTTTTAAATTATTTGACTGATGTTTTTCCCATCATCACCATTTTCAGCTTAAATTCTTAATAGGTTGGACAAACTTCACCATTCTAACATCAGCATCACCTTTGTACTTGGTTAAATGTATAGACTGTCTGGGCTGTACCCCCAGAGTGTGATTTCACAGTGTTTCTGAGTAAGGACCCAGGAATATGCATATTCAGCAACCATCCCTGTGTTCAGATGTGCTGCTTAGGAAAGCACTGCTCCAGACTTCCTTCTGTACCTCCTTGGAACCCATTTGGTAGAGTGGTAAGTGGATCCCAGTTTTTCTGCGATTTCCATTTCATAAGGAAGGAAGCATTACCAAGCTTAGCACCACTTCCAAGATCTCAGAGAGGCTCAGTAAGCTTTACAAATTGAATTTCAATGACTTAAGTCTAATCCTGATTAACTACAGTGAAATCCTTTTTCTAAAATATATTTTACATCTTCAGATCTGCCATTAGTTTGTGATAATCATATCCAAAATAGTGGTTGAGTATTTTATACCTGATTAAATCTGCACTTTTACATCTAACCTTAGTAGGAACCTGTACTCTACCAGTTCAAATACAGGTTTACAAGCAGTTAACCCATCAATTTTTTCTGCTTCTGTTTCATGGAAAGCTAGAGCTGCTGGATAAAAATGTATAACTTTGATGATTAAGTGCTTTACAAGTTTTTATTTAAACTCAGCTAAGCCCTAATGTCTCTAAAATCGTTTTACTCATTTCGTCATCTTTCCTTTTTATTCTTCCCATTTGTTGTCTGACCCATCACCATCCTCCTGAAGTTACCAAATTCATTACGCAAACATGTTACTTGGTCTTCTAAATGACTTAAAATCATAGGCCATGAAATATAAACATTCTCACTTTTCTTCCCCTTTCTTTTTTAATCTACAAGCTCATCTCCATATATTGCCTCAGAAGGAAGGAAGTCCTTACACATCCATGCCTCTCGTTCTCCAAATTAATTCTTGACCTTAGTCTGGTGTATGTTGTCTATGACTTGTCAGCCTTATTATTCCTTTGCGTTTTATTATTTTTTCTCTCTCCACTCTGGTTCCTTTCTCCTTATCATGCCATATCACCACATATATTCCTCTCATCCTTTAAGAAAAAAAAAAAAGTGTCCTTATATATTGCGCATGCCTCCTCCAGCAAACCTTTGCCTTATTTTTATTTATTTATTATTTTTTATTTATTTTTTTTTGCGGTACGCGGGCCTCTCACTGCTGTGGCCTCTCCCGTTGCGGAGCACAGGCTCCGGACGCGCAGGCTCAGCGGCCATGGCGCACGGGCCCAGCCGCTCCGCGGCATGTGGGATCTTCCCGAACCGGGGCACGAACCCGCGTACCCTGCATCGGCAGGCGGACTCTCAACCACTGTGCCACCAGGGAAGCCCCCTTTGCCTTATTTTTAAAATAACTTTATTGACATATGATTTTACAAACCATATAATTCATCTGTTAAAAGTATACAATTCAATGGTTGTTAGTATATTTACACAGTTGTTAAACCATCACCCAAATCTAACTTTTGAACATTTCTATTACCCACCAAAGAAACTTCTTGTCCATTTCTAGTACTCCCCATTTCCACCACAGGCATAGACCACCACTGATCTACTGTTTGTCTCTGTGGATTTGCCTTTTATAAACATTTCACATAAATGGAATCATACAATATCTGGTCTTTGGTGTCTGACTTCTTTCACTTAGCCTAATGTTTCTGAGGCTTATTCATGTTGTAGCAGGTATTAGTATGTCATTCCTTTTTATTGCCAAATAATATTATAGGGATATATCATATTTTATTAATCCATTTATAAGTTGATGGATATTTGTATTATTCCCACTTTTTGGCTATTATGAGTAATGTTGCTATGAACATCTATGTACCAATTATTTTGTGGACATATGTTTTCATTTCTCTCTATACCCAGAAGTTGAATTGCTGGATTTATTTTTTTGGTATAAAACATATTCTAAGTTTAAGGTATATAATGTGATGATTTGATAGGAGTATATATTGCAAAATGATTACTGCAGTAGAGTTAATTAACATTTCTATAAACTCATGTAGTTATCTTTTTGGTATATGTGCTATGAGAATGTTTAAGATCTACTCTCTTAGCAACTTTCAACTATACAATATTGTTAGCTATAGTCACCAGGTTATATGTTAGATCCCCACGAGTTATTCAACTTAAAATTGGAAATTTATACCATTTGAGCAACATCTCACCATTTCCGCCAACCTCCAGACCCCAGCAACCACGATTCTACTCTCTGTTTCTATGAGTTCAGTTTTTTTAGATTCCACATGTAAGTGAGATCATACAGTATGTGTCTTTGTCTGACTTATTTCACTTAACATAATACCCTCAAGGTCCATCCATGTTGTTGCAAATAGTAGTATTTCCTTTTTATGGCTGAATAATATTCCATTGTGTATCTATATCACATCTTATTCATCCATTCATCCATTGATGGATATTTAGGTTGTTTCCATGCCTTAGCTATTGTGAATAAAGCTGCAGTGAACATGGGGGTGCAGATATCTCTTCGAGATAGTGATTACATTTCCTATGGATATATACCCAGAAGTAGAATTGATGGATCATACAGTAGTTCTCATTTTAATTTTTTGTGGAACCTCCATACTGTTTTCCATAGTGGCTGTACCAATTTACATCCCCACCAACAGTGCATGAGGGTTCCCTTTTCTCCACATCCTTGCTAACACTTATCTCCTACCTTTGTAATAACAGCCATTCTGACAGGTGTGAGGTGATATCTCACTGTGGTTTTGATTTGCATTTGCCTGATGATTAGTGATGCTGAACATCTTTTCACGTAACTCTTGGCCATCTGTATGTCTTCTTTGGAAAAATGTCTATTCAGATCCTCTGCCCAGTTTTTAATTCAATTGTTGGTTTTTTGCTATTGAGTTTTATGAGTTCCATATATATTTTGGATATTAACCCCTTATCAGATAAGTGGTTTGCAAATATTTCCTGCCATTCCTTAGGTTTGCTTTTTATTTTGTTGATTGTTTCTTTTACTGTGATGTAGTCCCACTGGTTTATTTTCGTTTCTGTTGCCTGTGCTTTTGGAGTCATATCCAAAAATTTATTGCCAAGACCAATGTCAAGGAAGATTTTCCCTGTTTTCTTTTAGTTTTATGGTTTTAGGTCTCACATTTGAGTCTTTAACTTGTTTCAAGTTAATTTTTGTGTATGTTGTAAGATAGGGGTCGAATTTCGTTCTTCTGCATGTGACTATCCAGTTTTCCCAGCAACATTTATTAAAGAAACTGTATTCTTGGCTCCATTATAGTTGATGGTATCTGCATGATTTATTTCTGAGTTCTTGATTCTGTTCCGTTGATCTATGTGTCTGTTTTTATGCCAGTACCCCACTGTTTTGATTACTATGACTTTGTAATAAATTTGAAATCAGCAAGTGTGATGCATCAGCTTTGTTCCTCTTTCTCAGGATTGCTTTGGCGGTTTGGGGTCTTCTGCAACTCCGTATGAATCTTAGCATTGTCTGTCCTATTTCTATGAAAAATGCCATCGGAATTTTGATAGGGATCACATTGAATATGTAGAACACTTTGGGTAGTATGGACATTTTAACAATATTCTTCCAACTCATGAACACAGGATACCTTTCCATTATTTGTGTCTTATTCAATTTCTTTCATCAGTGTCTTACAGTTTTCAAAGTAGAGATCTTTCACCTCCTTGGTTAAATTTATTGCTAAGTATTTTATTGTTTTTGATGCCATTGTAAATGGGATTGTGTTCTTTATTTCTTTTTCAGATAGTTCTTAGCATATATGAATGCAACAAACTGACTTTCTCTGTCAATTTGTATCCTGCAACTTTATGAAATTATTTATTCGTTCTAACAGTACTTTTATGGAGTCTTTAGGATTTTTCTATATACAAGATCATATCATCTGTAACTTTACCTCTTCCTTTCCAATCTGGATGCCTTTTCTCTGTCTCGCCTAAGTGCTCTGGCTGGAACTTCCAGTACTATGTTGAATAAAAGTGGTGACAGTGGGCACCCTAGTCTTCTTCCTGATCTTAGAAGAAAAGCTTTCAGCCTTTCATTGCTGAGTGTGATTTTAGCTGTGGGCTTATCATATATATGGCCTTTATTATTTTGAGGTACATTCCTTCTGTACCCAATTTATTGAGAGTTTTTGTCATGGAAGGATACTGAGTTTTGCCAAATGCTTTTTCTGTATCTACTGAGATGATCATATTAGTTTTATTTTTCATTTTAATAATGTGGTATATAACACTTATTGATTTACATATGTTGAATCATTCTTGCATCCCAGGAATAAATCCCACTGTTTGCTAGTATTTTGTTAAGAATTTTTGCATCTATATTCATCAGAGATAAGTGTCCTGTAGTTTTTTTTGGTGTTAATTCTTCTTTAAATGTTTGGTAGAATTCACCAGTGAAACCATCCGGTCCTGGGCCTTTCTTTTTGGGGATGTTTTGATTACAGATCCATACTTCTTACTAATTATTGATCTGTTCAGATTTTCTATTACTTTATGATTCAGTTTTGGGTTGAATTTTTCTTGAAATTTATCCATTTTTCCTAAGTTATCCAATTTATTGGCATGTAATTGTGCATAGTAGTCTCTTATGAACGTTTACATTTCTATGTTATCAGTTGTTTTAGTTTAGACCGTATTAGAAATAATTTCCGTATCTCTGCTCTGTATTTTTTTAAAAGGTATTAGAAAAATGGAAATGCAAAAAGGAAAAGAAAGAGCAAAACAACTTTGGAGAAACCTAAGCCTGTTGCTAGCTATTATTTTTATACCAAAATGCCAGTTTCCAGCTTCAGTCTGTAGCTGGTAATTAGATACTATTATTTTTATTTTTTCTTGTTGGAGAGGCTATGGGGGAATTGAACTTTGGGGTCTATCAATACAAGACAACATGAAGCATGGCAATAAAAATAGAACCTGCCTACAAGTCCATCCATCTCTCTTAGACAAAGTTCTGGGCAGCAATGCCAAGTTCTTATCAATATTCCACTTGTTTCAGCCAGGGTGCATGAGCAGAAGACTGGTAAGTGCTGAGCATAATATTTGAAAGGAAGAGAATCTACTCCTCTTCTTAAAGTGTATGGGGGTTCCTTGACTCCCCACCTCCCCATCCCAAACAACATTTGGGAAAGATGCTAATAATACCAGGTAAATTAGCCAAAATCCAGACTGCATATAGGAAGAGAAACCCAAACCTGGATGGTCAATCCAGCACTAGCCAGATAGGTTTGATTTTCAAAAGAGTCATGCACTGGCCATTCTCTCCCACTGCAGATCTACTCTTAGCTCTCACAAGGCAACAGAAACATCAATAGAACCAGATTCTGTGCTGTTCTAACAGGCATGAAGAAAAGTTTGACCACTTCCAGCTACCTCTCAAGAGAGAAGCAGACTAAGCCCACCTACCCCACTCCGCACTCCCTACCCAGGGCCTCTTATGGGAACTAAGCTGGCTCTACAACCAACACCATGAGCAGCAGTGGCATGAAAAACATGTAATGAATGAAGTGAACAAAGACTGGTTGGAAGCCACTTTGTGCCTACTCTACTAATTTTCTGGAGTTAAGGAAGAAAGGTGTGGGGAGGAGATTCTTAAAACATACAGAGAAAGATACAACAGCATTGTTAGGCTGCATGATACATAAACACATGCACTTATGTTTGGTCATTAAACCCTATGTGTTGTGTGACATGAAATCTCCCAGCTTTTAGTTTCTCCCCTCTTTAATCATCTCCAACACTGCAGCTGGGTAATCTCAAATCCATAGATCTAACTGTTGCCTTTCCTCCACTTTAAAAACATTCCTGTTCCAGCAGCAACATCCTGCAGTTAATGAGAATCAGCTGTGGAACATTTAAAAATATACAGATTTCCCTACTATACCCCAGAGATCCTGATTCCAGGGTTGTAGGGTGGGGCTCAGGAACCTCAGTTTTTGATGATGAGCCGTGTTTGAGATCTGCTCCTTTACAGTTCTTCTAAGTGCTTTGCATATTTAGTTCACACAAATCACACATTTACTTCTGAATAGGGCCACAAGGCTAGTTTTGACAAACACTGAGCAAAAGTGACGTGTTTTACACTCCCATGTGTAAAGAAACAGCCTCTTTTTAAAGCAGCCAATGTTCTACACTCCATATGCCCCTGCCCCTGCCTCAGCAACCAAGGATACCACCTGCTTCAGGTGGCACAGCTATGAGATGGTGGAGCCATCTCCAATAACCCGGATCCCTGAGAAACTACGTGGATCAGAGTCCCTCCCCGCAACTTCAGTCTGAATTGGACATGTAATATGAGCGAGAAATAAAGAAAGAAAGAAACACTATTACAGTAAGCCACTGAGGTTTAGGGGTTCATTGGGCACCATAGCAGAAGCTTAGCCAACCTTGACTGATACAAGGGTTTACAAATGCTTAATTTACATTGATTTTTATCATATATTCCAAGTTAGTATACAAAAGACTTCCTGATTTATGTTGTCAAATTCATGCATTCTGTTTTTCAGGCCTCTCTTGCCATTTCTATATTCTGACGAGTATTCTCAGATTCCAAGAATATTTATTAATTTACCATCTAAATGATGTATGTGAATAAGAATTTTCTTGACATTTCACAACCCAAAGCAAGCAAACAAACCAAAACACAATGAGTAGAATGCTGAGGTGCTGATGCTAAGAACCCATCAATCATCCATCACTCCCAGTTTAAAACTTCAGTTTCATTCCCATCAGCCTAATTCTCTCAATAAATGTCTTTATGATCAGAAAATATTATAAATTTGAACTTGTAAAACAAATGTATGCTCATAAAATGCCATTTTTATGTTCTATATATTGGTTTTAGGTAAAACTATATTAGAAGAAGTTTAAAAAGAATTGCTTTTAGAGCTATAAAGAGTAAGTCTCAGTTCTCTTTCACATGCTGCCCTTAATTTAGTAATAGCAACCCTGTTAGATCTGAGAGAGACCTTGGTGTTTATCTGTTTGAGCCTCTCATATTTGTTGATTTGTTAGCTAAGACCCAGAGAAGTCAAGCGAATCTCTCAAGGTCACACACTTGGATAAGAGCAGAGCCAGAAGAACCCAGGGCTTTTCTACAGGGAGTGCTGCCACATGAAGTGCTCCATCTTTGACTTGAGTAATGAGTTGTGACTCTCGATTCACCCAAACATTTGTTAAAGTGGCAGGATGTCCCATAAAGTGTTTTCCAGATGTGAAAGCTGGGTCAAAGTATTTACTTTTGAGATGTAGCTTTCTTATCTGTAAAATAAGAGCAAATAATACCTATCTTGCAGCTCTATTTTGATTAGAAAGGATATCACACATGTTCAGTGTTAGACTCATTGTCCCTTGGCCTTAAGTAAACAAATTTAGATTTATTGCCTTCAAATTTCAGCCTATACTTCTAGATCAGGGTTCAACAAAGTATGGCTTATGGATCAAATCTGGCCTGGTACCTGTTTTTATCAATTCAGTCTTACTGGAACACAGCCACACCAGTTCATCTATGTATTGTCTATAGCTGCTTTTATGCTACAACAGCAGAGATGACTAGTTGTGACAGAGACCTTATGACCCAAAAGCCCCAAATATTTACTTCCATGCTGTTTTCAGAAAAATTCTGCTGACCCATGTTCTAGATTTCTGAGATCATTTTGAAACTACTCTTGATCCTTTCACTGAAGTATCGTTCAATTATCTCTTTCCCTGACTCAGCCACAAATTTATCTCTATTCAAGTTGTTCCTAAAAATATTTGGGACATGGGCAAGGAGAGTCCCAGGGCACAGCACAGGAGAGTGCCTTCATGGTTGACAATGATTACCACTCGCTGGACACACTTATCTGAAGAAGTATGAATCCACTAAATGATACCATCACCCAGTTTTCATTTATCAACTATGTCATATATTTGTTAAATGCCTTTCTAATGGACAGAAGAAGATGAGGTACAGACTCCACATGATCACTGTTTATCCCCTCCCAATGGGTTTCAAACCTTTGTTGTTTCTGTATCCTTCAACTCCATTTCAGCCCCATCCTTTGAAATTTGAATTATTCATCTAACTATAGTTTTCTGGCAGATCTCCTGTTATCCTGGTAAAGACTGGTTATCTGTCAACAAATCTGATTATTCTTCCTGGGCATACTGTATTTCCCAGCTTTCTTTTTGATCACGGTGCCCAAGTAACTGAGTTCTAGCCAATGGAAGGATTGCAAAAGTGATGTGTGCTACTTCCAGGCCTGGCCCACAAAGAGCAACCCACTGATGACCCTTCACGGTCTTTTCCTTTCACAGCCTGGAAGCAGGTAAGCAGGAAGACCCAAGAACCCATTTGTTAAAGATGGTAGAGCCACAAGATAGAAGGAACCTGGGTCCCTGAATCTACTCTTAGAGGGGAGCCACCCACCATTCAGGAACACCAATTTTGGACTTGAACAAGAAATAAATTTCTCTTGTATTTAAGTCATTATATATATTTGAGGTTTGTTTGGTACAAAAGGGAATATAATTTTCACAAATACACTATCATTCTCATACTATTACTACCAAAGGGTCTGTGACCACATATCAAAATATCCTGATCAAGTTTTCTGGACAAAGAGGTTACAAGTTATGCAAAGTGGATGTAGGTGGTCTTTCACTATATCCTCACCTACCTTAGCCTATAAATCTCCGTGTCACAGTTTTTGTTTTATATTTTCTAGTAGCTCATTCATTTTTGTTTTTTAATAATGCTCAGGGGTTTGTTTATTGATTCAGTCAGTCAACAGATGTGGGGCCCTGACTAGGCACCAGGGAGATGCTAAACCAGACAGACAACCTTCTGCCTCTAGTGCTTCCTGATTTGTATTCGTGAATAACTCAGTGAACACTGCCTAGCCTCAGTTTCCTCAGCTATAACACTGGGGTAGCAATGGTGACCTAGTGTTTAATGAAAACAGTGTAAGTTCATGACATTTGACACAAGCCTGACATACGATCAGTGCTCTGTTGGGGAGGAAGAAAACTTTCCTCTACCCTTCTAGGTTCTTCTGGCTAGATTATTAAATTGACATGTAGCTCATTCATTCTTAATTGAGAAAAAGCAAAATAGGCACAGTTGTTCTGTCTTAATAATCGGTTCAACAATGTACATCTTCCTCAAGAAGAGAGCCTCATACCGGCTTCTTATCCTCCTTTATTCAAAGACTTCCCTTTTCACAGAATGATCTTAGTTGGCTAGTTCCTTTAGTGTTTCTGAAACCTCGCTCTGTGTTTTGACCTTTCTAACACTCTTTACAGTTTTATGCCATCCTTTTACTTGTCCTCGTTAATATGCCCTTCCTACTTTTTTTTTTTTTTTTTTTGCAGTATGCGGGCCTCTCACTGTTGGGGCCTCTCACTGTTGCAGCCTCTCCCGTTGCGGAGCACAGGCTGCGGACGTGCAGTCTCAGCGGCCATGGCTCACAGGCCCAGCCGCTCAGCATCCCTTCCTACTTTTATCTCTTCTAGGAACTAAACTCAGAGAACATGTTAAGTCACACTGCTTTCTCTCCATTTTGCTTTCTCAGTAAGAGTATTGATGACTTTGATTGTTTGGAATGCTATCATCTCTCATGTAGGCTTCAGTTTTAATCTTTGAAATTAGATTAAAATGTCTTATTTATTGTCTGTCTCTCCGTACTAGCATTCAACAAGTACAGGGACTCCCTTCACTGCTTAGAATATGGCCTGGCACATCGTAGGCACTCAGGTATTGTATCTGTTGAACGAATGAATGTAGGAAATCATGTCCATCTTTTCTCTAGATTGGATCCCAACCCATTTTTGTGGTTCCCATTGTGGATCTCAGCCTTAGCTACACATTTTAGGACCTCTGGATCTTCTGAAATCCCAGTGCTCAGGCCACCTTCCTGATCAATGAAATCCAAATCTCTTAGAGGTAGGATACAGACATCAGGGAGGACACTGCCTAGGTGATTTCATTGTGTAGCCAAGATTGAGAATCACTGCTGGGCTCCTGTTGTTTCTGTAATAGTCTTTCCTGTTAGTGAAAATTAAGTCCAGAGACCAGTAACTATTATGACACCATCTTGTGAGGGATCCTAAGGTAATAATAATGAACATATTATCAATTGCTTCCTATGCCAGGCATTGTACTAAGAATTTTTCATACATTATTTCCTTTAGATCTCATGTCAACCCTGAGGGGAAAGTTAATGAACCCTCCCTTTGTAAACAAGGTTACTGGTAACCTCAGAGAGGTAAAGGAAAGCAACACTGTCAGTCAAGTCAGTTAAGAGTCTCTTGGGTGTCTGCTCTTAATTTAGTGGTATCTACAGCGCAGGGGTTTTCAATCATGGGCAATTTTGCCTCCCAGTAGGGTTACTAAATAAAATATAGGACTCCCAGTTAAATTTGAATTTCAGATAAACAATGAATAAATTTTTAGTACAATTCTACACCAAATGTTGCATGGGACATACTTATACCAAAAATTTATGTGCTGTTTATCAGAAATTCAAATTTACCTCGGGGTCCTCTAATTTTACTTGCTAAATCTGGCAACCCTACCCCAAGGGAACATTTAGCAATGTTTGGAGATATTTTGGGTTGTCAGACTGAGGGTGTGCTACTGGCATATAGTAGGTTGAGGCCAAGGGTGCTGCTTAAGATCTTACAGTGCTCAGGACAGCTCCCAAGACAAAGAGTTATCCAGCTTCAAATGCCAATAGCCCCCAGGTGGAGAAACCCAGATCTAGTAGATGCTGGGAAAGATAACTGCATTATGCCTCTGGCAACTTCTATAGTTTGTCCTCAAACAGCCTTATTTCATCCTCCGCCTAGCTAAAGTAATATTTTATCTTCTTTTACATTTGCACTTTAGTATGTTGTGCACGGAGATAGCATGTTACTCTTGATCCTGATACCTCTCCATCTCATTACAGAGATGTGGGGCAGGCTAGGGCCACTTACTGCAGTATCATTCTGTGCTTTCTCTTTCAGCCCCACATTTGCTCTTATTGTTTCAAAGTCTAAGTGGTCCCAGTTAAGACACCCTACTCTCTGAAGTACTGTTTGCACCAATTTGACTTAGCTGCAATTAGCACAGAGAAATCTGTGACTGAAAGGTGTCATAAAAGCCCAGATGGCAAAGGGAGAAAACAGCTGCATGCAAAATAGTTTATTGCTAATAGAATGATGCTTCTGAAGATAGCAAATTTTTATGTTGTGAATACCATTAGCATGAATGGCAAGTACTTGATAACTTCTACAGGTGTGCTACCTTCAGATGTTTTCTCAAAACTTTAGCAAAAGAACATTGAAATGAATTTCACCTCAGTGATTTTATAGAACAGGCATTATGAGCCTGTCATGAATAAATCTAAGTCAATTTATTTTATATTATGCATATATTCTAGTTTGATTTTGGAATCTGTAAAAAGCATGCTGGGTATTCTTTCAAGTATTGTGACCGAACATAGAGTGTATTTGGTACAAAGTTTTAACTATTTCTTCAAGAGCTTAAACATTGAATCATGTGCCAGAATTTGAATTTCAAAAGATTTAATTTGTCTTTTTCAGGTGTAACTTTAATGCACTCACCTTAGGGTGTTCCTAAAAAGTGATTTGCAAGGTAACAGATGTCAATTTTATTCCACGAAAGGTTAGAGCTTGAGTTACTTCCCAAAATAAAGCTCACTTGCCAATCAGGCTTTTAAAAATATATACTTATTTCTATTATTTCTATATAGAGAATTTACTGTGTTTTAAAATCATCATACTCACTACTTATCTCTCCCAAAAAGAAGAGACCATGAGTTTTGGATAATATAAAAAGAGCTCTATCCAAAGGTCCTCTTATCCTAAGGTCCCAATAAGGATTATCCGCATTAGCTAGGGATAATCATAATTATCACAAAAATCTAATATACATATATAGTTAGTTGAAATATACACACACACACACGTACACACACATGCACTTCACTGTATGTGTAATATAATTGGTTCTTAATAAATATGAATTCTTTTCCACTCCTCCAAAATTTTGAATGTTTATGAGACATGTACTTGGTATTTCCAGACACACTTTATGTGTCTGTCTCTGAAACTATTAGTTGACTGTCTACGTTAATATGACTTTACTACTCTACTGTGCTCTGGTTCATTTCAGGAACATCCTGAACGAAGACATCAGCTCTTCAACAGAAAGCATCAACTGATAGTTTTCACACCAGAGCTCTTTGAACCCCTTGCCTCAAAATCCTCATCTTATTCTATCAATTCTAAACTATCATACCATGATTCTTACCCAGTCCTAACCAAGTTGTTACCCTGGAAGACCTGCTTTCAATCAAACTTGAAAATCTCAAAAATCTCAGCTATTACTCCCCCTGACTTCTCCCCACCCCCAACACAAGGCACTTAAAAGGCTCTGTTGAGGTGGTATTCTCTCTACCTCAATAAACTCAGTTTTGTCTTACCAAAAGGTAGTCTTAGGGGAGCCAGCTTTTGACATTTCCATTAGATTATGAATTCCTAAAGGGCTATCTATGTCTCATTAATGTTATCTGCAGTTTTTTTACAGGGTTCTTCTGGGCAGGTGGTTACCAAAGTGTTATTTTCAGACCAGCATCATCAGCATCATCTGGGATCTTGTAAGAAATACAAATTCTCAGGCTCAAGCTCAGCTCCACTGAATCAGAGGATGGGCAGAGCCCAGAAATCTGCGTTTTAACTAGCTCTCCAGGTAATCCTGATGTACTCTTAGGTTTGAGAACTACTGTAGGTCACAGCAGACGGTCAATACACAGGAAGAGTACAGAAAAAAGTGTGATGAGTCTCAAGTGGAGGTATGGTAATTCCTAGTTAAAATAGATAAAGTACAACATGGCTTTTTGGAGGAAGTGACAATTGCGACTTGAAGCATTAGTAGAATTAGTAGAATGTAGTTAACTTTGGCTGAAGAAAGTAGGGTTTAAGGGTGTTGAGCTGGAGAACAGAAACTGGAAAGAGGCTGAAGCTAAATTGTGAATGTCTAAGGAATTTGGACTTTTTTGTGTCGATAGCAGAGGGTCACTGATAGTAACAGTGCACTTAGGGATACAGTATTGTAAGGGAAAAATAATTCTGTGCTTCAGTGGAAAACCTATGCAGTGTCTAGCGTACACTCTTCTGGGTTATCTGCTTTTGATTCTATGGAACCTAATTTACAACTCTATAAAGTGTAAAAGCTGAGAGCTATGCAAAATTACTCTTGTCTATAAACAAAGACATTCTTGTTTATGCAAATTCTGTCCAACTTTGAATTGACTTTGAATTGACTTTCTTCACCGACAGTGGAAGAATGTGTCCCCATCTAAACATTCATTCCAATAAGCCTGTTCTATGTCTGTTTGGATTCTCCTTTAAATTGGTTGTAACATCTCACTGCTTCCTTAATTAATGAGTTAAATAAAATATTTAATGTGTTAATTTTCATATCTGTCTTGATGTTACCTTTTTTTGGGGAAAATTATCCTCTGACCATCTTATTTCTCTAATAGAACCTATTTGGGATATACACACATGCATAGACACACACATCAAAGCTTTTTTTTAAATATAATGATATTCTTTTAAGATAGCAAAAGGATATACTATTTTTGATATATTTATTAATTCTTTGGGCTATGAAACTTTGCATCATGCTTCCTATAAAGTTCATCTACAGTAATAAAGGTACTTTAGAGCTTTGGAAATATTGTTATATTTTATAATAATAAACAATTTTAACAGTGGCAATAAGGTTAGGAAAAACAACAAGTTGTTCTAATTACAATTCTCCAGCCAAAGATTATAATATTGTGCTGTAGCAGAACAAACAAGCTGAAGGGTACAGAGGTGTGTGGAACATGTTTGCAGAATGCCAAAAAATCACAGTTTGCCAATCCAAAAATAGGCAGAAGACCTAAATAGACATTTCTCCAAAGAAGACATACAGATGGCCAAGAGGGACATGAAAAGATGCTCAACATCACTAATTATTAGAGAAATGCAAATCAAAACTGTAATGAGGTATCACCTCACACTGGTCACAATGGCCATCATCAGAAAGTCTACAAATAGTAAGTGCTGGAGAGGGTGTGGAGAAAAGGGAACCCTCCTACACCATTGCTGGGAATGTAAACTGGTACAGCCACTATGGAAAACAGTATGGAGGTTCCTTAAAAAACTAGAGTTGCCATATGATCCAGCAATCCCACTCCTGGGCATATGTCCAGAAAAGATGAAAACTCTAATTTGAAAAGATACATGCACCCCAATGTTCATAGCACCACTATTTACAATAGCCAAGATATAGAAGCAACCTAAATGTCCGTGATGAATAGATAAAGAAGATGTGGTATATATACACAATGGAATACTACTCAACCATAAAAAAGAATGAAATAATGCCATTTGCAGCAACATGGATGGACCTAGAGATTATGAAATTAAGTGAAGTAAGTGAGAAAGAGAAACACAAATACCATATGATATCAGTTACATGTGGAATCTAAAATATGACACAAATGAACTTATTTACAGAACAAAAACAGACTCACAGACATACAAAACAAACTTATGGTTACCAAAGGGAAAAGGTGGTGGGGGGGATAAATTAGGAGTTTGGGATTAGCAGATACAAACTACTATATATAAAATAGATAAACAAAAAGGTCCTACTGTATACCACTGGGAACTATATTCAATATCTTTTAATAAACTATAATGGAAAAGAATTTGAAAAAGAATATATAAAGAATATATAACTGAATCACTTTGTTGTACAAACACTGTAAATCAGCTATACTTCAATAAAGAAAAGAAAAATGATCATGGTTTGACTAACAGGTTTTTGTTTGTACTGAAGGCTAATGAGCAATATATAAAATTTCATGCAGAGGCTGCTCTCCTGAAAAGAACAGAGCAAGAAATACTAGCTGATTGGGCATCTACCAGGAAGAATAGGAAGAGAGAGAGAAAAGAACTTGTGTCTAAAAAGTCAAAAAACACACACATCTAACAAAGCAGCTTCCTATAAATAGGGAGCCTCTCAGGGCACAACCTAAATTAGAGAAGCTTGAGGAGCGGCACCTGAGTGTCAGTCACTCTGATTCAGAGTCAGAACCAAAATTCCCTCCATTATCCCATTACTCATTCATTCCTCCAAATACATATTCATCAAAGGAAAACCTTAGATGCTCTAATAAAATCCAAACCAATAGACCAAAATATAGTGCCATGTAGGGAAAACTACTTGTGGTTCAAATGGGAAGGTTTCTGGAAGCAAATTCTTGCTCATCCACTGACTCACTCCCTAAACACAAGGCACCTACTAAACCAGTCAGGGTCAGCTGTTCACCTGTAAACAGTATAATGTCTACATCTGGGGTTGTTGGCAGAGTTATTATTTAGTCTCTGAGAACCATTCTTAGGTATCTATAGGAAGGAACCAGAAAATAGAAAACATTACCACAAATACTGCCAAAGTACTTGGTTGCAAAAGTACTTGGTTCCTCTTTTTAATAGCTTGTGGAATTCTCTTTTGCACCCCTTTCCAGAAACAAAAAATGATATGCTTTGCAGTGGTTAAGTACATCAAGGATTTATATGATGTTGAAAGGAATGCCTTTCTATATGACAAATACATACCAGCTTAAAGGGTTTCCTATTGATCACATAACATCAAAAGGCCTTAGTCTGCACTTACAGGCATAGACTCTCAACAGAATGAGATCAGTACAGGAATCTCTATTAAATGCTGGATTTGGATGACTATGTTGCTCAACATTCCATCAGTCAACCATTAAAGTGAAGAATGCCACAAGAGAGGAAACACAGGGCTAGAACAGAGGCATCTCCAACTGCTTTTTCTTGTTTTTAAACACAGCTAAGGCATTAAATCTAAGACCAATGGCCCGAAGTATTCACAAAGTATAACATCTACCACAGAATCATTTTTGAGAAAGGCAGCCTGGCAGATTTTTTTATGTCTTCTGGTTTTTACCAAGACTATATCTAAAATTGCCCATAGACCAAAAAATGTGTGCTATTATTTAAATCCTTTGGAGAAAGATTCTTTGACATTCTGTGAAATGATTAACTCTTTCTACTATAAGAGACTTCTTTTAGTTATTTCTACAATTTCTAGGGCATAAGTCCATTTATTTTGATTTTTTAAAAATATTTATTTATTTATATTTATTTGGCTGCGTTGGGTCTTAGTTGCGGCATGCAGGCTTTTCCCTAGTTGTGGCGCACAGGCTTACTTGGCCCGCAGCACGTGAGATCTTAGTTCCCCAACCAGGTATTGAACCTGTGTCCCCTGCATTGGAAGGCAGATTCTTAACCACTGGACCACCAGAGAAGTCCCTATTTTGATATTTTTTTATAAATTTATGAAATATTCTAAGATTCAAAAGCAGATAGAAGAGCAGAATGACAGATACAACAATTTTCAAGATTTTGCCACATTTGTATCACTTACTGCTACTGTATTTACCACGACATTTTTTTGGCCTCTCACCGCTGTGGCCTCTCCCGTTGCAGAGCATAGGCTCCGGACGCGCACGCCCAGCGGCCATGGCTCACAGGCCCAGCCGCCCTGCGGCATGTGGGATCCTCCCGGACCGGGGCACCAACCCGCGTCCCCTGCATCGGCAGGCGGACTCCCAACCACTGCGCCACCAGGGAAGCCCTACCACGACATTTTAAAGCAAATTCCAGCCATATTATTTCACCCCTACATATCTTGGTATACGTGCCTAAATTTTAAATGATTTGGACATTCATCATTAACCATTAGGTGCTATTATCATACCTAATAAAATTAGAGCTTAGAATCCAAGAACTAGTCCGTGCCCAATTTCCCCAGTAGGTGAAAATGTCTTTTTGCAGTTGGCTTGTTGAATCATGATCCAAACAAGTTCTACCTATTACAATTAGTTAAATCTCTAGTCATCTAGACCAGTGCTGCTCAAACTCTAACGTGCAAATGAATCACTTAGGGATCTTAAGATTCAGTAGGACTTGGGGCAGGACCTAAGATACTATCTGTCTAACAATCTCCCAGGTGGTGTCAGTGTTGCTGGACTCAAAATGGGCCACATTTAAAGTGTAAGATCTGAGCAAAGACTCCACTGGTTTTTGTTTGTTTGTTTTTTGCATGCCATTGGCTTGTTGCAGAAACAGGTCAGTGATACTGGGCTATGTCCCATGGTCTGAATTTCCATGTTTGTTTTCATGTGATATTATTTAACCTGTTCCTGTTCCATTACCATTACTTTCTGTAAATAATGTTCTCTCTAAAACTGGAATAGGTTCAAGCTCACCTCTTTTCATACGAATATCTTAAGGAGTATTCTCTGATTCAAATCACTGTTCAATCTGCATGAATATCATATACTTTATGGTGACTGTTGTGTTAAAAAGCTGGCTCTAGAGTCAGATTTCTATGATTCAACTTCACCTCCATCAGTTACTGTTTATATGACTTTGGACATGGTAATTTTCTCCAAGCCACAGTTTTCTCATCGGTAAAATGGGTATAATAATACTACCCTCTTATAGAGTAACTGTGAAGAATGGCACATGACAATTGTTCGATAAGTGCAAGCTATTATTATTGTTATTGATTTTGTAATCTTTTTACTCCAAGTTAAAATATTTTAGTTTCTGGGATTTTTCTTCTCAGTCCTAAAACTAACTTTTCAGCTCTTTGTTCATTTTTAGGCTCCTGTATAAATCAGCTATGGCTTTTGTCTTCTTTTGTACAGTGCAGACTACAGAACTAGGAAGGACCCTAAGGGAGAGAATATTATTAGTTTTTGGAGGATTTCCTTTTCATGCTTTAATTTCTTTTTCATGGTATCATGGCTTACAAAGCCTACAAATAAGCCTTTTAAAAATCTTCTATCAACTCATCCAAGTAAGCCTTTCAAAAGCATCAGTTCTTGGCAGTTCACGACAGAAATTTAGGTAATAAAATTGTATAATATGAAATGTTCCAAATCAACCTTCTTAAGTGGATGCTGCAAAACTAAGGAAACTTGTTGTTCATTCATATAAATCCTATATAAATTATAGAGCTTTTTAGTGTGTTACCAGTAAGAAATGTTTTGATACTAGGACTAGGGTTTAGTCAGAGAGTAAATCTTCAAGATTACTGAAGTTGAGCTGACGAGACACTCTGATATTTCCTTATCGTTCTTTTAGCTTGTGAAGTTTGGAGAGAATTCCCAAATTAAACTTGATACTTTGGGAAATCTAAGAAGCTAGGGAAGGAAGCCTAGGTCAATCCAGAACAGCACAGTACATTCTGAATTTTTTTTATGACTGACTGTATGAACGTAACACATGATTTATATGGACAAGAAGTCTGCAATTGTAAGTTGAAGCCGTGACTAGTAAATTATTCCTTTCCTTGT
Source organism: Orcinus orca (assembly GCF_937001465.1). Lineage (NCBI taxonomy): Eukaryota > Metazoa > Chordata > Mammalia > Artiodactyla > Delphinidae > Orcinus > Orcinus orca. The sequence continues at coordinate 57,032,865 of NC_064575.1, read as the reverse complement.
AATAAATTCCATCAGCACAGAGTCACTTAGAGTCATCTTTCATAGCAAGCAAGCGCTAGCCCAGATGATCAGGGCCAAAAATAAATTTGGCAATGGGCCCAATATTGTTCTACACTTTGCTCTTTTTTCTTTTCCTTTTGAGTCTGATTTTCTCAGATGTCTTTCCTATGAGACAATGAATATATTTGTTTCAGAGATGTATTCTCTTAGTTTAATGATATGGAGAGTAAGATAGGAAGGTAGAATTGGCAAAGAGTAGTAGCAGCAAAGCAAAATAACTGAAGAGAATATTTTGAAAGTCAATTACTTTTGGAGAGTTATTTGCAAGACAGCCATATGGTAATAGATGAGTAGTGATATTACCATAATTTTATAATTATGCAGTGTTTTGGAATCAGCATTTACATGTAATGGAAGTAAAGAATAACTAGAAATTGTATGGTAGACTATATAATTATGTCTAACTTAACAAAACACAGCAAAAATTTAAATGAAAAAAAGGGTGGTATATAAAAAGTGTCCCCCCCTTTTTCTGTAGCTATAATATATACACATACACATATAGCACCTAAACCACGTGTTACATATACATACACAGACATACACGTAACACCTAAACCAGATCAATACAGTATGAGCATTAGCCAACGATGACAACCCATCTGTTATCAGATAATAGAGTATTTTACTGGACAACTTCTTCCATTTTCAGACATTTGATTGCATTTAGCCTGAAATTATTGATTAAAAGCCAAACACAAAAAGGAATTAGATGGAATAAGACCACCTAGAAACAAAGTTGCATTTTATAAACATATTTAGAATTTAGGCCACAGCAGTTTTCCAAATCATCCCTATAAAGATAAAAGGCACAGAAGATGTGTTATGTGAGCAATCACTCCAACAATGAATGACATTGCAAAGCTAGGTATGTACTTATATGATCACACCTGAAGGTGATATCTGTTTCCAAATTAAGCATGAAGGACACTCTTATTCTCCCACAACCTTTTACTAAAATCTGAAGGGTAGGCCTAATCGGATCATGTTGGATCTTTCTTCACTGTTAATATTTGCAAGATCTACATCTCCTAGGAAACCTTCTGCCTTCGCAAACTGTATTTAGGTTTAGGGACCATATCAATAACATTTTCTCAATGAGGGTAGATATTTTCTGTCTTCTTGTCTAGGATATGAACTAAAATATCCCAGTGCCTCTGATTTTATTTCATTTTCCAAACTGCAAGTCTTTAGCATATTTTTTGGGTACTGTATCCTGATGAGAGGCATAGTATTATATAAAGTGTTATAATAAACAGCAGACATAGCAATCTTCTCAGAACAGAGAACTAAAACTTTACTTAAGGAATTCTTTTCAGTTGGTGATTAAATCACTGTATCAGTAATATGTTCCAAGTAAATGTGTGTTGAAAATTATTGAATATTTATATGTTCTTATTAAGATCAAATCTTTCTTAGTAGACTGATTATGATCTTCTATGACATGATCTAGCTCATTACTGGCACCTAGTAGCCATTCAATAAATATTTGAATTAAGTTAATAAGTACCAATAGAACACAATGAAAGCATATTACATGTTCACTAAATGCTCTCAATCTAGACTCATAGCCATGAAATAGTCTACCTTTTACAATTCAACTTATAACTACTTAAAATTAAGGCCACAAAGATATTTTGATATATTTTTTGTGTGTGTGCCCAAAAAAGAGATAGATAAATGCAAAACAAGATGCATAACGATTCAAGGCTATTTCTAAATACACTTAATTTGTCTTAATTTCATGTTCCATCCATACTTATAAAAACAACAGTTGTTAACATCCTCACATAACGCTGTCAAGAATCACTATCAGATAGTTTTAAGATTTTAGAAAACTACAGGTTGTAATTGTGTATGTGTAGACTCCAGTCTAAAAAGCTTCAAGCATTTCCACAATCTCCCAGCTCTCTTTCCTGCCCTTTATCTCTTACCACTCACATGTTGATCTTCCCTACCTTTCATTGTTGAACCTGTATTGGAGATATTTCATCAGTATTTTCTCCTCCTCCCATGGTTTCCATGCCTGACAACAATTTCCTTTGATCCAGAAGCATCTCCCTTGCTCTCCTGACCTCATGGTGTATTCCTTCAGGTTTCACACTTGAGGTCAGGTCCCATTTCATACAGCAGAAGGCCAGAAGAAAATCCTCCAGAGGGAACTGGTCTAATCTTTTCTTGAGCATAATGCTACAGATTACTTGAGAAATTTCCATTTAACTGTCCTGTCCACTTACTGAATACTGGCTCAGCTGTGATCCATGTACAAGCAAGAGGCCTATGGCTCTCCACCCCTCTCCACTCTGCCCCAGGGTCATAAGACAGCTCCTGAGTAAAATGAAACAGTCCAGGAAGTTAAAAACAAAAGAAAACTTCTGGGTAGTGATCTCAAATCTTTCAGCGAAATAAGTGTCTTTACTACTCTTAGATCTATCCTAGCTCTTAAGGGTCCGGTTGTTTCATTTAGTTAGTAGTGTTGCTATAGAGTTCTACTGTTCCTGATATCTTTCACTGATAAACTGGCTATTTCCGAATCTGGATCTGTATGAGAAGGTTAATGCATGGGTGGCTTCAGGACAATCAGTTGATCTCTGACGTTTAACTTTAATTCTAATTTTGATTACATAGCAATACTCTTGAAAGTAAAATTTAACACGATTCCATTGAAAGATACATTTCAATGTAGACCACTGTCAGCCTGACAAAGGATAAATGTTTCTTCACTAGAAAAGTGTGAAGTTCTTGTAATCTTGAATACAAAAAAATACCATTCGGTTTACTTTTAAAATTCAGTCCCCCACTCCCACTCCTTCGTTTGAGAAAAAAAAAATTTTTTTTAAAGCTAGCTATCCACATTAGGGATTTCCAGATAGAAATATTTTAACTGTCTTGTCCTACACCAGGCATATCTGACCCAACTTTCAAGACACTCTGAGATCGCATTTGGATTGCACCATGACTGGTCGAATGGCAAAAGTTCATGGAGCTCATGGATGTAAGAATGGTTTGCAGCTGGTATATTTTAAGGTTAAATTTTTATCACCTATTGGTATATTTTTAAAATGCCCACCATGGATTTTTAAATAATTTATGCTTATTTTACTCTCACTGATGACCAGAGAAGTGGAAAGGCATGCATTCGAGTCTCCTTCTTCTAAAGCATAAAACTCCTTCCCTTCTATTACCTTCTTAATAAAACTACCTTATATTTATATATTCCATTTTGCTTTTCAATTTGCTGAAACTCTCATTCATTTTCCCCTAATCAATGCTGCTCTGTCCAAGACTGCAACTACCAGATATCCATTCTTCCCTCCTTCCTTCCTGATTCTAGTTGGAATGACAGTATGTTTAGCAAAAAAGCTAATTTTTCACATTCTTTTTCAAGTAGCTCTGTGACACAGTTCTGGACACTGAGACATGAGCTGAAGTCTGCTAGAAGTTCTTCACTGATATATGTGCCCCTCCTTTCTGCCTCTACCTTCCTCCTGTCTGGAAGATGGATGTGATGGCAAGAGCTATAGCAGATCTCTTAGAACCATGAGGAAAAAGCTAAGAAAATTTCAAAGAGACCCCAGCCTTGACATCCTGAACCTATACCAGTGATTACCTATTTCTGGACTTCTTTGCACAGGAGAAAACTAAAGCTTTATGTGTTTAGATAAGTGGCATCAGGAGTCTTTACTCACAGACAAATGCAACTCCTTGCTATCAGAGTAGGAATTTGAATTTAGGTTCGCAGTTTCCAGCTCTGTAATCTTCCCATTGTCTCTTCTAGATTATGGTGTCTGCTAATCCAAGACTATAAATTTGACTTGTTCTTATTCCTAGCACCGTGAAATACAGCATTCAATATCCAGTTTTAGGCATGAAAAAAAGGATAGTGTCATATCTTGGATTTTAATTGGTTACCTCTGTAGCCCTAAGCAAAAAGTCCTAAGCCAAAGGCTGTTTTTCCCGTTTCTCACCAATTTTTTTTTCATGAGCTTCTTTTGCCTCCTGGCACTCAGTAGTAACCTTTGGTATCTACCATTCAACTCCTATCTAGGTCTGCCCTTTCCTCAGGGCTTTAAGCTCTCAGTTATACTCTCTTCCACCTCTCCATCACCAATCAAAGCTGATGTGATCAGAGGAGAAATGTAGACTTACTGTCAAGGGTAATTTATGGGGATGTAAGTATCATTTTAAGAGAATATTTGCATTTCATAAGAGGGACTTGAAAATCCAGCTGAACTTCTAAAACTGGAAAGCACCGAAGAGTCATTTGTGAGTGAGAGGTTTCCCTGGTACCTTCATCTAAACCAAGCAGCTACTCCTCTCCCCAGCTCAACCCCTTGAACTTCCTCATACACCCTCCGCCCACAGCCAGCACAGGTGGCAACACAGCATAAAGCAGAGATTTCGTGTACACTGTTAAGATCTGCTAAGTCCTAGAAGAGCGCTAGAAACAGGGAAGGCAAGAAATGTGTTTTTGATAATTCTGTAAGTTAAAAAAATATCCTTTGTAGCTATTTTAACTATGTAATACGAATTGGGTAATTAAATGTTTTTCATGTTTTAATGTATGTTTGGCATGCTATAAACCCTCTAATAAATATTCTTCCTGTACCTTCCTCTTTTCTCATTTGCTGTCATGTCACTTGGCGTAAAAAACCTACTTCCTCTTTAAGATCATTCTATCATAGTCTTTACATCCCTTCCTTGTGTATATCAGTTCTGTGGTGCCTATCAAGTGGAAAAAAAAAAAAAAAAAGGAAGCAAAAACAAAGCACACTCAAGCAAAGGACTTGGTTTCTAGCCTCAGATGTACAGCTCACAGGCTACTGGTCTTGGACACAGCATTTACCATGACTCTGCCTCTGATTTCTTAGCTGAAAAATGTTGAGGTAGATTCACTTTGGTAAGGTCCTTTTCAGGATTCTATGATTTAAGCCCACGTTTACACATATGTCATTAATCTTTGCAAGAACCTTGTAGGGAAGGAGGAAAATGTTATCCCCATGTTGCAGATGAAGAAATGAGGGGTAAAAGGGATTCAATGACTTTGTCTACTGTTGCACACCTGGCAGGTAGCAGTGCAAGGAACTAAACCCAGGTATTAGCTGACTTTTACATCTGCAGAGAAAGGTAAGCCACCATTTTCCTATACAAAGAGGAGACAAGGGAGGTCAGATGAGTGAGATGTTAAGGGTCACCTACAAGTTCCTAGACAGAGGCAGGGGTTTCACTCTCTTAAGACATGGGATTGTAATGTGTAGATATACATACTGTATTAGATCACACTGACTAAGGGAAATTATTACTATTTTCCCCCAGGATAACAAATCTGCTTTAGACCTTATAGTTGTTGAATATCACTTAGGGATGGAGGATCCCACCACACAAGTTAAAAAGAACAAGGAAAGTAGTACTTTATTAAAAATAATGTTTACCCTCTTCTTCACACAGAATAATGATGGTCAATGAATACTTCCTTGTTTTATAATTTAAGAAATGCTTTTGTGCTGATATATGTTGGCTCTCTATATTTTAGGGGATAATATAAATTTTAGACATATATCTTTGTTGGTATTCTTGACATAATATTACATGCTAGTCAACAGAACATATGCATTTATGAGTTAAAAATTATTATTCTATTAAGCAGGGAAAAATAGAATATGGGCACTGGCAATGACGGTGATTTCTTTCCCCAACTGTACCATCTTCTATTTTTACCAAATCCTTCAGGGGACATGGCAGTAGTTGGATGCGTAGAACCCTCCACTAGTAGTCAGATGATCTAAACTTTATTCCTGGGACTTGCACTGACTCACTCTGTGACCATGTGTCTACCAGTTGATCTCCTCTAAATTCTGAGATCTTAAAATTTAGGGGTATTTTCTAATTCACTAACCTTGAGAAATGTGTGAATGGAGGTATAACTGTTTTGGAAAAATGGAAAAAGGATCAAGGCGGGGAAAGCTTAAGACTTGAGTCTTAGTCATCTTAGCATGAGGTATAACTAGTATCTTTTTAAAAGAATTTAAATGTCATTTCACTATTTCTAAATATTATCTTCTCTCCTTCAATCTTGCCTCTCTCTCATTTGGAGGGAAAAGGGGAATGAAGAAAAAGGAGGGTTCATCTTCCCTTCACCCTCTCGGACCTCATAAGTCTGATTCTGCTCTTCCATAATGACCCGGTTGAGTGTTATTTGAAGGGTTAGTGCAGTTACACATTAAATGGAAGGAGGAATTCCTCATTTTTGAGAAAGGAGAAAGCCTCACATATTTCAAAATTCTCTTCAGAGCTTGCTTCACTCCTTGCATTTGCTCACCACTTGCTGAATGTTGCACACGTTATGCTCAGCTCCAAGGACACAAAGACAGTGAAGATGTGGTATCTGACCCAAGGAACAGCCCACAGATGAGAGGCAGTAGATACGTAAACGATTATTACACCACAGTACGCTGAGTGTGAAGTGAAAGAGGACAGCATAGAGGAGACTGGAGCATCTAGAAAGAGTCAAAAAAGTCGTTTATCCATTAACCTTGGTAGGCAATGGAAGCAAGAAAAAAAGGTCGTTTTCCAGACACTGTAAGTTTTATAGTAATGGGTTTAAAAAAAATGAATATTTAATCAAGCTGAATTGTACACCAGGCAATGTACCAGGCGGCAGTAAAATCTATAAAAGCATCAGTTTTGGAGTCGGAGAGATAAAATTACAATTCCATTTCTGGCTACTGGTGGGACCTTGGGCAAGCTGCCTGACCTCTCAAAATCTGTTTCTTCATTTAGAGAAGGGAGATTATAGAAGTATCTATACCTCATAAGGTTGTATAAAAGTATCTATACCTCATAAGGTTGTATGAAGATTAATACACATAAGCACTCAGCCCAGTCTTTGGCACCTGGTAAGATGGTAAGTGTTCAGTAAATACTAGTTATTATTGAGTACTCTATATACAGTTTCTCACTGAAATCTTGCAACAATCCAGTGGACAGGCATTCCTAAAATCAGGTCAACACGAAGAGGATATACAGACAGGAGATGCTAGGAAGATAGGTTCCAAACCATGAAAGACTGTGTGCGCCATAATAAGGAGTTGGCATACATGTAGCAGCCAATGGAAAATTAAGAGGATTTTTAAAAGAGAGAACCAATCAGTTCTTTGTTTTAGAAAGACCATTAAGATGGCAGTGTGGACAATGGGTTGGAAGGGCATGAAGAAAGAAGGAAGGTTAGAAGTCCAGTTAGGAATTCCTTGTAGTAAATCACTCTGAGTAATAATAGTATGGGAAATTCTAAATGCAACACTACAGACCTTTTGAAAAAATGGCTGGCAGATCCCCTGCCCCTCCAACCTCCACCTCTTCCTATATCCTGTCACGGCAGAAGCTTTAGGACTTGCCTTCAGGCTAGTGTTTTCAGCTTTGGCTTGCACCAGCATTGACAGTCTTTTCAGATTGGTTGTCTCTGTTACCAAGGGGCATGAGGTTTTAATCATCTCTGAAAAGGCAGCAAGTAAGTCCCTTGCTGGCACTGGAAGAATTCAGTGTCAGTGTGATTGTTCCTTGGCTGTAGGGGAGAAGTAGAAAGCAAAAGCTCTAAAATCATTTGGGTAGATTGCTACCTTTATCACTTTTGTCATCTTCATATGTTGATGATGTCATCATCAATCTACTCAAAGCAGTAAATCATACACAGTGGTAGAGCTGATACAAAATGCAAACAGAATATCTCACTTTACATTAATTTACCACCACATACCTAATTTTTCATCTTTTTCTGTTTCAGAAAGCCAATTTTCCTTATCCCAGCATTTAATATTTCTTCTATAAAACAGTAGTCCCCTTCCACTATTTTTGTTTAAGATTATCAACAGTAAAATGTATGCTTTGAAAGAGAAAGGAATGCAAGGGAAGTTTAAAACAGTTGGATGGCCACTTTTCTCTCAAAAAAAACAGAAGCTAGATAATTCAGGACTGCTGTCTTGATTATGGACCAGCATCTGAATATATACCTAGAGAAATGTATGAGAAACCAAGTTTTGAAATACCATCTTTTCTATCCTGAAGTCTCCCCTTTCTGCATGTGCTCTGATCCAGTTTTGATTAACAAGACATGCTTTATCAGAGTTGCCTTGATTTCAGTTGTTTGCATAACATGTACATGTACTTTGAGATAAACACTGTTGCTGATGTGAGACGTAACCAGCTGGAGAAAAGAGTCAAGACCTAGAGGGAAAAAAAGGGTCTGAGCATTTTCTACTTTTCAGGAGTTGCAATTTTGAAATAATAAAAGAAAATACGTGTGCTAGCCCTTAAGTTACTGAGTACATTAAAAATCATGTTGCATCTGAAATATGTTTAATTATTACATATATTTAAAAATTGGCTTGAAATATTTACATGATAATTAGAAACTGTAAATATCCTAAAAATTTTTTGAAACCATGGAGTATTAATTTAATGTGTTTGAAGCTGAGAAAACGTTATCACAACAATAGTGAATAATAACTTTGAGATCTTTTCTTCAAGTTTAAGACTTGGTGGTGGCGGTTGTTTTGATTATTACAAGGATCTACAATGTTAAATGAGGAAATCAGCCTTAACTTGGAAGATAAAACAGAAGGGAAAAAAAGATATCCTTAAATGAAACACTTATCTCAAGTTTTAAAAAAGTGTATGAGTTTTAAAAAACTAAGAAAATGAGATACTTTTAAAGTAAAAAAAAAATTATAACCAAGATTTAATCATCCAGACAGATAAGGTGTTAAGAAACCACAAGACCAAAGGAGAAATAAACAAATTAATTTAAAAATATGAAAAAGGACTTAATTAAAAGAGAAAAGCTGTCAAACTTCAATCAAGGCCATGTCCTACAGAGAATGACATTTGTAGGAATACAACTGAAAATATAAATATAATAAGCAAGAAAGAGGAAATACTAGTTAAAAATGTAATCATCAAATCTACAAAAGGGAAAAAGGGTTTTCTTAGCTAATAGGCTGAGACAGTAAATATCACACCTCTATATAATTTAATTTTAAAAAATTTAAAAAAAGAATATGTGGTTAACTGCATAACCTTGACTTGCTTCTAATAAGCAAACTTAGTATCTGTAGCCCTGAGATATTTCTAATATGTCCAGATTGTTTATTCAATTTAAAAATTTTTTTTTGCCTTGAAAGAATTTATGCTACAAAACACACACACACACACACACACACACACACACACACACACACACACCTGCTATTAGAGCAAACCTCTTCTTTTATTCATTGTAGCAATTCTTTTTTGTTTCTCTTTTTTTCAGCAATGAGCAGCCTTTAGATATACCAAAGCCCCAAGTTCATTTCAAATCTGGGTTAAAAGACAGTTTTGACTCTTGGACAATATTGATGATGCAGGTGGCATCAGATGACACGAATGTCTGTAGGTGGGGGAAGGGTTGCTTTGTAGACATCTTTGTAGGCAAGTTATGTAACATTTTTATACCACAGTTTCCTTCCCTGTAAAATGGAAATAAAGTTAGCCCTGTCTACTTCGTGGGGATGTTAAGGAATTTTAAGTAAAATGAGAATGCATGTAAAGGTTTTTACAAATTATGCAGTACAGAGCAAATCAAGTTATTCTCTACTAGAAACAGTAGTAGATTTACACTTGAGACACACTTAAAGAAGAAAAACAATTCCAATGCTCTTAGGCAGAAATGAAGGTTAATTATGACTGTACATCATGTCACTGGCAAACTCTGAGACCTCATCTTGTACTACTACTCTGTCTAGTCGTGTTCTTTCTGTTCTGTGAACAAACCAAATTCGTTTTCGCCTCCCAACCTCTGTACCTACTATCTCTCTATCTGGTTAGCTATTCTCCTGGTTCCTTGTATGGCTTCTCATCATTTGGGTCTCAACTCTAATGACACATTCTCAGAGATACATCCCCATCATTATGCAAGCTAACTGTATCTCTGCCCACCCCACTCCAGTCTCATGTGACCACATAACTCTACATTAGTTTCTTTTTAACATTTATTATTTAAATACCTTATTTCTTTTTGACTTGTTTGTGGAGAAATCACCACCATGTAAGGGCACAGTGTCCTTTTTACAGAGGACCTTAGTAACAACCAAGCAGTCTGTCACTAAGCTAGATCAGACTGCCAACACTTTGGATGGCAGGAAGTTCATAGTGACCTTGCCAAATTAGAGACGTGTCAGCTGGAAACCAGACTTTCCAGAGGAACAAGGTGGGTAGGGAAGGTTGTGAAATTGACAATTTTCCATATGATGCATTTGGATAAGTAATGATATCCTTTTACTAATTAAATTCAATATGTATTTACACATCCTTCAGATAACTGATTTGCCTGTAATTTCTATTCTATAGCATATGTAATGCTATTTTAAAATACCCTCTCTCACTGAGTCCCATCATCAAAAGCAAAATTGTGACATGTCACATTTATTGCTGACATTCCCCAGCCTCCTCTTTCAAACAGTGTTTCTCGAGGCGTTTAATCCCTTTCCACTCACTATTTACATACTTGCCCCACGACTCACTCTACAAGGCCCTGCTTTCAGCTGTCAGCAGATCTCTATTTGCTGTTTCTTCTTCTAAATTCCAATTCAGAATTATACATAACCCAACCATGACACTTAACGAAATGCATAATTATAACTGTCTGCATATGTGTCTGTCCCTCTCGTTAAATTCTACTTGCATTACCAAATATGGAGTCCCTGCACTTACTTATTACAGAATATAGTAGACATTCAATAAATGCTTTCATTTTATTTTTTTCTACAGTGTTGCCTTTCTTCTTTTAACCATTGTCCATATGTTACTTTATTATTACTATTTGACTGTCAACATGAGTGGAATTGGGGTCATTTGTTTGTACATTTTTCTATGTTAAAAACTCATACCTTCTTTTTAGAAAAAAAATTCAAAAAGTGATGGAGGAAAGAGGCTTCACTGTGTCCTGGCTGTGCTAAGCCAGGCAACTCTCAATTTTTCACTTAAGTGGAAGAAAATTGAAGAAATTAATTAATTGATTAATTGAAGAAAATTAATTAATTGAAGAAAACCCCAGAGAATAGCTGAATCTACATATAGTTCTATTTTCCCAATTAATCTACTTAGTCACTTAATTAAGGACATGGAGTGGTCTGAACACGGATTCCCGGAGCCAGGTCTTGGGTTTGAATCCTGATTCTGACCCATAGCTTAGCTTGTTTGACTTCAGGCAAATTTCTTAATCTACCTGCATTTTAACTTCCTCCTTTGTAAAATGTAAAAAATAATTGTACCCAATGAATAGGGTTGATACAAGGATACAGTCAACAAATATTTATTTAGGACATATTATATACCAGGCTCTGCTCTTGGTACAAGGGATAGAATATGAAAAAAAAGACAAAAAAATCCTTCTTCACAGGGTTTGCATTCCAGTTAGCAAAATAAATATAAACACACATACATATGTTAGTGATAAGTGCTAAGGAAAAAAAATAATAAACAAAGAAAGGTATGAACTGTGGTGGGGCTGGAGGGATTTAAAGTTTTGGATAAGGTGACCAGGGAAGTTCACACTGAAAAGTACTGAAAAAAGACTGAAGGAAGCTGGCCACGCCAGTCGCTATGGGAGGAGCCTCCGAGGCAGAGGGAACAGTACTTGTAAAAGCCTTGAGGAAGAAAGAAGCTTGTCTGATGTGTTCAAGGGACAGCAAAAAGCCCAGTGTAGTTGGAGTGCAGTGAATTGTAGGAAGTTGTGTGTGTGTGTGTGTGTGTGTGTGTGTGTGTGTGTGTGTGTGCTCGTGTCGGGGTGTCAGGTAGGGCCCTGTGCACCACGATGAGAACTTCAGCTTGGCTTTTACTCTGAGAGAGAAGAGCCCTCTAAGAGGTTTGTGCACACAGGAAAGACACAATGAGATTCAGGTTTTAACTGCATTTCTCCAGGCGCCTTACTGAAAGCTGACTGGTAGAGGGGCGATGGGGGAAAGCAAGGGCAGAGGCAGGGAGACCTATTGCCATAATGCAGTTGAAAGATGATGGTGTTTGGACCTAGAAGGAAGTAGTACAGGTGGTTAAGAGCTGGGCAGATTCTGGATTTATTCTGAGAATAGAGCTAGCAGAATCTCTGGGCTGATCAGATATAGAGTGGAAGAGGAAAAGGAAGAGTAGCAACGTTTCTGGCCTGAACGACTAGAAAAAGGGTGCTTCCATGAACTGAAATACTAATAAATGCTCAATGCATGATTTATGTAATTTTGCTAAAATGTGTTAACCTGTTAATGAGTTAATAAATGGTACAGATGAACCTACTTGCTGGGCAGGAATAGAGACGCAGATGTAGACAACAGACACAGTGGGAGGAGGGGAGGGTGGGATGAATCGGGAGATTAGGATTGACATACATACACTACCATGTGTAAAACAGATAGCTACTGGGAACCTGCTGTATAGCACAGGAGGCTCAGCTCGGTGCTCTGTGATGACCTAGATGGGAGGGATGGGGGTGGAGGGAGGTCTAAGAGGGAGGGGATATAGGCGTACATATAGCTGATTCACTTGTACAGCAGAAACTAACACAAAATTGTAAGGCAATTATACTCCCCCAAAAAATATATATATATATATATATATATGTAAAGCACTTAGTCTAGTACTTAGTACCAAGTCAGCCCAATATAGGTGTTTGCTGTCAACTACTAACAAATTGAGATGGGAAATGTATTAACCCCTAGAATATTATGAGATGGGAAAATGTTCACAGTAGAGTTAAAACTTTTGGTCTTTGGAAATAAAGTGACTGAAATGAGATACTGAAAGACTCTCCGTTGGATGTTAAAGTATAGGAGATAAACAGGATTTTCAAGTAATGACCACAATTCCCTCTCCTTCAATTCCCCCTTTTCACCTGCACGTGCCTTTAATACAGTATTTTTCTCTTTTTTTATTCCTACCTCTTGAAAGTATCCATAACTTCAAAAAATAACACATGCACAAAACATTAACCTTCCAAAAAAAAAAATCTTTGTGTTTTATACTCACTATAGCAATGGAATTTACATTCAACAATACTAGTTTAAGTACCATGGAAGTACTTGTATTTTGAAGATACAACGATGACATTTATTTTTTATTGTTATTTTATGTTCTTGAAACTGTGAAAGCCAATACAATGAAACGTAAGTATTAGAGAATGCTCAAATACATACAGATATCCTAACCAGCTTTTTTTTTTTTTAAAGCACTTTTGGTTTCTATGCAAAGGTTTGGTTTCTATGTTCTTCTATAGAATTCATTTTTCACTGGCGAATTGTAAGATGACATTTCAAGCTAAAAATATCTGGAATCTTCCTGTTGGCAGAAAAAGGGTCCTGGCTATGGAAATAATTATGTGACTGATTCCATTTGATTCAATTAACTTTGCATCATTTCATTTCTCCTTTGTGAATATCTGGGATCAGGGAGTAGGGCCCTTCCATAATTACTATTATGACTTAACAGTACTTTTTTTCCCCAGTGGGCATTAGCTTGTACCTGTAACTCTCCTTCTGTAGGAAGTATGACTCTATTAAAATGTATGCTCATGTGCCAATTCTATTTCATTTTAAGTCTTTATGTATAACAGGGCCTGGTAAATAAATAACACTGGGGGTCCAGTAAATAGACAATAAGGTTTGGCTGCTTCGACCAGACCAAGCAACTAAAACAAACACAGAAAGAACAATAACTGCTGGAAACCCCACTCCACCCCCTCCCACCGTGTTTTCCTCTGAAGATGAGGAGTTAGACAAAACTCTTTGTCATATACTGATTCCGAAATCCACCGTTAAACACGCTTATGTTATTTTTCCCAAAGCCTTACTGTAATTTACAGATCGGTATGGCTCTTAAATGGAAGGAACAAAGACAGGAAAAGAATTGGGGAATCTAAGTAACCTTTTATTTTTAATGCCACAGAGGTGCTGTGGGCTGTAGTTCTGCTAATTCAGTAAAGGATACAAGTTCTGAGACTAGTATGCATTCAGCACTGGGACTTAAAATAGCTTGAACGCTGCAAGTTGGAAGTTCTCTGAAGATAGATGTCACAGTTCTCCTTTAAATTCAGGCAGTGAGTTAATGGGTCAGATCATCATCTCCAATGATAATTAAAATGCAGAATGTACTCTCTTTAATTTGGGATAAATTCTATAATGTCTCCTTCTTTCCTCTTCCCAACCGTCTAAAGTTTTGTTCAATGTTGATGCTAAAATTGATAGCTGAACAGTACTTCATGGTTTATCAAGTGCTCTCAAATACATTTCGTATTCAATATTTTTACTAGCCCAATATTTTTTACAAATCGTCCTAACAATATCATGATGAAGAAATTATTCATATGATTTCTATTCTTTAGATATGTAATTTGAAACTCTGAGAACAATTCTGGATCACTAAGTACATATAGTTTAAAGGAGCAGAACCATAACTTGAACCACGTCTTTAATTTTTAAAAAACTGTACCCTTTCCATTTCATTACAGTTAAATATTGGTAATTATATTACTAAAAATTCTCTGAGTATTTTCCAGAGGTTTTCAGTCAAGACAGTTGCCCAAGAACAGGGAGAATCACAGTGCAAGGGAATTAGGGTGGAGGAAGGTACTGAGAAGAGACCAAAATTGACCCTGGATAAGCTACAGAACAGAAAGAGAATACTCTTACAGAGTTTGAATGTGAAATGCACAGCATTTAGCACATTATACAAGTAATGCATTTATCTATAATTTTTACTGCCACATTTCATCAAGACTGCATTTATTATAAGATGCACCACCAAGAGAAAAAACAACGAAACCCTGTCAATTAAACCATGATACACCATTGATCATAAGATATTTTGAGATTTTAATAAGTCAAAATGTGAAAAAAGGTACGTCTTAGAATCCAGGAAATATAGTACTGGTAACTGCGGAGGGTATGGGAATTCTCAAAATCAGTCAATATAACCTAACTAGACAATCAGTAAGCGTTTATTAAGTGCCTATGGATGGGTATGAAGAAGCAAAATGCATAATCTAGTTGAAGAGGCTTAAGTGCTACATATGAAATATTAATTGCTATCCTTCAGTTTCACAGTGATGACCACTGGTTGGAGAAAACAAATCTGCCTGTGCAAAAAAGATGTCTGGGTGTGCAAGTGCCAGGGGGTTATGAGGTATAGGAAGGAGTAGGAGAGAGGGGAATAAAGAGGAGAAAGCAGTTGGGGGAGGGGAGGGTAGCTTGGAGGACAGGTAGGAAGAATGGAGGGAGGGGTCTAACCTGTCCAGGAGCTTCACTGAAATTCATGCGTGGTCTGAATCCTGTGCACACAGATCTCCTGATCCTATTAATTGCTGGGCTGTATGTGAAATGATTCTTTGAAACAACAGCTTTGAAAAAGGGCTTCAAACATTTTTGTAACGTCTATAGTCTAACCCTGATGATTTTTCCATTCTTGTATATTGTTTAAATCACAAAGACTGAAGACTTAGACACTTTTGATACCTCTCAAATTTGAGCTAAATGTAGCTGCTTAAACATTGGACATTGCTTGGAAATTAAATTTTGTTATGACTGGTTTTCAACATTCTTGATGACTTAAAAGTTTTAGATTCTGTGATTAAAGTTAAAAAGTTGTTTGGGCTGAAACCAATCATCTAAATATTTAACTTGGGCATTTTGCATATTTTTATGATTATCAGCACACAATCTGTGTGCTGAACTGGAAAAATGAAATTAGATTGTTTATTTCTAATTAAAAACATTTCTGTTTCTGCAGTGAGATTTTCATAAATAAATTACCCTGTAATGTGAAATAATTGCTTTTGCAATTAACCAAGTAAGAAGAAAAGATACTCAACCTTTTAGCCGTGCATTATGCTCATAAATTTATTGCTAATTTGAAAGGGATAATATCCTGTAGCATCATTAAGCTTCATGACTAAGTGATAAACTACATTAGACATTCTGATACTGTTACATAGTTGCTTGTGATTGAGGAAAAACTAACCTAGTAATGGTAATTACTTCTTTTAAAAGGAAAAACTATAAATAAATAATAATGCAGAGCAATTTCATTTTTAAAAGTCAATAATGAATTCCATCTGCTGCATGCCATTAAAAATCAAAGAGGTTACTTACGTGCGTGCCTCAGATCTTTTTATATCTTTATGCCTTCCATTTAGAAGTATAGGTCGACCCATCAATGATAATGTTATTTTGACTTGTTTGACCAAAACATAAAGAAAGAAAAAGACGGGCTTCCCTGGTGGCGCAGTGGTTGGGGGTCCGCCTGCCGATGCAGGGGACGCAGGTTCGTGCCCCGGTCCGGGAGGATCCCACATGTCGCGGAGCGGCTGGGCCCGTGAGCCATGGCTGCTGAGCCTGTGCGTCCGGAGCCTGTGCTCCACAACGGGAGAGGCCACAGCAGTGAGAGGCCAGCGTATCGCAAAAAAAGAAAAAAAAAAAAAGGAAAGACAAAAACCTCCTATTGATTTCCCTCCGCATTTCTGTGGAGCCTAAAGGACTTATTTCAATAAAATGCCAAAGGAAAACAAAGGCATTTAAGCAAACTTTTAAGAGGATGGTTAGGAGAGCCTAATGAAATGCATTACCAGTCTTTGAAACCCAGAGAACACGCATAAGCGTGTGACTTAATCACTATCATTACCCTAGCTGTGCACAACCTTTCAGTTACGGGCAAGATAAGGCAATATGCAAACCTTACTGGCAAATTTCATTTCCTATGAATGAATGAAAAAAGTCACTAATGACATACAAATGGCCACTGGACATGAAAACAGACCCAAAATCACTATGTTTGAATCTATTTCTGGTAGGGCCTCCATATAGAATCACAGCAGCTGCACCTACAGCAAATCATAGACAAATAATGTAGTTGCACGGAAAGTCTTTTTCATATCCTATATTCAGATTAGTATTTCAACAGAGTCACTCCCTCCTGACTGCCCCCAGCAAACATTCCCTTCCTGGAGGTAGTAACCAACAGATCCATATAGGTCATCTGGATTTTGAAAATGTAACAAAGTCACCTTTCTCTGACCGTCTAAAATGACTTGTTTAAAGCTGAGAGCACTTACACATACCTTTACGTGCGCAGAACATTTCTGAGGTCCTCCCTTCAACCCCTACTCAGCCAGCAAAGTGCTGCTCTCAGGAAGACAGGACGGGGATTTTGGTTCCTGTGCTTCCCCGGGTAATACAACACTTCCTTTCTGGGAGAGTGCCCTCTACTCCCGGCCCTGACCTCTGGTGGCAGTGTTTGAGTCTCAAAGGTTTCTGTTTCTGCACTTGGTAAAACCACTGTATCGCCTCCTGGCTGCGTAAGCCTCCCTCTTGTTTCACTGAACATTCTCGAAACAGTGCCAGCATGCTCTACATAATACACTACTAAGTGGACCCTCTAAGTCTATCATGGAGTGAGATAACAGAACTCAGTATCTAACTTCTGTACGTTTCTTATCTTAAAGTGAATCAATGGCTCAGCCACCTTTAACAAATCTCTATTATGTACTCCTAACAGCACTGAGACTCAGCAGACCTGATAAGGCTGGGTCCTAACCTGACTGGTGTTTTATACCTTTACAGATATTTAAATGCTGTTAGCTCATTGTCCAAACATAAGTTTGATTTCTTTTTCTCCAGAACCTCCATCTGCATTGTCATGGTATAGTACACACTACTTTGCATTACAGTTATTTCCTTCTGTATTTTTTCCCTGTTAGGACAAGGAGAGAGTACATTATACAGCAACTATAATAGTGTGGAAACTTAGTAACTGAATGAATGAATGAGTCATAATAACTCCCTCTTCCTACCTGCCCCCCACCTCCCCTTAATTCACATTCTGTGTTAGTCCTTTAGAAGCAAATGGCACCATCCACAGCCTGGCTCTATTCGACTCCCTGCCAATATACTTAAACTTCAGAATCCTGGAGAAGACCTTGGTGGATGTTTCCCTTTTATTCTCCCCGGCCCATCACATTTTTATGGAATCCTTCAGTGGCAGCTCACTGAGATATAAACATATGATAATACTGTATTTTATTTGGTGGGTAGGGATTGTTATCATCAGGAAGAGAAAATGTCAACTCAGTAGATAAAAATCCTTTGCAAGTCCAAGGTCTGCTGTCTGCCAAAATAGGCGGGCTCCAGGGGCAAGTTAAAAAAATATACAAGTCATTGAAAACTGTGTGCAGTACATTGTGATGGACTGACAATGCTTATAAAGAAAACGGAGTTCATATTACCACCAGTTCATGACACTGGCATCTCTACGCAATACAATAAGACCAAGATTTTGCGTGCAGTACAGATCTTATGGCCTTTGCCAAGTTCTGACAGTTCCATAATAAGCTATTTATTGGCTACTACAGAACCGGATCAAACCAACATGATTTCAGAGGAAAATGGTATAAACTGGCAATATAATTCACTCTCAAATGAAAATTTATGAGATCTAATCTTCTCTATGGAGCTACCGTTGTATCCACCACAAACTATTTGGCTCCTTTAAGGGTTCCAGCAGTATTCCATATGAATGCTATTAATTAAATAAGACAACCTATGTAAAACTTCTGGTAAAGTTCCTGGCACTCCGCTGTAAGTGTTTTAACAGCTATCAATTTCTATTCCATTCCTTAATCATACGACTGGCTTATTCCAGTCCTAGATACCATTCCACATAAGAGCAATGCTAATGCCAAACAATGCCTTACATGTAGGTAAGGCTTTATCATTTACAAAGTGCTTCAACAAATATTCTCTAGTTATACACACAACCACCCTGGGAAATGTTGCTTATTCTCAAAGTTTTGTGGAGTTAGCTAGGTATAGAAACTTAATGACAATGTATCCTGGCAGCTTTATATGGTGAACAAAAAGAGAGGCCAGAAGTGTTTTGAAGTTGCTCTAATGTTCACCTTCAAATAATTTCACATAGCTGCAGACTCCTGGAAACGACAGCAAGCAGGTAGAAAGCAGGAATGAACTGGCTCTTTCTTTAAATCAAGACTTTATATTAGAAGAAGAGACTCACACACAAAAAACCCTAGACAAAACATAAACATATGGTTTTCAGGATCTGCAGAAAATGCAAAAGGGTGGCTTTTATATATTTACATCTCACATAGATGGTAATGCTATCTATATCTGCATTGTGTTTGAATTCAAATAATAGAAGTATAAAGAACGTACACACATAACAAATACACTTATAAACTGGTCATATGAAAAGTACTTGTATAAACAAATATCCATAGCTATATACATTTCATATCTACACAAGACACATATTTCTGAGTATTTTGTCATTTGCTCTTTCTTATTTGCTTTCACTAGGAATCTGATAGGAACTAGATTTGAGTCACTTGTCAGCTAAGTGTAGTTCTTTCAAGGTTTTGTAAGACCTAGTCAATCTTTTAATTGTGCTTAGAACCGGCCATTAGGCATCTGATGACATAGTTTCCAAAGAATAAATACTGGCTCTCGGGCATTGCTTCCTCTTAGCTGTCCTTCAACTTTGGGATCCAGGCTGCTAAGAAGCTCTGTTTTTAAAATATTTTTAGTGCTGTGGTCAGGAATGCCACTGCTTCTACATAACCTCTGGTTTTTATTCTAGATTCTCTTTCCAGTTTTTTTAAAATGTATTTCCTATCTTACTTCTTGATTGATTTGCCTTATATTATATATGTTACATCATGTAGTTTGATCAATTCGTGATAATGAGACATTTTATTTCATTGAAAGGTTTTTTTTTTTTCCTTCAATTTTATTGTGGTAAGAACATAACGTTCTTACCACACAGTCTAGTTCTTATCAGATTCCTAATGTGAGCAAATAAGAAAGAGCACATGACAACATACCGGGACATACGTATTTTGTGTAGATATGACACATATATAGATATTTGTTTACATAGGTACTTTTCATATGACCATTTCACAAGTGTGTTTGATATATGTGTGTCTCTTATTTGAATTCCAACACTTAACATGTTAACATGCAAAATTTTGCATACAGTACATTATTGTTCATTATAATGTGACTTTTTTCCTTATTATTTTCTTTTATTTTTTATTAAAGTATAGTTGATTTACAAAGTTGTGTTAGTTTCAAATATACAGCAAAGTTATTCAGCTATATATATATACACACACATATATATTCCTTTTCAGATTCTTTTCCACTATAGGTTATTACAAGATAGTGAATTTAGTTCTCTGTGCTATACAGTAAGTCCTTGTTGTTTCTTTATATACAGTGGTGTGTATATGTTAATCCCAAACTCCCAATTTATGCCTCCCTCCCTTTCCCCTTTGGTAACCATAAGTTTGTTTTCTATGGCTGTGGGTCTATTTCTGTATTGTAAATAAGTTCACTTGTATCATTTTTTAAAGATTCCACATACAAGTGTTATCATATGATACTCGTTTTTCTCTTTCTGACTTACTTCACTTAGTATGATAATCTCTAGGTCCATCCATGTAGCTGCAAAAGGCAAAATTTCATTCTTTTCTATGGCTGAGTAATATTCCATTGTATATATATACCACATCTTCTTTATCCATTCAACTGTCAATGGACATTTAGGTTGCTTCCATGACTTGGCTATTGTAAATAGTGCTGCTATGAACAATGAGGTGCATATATCTTTTCAAATTACGTTTTCTCTGTATACATGCCCAGGAGTGGGATTGCTGGATCATACGGCAGTTTTATTTTTGGTTTTTTAAGGAACCTCCATACTGTTCTCCACAGTGGCTGCACCAATTTACATTCCCACCAACAGTGTAGGAGGGTTCCTTTTTCTCCACACCCTCTCCAGCAAATAATGTGACTTTAAATGTAAAAATTTGTTGTTTTATTTCTATGCGATGGATAAATCTGCTTGATTACACAATTAGGACTTGTTCAAACTGAATTTTTTTTTGAAGATGGTAGGGATAGGACCCTTTGCTAAAGGAAAATTTATGAAAAAATAGTCTTTCCAATACTTGGGTAATTTCAGAATCTTGTGGTCTTCCTATTTATAGATGTTAATTGTTGGCAGGTAGGATTATAAAAGCACTTTTGCTAATAACACGTTACAATGCCAAGGATACAACCTTAACTTGAGATGTGAATTTTACTTGTAGCCTGCACCCTTATCAAAATGCATGCTACAGAAAAGAAAAAGAACACTTTCCTCCTCAGGTGAAGTGGCAAACAAATGTGGTTAAGATGCTGAGTGATCAGCGGTGTCAGTTCTAAAACAAAGGTTTTCCAGGGGATGAATGCAAGGAGAGGCGATGTTCCCTGGTGGGGAGAAAACATCCACTTCTCTATGAGAAAGGCTACTTATCAAGTATTTAATTTTCTTTTAGAAGAGAAAGGGTGTTTAAGAGTGATTTTTAAAAGAAAATTTGAACTGCTTACAGTAGCGATTACTGCTGGGTACACGTAGGGTATTTCAAGTGTACTAGTCTTCATGGTAATAAATGTCTCACAAAATTCCTATAAGTTTAGTTTGCCTAAAAGAGCTTTCCCCAAACCAGATCAGGTAGCACGTAACAAAATTAATGCTGTTTACTGAGCAGCTAGTGTTTGAGGGAAGCCTTTGCCAAACACTGGAGTTACAGTGGCGATTCAGTAACCTGATATACACGGTCTTTTTAATTTTCTTCTTTCTCCTTGTGAACATACTTTCTGAATGAAGGGAAAAAAGTCCCAAGTTCTGTGTTTTTCCCTTGGGAATAATGTCTCCTATTGAGCAGGGAGCACAATTTCTGTTCTATTTTTCCCTCCTGTTATATTTCTCAGCAATCCGCACTAAACAGTCAGCGTGTCTCCTTTCTCTGGGCTGTATCAGCTAACGTAAATATTGCAGAGTGAGCAACAGTTAAGACTCTGGAGGCAGTCTGCCTGGGTTCCAGCCTCCACTTTCCAGCCATGAGGCCTGGGGTAAATTATTAACCTCTCTGCCTCTCAGTTTTCTCACCTGTGAAACTAGGATTTTAATACTTCCTACCTCATAGGGCTGCTATGAGGATTAAGTCCTTTAATACATACGAGAAACTCAGAATAGTACTTGGCATGGAATAAGTACTCAATAAATGCTAGCTTGTTAAATTATCATTATAAAGAGAAAGCTATAAAAGTAGGTGTAGGTATTTCACATATTGCCAGCCATATCAAGATAAGCCATGTTAACACAACATTCTTTATAAT
Source organism: Orcinus orca (assembly GCF_937001465.1). Classification (NCBI taxonomy): domain Eukaryota; kingdom Metazoa; phylum Chordata; class Mammalia; order Artiodactyla; family Delphinidae; genus Orcinus; species Orcinus orca. Next base: position 57,010,555 of record NC_064575.1, on the reverse strand, counting down.
ATAGAAATTTATTAGGATGAACTCTTCAAAACAAAGCTTTCCTTAACTATCTGATTTTGAAATTTCAAAATTGTCATAAGAAAAGAGATGCAGAAAGGAAATAAAGGAAAAAACCCCTCAGTTCATAATGACAAATGAGTTTTAAGCTTGATTTCAAGCTCCTATAGTAAAGTCTAACTAAGAAAATGAATGATTCCACACATAAAAAGTTACACAGTACATGAAAATTATTATAGCCTAAAAGAATTATGTTAAAGTTAGTGTTTGATTAAAATAGTTATGTCAATCAATGGTGCCTTGGGACTTACCTGGTGGCGCAGTGGTTAAGAATCAGCCTGCCAATGCAGGGGACGTGGGTTCGAGCCCTGGTCCAGGAGGATCCCACATGCTGTGGAGCAACTAAGCCCGTGCGCCACAATTACTGAGCCTGTGCTCTAGAGCCCGTGAGCCACAACTACTGAGCCCGCGTGCCACAACTAGTGAAGCCCACGGCGCCTAGAGCCCGTGCTCCACAACAAGAGAAGCCACCATAATGAGAAGCCCATGCACCACAATGAAGAGTAGCCCCCGCTCATGGCAACTAGAGAAAGCCTGTGCACAGCGACGAAGACCCAACACAGCCAAAAATAAATAGATCGATCGATCGATAAATAAATAAATAAATAAATATTAAAAACAAATCAATGGTGCCTTGGACATTGTCTAATAGTGTATATCTTAAACTTTTACTTTATTATAACTATTAATTTAAAAAATTTCCCCAGATATGAATTATATGCCATATAATTTTTTTTCAACAAAAGGGAGACAATCATTAAGATTATGGACATTGAGAAGTGGAAACAACAAAGATCAAGCAGAAGATTATAAAAGAGAAAAACAATGAAATGATTAGTGACTGATTAATAAGAAAAGAAAATGGAATAGATATCATTTAAGAAAATAATTCAAGATCTCTCAGTCACATTGGTCAGAAACAAGTTAGTCCTCTTGAAAATCAGAATGACCTTTTAGCTTTTGTTTTCACATATGTTAACCAAATGTAGTGTAGAAATTAAAATTATACTATATTTGATCTATTTAGACTATGTGGCTGGAAATTGATGTAAAAACTGGAATTCATTATTTTATTTTATAAAACAATCTATTACACTTCCTGAAAAAAGTCATTTCTATAGTTCAAAAGCAAAAGTACTCTCCATCACCATTTAATGGCTGGGAAAAAAAAAAAAAAAAAAGCCTAGATTTGACTAAGTTAATTTTGGAATAGTCAGGAAAGAATGGGGATGCGAAACAGCAAAAGGAAGATATCTGGGATGTCCAGGCTGTCTGCCCAGCACTGCTACTTTATATGGAACAAAGCTTTGCTCCACCAGCTTGAAAGAATCTTCTTGTGCCTTGTAAATTATACTGAGGATTTGGATTTTCATCTGAGGGCAATAGGGAGGTACTTAGGCTTTTAAGCAGAGCACCTTTTGACATCACCCTTACAGTTCTCCAGGGTCTGTCCAATTCTGGCTCTTTAATTCTCAGGGCAACATCTTTGAACTAGATGGGACTCTCCTCCCATTGTCCTTGGTCCCCAATATCCTTTCTTCCCCACAAAATGCAGTCCAGTTTGTGTTCTCAGTCCAAGTAGAAAACCATGAGGACAACTGAAATCAATGCTCAGACAAAATCAGACCTGACAGAGTGGATTCACTACTCACAGGATCCGGCCTAAGAACTCCTTTCCATCATCACCCCCTCTTGCTCACTGAGTTTAACATATGCAGGCTTCTTTGCTGTTCTTTGAACACACCAAGCATGCTCCTGTCCTAACACTTTTGTACTTGTGGTTCCCCTTTTCTTAGAATGCTCTCCCCAGACATTGGCCTGACCTTGCTCCCTCATTCTATTTAAGTCCCTGTTCACATAGCTCTTCCTTAGAGAGGTCTTTTCTCACTACAGTATCCAGGGAAGCAGCCCCTTACATGTTTTTTCCTTCCTGACACATCACTAACTGATATTATACCTTTATATGTTTCTGCATAGTCCCCCCTACTAGAATTTAAGCTCTAAGAATGTTCATTGCTATAGTTCCCCACAACCAAAACAATGTCTGGAACATTGTAGGAGACCAAGTAATACCCATTCAATGGCCCAACTAGAAGTTGCTGGGCATATCACAGATGTCCAATGAGTACTTGTGGAAAACCTATTAAGGTTTAGACTGAATGAATGTGTACATGCTTTATGCTAGATTAAAAATATGTATTCATAATAATAATTCTATTGCTATTTTATTTTAAATTTGCTTCTAATTACTGATTTGCTCAGACTTGGGGTGTCATGAGTCTTTCCTAGAGTAATGTGGTCTAAATTGAGATTTAAAGAGAGAAATAAATTAGGCAAACAGGATCATGTGTTGAAAAGGTAGGTGGGAACAGGGGAAAGGGAAAGTACTCAAGGCAGAGAGACTACAGGGGAAAAGGCCTGGTGAGGAAGCTTCAACTGCAAGAAGTCCAGTGTGACAGAAGCATGCTATAGGAGAAGACATGATAAATTATGGTACAGAGAGAGGAGAGATATGAGATTAGGGAAATAAGCAGGAACCAGGGCCTTCATGTGCCCTGTAAATTACACTGAGAATTTAGATTTTAATCTGAGGGCAATAGGGAGAGCATTAATAAGATCAGACTTGAACTCTAAAAATTAGCCCCAGTACAGGAGACGGACCGGAGGGGGACACATCCTGAATGTAAGAGTGGTCTTAGGAGGTGATGATTATAATCCATGTGATATATGAAGCTAAATAACGACAGTAGGGACTGAAAGGAGTGAATCAATCGAAGACACTTTACGGGTTAGAATAGCTAGGATTTCTTGAGTGATTATAGCTGCTCTGATGGGGGAGATGTGCTTGGGGTGGTAGAAGAAAGAACCTATTTGGGTACCAGAGAATACTGACGGGAACTCAGCTTTAAAGGGGGGCATTAGAAAACCAGCTATGGAAAGGTTGGTTTTGAAATACATGTGGAATATCCTAGGAGATGTCTAGTAAACAGTTGTAGGTCTAAAGTTTATGATAATCTTCTCAGCTGGAAATTTAGATTCGAACATCATCTGCTCATGGATGTGAATTAATATTGCTTAGGACAAACATATTCTCATATATTCTTTACCTAGATTCAGCCATTGTTAATAGTTTATCCCATTGGTTTTACATTTGTGCTCTCCCTCTGTCTTCTCTCTCTGACATATATGTATACATACACACGCACATAATGTATATATTTGTTGAACCATTTGAGGGTAAGTTACATCATGGCTTTGGCCCTAAATACTCAAGTGTATACTTCCTATGAATATGGATATTCGTGCATACCCATGAAGATGCACTTTTCAATTTAGTCAATTTCACATTGCCAGAATACTTTTATATGATTGTTGTCTGCAGTCCAATTTTGACTACTGACCCAATAATGACTCCGGACAGCATTTTTAATTCTCAAGTTAAGGTTGAATTCTTCTGCTAAGTTTGGCTTTCACAATTACACAGAAGTCTAAGAGTCATGTTAAGTAGTTGATTTTGTTTGCATTTTCCTTCCTATAAAAGAAGTAATAAGGTTTGAAAGTATATTTCTTTATGTTACTGAAATCCATCTCCTGCAGCTTTTTTTTTTTTAATTCTTTGAGTTCTATCATCTACATAAGGGCAAAGCTATCACAAGAATAAAAAAGAGTTGCCCAACTGACCTCCTCTGTATAGTATTTGCTTTGATGCTTTTTTTATGAGCAATAGAGCTTCTTAAGCCCCCAGGGAACATTCTTCCTGTTCCTAAGATCACCTAATTTTTGTTTGTTTCTTTTTTGCTTTTTGTTTTTTATGGCCTCCTGGCTTGTGGGATCTTAGTTCCATGGACTAAGGATTGAACCTGGGCCCTCGGCAGTGAGAGCACAGAGTCCTAAACACTGGACAGCCAGGGAATTCCCAAGATCAGCTAATTTGAGTTATATTATTTTTTTTCTCCCTTTAGGAAAGTAATTGATAAGGAAAGGATGGAGGGTAGTGGTGGAAGGAAACAAAGTCCAGTCTGTAAAGTAGACTTTATGATTAAAGTCACCTTTAAGAAGTATCAAAATTATAATTCTAAAAAATGTAACGCACCGAAGCATCAGCTAGAGCTAAATTCAGTAGGTTGTCAGTAAGAGCTCAGAGTAGGACGATATAAACCATCAGCATTCCAAACCTAACAGGACCAGAGCTGCACAATGGGAGGCTTTATTTATAGGAATCCTTTCGCACCCACTTGCAAAGTTGCTAAACTGGTTTCTGTTTCCTTTGTGGGTGCTTTGGTCAAAGAAGAGAAGCGTGTTTTGGCTTGTCACTGAATGTTGATCTTTAATGGAAAAGAAACAGATTTATCAGAATTATTTACCTCCAAAAGAGTCCTGACTTCACCTTGTTCAAAGCCACCCATAGCTGTGCAAATGGCTTCCTCGCTTCCCATCCCTCTTTTTTTAGATATGAGAAATGGGCCTGGGTTAATCTGCAAGCCACGTCAAAGGCAAAGGTTTGATATGTCTTAAATCTCTGATAAAAAATAGTACACATAGCAGTCCTTAGCTGCCCTCGGAAACCACCACCAAGATGACCAAACCATGATACGTTTGTCATTAGGCTACTGGAAGATTTGCCCCAAAAGTACGTGAACTTGGGTGTACCTTCATAAGGTATCTGTTTTAGAACCTTAAAAACAAAATCAAATAGTGGGGCTCCAGTATAAAGCTGTAAAATTAGGGGCTTTGAAATCAGACACATCTGAGTTTGAATTCTCTCTCTGCTGCTTACTCTGTTGCTTTGGCTGAATTACATAAAGCTCTCTATCCCCCAGTTGCCTCGATAGTAACGAGGGAGTGATAGCACATACCTGCCAGGGCATTAAATGAGGATTAAATGAGATAACATATGTGACATGTCTAAGTACAATATCTACCATATGGTAGGTGCTTAAAAATAATTCCCTGAGCCCTTCAGCATGCTGACAAGGACTGATTTACTACAAAGCAGAAGGCCTGATTCAAGGCAGAAGGATTGATTTAAGGCAGAAGAGGTGGAGAGGAGGGACCCGAGTCTTCCTGGAGGCGGTGACATAAATCAGTGAAGGAAGGAAAGCAGGAGACAGGCGGCTATGTCATGGTCTAGACGAGGGCACAAGAAGCTCGAACTTGGATAGCACCAGTGAGGAAGACGGCTGGAGAGGACTTGTGAGAGTGTTAGGGGGCACAAGAGTCATGTGACTCCCAATGTTCACGTCTGCGTGGCAGAGAGAGTGATGCTGCCCTTGCACCCAGCGGGCAGGAAGAGATGGCTTGAGTCAAAAATGGTCATTTGAGGGCTTCCCTGGTGGCGCAGTGGTTGAGGGTCCGCCTGCCGATGCAGGGGACACGGGTTCGTGCCCCGGTCCGGGAGGGTCCCGCGTGCCGCGGAGCGACTGGGCCCGTGAGCCATGGCCGCTGAGCCTGCGCGTCCGGAGCCTGTGCTCCGCAACGGGAGAGGCCACAACAGTGAGAGGCCCGCGTACCGCAAAAAAAAAAAAAAAAAAAAGGTCATTTGAATTCTCAGGTGTTTCCAGGGACCCACAGACTCTTAGGGGGCAGTCGCTCAGCTCCAGCTGGACGTGTGGTGCCTTAAGCTTAACAGAAAGGTTAGCACCCAAGTTCTATTTTGGGGGAGTCAGCTACATACAGGTGAGTTGATACCACCGCAGAAAATATCCTCAAGAAAGGAAAAAGTGTAGAGAAAGAAGAGAACAGGAAAGCTCTAGACCATGTGTATTTAGGTCAGACGTCACAATCCTGTTCTTCATTTTTCAGCTTTAAAGGCAGAGTGCCAAAACTATGTTTGTAGAAGGTGTTGAAACATAGTGTGGGAGGTTCTACACTCACCTGGTTTCTGGGACATTGGTCAGTTGGCGCCTTCTTATTTAAACCACAAAAAACATTCAGAGAGGGTTTCTTTCTTTATGGGGGATCAAGAATAGCAAAAACTAACTAACATTCCCTGTGTTGCTTCGTGGCAGGTACTCTGGTGCGGTAGGTAGAATAATGACCCCTAAAAGCGCCCTTGTCCTAATCCCCCAAACCTGTGAATATGTTACCTTAAGTAGCAAAGGGGAATTAAGGTTGTAGACGGGACTGAGATGCAGATGAAATGAATTAAGGTTGCTAATCAGTTGGCCTTGAGATGGGAAATTAACCTGGTGGGCCCAGTGTAATCACAAGAGTCCTCCTAAGTGGAAGAGGGAGCCAGGAGGGTCAGTGCCTGTGTGATGCATGTGAGAAAGACTTGATCAGCCATCGCTGGCCCTGAAGATGGCAGTGGGCCACCAGCCAAGGGCTGTAGCCAGAAACCTCTAAAAGCCTCTAGAAGCTAGAAAAGGCAGGAAAAGAGATCCTCCCCTAGAGCCTTCAGAAAGAAATGTAGCCTCCACACATACAGACTAGCCTAGTGAGATGCATTTTGGACTTCAGACCACCAGAACCGTAAGATAATAAATTTGTGTTGTTTTAAGCCACTCACTTTTTGATAATTTGTTACAATTGTAACAGGAAACAAATACATCTGGTAAATAGTTCACATACCTTACTTGAGGTAAGACCTATTATTACCCCCAATTTACGGAGAATTAAAATGAAGAGAAGTCATACGTTGGTCTGCAACCAAAGCCTGTGCTCTTAGTCACTACGTTTCCCCATCCAAATTCTTCCAAAATATTGGGTTGGCCAATAAGTTCATTTGGGTTTTTCCATAAGATTTTCGGAAAACCCAAACGAACTTTTTGGCCCGCCCAACATCTAGCGAGGAGCCTCAAGTTATCAGCTTTTGTTTTTTACAAAATTCCTCAACATAGCTCTACTCATCTAAAGACAACTACGTCATATTATAATGGGACAAGAATGGATTATAATCGCACCCAATAAAAACAGTATGACTGTCTCCTTGTTAGGATGACTTTGTATTAGTTGCTTTCAACCAGGAATGTAAGAAGTGCCTTGTCACAAATAACTCATTCCCACTCCTTGAAGCTTAGTGTTTACGCTGTTTCAACATCAATGAGAAGTAGGAGCTCTCTGACTTGAGGTCTTTAGCAATGCCCTTGTTCACATTAAACTCTAGCTATTTCTGTTCTGGCTCCTCCCCTCCAGAGGGCGGCTGGCTCGATTAAAGCAGGCCATTAGGTAAGCCTAGGCTGAGGCTTGCCGGAGAAGAAGGAAGAACATCTGACCTGTACAAATAGACCGCAGACAGAAACCAGATCGGCAATGCCGACAGCCGGCCATACCTATCCTTGTGTTTTAATTTAATTCCTGTAGTTGTAATTTTGATAAACAATTCCTTTTAAAAAAATTTTAGTTTTCAAGTGCAAGATAGTACGGAGTTTTTATCTTTATGAATTACCTTATACAGTAAACGTTTCTAAAAGCTTGCCTTTCCCATGAAATCTTTCTCCTCACTCCCCTTCAGCACAAAGGAATGATTTCGCCCTAGTGCAAATCAAAAGTCCCAGAATCTCACCTCCTTCATCTTGTAACATTTCAAGAAATCGAAGCTGAAGAGCGCATTATGCAGCCTCTGGTCTATTAACTGACTGTAACCTGATGTGGCTTTTTAACCAGAATGACATCCTGTACTACCTCAAATCCTTTGTGCAAAGAGATGTGCGAGTCACATGCACACATGTGTGCACAGGGCACACAAATACACGCACATCTTGTACACAAACATGAGCTGCCTAAATCATTTCTGAAACACCTCAATCATAATACATAAACTTTTTGAAAACCACTCTCTGAGAATAAATAAGAAAAGCTTATGTAACAATTATCAAAAGGTAGGGACTGCCTGTATCTTATTGCAAACAGCTGTACAACCATTTGTTAATCAGCTGGGTACTGGAAAGGCAGTAAACAGTTTTATTCAATAAACCTCTTCCTCTCTTTGCCCTGGTTTAAAATCATGTAATCCGACACTTCAGTAAAGCAACTGAGCTTTGTTACTGCATCTGTCCACGGAAAACAAATGGATGAGTTCAGAAGCAATGAGTTTTAATGCTGTTAAATCTTCTTAGTAAGAGCAATACCCACAGAAATTTACAAAAAGCTGAAAACCAATATCATACCTAATTTAGAGGATGTCAACAATACTGTATCTGACAGAAAGGGGAAAGATGGTGGCATCTGTTTTTAAAATTCACATAAATATGCATATTTGTCCAACAAATTATGTATTTTGTGTTTGTTCCCTGTTAAAAGATGGTACCAGGGCTTCCCTGGTGACGCAGTCGTTGAGAGTCTGCCTGCCGATGCAGGGGACACGGGTTCGTGCCCCGGTCCGGGAAGATCCCACATGCCGCGGAACGGCTGGACCTGTGAGCCATGGCCGCTGAGCCTGCGCTTCCGGAGCCTGTTGCTCCGCAACGGGAGAGGCCACAGCAGTGAGAGGCCCGCGTACCGCAAAAAAAAAAAACAAACCATGAACACAGGAAACAAGTTTTGCACTCTCTTTCCGTTAATAGCAACGGCCTTGTCCCGATACAGCCGTGTTTTCCTGTTCTGCAGTTCTCGGCTATTAACAGCTGGTGTTTTTCAAATAACTCAGCAGTTCATGACTGTGGAACACAACAAACCTTATAGATAAATAACTGGGGAGAGAAAGAGCAAGAATAGAAGTCCAAGTATTTTGGCTCTAAAACTAATTGGTTGCATAAACCTTAGAGAAGTCTTTTAAATTAAACTTAGTAAGAACTCTTGCTGTTCTAACATCGATTTAGCAATATAATTAACTAATGAGATCAAATATTAATCAGCACCATCTATAACTCAAAATAGCTATATTCCATTTGGAATGACCAATGAAAGTGTTACCACATGGAGGACCAGCTTACACGGCGGTAATTTATAAGCCTATGGGGAAGAGCTCAAAAACATGTATTATCAAATTTATGATTGAAAAAATCATTAAATCACCTATATGGTATGCACGGTTTCGTGTATATACCACATGTAGAGAAATTCTTAAGCACACTAAAGCATGTTTAAAGGAAGAACAAAAGGAATGTCTATATGCAGATGTTTGGACATTCAAACCGTATTGTCTTTAAGATAACTATGAAACCCTAGTGGTGAATGGGGTATGGCTGGGAGATTACAAAGTGTTTCTGTTTGCTTGTTGGTATACTGCTTTTTAGTTCTGTTATTCATATTAAGCTCTATAATTTTAATAGATTTATCATGAGGTTTAGATGACAATAATGGAGGCACATTCCACACTTTATGTGGGTTTTGGGTCTGAAGTCCTTGAATAAGTTCAAGGTGGTATGATTCCACTGCAGCTGCAAGTGGTAGACATGTCTAGGGATATCACCAAAGTCTACACTTTCCTCTTGTTGAAGAGTGGACCCATGTCGGCATATGGTTCTCCATGACCATTTCCTTGAACTGACTGGATAATGAGCTCTCCACTTGACACTTGACTCAAGGGCTGTTCTTCCATGGGCAGACAGTCTGGGCAATCAGATACTCTCTCAAATTGGAACTGAGAGATGAATTCTGGAGCTCAAAGACCATGTTGTTAGAGCCTAACTGAAGTCATAATGACAAAAGCCATCTGTAAGCTAATGGATAAGGAGGGAAACGAGTCTATACACAGGAGAATGGAAAAGACTTGCACAGAAAAATGGAAGTCAAAGACCTTGGGGAAGCAGGGGAAGAGAGAGACAACCTTGGCTTGTGATTTTCTAGGACCAAGTCCTATGTTTACAAAGCCTGGACTGTGGATGTCATTGTTTGCCCAATCATTACCATCTCTATCTAGTAGGATTGGATAGTTGTAACTTCTTATGACCCAGCCTTGACTAGAAAGAACACTACTATTTAAAAAGTATGAAACATTCTGCTGGAAAAATTTATACAGTTTTCTCATTTGACCCTTATGAAAGCTCTGAAAAATACCACTCCTATTTTATAGGCAATAAAAAAGGAAATAGGTAGGTTTTGTTCAACACTGTAGAGCTTTGTCCAACACTGGGATTTTCAATTCGGGACTGTCCATCTCCATTATTCCATCCAACCACCACCATCATGCCCAGACAGTTTCTTCCCAGCAGAAATTTCCTAACAAAATTTGTCCATGTTCATAAATGTCCTTGTTTTCCTAATAACTGACACCATGCCCAGAATTTCTGTAGAATGGTGGAGCTCTCTCACCCCTAACACAACGGTGCCAAACTTGTCATTGGAGGTTTTAGCCCTTATCCTAATTCTGTAAATCTGATAGTACTGCATACAGGTGTTGGGGGCATAATGGCAAAGTGGATTCTGAAAGTAAAGGCTAGTTTAAAGAATCATAAGCTTTTCAACTAATCCTTAAGCACACTGAACATTATTAACATTTAAATCAATGTACTTTAAGTAAAGCGCCTTCGTAATGTAGACAGGCCATATCAGCTGAAGGCCTTAAAATAAAAGACAGGTTATGCAGATGGCCAACAGGCACATGAAAAGATACTTAACATTATTAATCATCAGAGAAATGCAAATCAAAACAACAATGAGATGTCACTTGGCTATCACCAAAAAGAACACAAATAACAAATGTTGGCAGGGATGTGGAAAAAAGGGAACCCTCCTATACTGTTGATGGGAATGTAAATTGGTGCAGCCAATGTGTAAAACATTATGGACGTTTCTCAAAAAGCTAAAAATAGAACTACCATATGACCCAGCAATTCTACTCCCGGGTATATATCCGAAAAAAAACCAAAAACGCTAATTTGAAAAGATACACACACCCCAATGTTCATAGCAGCATTACTTACAATCATCAAGACATGGAAGCAATCTAAGTGTCCATAAACAGATGAAATGGATAAAGAACATGTGGTATGTATATGTATATACAATGGAATACTACTCAGCCATAAAAAAGAATGACATTTTGCCATTTGCAACAACATGGATGGACTTGGAGGATATACCACTAAGTGAAATAAGTCAGAGAAAGAGAAATACTGTAAGATATCACTTATATATGGAATCTAAAAATACAACAAACTAGCAACCGTAACAAAAAGGAAGCAGACTCACAGATATAGAGAACTAGTGGTTACCGGTGGGAAGAGGGTAGCAGGGAGGGGCAGTATAGGGATAGGGGATTAAGAGGTACAAACTGCTATGTATGAAATAAGCTACAGAGATATATTGTAGAACACAGGGAATATAGCCAATATTTTATAATAACTATAAATGGAGTATAACCTTTAAAAGTTGTGAATCACTATATTGCACACCTATAACATAAAATATCACATATCAACTATACTTCAAAAAAAATTAAAAAAAGAAAAGACAGATTTCCTGAAGAAGGAATTAGGCCTCAAGACTACAACACAGAGCCCCTGCCTGAGTTTCCAGCCTTCCTGTCTTGTCCTGCAGAATTAGGATTAAAGACTGCAACATCAACTGTTGCCTGAATTTCTACCCTGCCAGCTTGCTTTCAGATTTGGACGCACCAGCTCCCACAATTGTATAAGCCAATTCTTTAAAATAAATCTCTCTAGATAAAGAGAGTTGGATAGATTATGTATTTTTAAATTGTGCGTGTGTGTGTTTCCTGTTGATTCTGTTTCTCTGGAGAACCCTGACTGATACTTAGGGTTTGCTGAGGTTGTTGAGGGTGGGAGAATTTGACTCCGGAGGCGTTAAGGAAGAAACCGTAGTTTAAAATCTTCAGGCAGTCCTTTGTAAAGGTGGCGGCAGAGATCCTGAGTGGATGGCACTTGGCTTAGCAGACTATCTTAGTGAGTTATTGAAATACGAACACAGGACCAGAGCCTAGACTGGCGAGGGATGGAGAGTTAAATAGCTGTGTGATCTTCCCGGTTTGAGGGAGTACTGGAGAGCTGGGAAGCCAGGTGCGGGTTATAGAAACAACTGCAGAAGAAAGGCAGAGGGTCCAGCAATGTGTCCAGAGGCCTGAGTCTGAGAAAGAAGTAACCTGTGGTGAGGAATTGCTGGTAAATTCCCAGGGACAGTGGTGTCTGATACTGAATTTTAGTTGTTTCCTGCTCTTTGCAGGAAACACCTTCGCCACTTCTCTCCCCACCTCCAATCTCCAATCAAGTGTGTCACACTCTTAATGTTGTTTTAGTTGTGCCTTGGGAGCCAAAGGAAGAAAGCGTGGGTTTCCAGCTTGAAGCAAACTGGGCAGAGAGTGAGGTTCTGCACCCACCAAGTGCCTCAGTGGACAGCAATGATTACAGGTGATAATGGCAGAGAAGTAAGTTGCACATAGTCTGACTCAAAGACAGCCAGTCTTGAAAGCAGTGGTTAAATTGCTTATATACTTGGAAGAAAAACAGTTTAGATAGACAGTAGGCTAAGGATTACAAGTAATAGCTAAGAGCAAGAATTAGGAGTAAGAAAATCGCGAGGTTAAATCTTACCCTCTCTGTTTACCAAGGGGGGATGTTGGGCAAGCTATCTCTCTGAACATGATTTCTTCATTTATAAAATCAGTCAACTTATAAAAAAATTCTGTAAAGTCCTCAAAAATCGAGTGCATGTAAAGCACAGAGCAGACTACCCAGCATACAGAAAAAACTCAAACAAAAGATATTGTCATCATTAACAAAGAGAAGCCTGTAGGTCTTTTAACGTGGTTTCCAAACGCCATTTAATAACTGATATATGTGCTTGATGCTGAGCTGTAAAAGTCTTTCTTTTCTTCTGAAAGTCAAGCTTCCTGATTTCACAGCACCCTGGCTTATCCCTTCACCAAAAGGGACTCTTAGCCCTTTCGGCAGGTTTTTTTTTCCCTGACCCATTTTTTTTTTTTTTTTAAATAAATGTATGTATGTATTTATTTATTTATTTTTGGCTGCGTTGGGTCTTTGTTGCTGCACGTGGGCCTTCTCTAGTTGCGGCGAGAGGGGGGCTCCTCTTCATTGTGATGCGTGGGCTTCCCAATGCAGTGGCTTCTCTTGTTGCAGAGCACGGGCTCTAGGCACGCGGGCTTCAGTAGTTGTGGCACGTGGGCTCAGTAGTTGTGGCTTGCGGGCTCTAGAGTGCAGGCTCAGTAGTTGTGGTGTACACGCTTAGTTGCTCCGCGGCATGTGAGATCTTCCCGGACCAGGGCTCGAACCCGTGTCCCCTGCATTGGCATGCGGATTCTTAACCACTGCACCACCAGGGAAGTCCCCCTAACCCATTTTTAAAAGGTGTTTAAAATATATATATTTAAAGGGTGGTTTAGGTTTTAACAAAAGTATAATTGTTGGTTTGAGGTCAGGGGTTCTGGCATACAATTACACCGTACAAGCCTGCATTTTCCAGAGTTTTTTCATTTAACCCCTTCAAGTGTTTAGGTTGCTTCTGTTTATTCTTGATTTTTAAAGCAGTTTCAAGGAATTGCTTTCTAAGACATCTTAGGGGTTTTTTTTAAATTAAAATGTGAAGTTCTATTCAAATCTTTATTTTTAGAGAAAATTACATGTTCAATATTAAACATCTGGGCAATACAGAAAAATAATAAAAATAAAACACTCATCATAAGCCCATCACCCATAGGGAACACTATTAAATAATATACACCCTCATACATGGAATACATTTTAAATTACTGATTCTTGAGATATATTATAGATGTTTTAACTGATAGTTTTAGCTCAGAAGGATAATATGGTAGTATTATCTACCATATATTATTTTAAAAATATAGAAAAACAGGATGAAAAATGTTAAAGACATTTTTTGTTCTTTCTTTTATATGGAGAAACTGTATAAAAAGTATTTTAGGGCTTCCCTGGTGGCGCAGTGTTTGAGAGTCCGCCTGCCGATGCAGGAGACATGGGTTCGTGCCCCGGTCTGGGAAGATCCCACATGCCGCAGAGCGGCTGGGCCCGTGAGCCATGGCCACTGAGCCTGCGCATCCGGAGCCTGTGCTCCGCAACGGGAGAGGCCACAACCGTGAGAGGCCCGCGTAAAACAAAACAAAAAAACAAAAAAGTATTTTACACTCTGTGTTTTTAGAGGAAAGCTAATTGAGAATGAGGATAGCATCTGATTCTAGACATAATTTCAGGAACTATATCAGAGAAAATTAATTATCTTGCTTTTCGTCTGTTTCCCTGACTAGACTGTAAGACTAAGGAAAGCACAGCCCTTTGTGTCTTTTTTCCATTGTATCCCAGTTCCTAGCTCAGTGCCTAGCGCCAAGAAATTGCTCGGTAAGTATGTGATGGGATGAACAAATGCTAATGGCAAATGGGCCTTTCTAAGATCAGCCTATATGACATGAGCCATATAAATGAACATGGAATAATACAGAAAACACGAGGACCTTTTTGCAGTTAAGGAACTAAATGTATCATCTATGAAGCAAGTGTTAAAACCCTCAACAGTGACAGACTTTCAAGTGACAATCACAAAACAAACTTGGCAGCTTCAAAAGTTGATGAGTTCTTATCACTGAAATTGTTCTAAGAGAAGTGAATGGCCACTTCGCAAAAATGTTCAAGAAGGGATGTGAGCCTTGGGTAAGAGGTTGGAAGAAACTGCTGTTTAGGTTGGGCTAAATCACGAGGGTGGTAAATTGGAGATCCATAGGCCATGTTTGTTTTGTGAATGGGCTTGTTTGGAAGGCAAACCATATTTATTTTTAAGTTGGTTTGAATATCTTTAGATAGGGCATACACTCTCGAATTCCCATGGTTTCCATCACTCTTATTATTTGCAAATGATGTATATACTTATTTATAGTAGCTGCTTGACCCCAAACAAGCCTATGAGTTTTCTGCTCTTGGATTCTCTAAGGTCTGTTTCAACACTTGATTATAAAGGACAAAGTGACATGTTAAGAGAGTTGTTGGGAGGGAGGGATATAAACTTTACACTAAAAATAATCATCACTGTGTGACTTGCAAATCCTTTCTCTACTCTTTATCCTTGATATTCTAGCCTATGAAATCCAACTCTCATTACATAAGCCTGTGGCTCACTTTGAAGATTTTGTCTGTTATCAAAATATTAACTTAACCTTTCCCATAAGAAACTTGATAACAATCCAACACATCTGTGGACCAAAAGTAAATTAATCTTTTTGTTCCTGGTTGAAGAATAAATATGACCCAGTTCAGATATTTGAAGGAAGATATGGAAAGTAACAAGTCTCTCTAATCATGTAAATATTGAATTCAGGCTCAATGTTCTTTTTGATTTCAGGCCATTGAGTTGCAACTGTATGTGATTATATCAGTGCACGTTGTAAACCACTGTGGTGGACCAACTTCGTGTCCTACCACCGATTTTTACTGTTTGAGATGCTGAACTAGTATCTGATAAAGGGAATGCTGACATTTTCTCCTTTCAGTAATAAACAGCAACTAGGAAGAAAGAAAAGTGTTCACTGTGTGCGAGGAGGTAACACTATCCTCTAATCTGCCTGTCAACTAGCCTCCTTAAATGGAATATGGTCTACTAAGTGAAGCCACTGAACTTGATTCAAAGTCCCCTCTTTCTCATTTGTTTATCATTTTCTTCACAAAAAAAATCCATATTTTGTGTCAGTTTCCCAAGTTTTATCATATGAAAACTGGAAAAAAAATTTTTTTAATTGAGGACATAAAAAATAATTTTTTTGTACAATATAATAAAATTTACACTAAAACTCGCAGATTAATAAACCTGTACTTGGCATTTATTTCATTGATGCGAGCCTAAGAGTGATCAATGAATACCTGAAAAACTTAAACACTAAGGCATTATGTTAATTCTTTTAAGGTCATGGAGTCATTTAGCCAATTAGTACTTGGGCCACTAAACAGTCAGAACAAACAACTCAGCTTCTTGTTATTACAGAAATAGTCTATCATCTTAAAATTAGGGAAAAGGAAACAACAACGCTATTTATATAAAGTAAAAAAGTAATTTAGGATATTACTTGTATTTGAAGCCCAACTTGCCTATAATCTTTAACTGCCTCAATACCGTTTAAGTGGTATTAAATCTAAACTCATATTTTTTCTGGAATAATAGTTTTTTAAATACTGAATAACAGGCCTGAATGTTTTAAATTTTTGTGGCATTGGTCAACTTTTTTGAGCCAACAGAAAACATCATCATCTACATTTTGGTTACAGAGTAAGTAATGAAACAGATAACCAAAATTTTATTTTCATAGGTTGTGTTTCTATTATATTTCAGGAGGTTGGTTGTAAAACTTTGTAATAGTTGCCTAGTAGTGGCTTTAATTTACCACATCTGAACATACCCCAAAGCACATGGTAGTCTTTCATACCAGTTTTCCTGAGGTCTAGTAGAGTATAGGTTTTCATTTTGGTGAGTTAATAAGTCTTTATTTTAGTTGTACTATTACGTTGCTTTTTACATCCAGTTAAGTAAGTCCAGAGATACCCTTGGTCTCCCACTAACATCAACCTCTGATGGTGGAAATTAACTTCTCTCTTAGTTAAATTATAGTTAAGTATTAGTTATAGTGAAGGCACTTTCTTCACAATACTCCAAAGCCCCAGGTGTGGAGGGGACATCATGAAGTTGCCTCTGATAATTCTTAGATTCTCTCCTGTCATGGGGTCAAGTGGGAGACCTTGTGATTCTGCAGAGTCTGTCAAGTTGTCTTACCCCCATGGCTCCTTGCAAGACAGGAAATATTACCTTGAGACCTGTGTGTGCTCATGCAGAGAAGTGTTCACCCTTGTGCCTTCCTGGGCTGCATGGGAATTGAGTATGCTGAGTACAAGAACAGAGGCTACAGGCAAAAACTGTCTTGAGGAACGGCTGAAACTAGTGGCAATCTTGGAGGATGAATGAACTTCAAAAATCATATTGTAAACTTGATCCAATATGACTACAGTCAATTAGCCTGTCAATTAGTGATCCATAATCCATAATTGATACTAACCCAAACAGTATAGCATTTTGCAGGGAAAGATGTATTCTTCACAAATTCAGCCTCAGTTTAAGGTGATCGTATTTATAAAATATAAGCCACCTGCAAGATATTACATAGTTGTGAGATTAAATTTTCAAAGACTATTTCAAGGGCAAAATTTATACTAGAACTTCATCCTGAATGTATTCCATCTGGATTATGTAAATACGAATATTAAGCACTTCAAAATTAGCAATGGTTCTGCTCATGAGTTTTGTTTCGATAGATATTTTTATGCTTTCCAAAAATACTAGAAGGTACTAGTTGAAATTACTGTACAGCTATGTAACATATACCTTAAAAACGGTTGCCTTTTGAATTTTGCAACCTTTTGGTTCACTTAACACAAAATGTTAAACAGAAGTCAAAATTAAAATATAACCCGATATTCATGAACAATTTTTGTTTCATGGGATGCATTTGAGTTGCCAGGGATGTACTGTAATTTCACACATTAATAATTATGTGAACTCTAAGTATCATAGACTTGCAGAAAAGCAGACTTGCCGAGGTACCTGATTATTTTTAGAAAGTGGTCTAAAATTAAGAGATTAAAAAGCACATACAGTAAGGACTCCGACACAGCATATACATCTATGAATCACTAACATCACGCTGTATGACAATATTTTTCTTTGGACCAAATTTTATTTATGATTAGATTGAATATTTATATATTGTTGGCTCTTGCTGCATTATAAAAAAAAAAAGTTTTGCTTTTAGTTTTTTCCTTCACTGCATTTCAAGCAGTTACATTTCTACATAAGAAAACCCAGGCACAGAGTAGTAGCTGGAAATTGCCTCTTTCCACTCTACTTCTCTGAATTGCATTTGTTGTTCTGAAAATCCAGTTAAGCAAAATTATCTGTACGTTCTGGTTAATTGAAAGTTTTCCTAAGATTATTTATGAGGATTTAAGGAATTTGGGCCCAAATCAGAATGCTTTAAAAACTCACAATAAAGAAAAGGACTAAGCAGAGTAATGCATGAAGGAACTCTCTACTGGACAGGCTCTGGTCCCATGCAATGAACCTGGCTTAAAAAGAGGACAAGTTCTCTACGGCCATGAACTGTATATAAACAAGAGCTAATAAGAGGTGGTTTGATTTAACAGGGGAAGCACCTGGGCTGACGTCCTGGTTCTGCTACTCCTGTGTGACCTTGGGCTTAAAAGATTATGACTTTTCTAAGTCTCTTATGCCTCATCTGTAAAATAGGCCTCATGGTTTTGTGGAAACCAGATGAGACAATGTGGGTCAGAGGGCTTTGTCTACTTGAAGGCCCTTAAGGAAACCTGATATATTAACAGTCGAATTTTCAAATTAAAATACTCTGGTGTATTTTTCCCCCCCACGGCAGCCAGCAAACTGCCACTATTATACTTGGAGCGGGTGATCAAGCATAAGAAGTTCCCAAAGTTGTATTTCTGCTGTGAGTGAAAAATGGAAATAACTGGGGAATGTTGGTACATTCTGAGCCAAACATATATGGCAGGTGAACGGGACGATGATGCCAATGACCTCTACGATCTCCCTCTGAGTTAATGATGCCTACTGCTAATTGTTGTGACCAAGCAAGTCTCAGCCACTCAGATACACAAGACGACTGTGGACATTTTCCACCCATATGCAAGATCAGTGCTTAGCAAAGAGAAGATGAAGCAGCAGGTAACTCTGAAAGCAGGAATCAAACTCCAGGGAGCACAGTTTACTTCCATGGAGTGAAAGGAAGGCAGTCGGAGTAGGACTGGGAAAGTGCCAGAGGTTGGTAAGTAATTATCACAACTAGAGGAGTTATAGAGAGGCCTAGAGCCAGAGAGGAAGGAGTGATCTTTATTTCTGTAGTGACCGAGCTGTGACAAGGACAGGAATCACTTGGCAGAAGGATACTGAAGTTATTAGCAGAAGCGGGGAGCCGGAAGGAGGACCCTGATGAAGCATTATGCTTGTAGAGGAGGCACGTGCGGAAGGGCAAGAAAAAATATAGAAAGAGGGAGGGAAAGTTTGATCTAGTCAGATTATGGATTTCACCATATCCAAGCTGCAGGACACCTCTGGAATAAGTTTAAAAGGTTTTGATGAAGGCTGAGGATCATTGTGTAGGGCTCTGAAGAGGAAGTGTTGAGACAAATTACAGTGACCAGGAGAAAGCTATTGAAAGCCCCCGACCTAGAAGATTTTGCATGAACTGCAGCTTTCCAGAACTGCAGCTTCCTATGTGGTCTGAACAATTGATTAATCATGTTGTTCGTTCATCAGTTGAAAGACCCCACGTGTAAAATAGCTAGCTAGTGGGAACCTTCTGTGTACCACAGGGAGCTCAGCTCGGTCGGTGCTCTGTGACGACATAGATGGGTGGGATTGGGGGTGGGGTGGGAGTGAGGGCCACAAGGGAGGGGACATATGTATATATTTAGCTGATTCACTTCGTTGTACAGCAGAAACTAACACACCATTGTAAAGCAATTACACTCCAATAAATGGATGAATGAAAAAAAAAAACCAAAGAAGGGGAGGATTTATACAAAAAAACAACAACAACAACAAAGACCCATATGGACCATAAACTGTGCTAACCACTGGGGATACAGTGATGGAGAAGACATAGTCTCTGCCCTCCAGGAGCTCACCAGACAAGCAATTACAGAAGAAGCAGTTAGTACTATGATAAAGATAAGCATGGTGCTGGGGAAACACATAATTGCTGGGGTACAAAATTCAGCTTTGGTGGAATCAGGGAAGGCTCACCAGAAGAAGTGATGCCCAAGTAGAGACCAGGAGAACCATCTGAGGGTAGCCAGAGAAGGTGATGGGGAACCGCATGTGCAAAGGTCCAGAGGCAAGAGGGCCTGGCAAATGGGGAAAAGGAAGTACCTCGGTATGGCTGGAATGTGGACAGTGAAAGGGAAACTGGCAAGAGATGGCGTGAAAAGGTAAGCAGAAGCCAGATCATGAAGGGTCTTGTGAACAAAGATCAGCGGAATGGGGAATCAGAGGGAGGCAACGAGGAACCACTGAGGGGTAAGGAAATTAAGCAAATCTTTAAGCTTCATTACTTTACCTAAAAAAAAATAGAAATCATCCCACCTGTCCCAATGAGTTATAATGAATATCAAATAAAAATGTATGAAAAGACCTTTGTATACTGTAAAGCTTTATGAAAATATATTGTAATATTATTCCCTTCCCTCAATTTGTAGAACTGTTTATATTAAATCTGTCTTCTCTTCTTTGCATTAAAGATATGAATTCCATCAGTATACACACAATGTGCCAGTTCTTTATCACTTAGCTTACACGGCTTTGATAAATGGAAAAAAAGAGTGGTAAACAGTAAAGAACACCTATCTCCTCTCTGTATTGCCCAAAAGTCACATAAGGCCCTCCCTGACCTGCCTATTTAAAAATACAATGTGCACACCCCCATCCCCAGTCCCTCTTAGCCTGCTCTACTTTTACTTTTTCCATTGCACTTATTTCCTTCTAACATACCAGGACATTTATTATTTATTAGTTGTGAAATATAAGCTCCTTGAGAGCAGGATTTTCAGCTGTTTTGTTAAATGATGGATCCCTTGTACCTCGAAGGGTGCTTGGCACTAGTAGGTGCTCAACAAATACTTACTGAATTAATTGAATAAATAACTAGAAGAAAGGGAAGTTCAGTAGAAATTGTTGCTAAAATGTACATTTTCAAAGTAATTACAGTACGTAGAATTTACAAAATTAAGAAGAAACATTTGGAATGCATTTTCAAAATCTAAAGCCTCCTCAGCACTCTGGTTTACAAAGGTTTCTGTTAACTAGTCTCCTCTGACCTGGATCTCATAACAGCCAGTAGCTAGATATGCCATAGATCACATTTCCAGAGCACGTATTGAATTCTAATTTCAGTAGCTTATTGAGAATTCAACTACTTCTCTAGGAGTTTTATTTGCCACCTTTATTGAATATGTCTTGTTCCTACTATGCCTGTTGGCTTGTTTACAAGCAAGGAGGAAAAAGCCACTTCTATCATTATTACATAGGTAAAGTGACCATAAAAACAAGACAAATGCTGTCTTTCTTACTTTTTTTACCCCATGAGGTATAGTGTTGGTGTTCTTAAAGGACATAATGCCTCTGTTTGAACAGATAATGTAATGATGCAACTGGTTGTTATAAAGCAAAAAGCTAGTTCTGTGCATGCTCTTTTTTCAGAGTCCAGGGACCAGGAGCCTATTATAATTTTAAAGGAAGGGTTGCAAAATGGTGGTCCACAGGCCACATCTGGCCCTCACACAGAAGAGTATGGTTTTGACTATAAGTTTCAAAACTTTTTTTTTTTTTTTTTTTAGTACGCGGGCCTCTCACTGTTGTGGCCTCTCCCGCTGCGGACCACAGGCTCTGGACGCATAGGCTTAGCGGCCATGCATGGCTCACAGGCCCAGCCGCTCCGCGGCGTGTGGGATCCTCCCGGACCAGGGCACGAACCCATGTCCCCCGCATCGGCAGGCGGACTCTCAGCCACTGCACCACCAGGGAAGCCCCGATTTTTGTTCTTTTAAACTAAACTTGATCTTCGAGATTTTGAACTCATTCATATTGAAGGCAAAGACAGATGAGAACTTCAAGAAGTCTCCAAACAAGAGCTACAACACAGATGCATCATTAAGTTCTCAAAATGAAATAGCAGACAACTAGGCAGTAGTTAGGAATGGTGGTGTGGAAGGGGTTTCCAAGGCTTCTGTGGAGGCGCGACATCATTCTTCCATTCTTATATGTAACAAAGAGGAGCACTTTTACAGACTGATAGATAAACTTGACGATGAATTAATTGAATTTTTAATTAATTTAAGAGATGACGGGATTTTCTCTTACATAGCAATATTGATGCTGGCGTGCCCCTGTGAGGGCTTCACTTTATAGGGAACAAAGAAGAAACCAGCCCTCAGAATAGAGCCATATGCCCTATAAATTGCCAGTTAGAGAAAAAACTAAATCCTCAGCAGTTTAACAGACACTTGTCCTTTACTTCCCTTTGAGACTGAGATATGGTGGCTGCTCCCTGGGGCTTGGGAGGACACCCAACTTCATTCCTTTCTGCACTCAGCCTTGGCAAATAACCAACACAGACTCTAAATCTTCAATCTGTGGTCTTATTTTCCACAACTGGACTTAGTTAAATCAGAATCAACTAAACCAGGTCGATCAGGCACTTACTATGTAGATGCTCCTGTGCTAGGTACTTGGTGCTGTTTGGGATGCAAAGATGAGTGAAATCAACGCTGGACCCACTACTCCACATGGCGTCTTTATGCAAATTAGACAAAAAAGGAAGCCTTCTTGGTGGATGCAGTCCTTTGCCACGGGGCTCAGTTTAGTAAGGAGAACTCAGTTGGATTTTAGCTATGAATCACAGTGTTGGTTGGGTGCCCTTGTGAAGGGGTCAGCATACGCCCTCATACCTGGTGGCCCTGAAAGTCCAAGTCCTTGATCTCAAGATTATAATTGAGGGCTTCCCTGGTGGCACGGTGGTTGAGAGTCCGCCTGCCGATGCAGGGGACACGGGTTCGTGCCCCGGTCCAGGAAGATCCCACATGCCACGGAGCGGCTGGGCCCGTGAGCCATGGCCGCTGAGCCTGCGTGTCCGGAGCCTGTGCTCCGCAACGGGAGAGGCCACAGCAGTGAGAGGCCCACGTACCACAAAAAGAAAAAAAAAAAAAAGAAAGATTATAATCTAACAGTCAATGAGACAGGTACTTAATGCATATCCTAGAATAGAGGTTAACACAGGAAAACTATACCTGGAATACTACAGAGTTCAAAGGATGGAATTATTATACAGTTGAGGGATCAAAAAAAGCTTCACAAAAGAAATCTTAAAAAATGTTGCAATGGAAAGGAGGAGAGGGTTCAAGGGGGAATTCTAGGTAGAAAAAAACCCTGAAAAATGAATAGGACAGGGGAACATGGGGGACTATTTAGGAAACATGAAGTGGTTCAGTATTTCTAGGGTGTGTGTAACGTTTACATAAATGGTGGAAACGGGTGGTGATGTGTAACATTTACATAAATGGTGGGAATGGGTGGTGATGCTTTAATAATACATTGGGTCCATCATTGGGAAGGCACTGAAGGCCAAACTGAGGATTCTGCTTTTAATTCATTAACCACTGTCTCAGATGTTCTTGAGCAGAATAAAGTTAGTGATAAAGAGGGCATTTTGCCGAACTCTTGGCATGCATTATCTCATTTAACTCTCATGACAATCCTGTGGAATATGTACTGTTATTACCTCTAATTTTGCAAATTGGAAAACTGAGCTTAGAAAGATTAATGTTCCCATGGCTTAGTAGGCAAATAAATGGGAGAGCTGGAGTCAAGCCCCTTTACGATTACAAAGTCCCTAAACATAAGTGTTCTTCTCCTTCGACAAGTCAGAGCTATGTTTTGCCAATACTGGGTAAAATGAGTGAAAATGGAGACAAGGATAGAAGGACTATTGCATTGTTCAGGTGAGAGGCAATGAGGACCTGAAGTGGTAGTGGAAATGGAAAGGAGAAAGCTTGTCTGACTGACATTTCAGAGGAATATTTCAGACTTAGAAACTGGATGTTCAGGAGAGAGAGTGTTGATAACATAAGTTTTAAAGTTGGGTGCTCAGCAGAATGGTAGTACTACAGAAAAAAATGTGGAAAAGGGTGGAACAGGTTTCCAGGAATAGTTGAGCTTGAGGGACCAAAGGAATGTTCAGGTGAAGATATGCAGGAGGCATGATGGCTGGAATGCTAGCAGCCATGTGAAAGATGAAAGCCCCGTGCTAAGGAAGGCAGAACAGAAAGACAGAGCCCAGTGACTTTGTGGAACCTGAACTGCCTATCTTTGGTCAGTTATAAAGGTTTAGTCTGACTAAATATTGTAGTTGTGTCTCTGTTACCACAATCTAAATGTACCTCCTTTTTGATACAAATATTATATATATTTTCACTGACATAATGAGAAAATTAGTTCTGATTGCTATAATTGTTTTCACTGATATCCACAACTTATGGAAACAAGGTTGGGGATTCTCTATCATTCCATTATAGACATTCTGCTGTATTTATGGAACAAAGGGTTTTGTCCTCTCATAAAGTACTAATCCAGATAAAGTTGATATAAAGTAGGTAAAGGGTTTTAGAACAATTTATGCAAAGTTTGGGCAAGGAGAAAAAATTTTAAACTAACAGGAAATCGAAAGTATGTAAAATTAAAAGTACCCTACCTTATTGCTGGGAAGAGAGCTTAGGAACAGAAAAGGATTTTCTAATTAGAAATATGAGAGTTGGTCTTCCTATTTTTCTAAAAAGAGGTATCAAAAGAAATCTGTTGCTAACTACATTATGTGGGATTCTAGGTGCTGTAAGGATCAAGCTAAGGACACAGGGATTCAGTTGGCCATAAATCCAATCTCATTCCCAAATGGGTCACATGAAGAAGGAAATTAGAGGGAGCATCCAGTTGCATTTGATGACATGACACACGATTGAGGGAGGTGACTGTTCCATTGTCTGATGAGATCTGGAGTAGCCTGCCCAGTGCTGAGTGTAAAGGGGATACTGGCAAACCAGAGAACATCAGAAAACAACAAGGCTGAAGGCTATGGTGAGAAGAAGGGCTGGAGAACTTGGAATGTTAGGTCTCCTGAAGAGGAGGCCCAGATGGGACAGAAGTTACCAATCTCCTAACTAGTTGCCCTTTACCAGCTCTTGTTTTCCTATAGTCTGTTGTCCTTTCAATATCCAGAGTGAGCTCCTTAGGTCAGGAATAAGGTTACTCCTCTGATTACCATTCTCCAATGGCTCCCTCTTGCACTTTAGAATAAAATCCAAGCTCCTCAGCGTGAACTGGCCTCTGTTACTTTCTCTGCAGGCTGCTCTAACATAGGGTCTTTTTTTTTGTACGTTGACATCCCAGACTCACTTCCATCTCCTGGCCTTTGCACCTGCTATTACTTCTGCCTGGCTTGCTTTCCCCTAGATCTTCAAAAGCTCGGCTTCTCCTCTTCATTTCAGTGTCATCTCCCCAGAGAAGCTGACCCTAAGCATTCCTGGAGTCAGAAGTGGTTTTGTTTCAAATCCTGGTTCCACCTCTTAGGATCGTTCTGGCCTTACCTCAGTATCTTCAGCTGTAATGTGAAGTAGCTACTTGGAGTTGCCGTGAGAATCAAATCACAGAAAGCCTTTAACTGAACAGTGCCTTTAACTTTCTGTATTCACCATGACCCACAAAGATGAATTATCATCACTGTTGTTTAATGCATCTATCGTAACCTTAAATTATTTTATTTATTGATATTTTCCCCATTTTTTTGTCTGTTTACTCGTGCAAGAATATGAGTTCTGTCAGCGAAGAAATCTTGGTTTTCTCTTCTCCATCTTCAGTGCTTCTGACAGTATCAGGCTCATAGTAGGCACCCAATAAATAATTTGTTGACTTTCAATTTAATGGGGGAGAGGCCATATGACAAAGCAGGGAGAAGTGACTTTTCAGTAGCCTAAACCTGAATCTTCCACCATCTGTGTCATCTTGGTCACTTTTGGGGCGCCTTAGTGAGATTCTGTAATATGGGATACAGTTTTGTTAATTTTATAAGGGTTCCACGTGTGAAAAGGTACAATTATGTATTAGGCAGCAGGGGGCAGCAGTGCACCAAAAAATGCACCTGCAGCTCTAGTCCAGGTATCCTGTGTTTTCCCTCGAGCTGAGTAACTTGTATTTAAATATTCCATCAAGTCATTACAACCTGTGAGATAAGGAAAGAATTGATATCTTGAGAGAAATGATGTGTAAACTGTCTTTTCTTTCTGTAAAAACTGTTTTCAATTCAAGGATCAAGAAAAACTCACTCTTCTGATTTTATTTCCACATGGCAAGCAGTTAGTCATGGGATGCATTAGAATTGGATTTAAGGATTGGGGTGATGGTAGGTGATACTTTCAATTCTACCTTTTACTAGCTGTATGGCCTTAGGAATGTTGGGAATAAGTAGCTAATGATAACTTATCTATAATAATACTATTCAATTCTCAGGCCAACCCTATGAGCTAGATATTAAAACACCAAACAGTGAGAGATTAAGTCATCTGCCTAAAATCATGCAGCTGAGATATACAAGCCCTGCTAGAAAGCTGTTAACTATTATGTTATATTATAAGAATCTGCTTGGTTTAAAAGTAAACAAGGGACTATATGAATTTCTTGCAAGTAAATGAAAACTAAGAAGCAAGAAAAATTTTCTTCCTTGCTTGAAAAATTAGATCATTAAATAAGAGGTTCAATATTCAGTTAATTCAATACCTGGCAGATCTACCAATAACTGAAGATAATTTGAGATTCCTTTTGAGACAGATTGAATTCCCACACGATCATCCTACTTTTTTTTTTTTTTTTAATATTTAGATCATCGTTCAGCTGGCCTTACCTTCATGGGTCTATCCTGAGTAATTTCTTATCTAAATCTGTAACTTTCCTTTCTCTGTTCTCAGGCATTCTATTACCTTTTTGGTTTCTGTTTTTCCTTTTCCCAAGCTCAAAAATAATGTTAATACACATCAGTTCAAACGTTAAAATTTCCATCTAGAAATGTCATAAGCAAAGGAAATACATGCCAACAAGAAAGGGAAAACATGCGGAAAGGGGATACAGAAAGGTTTCAAGAGAGGAAGGAGAAAAGCCAGGTCGTAATGTTTACGTGGGCACAGCCATGGCCACGTGTGCATACATGTCAAAGAGAAACTCACGGATGATTATACTTTGACCTCTTTGGACTTCTATGAGAAATCTAGCCTATTCTTTGAGAACATTCTTTATTCAAAATCCATCTTAAAAGAACAACCATAAAGATCCTTTTTATTTTCAAATACAACTATACAGTCACGAAAAGCAAGCTTTCTAGAGATATTACTGTGAACTTCAAGTTGACCCATAGTGCTGCCTGGCATTTGTACTACATTTTCCTAGTTATTCACTCTCCCACTCTCCTAGATGATGACTTCACACCATTTCCTCTTTCCTAACAGCCCGAAGAAACTCTTTCTCCATCCGTATCCTCAGATGATGATCTTGCTACCTAATTTACTGAAACAGTGAAGCATTCCGAGGAGGACTTCCACAGACCCTCAGTATCACACGGACCCACCTCCCAGCATCTGCACCCACCCACTCAACCTCTCATCTGCTCCTACCTTAAGCTCATTTATCTCCCTCCCCTACTACTTATTCGAAGACAAGCCTTCTGAAACTCTCCACTCTCCTCTACTTTGTCAATTGTTTCCCTCTCTGCTGGATCATTTTCATTCACATAAAACTATGATGCTATTTCTCCCATTTTAACAAAGCCTTCTCTTGACCCACTTTACTCCATGGATGAGCACCCCTTTCTGCTGCTCCCTAGGCTGAAAAAAAAAAAACAAACTTGAATTTTTCCATATTCACCATTTCTAACTTCTCCTTTCCCATGTTCTCTCCTAAATCCACTCCAACAGTGGTGGCAGGCTCACCACTGCACTGGTCTTGTTAAAGTTATCAATGACCTTCACCTTGAGAAAACCAATGGCCATCTCAGTTCTCACTCAACACAGTGACCTCTACCTCCTTCTCCACTGGGCTCCATGACATCACCATCTCCTGGTTGTCCTCCCACTGAGCTGGTTCCTCCTTCCATCTCTTCTGTCAGATTTCTTCTTCCAACACTGGAGACCTCAGGCCTCACTTCTTGGTCATCTGTCAATGCTTACTCTTTTGGTGAGCTCATCTATGGCTTTTGTTACATCTATGTTGAAAATTCCCAAATTAATATTTCCAGCATAGATGTTTTTTCCCAACTCCAGATTCATAGAGCCAACTTCCTGATTTCCCACTTGGAAGCCTAGATAACCTCTCAGATGTAACATGTTCAGAAATAAACTCATGAATTCTCTGCAAACCTGCTCCACCCATGTCTTTCCCACCTTACATGAGGGAAAATCCTTTCATTTGCTTTGGGCAAAAACCTTAGCAGAATACTTGACTCCTTATTTTGTTTGCTTTTTACTTTCTCTCTGTTCTTTCACACTTCATATTCTAACCATCAAGAAAATCTGTTGGCTCTACA
Organism: Orcinus orca; assembly: GCF_937001465.1. NCBI lineage: Eukaryota > Metazoa > Chordata > Mammalia > Artiodactyla > Delphinidae > Orcinus > Orcinus orca. Next base: position 56,982,447 of record NC_064575.1, on the reverse strand, counting down.
TTTAAAATATATCCAGAATGTGACCACTTCTCACTACTGCCATCACTGCCATCTTGGTCTGAAGGACCACCATTTCCCACCTAATCAGAGCAACAACTTCCTAAGTGGTGTCTCTGCTTCCGCCCTTGGTGGTCCACCAGTCTATTCTCCACATTCCATTTAGAATGAGTCATTCAAAATGTAAGTCAGATCTTGTCACATCTTTTCTCAAAATCATTAATAATGCTTCATTTCACTCTGAGTAAGAGCTGTAGTCCATTAACCCAGAATAGAAGTTTCCAAGATGCCATATGATCTGGTCCATTATCTCTCCAAACTCATCTCCCATTTATTCTTCCCTTGCTCACTTCTTTCCAATCACACTGACTTGGATGTTCTTGAGACATACAAAGCAAGCTCCTGCCCTGGGGCCTTTCTTCCCTTCTTCCTGGAATTCTACTTCCCCAAGTATCTGCTTTGCTAACTCCTCAATTCCTTAAAGTCCTTGCTCATCTTTGCCATCTTCTCAATGAGGCTTACTACCATGAAAGAAAATCGCAACACACCCCCTTCCCTGGCACTCCTGATCTCCTTTACCTAATATGACATTTAATTTACTCATTAGCTCTTTCACTTAATTTACTATACAATTTACTTATTTACGATGTTCATTCATTTTTTTGCCTTTCTCTACTGATATATATGCTCCATGAGAAATTGAATTACTGTAGTATATAGCATGGTAAATAATGAGATAATGTACAAGTTTTTTTTAAAGTATTAAATTCAATCAGGCAAAAAAGATAACTGCAAACTGGGTAACAGGTATATACCTAGCAAATTAGTTCAGACAAAAGCTGCCTGAGGTGATAGGAAATAAGTGAACAAGGAAAGATGTGACTCACTAGGTGGTAAGAAAAGGGATGGGCTTTAAAAGTGACATTAAAAGAAGGGACTTGGCTTGTCAACCTGTATTTGGACAGAATTTTCCTACAAGTAGCCCTGAGAAGTCCAAGAATCACCATCCACAACCAAAATCAATGACCACAGTTGCTGTAGTAGGGTGGAGATGATGATAAGTCTCTTTGGTTGAACGGCTAACTTTTAACATGAGGAAAGTACATCCGAAAAAGTGGAGAGATGCTGAAGAAATGAATATTGCTCAAGTTGGCTTTATAGAAACTTGTGAATTTTCTAATCAACATGATGATTTGATTATACTTTGTAAGTTTAGTTTTAATTTTTACCAAAGTTCCACATGAACTAAAGGAGCCCATACTTAGTTCTCCTGGGCTTCTTATAAAATAAAGCAGTTCTTCCAATCCCTTCCTTTTTCTACTCCCTAGAGCCAATCACTCTGAACTCTTTTAATTCAGACCTGCTCCGGCCTGGACTGTTGTTATCTAGGACAGCTCTTAGTGGAACTGTCCTTCGGAAGATTCCTTCACTTCTCCCTTATGTATGGATATATCCTGCTTTCTGAACGCCATAAATTTTTTTTTCTTGTTTTATTTTCTAATAATGATGGCACACCCAAGAAAGGGGACGTGGGAGGGAACTGTTAAAAATGTGCATTACGAAAATGGCTTTATTCTACTCTCACATATTATTTATAATTTGAGTAAAATTTCTGGTAGGAAATAATTTACATTAGAACTTTGAAAGCAGAAGTCCTATACCATTCTGATTCTTGATCCATTGATTACATATGTCACCTTGAAGACTTGAGGATCTTTTCCTTATTACCAGCTTTCTCAAGTTTCACGATAATATGTCTGTGTGTGGGCCTATTTTTATTTACTGTTCTTGGTACTAGGATCTTTCAGTTTGGAAACTAATGTCTTTCAGTCATGGGAAATTTTGAGTTATTTCTCTGACTTTCCTCCACTCTATTTTTCCTTTTGTATCTCTTTCTGGAACTCCTGTTTGGATGATGGACTTCCATGACTGGTCCTCTAATTTCCCTTTTTTTTTTTTCCTTTTATTTTCATCCTTTATCCTATTATCTTACTTTTGGGAAGATGTCCTTCAAAGCTTTTACTGAGTTTTTAATTTATGCCATTGTATCTTTAATCTCTTAGAGTCTTTTTGTTTTGTCTTGTTTTCTAAATATTCCTTTTTGTATCTCCCTATTTTGGTTTCATGGATACAATGTATTTTACCCTTTAGAGAATATTATTGATGTCTTTAGAAGTTTTTCTCTCTTCCTGTATATTTTACATTCTTTACAATTCTTTTCCTGTGTGTTTGGTTTGGTCAGTGCTCTCATATTAAAAAAAAAATTTTTTTTTTGGCTGCACCCCGCATGGCTTGTCTTGTGGGATCTTAGTTCCCTGACCAGGGATGGAACCCGGGTAGTGAAAGCACGGAGTCCTAACCACTGGACAACCAGGGAATTCCCTTAAAAACTTTCTTAATTTAAGGCTGCTTAAATTAAGAAACATACCTCAATAGCTTTCCTATGTAAGAGTGGGACACTAAAAAAGCTGATTGGAAGTGGGGCTTGGTTAGTTGCATCGTTCACTGTAAGATGCTCTAGTTGAGCTGATTCCTAGGAGGATTCTTAATATCAGTAATGAGGTCTTTTCTCCTGGGTCAATCTACTTTTTAAACAGATATTATTTTAATTCTACCTTTATTCCTACTTTCTGAAATACTCAATATCACCAACTGCATTTCAGGAGTTCTGCACTATAAATTTTGTGCTTCTCACTTTTCCCAAAGTTAGCCTTAGCTTTCTTGAGTCTGCTAAGCCATCTGCTTTCCAACTTCTGAAATATTTTAACTGTTATTTCCTCTCTATATTCCTTTTAACCTATAGTGCCTTCTTAAAAAAGAAAAAAATCACTTTACTGTCATTTCAGTTGAGCATCAAAAAGGAACAGACCTTAATGGCTGTGTTTAATCTGCCATCTTTAACTGGAAGTCTTGCTTCCAGTCATGACTTTAAGATGTTTGAAATACTTAGGAGCATCTTATTGCTTGTTTTTTTTAATGTAAGTTACTATTTTTAGAAATTGAGGTATAGTTGATTCACAAATATTATGTAAGTTTCAGGTGTACAACACAGTGATTCACAATTTTTAAAAATTATACTCCATTTTTCATTAATATAAAATATTGGCTATATTCCCCATGCTGTACAATATATCCTTGTAGCTTATTTATTTTATATATAGTAGTTTTTATCTCTTAATCCCCTACCCTTAATCCCCTACCCTTATATTGCCCCTACTCCTTCCCTCTGGTCCACTGGTAAACTCTAGTTTGTTTTCTATATCCATGAATTTGTTTCTTTTTTGGTTATATTCTCTAGCTTATTTTCAGATTCCACATATAAGTGATAACATACAGTATTTTTATTTCTCTGTCATATTTCACTAAGCATAATACTCTGAAAGTCTGTCCATGTTGTTGCAAATGGCATTATTTCATTCTTTTTTATGGCTGAGTAGTATTCCATTGTGTGTGTGTGTGTGTGTGTGTGTGTGTGTGTGTGTGTGTGTGTATACATATATATATATACCTCACATCTTCTTTATCCATTCATCTGTTGATGGACACTTAGGTTGCTTCCATATCTTGGCTATTGTAAATAATTCTGCTATGAACATTGGAGTGCATGTATTTCTTTGAATTAGTGTTTTCGTTTTCTTCGGATATTTTACTAGGAGTGCAAATAAATCTCTTCGGATATTTACCCTGAATCATATAGTAGTTCTATTTTTAGTGTTTTGAGGACCCTCCATACGGTTTTCCACAGTGGCTATACCAATGTATTACATTTATAGATTTGATTATTAGTTTTACAGGAGTTGAGTGCTTAGAAAGTATTGGCTTATTACATTTTAATTTGTCCCATTAAGCATTTATAATGTTTGTTAAAAATGACATAAAAATCATGATTTGTTAAAAATCATTTGTAAGTGTAGTTTAAAATGTTTAAAGAATCTTATTTAACTAGACTTGTGAATGACAGTAAATTTCAGGTGAACTTAATCTGTTAAATTTATGACTTAATGGAATGAAGTGACTACAGTTTTATAAAAAACAGACTTATGAATTGTGCTTAAATCTTAAGGAAAAACTATGCTTTCTAATTAATATTTAGTTTACAAAAGTTATTTATTTAAACACAAATAACTTTAAAAAGCCTTTTTCACAAAAGACTACCCTTCCTCCCAACTGAAAACCTTGTTGATGAACCTGAAGGACATTATGCTAGGTCAAATAAGCCAGATACAGAAGAATAAATACTAGATGATCCCACTTACATGAGGAATCTAAAATAGTCAAACCCATAAAAGCAGAGAGTAAATTGGTGGTTACTAGGACCTATGAGGAAGTAATAGTCAAAGGGTACAAAGTTTTAGTTATGCAAGATGAATAAGACCTAGAAACCTACTGGTCAACATATCACCTATAGTTAACAACAGTGTATTTATATACCAAAATTTTTTTCTAAGGGGGTAGAGCTTATGTTAACTGTTCTTATCATAAAAAATAAATAAAGAAGGTGGGAGAAAACTTTTGGAGGTGATGGATGTTTATGGCATAGATTGTGCTGTCGCTTTCGTGGGTGCATACTTATCTCCAAACCCATCAAGTTGTATACATTAAATGTGTACAGTTTTTTCTTTTTTTTAAATGCAGGTTTAGGTCTACAGATTTGATTCTGAACACCTGACAATAGCCAGCTCCTTAGTCATTCTCTCCAAAGGAGTCCCCCAAACGATGGCAGTTTGGGGGTTAAAAGACTTCCTCACTGATAAGATATTGGATGTAAACTTGTTTGCTATGTTCACAGAGTGAGCAGGGATGTATCCATTGGTACCACCTGCCTCTTGTGTATCTCTTTTTTCTTTCAGTTTTATTGAGATATAACTGACATACAGCACTGAATACATTTGAGGTATACAGCATAATGATTTGACTTACATACATTATGAAATTATCAAAATAAGTTTAGTGCACATTCATCACCTCATATAGACACACAGAATTAAAGAAATAGAAAAAATGATTTGTGATGAGAGCTCTTAGGATTTGCTCTCTTAACAACTTTCCTATGTAACATACAGCAGTGGTAATTGTATTTATCGTGTTGTACATTACATCCCTAGTACTTACTTATAACCTAGGCTTGTATCTTTTGATTGCCGTCATCCAATTGATGACAGACCCTCCCTCCGTCCCCCACCTCTGGTAACAACAAATCTGATCTCTTTTTCTATGAGTTGTTTGCACATTTGTTTGTTTGTTTTTGAAGTATATTTGACCTGCAACACTGTATTAGTTCCTGTTACACATGATGATTTTTTAAAAAATACGTTTCAAAATGATCACCACAACAAACTCATCAAGCTGTAGACAGTACATATGTACAACTTTTTGTATATCAATCATACCTCAATAAAGTGTTTTTTAAATAAATGAAAAATAGTATAAGTACATCATGTCACAGAAGTGCAGAAGCTATGGAAATGAAACTTTGTTTCAGTTTTGGTTGAGGATCCTAAGGCTGAATATTGTGGAGTGGGTATCAAATATCTCCATATCCTGAAAGTGATGCAGAGACTATAACGTTGGTTTGGCCCATCACGCACCTGAAGGGTATAAAACAGTTGCTATGGACGTCACTGAAAGAGAACTTCTTTGGAGAAAGTGGTCAGTATATTGTGCTTCCACCCCCCCCCCAACTCCCACCCCCATCTGGTGTGGGAAAAGGGCTAGGAAAGCTTCTTCCTCATGTCAAACCAAGTGAAAGACTTCAGAGTGCCTTTAGAGAACCCGGCTACAGCTGGCTGGCCAGAGAAAGTAGAGGGGGCTGTGTAGGCATTGGTCTGTATTTCCACCAATGGCAGAGCAAAGCGGTCTATCTTCTGGAAACCAGATGCCATGATAAGTAATTACCAAGATATCATGGTAGCTAATTCCCTGGAATTGTTTGATTGTTGATTGTTAATGTCCCTCAAAGAAGAGGGACACCTAAGGAGTGAAAGGGAACCTCAGGGAACGTCTGAGGGGCTGGCAGTTCGGAGTAACTGTATGTAGTTAGACATCCTCTGGCATAATTACATAGAACTCCAGAGAATAAGTATATCCACTACCTGAAAGGAGTATTGTAACAAAGTCAGTCGAATAGCTTGTTGGGTCTGTTAATTAGGACCCATTAGATAATAGTGCTATGTTGTTATTTCATTGGCCAAAGACTCTGATAGACTAGAAAGAAAAAAAATACTGTTATAACTATGGCTGGACATTACTTACTACCTCCAACTATTATTAAAAATATTCCTATAAAAGTCAAAGGCCTTTATTTTTTTCTCTTTTACGCCTATTTTCTCTAAGAAATCTGTTTGCTCTGCAACCACTTTGTGACTAAGTCCATGGCCTCCATAGTCTCATTGTTTAGTATATTAGTGATTCCTTCATAAATTAAGCCTGCTGGTCAAGTGATAAGCTTTAGTTATTTTCTTAAAACAGGAACTAGAACACTGCTGTTGCTTTGTAAGTTATTGTCTCTACTTTATAACATGTGGTGTTTTCCCTCTAACTTTGTTATTATTAAGCTTTACTCATAAACTCAGTAAGGAATCTGGCTTTATAAGGTTAGCAAAGGCAAAGTTAAAGTGTTGTAGAAGACTTTTTATGTAATGCTCTCCATTGTTGAACACTTACCCTTGAGAAAGAATATACAGTAAGCTCTATAATGACAGGGCATTTCTGTTTTGTTCCTCATGCTAGACAACCGTAACAAAGAATAAATATACGAAAGAAAATTTCACTGTCCCCAGGTTTGCTATTTTTAGCTGCCACACAGAACAAATGCCTTGTTTTTGGCTCATCATTAACTTTCACTCTCACACTTCCACATAATTTTGTCTTATCTACTAGGTCTTTGTTATTTTTATTTCTAAGTAAACTATCTTGAGTTTTGAGCAATATTTGTTTTTCAATACATTATAAAAGTCTATTTGTCTCGCTGTGTTTTTTTTATCACTTATCTGATAGTATTAGAAAATTTATCAGTCACTGGCTGGAAAATGTTAAATATTCTGATTTTTCTTCCATACTAGCAATTCTTTTGAGAATCTAAATACCGTCATCTTATAGTAAATAAATGTGAGGTTAAATTATTATAATTTTATTTTATTCACCTGTTCTCATGTTTAGACTGAAAAAAGATATTTGCTTCTAGACATTTCTACTAATGAAATGAGAAATGGAAACAAGAAAAATCAAACAATATTAATAGAAATAAGATAAATGTTTTAAATATTTTTTAACCTATATCACAGAATCAAAATATTACCGACAGCTAACATAACTACTGCCCTTAAAGTCCAAGGTTAGCAATTTCTGGCGCTTATGCCATAGAAGGGCCACTATGCAAATATCCAAATCCGTTCTTATTTGCATAAGATCCTACCATTTGGTTAATTTCCATTAACCAAATGCTTCAGTAGCAGGATTCTGCTTTCCCCAACTATGACTGCCATTTCAAATAAATGAGAAATTAAAAAAACAGGCATGATTTCAGAAACTTACTTCTCCACTTCATGAATACTGGGCATATTTTTCTGGAATTCAGCCTTCTGCAGTAGTGCGCTGGCGAGTTGTCTTTCAAACATTCTTGCTATTTCATTGGGTTTATTTCCATCCCAAATTCTAAATCTCCAAGTACAGAATGCCTTTGAATAGCACCATTTTTTCTCCATCTTTAGAGAATTTTGAAGTGAGAAGTCTATACCTTCCCACTTGTCTTCCTCTGACTATTTTTAAGAAGATATTAAAGTTGGGTAAGACAGTGGCAGCCAAAGGAATGAAGAAACAAATATGTGTTTTAGGTTCACAAGAGCAAGTTATTCATTTACTCAAGAAATGTTCTGGGAAGTATTTAGCTTCTTAGATTAAACACATTTTAGAGGGCTAGAAAACATTTAAATATGTTAGCCCCAAATTGTTTCTCACAAAGTATTACCTTCAGTAATATTATATTTTCTGAAATACAAAGTATATTTCTTCATCAAAACATGAAAAAGATAACAGGAAATAACAAGTGTTGGTGAGAATGTGGAGATATTAGAACCCTAGGGCACTGTTGGTAGGACTGTAAAATGGTGCAACCACCATGGAAAACAGTACGTAAGTTTCTCAAAAAATTAAAAATAGAACTTCCATAGGATCCAGCAATACTACTTCTGGATATACATCCAAAAGAATGGAAAGCAGGGTCTCGAAGAAATATTTGCATACCCACGTTTATAACAGCAGTATTCACAATGGCCAAGAGTTGGAAGCAACCTAAATGTCCATCAGTGGATGAATGGACAAACAAAATGCAGTGTATACATATAACGGAATATCATTCAGCCTTAATAAGGAAGGAAATCCTGTCACATGCCACAATACAGAGGGACCTCAAGAACTTCATGCTGAGTGAAATAAACCAGTCACAGAAAGACAGCTTTTTTATGATTGCACTTACATGAGGTATCTAAAGTAGTCAAATTCATAAAAACAGAAAGTAGAATGGTAGTTAACAAGGGCTAAGGGGGAGGGGAAAAGGGAAAAAACAAGTTTTATGGTTATAGAGTTTCAGATATGCAAGATGAAAAAGCTCTGGAGATCTGTTTCACAAAAATGTGAATATACTTAATGCTACTGAACTGTACACCTAAAAGTGGTTAAGATGGTAAGGAGAAAGGTATGTTTGAAAGGCTTCTTATTTAAATTGCTCTCTGACTATCATTCTGTGCATTTGAAATCACAGTGGCTGGTCAGTCACACAGGAAGAAAATGCTGGTCATTAGGATATGTTTTCCAAGCTAAATCATGAATAATGATTTCAGGCGGCTGGCTGGAAGCGTGGGGTCATTCAGAATGCACACACTTCTGCTATGAGCCTGGCATGACAACAGCATTGGGGCTGCTGCTATGAGACTAGTGACACTTTTTGGAGTTTTAACCATTCGTTACTACTACCCCAAACCACTGAATTAAAGAATCGCGCAGCTCATGAAGGCTACATTTTACAAAATCAAGCACATAGATAGCATAGTGATTAAGAATACGGGCTCAGAACTCAGCCTGTCTGAGTCTGAATCCTGACTTCCCTGCTTAGAGGCTGTATGGACGACTCTGGAAATTCTTAGCTTTTCTGAGCTGTAAGCTTGCTTTCTCTCATCTGAGGGGTAAAAAAAAAGTTGTAAGTACTTTGTGAGGCTCTCAGGAGCAGTGCATCCGATGAAATGCCTGGCACGTAACACTTAAATCTTGGCTATCATTACAACTTTTTTCTTTTTTGGAGAAGATATTTGAAGCTAGAGGTTTTCTGCTCAATATTCTGAGTGAGAAAATGAATCAAACTGTTTTACTGAGTCTCTGAAACCAGGCTTTATAATTACTTTGATTCTGTAGATTACTTGGTTCCTTCAAATACTAAGGTATTAAATATTCAAATATTAATAGTATTAATTTTTACCACTGTTACTTTCAAACTCTATGACATCCTTTGAAGTAGTAAGAGAGTTTTGGCATCACCTTGAGGTAACAGAAAGAACAGTAAATTTGGAGTAACCATATGAAGGGGTAGATATGCTCTTGACTACTAGCTAAGTTACACTGGATACATGTGTAAACTTTACATTTTGTGTCAATATCTTCATATGGAAAATTAGATTAATTTCTATTAAAACCTTGAAAGTAAGTTAAATGTGATCAATTGTAATCATGCTTACCAAAAAACTCTGTAAACCCTAATACTGTACAAATGTAATAAGTTCTTTAGAGTTATTTGATAATTAAAATATACGGATTAAGAATCAAATATATATAGGATGTATATTATTAGTAACTGTTCATTGTAGAGTCACTGCACAGGGCAAAAAAAAATGTTAGCCAATTACACGCAGGTTTGCCTTGACAGATGAAAATAGTATCTTTGTCTCGTACAGAGACCCAAGTGTAAACTAAGCTAGGCTGTTAATTGCTTAACCCAGCAACTTGGCTGGAACAGGCTGTTCTAAGGTTTCCATTCTAGTCACTGCTTCTTCCAGGTTCCTACAATCTTTGGGCCCTTCAAACACAGACTGAAAGAAAGATTTTATTAATAGTGATCTTTCTCCCTTCTTCATTTACCGAAATAGATGCCACATAAAAATGGAGGGTTCAATAATTGTGTAAGGGAAGTTATATGTATTCAACCATCCTCTCAATGATTGATAAGTCAGGAGAGTAGTCATTTAGACATGATATTCAATTTTAGATATCAACAAAATCATCAAGTATCACGATAGAGGAATAATACAACAAAGGCTAACATTTCAGTGCTTTTTCTGTGCTGGACATTCCTGAGCAATTTGCATGCTTTATTTAAGTTAATCTTTACAATGATTTTTGAGGCAGATATGTTCTGTTTATACTATACATAAGGAAACTGAGGTATAGGGAGGTAAAGAAACTTGCCTAAGGTCACACAACTAGTAAATGGTTGAACTAGTTGTGTGAGCTCAGTCCTTCTGACTCCAGTGCCAGCAAACTCAGCCACGAGGCTTTCCAACAACCTTCCCCAAATACCCTGAGATGAGCAGAGGTGCAAAAATAGTCACTCACTTCTCCCACTTTGACTTAGGTTCCCTGCTCAGTTTATTTAGCTAGAGGCTGGCAGGCCCAGGAATCAGCAAGGCTAGGGCTAACCCTGGCCTCAGGTAAGATGAAAGGACATACAGGAGAACCAGAAGTGTGGGGCGAATCAGAGGTGAGGAGTTTCAAGGGACAGCAATTACAGGATGTCAGACAGGAAGGGATGAGTTTCAAGTGGTCACTGTATAACCAACCGCAGCCATAAACAGAATTAGAGCAAAAGCCAAGCAGCAAGCCAGAAATGTGGTCTGGGGCAAGCCAGGAACCCAGAGTCAGCAGAAAAATTCTGGAATCCAAACAGTCACAGCTAGAGACAGGCAAAGGAGCAGGGAGTCAAGAATTTCAGGAGCTAGGAGGGGTCAGTCCAAGTCAGCAATAAAAGAGGTAGCATTCATTTCAGGACGTTTTGGTATATTTTCTTTCTATGCAAGAAAAAGACTGAGAAGATTATCTGGGTAGTAACTAAGGTCAAAAGTGCCATTATAGTAGTAGTTGAGTTCAGATAATGGCAGGAACCAGGAAGAGAGTCAATGGGAAATCTGAGACAACCTTGTTGATAAGAACAATACGAACACCATGTAAACACTTTTGAACTGATGAACATGTAACCAGATGTGTTAAGTATTTTGCTAACTAATGAATTTAGTACTCAGAGTCCAGACCTCAGATACAAGTGGTACAATGAAACTTAACGCATGTTACAAATTAACAATTGACCTATTTTACAACCACGTTAAATTTGTAAGTTTTTCCTTCCTGTCACATTTTTACAATATACATAAACACACACACACATATATGCATATATACATATATACACATATATGCAATTATATACATACACACAAAGAGTATATATGGTAAATTTTTAATTCCTTAAAATGTTGACAAGGAAGCTATGCTGGCATATGAGAAGAACTGACTGGTTTGTATTCCTGAACCATAAAGAACTACTTATATCCTGTATATGAACTCATTTCTTTGCAAAGTAGACAAAGTTCTGATAGCCTCTATCAGAGTTACCATATGTACCCACGTTAATTTATTAACTAGTAGGAAAATTATCTTATCAATTCCAGTATTTCTGCTTTAGGAAAGTATGCTGTCTCAGTTAGTGTAGCCAGGAGACAGAACAGAATGCAAGGAACAGTTTAGGTATGAAGTAGATAACACTAAGCTATCACAAAGAAAGCAATTGCAGAAAGCGGCTACTACCTTGGGCTGGGGAGCAAAAAGAAGTGGTTGATACTTTTAAAACAAAGGAACTTAGAGAAGGGTTGTTATTGGAATGAACCCTGGGTTGCCAAAGTTAAGGGTAGCTGGGTAGCTACTCATAGCAGTAGCAATCAGCCAGGAAAGAGTTCATCTCCCTGCTTCAGCCTTGCTGTCTCCCTCTGGCGCCCCCTATGGGCAGAGGAGAAACTTGGTTCACAGAGACCCAGCTACAGCCATAACGGAGCTGAGCCCAGAAGAGTGGGTTTGGATCTGAGAGACAACAACTTACTTAAAAACTGGTACATGTAGAAATATGTTCAATGTAACATAATTTAATAAAGGAAATCATGTAATTACATTGTTCATGTGATTAGTTTAGAAAATCTGCAGATGATCAATTTCAAGCTATTATATTAAAGGAAATATTTCATACATTTAGTAATTTTCTAGAAAATACTTTGAATTCTTCTAAGTAAAAGTAGTAAAAGTTACTCTCCCTAAATACAAAGAAAAATAATTTACACCGAAGAATGCTACAGAAACAATTTAAATAAACATTCTACTCCTATGTGCAAGATGAGTGTATATGTAAAAAATTTAAACACACTTTATGGTTTAAATTGTTGAAGTTTTACTTATGCCTGAAACAATTTTAATTTGTCAAATGTCTGCAATATTACTTATATAGCAAGAGCACTCTGTCTAAATATATAATGATGCTTGACTTATCTAACTTAAGAATTTCCTTTCTAACATCATAATTTATGATCATTACTTCATAGAACAAATAATTTAAATAGTATCCAAGAGACATCCTCAAAAGACTACTGACTAAATAAGGATGTTTCTTACATCACTACTAATTATGTGTTTTGCATCTCATCTAGTTTACATTTTATATATTACAAATACTGCATGTTTATTTTTACTCTGGATAAAAATCTTTCGAAAAGAGATTATATTTTTTAGGTCTTCTGCAGTAAAGTCTGTGGAACCAAATTTGATCTTTTCTTGTTAACTTGGCTACCACTGTAAGCACAAATTACTGTATAATTCTATATGTTATCAATAAGTGCAAGATAATAATTTCTATTCTTAAATTTTCTGGAATATTATTCCAAAATAACATAACTTTAATTCTCTTTATTAGAGTAATACATACATTTTTTAGAAAATTTAGAAGATACAGAAAAAAGTAGGAAAACTTATCTTACCACCCAAGTGGTAAGATTTTCTTACCAAGAAAATCAGAGTTCATATTATAGTGCATTTACTTCCAATATGTCCCTTTTCAATTTTTAAAATGTCTGTGATCAAATTTTATGTTCAAAGTTATATCCAGCTTTTTCTTATTATAAATGGTATTTTTCTGTTATATTAAAGCCATAAAAATAATATGTAAGGCCTTCTTAACATACTTTCAATAGGTGAGCTATAGTTTAATTAAACACTAGTTTTGTTAAAAAGTTACAATTTTAAAAAGCAGAATTTCACATTGTTGTGTGTGTTTGTGTTATAAACAACACAAGATCCCTCTGTCTCTCTCTCCCTCCTCATTGTCAACCTCTTAGCTACCATTATTTGTTGTTAATGTGTCTGCTGCTCTTTTCTAATCTGTTTTTAATCTGCTATTGACTTGGAAATCATATAATCAAATGTGTCAGGATTTTATCTAACTTCAGAGTTAATGTGCTTTGAAATGAGGATTTGAAGTCTCCCCTCTGAGAAAATTTCATGAACTTTGGCACATAAATGAGGTGTCATTTATTTTAGCAATTCAATACCTGCTCTCCCTCTCTCTCTTTTTAAAAATATGCTCTTCAGGATTCTTGGCTAAATCAAGTTGGTTGGTATCATTAAATGAGATATCATACATTCACTTCGTACCTGCTTTAGTGACTAACACAGTTGGGCACGTGATAGTTTATATTTGCATTAAAACAAAGGATGAATAAAAGATCAATATAATAGAATTTAATGTAGACATGAAAACATTGCTGGTACATGGGAAACTACACTCAGGCGCATCAGTCATCAAGGGCCTGTGAATGTCCTTTTTCATGTAACTGAGTGAGACAAATTTATTTAATTATAATAATGCTAGTAAGAGTGATATGAAAGAGATTAATAGAACTAATAGGAGAAATTTTCATGACCCTTTGCGGAAAGTGATTTAGCAATATAAATCTAGAGCCTTTAAAATGTTCTTACCTTGTGATCCAACTTTATTTTAAGACTCTATTCTAATCATTCAAAATGCAGGCAAACATTAATGCATGAAGATGTTCACAGTAACATTCTTAATACCAACAAAGACCTAAAACTCTAAGTATTTGATATTGGCAACATGTTGAATAAATTCTGGTACTTCTACAGGTTAAGTTAATGCAAACATAAAAAAATATTTAGAATCACTTAATATTTCAAAGATGTGATAATAATGTATATTATCTGGTTGCAAAACTGTCTAATTATCTACATAAAGAGAAGAATCTCATGGAGAAAAGCCATAAAGTAAATGTGCCAAAATCTTAGCAATGGTTATTGCCGCCTAATGGAATTATGGTTGACTGTTACCTTCTTTACATTTTTCTGTATTTTCCAAACTTTCAAAAATATGCATTTAAAAAAATCAGAAACAAAAGGTACATGTTATAATGATTTTAAAGGCTGGATTCTGTAACCCATGGTAACTGAGGTAGGAAACTATTTTAGTGTACAAAAATCTTATATTCTGTCCATTATAGTTCATATTTGGACAAGCTGGTGCACTAACTGGGAGAACTGGACAGATGTAACTTAGCTTGGGTGGATAGGGAGTTATGCAGCCTCCTTTCTTCAGAGACTCTGTGACAGAGCCTGCTAGTTTTCTCCCTAATATCTGTGCTTGTCTTCTACAGAGACACTGGGTTTAACTGGGCACTAGGCTATCCAGCAAAAGACTTTGTCTCCCAGCCTTCCTTGGCTCTAGGGGTGACCACATGACTAGTTTCTGGCCAGTGAGAAAGGAACAGAAGCGGTGATGTGGCAACTTTGGGGTCACGCTCCTACAAGTAAGGGTTTTGTCCCATCTTTCTATTTCATCTCTTCACTGGCTGAAATGCAGATGCTGGAGTGCACACTAGAGAAGCCTTTTTAGACCAAGAGATGGAAGATGAACATTAATATGCCAGAGGAACTAGAATGAGTCTCTACTCTTGACACTAAAAACCTGCCCAGGACTCCTTACCCTCAGGCTGTTGTATGGGACAAAAATTAAATCTTTGGGCCTTTATTATAGCAGCAGCCAAATGAGTATCTTAACTAGTGCTGCTTCTATCTGTCAGAAGCAGCTGGACTTAGCTGATTACTTTTAGAAGATTAGTTCACCATTAATTGCACCAAAACTAAAATCACTATATTTAGTACCCATTCCCCAACATTTAAAGAGCTCATCTTAAATAACCCATTCTGTAGGCCAATTAATACAGCTATTTGAGGGTTCAGAGTGGCATGCTACTTGAAACCAGATGTCCCAGAAGCCATCTAAGGTCCTTCAAAGAATTAATGCCTTTTTTTTTTTATATTAAAAGTCACTCATCGGGCTTCCCTGGTGGCACGGTGGTTGAGAGTCCGCCTGCGGATGCAGGGGACACGGGTTCGTGCCCCGGTCTGGGAAGATCCCACATGCCGCGGAGTGGCTGGGCCCGTGAGCCATGGCCGCTGAGCCTGCGTGTCCGGAGCCTGTGCTGTGCAACGGGAGAGGCCACAACAGTGAGAGGCCCGCATACCGCAAAAAAAAAAAAAAAAAAAAAAAAGTCACTCATCATATGCCATTTGGCTCAGACTCAGTTGCTGGAGAAAATTCAAAGTATTTATTGGGATACTGTTGGGAGCATTTTCAGGTCACATGACTTTTGACACCAGTGCTGAAATGAGAGTCAGGTTCTCAACTGTTCACAACAGAATGTCAGGCACTTCAGATCTGACATCTTAAGCATAAAGAAACCTTGCTTTATTTCATATCTTAGATGCTGTCCCTTCTCAGAGAACTGAATCATGAATTGACAGCAACTGAATACTGCTCAAGCATTTTAAATGGCTTTATTTGAAAGACTAACGGATATACTAGAAATCTATTCTAGATTCTCCAAATCATGTCTCCAATTAAGTTAAAACATGAAAAAACAAAATATGTATATAAAAGTTTAGTACTCGACTGGTGTTTCTTACCTAATCTAGCAGAATTATTACTGAATACACTGTCTCTGTTAAATAGTTTTTTTTTAGACAATACTCAATTCAATAAACTCTTCCTCCAATTTCATTTTTGGAAGTATAAGATGAAATTCATTTCCTTTTTTCAAATATACATATATATTTTTTTCTTTTTTTAATATATACATATATAAAACCCAAAGTTTCCCCTTCACAGCTACTCTGGGGGATATCTTCCCTTTAGCCTACCAGCGTATATTCCTGTGACCCTTGGTAAAAGCACTCCCATTCTTGTACTGGTTCCACTCCTCTCCAATACAGCCCATGCGCTTCAAGGGTAACTGGCTTGACCTCCAAATTGAAAGTAGAATCTATGGCTCAGGCCTAAAGCAATTCGCCTAACCTAGATCCAGCCACAGGTATTGAGATAAGGGTGGGCAAGTGCTCTAAGCTGATTAATTTAGGCTAAAGCCCCGGATTTTGTTTGAGAGTAGGAAACCTGTACTCTTTGCTGAATGAGAATGAGATTAGCATATATGAGATTCAAGTTCAAGTTTGCAACCATTCACAATAGACTGTTAGCTAATGCAGATCTGACGCCTTAGCCGTAAAGAAACCTGAATGTGAACAAAATAGTCATCTTGGGACTGAGGTGGGACGCTTGCACAGAATGGAGTTAGCACTCAAGAAGCGGAGTCAAGAAACGGAGAGGGCATAAAAATGGGTCCTTCTCCTGTCATTTAAGTAGACAGGTCAGGCCTGGCCTCAAGTCATTTTACCTCCAGATCTCAGTCACACATGCCTATGAATTTATGTTTAAATCAGTTTGTGATAGGGTTGCTGTTGCTTGTAACTAAAAGCATCCTGGTAGAGACAGCGAGAAATTGAGACAAATTCAGGGCTTAACTGCAACACTAATTGCATCTCACATTCCTGATAATGCCAGTCCCCTCTCTTAAAGGTGGTCCTCGGTTGTTTAACTTAACTACACTATTTACAATATGTTTGCTTCCATAAACCTCTGCAGACCTTCCCCACATTGTGTGGGAAGGTGGTGGGAAAGAAATCTTTATTCGTTCTCTGCCTACTTTGAGTCGGGCATTCAACGTATACTATTTTATTTAATTCTCAAAACTGAGAAGGTAGGGTCTCCATTAATAGATACAGAAAATGAGGTTCAGAGAAGATCCCCAAGGTCACACAGCAGTTAATCCAGCTGCTGGGAACTGAATCTCCAAAGCTCAGTCTCTTTCTTTTCTTTTCTTTTCTTTTTAAGTTTTTTTTTTTTTTTTTTTTGATGTGGACCATGTTTAAAGTCTTTATTGAATTTGTTACAATATTGCTTCTGTTTTTATGTTTTGGTTCTTTGGCCACGACACACGTGGGATCTTAGCTCCCCGACCAGGGACTGAACCCTCACCCCCTGCATTGGAAGGTGACGTCTTAACCACTGGACTGCCAGGGAAGTCCCCCTCAGTTTCTTCCTATTATACTAGGTTGCTTTAGATAAGTAATAAATTCCAAACAAATAAAAACATTGAGATACCCTTTCATATGTGAGTTTTTGAAACATTGGCCACCGCTTACCTCTTTAAATTTGTATAAAGTGTGAAGACTTTAAAATTTTGTTTTGGAAAAATTGAGAATTTTCCAGACCATTTAGAGATAACTTCAATGTCAAAACAAGGCAGATCTCACAGACTCTTAAAAAGAGAAAAACATGAATGTGCCAATTTGAACAGTCTGGCAACTAGTAACCATTTCCCCTCAATCTTTATCATCAGAAGGCACACGTGTCTCAAATGATTATCAAAGAGCAATTTTCAGAGTTCTTCCCCATCTCTCTAAGCTACCCAGAGTCCCACAGTTCAAATCTATCTCTATTGTTAAAGTAGGATTCTTGGCCATTCTTCTACTTTCTTACTGTAATTTTTCCTTTGATTTCTTGGCAACTTTCTTTTCCACAATAATCTTCTTCCCTTGCAGGTAGAGGCCAGCTTCTTTGTCTACTTTATATCATCTCTTTCTAGGAGGCACTGAAGTTCAAGTTTCCCATTTTTTCTCTCAATATCCTGTTTAACTCTTCTTTTTAAATGCTCATGCCTCTGCTTTCTCTAAATCTTCACAATATCACCCAACCTCTTTCCTCATTATTAATGTTGTCAATTCTCTCTCTTTGAGCTGCTTCTTAAATAGCAAAGTCATGTCTAAACCTTTTGGTAATCATTAACTGACCATATCAAATTGAGCTCTATGCAATACAGAAAGTACAAAGCCATTGGCTCTGTACTTGCAAGACTATGTAGTCTGGAAATATCTTCAAGGGGGAAAAAAATCTCACATCTGGAGACACAGACACAGTGGCAGCGGCATTAATGATTTTTCTGAATGTCAAAGTCTGAGCATACAAGGAAGCAGAACTGGATATTGTCATATTTGTTGTTCACATAAGGGTGTATAATAAAATTGTGAGCAACAATCATGGCTAGGGGTAAACTCAGATAAACCAACAAAGCTACACCACGACAGCGTACTGACAAGAATGCAGTAGCTGTGAAAATTTTGTAAGACAACATTCAGCTGTAATGTGTTCTGGTTGTTTCAAAGTATTTGCACCTAGAGATATAAAAAATAATCTATTTACCTTGGAAAAACAGCTCCCACACAGATTATTCACATTTGATTTCATGAGGGGAGAACACTGCACAGGTTACAAATATTTCACAAAGTTTTACACCGTTTCTGGGTTTCATAACAGTTTGGGATTGATTTAAACGGGCACTGTCAAACTATACAAATGTGAAAAATGATTTACTGAAAATGATTTTAATGTAGAACGGTGGCATGTCAAAGTGAAAGTATTGATATGAATATCAATGGAATATTTATGGGAACTTTCTTGTCATTTCTCCCAATTAACCAAATCAGTGAAACAAACAAAACAGAACTTTCCTGACACTGTTTTAGGAAGATTTTATCCTTTCTGGGTTACAGGATCTTGTATCTCAGAAAAAGTATTTGGAAAGATGTCCTGGGCTGGTAACATAGCATGCAGAAATAAATATTCTCAACATTTAGTATGCAGTGATCTACTTTTTAAACTGATTTTTAATTTTTTTCAACATAATTCCTAATAACCTGTGAGAGTGAAGGGAAAGAGTCAGTCTCCGTTGACTGGATTGTGAATTGACACAATCTTTTGGAGGGCAATTTGGCAACATGTAATCATTTTCTAAAATTGTGAGTGGATGACTTAAACTTGGTGATTTCCACCTTTACAAATTTATCCTAACAAAGTCATAAAGAAGAAGAAAGGCATAGGTTTATTTGCATGGATTTTGATTAAAATACTGTTATAGGTAAACACGAACAAACAAAATCTGACAAGTCCAATAACAGAGAATCTAATTAAGTTGTGGTATATCTGTACTGTAGTATACTATATAATCATTTAAAATGATGCTGCAGAATCATACTCATTGGCTCAAAAAGATATATAGGAATATAGTAGTTAAAAAGAGTATTGGGTATATACTCTGTGACTGGCATGTTCTAGATGCTTGAACAAGAGCAGTGAACAAATCCAAGCACATCCCAGCCCTTACAGAGCACATATACTGGTGCTTACCTTAGAACCATATAATATCAACCGATTTTGTTAATGTGTAAACACAGTTTACATGTAGTTAGAAAATCTGACAAATTATACAAAGTAGTTCTCTCTGGAGACTGTGTTTATGCTTCATTTCTTCTATTTGTTCATATTGTCTGGTACTTTGTATAATGAACAAATAATCATAAGTTATTTTTAATTTAAAAAATTGGGATATACAACAGCCAGCAATAACAAAAAACTGGTGAAAAGGAGCAATGAGAGAAGGTTCTCGACAGCAGTATGGACGGACCTAGAGATTACATACTAAGTGAAGTAAGTCAGAAAGAGAAAGACAAATACCATATGATGTCACTTATACGTGGAAGCTAAACTATGACACACAGAGGGCAGACAGCAGAAGCAAGAAGAACTACAATTCTGCAGCCTGTGGATCAAAAACCACATTCACAGAAAGACAGACAAGATAAAAAGGCAGAGGGCTATGTACCAGATGAAGGAACAAGATAAAACCCCAGAAAAACAACTAAATGAAATGAGATAGGTAACCCTCCAGAAAAAGAATTCAGAATAATGATAGTGAAGATGATTCAGGACCTCAGAAAAAGAATGGAGGCAAAGATCGAGAAGATGCAAGAAATGTTTAACAAAGACCTAAAAGAATTAAAAAACAAACAGAGATGAACAACACAATAACTGAAATGAAAAATACATTAGAAGGAATCAATAGCAGAATAACTGAGGCAGAAGAATGAATGAGTGACCTGAAGACAGCATGGTGGAATTCACTGCTGTGGAACAGAATAAAGAAAAAAGAATGAAAAGAAATGAAGACAGCCTAAGAGACCTCGGGACAACATTAAACGCAACAACATTCGCATTATAGGGGTCCCAGAAGGAGAAGAGAAAGAGAAAGGACCCAAGAAAATATCTGAAGAGATTATTGTCGAAAATTCCCTAACATGGGAAAGGAAATAGTCACCCAAGTCCAGGAAGTGGAGACAGTCCTATACAGGATAAACCCAAGGAGAAACACACTGAGACACATAGTAATCAAATTGGCAAAAATTAAAGGCAAAGAAAAATTATTGAAAGCACCAAGGGAATAACAACAAATAACATACAAGGGAAATGCCATAAGGTTAACAGCTGATTTCTCAGCAGAAACTCTACAAGCCAGAAGGGAGTGGCATGATATACTTAAAGTGATGAAAGGGAAGAACCTACAACCAAGATTACTCTACCCGGCAAGGATCTCATTCAGATTCGATGGAGAAATCAAAAGCTTTACAGACAAGCAAAAGCTAAGAGAATTCAGCACCACCAAACCAGCTCTACAACAAATGCTAAAGGAACTTCCCTAAGTGGGAAACACAAGAGAAAAAAAGGACCTACAAAAACAAACCCAAAACAATTAAGAAAATGGTCAGAGTAACATACATATCGATAATTACCTTAAACGTGAATGGATTAAATGCTCCAACCAAAAGACACAGGTTCGCTAAATGGATACAAAAACAAGACCCATATATATGCTGTCTACAAGAGACCCACTTCAGACCTAGGGACACATACAGACTGAAAGTGAGGGGATGGAAAAAGATATTCCATACAAATGGAAATCAAAAGAAAGCTGGAGTAGCAATACTCATATCAGATAAAATAGACTTTAAAATAAAGAATGTTACAAGAGACAAGGAAGTACACTACATAATGATCAAGGGATCAATCCAAGAAGAAGATATAATAATTATAAATATATATACACCCAACATAGGAGCACCTCAATACATAAGGCAACTGCTAACAGCTATAAAAGAGGAAATGGTCAGTAACACAATAACAGTGGGGGGGGGGACTTTAACACCTCACTTACACCAATGGACAGATCATCCAAACAGAAAATTGATAAAGAAACACAAGCTTTAAATGACACAATAGACAAGATAGATTTAATTGATATTTATAGGACATTCCATCCAAAAACAGCAGATTACACTTTCTTCTCAAGTGCACACAAAACATTCTCCAGGATAGATCACATCTTGGGTCACAAATCAAGCCTCAGTAAATTTTAAAAAATTGAAATCACATCAAGACATACAGATGGCCAAGAGGCACATGAAAAGATGCTCAACATCACTAATTATTAGAGAAATGCAAATCAAAACTACAGTGAGGTATCACCTCACACTGGTTAGAATGGGCATCATCAGAAAATCTACAAACAACAAATGCTGGAGAGGGTGTGGAGAAAAGGGAACCCTCTTGCACTATTGGTGGGGATATAAATTGGTACAGCCACTATGGAGAACAGTATGGAGGTTCCTTAAAAAACTAAAAATAGAATTACCATATGACCCAGCAATCCCACTACTGGGCATATACCCAGAGAAAACCATAATTCAAAAAGACACATGCACCCCAAGGTTCATTGCAGCACTATTTACAATAGCCAGGTCATGGAAGCAACCCAAATGCCCATCAACAGATGAATAGATAAAGAAGATATGGTACATATATACAATGGAAAATTACTCAGCCAGAAAAAGGAATGAAGTTGGGTCATTTGTAGAGGAATGGATGAATCTAGAGACTGTCATACAGAGTGAAGTAAGTCAGAAAGAGAAAAACAAATATCGTATATTAACGCATATATGTGGAACCTAGAAAAAGGGTAGAGATGAAGTGGTTTGCAGGGCAGAAACTGAGACACAGATGTAGAGAACAAACTTATGGACACCAAGGGGGGAAAGCCGCGGGGGAGTGGGGGTGGTGGTGGGATGAATTGGGCAATTGGGATTGACATGTATACAGTGATGTGTATAAAACTGATGACTAATAAGAACCCGCTGTATAAAAAAATAAATAAAATAAAATTCAAAATAAAAAAGAATAAGTAAATAAAATTTTAAAAAATTAAAAAATAAAATAAAATATGAGACAAATGAACTTGCCTACGAAACAGAAACAAATTCACAGACATAGAGAACAGACTTGTGGTTGCCAAGGGAGAGGGTAAGGGAGGGATGGACTGGGAGTCTGGGATTAGCAGATGCAAACTAGTATATATAGGATGGATAAACAACAAGGTGTCCCACTGTATAGCACAGGGAACTATATTTAATATCCTGTGATAAACCATAATGGAAAAGAATATGAAAAAGAATGTATATATATGTATAACTGAGTCACTTTTCTGTACAGCAGAAATTAGCACAACATTATAAATCAACTATACTTCAATAAAATAAATTTTTAAAAAAAGAAAAGATTGTCATTTAGGAAGCATGCCACTTTCACATGATTCAGATATATCTCATTTACAAAAAATAAGGCCAGTACGACTTCATAGACAAAAAGAAAAAGAAATGTCAGGCAGGACAACTGTTTTCAATAGATGTCATTCTTTTTTTCACCAAGACAACTCAGGAGAAAAACCAAATTATCTTTTAGGTCTTGTCTGCCATGGTTCTATATTTTACCATCCTTCTAGTACAGTCTCCAGGATTATAACTTTTTCTGTAGGGACCAGAGGTCAGAGGCCAGAAGATTTCATGGAAAAGGCAGATTTGAGAGTTCCAAAATGATGCAGGATAAGAAAAGGAATACAGTTGATGGTGAACCTGACGAGTTATAAGTGGAGGATTCTGTACTTGGAGCTTTTTACTTCCTTACTTATTTATCATCATTCCACCAGGTAGGTGTTCTCCATTTGTTACACATCAACAATCTTGGAAAAGGTATCTTGTTCATGTTCACACAGTTAGGAAGTGAGGAGACAAGATTTGAATTCATATCTGGGTCCAAAATCAGTCCTTCTTTCATTAACTCATTAGGCAGGGCAGAAGAAAACAAGCTATAATAAAGCCAATGACCTAAAAACCCACAGAATTTTAGAACAGGAAAGGATCTTGTAGATCGTGGGTTTCAATTTCCTCATATTAGAGATGGAAAGGCAGAGACTCTGGGAGGCTAAGAAACTTGTCCAGGGTCACAAAGCCCCAGCACTAGAGAGAAATGATCATAAAATATCAAAATGTGAGTCATGAAGCAATAATTCTACTTTCTTTTGGCCATTATTCAGTGGCTGTTTGCAAATTATTCAGTGATCACACATCATCCAGGTAGCTTCATGCAGTGAATGCCATTTACATTTTAATTGAAGATATTCTGTGTTTATTAGCAACTGGAATGGAAGGTCACAAAAATTATTTTGTTTTCATTACCTTTATTTAGATTTCATTACCTTTATCAACTCTTCCTGAATACTTTGTATTTTGAAAGAATGCATAATAGTCATGGCTTTCAAATTATGCAATATATTTACTTTTGTGACAGACTAACAAGAGTTTCTAAATATTACCCATTTTAACAGCATTTGTATTTGGTATTGCAATGAATTTTGGCAGACCAACTTCAGAGAAGTAACTCCTTATTTGGGTAATTATCCAGTAATGGGCTCATAGAAAACAGTGTAAACAGATGAGGCTAAAATATGTATTTGAACTCTTTCCTCACTGAGTTAAGCACAAAAAGCAAGCCATGGCATCAAACTAAGTATCTCTCCTTTTTGAGGCAGCATCTTTATACAGCATACAGTGCTGATGAAATTGCAGAGCATCTGGTGAAGCCATGAGTAATCTTTTTAAAACCTGAGGAACTTACCTGAAGTGTTTGGTCTACCTGTCTTGAATCTAAATAAATTCAACATCCCAGATATCTCTATATGCATAACAAGCATTTATAAAAGATAAAATCCCTTCTTGCCTCTTATTCCTACACCTAATGAGATACGGAGTGTGAAAACAAAATAATCTCATGAGAGGTAAGATATGCAAGTTCTTAAGTCAAGTTTGTTGTAGCAAATTGAATAAAAATGTGATGGGCTGATTAGAGGGTGGGCTCTACTTATCATGGCTCTTAGCAAGTGGCCAGTGACTTTAACAGAATCTGGAGCCCAAGGCATTCAGGCTGATACCCCTGCTTAGCAGATGGGACTTCCAAGGCATGCAGGAACTTCAATGGAGCCCCGACAGGTTATCTGCCAAGGTTCAGGACAGGAACTACCTCTGGATGCCTGCTACGAGCAATCTTGGCCAGCTTTATACAATTCCCAAAGAGGTAAAACAAATCACTTGGGACCATCAGTGCTATCAGGACAGGTTTAAGGATGGGACTACGCAAGAAGAGCTCAGAAGAAAGACCCTAACCAGTTTATGGGACAGAATTCCATATCCAGCGCATAGCTCAAACTTGCCTTAGTAAGCTGACATCCCTGTGTTTTACTAAGGTTAATGCCCTTTTACAACTGCATTTCCTCAATACAGCAGACCATTGGAGCCAATGATTTTCCAACTTTAGTGTCAGTAAGAATGATCTGTTTAAAATCAGACTCCTGGGTTTCACCCTAGAGATTCTTGCTTTCTCCGTATTACCTTTAAGTTTTATGTTTCTCAATGTTTGTAATCCATGGTGCCTTTTGAAATAGGGTGTGGGTCTCTTCCTGTTTTGAGCATTGTGTGTTTGGGCAAATCTCTACCAACTTTTATTATCTATTATGATGAAAAATAATTGGACTTTTTGTGTCCCACTTGACAAATATGGTTATTATAATATTGGAAAACAATATTTTTTTCCAAGCCCATTACTGCCATCTTTTCCCCCAGTTAAGAATCATGGCCCTATTTCTAAGAAGCATGTATAAAACTTGTGCTTGCTATTGATGCGGGTTTATTGGAATTTGGGAGAGGTGGGATGGAGAGACACATGGATGTAAGCAGTATCCTTGGTACTAAGATGAAGGGGGCACTAGTGCTAACTGCAAGGTACAGTATATTAGTGATAAGATATCAAGAGCCTTGGGGCAACGTGGACAGGAAGATTATAATATGGATGGGGCAACGCTGACATTCAGCCAGTTTGTATCAGAAACACTTTTGTATTGGCTGATCTATAGCTGCTGCACCAATCCCCCAGACAGCCCTCTCCCGCACTGTCCAGGCTCCCCAACTTGGCCCCCAGACCAACTGATCATCCAGGAACTAAGTGATTAACAATCGCCTTGCAGGGGTCATCCAGCCCTGCAATTGCACTTGGTTGGTCTGAGCTGCTGCCAAAGTGATTGCTAAATATTTTGAATATCACTATTTTGAAAAGGGCTAAAATATATAAACATTCATAAAAATCAATTATTTTGATTGAGCCAACTGCAGAAGCATGAGAAGCAGGAGAGCCCAGATGAGGCCTGAGTAATCACCCAGCTCAGTGTTACCTAAATTGGAAGAAGTAACTTCGATAAACGGTTGTTGTTTTAAGCTACTGGCTTTGGGGTTGGTTTGTTAAGCATCAGTGGCTAACTGATACAAGAGGGCTCTGGCTTTAACTTCCAAGAGTAGGAAGTAGGAAGCTTCAAGAAGGAAGCTAGTTTTTCCCTAGCACATGTCCTAGAAATGGGAGCTCATATCTCATATAATTTTGACAGTAACTCTATGAAGTGACTGTTATTTCCACTCTGAATGCGAGAAAATGGGCTTTTAGACACATGAAATGACTTCTTCACCAGTTACAAAATCTCATCAGTGGTAAAGCCAGAATTCGAAGTCAGTTACATCTGACTTCAAATCACTGAGGTGAACATCTGTAGTAATGTGCAATATAGTTTAGTTTGCTGTTGTGTCTTCAATTTTCAATTCAGCTTCTTAGCTACACTTAAATTACTCCTTATTGATTCTTCATTCTTTATTAAGATGGAGCTTTTTCTCTTAAAACAAATAAGAGGAGTCTCAACTTCAGATAGGAGGGTCTGAAACCAACATGAGTGGCATTCAACTTGACAAGTACACAGAACAGTAGCTCTACTTCAGGACTGTAAGTGTTTATTCTTGCCACATTTTAGCTTAGCTCAGCCTTAGTTGCCTGCAGAGATGGAGGATAAATGCTGAGTTCCAAAGGATCCTATGTGATAAATTCAATAAGTGGAATCTAGGGGAAATACCTGCTTCTTTCTCTTCTTGGGAGCTACCTGTAATAAGGTAGTTCCCAGTAAATAAGTAGAATTCCACAGACCATAGTTTTATTGAGAGTTTTGGTATCTGCTAATTCTGTGCCTCAGATAAACATGTCCAGGAAATATTAATCATTTGACTTTGCTGTCAATGCCAAGTGATCATCATTTAGAAGAAACCCAGGCCAGCACAACAGCCTCTGTGGGTAACATAACCCTTAACTGTATGCTTTATATGTCTAAAATCGCATTTTAAACTGAGTGCTAGTGTGCCGCTACGTATGGATTTATTTCCCATGCTTCAGCTACCTTATTATGGCAATAACTTAAAATGGTTTTAAGTACCATAAAGGGGGAAGTTTCTTTAAATCCTACTGATCTGCTTTTCAGATTGGGTTATGCCTTCTTCATTAGAAAAAGTCTTAATTAATTGGAAGGGCTCCATATAGAAAACGTTTCATTAACTACAGTTAGAGCCAACACTAAGAGAGAAAGGAATTCAGGTTTCCGTGCATGTGTGAAAAGAAAAGGAAAGAATTCTATTCGTATGAGTTTAGAAAAAAAAAGAAAACTGCAGGTGGGTTTTTGCTCAGACTGCTTCAATAGCTTCAAGGTTACAAAATTAATGAGGGAAGGGAATTGCTCAGTTTCAGAGGAGAGAACAGGAAGCTGTGGCCTGAAGCTATGGAAGGAAAGATCAGACTAGCTGTTAGGAAACACAGTGAGTTAGAAAGAACATTTAGCAGTGAAGCACACACACAGTCAAGTGACTGAGGGAACAACAGCAGAGACATTGCTTAATCAGTGAGGACAGATTACATAAGACATAGGCCTGGCATTAGACGGTCATCTTGCATAACAAGGGGCTTCTGGGCAGCCTTTGCTGCAGTCAGTTTTTTGTGTCTCTTGCTTTTCAAGGACAATTTGATGTCCTACTATACTCAGCTGCTGATGCATGATCTCATTTAATTATAAGAATCTATGAATTAGGAATTACCCTGCTTTACAGATGAAATAAATGAAGGGAGAGATATTAAGTATTCAGCCCAGCTCACAAAGAAAATAAAGGCAGAACCAGGATGTGAACACAGATTCTGTCATTTGATATGAACGCTTATGCTCATCAGAGCTCTACAGCTTCTGATATTGAGATAACAACATAATCTTAAACATAAAAATGTATATTCTTCAACACTGCAGAACACTGGTTTGTTCTTCCTGCAAATGCCTAAATCCAGAGTCTTAAATGAAAGCACAATACAGAACAGGTTTGTGATGCCTCCTCATTACTCCCTAGCCTTCTTCGTTGCACCCACAGTCAAGTCACAAGGGCCTGGAATGCTGGGGCTTAAATCTGCTTCTTCCCGCGTCCCCAGCCTACTTGTACTCTTCTCTGGGCTTTACAAATTCTATTATTAACAAGATAGCTCTCGTGGCTAGGCAAAGGTTATGCCTAATACCTTGTTTTGCAGAGTTCTCAGATACTGCCCGTGCTGAGAATATGCATTCTCCTGCAAGGCTTAGAGAGTTGGTATGTTTGGGGAATTAACCCCTGCTGCATCTGTGAACATTTCCCCAAACCTTTTTTTCTCATTACAATCTCCAGCCAAACTCAGAGAACTTCCACTGCTCTCTTTTTGTTCTTTATTAACCCTACAGTGGAATAGAACTTACTTTCCAAATGGACACTGCAAATTTTCCTCAGAGGCAAAGTCTTGGCTTAAACAGATGTGTGGACGACTTCATGTTATAGCTAATTTCATCTTTTTCCTAGAAGACTCTACTCATGTAGTTTTCCAACATAGCAGGTGGCTTGAAGTCTAGTCTGAGGGAGTCCCAAGATCAAAGAAAAAGTATGTTTTCCATTCCGTGGACAATCATCCAGTTTTAGGAATGATACATTGATTTATATCATATATATATATATATATCTCCAAAGGAAAAAATTCATCCATACATGAACCATACCAATATACCAGTAAGCTGAGGGCCTTGTAAAACTTAGGCCAAAATAAATAATATTTAGAACTGCCTTAAGTAGAAGGGAAAAATTATACAATGTCAGTCTCTATTCAATATCCTGTTAGATAAGCAAATGTAACATTCAAATATATTATGTCTACAGCATGCCATCAGTCCTACTCATCCCTAACTTCCTCAATATTTCCACTGAGGAAACAAGTAAGTCAACTCTTACTCTGTGGCAAAACTTTATTTCAAAACAGAACATAGAGTTAAGGTCAGAATTTGTCCTAAGGTATTTTATTACGCTGATCATAAGCAGAGGCTAGAAAGTCTTCAGTTCACACTTAATTGAAACTTTGCGGAAAACCTCCTTAGCATAATTTGAGAAAACTGAGCCTAAGACCCATTTATTATTATGATCAGCATATTCATTACATTCACATTAGCACTGATCCCATCAAAAAGCTGCTTTAGTAAAATGTGCGCTTGAAGTAAAATACTTACTTTTATGAGGGCAATTAATTTTTTTTCAGGGCATCAGCTACTCTGTAGCAAAATTCCAGTTCTAGAGCATTATATGGTAAGCCACCATTTTGCAAAAGGAAATTTACTCAGTATGTTTAGTTCTCAGAGTTTATTTTACTCAAATTGTATCATGATTACATAAACCAAGAATGGAAATAGATAATAAATGGATAGATGAATATAGATAAAATATAGATATGGATATAGATATAAATTATTTTCTCAGGTTATGGGGACATTAAACAACACATACTGGCAAAATGTTTTTGTTTAACAGATACAGGAATGAATCTAGACATAATATGTTAGTTTAATATATAGTTTGTCTCAGCAGAGTTTATTTTCTCTGCACAAAAGGTAGAAAAGTATCAGATTAGACCACTTTCTGACAAGGATACTTATTATTCCATATTTATCAGCATAGTGCTGGTTGTTTTTCAAAGGAAAGAGACTGGAAAATTATTTCCACTGAATATGGAAATCACAAATTCCCTCAAATAACATGCCAAACTTGTTTTCACGCATTTTTCATTTTAAACACCAATGGTAAGAACGAATATATTTTAATAAGGATGGAGGAGCCACGCTCCTCCTTTGTAAAGATTCCTGATCAGATTTGCAGTTGTTACAAAATGACAACTCAGGGAAGTGTAGTTACAGCTGTGCTTCTTCCTAGATGCTGTTAGTAGTAAGGGTAGCTGGCAGGAGGCATTCTTAGAAGGGAAGCTCTATGATACCACTTCCTCAATGAAAGTATTGCTATTGAAAGAGTAAAGGGGAGGAAAAGTGGTGGGGAACACATGGCCTTTCTTATCCTAGGAACCGCCAGGCTTTCCTCCCCAAGGATTTGCAGATCATCAATCACTGAAGTTCAGTGGTGGGAGGGAGAATAAAGGACTTGTCCTTCAAGGAAGGGGTCAGTGATGCCTCTGCAGGGGTGTTATCTAATGAGCTCTTAATGAAGAAACAGGTGTTCACAACCAGATGTTCACAGGATCTGCAAGAGGCAGGGGGACGGCCACCAGTGGACCTGGTCTGAGTGATGTCTACGGAAAAGCATTAATGTTTATCTCAGTTATTTATTTCTTCTCTAACTCCATGCATTTGTGCATAAGAATTCAACACCCATAAAGAATCTTTTTTGTAAATATTCAGCTTGATTCTAATTCCCAAATGGCTGCAAGCCAGAAATAAAAGACACTTTTTTGTAAATTAAAAAAAAATTAATTTAAATTAATTAAATTTTAATTAAATTTAATTTAAATTACACAAGACACTATCTCAGCCCTAGGAACAAAGCCAGTCATGACTAGTAATTGAAACAGGTACTCATCGTCAACATTTAATAATTCAATGCCTAAGATACCCTTGACATTGATCAAGATAAGACAAAATTCTCTAGGGCCACCAAGATACCTTGGAGTTGAGAGGTATTAAACATATGTATTCTCCCTCAAAATTCCCCTCCTATCCGAAAATTCAGCCCTATTCGAAACGGGAAAACAAACATGCTCAGATAACACCAACCCCCCAACCTGTTCCTCTTTCCTACCCTCACATCTCTACCTCTATTCCATCAACATGCCCTTCAAAAGAGATTCTGAACCCATTTACTTCTCTCTCTGTGACTGTCACTGGACTCCAAGTTACTATCTTCCCTGCTACACTGAAACAGCATCTTAGCTGGTCCTTCTGCTTCCACCCTTGTCTCCAAAAATCCAATTTTTACATACGCTAACTTAAAAATATAAACATACATGTATATATTTTTTAATTATATATATATACGTATATATACGTATATATGTATGTATATACATATGTATATATATACACATATATATGTGTGTGTATATATATATATATATATATATAGTTAGTTAGTTAGTTAGTTAGTTAGGTTCAGATGATGGCTGTTAAAACTCTATAAGCTCCCATACGACCTACCCCAATTGTCCCTTATAACTTCACTCACTCTTCCCCTCCCTCACTATGCTGGCCTTATTCCCTTCCTACAACACGTGCAGCTCATTCCCACCTTAGGGTCTTTGCACTTGCTATTCCCTGCATTTGGGATTCTCTAACCCTTGATGTTTACATGACTGGCTTCTTCTATCACTTAGGTCTTATTTCAAAAGTAACTCCTCGGGCAATGCTTTCCCTGGTGGCCCAATCTGGAGTATCCATCCACCACCTACCTTTCTCTATGATGTTGCCATATTAAGTTTTTAAACCTCATTACTATTTTTAT
The DNA here is from genome assembly GCF_937001465.1 of Orcinus orca. Taxonomy (NCBI): domain Eukaryota; kingdom Metazoa; phylum Chordata; class Mammalia; order Artiodactyla; family Delphinidae; genus Orcinus; species Orcinus orca. The sequence continues at coordinate 56,951,049 of NC_064575.1, read as the reverse complement.
TGAGCTATAGTTCACATAACATAAAATTAACTATTTTAAAGTGAACAATTCAGTGGCATTTAGTGCATTTGCAATGTTGTGCAACTAACCTCTATTGACTTCCGAAATATTTTCATAACTCCAAAAGGAAATGCCACATGCATAAGTAGTTGCTCCCCATTTCACCTACCCCAGCCCCTGGCGATCAACAGTGTGTGTTCTGTCTCCAGGGACTGACGTTTTCTGCACATTTAATATAAATGGAGCCATACAATATGCGACCTTTTGTGTCTGGCTTATTTCACTTAACATACGGTTTTCGAGGGTCATCCACATTGTAGCACGTATCAGTATTTCATTCCTTTTTATGGCTGAATAATATTCCATTGAATTTATATACCACAGTTTATCCATTCATCTGGTGATGGACATTTGGACTGTTTTAAAATTATTTTAAAGAGTAATTTATCTGAAATACCATGTTCACTTATGAATTTACTGTTTATCATGTGTGTCCCTCTACCACTGGAATGCAAGTTTTGTGAGGTCAGGTACTTGCCTTTCCATTACTCTTTCCCTAGTAAATCACTATTGAATAAATAATGGCCAAACATGTTTTATCCAGGCTGGGGGATTTATCATCCATGGATTTCCTCTGAGCCCATCGTTTATACCCCTCCTTTTCCTGCTGGTACAATAAGGAAGTCTCTCTCTGCAGGGCCTCAGCCTTCACTGCCAGGATCTAGACCAACTTCAGTATTTCTAGATAACTTGTAATGTTTCCCAAACTTTTCTGATCATAAAATTCACTTTGGCTGAATGTTAAAAATTCTTATCTCCTCTGAATACTGATTCAGTAGGTTTGGAGTGGGGACGTCTATGTTAAAATTTTCATGGACCATTGTCATGATCATGGAACATTCCAGGATTTGCTTATTATAATCATGCACATTGGGGAACATTAGCTTAGAGCAGCAATTTTCAACCATGTTTTGCATAGAATTACTTCAAGAGCTTTTAAAAAATATCAATGCCTTTGTCCAAGCCCTAGATATTCTAACTTAATTTGGGGTAAAGACTGAGCATTGGGAGTGTAAAAAAAACCTTCCCAGGTGACTCTAATGGACAGCCAAATTCAAGTACCTTTGGTTTAGAGCACTGGTTCTCAACTTATCTGTTCACTGGAATCAGCCGGGGAGATTTTTAACATCCCAGTTTCAAGGTCTCAACCCAGACAATTTAAATCAGAACACCTGGGAGTGACATAAGTGACTTTTTATTTTTAAGTAATTGTAGATTTACAGTCAAGTTGTGATAATGGTACACAGGATTACCATACAGCCTTCACCCAGCTTTCTCTAATATTAACACCTTATATAACCATAGTGCAGTTATCATAATCAGAAAATTAACAATGATGGAATATTTTAACTAATCTATGTCTTTTTCAAATATTACCAGTTTTCCTACTAATGTCCATTTTCTGGTTCAGAGGACCCTGCATTAGATCATGAAAATAAAGGTGAAATTCATAACATAAATTTAAGCATGTTGAAGCATGCCAGCCAATCATTTCATAGAATACCACTCAAGTGGATCTGCCTGGCATTTTCTCATGATTAGACTGGGTTATACCCTTTCCAGATGCATACCACAGAGGTAATACTACAGCCCACCTTAATACATCATACTGGGTGTACAGGATATTAATACGACTTACTATGAGCATGAGTAGGTTTTAAAACTCCTCAGGTGATTCCAATATGCAATCAAGTTTGAGAACCATTATTAACACAGAAGAGATTATAATGTCTCCAGAATCTATGGTAACTTGATAAATCCTGGGATTTGGATATTACAGAGAGGAAAACAAGAAAAAAAATTCCCAGATACTGAAAACTGGTGATACAAATATAAATGGAGATATAAATAATATAAATATGAATAACTGGCATTTAGGCTTAAAATTTTTTACTGAGTGTTCACTACATGCCAGGTATTGGGAAACAAAAATAAATAGAACATAAACTTAGCCCTTAGGGAGCTTAAGGTAATGGGGAAGAAAGTATTTTTAGCATAAAATATCAAATTCTAATACAGAGGTATTATGATGGCTTTCTGGAAGTGATGCTACTTGAATTGAATCTTAAAAGAAAAAGTTAAAGTTAACTGATGAAAGATGAGAATAGCCTTTAGGCAAAAGAGGAACTTCATGAATAAAGAACTGTAGGCAAGAACAGCAAGGTATACAGGTGGGGTATGGCGGGAGTGGCCATATACATTTTACTGTTTATATAATTTAAAAATATATATAATACAAGAAAATAAATTGCAACAGAATAAAATGGCATTAAAAGTTTAGCTTGGGTTGTGTTTTTTAATGTGCAAGACTTTAGGGTTATTTTTCTCTAAGAATACATTTCTAACTATTTTTATAAAAAGTTTTTCTCCCTTTGGGTTTAGAAACATTTTCTTTCCTAAGATGCCAGCAAATGCTTATGAAACACTAACTACACACCCAGCATACTGATCAATGCTGAGGGGCGATTAAGAGGAGAATAAAACAGTCTTTGAGACCCAGAATGCTACTATTTATTTGGAGAGAGAAGTTCAAATGATCCACCACCCATGTCCGCACTCAGGTTTACAGAAACTGTGTGGAACTAAAAATAACTTGAGAACCCACCAATGTCACTACTGTTAAGAGAAATGAAATATTCATACTAATGAACTTAGTGCATTTCAAATGAATTTCATATCTGAAAATCCAAGCTTAAATATAGTCTCTGTTACCTCCGTGCCCTGGAAAAGTTATGTGTTTTATTTTTTGCAAATGCAAGAGTCACTGAATCCTCTCTCAGGAAGACACAGAGAGTAAGTGGAATCACAATGCACTTTGACTTTCTGGTTTTTCACAAATATATCTGGCCAATCAGCAGCTAAATTTACAGAATCCTATCTATCAGGAAGGCTTAATACTGAGTGTGTAAAGTCGCTATGGATTTCTAGGAGGAATGAATATACTGACTCAATTTTGAGTTTTAAATGCAACAATAGTTTCAGCCTGAAGTCCACATATTTACACTGCCTAAGAACTGAGAACAGAGCAGCCCACACAGAATACTCATATGGAGCTTGGGAGATATGATCAAAATTTATTTGCTTGATAAACAGAAATGGGACTACTCAGAATAGATTCACGAAAGAAAGCACCGTCTGGTTCCTCATCTCAGCTGCAACTCTTCCGTCATGGAGTTCAGCCATGCACTCTGCCTACAGGCAAGCACTAATAGGTGCAGCAATTTTTTCACCAAAAATAAAGCTTTAGCATCTCAAACGATATATAAATCCTTTCTGCTGTCTGAACACTTCGATTCCCCTAGTATGAGTGATTCCCCTGGTACAAAGAAGTCCCTCTCACTCTCTACGGCACTGAACTCAGATGTGACCTCAGCATTCTAAACTGAGCTGTTATCACAAAAGCAAACCAGAATTCAAGTAGCTGATGGGCATTTCATTTTAGCCTCTAAGGGCCAAAAAGTGAACCCAATGCTAAGCAAATAACGAATTAACTCTTTTTATATTTTTGCACTTAAAAAATACAAAACCACTTTTGTACCCAAACGTGCACGAATAGAAGAGGACTTTAGAGTGGTTTTCCTGGGGCTCATTTCTTTTAACTGTTACGTTTCCACTTAATTTTGCTTATTTCAACAAGAAGTCTTCCCTAATTACAGCAGTTATTGAACAGTACATAACTGGTAGTTGGTTGGATACTATGTTGAACTATTTCCTAAAATAAGTATAGTACTCTGGGATGAGTGAATTTTCCAGATAATTTACATACTTACTTCAAAATGTAACTGCTCTTGATCGTACACTATCTGAATTTCATTACTCCAATTAAATGAGTAAGCAAAGGTACAACGGAATGGGGGCAGAGAGAAAGGGAAGATTCCTTTGGGGACTGGGAGAAGGTTTCACAGGAGAGGTAGCATTTGAATTAAGTTTGAGAGCATTAAAAGGCTACTAATTACCCGAGGGTTAGAAGAGAGGATCATTCTCGGATAAAGAAACAACTGAGTGCTTAAATGTGGTGATAGCTGTTTGCTCCTCTGATTGGGCAACTTCACTGTTTGGCTTATCAAGTGTTGTAGGCAGGTGGATGTACTTCCATCATGAGTGAAATCCAGATGGGTGAGGCTTCTGAACACTTACTAATGAGAATATGGAATGCTGTTATTTATATACTATGATTTTGGCCCTTGTTCTCTGTCTACAGTGTAATCTGAGTGTTTTGAGAGCTGCAACTACAGTATCTTTCTGCACTGGAATCCTCTCCTTAGAGACAGCGAGCAGTTTGAGTCTACCATATTAGCAGCAGAACCCAGGACTAACAGCACAGTTTTACTAACAGCACAAATTTCCAAGTCCCACTTCCTTTGTAGCATTCTGACTTTGGGTAGATATTTAATCAATTTAAGCCAAGGTTTTCTCATATGTAGTATAGGAATGATGGCAACATCAAGCTCATCGTACAGCATTCTTAAAAGGATTAAATTAGATACCTAGGGAAAGCTTGTTAGCATGATGCCGGGCAAATGGTAAGAACTCAGAAATACCACTTATTTTTATTCAGGGTGACCATGCTACACTATGTTCTTCCCAACAGCAGTAGTAACAGGACACAGGAGGATCTCCCACGTGGATAGTAAATGGTTGACCCTTATCATTTATACCTTCAGCCTTTCACCTGGGTGATCACACCATTTTACAAACAGATATAATGGGGAGTTAGTAAGAAAGAACCCTTGGTGTCATGTGCAGAAATAAAACTCTAGAGTTAAAAAAGATTAGAACTTTCCCAATCATGCTCATACACGTTTGCTAACATTCGTTTACTCACAAAGTCAGCAAATGTTCATTGAGAGTTTCCTACGTGTCTAGCCCTGAGCAAAGTGCAGGGGAGACAATGATGAACCAAGCAGCCTGGACTCCTGATGTCCTGGAGTTTATGGTCTAGATAAGGATGAAAGTCACTTCAAAAATGTTTGATGGGTCTTATGGTGGGAAAATCCAGGGTGCTCTGGGAGTTCTGCAGTCAGGTTGGTGACATCACCATCTCCTTTGCTTCCCAGAGCATTGATTCTATGCAGGCTGTTCCAGTTCCCTGGAGGCGACGGGCACCCATAGCTGAGATCTACATCACTGCTGCTGGTTCTCTCAGTGACAGCGACTTTGAGGCAGGTGTATTCTGCACTGCTGCTTTATGTTGCTTTAATATATTCATGAATGTGCTGGGGTTATTTTTGTGTTGTGATTCCAGGGAGGGGGAAGGACTCTGTGATTGGATGTTTACACAAGTAGTTCTTTTTCTGCAGCTGGTCTTAGGCTGCCAGAAAATGGCACATTTTATAACATTCACAGACTACATTACCTCTGAATCACGAAATATTTTGAGAACTCTAAAAATCAAATCCAAATCTCTTCATATTAATAGAAAATGACAAAGCAATAGGCAATATACATCCTATGAATATATTCAGTTCTCTTTTACACATAGCAATTTCCTGAGAACTATTTCTTTGAGGCCCCAAATACATAGTATACCAATAAACTAAAACCTCTTCAGCTGGTTATCAATTCATTGTTGAGACCAGAGTGTAAATTACTTTTTAATTCACCATTCTTTACTGGTTTGTGGAGAAAACAACATTTGTTCATGTTTCTTACTCAGCTTTTTATATAACATTTTTATTGTGGTAAACACTTCTCAGGACATCTACCCTCTTAGCAAAACTTTAGGTGCACAGTACGGTATTGTTACCTATAGGCACATTTTTATAGCTATTTCCTCCACAGTCTCATAATTTCCCTGCTATCTCTCTTTTTTATAGTGAAAGATTAGAAAATGTTTAGCCGTAAAGCAGGAGAAAGGCAAAGGTGAAATTAAAGTGGAAAGTTTCTGGTAGGTCCCTCTTTGTGTCTACTTGTGTAACCAGAGGAACATGATGGCTTGGTGGACAAGCAACAGACCAGGAGTCAGGAAACAAGTTAGGTAGCCACTTAACCTGAGGTAAGTCCCATGAATTCTCTGACTCAATGTCTGCTTATGGTAAAATGAGTGAGTCAAATCAGATAACTGCTAAGATATAAAAATGAATGATTCATGCCACTTCATACCCATTAGGATGCCTATTATAAAAAAAAAACAACAGATGAAAACAAGCGCCGGCAGAGGATGTGGAAAAATTGGAACCCATGTGCATTGCTGGTAGGAATATAAAATTGTACAGCCGCTATGAAAAAAACTATGGTGGTTCCTCAAAAAATTAAAAATAGAATTATTGTATGATGCACCAATTTCACCTCTGAGTACATACTCAAAAGAACTGAAGGCAGGAACAGAAACAGTTGTACATACATGTTTACAGCAGCTAATTCACAATGGCCAAAAGGTGGAAGCAATCCACTGTCCATCAGTTGATGAATGGATAAACAAAACATGGTAAATGCATACATTAAAATATCATTCAGTCCTAAAAAGGAAGGACATTCTGATAAATTTTACAACATGGCTGAACCTTGAAGACATCATGCTAAATGAAATAAGCCATTCACGAAAGGATAAATACTGTAGGTACTTACATGAGGTACCTAGAGTTGTCAAATTCAGAGACAGAAAGTACAATGAATCGTGGTTGCTAGGTGCTGGGGAAGCAGGGAATAGGGAATTACTGTTTAATTGGCATAGAGTTACAGTTTTCTGTTTTTTGGTTTTTTTTTTTTGCGGTACGTGGGCCTCTCACTGTTGTGGTCTTTCCCGTTGCGGAGCACAGGCTCCGGACGCGCAGGCTCAGCAGCCATGGCTCACGGGCCCAGCCGCTCCGCGGCATGTGGGATCTTCCCAGACCGGGGCACGAACCCGTGTCCCCTGCATTGGGAGGCGGACTCTCAACCACTGCGCCACCAGGGAAGCCCAGAGTTACAGTTTTGCAAGATGTAAAGTGTTCTGGAGATGAATGGGGGTGATGGTTGCATACAATATGATGTACTCAATGTCACTGAGACGTACACTTAAAAATGGTTAAAATGGTAATTTTTATGTTATGGGTATTTTATCACAATTTTAAAAAATATAAGTATACTTTACAAATAACAAGTCCACTGGGCTAGAGCCTGGGAATGCTGTGATAAAAGTCTCAAAGAGTGAACTGTTTAGCAGAGAAGAGAGCTAAGTAAACAGAAACTCACGATAAAAGCTAAGCCCATCCTGGTGTGGAATTATATAAGAGCGGAATTAACAGAGACAGCAGAAGTCAGGGGAGGAATGGCCCTGGTACGTCAGGGGTGAATGTCAAGTGTGCTGGTGAGGGAGAAAGAACAGGCCCTTGGGTAGAAGGATAACCCACAGAATGGCATAGAAGAGTCAACACCTATTTTGTTGAAATGTAAAGTGTGAAGGATTTAACATTTTTCTTTCAGATGGTTAACCAACTGTACCAGAATCATTCAATAAAATTTCCCTCCTTGGGCTTCCCTGGTGGCGCAGTGGTTAAGAATCTGCCTGACAATGCAGGAGACACGGGTTTGAGCCCTGGTCCGGGAAGATCCCACATGCCTTGGAGCAACTGTGCCCATACGCCACGACCCCTGAGCCTGCGCTCTAGAGCCCACGAGCCACGACTACGGAAGCCTGTGAGCCACAACTACTGAAGCCTGTGCACCTAGAGCCCATGCTCTGCAACGAGAAGCCTGCGCACCGCAACCAAGAACAGCCCCCTCTGGCCGCAACTAGAGAAAGCCCGTGCGCAGCAACGAAGACCCAATGCAGCCAAAAATAAATAAAATAAATAAATTTTAAAAATAAAATAAAAATAAATTTCCCTCCTTTACCTTCTGATTTGTGATGCTACCTTTCAAAACTAATTTTTTTTAATGTAAATTAGGTCATTTTGAGGCCATTTATTCTGTGCTACTGGTCTGTTTGTTAGATACCGTGTCAGTGTACCACTGTTTTGATTATTATAGGTATAAGGGACGCTTTAGCAAAAATATTTTCATTCCTTTCTTTTTATAATGTCCGTACATTTCTTGCTTGTGGTTTTCATAGGTTTTTGTTGTGTGTTTGCTGCCCATTACAAAAGGGACACTATATTGCATTTCCTAACTTGTTTCTGATGGTTATTGATTTTTGTATGTGTGTATATATATATATATATATATGTAGTTTTGACTAGTTTATTGAAGTCTTTTGTTCAAATAACTTCTCAATTGAATGTCTTGGTTTTACCAGGTAAACAATTATCTAAAATAATCATTTTGTCTCCCTTTCAGTAGCTGTTTCTAATTTCTATTTTGTATTATATTGAACTGTCTAGAAGAGTGCTTCTCAACCATAGGGGACTTTTCTCCCACGGGATATTCGTCAATGTCTGGTGACATTTTTGGTTGTCACAACTGTGGGTGGGTTGTGCTACTAGTACCCAGTGGGTGGAGACTAGGGGTGCTGCTGAATCAGCTTTTTGCCCCCATTATTTTTATTTGCAGAGGAACACAGAATACTTTTACATACTTTCATGCCAGTCAAAAAGACTCTGACACCACAAGAAAAGCAGCGCTCACTTCTGTGAGGCTCCTTCCACCAGGAATACATATATGCTTAACTGCTCTCATCAACTGAAAACAAATCAGATACACCTGAAGGAGCATTTCCATCATGGGGATAAACTTTTACCTTCTAAAACAAGATACAATTGAAAATATTGAAAAACGTTCCTGCTTGCTTCAGCTTTTAATGTGATCCAATCTGCTAACCAAAATGCTCATAAAAGGCTAAGGAAAGCTGATGTTGCCAATATTGTTGGTTGCTAGGTAACTTCCTTATTACCTGTATGTTGCACATATCTGTCTCCTTTTGGATTATACAGTTTGACAAGCACACCATCTTGTAAATGGAAGTAAAAAGCTTGTCCTCTCTGCAATTAAGAGGCAGGATAAGAAAGGATATGTAAACATTTAGAATGCTAACTCACTCAACATTACTCAAGCTAGTCCTCTGGAGAGAACACAAAATTCCACCTATGACTTATATGAACTGACAGTGCTCTCTTGTTATAGAGATATCAATGCAGTCCCATCCCTGACCTTTTAAGTACAGTGACCCAAAGGGCTTGAAGCCTAAAAACTAGATTTTTTTTTCTATTCTCCTGTAAGTTTTCTATTTAGATTCCATCGATGAGAGGTATTCATAAAGACTTGGAAAGGAGAAGATAAGGAGACTTTTTCTTTCCTCTGTTAGTGGCCAACGTAGACTTATGGGTGGATGGCAATGTGAAATTTTCAAAGGCTTCTCCCATGTCTCTAAAATCATTTATTTCAGTGCTGTAGACAGCTGAGAGCTTGCTTCCTGTCAAACTGGCACTCCAGGTTTTTCAAAGCCAGAAAGTGCTGTCTGCCCTTCTCTCCCAACCTTTCCCATAGCTTTGTAGGCATTAATTCCTTGTATTAAGTCCTTTCTTGCTCAAATACCTAGAGTGGTTTGTTTTCCTAAGCAAACCTTAGCTGACAGTCTATAGTATCAGCTGACTAATGAGTATCTGTAGGGAGAAATGTACCTACTTGTGTCTGAAGAAATAAAAGCCTGTCTAAGGAAGGCAGTAGCTTTTCATACATTTTTAAAGAAATCACTTGTGGCTAAGAATTACATAATTTCTACAGAGTTCCTGTTTTTTTTGGTCTTTTCTTTTGTTTCAAGTATATACAATGTTCATTACCTTCTCTCATGTGAATCATTAATCAACCTCTCATCCCCACACACGGGTCCTCAAAAATGAAACAATCCATCAACATAAAACCCAGAAGAAAAACAAAGATAAACTGACTGCATCTCAGGTGGGGATGTTTAAAAACAAATGGGTATAAAAACAAAGGAATGACCATATGGGATGGGACAGGAATGACGTAGCTTAAACTAGTTAAATTGATAGGGTACTTGACCAATAAGCCTTTTATGAAATTCTGTGAATGGTGAGTGTCATGCCCATTAGATCGCCTCCTTCTCCTTTTCCCCATCCTGCTCTGTAGAATCCCCCAATGTCTATATTTGGAGCCAGTCACTGAGGATTTGCCAAGAAGCACAGACATGTAGGAAGCCTCTTCTTTATGCTTACAGTGCAAAAAGAAGTTGCAAATTTCTGCAGGTGTAGCCCACTTACCATAAAAAAGTCACAAAAATGGGACTTCAGACTTGTGAGTCTTAAGTCAAAAGCTAACAGACTTACGAGCCATATCTGAGATCAATCGACAGGAAAAAAGGAATTTACCATATCCTCAACGCTTTTGGGGGAATTGTTGACACAAACTGTATCCATTTATGAAAAACAACAACAACAACAACAAAGCAGAGCTTGATGGTTTGCTAAAAAAAAAAAAAAAAGGACAAATCTTCTGAGCTACCAGAACCAATTTACACACAGTTTCATTATTTTTTTTTCCTCATGACCTTAGACCTCAAGCCAATGTGAAATTTAGTTTCTTGTAGTGATATCACTTCCTGGCTATTGCTAACAGCATGATATATTTGAGACATTTACTTAAACTGAATCTATTTATATGCAGTAACGCTACCACAGTTTTATTGAAGGGAATGGAAATTAAAACACACAAAAAAAGCCTAACTCACAGTGGAAATTTACTAAGAGGAAATAATTTTATGATTGTATATATGTGAACACATGAATGTGTAACATTTTCTCAATAAACCTTGGCAGAACTACAGATTGGGAAGAAGAAATAAGTTGTTTTTGTGATCTTTTTAAGTTCTGAATACGAACCGAACATTTTGGAAGCTTTGCCTCCAAAACTTCCTAGAATTGGAGAATATATTTCCCCCTATCAGATGCTCCACCCATTTAGCAAACACTTGTTTAAGGCTACTTACAGTCTGTGTGTTTTCTTGTGAACTTATTTCATTAGGATTTCAGGTTGGGTAATATTCATAGTAATCTCCAATTATTATATAATCTTAGCTGCTAGACAACCTCTATCAAGCTAAAGAATTCTTTCCAAAGGGCTTAGGAAGATCACCTGTGTCCCTATTTCAATGGTGAAATAAGTTTGCTGTGTTTGTAAAAGAGAGGCTCATTTTATTCATTCAGTGACAGAGAGTAAACAGATTTCTGCTCTTGTACAAAAGGCAGGCTCAATTCCTTGGTTCATTGGTTACTAACTGTGGGATCTCAGGCAAGCTACTTAACCTATCTGAGCCCTAACTGGCTCATTGGTTAAATGGAGATAAAAATACATAACTCATAGGACATGCTCAAGATAATATAGAATGATACATATAAGAGCCAAGGGCCAATACAACAATAAACTTAGGGCCTAGATGAAATGTTGGTATCTTAGCCCCACTTGGTATAACGTGTTTCTTCTCTATCGCCTTTGAGATCTCTATTCACTCCCTGGGATCCCTCAGGGACTGCTCTGCCTTTCAATCACTCAGTGTTAATCCCTGCCCTGCTTCTCTTAGGCTTGCTGAAATCAGCTGTTTCCATAGCTCTTCACACCTCAGGAAACCGCTTCTGTGCTTCTAAGATAGCAAACACCAATCTGCTAAATTCAGTTTTGCCAAAGTGCTAATAAGCAAGAATCAAAAGTATTCCCTTTCTTCTTCACAGGTGGATCAGCGATTCCCTGGAAAAAGTCATCTCTTTGTTTTATAACTTGTGGGTGATTTTCACAGGGGGGCTTTGGGATCAAACCGAAAGAGAAAATATTTGGGGTTAGACGTGGCTTCCTGATAGCCCTCGACTCACGCAGCCTGCTTTGGCAACAATGAATGAACCTCCTTTTCTTCATTTCTTCACCACTGTATCTCCCAATAAATGATTTGTGCTGCATCCCAGGAGCACCATTATACCAATTTGTTTCACACTAACATAATAATCATTCACTTTTATTTATCTACTACTTACTACGTGTCTGACACACTTCTAATTGTTTTAAAAACATGAATTATCACACTCTTGTAAATTATTATTAATGGGTATTTGTTAAGCACTTATCATATTTTATTTGAAATTACTAATTTAAAAAGCACATTACCTACATTTAATGCTTAGAACAGCCTAGTGATGTAGACAACATCTTTTTAGAGATGTAGAAACAGAGGTTCAGAGAAATTAAGCAAACTTCCCAGTATCACATAGTAACTAGTAGAGCCTAGACTTAAGTCAGGCTATGTTCCGCTTTATAGCGAAGGCTTTTACCCTCTTCTACACTGCCTCTTACTACGGGGCCCTCCTAATTGAGGGCAGTAATGCTGAGGTACTACAAGAAACAGGAAATCATTCAGAAGTCTATTAAAATGCAAACAGAATTTGACTGTGGCATTGCATAGTCTAAAAAATGGAACAGTACAGACATTACCATGGTTTTATGCAAAAATGAAATATGAATGTATTATTTTAAAAAACAAAGCAGATTAACTGTTGGGAGGAGTCGCCTTAGAATCCCTTCTTTTTGCAGTCACATTTTCGTATAGTCCTCCTTTATATTAAGCTAAACAGTGGTCTTGGAACTTCCACCTATTGGTTTTAGAGCTATCCTTGGGAGCCATGTAGATGATCCTTCTTCCCTAAGGTAGAAGACAGCTAGCAGGTATCCCTGAGATCCTGATCATTCAAGACTGGATTCCCTTTTTCGGCTTGCAATGTCACATTGCTGAAAGTCCACTTCTAAAACTAAAATCCGTGGATCTCTTTTTATCCAAATTGCTGTTTAATCAGGTTTTCTGAAATCTGTACATGTACAGGTGACTTTTTCAAGCAGAGAAAAATTAACATTTAAACTTATTAAATGTTAATTTTTCAATTTGAGTCAATCATTTAAGGTGAACTTATCTTGTCATATTTTGATTTCACTTAGCATTGTGTCAATTTAGAGCTTATCTGTATATGGGCCAAGACGACGGTGAAATGTGAATGAGACAAAGTCTTAAAATTCAGGCCTTATGGCCCAGTACTAGGAAACCATTCTCTAAGCTGACCCCTCATTATTAGTCATCCTCAAAGCTATCCACAGAATCATCTCATGTTTATTTCTCTCTCTGTTTAACTGACCATCATAAGAAATTTGTCAGATGGCTCTGCTGAAATCAAGATATTTTCACTATGACATTTTCCTAATTCTTAAATCTTCTATTTAAAAAGAAAAGGTTTGTTTGACATGAGTCATTCTTAAAAAACTCATAGCCAATTCCATTGCATGACATTTTAAATTAATTTACCGTTTTTTAGCAATATGTTTGGTGAACTTAGTTTTGGTTCCTGTCAAAAAATATTGTAATTTTATCAGTTCACAATATACTAGAGCATGAAAACAAACAGGACAGAAGTTCAGTTTAGATTTTACTAAAAACTCTACACACATACACACACACACTCCGTAAGAAGTCCCAAGTTGAATGATACAATGAGTTTTCAAATATTGCCAGTATTCTGCTTTCATTGAGAAAATATGAAAAGGGCATGTATAGTGCTTCAGTGGGAACAATACATTAATTATAAAATGCTATTTCAAATACACATATGAGAAGTAAAATTACATGAGCAAGACTAAGTGCATAATTGCGCTTATCTGTTATTTATGATTGTTCCTTAGGAACCTAAAATGACTTATCCAGTTTTATCAATTATAGTGGTAATAAGTCACAGTTGTACAGCACTTTACAGTTTATGCAGAGCTTATACAGGCATCATCTCATGTGTTAAACAGGTTGCTATGAAAGAGTAGAACTCTGGAGAAAGTGAAATTTAACGGAAAGAAGATAGATAGGTTTTGGAGTCCAACGTGGATTTAAATCTTTGTTCTACCCCTTACGAGTTGGACGACCTTGGGAAGACCATGCGATATCTTTGAATCTCATGTATACATGTACACATATGACCAAAAAAAAAACCTATCACAAAATTTTTATGATAATTAAATGAAATGATAATGCATAGTGTCCAGCACACACATGTGCTTATAACTGTTGGGATTTTTTTCTCCTTCGTCTTCCCCACTTTGCAGAAGCTAGCTCCACATGCATTTTTGCATGCTTAACTTTAGCTATGCTTTATTGCACTCAAAACACCTATTTCCAGGCTACTCAGAATTGTTGAGTTTGTGAGAACTATCTGGGGTCATGAAACCAAAGCAAAGAACATAACCACTGAGAAAAGGTTCCTTTCTGTAAATGATTTAATTAGTATAAAGATTGCTTCTTTTAACGCAGCAAAACAATTACGCTAAATAAAAGGAGTTTAGGAGGCTGTAAAAGGACAAATCATGATGAACGGTTGGAATCACAAACAGGAAATAAGCAGTTCCAACCTGAGACTTGTACGTTTTGGTAAAAGAGCCTAGCCTAGGTTTTGAACAAACAACTCTCATGAAAGAATACTAAAAATGACAGAAAGGACAAGGTACAAGTAACTGCAGCTGTTTTTAAGAACAAATGTTGTTTTGTATTTAGATAGGGGTTATGCCAAAAAAAGTCAATGCTCAAAATAACTTTGTTTGAAGGGAACGCTAATAAAAGGCACCACAGTTAAAAATATTCAAATCCATGTATTAAAGGCTCAGAGGGGTTTTCCTGATCATGTGGATCGCAAATTCCCTAGTTTTTCAAGTAGGAGTTAGAATTCTGGGAGGATAAGTGACCCAGGTCCAGGACCACACCTTTGATTAGCAGTAAATGTGGGAACAGTTTCAAAGTTATCTGATTTTTGAGTCGCCTCTTTCCACTATTAACGATGATCTGTCTGACCCTAATGTCAGGGGTGGGTCTCTCTATCCTATGGGTCTGTCAGTTCTACCTATTTCTGCCAATTCAACCAGGACAAGGAACTTAGTCTTTCCATCCGTTTCCACAGGAAATCCTATCACAGACAAAAATGTCTTAATTTGTATAAACTGTACTGAAAGTTCAGGAGTCATGGGGAGGGGATGGGAGGGGAGGAGGGGCCATCGGAAGGTCCAGATTTAGCAAAAAAATTGGCATCTAGGTAAAACGATGGCTGAATAAATGAAGAGCTCTGGAGACAGACAGAGATTTATCTCCCTGGATCTATGTGTTTATATTTCAAAGGAGGCTAAAACCCTGAGTTATCTTGTTTGTTGTGCCAAGGGTTATAAAAATTTAGGGACCAGAGAAGATTCATACATATTAAGGACAAAGATTTCTCTCCCTTTTTCCAGAGGGGAGCAGGGCAGCTGTCCAGCTCCTGTATAAATGTCCAGATTGATATTTCAGGCTCCCTGCAGTACAAACTCCTACAAGCAGGGTTGACATTGCCCTTCATCAAGCTGCTGCCAGGGAAGGGGAATCAGTGCTGTTATTGCTGTAGGTAATCTTAAGTCTGATGCAGAAACCTCATGTTTGCTTTCAGGACAAAATTAATATATATAGACATTAAAATATAGCAATAACGGATTTTCCCCAAGTAAGACTACTTATTATTGATTATTGCTGATGGCTATTACTTGTCCATTGACATCTTTCCATTTTCATTCTCCTTCTTTAATGAAAGAGGAACTATCTGTTAAGAATTTACTAACCAGATTCAGTACTAAGAGCTTTACATGCATTGTTTTATTTAATACTCACAAAAAGCCTATGAAGAAAGTGTTTTTATTCCCATTGAATAGTTGAAAACAACTGATCAACAAACTTGACCCATACAACTGGTGAATAGCAGAGCTAAAACAGCCAGTGAATTGCTAAATTCTAACCTGTCTCTTTTGTTTCAGAACCTAGTTATTTCTCCTGCTCTGCACTAAATTACATGTCCCAATTAGCACCCTTGACTAATCAAATTCAGAAGCTGCTAACACGTGGCAAATTCTCTAATCTTAACAAAACAATTTTATCTATTACTACTTTAGGGTAATTTGTGTATCTGATAGTATGAAAACTATGTGTATGCATGTGTGGGTGTATCCACGTTCTTATTCTTACTCTGAAAGTTTCTAATAGCATAGGTATTAAGGGCTTGGCGTAGCAGTAGTCTGTTGCAAGAAAGGAACATTAAGTCTTCAAGATATATTTTTAGTCCAGGATGATAACTTGGGTCCAAATACTGAAAAATACTTTATATGTGTTTCCTCATGAAGATGCCTGCAGGCTCTATAGACCAGCCTTGCTATTCATGGACCAGCAGCACCTGGATTGTTGTTACAAATGCGAAATGGTGGGTCCCACCCCAGGCCTACTGAGTCAGCCTCTGCATTTTTATAAGATTCTCCCATTTAAGAAGGGATTCTTTAGAATAGTCTGAAGGCTTTAAAGCTTTCCTTTCTGGGTGCTGCTGTTGAAAAGTAAGGTAGATAGCTAGTGGGAAGCAGCCGCACAGCACAGGGAGATCAGCTCGGTGCTTTGTGACCACCTGGAGGGGTGGGATAGGGAGGGTGGGAGGGAGGGAGACGCAAGAGGGAAGAGATATGGGAACATATGTATATGTATAACTGATTCACTTTGTTATAAAGCAGAAACTAACACACCATTGTAAAGCAATTATGCTCCAATAAAGATGTTAAAATAAATAAATAAATAAATAAAAACAATTGGGGAAAGACAGATTAAAAAAAAAAACCAAGCCTTTCCCCTCTTCAGGTGGTGTATCACGGAACCGCCTTGAACCCCTGAGTCATTTGCTGTCTGCTGCTTATCCTGAAGTTTTCTACAAGTCCCCAAATAAGGGAGGAGAAAGTTCTCAGACTGTGTGATGTGACATGACTCTGCAATAAGTAGGGTGTTTAAAGAGAATGAATCACAAGTGTGATTTACGCTAAGAGAACAGACTCATGAATACTGATTCAATACTGGAAAGAGATGTTTTCGGATGCATTGACATTCCTCTAAATCAGATAGAAACCATTTGCCTTTAACATCAAAATGTTTCTGATGTGACACTTAAGACATCGATCCCAGTTCATCCCATTTTTCTTGACAGATTTTATTACTCCAGTAGACTTAAATCACAGGGGATGACCAAAGAAGGGAACCAAAGAGAAGTTGCTGTTCCCTCTCTCTTTGACAAAGAATATTCCCCCTGCCCCTCTTCCAACATAGCTTTCTTGAACACATTTATTCCTGCATACTAGGATGTCAAGGCCTCATCATGATAATCTTTTGCATGTTTGGTCATATGAATGGCATAGTTTCATTTCTTTCCTAAATAACTAGTAGAGGCAACAAGGGGATAATTTATAGGATTATAGAGCTTGAGGGAACCACAAAGATTCCTCCTACGTCCCTGTTCGTCCTTTCTCAGTTTCCTTTGCAGCCTGTTGGTCTGGTCCTACCCCTTAAATTTTGGGGAGGACTCTTTTCTTTATCACTTTATTCACTCTTCTTAAGAAACTCCGTTATACTTACATGCTGATTTGGAGAGACATCTTCATCCTAAACCTACCTCCTGTGCACCAGAACTGCAGATCCAACTGCCTATCCCCCCAGGAATCTCAAAGCTCAACGGACCCACAATCGAACCCAATATCCCATTTCAATAGCTATCCCCTGAGCATTTCCCATCTTTGTGAATGCTAACCCCATGCACCTAGGTGTTCAAATCAGAAACTCAACAGTTATCCTAGAAGCCTCACACAAATCATAAAGTCAATTTAAAAACTAACAGTTTTTTTTTTTTTTTTTTTCATTTTCTCTAGTGAATTCCTCACCCAGTTGTTGATTTTGTTGACTTCCTCAGTTTTAGCTTTCCTCGTGTACTTCAATTTTAGTTTTGGACTCCTCTTGAGAGCGAGCTTTTAAGTTTCACATTTTTTTTCCTCTCTCTAGTGCCTTCACTTCCTCTAGCCATTTTCCTCTTAGCTCAACTTGCCTCCGAGACTTCCATTCCAGAACAAGGTCTTGTATTGGTGGCTCATGGCGAGAAAATCGATTCGGCTGTGGAATGGAGGGGTGGCTTCTCCTAGGTCCAGGTTCCAAGCCTCTCTGTTTCCTCTGGCCTCTGAAGCTTACGCTGAGCCACAACCCAGGGTGGGCAGTAATCACAGCTTTTTCCAGCCTTTCATGGTTGGGAATCCCTGCTCAGCTGCTAAATTTGAAGAAGTAAGTGGGGCTTTGTTCTTCTAATGTGCATGGTACGCATTTTTTTTTAATAAAATTTTCTATTTGAGAAAAGTTTTTAGATTTATCGAAAAATTGCTAAGATAGTACAGAGTTCTCATATATCCCATACCCAGTTTCCCCTATTATTAACCTCTTATATTGATTAGTTACATTTGTTATAATTAATAAGCTAATACTGATACATTACTATTAACTAAAGTCCATACTTTATCCAGACTTCCTTACATTTTGACTTAATGTCCCTTTTCTGTTCCAGGATCCCATCCAGGATACCACATTACATTTAGATACCATGTCCTCTTGAGCTGTTCTTGACTGTGGGTTCCATGATCCTTTATTGCTATGTGTTTCTACCCCTTTTCTGGCCCATAGAGATATGTTTGGTTTAGAAAAGGAGATATACCTTAATGGAAAAATGTCAGCTATCATTGCTTCAAGCATTCAAAACTTGAAATCATAGAACTGATTGGAAAATCTTCTTCTTTTTCATTTCCAGCTGGTCACCAGTTCCTCCCCATTTATATCCATCACCTCTCTGTAATTCTCTCCTCTCATATTGCCTCTGCCCTAGATTAGGACTTTGTCACTCTCCATTAATATTATTTTGATACTTTACTTTTTATTTAACTTCTACTGTGTGTTACACTGTGCCAGGATCTAGTAGGCAATTTGTACACATTACCTCATATAAACCTTATTACAAACCTGAGTGGTACAGGGTAATATTCTCACTTCCCAAAGGAAACTCAGTGAGGTTAAGTGACTTGTCCAAGGTCACAGAGCTACTTAGAATGGCTGTGCGGGTATCCAAAACTAGATCTGTGTAATTCCAGAGCCAAAGCTCTTAAGCCGTACAGCATAATATCTAATTAGCCCTGACACTTATACAGCTAAAAGATTATTCTGTTTCTAGGCATGTATAGCCCCAACCCATTCTCCATATGATGCTCAAAACATCTCTCTATAAAGCAACCTTATCAAGGTACTCCCCTAGGCAAAAACCTTCAACAATTCCCAAGGTGTCATGATTAAGTCCAAATTCTATAGTACAGCCCACAAGACGCCCCATTATCTGGCCCCTCTTCTTTCTCAAGCCTCATCTCCAACTGCCAATTGTCAACAGTGGTCATTCATTTATTAAATGAATGAATAAGCATTCTTAAAACTGACCACTGAACTAAGATTTAGATAGGCTTATTTAGGGGTAGAGGTGAAAAAAATAAATGAGAGCATGGAGACAGGGAATTACTATTGATATTCCTCTTTTTCTTATTTTAGTGCGACTTTTTGGCTATCCCTATCCCATCCCACTCACCCTATGTTTATTTACAAGAATGTTTCTCATATCAAGAAAGATCTGTAATTTGAGAGAATTATTTAAAGTAGGAAGTGAAACTTTGTAGCCTCAAATAGCACACCAGATACCCTGTTTCTTTAGTTAGAGTAAACAGTATTCTGCTCTTCTGCTATACAATGACTCACTTGAAATAATACTTGAAAAAGACCTCAAAGACACTAAAATTACCTAATTAAAAAGGAAATTATTTTGAACTGGTTTATGAGACACTCAATAAACAGAGTCACAAGGTAAAACTCCCTGTGGGCACCTATGATATTTTATTTCCAATATACTACTGATGATAATTTTTGCCTCCTTTGGCTCAGAGAACTAGGAGAGGAAATCAATGTCCTTTCTATCGACATATTAAAATTTAAGCAACAAAATTAAGTCCAAGGATTCTTGAGTGCAAATCCTAGCAAATAAAAAATATTGTGATGCAGCAGGTAGGCAGGCACTGTTTAAAGACTTACTGATTTCTCTGTGATGGACTATCGTCCATATACTTAATGTGTAACATCTTAATATTTAATGTCCATAAGACTGAATGTACCAGAAGACTTAAGATTCCAACTCATGAAACAGGCTGACCAAATAAATGACCAAGGAGAATGGAGGAAATGGGATGCTAAGATGTGTCGGCTATGATTACACAGACAATATAGGCCTTCTCCTCCAGGAAACATCCATCTAAATAGCTAAAGACTTATTCAGATAATATTTTGAAGGTATTTAACTTTGTTGTCTTCAAACATACATAGTAACATGAAATAGGTTAAGTATTAGATAACATTACTTCAAAACCATTACATGAATTTCTCTTAGCAGGTATTTTTACCTACTAAAAGGCTGTTAAGCTAATTTGCTGAACATAATATTTTCTGTATTCTGAAATCATGTTTCCATTAAGAATTCACATAGCCTTTTATTCATAGATTATACGGACACAAAGGCTTTTTAGGTCATAGTCTGTCCAGATGATTCAAGGTGTGAGTTAGTGAAGTTTTAAAATAGCTCACTAAAAGCTTGCTTGCATGTACATGTGCACATGATTTATAGTGAATCTATTAGGAATGGTCACCGAAACATTTATAATTGGGCTGTTCAAAGTAATTAACTATAGTCAAAGTCATTTCAAAACCTCTGGCAGAAATAGCCGATAGAAGCATTTCCCTCCATTGTGTCTCACTTTCAACTATTTTCACATTCTTCTCGGTAATATGCTTTTGGTCAGAGTGTGAACATGGTCAAAATTTTGTTGAGGAGCATGAATCTTGCAGGTTTTTTTAATGTGTGAAAAATGTCTTTAGATATGAAGTAGGAAGAAAAGCCATATCCTAAAAAATCAGGAGGTATCAGTTGCTTTTTAAAATATATTGTTCATCGAGGTATACCTGGCACAGACATTACATTAGTTTCAGGTGTGCAACATAACAAGGGGCTGTCAGTAGCTTTATTTCTGAATGTTTGCAAGATCCTAGAAACTCTTTAAATTGATGCTTTTTTTAAAAAATGGAAATACGGGGGAAATTTGAACATATTTCACTGTTCAAAATGCCATTGATTCTATCCCTTAATGTTTAAAACAAAGCAGGTATTTCTTAATAATCTGTCATTTTCTTCCCCTAGCCATGGTTCAGTGGAAAGGAACGTTCCTACAAGCGCTGGCAGGGGGAAAGGGCAAGTTCTGATGGCTGGCAGTGCTGACGGATTTATTGTCGTAGGGATTTAGCAAATTTCAAATAAGATCATGATTATTTCTCCACCACGAAACAATGTCTGTTTAAAGTATTACACAATTTTAACCAGTATAGCTTCAATTAGGCTGCTTAGAAATCATTAAATAAATTGACAGGTATAATTTGTTTCTAATACGTTATAAGTTATGCTGCAACTCAAATACCAAACCAACACCAGTAGCTCAAGGAAACCCTGGGGTATTGACATTTCTTAATCCATTTATCACAGCCATGATTAAGCTGTGTTTCTTGATCCTGGGTTGATTACCTCTGACAGAGAACAATAACAGAATCAGGGCAAAAGAGAATATGGCAAATGTACAAAATATGGTGGTAACTTTGTAAATTACAGTTGGCAAGCTTATCTAGCATGTTACAAACATTACCAGTCTATAGGGGTATCAAACAAACATCTTTTTCTTCTTTCTGAGTACACCTCTACTGCTTAGTAAAATTTAGTTAAAACTGTATAAATGCTTAGTTAAAAAATCTAATTTCTCTTGAAAGAAATAAAGTGTTCATATTTAGTCTAGACTGGAAAAGAAGTTTTCATTTGTGGTTTTCCTAGCCCTCATGTTTTAAAGTGGATTTTAAATGGAATTTTTTAAATGACATGAAATAAAAACCCATTCAAATACCCCTCCAGCACATACACACAGACGCAGATTCTCATACACCGAATCCCAAGGTCTGCTTACCCCACAAGTAAACGAAAAAATTGAACTTGGATTTTCAATATCTTCAAATTCCATTATCTTAATACAAATGGCCCAATCTAATGCAATGTGGGTCAAAAAGAAAACGCACTTCTACATGTGCAGCAGTCTTTGAAATCTGTGAAAAGCCCAGGTCCATTTAGGGAAGTCCAGATTCCATGTATAACAAGGAACCTCAGCAACAGAATAATTTTCCTTAAATAATCTTGTGACCCAGAAAGTATAAGAAGTCATCAAACAAACATCAATTCAAAACAAAGTCATTTTTCTCAAGAACATAATTTAATCTGAACCCTCAGAGCAGTTACCCATTTTAGTTTCTGTGCTTACAGACAGTGACCTGTGTGCCAAGTTGGTTCTGATTAAATCAGAGACTTCCTGCTTTTACATGAAGAATCTTCTAGCGTGGAGAGAAGGTTCTGGTTCAGCCGTGACCTAGTTTCATGCTGCAGAATGTGTCACCTCCAGCGAGATTAGTCTTTTCCTTTTTTTTCTTTCTCTTTCCTGCTACAATATTTTCACTTTAGAGTCGATCTTTTTTATTCTTATAATTAAAAAGTCTGGATTCAGAAGGAGAGGCATACAAGTTTTGTGGTGATATTTTTAAATGCCTGGTGTATTGCAATTAAAAAATAGTTAAATACGTGTCTTGCTTTTCCCTTTTTAGAGTTTCCAAACTAGTTATTACTGTTTTAATTTTGCCAACTACTCAGAAGAATTCCCAGGGAACCCCTAATTCTGTAGGCTCTCTTTTCAATATGTAAGCAGCCTGGGGTTAGTAAGATACAAATTTGTATTTATCTGTGCTTCATTAAGTTTGGAATGTTAAAGATATTCTATTCCGAAGGCAGGGCAAAGGACAAGATCAGTGGATGTCAGACTTTTACAATTTCACAGAAGAGTAATATTTCAAAAGAATATTTGGGGGACATTTCCTAACTTAATTTTGACAAGTGAGGAGATTTAAAAATAACACATCTTAGGGCTTCCCTGGTGGCGCAGTGGTTGGGAGTCCGCCTGCCGATGCGGAGGACGCGGGTTCGTGTCCCGGTCCTGGAAGAGCCCACATGCCGTGGAGCGGCTGGGCCCGTGAGCCATGGCCGCTGAGCCTGCGTGTCCGGAGCCTGTGCTCCGCCGCGGGAGAGGCCACAGTGGTGAGAGGCCCGCGTACCGCAAAACAAAACAAAAAAACCACATCTTATTAAAAAATTCTACAAAAGCAATATATATACTATGCCATCATTTCACAGGAGGCAGTCCATTTTAACACGAGGAAGGAGGTGAGAAAAGAAGAAAAGAGAGGAGGGGAAGAAGGAAAGAAAGAAGGAAGGATGAGCAAAAGAAGGAAAAGATGGTCACTTTAATCGAATAAATGTAATTTCATGAAAAACTAGTATTCTTTTTTTAAGGCATCTGTTTCACTATAAAAGGTATGGACTAGTGCTTGCGAAACCACTTACTGAGATCTCTGTCAATGATCAAATTTCATTTTTGTTTTTGTTTTTGAGAAGAGAATTGACCTGAAAACATGCAGAAGACAAACTGTTTACCATTAGTTATCAATCTACTTATTCTTTCCTTGACTTTGCCACCATTTCCAGTGTGATCATGAAAAAGTCATTCAACTTTCAGAGACTCAATTCCCAAGAATGCTATATGGTGGCCATAATAAGTATCCTACTCATCTTTTAGGAATGTTATAAGCATTCACTGAATTTAACATGTATTTTTTAGTCACCTAAAAAACTGACAATGCATATGTTAAAATGCTTTGAATCTTTTCATGTTGATCAAATCTGGGGAAGGTGTGGCCAAGTATGAGGGGAATTTGGATGGAATCCTAACACTGTTCTAGGCAGAAGGAAACACTTCCATAAAGCCCATCATACATCATACGGAAGGACACCTTTGGGAAACCACAATGAGCATGGCTAGAGTGTGGGGCTGGGGTCTGAGACTAAGCTGGAGAGTAAACTGGGGCAGAGCATGAAAGGTCTACAGAGCAACAAACAACCTTATCTTGTGGGGAGTGAGGGAACCACCTGCTAAAAACCAGGGGATAAGTGAGCATATCCACAAGGATCAGGGCAGGAGGCTAGCTTCACATAGCAGGTGGGCAGCGATCATGACGCCTCATTCATGCCACATCTTTAATGCACAACGACAATAACAAGCTAACTAATATTCATGGAGAACTTCCATGTTCTAGGCACTATTATAAGCACTTTACATAGACTACTTCATTTACTCCTCACAACGGCCCTTTCAGGAAGCATCAGTTTTATTTCCTTTTATAAGTGAAGACACTGAGCTTTGAGATTCTAAGTGCCTTGTTTATGGTCACATAACTAGCAGGGGGAATGGGATTCCAACTCAGACATCAGATTCCAGAGGCCAAGTTCCTCACCCTTGATCCATCCTGCCTCTGGGACCAAAAGAAGGAGCTCAGTAAACGCAGTGGAATGAATGACTACCCTTCCGCCTTCCTGCCACTGATCAAAACCATTCAGGATCTTGGAGAGCTGATCGGAGCACTTTTCCAGGCAAGTTGATGCCTAAACCACTCTAAAGACATAACGGCTGTACTTTAGAAAACACGACCCAAACTTCCCCAGTAACGGTGCTCAAATTGTTACATTCCCCCAGTATTTAATTTTTATATTCTTTGCTACAACTCATTCTTTTCTTGGTAGAAGTGAAGAACATCTGGGCACCTCCTTTTCAAAACAATGCTGGGAAGCTTGAGGATCATTAAATTTTCCCTCAATCATTTTCTTCTTCATGCTGCAAATATCAATTCCATTAGTCTTTTCATAAATTAATTCTATGACAAGCGAAAAACAACTCTTTGAAAAATCTATTATTAATGTATCGAATGTCCTGTAATTGAAACCAGCCTAACCGATTTCTCAGAACTGTATCATTTATCTGCTAGAATGTTTATAAAAATTGTATAAGGTTTAAACACATTTTACAGAGTAACTTTTCTATCGCCCTCCTCCATTAACCTGTTTTATTTTTCTTTAAAAACTTACTATTCATTGACAATGAATAACCAGTTGCTTATTTATACCCTGTTTTTCCCACTAGAGTTTAAGCACCTGAGTGCCTGGACTTGGTCTTATTTTCTCTTGTATTAGTGGCACTTTGAACAAGGCCTGGTTTGTAGTAGGCATTTAATAAATATTTATTTAATTAATAAGTGAATAGGTTAATAAATGAAGGAACATATTGTCATATATGAAAAAGTTTGAGTTAAACACATCCACCAAATAAACCCAGAATTTGTTTATCTGAATATAACTGGAAATTACTGTGTAGAGAACACTGACTGATTCATCATACATGGTATTCAACAAAGAGAAGGTGATACAGTGAGATTAATATAGAAAGGACAAAAGGTAGAGACTGATCCACGAGGGCAAACAAGAGATTAAAAGGCGTGAGCAGACTGTGAGTTCGCTTGACAAGGTGAGGACCTGCACGGAAGTCTCAACTGAAGGAAAGTTCCAGAAGTATTATACAGACAACTGTTATTCAAGGAGCCCCCCTACTGGCCCTGTTTGGAAACCCTGCTGAGCCGAGAACCAAGGAAGGCTAACTTCAACCCTTTTCTGCCTTGTCTTTGAACTTGCAGAGAGCATTTAAATAGCATAATAAATGTGAATTGGTTCAGCCACCATGGAGAACAGTATGGAGGTTCCTTAAAAAACTACCAATAGAACTACCATATGACCCAGCAATCCCACCACTGGGCATATACCCTGAGAGAACCAAAATTCAAAAAGAGTCATGTACCAAAATGTTCATTGCAGCTCTATTTACAATAGCCTGGAGATGGAAACAACCTAAGTGCCCATCATCCGATGAATGGATAAAGAAGACGTGGCACATATATACAATGGAATATTACTCAGCCACAAAAAGAAACAAAATAGAGCTATTTGTAATGAGGTGAATAGACCTAGAGTCTGTCATACAGAGTGAAGTAAGTCAGAAAGAGAAAAACAAATACCGTATACTAACACATATATATGGAATTTAAGAAAAAAAATGTCATGAAGAACCTAGGGGTAAGACAGGAATAAAGACACAGACCTACTGGAGAACAGACTTGAGGATATGGGGAGGGGGAAGGGTGAGCTGTGACAAAGCGAGAGAGAGGCATGGACATATATATACACTACCAAACGTAAGGCAGATAGCTAGTGGGAAGCAGCCGCATAGCACAGGGAGATCAGCTTGGTGCTTTGTGACCACCTAGAGCGGTGGGATAGGGAGGGTGGGAGGGAGGGAGATGCAAGAGGGAAGAGATATGGGAACATATGTATATGTATAACTGATTCACTTTGTTATAAAGCAGAAACTAACACACCATTGTAAAGCAATTATACCCCAATAAAGATGTTAAAAAAAAAAGAAAAATGAGAATACTTAAATTACTAAATTAAAAAATAAACAAGGGTATATTACTACTGACCTTCCTTATAATAAATAAGTAAATAAATAAATAAATAAATAGCATAATAAAAGGGAGCTTTAAATGTAATACATGACACCATTAAACTCCTAGAAGAGAACACAGGCAAAACGTTCTCTGACATAAATCGTAGCAATGTTTTCTTAGGTCAGTCTCCCAAGGCAAAAGAAATAAAAGCAAAAATAAACAAACGGGACCTAATCAATCTTATAAGCTTTTGCACAGCAAAGGAAACCATAAACAAAACAAAAAGACAACCTAAGGAATGGGAGAAAATATTTGCAAATTATGCAACCGACAAGGGCTTAATTTCCAAAATATACAAACAGCTCATACAGCTCATTATCAAAAAGGCAAACAACCCAATCAAAAAAATGGGCAGAAGATCTAAATGGACATTTCTCCAAAGAAGACATACAGATGGCCAACAGCCACATTGAAAAGATGCTCAACATTGTTAATTATTAGAAAAATGCAAATCAAAACTACAGTGAGGTATCATTTCACACCAGTCAGAATGGCCATCATCACAAAGTTTACAAATAATAAATGTTGGAGAGGGTGTGGAGAAAAGGGAATGCTCCTACACTGTTGGTGGGAATGTAAATTGGTACAGCTACTATGGAGAACAGTATGGAGGGTCCTTAAAACCTAGACGTAGAGTTACCATATGATCCAGCAATCCCACTCATGGGCATATATCTGGAAGAGACAAAAGCTCTAATTTGAAAACATACATGCACCCCAATGTTCACAGCAGCACTATCTACAATAGTCAAGACATGGAAGCAACCTAAATGTCCATCAACAGATGAACGGAGGGACTTCCCTGGTGGTCCAGTGGTTAAGAATCCGCCTTCCAATGCAGGGGACGCAGGTTCAACCCCTGGACAGGGGACTAAGATCCCACATGCTGCGGGGTAACTAAGCCCGCGCATCACTGAGCCCGCATGCCACAACTAGAGAGCCTGTGTGCCGCAACTATAGAGGCCAAGTACTCTGGAACCCGTGCGCCACAACTAGAGAGAAGCCCACGCTCCCCAGCGAAGAGCCTGTGCACCGCAACGAAAGATCCCACATGCCGCAACTGACATGACACAGCCAAAAATAAATAAATATTAAAAAAAAACCCAGATGAATGGATAAAGATGATATAAAGATGTGTACACACACACACACACACACACACACACACACACACACACAGAAAATGGAATATTACTCAGCCATAAAAATGAAATAATGCCATTTGCAGCAACATGGATGAACGAGATTATCATACTAAGTGAAATAGGTCAGACAGAGAAAGGCAAATGTCATATGATATCACTTATATGTGGAACCTAAAAAAATGGTACAAATGAACTTATTTACGAAACAAAAATAGACTCGTAGACGTAGAAAACAAACCTATGGTTACCAAAGGGGAAAGGGGGGAGGGATAAATTGGGAATTTGGGATTAACAGATACAAATTACTACAAATAAAATAAGGACCTACTGTATAGCATAGGGAGCTATAGTCAATATCTTATAATAACCTATAATGGAAAAGAATCTGAAAAAGAATATATATATACACACACACACATATGTATATATATGTATGTAATGTAACTGAGTCACCTTCCTGTACAACAGAAATTATCACAACACTGTAAATCAATTATACTTCAATTAAAAAAATAAATTAAGGGCTTCCCTGGTGGCGCAGTGGTTGAGAGTCCGCCTGCCGATGCAGGGGACACAGGTTCGTGCCCCGGTCCGGGAAGATCCCACGTGCCGCGGAGCGGCTAGGCCCCGTGAGCCACGGCCGCTGAGCCTGCATGTCCGGAGCCTGTGCTCCGCAGCGGGAGGGGCCACAACAGTGAGAGGCCCGCGTACCGCAAAATAATAAATAACTAAATAAAAAATTTTAAAAAGGGTTTTGCTAAATCTAACCTTTTTCTAATTTCTAACAGATTTAAAAGCTGTAGATCTTATTCATTGTTCTCCACAGCAGGGGTTCCAATCCTTCTCTCATGCCTGGAAGTATTCAAAGCTCTTCTTTACACTAAGCTCTTGGCCCATTTCCTCCCTCCTCCTCCACTGAAAAGGGCAAGGTTCATCTCCACTACCTCCACCAGCACCCCCCCTCCCTCCTCTTTGCCGCCCCCAAAGTTTATTTAGCACCTACTGTGTGCCTTACACTGTACTCAGTGTTAGGATTAATGACATTAATGCCATCCTTTCCTACTCATAAGAATTGAGATTTGGTATGGAGACATGCTAACACAAGAAGATAAGGAAGACAGCTAAGTGCTAGATGTCAAGGCAGCGAGAACGGAGGGTGATGAACAGTGCCTAGATCTATGAAGCCAATAAAGAGCCCCGGAGTGCCTTTAAGGTCTGATGTGATTTCTCCATCTTCTGGATTCCACAGCACTTTGAGTGAACCTCCCCTGCCCTCCGCTACTCCTCACTCATCTCCCCTACCTCTGGCCCCACCCATGGCATCGAGAGCATCTGTCTTGTATTCTACTCACTGGTGTGCCTATTTTAACCAAGCACTCCCTCCCCCACCGACACGTGATGAACACCTCAAGAGCAGGGATCTCTGTTTTACCCTTCTTCTTATTCTGAGCAGCATCTTCTATGAGGCCTTCACACAGCTGGGTCTGATCGAGGACTAATCAGCATTTGGTGTGTCACTGAATGACTCTGATTATGGAGACATCTATTCAAGACCTGTCCCACTTCCTAACTGTCAAGCGAAAAAAGTCTCAGAATGGAAAGACATCAGCACATTTTACTAATAGTCACAGATGCTGGAGAGAGATGTACGAACTCTGGCTTTAGATTCTGAATCAAGGAATGAATATTACATGGATTTACAAGCCCAGCTTAGGGAGTGCTGGGACACTTCTGGACTCTGCATGCCGAGTCTTCTTCACTACCTCTACATCTGCTTTACAACTCTTTTCAGAAGTCCTTACATGTAGTTCTCTAAATTAAATGTAGAGAATACATGGAGTATTAAAAATATGAGTCTGCTATTTGGTTTCATTTTCCATCTTTAAGTAGGGACTATGTTTTTGAAGGATATAGGTTTCTTATATACATTGTTAAACTCAAGTAGTTTTACTGAGCACAAACAAAAACTGGAGTAGGGAACAATTCTATTCTGTTTTCATCTGTTTACCCATTAGAGCCAGTCCACTAATTTAATATTATATTATTCTAGTTCTAATTAACACTTTTATTTAAAAATAATAATAGAATTGTAAGTACCTGAAGGACTTCAAATATCTAGTCCAGTTGTAAGTCACAACTCATTAACAGACCATGTAGTCAGTTTCGTGTGCTGAGATTGCATTTAAAAAAATGAAAATAACGATCAGAATAGATAGTAAGGAAATGTGCTCAGGAAATTTTTTTCAGCTATGTTGGTGGTTGAGTGTGCACTGGGTAAGTGGTGTACAATGTGTTAGGCAGAATTCTAAGATGGTCCCCAAGATGCCTCACCCCTGTAATGTACACACGTGTGTGATCCCCAGGCCTGTGAATATGATGGACATTACTCCCATGATTAGGTTTTATTGACTTTGAAACAGGAAGATCATCTGGGTGGCCCTGACCTAATTACATAAGTCGTTTAAAGCAGAGAGCTTTCTTGGCTAGCCCAAGGAGAGGAAACTAGAGATTCATAAGAGAAGGATTTGACATGCAGTTACTAGCTTGAAGATGGAAGAGGCCACATGGCAAGGGAAGAGAGTAGACTCTGAAAGCTAAGAGTGAGCCCCAGCTGACAGCCAACCAGGAAATGGGGACCTCAGACCTACCACTTCAAGGAACTGAATTCTGCCAACAAAAGGAATGAACCTGGAAGCATACATTTCCCGAGCTGAACCAACCTCCAGACAAGAACTCAGCCCAGCTAACACCTTGATTTTAGCCTTGTAGATACCCCGAGCAGAAAGTATAGTCATGTTTTGTGGATTTCTGACCTACACAGCTGTGAGCTGATAAATGGGTGTTGTTTTAAACAGCTAAGTTTGTGGTAATTTGCTTCACAGCAATAGAAAACATATACAGTACTTCATATGGTCAACTGTATAATAAAAAGCGAGCAAGAAAAAATACTCAGAAAGACTGATTTGGTCTAAATCTGTCACTGTCCAGATGAGAAGGTTAAGGTCAAGTGATGGTAAGTAACTGTGCAAGGTTATACAGTTGGTAACAAAAGCAGCACAGAACAGACTCTTTCTTTAGCCACAGTCCTGATATAGTGGTTACTCTCCTTTTAATTTAGCTGAAGATTCATATATCTCACACCAATAGAGAACAGTTTTTCCTCTGCTTATATCAAAACAATGAAATTTTATTACTTCTTATAAGATGGACTGTTTTCCTATAAAAAGTAATGAGTTTATGCCGTGCCTTTTTTTTTTTTTGCTGCTATAATTGTTTTACATGTTTCTGTTATTAGGAATAATTAAGGACCTAAATCTATTGTCTATACAAGGAGGCAATCATTTCTATTTCCTAGAGTTCTCTCAACAGGAAGTAGATCCTATACATAAATGCATGAGGGATAAAAGCTGTGAGATCAAAAGAAATTTCTAGAGAAGCTACTGCAGCCACTCATTAGCCACTAAGAGACATTTAAATAAGTCCAAAATTTTCTAGTTCTTTTTTTTAATTTAAAAAGTCTTCAATTCCTAGAATGATTACTTAAATATAGTACTGCACTTCATTGCTAAACTTAAATGTAGTAGCAACTTGGCCACAAGAGGGCTCCCAGGTTTTTCCAGTTGGGTGAGCTATAAATGGAGACATTGAAAGATATCTTTAAATGAAAGGGCATGTTGGCTGGTGGATGGGTTAGTTGGCATGGTTTCCTTAAGTGAAATTTTCTGGGGATTGCAGTAAAAATATCACTCCACTGTATCACTCAAAGAAACTCCTCGGGCTCACCTCTCTAGACGGGGATGGTATCCTTCCGAGTGACATAAAAGGCAGACTCTAAAATGTCACAAGAAGGTTAATTTCATTCACAGAGTTGGCTATCTCTGGCTCACAGTTTTTTATTTAATTTCTTTAAGGTTCTATCCCTCATCTAAAAAAATAGAGAGTATAATACTTACAAGAGTTGTGAGGATCAACTGAGAGAGAAGAAAGGAGCTTAACGTGTGCCTACTATTTGGAATTACCAATAAATGGCAGTTATAATTGTTGTTGTCTTTATTACCAATACATTTACTAAGGGATACTGAAATAGGCTTGCTTTGTGAAATGATCTTTCAATATAGGTGATTACGTGGTTGCTAATATTTCAGCCTTGAAAATGTCTCCAGGTCTATTTTAACATACAGACATGCCACTGACATTGCTTATGAATCAAACTGTTGCAAATCCAAAAATAAACATTCACTAGCTGTAGCACTATTTAAAATAACTGATAGTTCATCTTTCTGCAATCCAAACTCACCATTTAGAATTCTATTTTTCAGGCTTAGTTGTTTATTTACATTGGCCAAGCTGGGGGTCAATGTTTTACCCTCATTTTCTCATCTTTAAGGAATATTGAGTTTATAAGATAAGCTTTATTTTCTGAAGGCAAAATATTGTCTTCTTATCCAGTTAATAAATCAGAAAAGCAGTAGATGGTAGTGGACATGTTGAAGGGTGGGAGGAGAGGACATTGGCAAATGGAGAGAGAAGCAGTTATGTAAACGTCACGGGCTTTTCTAGTTGATTGATTTTTAGAACTCTGCTATCATAAGTTTTAAAAATGGAAATATGTACCTGTCTACACTCTCGTATATCAATTCTCATTATCGCTGACCACTGACATCCTCAAAGACACCATGCTTGTTGTTTATTAAAAAGTAAGGCTTTAACATCTTCATGTGGAAAAAAGGAAACCTGAGAGTAGATATAGGAAGAAGATATAAAATGGTAGGAAATGGTAGAAATCTGATCTGATTACATTTCTAGATAGAGACACTAAAATATCTGAGAAAAAATTCCAAACATCCCATAATGGGGTGGTGGGGTGCCGGATACCAAGAAAAACATGACCCCTTTGATGTAACTTTAGTAAAGGCATTAAGCCAACAGTGTCTACTATTAAGGATTTTGGTGATGACCAAATCTCTCCAAATGAAATAATAAGCAACAGCGAAGCATCCATCTTCTTCCTGGTAGATTCATCTCCCCTACACATCACCTCTACCATACATATGTTTAGCAACTTGTGTCTCAGTTAGACCTAAAACACTGAAAATTGTTATTGTGAGTTAAAAATCAAGGCCAAAGACATGATGAACAAATATTGGTACATAAAAGTTGGTAATTCGACTTATTTGAATTGATTACCTCTAACACTCCAATTAAGTGTTAACGTTCAAAATTACAGGATATTATTCGACCTGGGAAAAAGGCGGCATAATGTCTGCAAGACCCTATCCACAGCCTACTACCCTGTCATACACTGGGATCTGGACGTGATTCAATCTCTCCAATGTGAAGTAATGTGCAAGGTAAAAAACAGACCTACAACATAATCTGTCCTTCCTCAGAACGTAATAATTTTCTATTTTCTTAGTGGCTTTGTTAGTTACAGGCTGACATCAACCACTGTCTCAACAACCTGACAGAACAGGGTCAGCCACTTGAAAGCCTGGAGGGAGAATGAAAAGAGCAAAAACCGAAAACCAAAAACAAAAACGGCGCCCGGCTAAAGACTGGCAGAAATGAAAATAGTAGCACATAAGCTTAAACCTTGGAAAACCATATATATGTAATTTACTTCTCTTAGGCAGGATATAGAAGGTCCTCAGGCCTACTCTCTTACTTAACTTTGCTGAAGGTGTGCAGTATTTTTCCAACTCCATGTTCAGACTGTATGAGATGTCCACCATAAACCATCAGAAAGATATACAGTCGGCCCTCTGTATCTGCAGGTTCCACATCCACGTATTCAACCAACCAAGGATTGAAGATATTTGGGGGGGAATATCCAGCAAGTTCCAAAAAAGCAAAACTTGAATCTTCTGCACATCCAGTACTATTTACATAGCATTTACATTACATTCGGTATTATAAGTAACCTAGAGATGATTTAAAGTATATGGGAGGATGTGTGTAGGTTATATGCAAATACTATGCCATTTTATATAAGGGGCTTGAGCATCCTTGGATTTTGGTGTCCCTGAAGGGTCCTGGAACCAGTGGATACTGAGGGAGGACTGTACACGTTATATAAACAAGGGACATTTAACCACAGCCCCACACATTCACTGTGCTGTTTGGATAGACCCCATCTATTCACTTGCATAAATCGTGGTGCTCACCAATGGTGTAGAACCTCTTCAGCTCACTCCTTCGGGAAGGATGCTTCTGGGAATTTGCTGCGTTGTTCTGCTCTTCTTCAATGATGGACGTCTTGGGTGTGGTGGGTTTACTGGCTTGTGGCATTTGCTTTCCTGCACCAGCCAAAGGGTTGAACCCTGGAGCAGTAATATCCACCGACTGGGACTTTTTCTTCAACCTACAGGTAAAGAATACCGCGTGCTGTAATTACTGACTCTAGACAAAGACACACTTTCTTCATATTTATCTCCACCATAATTTCTCTGAGTTATACTTGGCCTTGAAAGAGAAATTACAGACCTTCCCTACAGTATTTTAAATTCTTCAAATATTCTTGAAACTAGTGGGGAAGAAAATCTTCTGTCTAATCATTCTGAAAGGTTTCATTAAAATATATTAAAATGTAAGGTGATAAAAAGAAGACCTTTATTTTTTGAATAGCAAATAAAATGTAACTTCAGACAAAGACAATGCATTTGACTATTGCTTGTACTTTTGAAAGGAGTGTTTTTTAATGCTAATGCAAAACATTAGTTAGAAGTAAATAATTGCAACCCAGAAAAGAATAATGAAATGCCTATCTGTATAACTAGAGGCTGCCAGCGCTTTTCTGTTTCATCGGTAACAGCATCTTAGCTGGAAAAATTATAGCGTTTATACTGTTTCTCCAGATACTCTCAATGACAATAAATGTATTGCTCACTCCTGCATTTTAGAGAGCTGACATCAGGCCTAACATGGAAAGCAAAAGGCCACGTAAGCACGAGAATATTTCTCTTGGTATAAAAATAATTGGTAAATGATATGAGTTAAATTCAAATACTTCAAGCTACACAACCTGATATTTGTAATGCAACTGAACCCTAAGCCCAGCTTACTCTAGGCCCTTCGTTCTTCTGGAGGCTAATGTTAAGTGTCATTTTTCAAGTCTTAATTCCCTACAGAAAGCGAGCTGGCAGTTTTCTTTATCAGTTATGGTAGTCACACCTGCAAATGTGGAATTTCCTGAAAGTTTCATACACCTTCACACCTACAGGTTTTATTCAAGTCTTTCCAGTACATTAGCTTCCACTTTCTGCCCCACAGTCAGACTCTGCTCCTGCTTCTAGACTCGGCTTAGATGTGGTCTCCTCTGGGCAGCTTTCAATGACATAGACCTTGGTGGCCTGACACCATTCTGCATAGGAGGTTATTCATAATGAGCTCTCAATAAGCGTTTATTAAACTGAATTTACCAGAGCAAAAGCTTTGTTAAAGAAATAAAATATATCAATTAGTAGAAGATTCTTTAATGAAAGCAGTGTTTACTGAATTTTAGTCATTGAATTATCACCTGTAGGATATCTGCCATCTTCACATACCACCTATGTTACCTACTTAATATTCATGAAAATTGACTCGCTTTATCCAAATTGCCAACAAATATATTAACAAGTGCTCAACAGCACTAGTCATGAGAAATACAAACTAAGACCACACTGCAGTCATGAACAGATCTACCAAAAGGGCTAAAATGTCAAAAACATGGCATGAAGTATGGTGATAAGCAGCAACTGGAATTCTGGGACACTGATGGTAGAGACCACTTTGGGCAAATGCCTGCTTAGCTGAAGGCATGCATCTTTTGACTCACCAATTCTATTCTTAGAATTTATCCTACACAAATATAGGCGTGTTCACCAAAAGACCCAGTTGAGAGTATTCACAGAAGCACTATCTGTAACACACAAATATCAAAAACAGCCCAAATGTCTTACCAACAGTAGAAATGCATAAGTGAGTTATGATGATACTTACATAGTGGAATTTTATACAGCAATGGAAATGAACAAACTACAACTACTTGCAACAACATGGATGGTTTTCATAAAAATAATGTTGAGAAAAGGAGACAGATACATAAAGGCACATGCTCTAGGATTCCATTTGTATAAAGTTCAGATAGAAGCAAAACAATCTATGATATTAAAAGTGTGGGTAGGATAACTGCTGGGGGAGTTATTACATTGATAGAGACATGAAGGGCTTTCTGGGATTCTGGTACTATTTTGTTTCCTAATCTGGGTTCTATGTATTTACTTTGTGAAAATCTAATGATCTATGGTTTCTGCATCTTTTCTGAGTATACCATATACTCCAATAAAAAGTCTCCATCTGAGGGCTTCCCTCGTGGCGCAGCGGTTGAGAGTCCGCCTGCCGATGCAGGGGACACAGGTTCGTGCCCCAGTCCGGGAAGATCCCACAGGCCGCGGAGTGGCTGGGCCCGTGAGCCATGGCCGCTGAGCCTGCGCGTCCGGAGCCTGTGCTCCGCAACGGGAGGGGCCACAACAGTGAGAGGCCCGCATACCGCAAAAAAAAAAAAAAAAAAAAAAAAGTCTCCATCTGAAACTGACTGAATTTTTAACTTATTCATTTACAATGAAGATTACATATAGTTACTGAATGGCTGCTTGCTACAAAAAGGTGACAGTAGAAAGAAATAGAATGAAAGTCTTGGCCTCTAGACTCCCAAAGATGGCCAGAGTAGAGTGAATCTAAAGAAGGATCCTTTCCTCGCTGGGGATGGCTATTCCCTATCCCCTATCCCCCTGCTTTTCATGAACTGAAAGGGACTATTCATTCATTCCTTGAATGGCTACTCTGCACCAGGCGCTCTACTGGGCACCACGGATACACAGTGAGCAAAAGAGGCAAAACACCTGCCATCATGGAATCCTCATTCTTATAGAGGGAGACAAGTAATAAGCAAAGAAAGAAACCAATAGATAACAAATCAGGTGGCAAAAAGTACTGTGGATTAAAACAAAGCAGAGTAAAAGGGATAGCAGACAGAGGTGTACAGGCATACTATTATATAAAGGAGAGCCAAGGTAGTGCTCTCACACCATCAGACTTTTGAGGAGAGACCTGAAAGAAGGAGCCATGAGCATATTTGGGGAGCAGCATTTCAGCAAATGGGGAACCAGTTTTTTTTGTGTTAGAGGAACAAAGTGGCTGGAACCGAAAAAGGGAGGGGAAGAGAAACAGGAGATGAAGTCAACAAGATGGTGCTGGGGAGCAGGGGAAAGAGGACAGATTATACAGAGCTTCAAGGTCATTCAAGAAGGAGGCCCGGAGAGGATGTGAGCAAAGGAGAAATGGCACGATGACTGTATTTTAAAAGAATCACTTTGGTTGCTTTGTTGAAATTAGGTTGAAGGCTGTATTTCCAACTTAAGCAAACTGCACGCAACGTCCTTCAAGGAATCACCACCAAAAATCACCTACAACATACAAATCAACATACAACCAAGTATGTCGTAATGTTCAACATACTTAAGGAAACAAGGGTTTACTTTGTACAGGGTTATGTATTTATTAATGCCTTGGTCTTCCAATAACATCATTCTTGTCTTAGTCTGGAGTTTGTAGACTGGAACTAAAAGTTATGGTAGTACTATATGCAGCTTAAGAAGGCATTAAGATTAATAAGAAGTTAAGAAATAAGCTGGGGGCCACCAAAGCAGCAACGTTAATTTGTCCCAACGTGGCTTTCCGAAAACTGCACTTAGACACAAAGACTTAGACTATACTAAAAACATTACACTGAACCCTACAAACTCTAAGAAATCACCAATATTTGACCATTTTCACTTACAAAAAGGTTAATTTTTCTAGAGTTCATCCTATAAACTGTATTTCAAAATTAAATTTGAGTTTCAGTATAAAGCAAGTTTTCTGGGGGGAGGGGGGTGCAGAGGAGTAGGGATTGAAAGGAAAAGTGCTAAATTTTCCTGAAAGAAATTCAACTGCTCTCTAGTTCTCAACAAAGATTATTTTCAAAATGTAAATGTGACAGATTTTATTTCCAATTCACATAGCAGATTATTTCATCACCAGAAATTGTTTATATCTTATGTTGGCCTGTTTTAGAATTGACCAGAGTTGCTAAAGTTATGTGTCCCATGGGAGGATATCAACAATGGATCTTATGTTTGATAAAGGGCTAGATACTATAATTAAGGAAGTTCTCCAACACTTCAAACACCTAAGTGTCCCACAACTCCTTTTATAGCCTCTTTGGAATGAGCAAAGGACAAAGGCAAGCAGCCAATAGGCTTTCTGTATTTCCCCTCTTCTTTCTGCCCTTCCCCAGCAGACACTCTTCCCAATCAAGACTTGAAAGGTATCATGTTTTCGTGTTGTTGCTGGAGTCGGGAATACTGCTAGTAGCTTTGTGGGCTTGCTTAAGAAAAGACTTCCATTTGCATGATCTTAGAAAGCAGAACTGTGTGGGTAATTGAATTACTCCTTTAAAGATTCTAAAGATGACTACTGTGGTTGACAAGGAAACCTGCTAAATGCTACCTTCGATTTCCAAATTTCATGAAAGGGGAAGTCTTTTTTACATTTTTTAACAATGTTCTTAATTAAATGTGTTAAACAAATGTAAATATAGCATAATGGCCTATGTAGTTGTACGTGAGATAAAATACCCATTGATGATAAATGAAGCACTACAAATAGAGACAAAAATAATCCCTTAATAGGCACTGAAAGGATCTTTGTTTAGTGTGCTTTGCATTTCCAAAGACATGACTAGAAGGAGCCATCCCTCTTGGCATGGCTCTGATAGGCAGACCGTCTGGTGTTTCATAATCTTTGCCTTTTCTTGTTCCTCTGTTCTTGAACAAAAAAGAATTCTTCCTACTCCTCCAAACATATATCCCACTACCTCCTTTCTGCATGGGAACAATGTTGGACACTTCTCTGAGACTCAGTTTCCTCATCTATAAAATGGGGCTAAAACATACCCAGGAAGGTTCTGAGAACTAAGTCAACATCCTATGGGAAAGTACCTAGCATAGCACCTGCACAGGATGCAAGTTCCAATCTCTTTATGATGATGTAAGGGGATATAATTTTGTTCAAACTTCTATGAATGCTGAGGAAATTATATCAGTTTCTTAGGATCCTTCCCTGCTGCGCAACTTTAAACATTCAGCCTCTAGGGATTACATTACATTTTGTAGGGGGCTTCACCTTTTCTGGAGTGTGGATTTTGGTGAAGGAGTGGAAGATAACAAGAGGAGACATGCTAAATGGGAGTCCTTTGGGTGGTGTGTAATATGGTATTTTTCCTGTGAGAGCCCCCAAATCTTTTGGAAAACAACTGAATCCATTGAATCGTTCACTTGAGTTATACATATTTTTAATCTGTGTGGAGTTGACCTAAATTAGCAAACTCATA
The DNA here is from genome assembly GCF_937001465.1 of Orcinus orca. NCBI lineage: Eukaryota > Metazoa > Chordata > Mammalia > Artiodactyla > Delphinidae > Orcinus > Orcinus orca. The sequence continues at coordinate 56,912,072 of NC_064575.1, read as the reverse complement.
AGCACAGGTAGAGACCAGGGAATCAGGAGGAAGTAAGGACAAGACCAAGAAAGCAAGCGTGAGGAGGGTTTTTGCCTCTCCTACTCTGTAAAAATAGGGTTCATGCCGATTTCAACCAGTTCTCCATGGAGCAGGAGAAGCCCTGTAGGCGGAGGATGATGAAATGTGAAGTCACGGGAGCTACAGAAAAAAAAGGAATGGCAGAAAACTTTCAATTCTAGCCAATTTAAACAGAATTAATCTCATAGTCATCAGCTAAATTTTATTCTTGCCTAACTTATTTCGACTTTACCAGAAACATAAGAAACCTTCCACTCATTTTCAAAATCACGGAGTAGAATACATGAATCTTCTGTGTTAAAGGATATAATGGACATCTGGAGCCCAGAACTTGTGCCGACAGTGAGTGAACGTGGCTTTAAGCTGCTCACCACACAGGACTTCTCCGCAAGATGTGGGTCAACCCTCTATTTCAATGGCTTTCACCATGGAGAAGCTTTTCCTAAGCATCTTCACATTTAGATGTTTATTACTCTGGTTTATTACCTGTCATACTCTTTTGGTCTTACCTTCCCTTCCCCTCTCACACTGTGGGGATTTTCACCTTCCCACTATCTCCACCCTTCAATCATCTTCCCTCCAAGTCATAGCTAAGCAATGCTTTTCATCTTTCTTTGCCTGTCATGCTCTGCATCTTTTAACAGTTTTGTTAACTTGTTTGAATACTGCATAATAGAACTCTACCTTAAGCCTAAACTAAACCCTGGTATGACTTAAATACATAAGAAAAAAAAATTCATTTAACCTGAGTTCTTAACTGGAATTACTTCTCCCATCAAGTGAATTTAAATCGTACATTTTTTATAACTAATTGGATATGTTCCTGAGCTCTGTAGCTATCTGGGGAAAAAATGAACCTTCTATTAATCATTTACTATATAGTATTAGGATGCCCATAGCAATAATAGCAACAGTTGGGAAAATCTACTACGGTATAAGGGGAATATTCCCTAGGGCATAGGAAAAGTTTGGTTGGGAGGCTAAAAATTAGGGAAGCTGGAATCCAACCAGGACATTTTGACCAAAAAGCCATACTTCAGAATTAGGAGACAGAGATAAATTTCAGCTCTGACACTCATCAGTCATGTGACTGTGGACAAGAACTTGGACTGTCTGGGTCTCTACTTTCTTACCCACAATGGTGGCATTCAGGCTATCTACCTACTTGACCCAAGAGAGTTACTGTGAACAGAAAATGCGTTAATTTCAATGAAAGTACTTGGTAAAATTCCACAGAACTCTGCAGTACCAGTAGCAGCTATACAAATTCCCTCTTTGCCCCATTTATTTGTTGTATACTTACACAAATGTACATGTACACATACATACATGGATGCATGTGAATGGCTATGCCCCAAAGACTCAATGCTTGTAGTCCTTTCCAGTAATTTCCAACCAGAAGACCATCTGTGATTTGCACAACTCATTACTGTTAGCAAAGCTGTCTCCTTGCTTCCTAAAAGAGCTAATGTAAGGATATTTTTTAAAGTAGTAAAGCTGCTGAGAATGTAGATTTTCGAAGTTGGATACTGTGCGCTGCAAAAATGTCAAGTCACTCAAAAAGAGCTTTTGAGAGTGAATGCCTAAAGAATTTTCACACTGCAAAATTAAGGGCTTTTGTTACCCCTGCTGTAAAGTTTGACTAAAAATCAGCAGCTAAAAACAAACCACAAAACCATCAAAAAACAAGCATATTCAGAAGTCCAAGCAGAAGAAATGACAGATTGGAAACCTATGCATTAAAACAAGAAAACAATCCCTTGGGGTATGGGGTATGCCAATTACAGCCTGCTCTATAATTGCTGTGGCCAATCTATTCTTTGTGCTCCTAAACACAAGGATTAAGACAGAAAATATCATTAACATGGGATCAGGAATTACACAGTCTTCTTTTAAAATTCCAAACCAATGCAAAAAGTTTCAACAGAATTATCATTTGGGAGTACAAACTGGTAGTGGAACAGTTAATGGGACACCAAAACTAGAGACCTTGTTATAAGATGTTTCTAGCCCTGTATTCATTCTAAGAGATTTATACTTTCCTATCTTGGAGATTCAGAGCACAGAAAATTCAAAAATTGAGCCACAGGTGCAATGATATGTAGAAATGGTTTGCTAGAAATTCTCTTGTTAAATGCAATTGAATTCAACTCTGTGAAGAGCAAGCAAGGCCAGTGTACATAATATCAATCATATAGAAGCATACACAAATTCATTACTATCATACCTAATTTTGTAACAAAAATACTAGAAATTAAATCCAAAACCGATCTGCCTCTACAGAGTTCAATAAATCCTAATGTAAAAGGTTAGCCTTTCTTATTGACCTTTCATGAAAAAGACATCCAAGTCCTTGAAGTTTGCCAGCTGGTTTATTTATATCCCCATGCTTACGCCAGCCCAGAGAAAAGAGGTTGGAGAGAAGCATTTTTCATCAGGAATACTCACCACCAGATCAACTGAATTCCTGCATTCACAGAAATTCAGTCTGTTCACCATTTCATTCCTAGGACTTAGCATATTTCTTGGCATATAGAAGGCACGTCATAAATAGTTAAATGAATGAGTGGTTTCATCATGGGAAAAAGCCACAAGAGATAACACAAAAATGCAAGCAAGTTCATGTATAAAATCCATGAAAACAAACTAAGAGAATAAGTAACTTTGGACAGTTTGGGAGCAGATATAATAATCAATTTAGTACATTCACGTAATATAGCCTCTTTCCCATCCGATCATGGTAATGTTTTGAAGCTTAGACAAAGGAAATTATTCCACCTCCATTATCAGTAGTATGATAAAGCTGAACAGTATTTCACTTCTTTTTTCACTAAATTCAGCTTTGTAATTTCTAAAAATACACTCTGTAGTCTTGATAAATTGACATCCCCATGCCAAAAATTTCAGTGGTGGCATGAAGAAGTGAAAAGAGCAAGGACCCTGGAATCAAAAACTGGGGTTCAAGTTCAGGATCTACTGTTTTAAAGTAATCTAATATTAAATAATGTTATTGATTTGAAAGTTCTACTTTATATTTTTGATCACTCATGAAGAATTTTGCCTATTATCTTTCTACTATCAAGTTTCCAAAAATTAAGTCAATAGTAGTAAAATTTTATGTTTCCCCTTCCATGTACTTTCCAATTATACCATTATATTGTAAGCATTCACTTTGAAATTACACAGATTTCCAATTTATTTCAGTTTTTGCCTTGGAACTTCAAAGCCTTTCGACTGGAAAATCCTGAAAGTAGAAACACATTATGCAAATCCAAAGATTAGGGCTTGAAGGATTTGGAAGTCAAATTCTTGTAAATGTTCCACAGTCTTCTGTAATAACTCACAGAGATGGAATTTAATTTTATTACCTTTGATGAAATGATTTGTAACAGCTATTGCCACATCGACTGCATTCTGTTTATTCATCTTAGGGAGAAGGAAATCAGAATAAAGAAGACTATTTTAAGACTTTAGGCTTCTATCCAACATTGCTGATTAAAGGAATCTATGTTTAACAGGGCCTATTACAAACTATCTGTATAAAGCATGTGGACTAGCTGATTAAAATGTAGTTTTGCTTACGCACAACACAAGGCAACTCCAAACTTAATCAAGATAGCTTCTGCAGGTAATAACACTCTGGGCCAAAGCGCAATGGTTTATAGTTAAAATACCAATGTAGCACAAAAATCTCCCGTCTTAATTTCCCCAAATGAATACATGAGACACAGGAAAAGAAGTTCAAAAATATAGGTCTCTTATTTACATATTAATTCAGGAGCTTGATGGAAAACATCACTTCATTTAATCCATTGTTTCTTTACCTCTTTAAACCAGCCCATCCTATTGTCATCCTAAATATTTTCAAATGAAAATGATGCCTTGTTGTTTTTAAGTGTAAGATTGCATTATTGAGGGTATTCCTGATGGAAAAGGAATTTTTTTAAACTGTCCTATGTAGACTCTAAGTAGCTACCCTAGAATAGGGCAACCATGTGCCCTCTCCCAGTTTGAAGATCACTGGGGAACCTGTTATAGTTTTCTTCTGTTCACATAATAGTGGTTTAACACATGAGGTCTACGAAGTGTGCCCCCAATACAGCAAAGTTGGATTTTAGACTTTCTTCAGGTAAACATACTATAAAATGTTTAAAATTACATTAAAGAAGTCACTGTCTTCTTCCCAGTGGCAACTCTATAAACCTACATTTCTTTCCCTATTATTTAAAACATTTTTCCTATTACAGAAAAGGGTATGGTCCTCCTCTTGTTAAAGCTAATCTCTCCATGTGTTCTCTGAATCCAACAGCATCCTCTCTCTATACCTGAGGTTTTAATGTACTAACTACTCTCTTCCCTCTGTAAATCCTGAACCAACTGAGAAATAAAGACAGGAGTCAAGGACTCCGTTACAAGCTGGCAGCTTGGAGAAGCAGTATCCTGGTGAGGCTGCTCCATGCTCAGAGAACATCACAAAGATGCTGTGGGCATCACATCCCACAGACAGAAGGCAGAGGAGGTGGGGCCAGACCTCTGCAGTCCCTTTCACAGTTTGAGAAGTTGCTCTCCTTCCTTTGGAGAGGCACAGATACAGAGAGCCAAAGGTCTCTTCTAAATCCTTCACAAAGGAAGGAAGTTTCTATTTTACACACACAGGAAGGGGTGCCGGCAAGGCAGACGATGCTCCTCCTACATCACTTTCTCAACGTTACTCCTAGGTTATCTGCTTCCAACCTGGTCATGAATCTCCCCCTCTTTGCTAAACCATTCCCACCAGCATTCCACCAGGTGCTAAAGTCTCTCATCCCTTCAAGAAGCTGTTTTCTTCCTAAGGCCACCATCCCATTTCTTGAGTTCCCTTCTGTGTTTCACAGCACTCGGCTTCATCTCTTCATCACTGCACAGCCCTCTCCAATACCACTCTCGCAAAACAACTCATTTAGGTTTTCAATCATTTCACACAAAGTTACTTTTTTTGGTTTTCATCTCTTTTTTAGTCTTTGAGTCACAGGATGTGTTTGTAGAGGTGGATGGCACAAAGGGTAAGACTCTGGAGTTTGAAGCCTGCGTCCAAAATTTGGGCAAATTGCTTCATCTCTCTACAGTTTACTCACTTGTAAAACGAGTTTAATAACTCTACTTACCTTGAAGCGTTATTAAAAGGATAACATAACACCATCCATATAAATATTCAGCATGATAATGCACTGGTACATATAAGCCCTCAACTTTTTTTTAACGGCCCCTCTATGTTGAAACATCCTAGCTTAGAGCCCCTGACACACAATACTTCTAATATTCCTTTTTTTCCCACTATTCCTTAAAGAGTTCCTTTTTTTCCCTTTCAACCCTAAATTCTGGAATATCCAGGGGCCTAACGGAGCTGGCCCTCCCTTCGCTTTACGTTCACTATCTCCCTAGATGTTCTCATCCATTCCCTTGGGAAGAAATATTTATATGCTAAAAACTCCCACATTTATACCTCCAGCTCAAACTTTCCCCAGAACGGCAGACTTAAATATACAACTAGCTGCTTGGCATTATCGATTACCTGTGGTACATCTTAAACTCACCATGTTCCTAAACAAATTCTTGGTTCCTAAATTTGCCTCAACCTTCCTTCCTGTCTTCTCCATCTTTGCAAATGGCACCAACACCTACGGTTATTCAAGCCGGAAAACTCGAAGTTATATTTGTTCCCTCCCTTTCCAACACTCTCCAATTCTAATTCATCAATACATTCTCTCCATTCTGCCTTCCCAAATTATACCTTCAGCCTCTCCACTTCTCTCCATCTCCACTCCCACCTCCCTAGTCACCAGCCCACTGGATTACTGCCACAGCCTCCATATTGGTCTCCCTGTTAGACTTTCCTTTTTTCCTACCTATTCTTGCAGCAGCCGTAACAAGCATTTTAAGCCTAAAGGAGATAGGCTACTCTCTTGCTCCAAAGAACTGAACGCCTCCCCAGTGTGACCTGATGAATTTCTCAACTGCTTTCCATGGGCTGTAAGTCCCTGCATCTCTCCATCTCCTACTTCATCCTGGGCTCTTCTTCTCGCTCATGTGCCAGTCCCCTTGGTGTCCTTCAAGGTTCTCAAACACGCCAAGCTCTCGCCTTCCTCAGGGCCTTTGCACATGCTATTTCCTCTGACTCTTTGAGTTGCTGGCTGCTTCTCATTTTTTAACTCTCCTCAGAAACCCCATCCCCCATGATTCTAAGTAGGTTGTCTCCCATCTCCTACCTCCCGGCCCCACTCAAGCTGTGCTTTAGCGCTCTGCTCATCTGCTTCTCAGGGTATTTATCACCAAGTCTAATGATACATTTGTTCATGTTTACTTTTTTCTCTTCTGTCTCTCTCACTTTGCTGTTCACTCTGGTGGGCCTGGAAGCACATCTCCTTTATCCATCTACCAAGTGCCTTGCACAGTATGTGCACACCAAAAATATTTACTACACGAATAAGTGAATCGATGAAGAAATAAGTAAATTATCCCTCTGCGTAAATTCCAGACATGTCTTCACTCAGAAGACTTACAGGGCATGAGGTTATGTTTATCCTCTCCCTCTTCTTTCATTTTTAGTTTGGACCAGTCACAATGTACAGGGCATGAGGTTATGTTTATCCTCTCCCTCTTCTTTCATTTTTAGTTTGGACCAGTTACAATGTACAGGGCATGAGGTTATGTTTATCCTCTCCCTCTTCTTTCATTTTTAGTTTGGACCAGTTACAATGTACAGGGCATGAGGTTATGTTTATCCTCTCCCTCTTCTTTCATTTTTAGTTTGGACCAGTTACAATGTACAGGGCATGAGGTTATGTTTATCCTCTCCCTCTTCTTTCATTTTTAGTTTGGACCAGTCACAATGTACAGGGCATGAGGTTATGTTTATCCTCTCCTTCTTCTTTTATTTTTAGTTTGGACCGGTCACAATGTCCCAAATCTTTCTTAAGAAATTACTGTCACATCTCTTTGGTTAGAAAACCACAATATTCATAACAGTTGTGTGAAAAGAGAGCTGTCTCCAGATCTATGAGAAGGACTAATTTTAAAGGCTGAAAATTATGGTTGAATGCATCATCTAAGGAATAGGCTTGGGCTAGAAGACCCTTTAAAACATGTGTTGATATACTGGCATTATGCTAATGGGCATTTCACTCCTGTATTTTCCGGGTGTCATATTTCTGCAGGTAGTAAATTACATTAGGAGAAAAATCAAATGGAGGTTGAATGCACAGAAGCAAAATATTACATATTAACAAGCCAGGAAGAGGGCAGTAGAAAAAAATATATCCATATATGTCAATTTCTAATTACATTAAAGACTGATAGAAATACCTACATAACTCTATTAAAAATAGCATATTCAGTCAATCATCATTAAAGAATAAGAAATAAAATCTGATGATGGCAAAAAGTAGCAATCTATACTTAATTGTAGTTTGGAGGGCCCTTACAATCTGTAGGGAAGCTGAGTTCAACCACCTGATTTCACAGTGGCATTACTGGAACTAATATTTCTTGAGCTCATGCTATATATTAAGTAAATGACCAATTACTGCCTTTCATCTGTACAGCATAAGCTACCTGAGGTCAGGGATTGTCTTATTTATATTTGAACCACCAGCGCCCTGTATCCTGCCGGGCACACAGTGGCCACCATTAAAGGCTTGACTTCACCTAAGGATAAACTGAATAACCAGGTACATACAAGTACCCCAGGAAAGACCGCCTTGGAGTCTTCTTATGAACTCTTAGTTGCTTTATATCACAAACCTGGTAAAGGCCATACAGTGCTGTTCTGAGCACCTATTCAGAACAGTGCTCTCGACTAGATTCTGCCATAACTAGGAATAAACCTGACTTAACACAACCTGAACCTCATCATTCTCGTCTGTACCATGCTGGATATCACCCCTGTGATATCTGCCTAGCAAGTTTACATTCCTTGTGTTCACCAAGTACCCGCTGATTCCCATCTATGTTCAAGGCACTGTACTATGCTCCAGGGGTCTTAGCTGTGGGCACCAGCACTCTGCATTCTGTTAGGTGTTTAAAGCCACCTCTTTCTCTTGTCAGGTGGGATATTTTATAGGTTCTTTGTAGTCCACACCTCACTGGAGATCCCTCCTCTGCAGTTTTCTCTTTTCGAGTGAATGCAAATCTTCTCACTGGGCCCTAGTAGCTCCTATACCAGCCCTCACATACACTGCCATGTTATTTCCCCCAAACAGCCCTCCTCGACAAGATCTAAGACCTGACCTTTCAGGCCAGGTCTCTCTCTCTCTCTCTCTCTCTCTGCCACATTTTGTCAACAAGAAACGAACATTCCTTGACCTGTAGGTTTCAGCACACTCGCAAGATAGCAGCTCTTTGTATCCCTGTGTCAGATTCTCCCTACTCTTTGATTTCTCATGGTTGAGTCAAAGTCTAACCCATTGTTTCCCCAAGCTCTCTGGGTTGTCCCAATGAAGCCCCATACATAGATTTAAGGTGAGGGTGGGGGTTGGGATAGGACAAGATCCCCAGAACGCCAGCAGCTCTCTCTAAAAATCCTGCTCTAATCTCCAAACTGTTATATCAGCTGGCGGTGGGTGCTCAGCTAAGAGTCACAGAACAGTCCCTGACCATCAGCTTCTCAAGTCTCGATCTGGCGGTTCCACACCTCATTTCAAAATGTGTGAGTATCGGGTGTCTTAGATCCAGCTGAACCAGAGAAAATGTCTAATTTTCACTTCCTGCTACAGATGCAATGCACCTTTATTAACCCTTCTTAAGGTCATTGCTCTTTGGCTCAAGAAGGGTTGGAACCACCAAAGAAGGTGGTGATAGAATGGAGACACCCCTCCATTTCAGGGACATTTCCAGTTAAATATAACACAATACAATATAATATAATATATATATATATTTTTAAAAAATTTATTTTCAATATATTCAATTGAAGGCTTATTGAACCTAATGCACGATGCTAAGTGTTGGGGTTACCAAGATAAAAACTGTTGCTCTCCTTTAGGACACAAAAGGGGATGGATTTATAAAACAGAATTATAAGTACTCTGGTTACAGGAGGATAATCTCTCCTCCACTTTGGATTTATCTATAAGTTCTAATATTCATGTGAATTTATTTCTGATTACCTTCTACTCAACCTTAAGAAATTAGGTTCAAGTATTTGTGAACTGTGTGTCATTGCTATTGGGAATAATTAGAATAAGAGAAAACTGAGGTTGGGATTAGAAAAAAGGAGGTAAAGGTAAAGCAGAAGACAGGGATAGGATGGAGCGTTTTGTTTGTTTTTTGTCAAGAAGCATTAGGCTGAAATGAAATGGTCACGTTTTATTTTACAGAAGTGCTTTAAAATAAAAAGTTCCTACCTGCTACCAATATGTTACAAAACAGAAAACATGTTAGACCAAAAGTGGCAAGATTAATCTAATTTCAGAATAAAGAGCAGACCTCTCAGCTGAACAAATTTACCTTTACAAAAAACTGAGGGCATCCTCGTCCATGTTCTTATTTTTCCACAGAGAGGTAAAAATCAGGTAGGCGTGGACTGAACACAGGCACTTGAAAACCACTGGACTAGATTATCTCAGATTCGACAGGCAATGAATTTCCTTTGCCAGAGAATCCCTTTATTCAAACCTGCTCCACTCCTTCCTCTACCTCTCCATGCCTGACAGCAGAGGGATAGATTTTCATACAGTTTTCCCAGCTCTGTGATCAGGGCCAGCTACATAATTTGTGGTTCCCTGTGCAAAATGGAAATGAGAGGTTCCTTGTTTAAAAATGTAGTAAGAATTCAAGATAGTGACTGCAGAGCATAAAACCAAGTGTGGACAGGCACAGGCCCTGTACAGCTAGCTGCACAGGGCACACACCCGTAAAGCTGGATCTGCCTGTGTTGCCTAACGCAATCCCTCACATTGATTTCCCAAAGCAGAGCTTTTTAAAAATGATGCTTCAGCACCTACGAATCGTGTATAAGGAAACACTTCTAGAATGACAGTCCAGCTTGATGAAGTCTTTCTTATTGGTCAGTAAATCGTATCTTGCAGGTCATAGCTCAAACCCAAGGTACTGCAGATTATGAATTTAAATACTGTCTTAACCTCCTGGCAGTTGAAATGTCCTTAGTCAGCTTAAGTTAATCTTTGTGTCTGTGGGGTTGTACTGGAGCTTAAGAATAATATTCTACATGCATACAATTTGATCAAAACCACCTGGATGGTTCAAAATAATCTCCATGTGGAGAAAAGGATACTGAGATGGGATACAGCTCTGGGATGGGAAACAGCTGCAGAGAGTATGCTATCCTTCCCTTTTTTGCATTGAAGCAGAAAGTGTTTAGATGGATAACATTTTTATTTTGCAGAGGTAAGAGGCATTTCAGAGCAAGGATAATTTGGAGAGTCCTGGGAAGAATGTTCTGGCTGACCCACCATTATTCCTTCTTTGGACGCCACTACGGCCTCCTACTGCTTCTGCTCTTTCCTCTCATTCAATCCATTTTCCACACATAGAGCAAACTGCTGTTTTAAAAACATAATTCAGATCAAGTCAGTCCTTCCAATAGGGCTTCTTATCTTCACTGAATAGATTTTAAACCACTTACCAAATCCTGCAGGACCCTTCATGACATGGCCCCTGCCTATTTCCCTGTCCTCATCTCTATGCTCCTCCTTACTGTTGTGTCCACACTTTTTTCTGTTCCTAGACACTTTACTAGTCTCAAAGCTTTTGTACTAGAAGCTCCCCCTGCTTGAAACGCACCTTCCCTAGAAATTCACGTCTGGTTCCTTGTCATCCAGGTCTCAACTCAAAAGCCTCTTTAGAGAAAGACCTTCTTTACTACCCAACCTGAAGTTGTCAATTCCTCCCATCACCCTATTTTACTGGTATTTTCTTCAGACTATTTATCGTAGATATATTTTCTTGTGAATGATCTGTGGTCCCGAACCGCTTCATTAATGATGTGAGAGCTGAAAGCTCACCTGCCTTGTTCACTGACAGATTTCCAGTGCTTAGAACAGAATTTTAGACAGTAGAGCAATTGTGTCACAACTCAAATACTTCATTCTGCATTAACTAAGAAGGAAACACTAGACACATTCATTTAAAAATGACAGTTTACCTGCAGAGATTTTTAACTAGAAGGAAACGTTATATGCTTCCCATCATTTAAAAATGACAACTTCTCTACAGAGGTTTTTACATATACAGGAAAAAGACTGACATCTTAAATGTAGCACTTCATGTATAGTATCTGCTGTGTTTTTCCTTGATGATTGTACTTTTTCTTTTTAAAGAAATTCTTTGGTAATTTCTCAGGAACTCGATTAAGTAGTCTACACACAATGACAATTTGCACCACAAAAATCCATAGAGCACTACAGCCAGCAGCTAGACATTAGTGGTCATTTATGATTACTGGGTCATTGGTTTTGTCACAGTAAGCAAAGGAAAGCTCAGTGACTACATTTTTAACATTCATTTCTCACTTCACAGGCAAAAAAATACTGTCTTATTATTCAGACAAAGCTTTAAAATGGCAAGTCACTGCTGAGACAGTGACGAGAAGGTCAGTTTTAGGGGAAGAACAATTCTTTTTCTACCACATATTCTCCTATTTAACTTCACGGGTATTGTTGGAGTTAGAACCCAAATATTGCTTTATCTCACTACATATATCAAACTACTGTAATTATATTTCTATGTTTCCTTTCTACTCCAACAGGAAATGTTGAATAAGATTCTATGTGCTACTCAAGAATCAAGGAAGAAGAAGGAAAATTGTGAAACATGTTCATAATTCTTGTCATGCATTCAGTTGATTAAGGGCAGCAGCAATTTTGGAGACAGTGATAGGTCCATTGCATGTTGTAATCTTTCCTGCACAGTGGAAGCAAATACCATACAGGTTTTGGGGAAAACAATCCTCTAGGCACACAGAGCAGAATCTGTTTTGTTACTTTAGTGCTGACAACACAGAATAGAAAAAGCAAAACCATGCTACACAAAGGTTTGGGCCACAGAAGGTGAAGATATTAAAATGAATATATTTCATATTAAACACACGCTTTTCTTCCCCTGATGTAAGATGACCCTCATGGAGGCCACCAGAAATAATAACATTTTTCATGACAATAAGTATGAGCCCAAAGCAAAAGTAGTAATTAACAAGCATTTAACCTGGTAATTACCTCCTGGGCAAAATTACAGTTGTCAAAGAAAACAGGACACTACATACTTAAAAAATATCTACTCATGGGCTTCCCTGGTGGCGCAGTGATTGGGAGTCTGCCTGCCGATGCAGGGGACGCGGGTTCGTGCCCCGGTCCGGGAGGGTCCCGCGTGCCGTGGAGCGGCTGGGCCCGTAAGCTATGGCCACTGGGCCTGCGCGTCGGAGCCTGTGCTCCGCAACGGGAGAGGCCACAGCAGTGAGAGGCCCGCGTACCGCAAAAAAAAAAAAAACCAAAAAAAACTACTCATTCTTTAGCCAAAGAGGTAAAACCTGCATCAGTTGGTTTCTTGCCATATAAGATGATCAAGGTGAACTAATGCCAAATGAAATTGTCTTGGAGAAAAAATCAACTCCAAGCACTTTTGAAAAAGTTTTTCAAGTGACATATACTACAATGGATCCCAAGATGCACTGTCTAATTTACACACACACACACACCTTAAGATGTGAGTAGAATGGAAACTAGAGATGCAATCATGATTTAAAACAACAGTCTTAAAGTCTGACTTAAATAAACTGCATTCCTATGGTCTATGTTGCTATTTAAAAGTTTCTGGATTTCATACAAAGGTTTATTTGATTGAAGCTAAAATATATGGGCTCCAAACTGTCTCATGAAATTTGTTAGTAAGCAAAAATTTTATTATTTCTGCAGATAGCATTTTTAAAATTATATCTGAAATACTCTGTTGATTGATTTGTTCATAAGACAGATTGTGTTGGGATATGTTTAAAGGAATAGTCCATGCGTGGATTTGTTATCTAGGCAGCAAACGTCAAAACTACATTGAGAAAAATGTTTTAATAAATGTAAAACCTGATGTTCATATACTTGTACCATTTTCTTAAAAATTGTATTTTATTACAATTTTGCAAAATGGAATTCATAGCAAACAATAATATGCCAACTTCCAGGAGTGTCTATAAGAACTTCTGGTAGCTATTGCTTAAGGACAATTATCAGCTAATTTCTAACAGGGAACTACAATAAGAAGACACAAGTCATATGTACAAAAGTCAGAGATAAGCCAGGACATTTGAACTCAGTTAAAAGTATACTAACTAATCCCATAGAGTTTTCCTGGGCAATACACACATTTTTCCCCCTGGGGAAAAATAGGGCGACAAAGTGGGCAGATATTATAATGTGTACATTTCATAGTGAGAAGGTGAAATATTCTCTACCAACATATATGTCATACCTCATTCTCAGACATTCAATAAAGATACCCCCTCAAAAAATATATTGTGACCACATAAATTCTTCTACAGAAGCTTTTTCTCCATTGGCGAGGGGCTTAATCACCTACTGGTACATTACAATGCAACAGAAAAAATTTGTGGTTACTAAATACAAATGTAGCATTTAATCGTAGATTTCAATCTTCATCAAATGCACATTTATGGTCGCATAGTGGCTAAGATATTTCCAAGAGGGTCAAGTAATAAAATCTTCACCAGATGAGCCAGGCTTTTTTTTAACAAGACCGTATTAGATCAACTTTTACTGTGACTACTTTCTCATCATTACATGGCTAATAACTTCTCTTTATTTATTTATTTATTATTATTATTTTTTTGTGGTACGCGGGCCTCTCACTGTTGCGGCCTCTCCCGTTGCGGAGCACAGGCTCCGGACGCGCAGGCTCAGCGGCCATGGCTCACGGGCCCAGTGGCTCCGCGGTATGTGGGATCTTCCCGGACCGGGGCACGAACCTGTGTCCCCTGCATCGGCAGGCGGACTCTCAACCGCTGCGCCACCAGAGAAGCCCAACTTCTCTTTATTTTGAGGCAAACGCAGGGCAAGTAGAGAACATTGTAGAAAAATGCCAGCTGAATGTAAGATTTTATAACTGATGAAAAAGAATTACCTGTCACAATCACAAAGAAATGATTAAGTACCAGTGACTCATTGTTCCATTAACTGAGTCCCAATATGAATTTAGAAAAACCTCAGACCTATAATCTTTCTAAGTCAATATGTCAATTTAGTCAGTGCTGAAGTATCCAAAGAGTTTATTTTATCATCATCAAAAGCATTTAAGAAATCACCCTTTAAAATGTGCTGCATTAAGTGCTGAACCAGTGCACTTTACACAGACAACAGCTCTGGTGGATATGAAGCTTACCCTACAATCTCAGGTGTGTCAAAAACAGGAAGTGCAATCTCAGTCACTCTTGTATTTTCCTTCCTTGCCCAGAGTTGTGCAAAAGTCCCTGGGTCTTAAGCATCACCAAAATAAAACGAAGTGCCCCCTCCTTTGGCCCATCCCAGTCACTGGTCTACTTCGTCATAGATTTCGTGGTCACATTGGTTCACATTGGTCCACCCGCTGGTCCAGGCTGCATGGCTTCCTCAGGGCCTGTGATTCTGCTTTTCCTGCGCCTGCTACAAACATGGGAATCATTGGAGTGGCTGTGGGGTGTTAGTGGGTCATCCTCTCTGAGATCTCGCTGTATCTCAATAATGTGTTAGTCATCCCTAGCTCCCTGGCTTCTGGGCACTTCCTGTCCCCCAGCCATTGGGTAGAGCCTCGTGATTAGTTCTGGCCAATTAGTGGTTAGTGGAAGTGCCACGTATCACTGTTGGTCCATTAATCACCAGTGTGAGACCCTCCATTCTTCTTTCTCCTCTGGCACAGTACTAATAATGCTGGAGATGGTGGCTGTTCTGTCACCCGGATCCCAAGTGAGGAGACATGGAGTAGAATGAACCCAGCCTAACCATGATGGAAATTCAACTTGAATGAAGTCAAAAATCATACTGTTTTATCGGATACTACTGAGATTTAGGGCTAGTTTGTTACTAAAGTATAATTTAGTTTAGCGCTTCTCCAGCTTGGCATGCATCAGAATCACCTGGAGGGCTTGTAAAAACAGACTTTTGACCCTGTTCCCAGAGTTTCTATTCAGTTGGACCAGGGTAAGACCTGAGAATTTCCAGTCCTAACAAGTTCCTAGGTGATGCTTATGCTACTGGTTCAGGGACAAGACACTGAGAACCACTGACCTAGACTCTCCTGACTGATAAGCGCTACCTGGGAGTGACGCTCAGGCCTTCCTTTGAACCTGGAGACCACACCAAAGGGTTCCATAGACTTGGATGGGAGAATGTTTACATCTTTATTTTCATTAACCTCTAAGTGAAAATGTACCATTTCCTCCTATTACAAATGTAGGCAATAAACTACAATAGTATTGATATTAGCAGTACCTATAAATCCATCATGAATAAAAAGTAGAGATATTTTGTATCACTTCATAGCTAAAAATCCATGTTCATCACTATATCGGAATCAAGGTAATTATTAGTTATGCTTCCAGACCTTATTATTTTATACATTAATAAATAAACATATATATTACTATATCTCAATCTTAAAAAGTGTTTTGATAAATGAATTTCAATATAATAGGCTTTGTTTGTAATTCTCACCAAACTACTGGAGGGGACCATGGCATAGAAAAAAATGAATAATACCTACAGCATCATCTTCTCAGCTTAGACTGAATTCTTTTGCCTTGGGAAAAATTCTTGTTGCTTTAGCTGTCCTCAAAAGAACTCTTCTCTCTTCTACCCTACCCCACGATACAGAGCATAATCTCTTCAAGTTTAGGATTTTATAAAAGAAACAGCAGACTTTCAGCAACTTCTGTTTTTTGCACTGCAAAATTCTCTATCATAGGAAAACTAGGGAACCGGATAACTGCATGGAAACTGGGGGAAGGCTTCAAGGGGAATAAAACTTAAGGTTAAATCTCAAATAATTATCCTACCAAATTCCATCTACATGAATTACCTTCCTCTCCTTCTCTTTCTATATTTATAAAAGTGTTTGTCTTCACTCAAAACTAGTTCAAATTTTATTTCTTTTCTGAAACTTTCAATATTTGCCCAATTTCAAGAAGTTTTATTGTAGTTGTCCATAACACTAATTTGACATGTATTATTGTATATTTACAACTTGAGGTTGATAATATATTCGTCTGAATGTTCCTATTAGGATAATATACACAATATCTAAATATTATGTGTGTATGTACATTACCATTACCTGTATTCATCTAGTCATTTATTGAATCACAAATATTACTGAGTTCTGGTGTGTGAGGAGATGGGCTTTCGGCTGCAGCTCACCCACATGTGTTAGGCGCTACTCTAGGAGCCGGGAATACGGTGATGATCAAAGTAGAAAGGTCTGTGCTCTCACAGAACGTTAATTCTATTGGAGAATATAAGCAATATGTAAAATAATAAAAGAATAGTAAATACCAAAAAGTGTTGGAGAATTAAAAGAAGAATGGGATACCTTAGTGCTTCTAGAACTTTAATGTGTCTAAGAATCACCTCTTGGTCCATGGACCGGCAGTGCTGGTGTCATCTGGGAGCTTGTTAGAAATGCAGTCTCAAGTCCCATCCTAGACCGAGTGAACCAGACTTGACATTTTAATAAATCCCACGTGATTTGTGTGTATGTTAAGGTGTGAGAAGCATTGTTTTGTGACTACATAGCAGCACACAGTAGGTACTCAATATTCATTCATTTGGGGCAGTGAGTATTCATTAAACTGACTGGCATGCTATAGTTACAGGCTGACAAATCAGGATACTGATTAAAGCTGGAGAGCATTATGGCTGACAGATTCCTGTCTTCAGGCTCTAAAGAAAGTTAAATTATTTTCAGGGCTCATTTTGTTCCTCCCAGTGCACACTGACTATGTGCAGTGAAAGGTCATCAAACACAATTTTTTTTTCCCCTCCATGGGAGAAAGTCATTGTTTACAGTGAGACCATGAACAATTTATTCAGCTTGAAGTTTCACTAAGTGCTAGTGGTGGGGCGGGGGAGAAGCAGGAGGGAGGCAGCACTAAAATCCTAAGACTGAAAAAATCTGATGCTTCAGAACCCCCAGCTTCTAGACAGCCTCCAAACATCTAATAGGAAGAAGGAATGAGGCAGATGGGGGACGAAGGTGTCTTCTGCTCCTTCTATTTACGAACCATGATCTGCAACAAGTCCCTTACTTCTATCCTCAACTGCCCCTTCTGTAAAATGGGCTAATGATAACCAATCAGTGTTTATTATTTTCAGAGATCTAAACTCTTTCAACATATTCTGATCCATAATTTCTCATAACAACTATTTAAGGTGGGTATCATCATGCCCTTTCTAGAGAGGAGGGACTGAGGCTTAGAGTGGCTGAGTGTCTTAATCCAGATCTTATGAACACTACACGGGAGAGCTGGAGTCTGACAGCAGGTACAGAGGACAGACTTCAAAGAGCGTGTTCTTACCTTTAGCTCATACTGCCTCATGGGCTGGTTTTGGTAATGTAATGCTATACTGACCTTTATTCCTACTTCCATTTTTCTTTCAACCTCCTCTCCTATAATGACTGCAAACATTAACATAGGATGTAAAAAAAAAAAAAAAAAAAAAACGGTCCTGGTATTCCATCAGCAGACCCTGAGTCCCCAGAAGCAATAAGCACAGGTCAGGAAGATAATGACATCCCTGGAAGGGAGGACAGTGCATTTGAATGCAGAGTCCCCAGATATGTGGCTATGGTGATAACAAAGAGTGTGTGAAATGGGCAGAGGGGAGAGAGTGAGAGGAGATGACTGAAGAGGACTCCGGGGGCAGGGAACCTACGTGGGGCACACAGGCAGTGTGCATGCGATCAGCACTCATTTGAACCTAATCGAGACAGCATGCGATGAAATAAATGTGTCCCAGCTTGACAGTCCTGCAGGCTGGAGGGGCTGTGCCCTCATCTGTAAAGTAGTGGCAACACAGTGTGACCTTAAAGCTCCTCCCTGACCGCACGCCTATCTATAGCTACAGCATATAATGTTGCCGAACAATCTGTAACGCATTTTAGAAAGATTTATTTTTAATTCTAGTTTCATGTCAAAAGTAACTTGGCCTCAAGGTCCACTCCAGCTCCTTCAGTATATGTAACTGTATCTTTCCAGAATGTAGGAAAAACGTATGAGGCACTTTTTTAAAAATTCTTTTTAACATCAATTCATTGTAAAAGCTCTTGTCTCCATGTATCCTCCAGCTCTTCAGAAACCTAGATTTTACCGTTTAGGAGTCTGGACTGGTGAAGTTTTGTTAAATCATTGGCAACACAGTTTGGTAAACATTAACATATAATATAATATATAATGCATGATGGGTTAATTGGCCTGGGAGCTTACAGGTCTGGTGAGGCAGTGCTTCCATTCTCCAAAGACTTAGCTTTTTACAACCAGCCCAAATACCTGCGGGCGGCAACTGGAAACGTATGGAGCCATTTGGAAGACAGGTGAGTGGACACTGCTGTATTGCTGCCGGTTTCCAGAGCCTGGGGGGTGGAACAGTAAACATCAGGCTTTCCTTTTACCTACATCATTGCTCAGGTGACCTTCGGGTAACTTCTGCTTGGCACACCTGCAGAGGAGCTCCAGGGAACCATAAAAGCATGTATTCCTAGGTTTTAAGGGCAACTGTGATTGACACAGTGAACACACTGGAGAACTGAGTCTCTTTTTCCTTTTCGTTTTGCTTTAGATTCTCCGAGGCCTTCAGGCACACAGCAACAATTTACATGAAGCTCCAGCTTCCTTTTTTAGGTTTTCCTCTGAGGGCTTTCTGAGCTAACTCTGTGTAGAGACAGATTAAAGGTTTTGGAGAGGGGGAAGTCATGAATCAGCATCACAGAGCACTTGCTGAATGATTATGAAATAACAGGCAGAGGTAAGAGCTAAACAAGTAAGTACCCTTATCATTTCCGAATTGTGCCCCAAATACCTCAGGGGCTGCAGCAAACTCACAGGGGGTACGCGTGGAGGTTGGGAGGGATTTAAAATTTTCAGGGAAAACACATCGACAGCTGGTGGATATCATGCAAATGAAGACAAAGAACACAGCCTGTCTTGTCAGTAAGCAAAGGATGCTGTAGCCAGCAAGCCATCAGCCACCACAGCTGCCCCCCTATGCCCCCTAGCAGCCGCCCCCAGCTGTGCACCCTGAGGGCATTCAGGACAGAGAAAAACAGGATGCTGGCCCCAGACAGTTAAGGTGCCTATCAAAGGAATGATATAAATGAGCCCAGACTCTTGCATCTTCCCATACATAGAAAAGCGCTAAAGTCATTACCTTGAGATATCTGCGTTTTCCTTAATTAACAGTAAGTTTTTGATGTTCTGTCTACCTCTGTTTTGTTGCCAAACTTCCTATATATCCTGGCTCCTCCCTTACCTCTTCGGAATAGTCCCTCAGAGCCATCTGAGAGCCTGTCTCCTGGGCTTACGTCCTGGGCAGTATGTCCACTGAATAAAACATAATTCTCAACTTTTAGGTTGTGCATTTTTTTTTTCAGTCAACACAAATGGCTACCTTTCCATGGTTTGGACTTAATTAATTAACAAACTATTAGGTATTTATTTCAGTCTAGGGGCACCATGAGAAAAGCCTGAGATTAGAGTGAACCCAGGAAGTTTGAGAACCTCTGGTGCATCACGTGTAATATAACCAGATAGTATTTTATACCATTTCCACTTTTTTAAATATTTGCTTTTTCATTGTTAAATCTAGAGGAAACAAACAAACAAAAACAAGGATGACCACATAGATACCTTAGGATGTGCTAAGCATTGATCTAAATATTCATGCAAACCATTCCAATCAATCCTGGAAAGTTTGTTCTTCTCGGCCTCATTTTACAGGTAAGGAAGGAGGAGAAGAGGTTGACTCGCTTGAGGTCACACACATTCAGAGCAGGCAGTAGGTGTGTCTGTGGAGCTAGCCCTTGTCACCACGACACTGCTGCTCACCGCAGGCCGGGAGCATAGAAAACAGTGTGACATGGAGTTAATTCAACAAGCCTCTGCTCTCTTTCACAGGCTTGAAAACCGGAAATTTCACACTACCGATATTTTCACACTTCTAAAATGTCACAGATTTCTTTAGGAGCTTTCTGGGGGTGTGGGAAGAAAAGCTACATCATCACATTAATTGTATGTACTGGTTACAATATATATTCTGTTTAGATTAGTTAATACGTGGGAAAAAAAGTGTTTGTGGGTCAAGGAAAATCAGTGTACTCATACTGCTGCTTGTGTGTGTGCGTGTGTCTGTATGCAAATGACTGTTTGTCTACACACACATATGGATTTCAGTCCTATTAACCAAAATAAAATACTAACTAGGAAATGAGGGGAAAAACCCATAAAAGACAGCAAAAATAAACTGGGGCCAGGAAGGGAAAGAAAGGAATGAAAAGAAAATTAAGGCCAGTTATCTAGGCAAGATTGGGCAAAAGAATAATTCCTTCCCGAGGGTACGAGGCAGAGCAAGTCTGTCGGTATTGTATTTACAATCGGTAAAAATCAGGATGCTTATATATTGAGCACATTCACCAGGAGAGCAGACATGAAAGGAAGGGAGAAAAATGAATAACGCAGATTGAGACATTCGGCCAGTATAAAGGCAGAGAGGACAGCCAGGACAAGAGAAGGGGCTGGGACTATCATTTGTTTAATAATAAACACATCACATTAAACATACATTCCTCAGGTTGGCATACAAAGCCCTCCATCATGCCATATGGCATCAGCTCCTCCACACATGGGCTAAACCTGCCAAATCCAACTCATTCTGCCCTGTGCCTCTTCAATCCAAGATGACAGAAGACTTCCTCTCAGTCAGGGAAACTGCCCCAGGGAATCTCCCGCTTTACATTTCTGTCTTCAGTTCTTTTAACCACCCGCCAGGCTCACCTTCAGGAGGAACACGCTTTTTAAATACTGCATCCTCCTACCTCGCATAGGACACGCTTTCTTTAACTCTGCACCTCACAGCATTCTAAATCTTCCTCATGACACTGAACTTATTCTTCTACTCTACTCTTTTGGTGGTTTGCAAGCATTTTAAGTAAGGTAATACATTGTTTATGTGAAAATAAATAAAATTCATCAAAGCAGAACACAGCTGGTTGGTGGTGAAGACAAAGGCTGGTGAAAGGAAAATGTATTCCTTCTTTTGTTTCTTTGGTTCAAAGAAAAATGTCTTGCATGTAATAGTCCTCAGGAAGTATTAGTTGTGTTTAATGAAAACAGGGCTACTGGTAGAGTGATCACACATTCAACTAGCCTGGAACAGTCTAGTTTAAGCCAATTGTCCTGGCATAGTTATTAATGGTAACCTTATTCTCTCTCAAGTGTTTCAATTTGGACACAAATTATATGGTCACCCTAGTTACAGGAAAAAAAACTGATAGGTGAGGAAAATATGTTGTAGGAAAGGTTAAATTAGTTCCTCAAAATCACAGAGCGTATGATTAGTACATAATCGAGGACATAATCCTAAATCAACAAGAGGCAAGCATCTTTCATAAAACTAAACATCTTAAGTACAGAAGACAGCTTGATGAAACACATTTTATCGTTAATAATTAGAACATTTTTGAAATTATTATTCTGTATAACCATGTCATAACAACTCTCCTGATATATCTAAATAATGTTTTGTGTTGGCTACATCATCACTGGTTTATTTAATATTACCAACTAACAATACCAATCCTCAAACCTCAAAATCAAGCTACCAATAAATATTTACCTAGTGTTTACTATACAGAAGATAGTAAATAATATGTCAGATACACTAACATAAAATGCAAATACTTATTGCACATAGACTTAATTATGAAAGGAAATCTATCTCCCAGGAAAATCTGCAATGATGGGTTTTTCTGGCAACTGCCCAAAGTCACCCCAGGGACGGTGCTGCATTGGAGTGGGTCCCCAGGGCTCCCTCTGCACCCTTCATTCTGACTCCAAGTCACACACCAGCACAAGAGAACCTGGATTCATATTCAGGAAGGTTGCATAATACTTGAGATATTTACTCAATATGACCCAAAGCTGCTGTTTACTTGAACTTCAAGAACTTTTAGGTTAAAAATTATATTGACATTGAAAACATTATATAGTAATTATAACTTATTATAATATAATAACCTCTATCTGGTCACTTCAATAAGCAATTATGCATATTTATTATAATATAATAACCTCTATCTGGTCACTTCAATAAGCAATTATGCATACAAATTTAACTGCAGTTATTAGACTGGGAATCTACAAATTCTACTTCTTCCCAGATGATAAAGGACAAGATGAAAAGTCTCATTTTATGTACTAAACAGGCATACAAATAAAATGTGAAACCATGAGAAGTCTCAAAAACTTTTAATATAAACAAAATAGGCTTATTTCCTACAGGTCCAGGAAATTAATATATAAACATACATTTTATTATATACGTAATTGAAAAGGAAAGGGAGAACAGCACTGTTTTTTTTTTTAAAAAAAAGCACAAAACTATCAGTATTTGTCTCTAATTCATTCTGTATGATTATACAAATTTAGGAAAGACAGGCAGGATTTGAGAAACTTTTTTACCAAGATCCAGTTTCTTAATATATCTTAATTCTTGACATAGTTGGCTCAGAGGTCTAGAAGGTCATATCTGAGAGAATGTATACATGCACAATTGGCTAAAAGAAAACCAATGTGAAGCTCCAGTGACATGAGCTAAACATAGAACATGAAAGCAGAGGCAATTAGAGGGTTGTTGTGGCGACATTTCTTTGAAGCGTGTAAAATAGGTGTTCTTAGACCAACAGTCTGAAATAGGTGGACAGTTTTCTTTTACTTGATTAATTTATTCAAAAGCCGTTTATTGAATGAACTCAAAAACATTTATTGAGTTGAGCGCTTATGGTGGGGCCCCATCCCAGACACTACAAAACAAATAATATGAAGGAGGTATGGCGGTTCTGCTAACCAGGCTTAAAGATATAGAGGGAGGTAAGGAAACAGACAATTATCATGATGATAACGATGGCAATGCTGTTATCAGAAATGCTGTAATGTGTTGAATGCGTACTACAATCTATGCAATATGTTAAGTAAGAGGGCAACTCATTTACAGATGAGAAACCCAGAACTCAGAGAGGTTCAGTACTTATACAACATCACTCAGGTAGAATCTGATAAAGCGAGAATTAAAAGTCAATGCTCTCGGGCTTCCCTGGTGGCGCAGTGGTTGAGAGTCCGCCTGCTGATGCAGGGGACATGGGTTCGTGCCCCGGTCCGGGAAGATCCCACATGCCGCGGAGCGGCTGGCCGCTGAGCCTGCGCGTCTGGAGCCTGTGCTCCGCAACGGGAGAGGCCACAGCAGTGAGAGGCCCGCGTACCGCCAAAAAAAAAAAAAAAAAAAAAGTCTATGCTCTCAACTACATGGAGGCGATTATGAAGGTGAGGAAAAGGATAACAGGAGTGTGGTGGGCAGAATATAGCCCCAAAAGGTGTCCAAATCGTCATCTCTTGAACCTGTAAACAGACTACCTTGCACAGCAAAAGGGACTTTGCATATGTGGTCAAGTATCTTCAGATGGGGGAAATTATGCTGGATCTAAGTGGGCCCGATGTAATGAAAAGTGTCTTTAAAAGTGGAAGAGGCAGGCAGACGAGGCGCATCCGGGGGATATATGAGCACAGCAGAACAGGAGAAAATGACCAACAGTGAAACAGAGATTGGTGGCTTTGAACATGGAGGAGAGAGAACATGAGCCAAAGAATGTGACTGGCCTCTGGAAATGAAAAGGCGAGAAACAGATTCTCCCATAGTGTAGCCAAGCAGGACCCCATGGGACCTTCCTGGGACAGACCCTTCCCCCCATGTCCTCTGCCTGCCTCTTGCTTGTAGAAAAGCTGTAGTCCCAGGCTTCCCCTGAGTCACAAAAGCCTGGCTCAAGAATTAATGATTGAAAGGATGTGAACATGTAGTGACCAAAGTAGCACTTGGGCCAGGAGAACTGGTAACAATTTAAACAGTAAATCAACCATATGGCAGTCACAGAATCTTTAGTTCCTCCCTGAAGTACCTAGATAACAGTATCTCATGCACATTTCCTGAGCTGTTTTACAGATGCTAAAACCTCCATCAAATGGAAGAAGTTAACTACTTGGTGACCATAAGCACATCGCCCAGACCTACTGGAGCCTGAGGATTGATAATGTTAACCCCTAGGACACCACCCTGTTACCTCACCATCAACCAATCAGAATTGTGTACAAGCTGATCACAACCCTGGGATGCCCCTCCCTCACCTTGCCTTTAAAAATGCTTTGCTGAAACCCATCAGGGAATTCAGGTATTTTGAGCACTAGCTGTCCTGAACTCCTTGCTTGGCACCCTGCAAATTCTTTGCACCCTACATGGTTCCATTTCCTGAGATTGGAGTGGGGAGCACTGCCACAACAGGAGCAGCTGAGCAGGACTTGCGGGAAGGAGAGAGAAGGGGATATGGCTAGGCTGGTTGGATATATACTGTGTCCAAATGGAAACTTGCAACAGGTGGTTGGCTCTGTGTATGCGGCGTCTCTAAGACCGTACTTTCTGTATTCACTCTCTTGAGTGCATTCCTAATGTTGAGCAAATATAACAAGGTCCCTCTCATTATCCTCTAAACCGACAGTGGTTGTTCCCCTCCTTGTCTCTCCATTTTCTTCTGGAAAATGACTGACACCCCTCCCCACCCTCCCCTATCCCTCACATAGGCTCTTGTCCTCCGGCTGACCAGAACACTCCATGCCGGTCAGAGAACCCAAGGGTGCCATGCTCCTGAGGCTTCTCCCTCAACTCACTCCCTGTGGGAGGAAGCATACAGAGTGTCCCCGCAATAAGCCCACTCAATCCCCTTCCCAGGGCAGGAATGTAGTGCCCTTGTTGCTCTTATCTGCATTTTTAGCAAGAGATGCCGTGTAAATAGAATTGTTCGCAGTCCTTCAATTGTTAAAGATTTGTTGCTTCACTTGACTACAGTGCATTCATTACCCACTGCTTTGGAAACTAGATTTTAGTTACCGTGACAGCTGAAGTTAGTGCTTAGGGAAAGAGACACACTCTACTTATTACAATAACGCCAGGAGGAAGAAAATGCTGCAGGAAACTACTTAACGCACAGAGCAAAGTCACTGCACAAGTCAAGGCGACCTTACGTGAGACTGCTGGATTTTACTGAGGTATAACTGACCAAAAATGGTATATATTTAAGGTGTACAGTTTGAGCTTTTATATTCATATACATTGTGAAAAGATCACCAAAGACAAGCTAATTAACATACCTATCACCTCACTTACTCTTCTTTCTTTTTTCTTTTCTTTTCCTTTCCTTCCCTCCCTCCCCCTTCCTTCCTTCCTTCCCTCCCTCCCTCCCACTATTCCTTCTTCCTTCCTTTCTTTTTGTGGTAAGAACACTTAAGATTTACCCTATTAGCAAATTTCAAGTATACAGTTCCATATTATTAACTCTAGTCACCATGCTGTATATTAAATCTCCAGAACTTATTTATCATGAATAACTGAACCTTTGTGCCCTTCTGACCAACATCTCCCCATTTCTCCCCCGCTCCAGCCCTGGCAACCATCATTCCACTCTCTGCTTCTCTGAGGTTGAACTATTTTAGACTCTGCAAGGAGTAGAAGAATAAGTGAGATCACACAGTATTTGCTTTTTCCGTGTCTGGCTTATTTCACGTAGCATAATGTCCTCCAGCTCCATCCATGTTGTCACAAATGGCAGGATTTCCTTCTTTTTAAAGGGCGAATAACATTATAAATATATATATATATATACACACACATATATATACACATATATATATACACACATACACATACCACATGGTTAATAAGTATCTTTAAATTTCGATCTCATAGGTACCATAAGAAACCTGAGAATCTATCAAAGAACATGCTATGTTAGGAAGGACAGGGATATAAAGGAGAATGACCTTAAATAGTCTTAAAAAATAGCATTGCCTATTATCTATATATAAAATAGATATATAATTTTTTTAAAGATTATTTACCCATGTTGACATTGGAACAGAGTCCACCACTAAATTGATGATTTTATTTCATATGTTTAGGTTACTTAGAAGAAGGAATTTGAGTCTATCAAAAGCATTAAAAAATGGGATTGAAATTTAGAGTGATTGAGGAAAAAAACTCCTGACTTCAAATCCAGTTAGACAGGCAATGTTTTTGAACCAAATCATTCAGTTTATGAGCCAGGAGGTGCTTTGCATTCTTGCAACAAGATCAAGCATTTTCCTTGATAAAACAATGTTAGTAACTTTCAATACGATGTAAATCCAGTTATTTGGGCAAATCTTTGCCAAAAGCAAGCAAGCCAACTAAAATGACATTTAAATCAATAAATTAGTACAACCCAATGATGAATTAATTGATAATTTAACAGTTGAAATTTTGTGCTTTTAAAATTAGTCATACCTTTTAAAATTAACTTTAATTGTACGTTCACAGAAAAATGGAGCAGAAGGAATAGATACTCCCCTCTACTCCTTGCATCCCCTCACTGCAGCCTCCCCCATTATCAACATCCTCCACCAGAGGGGTACATTTGTTACAACTGGTGAACCTAAATTGACATGTCATTATCACCCAAAGTCCACAGTTTACATTAGGGTTCACTCTTGGTGTTGTGCATTCTATGAGTTTGGACAAACACTAGAGTATCATACAGAGTAGTTTCACTGCCCTAAAAGTCCTCTGTGCCTATTTATCCTTCCCTCTCCCCAGTCACTGGCACCCACTAATCTTTTTACTGTTTTCATAGTTCTGCTTTTTCCAGAATGTCACAGAGTTGGAATCATACAGTATGGAGTTTTTTTTCAGATTGGCTTCTTTCACTTAGTAATATGAATTTAAGGTTTATCCCTATCTTTTTTTGGCTGATATATATTTCTTTTAAGTGCAGAGTAATGTTCCATTGTATGGAAGTACCACAGTTTATTTACCCATTCACCTACTGAAGGACATCTTGATTACCTCCAAGTTTTGGCAGTTACAAATAAAGCTGATATAAACATCCATGTGCACGTTTTTGTGTAGACATAAGTCTTCAGCTGCTCTGGGTAAATACCAAGGAATGTGATTGCTAGATCACATGGTAAGAGTATGTTTAGTTTTATAAGAAACCATCAAACTGTCTTCCAAAGTGGCTGTACCATTTTGCATTCCTGCCAGCCATGAATGAGAATTACTGTTGCTTCATATCCTTGTCAGCATTTAGTGCTGTCAGCGTTCTGGATTTTGACCATTCTAAAAGATGTATAGTGACATCTCACTGTAGTTTTAATTTGCATTTCCCTGATGATGTCTAAACTGGGGCATCTTTTCATATGCCTATTTGCCATCTGTGTATCTTCTTTGGTGAGGTATCCATTAAGGTCTCTGGCTCATTTTTTAATTGAACTGTTTTCCTATTGTTGAGTTTTAAGAGTTCTTCATATATTTTGGATAACAGTCCTTTATCAGATATTTCATTTGCAATTATTTTCTCCCAGTCTCTGGGAGACTTTTCATTCTTTTGACAGTGTCTTTTGCAGAGGAGAAATTTTTAATTTTAATGAAGTCCAGCTGATCAATTCTTTCTCTCATAAATTGTGCCTTTGGTGTTCTAACTAAAAAGTCATTGCCAAATTCAATGTCAAATAGATTTTCTAGCTATGTATTTTTTTTTTAATGTGGACCATTTTATTTTAAGGTCTTTATTGAATTTGTTGCTATATTGCTTCCGTTTTATGTTTTGAATCTTTGGCCACAAGCCATGTGGGATCTTAGCTCCCCAACCAGGGATTAAACCTACACCCCCTGAACTGGAAGACAAATTCTTTAACCACTGGACTGCCAGGGAAGTCTCTAACTATGTATTTTTAATAAATAGAGTAAAAGGCTAAAGCCAAACCAAATCTCCTAATCTGATCCCTTGAAAATCAAATGTAAATTCAGTCATTATAGTTGAGTCCAGCATAGGATGGCTTCATTTTGAATGGAAAGGTGTTAGCAAAGATGTTCGGGGAAGGCTGGCTGGCTCTCCAGAGAAACTGGCCCCCTTAGCTTGTGATGACATCACCATTTCCCAGAATCTGGTCCTCAGCTTGTGGGCTTGGAAATTTAATTATTCATCCATGCAAGAAAGTCTACAGGTAATCAGATTTCCAAGAGACTAACACATTAAAATCACAATGCTAAGCCATGAATTTATAACCAGAAATGTTTTCAGGTGGACCAGATACTCCATTGGCCTATATGCAAGCTAATAATTCATAACCAAATTATAACTGGAAGCTTCCTGATGAGGATAAAGATAAGCAGATGATTTTAATGGCTACTTTCATGGTATTACTGGTATATACTATTTAAAGAAGAAATCATGTTCAGGTGTCATATCACCACCCCCTCAGGATGGGGCTAGAGGTGCTATCAAGCATTCACTCACTAAGTCACCAATTTTTATTTTCAGTTGCTATCACTTCTATTTCTTGTTTCCTTCCTCCCTCCCTTCCTTCCTTCTTTCCTTCCTTTTTTTAATAGAAATGCCAATACCTTCAAGTCAAATCTTGCTGCATGAATCTTTCTCAGTTGACTGTGCTCATACATAGTACTGGTTTACAATTCATCAGCCAGAAAGCAATATTATTTCTTTATTTCCTAGTCCCCAGTGACTGGAACTACCTGTTGCTGTCAAGTTTTCCTACAGGTGTCAGATGACCAAGTGACAGTTTTATTGCTGGACAGTTCTCTATTTACTTTCACCTATTCTGTTTCATTAGCTATGAAGATTTTACCTTCATAGTGATTTCAGGCCCCAACAACCAAACACTAAGGAAACCAGTGAGGCACATTCTGCTCATTACTAAAATAATTGGTCTAAATGCCTTCACATTCTGACATGTATAAAGCCACAGCTCATTTGAAAGAATCTTTGAAGCCTGGAAAAAAAGATCCATAATGAAGTGAAATCCAAATGAGTGAACAAAACAAATTCTAGTTAATAACAGAGATAAAGAAGAAGACTTTAGTACTTTCTCTGCTATTTGAGTCTATGGATATATGACAAATTGAATACCCATCGAAGTATCTAGTAATAAGGAAATTAATATTTATTAATTGTCTACCATGTACCAGGAACTATGCAGGACATTATATAATGAGCTTGAGAAGTAGGTATTTTTATCTCTACTTTAAAATACAAAGTTGTTCAGGGAATTTCTGTAGCCTTCTAAATGTCACTGAGCTTGCAGGGGCTACAGATGGGATTTGTGCCCAGTTTCCACTGATTCCTAACTCTTATTCTTGCCAGTATTCTACACTGCCTCAACATCTTATCCACTCATTGTTGAATGATTTACTTGGTTGGAACCCTTGAGAAGGAGTTTAATTTCTGCTCTGTGCTCTTGTCTTCCAGATAATTTGGGGGCTCAGAGTATGCATGTCCATAGAACAGTCTTTCAGAGCCCCCATAACTAACACTCCATCCACCAAAATGCAGTAATATAGAGAAGCCAATGGGAGTACTCTGATCTTACTCTAAATTTGTTGTTTGTTTCGTAGTTCTGTATCTTTTCCCCATGAAATAGCCATGATTCACTTAAAGGTAAGTCAGTATGGTGTCTGTATCAAATTTGACACATTCATTTGTTTAATGAATGAATGAAGGCATCCATGAATGTTATGTGCATGTTATTTTTACTTGCCCCATTATCCTCTCCCCAATTTTCTGACAACAGT
Organism: Orcinus orca; assembly: GCF_937001465.1. Classification (NCBI taxonomy): domain Eukaryota; kingdom Metazoa; phylum Chordata; class Mammalia; order Artiodactyla; family Delphinidae; genus Orcinus; species Orcinus orca. The sequence goes on along the minus strand of NC_064575.1, from coordinate 56,882,106 downwards.
ACCTCAAATTTCTCATCCTGTATATCCTACTCCTGGAAGCCTAAAAGCATCATAAGCATACAGGAAAAACAGAGTTAATTACTTAACCTACCCATAATTCACACGCACGGCAATTAGAAGGAAGATGACACAGAATAAGATTAGCATGAAGACAGATATTAACTTAATAGAAATCATACTATGAATCCATCAAGGGCATGTTTAAGATATATTTTTCAAAATAAAATAAAACAGGTTAAAATGTGGCAAATTGAGTTGCTCCATGTAAGAATGATTTATACTTTCCTTTCTCAAAAACTATTTGGATGTACTCTTTCCCTCCATGGCTCTTCTTAAGAATTTATTCTTCTGGTTCTCTAGCCTAAAGACACTTCATATTTTTCCTCAATTTCTAGTTCACTTCAAAAGAAGCCAGTCATATATTCTTACTAGAGCTACCAAAACAGTTCATTGGAGAGCTATGCAATATTGCCTAAGAAAGTTTTATTTATGTTTATACAAGGATCAATATTCTAAACCTTCTGTATCTGGTTATATTTCTGGTATCCAGCCTCTCCCTATTGTTGGAAGTCTTTAATGCAATTTTCTAAAAGTCTCCTAGTTTAATCTATCATGTAGAATTAAGGAGGTAGCAGAAAACCGTTACATAACGTCAGTATAGGGCCTTCCAAGAAAACATTCAGTGTTCAGTCTTTAACATTACTCATCCTGTGTGTCACACATGGCCCAGGTGTTTAAGACTCCAAGATCCAACCATGTTTTGCTAAACCATTTGCCTGTCTTAGGATCAGCACAATAAAAAATTTTCAAAGAAATGAGAGGCTACTGTCATCCACCTCAACAGTCTTACTTAGTTCTAGCCACGGCCTCCTCGTTATCTTCATTTACTTGGTAAGCTGCCTTAACACTGATGGAGATGATTATGTAAGATTCCCAGAGATACCAATTTATTTCACTCAGTGACCTGAAACAAGGGAGCTTGTGAACAATAACTGTCGCCTTAATTTAGTTAGAAGTATTCAGTCACTCTCTTCCTTAAATTCATATGGCACTGTATTGGTCTAAGTTTGCTCACGTATATTAAATAATTTAATCCACATAACCTTTTGTAAGATAGGCAAGGCAGGAACTTTATATTCCTATGAGCAATCTAAGGTTCAGAAAGTTTAAGGGACTATGAAAATTTACACAGCTAGTGACTGACAGAGAAGACACACAAGCCAGGTCCATCCTCCAGTGCTGTAGCACATATTACTGTGCTACATCACAAGTGTTTACCGAGGGCTTACCATGTACACGCATCCATTCCCAACACTCACTGTCTAGATCAGGAAATAAGAAACACAGGGAGGAATTAAGCAATACTATCACTCAAAACGTCTGGAACTGAAATATTTCTATAGTTTATTATCAGTTTATTATCAGTCCACCCACCAAAGTGCATCAATAGGACAAAAGAAATAGAATTTTAAGAAAAAAGGCATTAGAATACTCAGAGAAGTTATTATTTCTTCATAAGCCTAATTAATGTAAAACCTATTTCTATCAGTACTCTACTAAAAGGAATTGAGAAAAAATGCAGAAAGTGAAATAGCTATACTAGGTTTGAATTTTACAAGCAAGATGATTTGAGAAATAACACAATGCAGAGAAGCGAAATATCTGGCTGGTTCTGCATATCAGGGGTAATGCTAACAAAGTCAAGGTGACCTTTCAGGGTTTCTCTTTTTCTTCATCTTCTTCCCATCCCTTCTCAATTGTTTATCACAATAAACAATTGTGTTTGATAATTAATGAACAAAAATTAGTTCTTTGGAAACTACTGTGGGGGAAGAGCATTCCAGAAATTTAGGCATTGCTACTACAGTTGTTAAGAATATAGAGAAGTCAAGAAGTGGCAAAATTGTTGTAAAATACTGACTATCACAACTCCTACACCTTCCGCCTACATAACTAGCCAACTTCACAACTGAAAACACTGCACTGTAAATAAACCAAAACTATTTACATTCCCAGTAAAGTCTCTTAAGTTTGTTCTTTAAATCAAGTTAGAAACTTTAATCTTTTGTGATTAAATTCTAGAGTACAAATCTTTACATTCTCAAGTGCTTCTTGTAGTTCAGGAATAACTATAAAGCTACAGTTTTTTCTGTATTCAAATGTGAATACTGATTAAATTTACAGCAACTGAGTCATGCAAGTAAATCCTGGATCTTTACGCAAAAGCTAGTTTATGTAAAGTAATTGGCCAGCTCTAAATACTAAATATAAATATCCAAAATTGAAGTCCTCTATGTTTGGGTAATGACGGTAAATGGCTGCCACGCAGGCTGTGCACTACACAATCCCAGGGAGACAATGGTGCCCCCTGGAATTATGTAATGTGGCAGCCCTGTAAGCGAATTTACTTTAAGCAATTGCTTCCAACTAGCAGTTGAGAAAACGTGATGAGAAAATCTAAAGTGATACTGGAGAGGGTAATAAAAACTTACTAGGTAGATAAGACATTGCAGAGAACGTCAATGGGAAGTGAATGAAAGATTCTGGTTTTTGATTCCATAAGGCATAGCAGTATGGTAGCATGCATAAGTCCTCGGCAGCATATGGTTAGTATCAATATACAAAAATAAGTTAAACAAGTACAGTCCTAGAGAAATAGACAATATAAAATAGATACTGATATAGTACCATTCAGAGCATACACTAAATATTTAGACCAAAAAGCTAATTATTGATAATATATATTTTTAAAGGTAGTATAATATTAAGTTAGGATAGAGCTGTAAAAGTGATTAATCTAGAGAAAAGTCACCCTTTTTCTCCTCTTCTGAGGAGGTGGGTATTGAATTGCTATAGTACTCAATAAAGAATATCTAGGAATTATCAAAAGTATAGGACTGAAATTAGATACGGAATTTAAACTGTCATATATTATTTAAATGCAGTTGAATTTAATTTCTTACTTTAGAAGTATACACACACTCACATATACATAACACACATGTTCTTCAACTTTTCTTAGAAACCAATTCTAATCTTTAACTCTCATTTGAAAGAAAACTTTTTCTTACTGATAAAAGTTACAATGGTTTTACAACAAAAAATAGTAGGAAAAATTACGTAACAGCTTTCTCCTATAATCAAATTATTTTTTAGAATTAATCATATAGATTATGTTAAATTTAACTATTAACTAGCTCCAAGGCATCAGGGACCACTGACTAACTTCTCATGCTATCACACCCACCCTTATCCTAAACTATTCTTTTTCTGGATTTAGTAAGGCCAGTGTTCATCTCTAAACAAAGAGTCTCTTTCAACCAATTACTGCACTTCATCTTTTTTTAAAATTAATTAATTAATTTATTTTTTGACTAGGGTCTTCGTTTGGGGTCTTCATTTCTGTGCGAGGGCTTTCTCTAGTTTTGGCAAGCAGGGGCCACTCTTCATTGTGGTGCGCGGGCCTCTCACTATCGCAGCCCCTCTTGTTGCAGAGCACAGGCTCTAGACACGCAGGCTCAGTAGTTGTGGCTCACGGGCCCAGCCGCTCCGCGGCATGTGGGATCCCCCCAGACCAGGGCTCGAACCCTCATCCCCTGCACCGGCAGTCAGACTTTCAATCACTACGCCACCAGGGAAGCCCCCATCTTTTTTTTAAATAGGTGCTCTTTCTGTCAAGCATTTTCTTACTGTTCAGACATGAAAGAATTCAACTATGAGCTATTTGTATTGTCCTTTTATTCTGCTTTGCAAGTGTGAATTAACTTTTTTTTCCCCAAACACCAACTTTTGGTGATTTGAGGTGGCCTAAAGTATAGAACACAGTAAAAAGTAATTTACTCAGGATTCCCCTGGTGGCGCAGTGGTTTAGAATCCGCCTGCCAATGCAGGAGACACGGGTTCGAGCCCTAGTCCAGGAAGATCCCACATGCTGCGGAGCAACTAAGCCTGTGCACCACAACTACTGAACCCACATGCCAGAACTACTGAAGCCTGCGCTCCTAGAGCCCTTGCTCCACAATAAGAGAAGCCACCGCAATGAGAAGCCCATGCACCACAACGAAGAGTAGCCCCCCGCTCACCGCAACTAGAGAAAGGCCACGCACAGCAACAAAGACAAAATCGCAACCAAAAGATAAATAAAGTAATTTACTTGGACTCAAATAACTTTAAATTAATTACATTTTGGTTAGGGGCTCGTCCTTTTATTTATTTACTTCTAATAAATTAAGGATGGTGTGCTATGTGAAATAACAGTATAAGTGCAAAAATGAGGAGCTCCTTCAATCACACTCAACCCTTGCAGAATTGCTGGTTACATAAAATTCATACACTGATAATAAACTGTTCTCCCCTATTCATATAACAAGGTCACTTACAGATATTGCTAATTAATTAATAGTTACTTTGTCGAGTTAAGGTTAGCGTCACCAATGAATTTAAATATAGAAATAAATATTATATATTAATCCTATGCAAGACCTTTCTAAATTACTTCCCTTCTACTCCCTTTTATTCTGACAACATTCCAATCCCCAGCCAACATGAGAATTACAGATACATCAACACAGTATAGCTGAAGATGTGCATAATCAATAACAGCTAACATTTATTGAGTGAGGTGCCCTAAACTTCACCTGGATTATCTCGTTTAATTCTTAAAATAATCCTATGAGGTAGGTAAAAACAATCACAACACTACCACCAATAGTGATAAAATTACAGCAGTAACACCAGATACTACTTGATATTATTTACCTGTGTCAATTTTTACAGCAACTGATGAAGTAGGTGCTAGTACTATGTTTTCCTTATTTCACAGATGAGGAAACTGAGGCACAGAGCAGTTATGTAACTTGTCTAGGCCCAAAGCTATAAATGGCAGACCAGTATTAAACCTAGTTTGGCTCCAGAATCTATGCTTGTAACCATTACACTATGCTGCCTCTTTATTCTCTCATGACAGTTCTGTGTCACAGGTACTAGTTTACTAACCCTATTTTACAGATGGGGAAACTGAAACACAGAGAATTTAAGTGATTTAACTAAGATTGCCCAGCTCAGAGGAAGGGAAACTTTTTCTATAAAGGGCCAGATAGTAAAATTGTTGGCTTTGCAGAACGTAGGGTCTTTGTTGCAACCACTCAACTCTGGTAATGTAGCACAAAAGCAAGCATAGCCAATACAAAAATAAATGAGCATAGCCATGTTCCAATAAAACTTTATTTATGGACACAGAAATTTGAATTTCACAGAATTTTCATGTGTCACCAATTTTTTTAAAAAAACTTTTCTACAATGTACAAACCATTCTTAAATTGCCAACGATTCAAAAACAGGCAGTAGGCCAGATTTGGAAGACCAGCTATAGTTTATCTATCCCTGACATAGCTTGGGATTATTGGAGCTGGTATATTAATCCCAGGTAATCCATCTTCAGAGTTCACATTCCAAACCACTGTAATCTAAAGAAGTGCTTCTCAAACTTAAAGGTACATAAGGATCTTGTAAAAATTCACTTCTTTAGATTACCATAAGCCTTCCTAGTCTGAAAGCCACGCATCAAATTGTATGCTGCTGTCCATAATCAGGTGTTGAAAAGCTCACGCCTTCCAAGAACACTTTGAGTAACAATCATTTCCTGACACATGGGGGTGCCACTTTACCTGGTAAATAGAAAAATTCTCTAGATTACATAGTCCATAACATTGTCAGTCCTAAGGGAACACTGGTCTGAAATTCACATGAAATATAAAATACATATATATTTCTTACTGAATTCATGATAGCAAAGTACAAATAAGTAATCAAAGTTTTGCTTTCAAATTGGACAATCTTTCTGCCTTCCACTGGCAGGTGTAAGTCTCATGTCAGTGGCAAGGAAAGGCACAGGCAATATGAAAGAAAACAGGGGCTTCTCGTCTGATTTTTCTTAGAGTATTGAATAGACAAGACTGAAACTTCTCCCTCTGATGAGACCCCAGATATTAAATGTATGGAAACAATTTGGTAAGCAGTTATTTTAAAAGTATTGCAATAATTTTTTGTAATACTCAAGCTTACCCCCTAAAGAACAGAAACAATCCTCTTTATTAATCTCTTCACTTTCCACTAGAAATTAAGCACTGTTAACTTCTACTTTATTAAAGTGTCTGTTTTTTCCCCTGTAGATATGTGGTCATAGCATGTGGCTCTTTTTAGAGCCCTCTAGAAAATAGAAAGACGTACACTTTGTGTTAAAAGAAAGCCTTTATGGTTATCTTAGCAGTTTATTATTTTACATAACAAAAGGTTACATTTAGTTTTCTTTTAAACCTAACAATCTACTACTCAGAACCCTAACATGTTTTATTTTTCTCAAGAAACCTTGAGATGCCTAATGAGAGCATTTGCTGCCTAAACAGAACGCACATTTTTTATAGTCTTTTCAAGTGGTGTTTTCAAAGGCACTGGGAGAAAGGCTGATACTGTGTGATGACTACCATTAGGACCTTTATTTAATCACCTTCATCAAAAGGCATTTATCTGGTGCCCAGTTGTGGCAGCAGCTTATTTGTGCTGCGGCATTAAGTTCCATCCTGCCTTAGGGCTGGAAGAAAACCTGAGGGGTCATTTTATCCAACATGATCTTCCAACCAAGAATACACTAAACTATTCAGAGACAGAGTATTCTTTCTTCTTCCAGTTGGTATAAACAGAATCTTTATAACCTTCCCTGTCAATCAATTTCATAACAAAGTCAACTGAAAATGAGTGAAAAAGCAGATTTCATAGGACATACCAGTGATGTATAACTTGAGTAGTGCTACAAAAAAAATCACAGAAAAACACATTGCCTATCCTGGTTAGGCAATTTTTAACATGGCTTACTGCTAGGAAAAAACAAACAAACAAACAAAAACCTCAGAGTACAAAGTTAAGAACAGCTCCAGAAATTTGGGCATGTGCAGCCTAGACCGGAAGAACATACGGAGTGAGACTACTGATTACTCTGGCTTAACAAGGAGCAATTCCTGAGAAATATAAGCACTGGACACTGATACTTAGATGACAGGCAAATGTGGATATTAACTTTAGAAGAAAAGAAGATACATCACCATGGAGTGATGATTCAATTAATATAATTTAATTGTATAAGTCTCTTACATGATCTAAGCATGGGAGTACTCTTTACTACAGCAATCAATCTGTCTCATATGTTGAGAAGCATTTACCCTCTAAATTTAAACCAATTCAAATTTGAGGGTTATAGTAAATATCTGGGGTTTTTTTTACATTTAGCATTCACTTACCCTCCTTCCTGTAACCGCATTCCTATATTTCCCTCTGAGGAACAACCCTTCTCCCCCTTAGTCACGTGCCTCCAGTGAAACCTGCTCTGTGATCCAAGCCTAAGCCAACCCTACCATCGTTTTTCCCTTAGCCAGAACTATTGGTTCAGTAATGTGCATGTGACTTAGACCAAACAAGATACAGGAAGATATATGTTATTGTTTCTGAGAAAGCGATTCTTCTTTTCCATTGTCCCTAAAAACCAAGAATATAGAGACAGTTGACAGAAGATGGAAAAGAACAAAGTATTGATGATATATATATATATATTTTTTTTTTGCGGTACGCCGGCCTCTCACTGCTGTGGTCTCTCCCGTTGCGGAGCACAGGCTCCGGATGCGCAGGCTCAGCGGCCATGGCTCACGGGCCCAGCTGCTCCGCGGCATGTGGGATCCTCCCAGACCGGGGCACGAACCCGCATCCCCCGCATCGGTAGGCGGACTCCCAACCACTGCGTCACCAGGGAAGCCCTGATGATATTTTTAAAGCCTTGAATCCAGAACATCTTGAGATATGGGCTTTTCAGCCTATACAAGCCAATAAAGTTATTTTTTAAGTCATTAAAAAGAATCAATTGATTCAATGACTTAAATGATAGCATAATCCTCCTTTAATATGTTGTTTTAATATGCTCTTTATTTAATCTTTTGTGCATATACATTTTAATAGTGAACAAAGTCAATCAAATAGTGAACAAACTCTCTATATCTTGCCACCTTAGCCTGATTGTATAGTATTTGAGGTAAAGGATTATGGCTTGTATTTCTTTGCATTTTCCAGGGCACCTAACAGTATATTTTTACTGCATATTTTCAGAATTTTTCTGTTTGAATTACTGACTCACCCTTTTATTTGTGAATGGGAAATCCTCAGTAGATCTGAATTGGGGAAAAAGTATCAGCCCAAGACTGTTCAAAACACAGCCTTTAAGATCATTTATGTTTATATATGACATATTACCACTTTTTGAACAAATGCATCCTAGGCTTATATATTCAACAGAGTATTTTCCTGCATATCCTGAATCCAAACATCAGGAAACATCATTCAAACACTCTACAAAATAACTGACCATTACTCTTCAAAAGTGACAAGGTCATGGCAGATAAGACTGACACAGATTGGGGATACGATGGGACATAACAATGGAATACAACAAGGGATCCTGCATTGGATCCCAAGCCAGAAAAAGGACAGTAGTGGAAAATTGATAGAATTCTAATAGGGTCTGTAGATTAGTTAATAGAAAGCTATATATACCCATTTTCAGGTCTCAATAATCAAAATATGATAATGTAAGAAATTAACATTAGGGGAAGCCGGGTGAAGGGCATATGGGAACCTGCTCACTATTTTTGCAGCTTTCCTCTAAGTCTAAAATTATTTCAAAATAAAACAGTAAAAAAAAGAGTATTTTCCCCTTCAAAGTAGCTTATATATAGCCTACATGCTGTTATTTCTTCAAATAATAATATGCTATTATTGGAATTTATCTCCCAGAACTGCCTTTAGAGCAAATTTTTAAAACAAAAAAGCACTCATTACTTTAAAATCAGAGTCCCTAGCTTGGTAGTCTGCTTTATTCGCGTGGGCCCCTGAAGAATCTTCAGCACCGGGAGCAAGCTAGAATGTGATCCAGTAAGTCTGGGTTGTAGCTTAATCACCAAGGCTAACTAAATTATTTGAATCAAGCTGTAGACTTCCTCAGTGGCAGGGTTTCATCCCTTCTTCATTATTCTACTATATCTACATTTACCCCTTTATATTTAGTACAGAAATGTATTTCATTTGGGGAAAATATTAGTAAATATAAATTGAATTGGAAGTAAATTATATCTAATAAATGAAATTTATATGGATGAAAGTAACTGAATTGAAAGCAACAAAATCGAAAGGTAATCATGTCATTTCTAAGTTAAAGTTTTAGCTTCCAAAGAATAATCAAGAACATGATCAAATTATACTATGGGGCTTCCCTGGTGGCGCAGTGGTTGAGAGTCCGCCTGCCGATGCAGGGGACATGGGTTCGTGCCCCGGTCCGGGAAGATCCCACATGCCGCGGAGTGGCTGGGCCCGTGAGCCATGGCTGCTGGGCCTGCACGTCCAGAGCCTGTGCTCTGCAACGGGAGAGGCCACAACAGTGAGAGGCCCGCGTACCGCAAAAGAAAAAAAAAAATTATACTATGGCTGAGTAAATTATTTGGGTTAAAATAATAGTCTTTGAAAGAAAAGTTCCTTTTCCTTGCCACCCTCCCCCTCCCAAAAATGTGGCTCAATTTTGCAAACCAATAATATTAATGCTCCCTTCCTATTCCTATAATATATTCCAAGCTTATACTTTGAAGATTCAATTTCATGAAAAAATGATGAATGTTCACCTTTTTATTAAATTAGAAAACCATGTAAAATAAGCAGTTATGTGTCTAAACTGTTACAGTGCAGTATCAAAATTATTCATAAGATAAGAATTCGTAAGATATCAGTTTTTCTCTCAATTGAGGAGCACATGTTCTAGTAAGGACTACAGATATGGCAACATATAAAATATAAACACATAGAATAGCAGAAGTTTTTACAGGTATAAAGTAGGGCAGTGGAGAAATTGATTAATATTTTTTAGACAATGACATTAGAGAAGGCTTCTTAGAGATCCCTGAGTCAGTCTCATTTAAGAATAAAGTAAGTTTGAGACTTAAAGTGGCTTAACCTACATCACGGGGCTAGTTTATGGAATATTCAAGAATAGAACTCGAGTCCCCAAACTGTCTCTTGGATAAAGTACAATCAAGTACCATAACTATATGGTATCCTGTCACTATGTTCAAGTTGTTGAAGTTTTCTATTCTTAATCTATGGGAGAGAGAATGATGATAGGTAATGATGTTCCTCAAATTGTTAATGACAGCTCGAATCTTCTAGGTGCTCAAGTCAAAAACTCTGATATCATCCTGATCCTTCTCTTTCTCTCACATTCTACAACTGGTCCATCGGCAAGTTATGCAGGAGGTACTTTCAAAATATATCCATAGTTTGACCACTTCTCATCCTCCCATCGCCACTACTCTGGTCCAAGCCAAGATTCCCTCATCTGGTCTCTCTGCTATGCCTTAGTCTATTCTTAACATAACAGCCAAAGTGATTCTGTTAAAACGTCAATCAGGGGCTTCCCTGGTGGCGCAGTGGTTGAGAGTCCCCCTGCCGATGCAGGGGACACGGGTTTGTGCCCCAGTCCGGGAAGATCCCACATGCCGCGGAGTGGCTGGGTCCGTGAGCCATGGCCGCTGAGCCTGCGTGTCCGGAGCCTGTGCTCCGCGATGGGAGAGGCCACAGCAGTGAAAGGCCCGTGTACCGCAAAAAAAAAAAAAAAAAAAAAAAAATGTCAATCAGATCACATCATTCATCTGCTCTGTACCCTCCTGTGGCTTCCCATCTCACTTAGAGTTAAAGCCAAAGTCCTCACAATGACCTACAAGGCTCTACATCGTTTGGCCTCTTTTTGCCTTTCTGACCTCATCTCCCACTACTCTCCCTTGCCCCCATCTACTCCCTTGATGACTTCATTTCAACTGCATTTTCCTCTTCAATATTTTTCAAACACACTGGGCATGCTCCCACCTTAGGCAGGCCTTATACTTATTTTTCCTTCCACTGACATCCACAGCTGGCCCCCTCACTTCTTTCCAGTATCGATCCAACAATCATCCTCACAGTGAGGCTTTCCATGCCCAAATCTAAAATTTCACCCACCCAACATTCCCTATCCCCTTTTCTATCTTATTATCATTAATACTGAAAAAAACTTAACATACTATATATTTCATTCAAGTATCCTGCTTTTCTGTCTGCCCCCTCCTTTCCATGTGGGCTTCATGAGGGCAATGACTTTTATACTTTTTCTCTACTACTTTATCCCTAGTGCCTTTATAGTAGCTACTCAATAAATACTCATTGAATGAATAAATGAGTGTAGATGTCATGACAACAAAGAACAAGCCCATGTTCAGTGATGCAGAAAAGGGAACCAGATAAGAGATGACAATCTATCCATGGTTACTGTATAAAGAGGCACCTCCCTGCCTGACATATCCTAGGTGTCCTATAAATATTTGTTGAATAAATAAATTAATAAAAAATAACATAAGGAGATTTCTTCCAGCTGCAGGATAAATGAGACCTGCCATTTATCAACTATGAAGTCAACATCAAAAAAGGCCGATAGAGGCACTGCTAAGAGTCTCTCTCACTGACACTTACACTGTGCTAATGTCAAGGAACCTGGGGACATCTAAGGGTGGCAGCAGCAGGCTGACATCTGCCATATCAAAAGTTCCTCCTCTCGGGAATTCCCTGGCGGTCCAGTGGTTAAGACTCAACGCTCTCACTGCTGAGGTCCCCGGTCAGGGAACTAAGATCCCACAAACAGTGCAGTGTGGCCAAGAGAAAAAAAAACTTCCTCCACTCTATGAAGAAGAGAAAAAAGGAATAATAGAAGTCAAGTAATGAATGATTCCTTCTTTATGTCTTTTTTTTTAGTTTTTCAAATTCTGCATTTTTTTTTTTTTTTGCGGTATGCGGGCCTCTCACTCCTGTGGCCTCTCCTGTTGCAGAGCACAGGCTCCGGATGCACAGGCTCAGTGGCCATGGCTCACGGGTCCAGCTGCTCCGCGGCATGTGGGATCTTCCCGGACCGGGGCACGAACCCGTGTCCCCTGCATCGGCAGGCGGGCTCTCAACCACTGCGCCACCAGGGAAGTCCTTTTGCATTTTTTTTGTACAAAACACTGCACAGGGGACAAGCCTCCTCTCTTCTCACAAAGGCACATATATAATCCATTAATTTGTGTGGTCTAGAAATAATCAACTTGAATAAACAACTTAGCTTAATTTTACTCCCTTAACTTTGCTATCAGTTTTCTCGTCACAAAATAAGAATAAAAATACCTACATCACAAGATGTTTTAAGGATTAGTGCAACACTGTGCTTGAAAATGTTCTGTAAAATATCAAGTGCTATTATCATTCCAGAGGAAACATTTGTGGAAGACAGTACTTTTCTATGAAGATTCTAGGTTCAACTCAATAGGCTACAATCAAACAAACAATGAGAGTACAATCAGGGAGTTTTAGAAAATATTACGTTAAAATGTAATAAACACATAAATAACAGAAAAAAAGATAGATAGGTTCACTTAAGTGTGATGATAAATAGGTGAGGCCCTGAAATTACACTCTACAATGCAGAAGCACCTGTGGTTTTGAATAAAATCAATTATATTATATATCGATGAAGAAACTGATATTGCTATGAGCAATAACCGACTATATGCTACCCAGATGACTCAGGCTTAGAGCTCAGGTTTTCCCGGTCTAATCCAGGACTCTAAAGTATAGCTGTAAGCATTTATTGAGCTCTTACTATATGCCAGTATTGCCCTAAGTACTTTATATGAATAATACAATGACGCTGGTGCTCTTATAATCCCTGATTCCCTGATAGGCTAGTTGAGTCAAGCAAAAATTAGGTAATTTAACAAAGTCACACAGCTCAGAAATGGCTGAACTAGGATTTGAATCCTAGTTCAACCAAGGCAGGCTGACAGCCTTGCTATGTTCTCAACCTCTATGCCACTTCTCTAAGCAGAGCGAGACTCCCTCGCCTTCCATTATGCGTTTCTCAATCTCATGAAAACCTAGTTCATGGGCTCTTATTATACTTTTAAATAGTTTATCCAAGGTTTTGGATTGCATTTGCTATTTATTCAGAGAAGCAATGTGTTCTCCCAAAGCTCCCCACAGGAACTGAAGAGTCTGTGAATGGATAGTGATTGAAACAGAGGTGGAAAAACAAACTAGCACATTCAATGCAGAAATAGCGATTAAGAAGTTCCACACAATACCCTACTTACGCCTTTACATGCTGCCTAAAGCATAACAATCAGACAAACCTTGTGTCCTTTAAAGGTTAATAAAGACTACTGTAGGAATGTGAATACATAAAGCTGAGAAATCTAAATTCATTTCTCTGAAATGATTTTAATTCGGCTAAATTATTCGCAGAGGTATACTTTTCTGGAACAGATTATTATCCTTTTCCAAAACTTCTTTGAGACACACAAACTAGTCCAATAGACTAACCAACAGACAAAAACCTGTCGGTAAGATCACCCAAGATCTTCTATATAATAGAAAAATAATACATTAATACAACTAAAAAATAAATGTGAAAGGGAAATGAATCCATCTGTATCCAAGTCCCTGTAAAGTGAGTCGGTACACTTTTCTCTAAACATAAGTCTGTAAATTACAAGTTCATGTATTATCTTTAGGTGTTTTAATTTGGATGTTTCTTACAGATGCTAATGAATAACTGTGGTATTAGTCAGATCTGATTCACACTCATTAATGAGTAACTTCCTTTCACGCAACAGAATTACTTATTCTTTATATTTTTTGCAACACTTTGCATATATGGTTGACCCTTGAACAATGCGAGAGTTTAGGGCAAGGGTTAAGGGTGCCGATCTATCCCCCACACACACCCACAGTTGAAAATCTGTGTTCTGCTATCTCTGCCTCAAAAACAAAGCAACCGATAAATCATTCACCCAAGGGCAGGAAGCTGAGACAGTTTGTATAGAATCAGGCCTCAAAACCCTAGTTCTGATTCCATGTATTGTGATCTCTAATCAAACACAAACTTTTCCCTTACACTTAAAGATCTGTAAAATGAAAACACAGGTGCTATATTTATTGAAAAAAAATCCGCACATAAGTGGACCCATGCAGTTCAAACTGTTCAAGGGTCAGCTGTATCATCTATTCTCCTCTGCACAATAACCTGTGAGGGGAAAGGCAGGTATTATTATTTACAAATAAAGAAACTTAGAATCAGCAAGAAGTCTATATTTTTGGGTTTAAAATAACTGTGAAAGCCACCTATTTGAACCATACACCCAAAGCTTGACGCCCCTCTAAAATTCCTACTTTATACGTCAATACATCTAGTGAAGGGAACTCATCATTTCCCAAAGGGGATGACTCTTATCTTCGCCAGATCTCAATTTGGGAAAATTTTTCCATATTAAAATCTGTTCACGTAATCTCAAACCACTGGCCCTAGCTTACCGTTAAGGACACTTAGGACAAATCTAACTATTCTTGGATAAACAGATTTTTAAACATATGTGCTTGGCTATTAATGGCCCCCTATTGTTTTTTCCTTCAGGCTAAACATTCTGCTTGTTTAACTCTTCTTTGTGTCTTAAGTAAATATAATATAAAATATATAACTAATACATATTTTATATTAATTTAATATACTTACGTATTAAATTGGTATCTCACTTTACATGTAATAAATATGTAATATATTAATATACAGTACATTATACAATTATACATGTATATATATAAATATATATAAACGTTTTAATATAAATCTATATACATAGGCCCCAAATACTGCATTTCTCTGTGAGATTTTATACAAGCCTATGGAGGTAAACTTGAATGTCATTCGACTGCATTGTTTTACCAAGTCAATACATGTTTGAGTAATTACTGTGTACCCCAAATCTGAACAGCATCTACAGAAAAAAATAAAGTGGTATAACATATGGGAACTTTTCTCAATCAATTTATAGTCCAGTTGGATTTATCTAATTTTAAAAGTATATGGACTAATTCAAGTAAAATTAACATTCCATAATCTGGTACTAATTATAAGTGTAGTAGGAATTTATAGGATTATCACATAACCTACATATATGTTACAGGTCACACATGCTACAATTTCTGTTCCCTTGTCCATGGCAGGCATTGCTAAGAGATCACTGAGATGAATGTTGAGTATGGATCTATGACTTCAGAATCCTTCTCTGGGAGAAGTGCCTTAAAAGAGTAAATCGAGATACATTTGGGGATTGTAGCCCAGCAGGATGCTATGGGGCCTTCCTGTGACAGACCCCTCCCCCGTATCCTCTGCTTTAACTCCTCTCTGAAGTACCTAGATGATAGTATCTGATGCACATTTCCTGAGTTGTTTTTTTTTTTTTTTTTTTCCGGTACGCGGGCCTCTCACTGTTGTGGCCTCTCCCGTTGCGGACCACAGGCTCAGCGGCCATGGCTCTCGGGCGCAACTGCTCCGCGGCATGTGGGATCTTCCCGGACCGGGGCACGAACCCGTGTCCCCTGCATCGGCAGACGGATTCTCAACCACTGCGCCACCAGGGAAGCCCCTGAGTTGTTTTACAGATGCTAAAACGACCACCAAATGGAAGAAATTAACTACTTGATGATCATGAGCTCACCAGCCCACAGAACTACTGGCACCTAAGGATTGATAACGTTAACCCCTGTGACACCATCCTGTACCTCATCTACAACCAGTCAGAGAATTGTCCACAAGCTGATCATGTGCCCTGGGATGCCCTTCCCTCACCTTTCCTTTAAAAATGTTTTGCTAAACCCCATCAGGGAGTTCCAGATTTATGAGCACTAAGCATCTTGAACTCCTTGCTTGGTGCCCTGCAATAAACACTGCACTTTCCTTCACCATAACCCGGTGTCAGTAGGTTGGCTTTACTGCACACTGGCGCGAGTGCATCCCAGGTTGGTTCAGTAACAGGATTACTAGTGGAGTTCATCTATACAATGCTAAGTTTGCTCTTGGAAAACTTAGAAAATATTTCTAACTGTGCCCTGCCATATTTTTCCTTAGAATTTATTACTGATTTTATTATTGTTATAGATTATTGTTATAAGTTCTGGAGCAATAACTTGTTTTTAAGTAGAATTCCTTTTAAGATGTTATGATAATAACATGCTTTAAGTAAAATTCCTCAATGCCCCATTAAAGATAATTCATACTCTTCTTTTTCACGTTTCTAAATTTACAGTTTAGAAATGACTATAATAATTGTTTGCTCATCAGTAATGGTAGAGGCACCTAAATAGACTTCTATAAAACTAGGAACACTATGGATCCTCTTCCTTTTTCACAAAAGAAACAGTAAAGAAAACAGTTAAATATTTTTCCCAAGGTCACGACTATATACACACATACATTTAATATGCTCAATAATTTGATGTCACTCTCAGATATTTTATTTGCAGAGTAAATAACAACAAGATATCTCAGTTACTTTTTGGTGGTTCCTTGGTAGGGACAGAGTTTAGACAGGCTGAGCCTCAGAGAATGTGGAATAATAAAAGATGTTTAATCAGAGTTAGTGGCATATTCTTCGCAAGACTGTTGGTGGCTCCATGGTTAAAACTTTAGTTTATGTCTGTACAACAATCCTGGCCATAGTGTGTATGGGAGGAGGGGATAAATTCAAAAGAGGCAAAAAGTGACAGCCCAGGGGCAGTCTAAAATCACTGCCCTGAAAGACAAGGGGAGGGGGGTTAGCCTTTCTGACTACATCTGCCCAGTACAAATATCATACACCTGTACCTGGGAAATATCTGAATTTCTTTGGGGATAATTTTGGTTCATCTGCTAATCACCTGTCTTAGGCAAGTGTTCATGGTTGGCACATTCTGAGTATAGGGAGATTCTGCCTTACAGAAAGTCTTTTCCTTAATAAGACATATTAACGGGAACAAATTCCAAACATCCCAGCACAGTACCTGCTTATTAACTTACTTTTATAAAATGATGATGATTACACAAATTGTTTCACCAGCAGTAGACCTGATTTGGCCCAGGCATGAGGCACAGAGATTAGATTACTTTTAGAGACTGCTTTAAAGCCCGTTAGCTACCACTAGAAATGCTTCTCAAAACAAGGCGGTGCGTGGCCCTATCACTTGACTTGGTACAAATGTTTTCAAAATGCCAGGAAATGGCATGTAAGAAACAACCCAAATTCCCCCATGCTGCCTTCCATGCAATTCCAAGATAACTGGAAGCATTCACAGGGTATTGCAAGTCACATTTCTTATACATAGAAAGATGATGATGGCATTTAATTCTGCACTTGGAAACTGACAGTGGCAGCTCTTGAAGGACAGGGCAGCCTCAGAGAGTGTACTGAAAGTCTTTGCAAATATTTCCAGGTGTAGAGAGATTCTTGGTGATATTTCCAGGTGTAAAGAGATTCTCAGTGATTCTCTGGATTACTGTCAACTTGTGAAGGCACTGATTTAGAGCACTGGTGTCAAAAGTAAATTTAAAGTAAGCTGCAAGTGACAGACTGGAATCCACAAGGCTGGGACCATCTCTGCCTCATCAACCACTGCATCTCTTGTACCCAGAACTATGCCTGCCACAAGCAAGCACTCAACATGCCATTTATTTTAAAAGGAATGAATGAATAAATGAGTGAATGTCTGTGGTGAGCTGACAGTCAGCTAGCTCTACAGCTAGAGGAAAAGAGACACCTCCGAATGCTCCGCCCCCTCCTGACTTCAGCTCATGCAGCCCAGCTGGCTTGTGACACTGGGTGAATAATGACGGTTAACAATGACATCATTTCTCTGACAGGCTTCAGTATATCACAAAGATTGTCTTTTGTTAAATTAAAAGATTGTTTTAGTGAAGTAAGAAGGACACATGGTGGCAACTGCTGCAACAGGGAAAACCTGGCATGTATTAATGAGGCCATGTCATTACAGACATATTAAGCTAAATGAACAGCAGATATGCTAGGTCCTGGGCTTTTCAAGATATTGACCCACCTTCTCCCTAGTGAAAGGCTCCTGTATAGGTCAGAAAGTGGTTCATTTATTATAGATCGGAACAGGAAGAGAGACAATTATTCCTAACAAGTGCTGCCAGAAGCCCAAGCTATAGTCGTAGAAAAGCAAGCTGGTTGGAAGTAAGTATCTTGCTCGCCTGAGTCCCACTGCCGAGCACCGAGCCTGGCACACCGGAGGGATTTAGGACATGTGTGTAATCAGTAAGTAGATGTGAAATGAGTAAATCCTAGCTTCAGAGGTGGAGAAAGACTGAAAATTTAGATGGGAACTGCCTAAAATATAACAATGATACCCAGTCAGTTGTCTTAGCCACTTAATTAGGGGTCAATTTAAAGATGCATTTTTATATAAAATGCTTACAATACATATAACTGCAATTTACAGGAAGAACACACACACACACACTCACAACATTTATTTCTGTGGTCTCTCGGATCCTTGGGTCTCCATTTATCTGCCATCCCTGGTTGACACGGGACTCTGCTAAGAATCCAAGTAAAGGAGCGGCTGGGCAGAGGGGTTAAGTAGGCTCCAGAGGTGATCAAACGCTGACTAAATTATTGTTATGGAGTTTATGATGGATATAGATGTAAATGCAAAGAAGAATGCAGGTGAAATTGTGGTGTGGAGGGAAAAAATGCAGGTGAAATTGTGATGCGGAGGAAAAAAACCTCACAATTCCGCATCGAGATGGATTCAATTTGTCTCTTTCCTCCAAACTACAATGTGATGCTATAAAACCATCTCCAACATAATCATCCTATCAATAGACATAAAGTCAGACAATAGTGCTGGATGTATCCAAATTCAATTATTTAGTTTTTCAAGTTCCTATTGTGTAAATAACCCAATGTCTTTTTTTTTTTTTAGTAAGTAATGCTTATTTTGCTTCTCCTGAATATACTAGAAGAAGCCAGAAAATCCTTAATGAAAAGCTGTTCACATTGTTTCACAGGAGCATGATCGTATGACGCATGACTAGATTAAGAATCATCAGAGGATAAAGAAGATGTGGCACATATATACAACGGAATATTACTCAGCCATAAAAAGAAACGAAATTGAGCTATTTCTAATGAGGTGGATGGACCTAGAGTCTGTCATACAGAGTGAAGTGAGTCAGAAAGAGAAAAACAAATACCATATGCTAACACATATGTATGGAATCTAAAAAAGAAATTGGTACTGATGAACCTAGGGGTAAGACGGGAATAAAGACATAGACCTACTAGAGAATGGACTTGAGGATATGGGGAGGGGGAAGGCTAAGCTGGGACGAAGTGAGAGAGTGGCATGGACATATATACACTACCAACTGTAGAATAGATAGCTAGTGGGAAGCAGCCACATAGCACAGGGAGATCAGCTTGGTGCTTTGTGACCACCTAGAGGGGTGGGATAGGGAGGGTGGGAGGGAGGGAGACGCAAGAGGGAAGAGATATGGGAACATACGTATATGTATAACTGATTCACTTTGTTATAAAGCAGAAACTAACACACCATTGTAAAGCAATTATACTCTAATAAAGATGTTAAAAAAAAAAAAAAGAATCATCAGAGAAAGGAGGAAGTAGGTAAGGTATGGAGGACAACAAGTACATTCTATTCCCAGTTAGGCTCCATCCTCTGGGTGACCTATGATGACTCAGATCTCTTTCTACGTGTGTGCAGTGACTCAGAATTGTTTTAAAAGCTTTCTGTTTAATTCTATATCGCAGATCATTTCCTCTGGAAAGCATACAGTACAAAATGATCTTTTTTAGTTCTTTCTTCCATCTGTATTCACAGTGAGTTACTAACTCCCCATGTATATAGAGTGAAGTGAAATGGCATTATGTTTACAGCATTTCATAGTGAAAGGCTAATGATGAAAATATTCTAGAAAATATTTTTCTAAGTTTTTGAATTATGGAACCTAAGAGTGCTGGCTTGTACAGCCCAGAAGAAAAAGTCCCTATTGGAATTTGGGAATTAGTCTAGGATTACCAGGAAAACACTAAATATATCTTCTGTGGTATCAGATTCAATGGATCAGAATCTAAAATCACATATTCTCAAGCTTCTGTGCCTATAAAAATTACCCAGAATCTAGGGAATCAGAAGCTGAGGCCCCCTACTGCATTTCTATCCAGTATGTGACTGATGCAGGCTGGAACAAACAATATTTTCAGTAACACTGTTCTAAAAGATCATCACCTGTTCCTTTGTCAGTATCTCTTTGAGTCACGTTAACATCTATATATATATAGTAGAATGACTCATGGCTAACATAGGGATTTGGACATACACTCTTTGTTTTGACACTTGTTAATGAAATGAGGAGGTACTTTTAAAGAACAGGCATTGGACCTTGGCTAATGTTTTTTTTTATCAATATACAATGGTTCAACTGAGAATTTAAATTTGCTCTTAAAGTTTCTAAAATTGTTTCTAGTTGTTTTTTTCAGACTCTGATCTCTGGTTAATTGTAGTATAAAAATTGTGAATGTATAAATGATGTTTAACAAATAGGTTGTACTATGCTGATGAAATGTACACAAATATTGGATTAGTGAGCTTTTGTTTGTTTTGTAAAATGTAGGTCTTGACCAATGCAGAATTTAGATATTCTATCTAAAGCAAAATACTGGACCAAGGATACCAGTCATATAAGAGCATTGGTATCACAAGTCCTCCCAGGGAAACTTTGGAAAAATGTTCTCTCACTTCATACCATTCCACAGTCAAATAAAGGAATGAGATATACCAAACTATATTTATTCAAGTTTCATTGAAAAAATAACTGTGTGCCAACAGCAACAGGACAAAGAAAAATACCACATGTTTGGTCTTTATCCTTAACCATGTCATCAGAAAAAAATGTAAGAAGTGTTCAAATTAGTATATACAAAATGCTCAGAAGGTATTGGAGAGGCAGGAACAAAGTCTATCTGGGGTAGTGAGGAAGGTAGGCTTGGAGATGGCATTTAAATTGGATCATGAAGAGCTAGTCTGAGTTTGAGAACAGAGAAGAGAAGTCAATTTCATGCTGAGTGAATAGGAATGAACGCAATAACACAGAGTTGCAAAAGGATCTCCTCCCATTCACAAAGTCTCTCAGTTCAGAGAAATAGTGTGTGGGACTGAAATGTGGGGAGAGGAAACTGAAAGGGTAGGTTGGGAGCATTATAATAATAGCATGCATTCAGCCCATGCATAATTCACTTTGTTCATCAATTCTGAGACGTATCTTACCGTTTTAACCTTTTAACACCTCTGATATCAGGATGTAGCTGGACAGCTGGAAGTTATGACTACCTATGAATGCACATAAGAACTTGCAAAGTGGGTGGAATAAAATAACTCTTCCAAGACATGCTTCATCACTAATACTCTTGATGAAACAGAGAACGATATTATGTGGAACAGAACACAAATGTCAATGACTCTGAGGAGGAAAGAGATGCAGAAACATCAGGCTTTCATTGCAAAGTTGTAAGAATAAACTTAGCCCATTTATTTTGCTTATATTTTGCTTTTTATTTATGCACCAGAGTGATAAATAATAAAAACCTGCTTTTATCTGAAGAAGTCTCAAATGTCTTTCAGGAAGAATAAAATAAAAATTCAAAAGCATATAAGAAAGAAACAGTTGTGCCACACTAGAATTTGCAGATTTCTTTTCCCTTAGTGGTACATAAAATAACGTTGTGTTTTGTGATCACTGACGTCCTAGATTTGATGTCATAGGTTATCCTAAGATAGCACATGCATTGTAAGACATGCCAATCACTGTGCTAGGTGCTGGGGTATAATGTTGAACAAAACACAATGTGTCCCAGATCTCATACTGTTGCCAGGCTACAGTCTTAGATGCTGGGCCTGGATTATGTATTATGATAGGGTGTGCCCAGGGGGTTTTAAGAACAGGAATGATCAGATATGTTTTCAGGAAGTTAGCTCTCGCAATGATATATAGGCTGGATGACAGAGAAGGGGACTGATGGTAGGGAAGACTAGTTAGGAAGATCCTGAAATCGTTTGTATGAGATATGATGAGGGCCTGAATGAAAGACTGGACTAAGAAAGAAGAGGATTTAAACAACATGATTCCCACTGCTCATGGTTCATAATCAAAGAAAATCAGCACTCAATTTAAAATGCCTTCATATGGATGGAAGAGCAGTATAGCATCTGAGAGCTATTTGATCATCAAAAAGATGATCACTTTCAAAATGGTGCATACACTGTAGCCTTAGATCACCCAACATGGAGGGCAAGGTACCGTGCTGAGCCCTGGGAATACAAAGAAGAATTGAGTCTTCCTAGGTGAATGGGAGAGAGAGAGATGGAAAGATGATGCGATTATACCACTGTGATTACGTGCAGCGATAGGAGGGCAGACTCGGCCTGGGACAGCTCAAACTGAACAGCACTGCAGCACTGCCTGGAGATGGGAAGGACCTCCAAGGGGGAGTCACATTTACCAGACACTTGAAGAAGTACTAAAAAGCCACAAAGTGGACAGTCCAAGAACGGGCGTTCTGGGCAGAGGTAAGCCTGTGCAAAAACACAGAGCTGAGAAAGAGAAAAACACATTTGAAGCAATGTTCAATATATGGGTGTGGCTGTGGACAGGAGGGAGAGATTAGGGTGCATATAACCCAGGGGGCTTTACGTCACATTAAAAGGTTTCAATTTAACCCTAGAGCACTGTAGACTCACTAAAGGATTACCTATATTTCAGTTTATGTTATTTAAACAGGCCTTCAACATTTTTATCACTCTAAATTGGGTTACACATAAAAACAAGCCCGAAAAGGGTTTTCATTAAGTTTCAAAATAAACAATAAAAAGCGAGGGAAGAGATGGCTAATATGTCCCCATTAAAGTAGGCAATTAATTTAAAATGCTTCTCAAAAAGTGAAATGCCAGGAGCAGTAAATTGTTGACCACTTTAAAAGAACAAGTCCAATATCAAGTAGAGGGGTGGCAGTGTTTTCAGAATTATTCCATGATGTACTTGGATGTAATAGAAAGAAAAGGTGTCTATAGATACTGAGTGGCCTAAATATTCTTTTTTGTAAAGATAACAAAATGTGGAAAAATTTTCCGATGAATTAAAAGTTTCTCTTTTATATTTATGAGCATAGTATATCTAAATATATATACACAGTAACTATAAATAATATATAAAATGTATATAAATGAATAGTTAATTTAACATCAACATTTTGGTTTGCTGTCATGTTTATAGAGTAGATTTAAAACACCACTGTCTTTAAGTTCATATTTACATGCATTTCAAAAATTTAAGAAGCCGCAAGAGAATAAAAAATTCAACTAATATCACACTTCTTTTGAATATCAGTGGGGTTCAGCACCCATCTTCTACCATTTTAAAATTACCATTGAAGAATAAGCCACATCCTTTTCCTGTGTTTTTCATTACACACATGACCCTACTAGAAAGAAACCAAATGCAGATGGAGTAAGGAGCTAGACTTTGGTCTGTTTTTTACACATGAAACATTTTGAAATATTTGCCAGACTCTGGGATCCCGAAATGAGTACACAGTGGGCATTCAGTCAAGTATGCTCTCTTTCCCGAAATCATCTCATGGCCTCGTGGGGTTTTTTTTGGTTTTTTTTGTTGTTTTTTTTTGCGGTACGCGGGCCTCTCACTGTTGTGGCCTCTCCCGTTGCGGAGCACAGGCTCCAGATGCGCAGGCTCAGCGGCCACGGCTCACGGGCCCAGCCGCTCCGCGGCATGTGGGATCTTCCCGGACCGCGGCACGAACCCGTGTCCCCTGCATCGGCAGGCGGACTCTCAACCACTGCGCCACCAGGGAAGCCCCAACCTCGTGTTTTTAACGCCCCACTGTTTGAGCACATAGCAGCCTTCCTGATGTTATACCATATTAATATTTACACATTTAACTCTGAGTTTCACCCACTAACCAGGAAAATCTGGAGAGCTAGAATTGCGTCTTATTCTTTTTTGAATCTTCTTATAACAAAAAGGCAAATGCCTTGCAAAAAATAAAAGCTAAAGAAATCTATGTTGAACTAAATTACAGATATATGTACAATATTTAAAATTTTTATTGCTAGTCTCAACAGATATGAGCACTTGTGGAAAACAATTAAAATTTTATAGTATATAAAGCTTTGTCTCTTTGTGCTATTTTTAAATCATTAATATTCCAACCAGCATACATCATCATCATCAAAACCAATATGTAAAAAACAAAAAGAAAAAATTCCTATTATTCTGAAATAAAAACAATCATATAAATTGCTTTGAAACTGAACTGGCTTTGAAGGGAATGACTATACACATAATTTCTCAAAAGGTCAAAATTATAAGAACAAATCCTTTATTCTGAATAGTGTATATTTAAAGAACAACTACCATGATGCAGTTTCTGGATAAGTTTTTGTTTCTAAGTGGGTAGAATTCATGTGTGTGAATGATATATATATTAGAGCCAGTGTAAGTACTTGTAAGATTTCCAGTATCATGCACTCAGATGTAGCCCTAGATTCCAGATGGTCCTGAACAGAACACTCAGAGTATCATCGTGAAAACTCCCATTCTCAGATGACTGCGTTCCTGTCATCACCTCAAGGGCATATATGTAATTTTTGCACTAAACCCTGAGCAAATAAACACAATGCAAAATTTCTTTCAGACATTTAAGATGTGAACTGAGTCAGGCTCCACATCTCTAGCTTTGATGGGTTCCACAGGAGCACAAAGAGTGTGCTATAGTCTCTCTTGTTTCCCAATTTATGATGGGGACGGTACTGAATGTCACTCTTTGCTGCTTTACAGAATACTGCTAGATAAGCAAACTTGCTTCAGTTCCAGAAGCAGGAAAAGTCAAGCAGATAACTTGATGAGCTGCTTGTTCTTGAGAAATAAGAAATGAGGAATTATTTTTCTGAGGCACAAAAAGGAAGTACTAATCATTGTAGAAGATTTGCTTTGTTTTCAAACTCAAAGAGGAAAAAAAAAATCTCTTTCAGGGCTCTATAAAATGGAGACATAAAAGTATTTAAGGAATAACTCTTCTATGCTCAAGAGGTACTCAGGTGGCTTAAAGATGCCTATTTCATTCTACAAGAAATACTGGCACCACAGGAGACAAGGACCTTAAAGGGCTGTTGTATACAGTGTACTGCTGTTCAGTCGGCCATGGAAAGCATATTCTTATGGAGAATATCCCAGGCAATGTGTTTATTTCAGAGCTGCCTATCCTTCTTTATTGTTTTGATTGATTGCTTTTGTTTTTTTCTTTTCAAACCAAAATTTAGAACTGCAATGAATTAGTGTTTTTACTTTTCCCATCAGCAAAAATTTAACAGGTATAGACATTTCAATTTTCCCATGTCCTAAGTCCTTCTGGTTTGCTTCAAAGAATCTAAACTAAGACACTACATAGAGACAAAGATAATGAGATCAATTATAGTCTTTAAGGCAATAGGGAGCATTTTAAGAAGTGTGGACTTGGGATATAGCCAGGCATAATTTTGATCAAGTAATCGCTAAGAACTTGCAGTATTATGAAAAATGTTCTCATAATCAAACCTTACCTTTGGTTAAAGCACCTGGCTCATCTCACTCTTTCTGTCAGGTGTCTACTTCAAACACTTAGGCAATTGATCATTCATTTATCTGAATATCCATCATAACATGAATAAATTATGGTTCATTCATCCCATGAAATATTATGCACCATCGTAAAGCTGAGCTGTAACTCTAGTGGCATGAAGCATGACTCTACCGTGATGTGTAACTTGGTGAAATAGCAAATTTCAAAGTAATGTTTGGATGTTTTTATGTTTGTTTAAAAACATGCACACATGTGGGAAAGTGCACGTGTTTGTTGCTTAAGCATGAAGAAAAATGCAGAGAGATATTCTCTACTGTCAGGAGAGTAGGTTCAGAAAGGGGACATGGCAGAATTGTTTTCTTTGTACATTTTTGTGCTATTTGATTTGTATCCATAAGCACATATTTTGTAATTTGAATACCTAATGAAGAAAATATAAGTGGAATTTAAAAAAAATAGTCTCGAATTGGATTTGTTTTAATTTTTTAAAAATCTATTACCAAGCTACTATGGACTCTACTGCCACCATTAGTAAATGTGTGATGCTGAGAAACTTATTTACTTTTTTTATTTCAGTATCCTAATCAGTACAACAGGAATAATAACAACACCAATCTCACATGAGTGGTTGTGATAATTGTGTTAATACATGTAGGGCACACAGAATAGTGGCCCATATTAAACGATGAACATCATTTTCTAGTATAAGTGGTGGTACCTCTGGGGTTATTTCTAAAGAAATAATTTTGTTAAGGTTTCTGAATATCTCTATTGGTTTTGCAACTAAAGCATTCTATGTAGCTGTGCCTGCTTTTGCCTCAGAACTTTGGATGGTTTTCCTCATTTAAATATTGATGGAAAGAAGGCAAGAAGAACTGCTAGTTTTTCTCATTATTAAACAAGGAGTGAAATTGGTCAAAAGGGAAACATCTGTTGAAGCAGGTTAATTCTTAATTAGGAAATTTCAACCCCTAAAATATTTCTACAGTGCAGGCAAAAATCTATATATTTTTAATTAAGTTTCCAGAAAATTGTAGTTTTCTTGCTTCCAAGATGCAAATTCGTGGTCAACTTCAATTGTCAAACCAGGCAGCAAAGTGCTAATTAAGTAATCTGGGTAAATACTCAAGTTTCAAAAATTATGTTTTTTCCCACCTACCCATCTGTAAACTCCATATCAGAAGGAAAAAATAGCTTTAATTACGTAAAATAATATAATTTTGATACCTAAATGATGTTAAAAACTACTAATGCTGTAGTCCACATCTTACAGAAACAAAGAAAAAGGAAACATAATCTTATAGTTTAAAAAAGGGATTAGGGACTTCCCGTACGGTCCAGTGGTTAAGACTTTGCTTTCCAATGTGGGGGGGTGCAGGTTTGATCCCTGGTCGGGGAGCTAGGGTCCCATGTGCCTCGCGGCCAAAACACCAAAACATAAAAAAAAAAAAAAAAAAGAAGCAATATTGTAACAAATTAAATAAAGACTTTAAAAAAAGGATTAGTGAGTAAAGGGAGTTAGTTTATTTCTCGGGGTGAAAGACAAGTTTCTGTACCTTTGCTATGTCAGATGTTGTAAAAGATCACATGGGCATCTACCACGGCCCGTAAACAGTTGAAAATTGAGACTATTCAAAAGATATTCCATGTTGCTAGACCGACACCACTGTTAGTTTAAAATACAAAGTGTTTGAAAAACTATTAT
This sequence comes from Orcinus orca, assembly GCF_937001465.1. NCBI lineage: Eukaryota > Metazoa > Chordata > Mammalia > Artiodactyla > Delphinidae > Orcinus > Orcinus orca. The sequence continues at coordinate 56,854,770 of NC_064575.1, read as the reverse complement.
TCTCAGAAAAATACAATTTTTCATGACTCGTTTTCTCAAGCAATTATTTAAAAATGATTTTAAATAATGTATTAAGCTAAATACAACATACTAAAATATATAATAAATGCTTAAGATACTTTTAATGGAGAACAAAAAGTATGATTATCTCCCCACGCCATTTAAAATCGTTTAATCCGTCAATAAGAGGTGCTAGTCAATGACTGGTAGGGCTAAGGTAAAATTAGAAAAATAGCATTAAAAAATTACAAAGCACTATGGTTTTGAAAGGGATCAGAAGTAATGGATACAGCAAACCAAGCATGTCACAAGGTTTTCCCTTTCTTTAATACCTATGGCTTTGGCTGCCTGCCTTGCTCATGGTCCCATTTTGCCAGGAAACAGCCACAGAATCCATCTGTTTGGTCCCATAAACACAAAGATTTGATTTCCCACTTGCACAGAAATCAGAGATCTGATTTCATTTGCTAATGGAACTAGGAAACGTTTTCTTCATAATAACAGAGGAAGTAACAACAGATGGAGCTGGTAGATCTCACCTACCCCGGGCTGTTTTGGTCCTTCGTCATTTCAGTGCGGGAGAGCAGGCAACCTTATAGCTGTGTGGGAGCCCAGGCGGATCGGATGAGCGTTGTGTTACCTGTGAGCCCGGTACTTGGTGTCTCGCAAACTCCGCCCACACCTCCACCAGGGGCCCCGCTGTTGGGGGGAGGGGCTGGCATGCGGAAAAGCATCCGAGGAAAAAGAAGACCCTAAAGTCCACACAGCAAGCTGTTATTCCCTAAAGAACATGCCATTCAGTGAGTACAAAGAAGGCGGGTTTAAACGCAATTGCTCTTCGGTTATGTATGTGAGAAATATGCTTCCATAAGTGTATTTTTCTTTGTGGCATATCATTTAAACTACACAATAAGATGTGTTAGTAAATGACAGGTAGTGCTCAGGTGAAATTTCGTCGTAGCATACAAAACAAACAAACAAGCGATTTAGAGATAGTGTCCATATCAGACTTTCAACCGTCAAAGAATGCAATAATACTGACGTGGACACGGCTTTCACTTTAATTCATTGTGTTCTTACTATGCTCTAGGCATTGTGGCAAATGCCCTAAATGCATTACTTAACTCTCACAGTGGTGCCTGTGAGGTAGCTACTATTCATATTTCCACTTAACAGAAGAAAGAATGGGAAATTGGCAAGGTCGTGGAATTTGCTCAAGGTCAAATAGCTAGTAAATGGCAGACATGGGATTTGAACTCTGTCCTTAAAGACTCCAAACACTGACCTGTTGATCACTTTATCCCATTTCCCTCACTTTATTACATTACTTTAGGTAAAGCCCTTCATACCACCAGAACGTTCTTCCTCAGTATTAAAAGAGAAATACTTAGATAAGGTAGATTTTGTCATTTAATGTGCAGCATTACCAAAGATAAGCCTCAATTACTGTCAAATTAATACCCTAAAAAAGTTTAAAATGCCTTCAAAGAAACATTTAACTTTTAATGTTTCTTCAAAATCTTGGATGTCGACGATGATAATATATCAAAAATCTGTAAACACAGTCCTTAGGTGTAAATTACCTAGCATCCTAACAGATAGAAGTAGCAGAAAGAGTCAAACGTATGTTATTTAAAGGATATGTTGGGGATGGGATGAAACCTTAGACTGCTGCTGCCAGAGATCACTGTAAAAATTCAATCTCTATGTGAAGAAGCTCCCTGTGGATTCAGGGAAGCCAGGACATAGGAAAGCCCCAGGGCATTGCGACACCCAGACTTGTGAAGAGAAGTAGAAATGAGTTAGAGCAGCTTCCTCAGATGACAAACCAATCTCTTAAGGAACCACATTTGGACACACGAAGGTGTCCACCTTGCCAGTTTCTCGAGGGTAACGGTGAAGGGGAGACAGCCACCTCGCATCACACTCACGCTTTTCACTTGTATCCACCTGCTTGGGCTGCAGAAGACTGTCACAAAGCCATCCTCTAAGAGAGGAGGCTGGGCCCTGCTCAGATAAGAGACAAAGGACCACATATTTCTTATTCTCAAAGTCAAGGAGACCTTCCCGACTACACATGCACAGAAAGTCTCCTTGGAGATCAAAAGGGAGGGGGCGTCACCCCATAGTAAGTGATGTCAACTACCCATAGGCCTCTTCGCTAGAATCCACCTTGGCTAAGAGATGCGCATGCACACAGGGGAGGACCCTGAAATATACCAAATACAGACTCAGAACCAGGCAAAGGAAACCTGGAAGAAATGCCCCATAAAAGTGATTCAAACTACCACGAGGGCGAGACTGTCTCTGAGCCCTCCCGTGTGTCTTTCCATACATACTGTACTCTTGTTCCTCCTAATAAACACTTTACTTGCTTCACTACTTTCCATCTCTCTGTGGAAATTCATTTCTACAAAGCTGACAGGCCACGACCTTGTCACTGGCCACTGGTCCCTGGTGGTCTGGTGTCTAGGATTCAGCACTCTCACTGCTGCTACCCAACTTCAGTCTCTGGCTGGGAACTGAAGTCCTGCTTCAAGCCGCTGCAGGCCGAGGCCACCCAAGATCACCTCTGTTCACTAACACCCATACCCCAGGAGAAATTAAGGCCAACTTGCTTTTAAGGTAGAACTGAACCCAGCCAACAGCCTATTTTTGCCACTCCTTTTCAGGAGGAGCTACATTTTTATTGTACTTTCAGAGAAATAGTAAGATATGACTTGCCACAGGTAGTAATTCTTCCCGAGCCTTTGCAATGTGAGTAGTGCTAAGCTGTGAACTAATAAGCATGTGTATCTTTTCTTTCTGTCCCTAACATCTTTATTCAGGTAAGATCTGATTAAGTGGACATCTAGGGTAAACTTAAAAGGTAACTAAAGTCTAAAACAAGGCAGTGGATAATGGACATGGACAGAAATGAAGGTGGCAAAAATGGGGAGAGGGCACATAAGGACCAGGCACAGCAATAAGGCTGGTCTTTTAGCACAGGCTGGATGTGATGCCATCGGGGGGGAGGGGGGGCTGCCCTGAAACATGACCAGTTAATAATGAGCGGTTCCCAAACTATGGGCAGCAGGCTGCTAGGCTGAGTATCCTGCCAATGGATTTGCCTGGCACTAGAAAATGCTCACATTTGGACGGACCCATAATTTAGCAGTTAGGCCTCGTGGTATTCAGGGTTCACTTACTCGGGTACTGAGTGCCTAAATAAGCCTCTTAAGTGACTACAAACTTGTCACGAGCCCATGACGTTATACTAGAAATAAAACAGGTGAGATTAGAGTGTTTGTCTACTCCACTGTGCTGTAAGGCTCTTTCATAATAGGAAAGCAGGTGGATATTATCAGGACTGCTTTAGTGGTTTCCGTTTAATTCCCTATAAATAAAGGGCTCTGTTGGTAGACTCATTAAGACAAAGGATTTAGAAACAGCAGAAAAAGAACTCTCCTTGAATTCTTAATGGCTACTGCCCAAGGTCATATCTAATGTATTTTATATTTGTTCTGAAATACTGTGATTTATATTAAATTATCCTAATTCTAACATCTGTGTGATAAGTATAGATGGTGTGAGTGTAAGTGTCTGTGTGTGTGTGTGTGTGTGTGTGTGTGTGTGTGTATACATAAATTTTCTACAAGAATTTTGGAATTACATTTTCAGATAATACTTTCTTTTTAAAAAATTCAAACAAGGAATGAATGTATTTAACAAATGTTTATAAGTCCAAGCTCAGCTATAAAAATAAACAATAGTTGACAGTCACACTGGAAAAATGTTATGAATGGGAGGGTACTAACTACCTTTATACATTTAACCTGAGAATATCACCTGGTGAAAAATTCTGATCATCTAGGTTAACATGTTGTACTTGATATTTTCATTTCAATTTGGCACTGCTTTCTATTTTACTATGTTTTTCTAAGATGAAACATAAACTTTGATTTTATTATATTATATTATTTATTTATATTATTATTTAAAAATTCCAACTGCCAGATATTCTTTTCAATATTATTTTTTATCTGCCTTTATCCAGAGAGGTAAAAACTACAAACCAAATCCTGTGCTTCCTTGAAAAGAAACAAACGAGAGCAGAAACTGTGGATAGAATGTAATCTATTCATCAGTGGCCCGATATTTTTTAGGTACATGCCTCAAAATTTAACAGTAAAATTTTAATGAGTTGGAAGTTGTTCTACCACCCAGAACTAGAAAAGAATGCTCTTTTACTCCTAACTACATTCTGTATAATTATTCATTATTGAAATCAGCAGTGATTTCAGCATGTAAAGAAAAAAAAATCACTTTAATTGGGGGTTGTGACATTTATTAGTATTAAGGACAAGTTGTGCAGTGGTCCATATGGCATGGCTGAGCACAGCTGTCCAGGAAATGTTGCACTCCTATCTTCAGAGCAGAACCTATTCAACCAGCTTTTGGAGGGTGAGCATATAAGAATAAACCACTAAGTTATAAATCTATAATCCAGACAATACACTAAAGTTTCTAAAACTGTTGTCCACTTTGAAAATGCAGTTCCATTGATGAGGGGCACCGCTATGAATCCCCTCTATGACAGAGACAGCAGATCTTTTCTCCATTTTATTGAAGATGAAATTAAAAGGTCAACTTATTTAAAATAAGTTAAATTTTATTCATGCCCCCAAATAATATCAGCCACAGTAAAACCTCACTTAGCCAGCATTTTCAACTGTCCAGAACACAATCGATGATTTACAGATTCACAAATTCTCAAAGACGTCATTCATAGGAGAATTCTATGTGCAGAACCTAATTAGAACTCTATCTAAATCTTTATTTTTATTATTAATCTAATAGACATGGCTCCCACAATGTTTGCATGGAAAATAAGAAGCTGGTTGAGGTGGGGTGGGTAGTGACTATTAAAGGCTAGCACATGCATCCCTTAGCTGCATGGGAAGAGTCTAAAAGGAATAAATTCAGAAAGCACAGTGGTTTAGGACCCCTAAATTTAAAAGCAAATATCAGGAAATAGAACAAAAACAGTTAAAAAGCTAAAAGAATAAATATATACATATAAATACAATTTTGAAAAACAAATGTCTCCTGAATATTAACAACAGTAAAAACAACAATGCAACTATCATTTTCCATTATTTTGCTCCAGGTGGGGTTCTAAGCAACTTTCATGCATTATCTCATTTAATCATCCCAACAACAATGGGGATGGGACCCTTATTAAACCCAATTCATATGGAGGTGGGGACTGAGGCACAGAGATGTAACTGGCCCAAGGTCACATGGCTGGCAAGTTAAGGGCACCAGAGCAGTGCTAATCTAATTTCATACCTATCAGACAAGCTATAGGGCCTGAACCAACATGCTCATCCCTGGCACTGTATCTTAAACATACTGCCATCATTTACTGAATCCTAACTGTGGGATGGGCACTAAGTACTCAATAAATATAATTTGGTTTAACATTTAGAACAAACCTGTGAGAACAGCGTTACTCTCATCTGTATTTTACAGATGATAAAACTGAATCTCAGAGTAGTTAAATAATTTGCCCAGCTACAAAGCAGCAGACTCAGGCTTAGAATCCCAGGTTGCACTCCAAAGCCCTTACTCTTTGTCTCTGTAAATACCTTGGTGACTTCCTAACAGTCTAGTACTCAGGCAGCACTGGTTTGGTAGCAGCACTTGGGGCATACAACGTAGTATATAGACAAGCATCTATTTTGGAATGAGAAAGTCCTGAGTTTGATTCTATTTGTGCTCTCTGGACCCAGGACAAGTTACTTCATCTGAATGAGCTTCCTTTGAATGGAGAATAAAAACTCCAACTTCATACGGCAGCCCAGAAAAGAGTAGGTGCTCAATAAGTATTAGTTTTCTCACACAATTCCCCCAACACATTTTGTAATCAGTGACCAGGCTTTAGAATAAAGGTATCTAGAGCTTGCTTACAACTTGGAATTGAGAACTGGTAGAAAATGGGATTCGTAAAAAGCATCCTCAGTTCCTGATCTGGTCAAATTAAATACTGCTCTCCAATAGCCATATAATGTAAGCCATATATATTTAAATTTCCTAAAGGCCACATCAAAATAACTAATATTTTACCCAATGTATCCAAAATATATCATTTCAAAGTATAAAAATTATTGAGATATTTTTCATTCTGTTTTTGCCTATTGAATCAACATGTATTTTTCATTTATAACACATGTTGATATAAATTAGTGCCTCCTGTATATTATAACACTATAACACATGAATGTTATGATCGTTCCTTTGTTTGTGGTGGATTCCCCCTTTCCTTTCCTTACATAATCCACTCTGGATTTGGATATACTTGGTCAACAATCTGGTCCTTGTGTACCTACCTTGACTGCCTGCATCTACCTTTATGCTGATATTCATGGAAATAATCAGATTCACCCATATTACAAGGTATGTGTGGGCAGTCCCTAATGGTCTGAACTGCTCACCAGAAGTTAAACGCATAAAGCACTTCTATTCACATGGCACATTGTATATGCTGCCTTGTATATTTATCTTTCTTTTTGCCCATATCTCTCCATGTAGACTAGAAGCCCCTTAGAGCTTTTCTGTATATCTTTAAGATCCCCTCTTCTAGCACAGTGTCATGTACCTATTAGATAATCAATGCATTTTAGGGAATGACAACAGATTCCCTTGAAGAACCATCTTGTAACTTTCACCATATCTACCACAGTACTGTGCCACAGACTTTCAATTCATTTTTGTCTGAGTGAACGAATTTTGATTTACTGGCCAATTTGAAAAGCTCTACTGCACCCAGTGTGAAAATACAGCCATTAATGAGATTATGTAAGAGGGTTATAGGAGATCATCTCAGAAAGTGAGGAACTAATATGCTGTCCCTCATTCCTGATTCCTAATCCTGTACTCTTTCCACTGGGTTACATTATTTATTTCTGCCTATACTTTTCTACTTAATTTTTCCCAAGGGGAGAGTACTGTCCTCAAAGTATGAGGTCAAAAACACTGAAATAAAGATTGTTGAAATGATGATAAAGACTTTTTGTGTTGTTGGGAAAGACAGAAAATAGTAGTGCAGCCTTAAAATGAAAGATGAGGAGAAAGTCCTATGCCAAATATCCTTTATTTTGGAGATGTGATGAGGGACATTTTATTCAATGCAAAAATTGTCATGAAATTAGACACCAAATCATTGCATTTTTTTTACCTAAACTTTAGAGAATCTCTAGTTTCTAGAAAAAATATTTCCCTTATGTTGACAGACTTATTTTTAAGAGATATATCACAAGTATGCTGGTGCTTTTAAACATCATTTCCTTTAAAAACTGGCTTTTTTTTTTTTTCACAGAAGTACAGGAGATTTTGAAATTATCTCACAATGGATTTTTTTTTTTTTTTTTTTTTTTTTTTGCGATACGCGGGCCTCTCATGTTGTGGCCTCTCCCGTTGCAGAGCACAGGCTCCGGATGCGCAGGCTCAGCGGCCATGGCTCACGGGCCCAGCCGCTCCGCGGCATGTGGGATCTTCCCGGACCGGGGCACGAACCCGTGTCCCCTGCGTCGGCAGGCGGACTCTCAACCACTGCGCCACCAGGGAAGCCCTCACAATGGATTTTTAAAGACAATTATCTGGAGATGAAGCTCAGTTGCAAAGGGTAAGAGAAAGTGCTTTGGAGCCTTACAGATCTGAATTTGAGTCCTATATAGGTCACTAAGCACTACTGGAACACAGGTACATGTAATGGACAGATGTTATTTGGTTGTTTTGTTTTGCTCACCCCACAGTCATCCCCCCTTTCTGGGGGTGAAGGTACAATGGACTGCTTCTCTCTGTGGATTTGGGTTGTGTTGAGCCTACTTCCCTGCCCCAGGGAAGGACGGGAATCAGACCCAGCCAAACAAGGAACATGCTATGCAATTCCAGAAATGTGCAGGAAGTTCAGGGAAAGAGGCATGGCTGGGCTGCTGAGGACTGGGAAGCAGAGAGGATGTGAGCCTTCAGCAGCTGGCAGTCATCAGCCGCCTCAACAGGGAAGGCTGTGTGTGAAAATAGCCGACAGAGAGGAAAAGCACAGCAAAGACGTGGAGAGAGGGAGAGTACGTCCTCTGGGCTCAGGCATAACGGAAGCCAGTTCTGCCCCTCAGCTTTACATGAATTATTAATACCTAGGTTTTCTGTCTCTTGAAATTGTAAGGTCCTGATAAAACTGTAAGTTATGAAACTTCGCTCAACCTCATTTTTTTTAGTGATGAAACAGGCACAAGACACCCATTTTATTAGGCTGTGGGGAGGAGTAATTGAGATTATATTCACGAAGTCCCTGAAAGAGAGTGGGATGCAAATAGTCAATGGTGCTATTTTTATTTTAAAAAGGGTAGAGCGTGAGATGGTTGAGAATTTGAGCTCCTGAGCCAAAGAGATTATGTTTGAAACCTGGACGTGCTACTAACCTGCAAGGCAAATTTGAGCAAGACTGCAGAACCTCTCAGTTCCAGTTTCCAAATCTGTAAACTGGGGATAATAATATGCATTTGAGAGAAACATCATACCATTTGGAAATAACCTATGCAAGGGCCTAGCTCACTGCCTGGTACATGACCAGCAGCCATGAAATGGTGGCTGTTTGTTTTGCTATTACCAATTTCAATAATTACTAACTTTAATATATTTTATGTCAAAAGCATTATAAATAGTATCTGTTTTAGTTTTTAGCCAAAAAGCCATAACTATTTTTACTCTTTCCTTGGAGAGAGGAAAAAAAAAATGCCATGTGCATTTCAAAAAAGCCAATGTGGGGCTTCCCTGGTGGCGCAGTGGTTGAGAGTCCACCTGCCGATGCAGGGGACACGGGTTCGTGCCCCGGTACGGGAAGATCCCACATGCCGCGGAGTGGCTGGGCCCGTGAGCCATGGCCGCTGAGCCCGCGCATCCGGAGCCTGTGTTCCGCAACGGGAGAGGCCACAACAGTGAGAGGCCCGCATACCGCAAAAAAAAAAAAAAAAAAAAAAAAAAAAAACCAGTGTGATCGTGAACAGTGAAAATGGATGTAACATCCAGAATAAGCAAAGTAAAGCCCCACTTTACTCTTTCTCCATCTGACTGATTTTGGAGCTTAATTTCACGTTTAGGACCAACCATTGGATGTGGTTGGTCATGCAGATGTGCCTAACAGCATCCTACAAAGCAGTCAGTAATCAGAGCACTGAAGGGTGAGGAGATGTGTCACATGGAGAGTGGCTGTCATATCTGGGGCTGCGGAGTGTATGGAAGACAGAGGGTATTTGATAGGGGCACATATCCCAGTGGCTAAGAGGGGATGGTTCCAGAGGACCAGACAGAGAAGTGAAAGAATGGGGAGAAAGTTTCCATTATTTGGAGTCAAAATGTATCTACTTTCCATAGTTCTATAATTACCCCTGCTTCCTCCACATCCTACATATAGAAGAAGTACTAGCTTTTCATCTGGGACATAAAGTCATACCCACAAGTCCCCAACGTGCTTATAGTCACACACACATACATGAATAATTCAGGCCTTTATAAATGATTAAGCAGATGTACTGGTATTTATCAGGAACAGGTACTTTCCTTTCACAGTATCACAAATCCTCATGATTGAGGGTGATTAAGAAGAAGACCTGACTGAATAACTGACAAGCCCAGATTAGTAAGTAATTTTATATTCTATATTCAAGTAGACTCTGTAAGTAGCAACAAAACCAGCAAGTAAGACGTCATTGCCAAACAAAGCCCTTCAGGTTCTGCATTAATAAACTGTAGATAAATATCATTTGCAATGAGAATATTATTTACAGGCAGATGGGGGTCATATACAAGAACCAATGTCTCCTTTTTCCTGAAATTTCTAGATCTAATCAGTCAGTAGGTCATGTATGCTCTACCACCAGATATATATTAAATATGGCTTCTGTCCCCCATCTCCAATACTATCCCCTTCTCAGTTCTCAATTGGGGCCAATTTTGTTCCCCCCACCCACCCCGGGACATTTGGCAATGGATGGAGATATTTTTGGTAACACCTGGGGCAGGGAGGTGGGCAATGACACTGATATCTAGTGAGAAGAGGCCAAAGACATTGCTAAATATCCTACAGTGCACAGCACACCCACTCTTGTGTGGTTGCCCCAAGATGCCAGTAGTGCCTGGGTTGAGAAATTCTGCCCTCATCTAATCCACTAGTGCATTTTTTTCTTCTGGACTACTAGCAACCCTGCCCATGCTCAGTGGTTACCCTCACCCACTAGGCGGCCCCTTACAATCCATTCTCCAGGTAGTAGCCAGAATGGTCATTAAAATATAGAAATACATAACATATATATAAAGACGCAGATATAGAGAATGGACTTGAGTACACGGGGAGGGGGAAGGGTAAGCTGGGACGAAGTGAGAGAGTGGCATGGAACTTATATATACTACCAAATGTAAAACAGATAGCTAGCGGGAAGCAGCTGCATAGCACAGGGAGATCAGCTCGGTGCTTTGTGACCACCTAGAGGGGTGGGATAGGGAGGGTGGGAGGGAGATGTAAGAGGGAGGGAATATGGGGATATATGTATGCATATAGCTGACTCACTTTGTTATACAGCAGAAACTAACACAAAATTGTAAAGCAATTATACTCCAATAAAGATGTTAAGAAAGATATAGCATATAGATATTATATTATATATAATAAATGTTATATATTATACTATTCATTATATTGGAGGATGGCAGAGTGCGCCACCCCCAGGTGGGCCGCATTGGCATAGGGATGGTTTGGGGCTGGGGGCACTTTAGAAAGAGCCGATGCAAGAAGGATATTCCAATTTCCCCTTTCCTTCCCGAAAACAGGACATAAAAACTCCCGTGGGAAAGATCCCCTCCCTGTACCAAGAGAGAAAAGAAACATTCTTCAACCAGGAGTCAAAGCTGAGAGAACTCTGTGCAAACAGACCTTGTAAAAATCATTCTTATCTTCTCTTAGCCTCCCTGTATATTTTAGGTGCTTCTCCACAATCGCCTCTCTTTGTTCAAGCTGGTATAAAGCATTTAGGTTTTGCTACTTCTTTGGGTCTTCATTTCCTCACGAGGGCTCCCATGTCAGGTAAAACTTACAAGTTTTCTCCTGTTAATCTGTCTGATGTCAGTTTATTTATTAGACCGAGCTGAAAAACCCTAAGAGGGGAGAGATGAAATGGTGCCTTCCTTACAATATTATTATAATTAGTATGTCAATAACTGTTAATAATAATATAATATGTATTCTGTATGTCTAGTATAACACACACACACATAAATCTGCCATGCCACTCCCCTGCCAAACCTTTTCAGTGGCTTCCTAGAATACCTAGGAATTCCTAGCTTAAAATCCAGCTCCTTACCAAGCCTCCAAGGCTCCTTGCTGTCCCACGTACCATATTTTCTGCCCCTCTCTCCCTCACTTCCTCAGTCACACAGACCTCTGCAGTCTTCACACACAGCAAACTTGTTCTCACTTGCTGTTCCTTTGACTGCAGAGTCTTTCACTGGATGTCTGCATAATTGATGCCTCATGCAGCTCTTAGCTCAACTGTTACCCCCTCAGAGGTGCCCCCAGGACACCAGAGCTAAGGCAATTTTGACCCCCTCTCTGTCCCCCAGATGCACTCACTTTCAATCACACTGCCCTGTGTTATGGGCTTCACGGCAGGAGTAAGTTCATAGCGGGGCATCATCTCATTTAAGTATGAGTTTCCTTGTTTATTATCTCTCCTACTACTAGTAAGCTCAAAGGAGTAAAGACCTCAAGTATTTTATCCATAATTGTATCCTGAGTATCTGGAATAGCACCTGACTCCTAGTAGGCCCTCAATAAATAACTGCTAAATGAATAAATTATATTTCCTGAATCCAACTTTTTCCCCAGGTTTATTGAGGTATAATTGCCATTCAACCCTAACACTAGTTACTTGATAATTTTTCTTAGCACAGATAAACTTTTTAAAATGTTGACATTTAGATTAACTTCTCTCCAAATTGTTACAAATTACAAATTAAGTAAATAGAACTCAGCTTTTTTTCCTTTCTGGAATGATTTAACAAGGAGCAAGGCGAAATGATCACCCCCAAAAAGCAATTTTTTCTTATCTGTTTTAGTTGCATTCATAGCTTCACAGTCAAAATGTATGATATCCAGTAAAATATGCTGTTTCAAAGCATATTGAAAGCTCCAGTTCTTTTGGAAATTGTCTATATCTTAGTATTAACGCTCTTAATGAGTTTTTCGCTGTTTTTTCTCATCACCTCTTCAGTTTAACAAAGTTCACAATTTTGTAACAAAATTGGCTTTTTTTTAACTTTAGCAAGCAAAACACAAAACTCTCTGAATAGTTTCTCTCTGATTTAGTGGAATATTAGTATTGCTTAAACTACTGGGAACACAGTAATTCAAATGATCATATATATATATATATATATATATATATATATATATATACACACACACATACACACATACACACACACACACACACAACCACACAAAGGTGCAGGCACATAACATCAAAATGAAATAATTTAATCAGAGGTAACATTATATTCTAGTTTTAACAGCAGAACATATACATCATTAGGGCACGATGTCAGAAAAGTATGAGATTTAAAAGGTAAATAGAATATTAAACTTGTTCTTTAAAAAAAAGTTTGGTGACATTGTTTTTCTCCCCACTCCTAAAATGACTTTTACGTTTGCACAGGAACATTTGGTGGATGACAGACGAATCCTGTAAGCAAAAAACTAATTTCTGTGGAATTACTTTTATAGATGAATTTAACTGCTAGGTGAAAAATCTCAGAAATGTTTATTCTGTTATGCACCTACAAGGAAAAACAAACAAGAAAAGTATATTCTAAAGAATGTTCCTTTCAGCATTGTTTAGAAAAGTGAAAACTAAAAGTAATCACAATCTAAAAATAGGGGAATAGATAAATAAAATGTATGGAATAACATACCACAGTTAAAATGATTGAACTAGATAGATGGATGGAATATAGTGTTCTGTGTATAGAAATTATATATAAATATATATATAAATGCATATATATTATATACACAGAACACTATATTCCTATATTTCTTCATTCAACACATTTTGGGGGCACCTACTTTATGTCAGCCATCATTCTAAGCCCAAAAAAGATGGAATCAAAGAAGGTCCCTGGGCTTCCCTGGTGGCGCAGTGGTTGAGAATCTGCCTGCTAATGCAGGGGACACGGGTTTGAGCCCTGGTCTGGGAGGATCCCACATGCCACGGAGCAACTGGGCCCGTGAGCCACAACTACTGAGCCTGCGCGTCTGGAGCCTGTGCTCCGCAACAAGAGAGGCCGCGATAGTGAGAGGCCCGCGCACTGCGATGAAGAGTGGCCCCCGCTTGCCACAACTAGAGAAAGCCCTGGCACAGAAACGAAGACCCAACACAGCAAAAATAAATAAAATAAATGAATAAACTCCTACCCCCAACATCTTAAAAAAAAAAAAAAAAGAAGGTCCCTGACCTTACAAAAGCTTATAATCTACTGAAGGAATAGACAGCAAAAACAGATAAATGCATGCATATATACATACATCCATGTGCAAATTCTGTCAGGTCATGGTACATTTTATGGAGAAAAATAAAACCTGGTAAGAGACCATAAGGGCAATTCAACTATAGATTGAATGGTCTCCCTACCTCATCAGGAGATGACTTTTGGACAAAACCTGAACACAGGCAGTGATCTGCTGGAGCCTCAAGAGACAGGCCTGTGGGAGGGCCATCCAGAGTGAAGGACGAGCAAACGCAAAAGCCCAGAGATGGAAATGTGCTTGATGTGCTCCCTCAACAGCAAGAAGGCCAGTACTCCTGCAGCACAGGGGGGCAAGGTAGAGAGCGGGAGGCCTGGAGGCTGGAGGGCGGATCATACAGGGCCTGGTGAACAGGGCAAGGATCATGGATTTTATTCCAGTGGCAGTGGAGCCCCCGTGGGCTAGGAGGAGGGAATGCTTTTGAAGGATCAATCTAGCTGCTAGGAGACGAAGAAATGGAGTATGTTGGGATGACGCTGTGAGAGAGAAAGCAAAGAGCAGTCAGGAAGATGTTGCAGCAACCCTGATAAAACATGACAGGAGGTGGACTAGGTAAGTAGCAGGAACAGGTGAACGGGGCTTGGGACTATGATATACTTTATTTTGAAGGCAGAGCCGAGCAGATATATTGTTTGTGCACACGGTGATATGTAGTAAAAGCATAAGAATTTACGTGTTGAATAGTGATAGTATTGCCTCTAGGAGAGGAGAAAGGAGAATAGGAAAACATAGGCAGATTCGACTTTCTCTCTAATATGTTATTTCCTTTAGAGAAAAAGAAAACTCTGATGTGAACATGGTATAATCTGAACATTTGTTAATTCCTGGTTTAGGGTACCCAGATATTTACTATAGTATCTTTATAATATTCTGGCTTTCATATTTTTCCAGAAGAATTACATTCTATACAGAAAGGATAATATCTATGCCCTTTTTTCACTGTGAATCATTGATTCATTCCTTTATTCAACAAATATTCCTTGAGCAACTACGCATGCCAGACTCTGGTTGCAGGCGCTATGGAAGCTATAAAGTAAAAAACAAAGTCCTCGTGAAGTTTATATTCTGGGGAAGAATGCAGACAGTTGAAGAAACATATATAATATTAGGCCATTTTGGATCATGGCAAATGAATAAAAATGAAGCATGATGGCAGAGTTACTTTAAATTGGTTCTAGCTTTGTTTTCTTATAAGAGAAATCTAACTTATTCAGTTTTACTCCTGTGGTTATAAATTTAATGAAACATAACAGGAACATAGGCAGCTGACGTTTACAGGGAGGTTAAGAGCACAGACTTTAGAGTGTTAGAAGTTGGTAAGTGTTCCAGTTATCTGCTCTGGATTAAAACAACAATTTATCACCATCATCACCTTATTATTATTATTTTATCTCATGAATTTTGTGGGTCAGGAATTTGGTCTGGGTGGAGCGTGGACAGCTTATCTCTGTTTCATGATACTGGAATTTTAGCAGGGATGGCTCAAACGTCTGGGGCTGAAACAACTGTAGGCTGGTTTAGCATATCTTGGGCTTCCTTATAATACGGTGGCTCCAGCCGGACTGCTATGTCAGCTCAGGGCTCCAAGAACAACTATCCTTGAAGTTGCGGGCAGAAGCTGCCGAGTTTCTTATGACGTAGCCTCAGAAGTCCTAGAACATCACTTGTGTCACACACTGTTGGTCAAGCAAGCCACTGAAGCCATCCCAAACTAAAGAGAAAGGAATTAAACTCCACCTCTCAATGGGAGGAGTAGCAAGGAATTGAATCTACCACAGCAAATTACTTTATTTAGAGATGCATTAATTAACTCTAAAAAAATGGAGCAATAGATCCTCAGAGAGTTGTAAGGAGAGCAAATGATGTATAGAAACTGTCCACAGCAATGCAGGGTTTAGGGACACCAGCCCTCTGTGCAGTCAAAAATCTGTTTATAACTTATAGTCTGCCCTCCGTATCCATGGTTGCTCTGTATCTGCGGTTCCACATCCATGGATTCAACCAACCACCTGTACACTGTAGCAATGTAATAATTACTATTGAAAAAATCTGTATTAAGTGAACCCATGCAGTTCAAACCCGTGTTGTTCAAGGGGTTAACTAGTACCTGACAGGACCTCTAAGATGGATTTGTTCCTATAGGCTTACAGAGAAGGAACAGAAAGACTCCAAAACCACTTTCCTCTGAGATGAGGAGAGTCAAGGAAATCCTTGAAATCCACTAGGACTGGAAGAGTGGGATAGTCATAACAAGGCGCTATTATTTTCTCTTGGAAAGACCATGATAGGAAGATAAGCTAAAATACCACATCTAAGATAATCCAGACTCTGTGCATCTGTCTTAGTTCCCAGAGTTTTATAACCTCTATAAAGTAGGTAGCAGCTTTGTTACGGTAAAGGTAGAGAGTATCATTTTACACCTAGCAGGTTTTTAGAAGAGGGATGAGATAGGTAAGTGAATTCTTGATTCTTAGGATTATAAAATCAATAAACTTTCAATAAATCAGTAAATAAATCAATAAGTACTTTCTTCCTGAGGTGGCTGTTAAAACCAAGGTATTTTGAACATAATAATAAATGTTCCTTTACTTAGCTCTGAAATGAAGTCAGATAGGTAAAGAGCACAATCTACATTTGAAGAAAGTATGGGATAAACATAACTTTCATTCCCCTCTGTGCTGTATACAATTGTATTTTTTAAATGCTAACTAACTTCATCCCATCGGTTCCCTTTTAAGACTAAGCAAACTAAATTGGTCCATTGGTTTACATAACACATAAAGTTCCTTTCAATTCTTTGCAATAGGCCTTTGGATGTTTGAAAAATACATTCATTTTATAAGGGATTATGACTTAACGAAAAATGCTTAAAGAAAACAAAAGATACCAACCTATTACGTAAATGAAATCACTGAAGTTCTATCCACACACACAGAAGAGGCTACAGAAATCCTTCTATGCTTAGTTTCCATTTTAAGGGAACATAAATCTCTAAAACCATCAATTCAAAGAGAGACATTATTACAGAAATTACTGGAAAATATTTACACTGAACATGCATAAGCTTTAAATATACTGAATAAAATACTGGAAGACATTCACAATCTTACCTACATTTCACAATTATATTTTCTTAGCAAAACTGAGAAGGCCAAAGCAGTTTGGAAAAAACTCAACCAGATAGAAAACATATATATAATCTCATAGTCCTCCAAAAATGGGAGATATATTGATCTCTATCATAGATTGTTTGATAAAGTAATTATTTCTTAAACCTCTACTATGTGCCAGATGTTCTGCTGAGATTTAAAGATAATTAGAAGAAATTCTTAATCCTAGAGGAGCTCAAAGTCTTGGGCAGGTAGCCTTGCCTCCACCATTGAGGGATAGAGGGTGGAGATTTAGGCTCGGGGCCAATTTTTATCTAAGGGCAGTCATTATTAACGAATTTCCAGCAGGGAACAAACACGAGGAGAAACAGATCTTAGAAAGTCACACAATAAGCGAAGAAAACAGATTGTGAGCCCAGGGCTGAGTGATTGACAGTCTTCACTGCATCCTACTGTGGAGAACTCTGGCTTGTTGTCAATTCAGATTGATCTGAATCCCGACTCTGCCACACAGTGGTTATAAAGTTGTAGACAAGTACTTTAATTGCTCCAAGCCTCAAGTTCCTATTTTGTAAAAGGAGGTTTTAAATAGCTGCCCATGGTTGAGAGGATAAGTATTCATTTGGGGAGGGGCGTCTTCCAGGGTGACCCATGGGCACATATGGCAGCAAACCATGCCCCCCATACATCCCATAACCATGAGATGCCTACATATGTTGACATTTGAATTTCTAACTCTAATATCTTTATTTCCTTAGTAACATGCTAAGTTGTTTTCAATACTTAAAAGACCACTTATATTAGCCAGTTTTCCTTAAATGCGACACTCTGTTCTCATCATCACTCCAATACATCAAAGTCCTAGTCCTATGCTCTACAGTACTAAACAGTCTTGAAGCCAAAGTCTAGTGTCATCTACAGTTTGTCACCTAGATTTTTGAAAAAGATATTGACTACTCCAAGCCCATAATTGTGGCATTCCATAGGATATGGAATTCCATAGGATAAGTAGCTAAATGTCTGCTATGGCAACATTGTAGACCAGTACACTCCATATCCTTTCCAACCTTCTCCTCTTTTTGCTTTCTCTGCAGTAGATGCTGGTAAGAGAAATACATGGACTCCCTACCTCTACTGCAGGCGGGGTGGGCATGTGACAAGTTCTAGCCAATTAGAGGTGGGTGAAAGTCTTGGGAATAATGCAGAAGGGCCTCCTAAAGTGAAGGCCTAACCTTCTACCCAACTTCCTTCTTGCTGTGTTGAATACAGATGACATGCTTTGGGGTACAGCCATCTTGTGACCATGAGGATGAAAGGGCTGTGAATGTAGAGCTGCTGAGGCAGAACACTGAAGGAGCTCATTTCCTTAACACCTGTAAGCACCCACATTATCCCTGCATTTCCTAGTTCCAGATTTCTTCTTATATGAGAAATAGACCTAGTACTTATTCAAGACATCATTTATAGCGGTGCTCTTCAATATCATAGCCCCTGGCCACATGTGGCTTTAAAATTTTAATAAATTAAAATTAAATAAGATCACAAATCTGGTTCCACAGTGCTGGACAGTGCAATTATAGAACATTTCCATCATCACAGAAATTTCTACTTAAATAGCACTGGAGAAAATGTTGTTATTTGTAGCCAAATATACTGTAAATGTTACGGAGGCTAATATTTTCATCACTAAGCTAAGGGCAGAAACATTTCAGTCCCTGTCTCTCAGCTAAGCCTATATGCCCCCAGGTACTTGATTGTTTATTCCATGTTGAAATATCACACATTGATTTATCACTAGCCTTTCATCCAAGAGATTTCTCACACTTCTTAGAGGATTAGATTGGTCTGTCAGAACATATTCTTCACATAGCTCCAAATAATCAAGTACTCTCCCTAGAGATAATGGCAGAATTAAGAATATTAATATTCCTGTGCTAATATTTCAGGAAGAGAGGAAAGCCACAATAATGTCACAATAACAGCATTTGCCAAGTTGAAGCAATTGGCCTCAATATATGGCTATCTCTCCAGTGGTAGCTCTTGGCCCTTTCAGAATATAGCAGTCTCTTTTATTCTCTTAAAAAGTATTACAGAACGAGCGCTGAATCTGAGACCACAGAGTTACCCATAGCTGCAAGCGTGACTGTTTGAGGCTGTGCCCTGCAGTCTTTGATCGGGCTTCAATAAATATAATCACGAATCAGTCTACCAAACATAGAGGCATATCACAGAATTCAAATCAATGGGAAGAATACCTGATGAGGCAATTTCTTGCAATTTTAACTTTGTTATAGCAAAAGAGGGGCAGATGATAAAAATTTCAAAAATATTTCTGACAAATTTCCTAAAGTATTAATTCCAATTTCAGCTTATTTACTTGTAAGTCACAAAATGGTGATTATAATAATAGTATCTAATATTTATTTAGTATTTACTATGAGCCATGCAGTACTGCAAGTAATGTTCATAAACTTTAATCCTCGCAAATGTACTCTGAGATAGGTGCTGTTATCATCCTAATTGTATAGATAAAGAGACTGAGGCGCAAAGAGTTTTTAAAAACTTGCCCAAGGTCATGCAGCTGAGCACATGGTGAAACTCAGATTCAGACCCACAAAAATCTGTCTCCAGGGGTCTTCCTCTTAGTCACTATATTCTTTTAAATTGATCATGTTCCTACAGAAATAAATCAAGAATTGTTCAGTGACGTTACGAAGAGAATATCACTTTTCATCTAGGTACTGAGATCCTCCAGAAGAAGTCTAAGACCACACTGAAATTTTTCTCTATCACTTATACCCCTTCTTCTTGAAGAACAAAAAACAGCATCTATTACTATTATTTTGGGCCATGACACGTGACTTGTGGGATCTCAGTTCCCTGACCAGGTATTGAACCCAGGCCACGGCAGTGAAAGCCTGGGATCCTAACCTCCAGGCCCCCAGGGAACTCCCCAGAAAACAATTATGAAAATGAATATTTTCTAACACATAAAGTTACTTAAGATTGAGGCATGATCTTCAATTATTTTAAGAGTGTATAAAAGAAGACATATAAAAGAAGAAAAGTAGAATAGATTTGCCAGAAATTAGAGGTCTGTAGAATCTGTGTAGCAATTTAAAAAATAATAATATCCTCAATATTCTGTAATGACCTATATGGGAAAAGAATCTAAAAAAGAGTGGATATATGCATATGTATAACTGATACACTTTGCTGTACAGCAGAAACTAATGCAACATTGTAAATCAACTATACTCTAATAAAAATTTTTTAAAATACTAATAATATCAAAAAGCTACTGAACGCTTAAAGTGCCAGGCCTTATTCTGAGCATCTCGGTTGTAACACCACATTTTATCCTCACAACATCCTAGTGAGGGAGGTGTTATTGTCCCATGTACGAGGTGAAGCAGCTGAGTCACAGAGATGGTCAGGCAGATAGTAGGTGGCAGTTCCAGGCAACTGGCTCCACTGTTGACCTTTCAGGCCTTTTGTGGTCTGGCCCTTGACCTCTTTGCTTTTATTTAATCCACTAAATAAACAACTGTTCAGGTGAGCTAAATTAGCATAACAGAGGCTTAGAAAGTAAACGTAATTTAGAAGCATCTTGAGAATAACTAATTTACCTGCCAGAATTGAGGCAATTTATTCTCTCAAATTGCTTCAGGAGTTTATCCTAGCCGTAGTCCCAGAAATATAGAAATAGCTCCTTAAATAAAGCCCAGTCACTTAATTTGAATGACGGTTTCAAAACTGAACACCTAAAATTGCTTTACCAATAAAGTAAGGATGGTCAAAAGGATAGTTGATAACTGTGCTCTAGGACGGACCTTAAACCTGAGGGTACTCATCGGGTGCACCTTGAAGGTGGCACATATCGTTTTTGAAAGACTGAGTCTACAGTGATAAGAGCCACGGTCCCTCTTGAAATGTTTTACTTTGTTAATTTTTATTCAACTAGATGCTAATCTAATCAATTATAATAAGAAATCACACTCCCACAGGGCCTGACTACTTATTGATTCCTTGTGGGGGGAAATAACAATGAAACAGTGAAAACACAATCAGGGTTGGGTCAATAATATGACTAAGGGGTTTTGAGCTCTGAAAGTCAGAGGCTTCTAGAACCCTAGGGAAATGCTGGATATTTATGCTAACCAGCAGGGGGAACCTCTCTCCCCGGCAATACCAAGAGCCACTTTGACCCCCTCTGTAGGCACCATTTAGATCACTCACCTCTTAAAAGATCTCTATAATATTAAAAACCCATTAATATTAAGTGCTTTACAGTGTAATGATTAAGAATATAGAGTGTAGAATCTGGTGTCAGAAAGAAACGATTTCAAGTTCTGATTCTTCTGACACTGATTGATTGTGACCTTGGGCAAGTTACTTAGCCTTTCTAAATCTTTTATTAATCTGTAAACATAGCTACCTCACTGAGCTGTGAGCACTAAATGAATGCTCTAATGTGGCACAAAATGAGTGCTCCAACAATGGTAGTTAACCACCATAAGGGTGAATACGCACTCTGAGAAGCCATTCAGCTTTTATATTTGAAATCATACAGGTGGAAAACACACGGAAAATCATAAAATGTGACTTAAAATGAACATATTATTACTATTTATCTTTTTACTATTTTATAATGTTTTATTTTTTTAATTTATTTATTTTTGGCAGCTCCACATGGCATGTGGGATCCTAGTTCCCGGACCAGGGATGGGACGCACGCCCCCTGCAGTGTAAGCGCAGAGTCTCAACCACTAGACCGCCAGGGAATTCCAATAATGATTTAAATAAGCAAATGTTTTTGTAAGACAATAACAGAATCTGGGACATTTATAAGTTACCTCAAAACCAGATACAACCTTGCCATTCAGAATTAACTTCTTTTTTCATTGAAGAGAGGTGTTCTCATTTTTTTTCTACTTTGGAGGGTACTTGTTCTTTAAATAATATATGTGTGTGATATACATTACAGGATACAGACTTTTACTGTGTATTTTTTGAGGAATTATCCATTTCTAACTTAAATGATAGAATATTATCACATTTCCCCTTTAGTTTTAGACCAACACTTCATGAAAAGAGGCTTAACTTTCCATATGCAAAACAAGTGAGTACATAATTACAACAGTCACAATTACACTTTTCCTGCTTCCTTAGAGCTGAGACTACCCAAGACATTAATGACGAAACCCTTTGGAAATACAATCTTAAAATTTAACTTCAACTTCCAATGAGCTGAATTACAAAAATGAAACATCTATAACCTCTATGGCCAGAAAATTACCCTAAACACTGAAATAATCAGAAGACTGAGGTATATTTGGCACGGGCTACTCTTACAGCTATCTAGAAATTATCAGTCCATTTGCATGTATCAAACAGAGAAGAGACTTTGTGTTGATGCTGTAGATTGACAGCATTAATGGCCCCACCTCTCATACCCATGCCTTTTACTCTTTAATTGTGTATTGCCTTCCCAATCTGATGCTGAGCCCGATCAGCATTTGCTTTAGCCAGTGAGACAGAAGCAAAACTGACGGAAGCAGAGGCTTGAAAAAGCATTTGGTCATTTGCTTCCAATCTTGCTTCTCTGAGATCATGGTGAGAACACACCCAGTCTTGCCTTCTGAAGGAATGTAATAGCCAAGCATGTGGAAGGGAGCCCAGGTGTCCCAGCTGAGGCGATCCTAGCGCAGTCCACAGCTAGACACGTGAGGGAACCCAGCCAAGATCAGCAAAACCGCCTCCCCACCCTACAGCTAACCACAGACATAGAGTGAGCCCAGCTGAGCCCAGAAGAACCCTCCAGCTGACCTACAGACACAGGAATAATGATAAATGCTTATTGTTTTAAACTACTATGTTTGGGTGCAGGTTGTTACCTGGTATTGTTTTGGTGATAGATAACTGATATACCTGTAAATTAGTAAAAAGTCTTCCAATTTTAGCTTCCTATTATACAACTCAGAATTATTTAAAGAGGTCTACGGAAGAGCAGACTTCTATAATAATGTTCTCCAAAGTGTGTATGTTTGTGTGTGGGGGACGGTGGCACACACCCAGATGTTCCACAGAATCATCTGTTTGGGAAGGGTACGAAAGATGTTAAAATTTCTAATTGTGTGAAGAACTCTAGTTGGGAAATATGTTTTATCATGTACAGAGTATATTATTATCATAGCTCATATATATAATTTATTAATAAATATGTGCATATGTATTGGAGGCACATGTTTTATCAATAGGTATGCACCCTCAAAAAAGTCCAGAGGCCACTGACCTTGACTGCTTACATTTGGTAATTTTGTTATCTAGTGTGGGCTTCCACGGTGGGTCATCTCTTCAGAAACAAAATGAAGGCACATTCATTGGCTAGGTGTCACTCTTCTCTTCTGAATATGATGCAATTTTATGTATTTTTAAAAATTATTAGTATTCTATTAAAGGAAAATGAAAAATAAAGGTAGTGACTGTATAGTGGCTTCTTTTTTTAACATATGGTCAGTGTATAGAACAGCTGCAGGGGAAAACACAGCACAGCCTCTTTAGCTTGAGACCATTCCTCAAATAGTAACATTTTAATTGGCCATACCAATTTAGTGTGATACCATATTAATATTTTGGATATAAAATATTTTCAGATATAAGGTACTTTAGATGTAAAATTTAGATATATAATAGTTTTACTACAAAATATTTACAAGAAGACACAATTGTTTTAATGAGTATAAAGATTTAGGAGTTTTGATTTCATAAGAGATTGCACATATTAATGGTTTACAGTGATTTTAAAATACAGCTAATTTAGCTAATCACATAAACCCCCAAATAACTCCTTTATTGGAACTAAAATTACAAATATATCTATTAGTAAACTAGTAACGAATGATATATTTATTTCTCAGATACAAAGAAATTTATAAAAAAGATATATTCTTCATGACTTCAGAGAGTAAAGATAAATGTTAGAACGTAAATTCTACAAATTAACGAAAAAAGATGTATGACCTTCAATTCATGACCAATTTTACAATGTTCTATATCTTTAAAAGGAGAGTAATTTAAAACTGTCAACTTTGCTTCAGTATGGCTTTCTTATATATTAAATTCTCATAATGCTACCACATGTATTTTTCTTTTCCTCTTAGATCATTCTGCCAAATTCATATACATTCATATTTAAAGGTATTTTTAAAACACAAGTGATTTTCCTCCCCTTCACATAAAAATGCTTTCCTTCTTTTCTGCCCCAGAGAGTTAAATATTCTGGGCTACCGATTTTCCTGAGAGCTCAGTTTTAACCCTTTAAAAGAAGGTTGGAATAGTCTGTATGTGTTTATTCAGGTTGAGTTGTATTCTTTCTGAAAAAAAAAATAGCGTAAGTGTAAAGTCTGATTTGCATATTGAGTTCCACAGTGATTTGAGTTATATCTAATTCCATAAAATGAAATAAATCTGCCACTCTACACTACTGCAGTTGGACTGGCAAATAAAAGGTCCAAATTATTAAAATCCATTGAGTTATTGCTCAAATAAGAAACAAAGAACCAGAGGGCAGCTAAGAGATTGCCCCCAACAATACAGCAATCCAGACAGACGCAAAGCTGAGGGGTGCAGTGCCCCAGCCTGTCCTGAAGGGGGACCCTCTGCAGCCCCACCAAGGAGTGGGACATAATGCAGCAGAACTAGTCTCCTCACAGACTCGGTGGATTTCAGCTTTTCATGCCTTTAGCCAAATAACGAGCTCATCTGTCACCTATTTAGCTTTTGAACTAACAGGCTATTGACTGGATCCACGCTCTAGGGACTGGGATGTTCTTGGAAGAGCTGCTGATACTCAACATGTGACCACAATCAAGCCAATCAATACATCACTCGGCTCTTCAAAGTTCCCTTTCTGCAAATAGAGGATAAGAAATAGCCTGCAACCTATCTAAGTGTGTGCTACTTTGCAACCTGCTTTTTGCCCAGTTGTTGTGGACATCTATTCCTCTTCCATAAATAAATAGATTAATAGCACAATTTTCGATGGCTGCTGCGTTGTGCTCCATGGCAAGGACACACTGTTTTATTCTGAAAAACAAGCCACCAACAAACAACAGAAGGGAAGTTTAGCACCATTTCAAAATATCAGTTTGTTATGAACAAAGGATCAGGAGATGACAGAGACATTACGAGAGAGAAGGACATGGAATATAGAGAAAGATGGTGTGAAGAGATGAACACATTAGTATATTTTCAAATGAATCTTGTATATCATATATATATATATATATACTGAGTAGTCCATTTACAAAATGAAATATAGGGAGGGTGGGAGGGAGGGAGACGCAAGAGGGAAGAGATATGGGAACATATGTATAGGTATAACTGATTCACTTTGTTACTAAGCAGAAACTAACACCATTGTAAAGCAATTATACTCCAATAAAGATGTAAAAAAAAATGAAATAAACACTAAAGATTACAAAATCCCAAATTTGCATCATTTTTTCACAGCCTCAAATGAACCTCCTCCCCATTGATTTACTGTCTTTTCTTTTTAACTTCCTTGTAATCACATTCTGTAAGCTGCCATTTTTGTCAAAAGTTAAAATTTAAGGTGTTCCTTTACTAAGCTGGCCACTTGATACTGAGTGGACAGCTGGACCCACCAGAAACGGCCGCAGCTAGAGTGAAGCAGCCCTTTTCACAAAGCCCTCTGTCTCCGTCATCCCTGGTCACTTCATGCCTAGGAGTGATAAAGCCCCCTCTCACCACCACTGTCCCTAGTCCCTGGAGGTTACTGTGCTCTCCCTAGTGGCTCCCTACATGCTGGTTAACCCTTTGTAAGTCATCCCTTGATTAAAGTCTTCTCAAATTACACACTCTGAGCGTGCCGTCATTTCTAGACAACACCCTGACTAAACCATACGTATTCCGTAGGTATAGAGACACTACAATAATACTGATGCTATACAGTAATAGTTGGAACTCCTCGTGGGTGCTTTTTTTTACATCAAATTTTTTATGTCACAAAATTTGGCTGATGAGGAAACTTAAAAATTTCTTCTGTAAACAGTAATAGTTTTATAGATAGCAGCTCTATGTATTATATTAGGAAGAGACAATTTGATAACTGAGCTCATTGGACTCACAGACACATATGAAATTTACTGAGACTATTAGGTGTTTTCCAATCACGCTTTAAACAAAAGAATTTCCTCGGTCTCACAGAGTGAAGTGAAAAAGAATTAGTTAGAAAGAATTGTACCTGAGAGTAGAGACTATACATAAAATATTGTAGTAAACCTTGCTCAGATCTGAGTGATAAGTCCATAATTTTTAGTACACATTCTCTCTTATTTTTACAGGTTGTCTTATTTGCACAATCATGTCATGTTTACATAACAGTAGAGTTTCAATAGCTAACACTATTGGAAAATTTAATAACTGACAGCCACCATGTTAGGTATATTATATAAATTACTGTATAATTCTCCAATGATTTTATGACATAGGTATACTATTAACATCATTTTTTTTCAGATGAGGTCACATAGCTGGTATAAGGCAAAGGTGAAACTTGACATTTTTAAACACTTAAGTATAAGACACTAAAAATGACTCATTCAGCACACAGAAATATATTTGATGCATACTATCCCTATTAGTCTTTTTATAACACTCTTCCTTCCTATGCATCAACCTTGTTTCTTTGTAATGCTAATTAACATTCTAAGTTAAGAGAAAACTCGAAAAACCCTAAGTCAAGGCCCCTTCCAAGTCTTACCAGCCACAAATGTCTAAGCCATCCAATAAAGCAAAATCTTCAAAGCTGCTACTTTGAGTTTAAATTTGGAGATAAGAAATGGCTAAATAAGTAGCACTTTGGCCCAAGTGGTAAATAGTACTTAAAAAATAGTAGACACAAAAATTAGGCTTCAAGAGAATGTTGGCCGGATTTATGCATTGCTACCAGCCCTGATGTACTTCATGCTTTGGGTCTTTCCCACAAATACAAGAGAGAACACTTCATAATACACACCCATAATACATATTGAGTTCTTAGATTTGCCATGTAGTCACTTTGCATTAGCTCATTGAAAGTTCACAGCCCTTAGAAGTAGGTACTATTATTATTATTCTTACATAGATACTAGAACTCTAATTCTATATGTGTTCTAAATGTGCCTATAAAGTCAAAAATGACAAAATCGTGCCATTTCAAACCAAACAACCATTTCTTCTTTAAAAGAAATGGCAATGGGTAGCCCCAGTAATGGACTTCCTTAGAATTAGCACCCAATTACTTTTAAATTGTAGCTTTGAATTACGACATAGAAATCTTAGTGATTGAGTGACCTGATTTTGGGTGTTACCAAAAATACCTTCAGGATCTGGCTCCAGCTTTTCCGATCTCCTCTCCTCCCATGGTCATACTACGTTAGCAGCAATGTCATCCCACCAGGCCCATGTTTCACACTCAGGCCCATGTACATTCTAACTCTCTCCTGCTTTCTCACCCTTATGCCTTCCCTTTTTAAATTGTATTAAAACTCAGATAAAAGGTCATCCCCTCTAGTAAGCCATTCCCTTACCCCAAGGTTGTTTCTACACTATACCTACAGCAATCACAACACTTACAGATTATATTGTAATCATCTGATCATTTGTCTGCAAGTTTTTAAAGAGAGGGGACTGTATTCTGTTCAAAGTACTTAGGAGCGTCTCAAAATCTGTTGAGTGAATGAACGCCCAGGCAAGACTGTCCTAAGATAGGAAAGCTCCAACAGTATGGGGATAACTATTTGAAGATATACGATGAACCAGGTGCCATGCTTTGCACCAAATGTATAAATATGTTGTCCTCCAGAGACACACAATCTACTGCGGGGAAAAAGGGCAAAAAACTCACCATAATATAATATATAAAATTGCATAAGTTCAAAATAATATTGGATTGCTGACAAGGGAGCAAAACTTTCTCACTATGAAGGGTGAGAGTAATCACCACAATGTATTAAAGAGAAAGTGTTTTATAAGAAACTTAATTATGCAACTTTTTTGTTTGCCAGGAGTTATTCCACAGAAGGAAGCAATATGATAAACATCTAGTCCTTTCTCTACATAGTCATATGCATGGTCTCTCTCACTCTCACCCCCTTGCTCTCACGTGCATGCACGCACGCACGCACACACACAACACATGTAAACACACAAATACATACACACACAAAACACATTAAAAGCCTCTTAACCAAAAGATAAAGGAAACTTTACCTTACATAAAGATTCTTACGTAGCCTACTCTCTAAAAAAAAAAAAAAAAAAAAAAAGTTATCCCGGTTGCTAGAACTGAAATTTGAATATTGTCTTCTAGTCAACATCAGCTGTTAATTCAAACTGCAGATAACATAATGATGCCTTCCCTTTTGGCAAAGCGTATGAATACCAATAAAAGATGGCAAAGCATTATTATAAGTAATAAGACAGATGGCAATAGATTTTAGGCCTGCTGAAAAGCCATAAAAATACACTGAATATTGACAAGGAAGAGAGGTTGCAAAAATGGTGAAAAGTAAATCATGGTCCTGTTAAGGTATTTTAACAGTGTGCCACTGTTGTGTCAAATAAAAAGAGGAGACTCCAAGGAGACATGTCACCTGTCACTTCAGATATCTGTTTACAATTCTAGGGGCTCATACTCCACTATAAAGGATGACTCAGATTAAATTCAGGCCATCATCCCTCACAGTAATTAGTTTGCTAATTCTGCAGCACAGCTTTTGGCTTCTGCTCAGCAGTTGGCCTACAGTTATAAACTGGACTATTTATTAAGCTTTATTAAGACTGCTGTCAGCTGTAATCATATTGCTCCTCCACACAAAACCTTCAGTGGCTCCCTGCTGCCTTCCTAATTAAGTCCATACTCCTTGTCTTGGCATTTCAAAGTCCTTTACAATATGTTGCTAACCTTCCTTTCCAGTCTGTATTTCCACCACTCCAAAGGTTGTTCTGGTCTGGTCCAACTAAACTTCTTCTTGTTTCTCACCCACCCTTTCTGATATCTATTCTTTACCCATGAGGTTCTGACCAGACTGCTCTTTCTCCTTCCCATTTTTAACATCCCATGCCCACCCATCCCTCTATATGGCCAAAGCTTTTCAAGCTTTCCTGATGTATCTCAAAAATACCCTGTCTATTAAAGAATGTAAGTGGTATAAGTGCAAAAAGTGTCACATTTGAATGAGATAGATTGGATTCTGAATTCTAATTTGTTTCTACTTGCTGATAAGCTTGAGGAGGTTAAATGAGATCCCACATGTAACAATCCTGTTATAGTGTCTGGCACATGGTAGAAAATCTATATACACTGGCTTTCCTTTCCCTGATTTCTCCAATTCAGTATGGGCTCTTCTCTCTTTGAATTACATATGACAGAAAACACTCCAACTGTGTCACCTGGGAGTTGTTCGTGATCTCTTAGCACTTGTCACATAGGAAATATGTGCCTTGTCATCAGTGATAAATCACTGATGGCACATTTACAAATCAAAACCCATCAATTCCAGAAAACAAAGTCCCAAATATCATAAATCAGTTTGTCAAATTCAGAAATTTAACACAGCCTCTTAACTCCTTATTTAGAAAAAAAATATTGTTGGTTAAGAAAAAAAAAGCACTGTGCAGTTCTAACAACAAAATAATTACAAGATATTCAACCAAAAGTAGATACAGTATTAGCTATATTTTCATACTATTCTGCTAACCACCGTGTATGCAGTGAGAACTGGGTCTACTTTGAAATTTAGAAAACATCTAATTAAGAATATTTTCTAGATAGCATGGAGTTATTGAATAAAACAAAAATAAAATCTAATTATTGACCCTTAACCAACCTGTTAAAACTCTTTTCAGTGTTACTGAAAATTTGTCTTGATTAGCTCTTATGCAATTTAACAATGTCTAATAATCACTATGTCTAGGAGACCTGAAAATTTAAGGTTTTAGAGCTTAACCAGAAGCTCGACAGACATTGCTGTCTTTCTACAATTATTAGTGCATACATTAATAAATCACAGTGAGTACTGGAAAGATATTTAATTCTGAGAAGAGTGCTTGGAGAGTACAATAGGATTTCTGGGATCAGGTACCTGCATGTGCACTGAATACAGGTTTTGGCCTAATATTAAATGACCATGTATTTAAAAGCAGTGTTAGATCAAAGTCAAATCCAAAGCTAAACATTATCATAGAATGAAAATACTAAAAACAGGCTTTATATATGATGAATACAATAGATCAGTAGCAATCCTAGAAAAATAAGGTATATATTTAAAAAAAAAGAAAACTAAATGAAGGCAAAGCTTAGCCTTGTCTAAAACAAATTTTTCCTTAGTTATTTGTCAAAAAATGTTCTAAGTCAGTCGTAGACAACCAAATGGATTCCCTGGCAAGCAATGAAAACTCACATGGTATTTATCAAGATTAGCTTTCAGAATAATGCAAGTTACCGTCTATCACTGAATTTCTATAACATGTTGAGCGTGAGTATTCCCCCCTTTATAGGGCAATACAAACAAATAGGATTACAGAAGAGATAAATATATACATCATCATCCTGTGATGAAATATATATATCTTTTTTAAAAGAAAATGATTTAACTGATAATATAAATAATACACCTGTATTATAAAACTTCTAGAAAATTTAGGAAAACACCAAAATAAAAGAAAAATCACCCCATTACATATAAAGAATTAAAGTTCAATCTACTAGTTAACCAATAAAAATAGAGGCTCACATTGCCTGACTTGATCATTAGCATAATTCTATTTCAGGACAGAGTTTTAGGTCTAAAACCTCCTGACTCCTTGTGTACTTCACCTTGAAAATGATAATATTTGTTGAGGAACTTTCTGTGCCAAAATAAACTAGGTAATGGGAATTGATAAGAACACTTATGTAGGAATTGCTCATAGCCCAAAGGTCTGTTTGGTTTTAATGCTGTTAAGATGCACACTGTTATGTATGGGGACAATTTTAAAGAGGTCTGGAAACTGTTTCCAGCGCTGGGCCTTAAATAGCTTTCATATTTACAGCTCAGTTTGAGAGGTGAGATGTAGCTCACTTTTGGTCCCAGAAACACCTTTTTCCCCATCCTGGCATTTGAAGGACAGGATGCCTTCTGGGATGCTAGGGATTGATTTGTATGCTATTGGATATGGCTAAGGAAATTTCCTGAGAGACACAAAAAGCCTGAGAGAGGCTGATATAGTCAAGAGTGAAAGTTGTCAAAAAAAAAAAAGAATCTAGGTTCAAATGCTAGAATTACTAGTATCTCAGAAGAATTGTGAGAATTACCTAATATAACAACAATAACAACAAAGGGAACATTTTTGAGTGTTTAATATTAATATGTATTGAGAGTATACTAAGAAATTTATAGAAATGTTTATGGTCAATCCTCACAGTAATCGTATGAAGTAGGGTCTGCTTTTCTCTCCATTTTACTGCTGAGAAACTGAGGACAAGAAAATTAAAATGTCACAGTGAGTAGCAGAGTCACTACTGCCTCCTAAACAGTTTGGCTCCAAAGTGTTCAATTCCTATACTATTAGAGTAATAGGTAGTATGCAGAGTGCCTTTTACAGTCCAGCACTTTAACTGTTCTGAACATAATACAGGCCCCCTCGGTGACACTGTATCTAAGATTATATAGTTTAACCATAAAGGATCAACGGCAGAAGTAGCCTGAAGCCTTAAACTCTTTAGATGCCAAAAGGCCAATGTTCTAAGACTCAGGATTGTACAGAAATCAGGGACCTTGGATAAGCAAAGCCTTATCACTGCACTAAGGATATTTATAAAAAATTATGCAATGACCATATATTTACTACTGAGCACAAATCTGTTGCATTAGAGACAGGGGATAAAATGAAAAGTAAGGGAGACTCTGTCCCAGAAAATTCACATGGGAGAAGAAGCATCATGCCTATGTCTCCTTTATGACACTGAGGACTTCTTGAACGAACCAACTATAACTTTCACACTTTCATATCCTTCATGGTGCCAATCATGTACCATCATGTGTCTATTTTGTGACAGCTGTATACTACACAGTGCCTTCAGGGTGTAGGACATAATGGGTATCCACTGGATGAAAGTCAGCATGTTTAACCTGGTCCAAAGTGCTGTGCATGCTCTGCCCTTGCCTCGTGTCACACCATTCTCTTCCCTCACTTCTTATCATTCTTGACGACATCAGTACTTTCCCAACACAGGAAGTTTGCCCACATGCAGCTGTCAGCTTAAGTGTCACTTTCATACAGAAATCTTCTCTCTTCTGTATACTAGGTCAGGTGAAAACTCCCTATAAATCATTCTCATCTCATAAGATACTTTTCCTTCTTAACACTTTTCTCAAATATAATTAAACACTTATTTATGTAATTAATTGCAAAAGGGCAAAAACAGTGTAAGTCTTACTTG
Organism: Orcinus orca; assembly: GCF_937001465.1. Classification (NCBI taxonomy): domain Eukaryota; kingdom Metazoa; phylum Chordata; class Mammalia; order Artiodactyla; family Delphinidae; genus Orcinus; species Orcinus orca. The sequence goes on along the minus strand of NC_064575.1, from coordinate 56,822,552 downwards.
CTGCTATAATCTCAGCATCTAACATAGTATCTGATGCTTGGTAGATGCTCAATAGTGACTTATTAAATGAATAAATGAATGAATAAGTGGATTAATAAGCATTTCTGAAGAAATGAATCCTTTCTGGAACAAACATATAATGATTTAATCATTTCTGGAGGACCACAGATGCAGTTAAATTGATAAGTACTGGGAAGCTTAGAATTTAGTACAAAATAAAGTTATTAGAAATGATTGCCCTTTTCTCTGAGACACTCATGGTAAAGTTGGTTGTTGTACACATTCCATTACTCTTCTTTTGCTTATACCAATCAGTCATCCATATAATGCTTTCATATTTTTTGAGCCATATCCCATATCAGGTTATCCACATCTTAGGTTTTAAAGTCAGAAGCTTTGATAACCTCGTTGCTATGTCTATAAACACTTGCATCCCCTCTAGGCTCAGCACCTGTTTGCAGGAATCACCTTGGAATTAATTCAATGTTCTAAGAGGCCAAGCCTCCTTCTGAAGGTGCAGGGCTCTTTTTGAAAGAAGGTTCTGGGTTGATTTTGTACTAATGAATTGATTTACTGAATAAAGAAAGAGTCACATCTTTCTTCTAAGGATGTCACTAACAGCCAACATCTACCATTGTTCCAAATACAAAAGAGATTTACTATATTATCATTGGATTTGATTAGAAAAACAAGAAAGTAACAGGATTTTTAACTTTCAAGCTAAATCAACTTCATTTAGTTCTCTCTTCTCTGACAAGTTCCCTTCATTGACAAATGGAATATTAAAACTAGAAAGATGCTTACAGAGAATCAAAACTGTTATTCAATCTACAGAAAAACTGGTATTTATTATTCCTTTTCCTCCTAGAAATAAATGAGGCTGAGTGCAAATGCAAACTCAAAACTTTTTCAGCCATCTAGACCTTAGATTGTTACTGAAATAATAGGAAATTATATCTCCATTGGTGGTTTTTGGATTGCATTTTATTGGTAGTTTTGAAAAAGTTCATACTTGTATGTGTGTGTGTGTGTCATCTCCTACAGGCATTTAAAAAAACCAATCCCAACTGATCAAAGAAGAAATTCTTCAGTTTGCTCTTTAGTGGGATGAGCCCTTGCTGCATACTCTCCGAGGTAAAATATTTTCAAGATGACTCTCTAAGAAAGGAGAAAGATTAAGAAGTATATACAAAAACACCCCATCTAATTCACTAAGCTCAATTTAAAGATGAGATTTAGTTTTGTATATTCCAAGAAAAGAAAGGCTATCTAATTCTTTTTCTATCATTAAGCCCAACTCTAAGCCTTTCATACAATACAACTATATCAGCCTGCTGTATGAAGCTAGTGAGTGAACCACAAATATTCTTAAATATTCTCCAGGAGTTGTGAATTAATTTCCGTAAATGTAACCCCTGTGAGCTTTACTTCAAGTTACTCTACGTGTTTCAAGTTCTGTATTCATTACTTTCATAATTTCATTGGTTTGTGTGCCAAGTACATTTAAAAGCCTACTATTTCTTAAGGAAGATAAAACTTAATTTAATTTCTTTGGAAAGAAACCATTTTCTCAATTTTGACTCCTTCCCAGGCCAAATAATCATTTTCTAAGAATTAGACAGTTACAGACAAGGAAACATGGCTGTACCAAAAAATCGATTTTTGTTGTGTTTAACAGTAAAATAATCTTTCCTTTCTTTTATCTAAGAAAAGCCCAATGATGCTTCTGATTTCTCTGCTTTTGCAAAATTGACCTCCAGAAGTGATTCAGGAAAAGCTAATTATCATGGGGGAAAGTAATGTGTAGTATCAGTATATCATTGTATGCATGAGGCATGCTAGGCACTAGAGAGAAAAGCTCAAAGGTTTCATAGTCCAGGGGAGAAAATGAATCTATTACACAATTAAATACCACTGCAGTGATGGAAACTTTTCCTGTAGGACTCCTTGGTTAAATCTCTCTTGAAAGGCCAACTTCCCCTCCTGCTCTCCCTATCAGCTTCCACCAAAACCTCACCACAGAATAAATGATCTTGACCTATTCTAACTGCTTTCTGTTTTCCCTCAACTAAGTCATACTAACACCTGCATGCACCTTACCTAGCGAAAACTGAAGAAAATGTAAAGTTAATTTGCTGAAATACAGTTGCCACCAGTGAGATAATAGTTTGCTCTGATCAGAACCCCATATTCTACTTTGGAAGAGAGAAGATAAAGGAATGGAACCATCCCCTACCCACTCCCCTGAAGCAGTGAGTAAAACCCCATGTGTCCAAATTCTTCCAAATAGGGGCCTGGAACAGGAAGAGGAGGAGAAAGAAGAGGAAGTGGAGGAGGAGGAAGAAGAGAAGAAATCTCACCAACAAAAAACTGAAACCAATGTGAATTGTATGTGCATATGGTTGAATACAGTTTTGAATTTTAAAAAATTGAAAGAGCAGTGAAAGAAACCCTATGAATTAACATATATCTCTTAACGTCTTGAAATGTCCATCTTTCTGCTTATTTTAAAAGAACTAAAAGTAAGTGTATCCCAGAGAGGAGAACCATCTCTGGTCCTGGCAAGCACCTAAGACAATACTGTAACTCAGGGTTTCCCAGGAGCAGCACTGTGGATATTTTGGCCAGATCATTCTTTGCTGTGGAGGGCTGTCCTGTGCACTGTACGGTGTTTAACAGCATCACTGGTCTCCACCCACTAAATACTAGTAGCAACCTCAAGTCATACCCTTCAGAAATGTCTCCAGACATTTGCCATATATCCCCTGAGAGGTAAAACCACTCCTAGGTTGAGAACCATGGCTGTAACTGATGTGTTGTACAATCCTGGATGGTGGGGACATAGTCAATGGTACCTGGGGACATTAGTGAAAGCTTCCCAAACAATGTGATACTTGAGTTGGGTTTTCAAGGGTAAGCAAGAATTTGTTCTGAAGGCTAAAATAAACCCTTTGCCCATGAGTAAATTTAATTGGAGATCTCAAAACTGGGAACATTCAGGGTCAGTACTAGCCATTCCTGGGCCAATCAATTCTCCAAACTGTACATGAACATTGCTCTGCCATGCTTCCCTTCTCCACCATAACACATTTTTGACACTGTGCACTGCTGAAAGACAGTATAACTTAATAAATAGTGGTGCTGGCTCAGTCACTAGCTATGTGATCTTGAAGAGTTACCTAACTTTTGGGTGTTTCAGTGCCCACATCTATAAAGTGAAGGTGTTCAATTAGTGTTTGACCTCCAGGGTGCCTTTGAATTAAATTCTTTAATAAATCTTTCCTGTTTTTTATAGTAGTCTCTCTGCTCATTAAAATGGATACCCTTCATATTATATTGATTTGTAGTGGACACTAATCAAATAACAGTTCTAATAACCTGGGTACTGAAAACTGATTAGAAATGCATCCTCACTTTTCATGCCCCTCTGGTGAAAATATTCAAAGGAGAAATCATTCGCCATTTAGACAAATCCCAGCATTACTGCACTGACAGTGAATTAAACTGCTCAGGATTCAGTTTCAAAGAGTTACAACCTTGTCATGTCACAGATGTACACAAGTATCGTATTTTTATTTTATTTATTTATTTTTATTGGGGTATAGTTGTTTTACGATGTTGTGTTAGTTTCTACTGTACAGCAAAGTGGAGTTCCCTGTGCTATACAGCAGGTTCTTACTAGTTTTCTATTTTATACATATTAGTGTGTATATATCAATCCCAATCCTCCCAATTCATCCCACCCCCACCTTCGACCTCCCTCTTTCCCCCCTTGGTGTCCAAACATTTGTTCCCCAATGTTCACTGCACCACTATTTACAATAGCTAGGTCATGGAAGCAACCTAAATGTCCATCAACAGATGAATGGATAAAGAAGATGTGGTACATATATACAATGGAATATTACTCAGCCATAAAAAGGAACGAAATTGGGTCATTTATAGAGACGTAGATGGACCCAGAGACTGTCATACAGAGTGCAGTAAGTTGGAAAGAGAAAAACAAATATCGTATGTTAACGCATATATGTGGAATCTAGAACAATGGTACAGATGAACCGGTTTGCAAGGCAGAAATAGAGACAGATATAGAGAACAAGTATCACATTAATATTCCTCAAAAATCCTGAATGTTTCCACAAAGAGAGAAATGGAAGAGTTGAATTCAATATATAAACTGTAGTCTTTTTTTTTTAAAGACTTTTTTTTAAGAGCAGTTTCAGGTTCCCAGCAAAACTGACCAGAAAGTACAGAGAGTTCCCATATACTCCCTGACACCACAAATGCACAGCCTCCCTCATATCAACATGCCTTACCAAAGTGGTACATTTGTTACAACTGATGAACCTACATTGACATATCATTATCACCCAACATCCATAGTTTCCATTAGGGTTCACTCTTGGAGTTGTACATTCTATGGGTTTTGATAAAGGTATAATGACCTCTATCCACCATTAATAGAATCATACAGAATAGTTTCACTGCCCTAAAAATCCTCTGTGCTCTGTCTATTCATCCCTCCTTCTCCCTAACCCCTGGAAACCACTGATTTTTTAAAATTGTCTCCAATAGTTTTGTCTTTTCCAGAATGTCATAGTTAGAACCACAGAGTGTGTAGCTGTTTCAGATTGGCTTCTTTCACTTAGTGATTTGCATTTAACTTTCCTCCACGACTTTCCATTGCTTGACAACTTATTTCTTTTTAGTGCTGAATAATATTCCATTGTCTGAATCTCTCACTGTTTATCTGTTCACATACTGAAGAAATCTTGGTTGCTTACAAGTTTTGGCAATTATGAATAAAGCTGCTACAAACATCTGTGTGCATGTTTTGCATGAACATAGTCAGATACTCTTTAAATTGTGGTTTATGTATATGAATAAGCAAAGCCGAAATGGGTATCGAAGCTTATATTCTTGACTCAAAAATAATTCAACTTGTATTGAGTAAACTTCTAACTTACATGTTTCTGAATAAACTGAGCAGTTATGTTAGAGAACCAGAAATAACAGCTATTCTTAGGGTAATAATTAAAGACTGTTTTCCAAGTACTCATACAAGTGCAAAAGCAACAGTAAGACAAGCAGGCCCCAAGACAAGATTAGATCAATGTAAGGTACAGAGAGGAGGATTCTAAATATGTTCTTCCAACTGTGCAAATTGTAAATGTTTACTAGTTCCTTAGGAGGGACAAGAGACTGACTTCAGAAGTTTCAGAGTTCACTGTATATGAATATATAGGAGAGAGTTTTAACACCATATTTACTATTTAGTCTGTTGTTCTGTTAAATAACTCCTCTGGTGTATTGGTTAGCTACTACTGTGTAACAAACCACCCTGAAATGTGGTGGCTAAAAACAACCACTTACTTAACTTATGATTCTCTGGATAAACAATTCTGGCTGGACTCATCTGGGTGGTTCTTCTTCTCAACTGGCCTCCCTCATCATCTGCCATCTTGTGCAACTTGGCATTGCTGATCTGCTTTATACTCTCTCACATCTCTGTGACTGTGGCTGAGACAGCTGAGCTGACACAGCTCTGGCCCATATTCTCTCATCCTCCAGCAGGTTAGCATGTAATTGTTCACATGATGTCTGGGTAGGGTTCCAAGGGAGTGGAAGCATGCAAGGGCTCTTGCAGGCTAGGCTCTGAACTTCCACAGTGTCACTTCTGTGGGATTCTATTGGCTGAAGCAAGTCACAGGCCTACTCAGATTCAAGGGAAGGGGAAACAGACTTCACTTCTTGATGGGAGAAGCTGAAAAGTCACTTTGTGCAGGGCATGGATTAGGAAAAAGTGAAGAATTATGGAATTTTTTTTTTTTGCAATCTGCTACATGTGGGTTATTAGACTAGCAGAACAACACTGTGGTTTAAATTCTGAGCTCTGGAAATCAGCCACTGAAGCTCAAAACCCAGCTTTGTCATTCACTAGCTGATTAGTAATGACCTCTTTAACCCTAAATCGCCTTATCTGTAAAATGGGGATAATAATGGTAACTACCTTATAGTATTATTATGAGTGTAAGCATACTGCCTGGCACACAGAAAGCATTCAGTGACGGCTTTCCTTGCTTACTATTCTATTATCATTACTATCTGTTATAAGGGAACTTTACCTCACTATAAGAAACACAATTATTGCCCAGTTTGGGAAAATGAGATAAACTGCCCTTCCTCCTCAAATAATTCATCATTAAGTCATTTCTTTAAGTACACTTCTGAGTACATAGAAAGATCATGGAGCTATTTTTGATTAGCTTTTATTTTTATACTAATGAATGCCTTTTTTCCCATCTTTATTGACAAGAACAAAAGCAATCATCAAATTCTCATTTGCTAAATAGATTCAAGTAAAACAATTTTTAAATGCTTAGCTTTCTATCTGTCTTTAACTTTTCATTTTCTTAAACTTAGTATTCACTAGAGTACTTGATAACACATTGAAATTTTTGAGTAGTAGCTACTCAAATTTTTTAATAGCATCTAACTTAAATTACGAAGTCAAAGGTTCATTTAATCCTCCAAAACACATACCTACTTGTATCTATCTGTCATAAATCCATTCAGCAGGATCATGATACCTTTGAGCATGCTTTGTTTCCATATCAAAATTAGATATTCTGTCTCTAAGTGTGATTCATAATGGAACCTTGTTATGGAGATATTTTATTACATTTGTTTCCTTTTGTAATGAAACATTTAAAACTTGTTTATTTTCATAATCCAAATTGGATGTCATAACTCAGTATTTCAGTCACTCAAATAATCTGCCAACTCTGGCTATAAAATCATAATACAAGACCAATTTATGTTAATTTTAAAAAGGTTTTAAAAATTATAGTGAATCTTTTACTACTCTTGGAAAAAGAAGAAACTGATTTGAAAGGAATATTTTTGTTAATGTTAGAGAAATGCTGGGATTCTTTCAGTCCAAAAATGTTCATGCTACGTCATTCTCTTTTGAGGGTATTTTTAAGAAGGTAGCCATTAAACCAGAGGAAGAAAACCCAGAGTTAAAAACCCAGAGTTGAAAGAGATCACTTTGCTATACATATACAGAAAGTGCTTTTATTCAATACGAACATGATTTCCAGTTATTCAAATGAAACTTCCTTTATTTACAGCAGGAAGATTTGGCATTTAATAGAAAGTACTTGTGAGCATCTACTAGGCACACTTTGGTGGTGACACAAAGGAAAAGAAGGTAGTATTCCTGATTTAAGAATGTTGGAGTATGCTTGAGAATATGACGCATGTGGACATTAATGATGTAAGAATACATACAGAGAACAGACATTCAAATGATCATTAAAATAGTGTAAGATATGCAACTGCTAAAAGACAGAGTTAAAAAAAAATCAAAATAGTTGGAAAGCTAATAATCAAGAATTTATTTTGAAAAAATAGTGAGTCTTGGAAGGGCAAAACACAGATTATGAGAAAAACTAAAGTAAGTTAGGGATGTTGACAAAAATAGAAGAGAATGAAGATAACTCATATCATTGCTTTACATAACGGCCTGGTGATGAATTTTCTTAACCAGACACAAGGAGACTTGAAATAAGGAAAAATACACTGAGATTGTCTATAGAACCCTATTTTATTGCAGAGGCAGAAAAGCACAGGAGTTAAGAGCTTGCAATCTGGAATCAGACTGCCTGGATCCAAACCTGATTCTGCCACTCAGGAGCCGGGTGACCTTGGGCAACTTACTTGGCTTTGTGCCCCAGCTTCCTCATTTGTAAGACAAGGAAAATAAATGCGCCTGCTTATATGTTGGACTGTGTCATGCCAACTTGGTTAAGGTAGGAATTACATTTCCCAGAACCCCTCCCCTGTACGTTGCTGGGTTATTCTTATCAGAAGAAAGCTTGCCGGAGATGTGCAGAGTGGAAATGAAGCAGTGGTCATTTAATCTCTGAATGGCTTTGTGGTCAGATGGGATGATGGACAGATGCAGAGATGTCTGTTGGTTTTCAGCTTGTCCTAACTTTCCCTCACTGCCCCATTCAGAGGTTCTTCCTTACTTGTCATGCTGCTGACCAAGAGCAGACTCAGAGCTGCCAGCAGGCTCTTGACTGAGGACCCACGGAGGCAGAAGTTACAAAGAAACCACAGCTTCTCTCTGTAAGCTCCCCTTCCCGTTGTCATTTCAGTTTCTGGAGGTACCTGGCTTCTCAGATTGATAGGCACGTGACTTCTCTGATCCTCTAATTTCCTCTTCTGGACCTTTGTGTCCCCAGCTCCTCCCACAATTGATCTAATTCTTTTAATAAACCCTTTATGCCATAAACTTATTGTGACTGATCTCCTGAACAAATGTTTACTGATACTCTTTCTCATAGAGCTTTGTGAGGATTATATGAGTTAATATTTGTAAAATGCTTGAAACAGTTCCTAGCATATAGTAAATACTTATGTAAGTATTTGTTAAACAAAATAATCTCTAATAAATTAGTGCTAGGCAATTGAGGAAGAAATTTTAAAAGTCTGTGAAGGAGAAGGATGACAAAATGCAATACTCTCTATGACAAATACCATTTGGGGTAACAAGGACAGAGGAATTCTGATACATCATGATATGGTGAGTGATACACAAATGAAACAATCAGGTAAGAACTTCTGACAGAATAATAGCTAATACCTACTGAGCGCCTTCTATGTGCAGGTACTAGTCTAGGTCTTTTGAATAGATTATTTCATGTAATCTTCACAAATGCCCTGTGAGATACACACTCTCCATATCGTAGAGGAGTTAGTGATACTATGATGAGATGTAAATAGTAAACCATATGTAAAGGAAATTAACTCCCATGGCTACAATTAGCATTGTTGGAAAGTGGGTCTAATATTGTTCTTTCCCCCTAGTTTGTCTTAATAAATTCTGTTCCAAATTGTACTGCGGCCTGACAATCTCATATCTTACTAGAGATTCTGAGAGGTTCTGTTCTAAGGAACACCATTGTTACTGATGGTTGTTCACATTTCCTGGGCAAAAGAAGCTATAAAGTGACATGAAAAAGTAACATTCTGACATAGGGGGAAAATTCTGGGGTTCTGGTAACTAGAAAAATCTGCATGTGATCCCTGACTTTGTTCCCTCTTGCGTGATTTTTTTTTGCGGTACGCGGGCCTCTCACTGTTGTGGCCCCTCCTGTTGCGGAGCACAGGCTCCGGACGCGCAGGCTCAGCGACCCAGCCGCTCCGCGGCACGTGGGACCTTTCCCAGACGGGGGCACGAACCCACGTCCCCTGCATCGGCAAGGCAGACTCTCAACCACTGCGCCACCAGGGAAGCCCCACTCTTGCGTGCTTTTGAACTAAGGTCTTAACACATCTAATCCTAATTTGCCTCGAAAGTAAAATGGGAATAACACCACCCTACAAGAACTTTCATAAAGATTTATGAAATAACACAATAATATTTGCACACTGTCTGGCATATTATTAGGCACTTAGTAAATGGCTGACCAATATTATTATTTTTTCTCTAGATCTCAAGGTCTAAGAAAAAACAACAAAAAGAAAATTTTAAATTCTCTGAATTTGTTCTTGTTAAAAATAATACCAGTGTTCTATGATTCCCATACATAAGACCTGTGGATTTCCTAATTACTCTTGAAATAAGTTAATGTAGAGGTAATGAATACCTTATTTGAAATGCAATAATATGAAAAATAGGCACTTCATTTACAGGGGATCATATTAGGGGTAACCTACACTTTCCAGCATGTTGAGAGAAAACACACAGATGGCATGCCAGGTCATTAAACTAGTAGACATGTTTGACCACAGAAATTTTAGCATAACTGAAAATCCTGATAACACACATATTAGAAAAAAGAATAGAAAATTAAATCATGGAGGTTCTGTTTATATCTTCACTTCAAAGTCAGGTATATACTTAATATAAAAAACTACTCAGACTTCTTTAGTCATAAATGCCTATAAGTTAATGGAAATGTATTGCAATTTACCTCTTATTTCACAGCAGGGCAACACTCAAACTTTCCTGAACTAACATATAATCGAAACAGGTATGTCCTAACTAGGATAGAGAAAATTATACATAACTGAAAGAATTATAAAAAGGAGCATGACTCATTAATTTTTATTAGTCCTCTCTGCTGTATTACACAGGGATTTGGCAATTACCCACTCACATCACTATATACACTCTGTTTCACTATTTAGTGTTTCATGTCTACATTATGTAAAACACTGTATATATTTGTACTCCTAACAAGAAATGGTATTACTCATTTCATTTTTATTCCATTTTAATTGGGTTATTTATTTTTCTTTTCCTTTTTCCTGAATCCAACGAAATACTAGGAAAAGAAGAAAAACAGGGCTTCTAATCACAGTCTGAGTGCCTAGTAGAAGCTTTCAGAAAGGCTTCTTTTGGGATAGTGAAATGATATTTTAAATAATGTTCTTTAATTATTCACATCTATGGCTCTAGCACTCTTTTCTGAATTATGAGTTTTAAAAAATGATATACTGGCTCAGATTATAAAGCCTAAGATGAGCTATAACAACTCCTTTTCATTCCAATTGTTCCCAGCCAGGTAAACAGCTGAGAGTTTAGATGAAATAATGATAATAAAATGCTAGGATTGCTATTTTCACAGCTATATCACTGAATACAATAAAAACTACTGAGCTAGAGTATTTTATATTTCCCAAGCCCTCTTTACTATCTTTATTAATTTAATCTCCACACAAACAGAATAAGTGTACTGACATAATTATGAAATTACTATATCAATGTCAGAGATGGGGAAACTGACTCAGGATTATTTAGGAGGTTTAAAATCTAACTGGTAGTTGCTTCCATTTAAACTTCAAAACATTTTAGTATTTTCAACATTTTAGTATTTTCAAGTGGCCTTTGGGGCATCAAAATCATTATGGCTGGTGCAAATAAATAAAGACAATGGAGACAAAAGTTAAAGATTCAGTATTCCAATTTGGATGAGACTGTTTAGTGGGTGGGGGGAGAGGAGGATTAAACTGAAATCCTAGAGAAAATGAGAAAAAAATTCCCAGATGTGCATGTACAAGGAATATTTTTAGAGAACAATAAGAACTAGTAAAGCAAAGCTGCATCAATAAAGAAAAGAAGCTATGTTAACACTCACATATCTAATATTATAACTCAATAACAACAACAACAACATCAGTTAAAAAATAGGCAGAGGAATGAAATAGACATTTTCCCAAAAAAGACATCCAAATAGCCAAGAGGTACATGAAAAGGTACTCAACATCACTAATCAATCAGGGAGATGCAGATCAAAACCACAATGAGATATCATTTCAGACCTGTGAGAATGGCAATCATCAAGAAGACAAGAGATAAGTGTTGGCAAGGATGTGGAGAAAAGGGAACACTTGTGCCCGGCTGATGGTATTGTAAACTGGTGCAGCCACTATGGGGAACAAACAGTTTGGAGGTTCCTCAAAAAATTAAAAATAGAACTACCATACAATCCAGCAATCCATTATGCAAAGGAAATGAAAACAGGTTACTGAGGAGTTTCTATATTTCTGAAAATATAGAAATGCCCTCTTGCTTATTTGTAACTTGTTTCTCTGATAGTGATAAATCTGGCTCCAGTTATATGCAATTTACATATATACATACACATCTGAAGTAATTTCAGAATTGCTACTGGGTACTCCTGGGAGAAACAAATTTACCAATTAGAATACAATGTTCATGCATAGTTCTTTTCTGTCTCCAGCTTGATAGCTTCCAGTCAAAACAGTGTTTTCTAATTATTTAGGTAAACTACTTTTTCCCCATTACGATCACTAAGGTTATGTCATACATTTGTAACAAGGCTAGGTTTAGTTTTCTGTCTGCATTCTATGCCCTGGGATCCCCAACATCGCGGTTGATCTTTTAAAAAAATGTATATACAGACATTGAAGTTCACGTTTGTGATATACATTTCTATGGATTGTGATAAATGCATAGTGTCCTATATCTGTCACTGGACTAGAATACAGAACAGTTCATCACCCTAAGAATTCCTTGTGCACCCCCATTTTATTCAACCACTGTCCCCTCCTCAAAATTCAGACAACCACTGATCTGTTCCCCATCCCTATAACTTTTCTAGAATGTCAAACAAATGGAACCATGCAATATGTAGCTTCTTCAGTCTTTTTCTTCAGCTTCTTCACTTAACAAAATATAGTTACAATTCATCCATGGTGTTGCTAATATCAATAGTTCCTTCCTTTTTTACTGCTGAATAGTATTCCATTGTATGGCTATATGACATTGGCTCATCTGTTAACCAGTTGAAGGATATTCAAGTTGTTTCCAATTTTCAGTGATTATGAATAAAGTTATTATAAAAATCCTCATACAGGTGAATATTGGTTTTAATTTCTCTTGAGTAATTATCTAGGAGTGGGGTTGTTGGGCCATATGTCAAGTGTACGATTAATTTTGTAGGCAACTGTTTTCTTTTATCTTTTATTTTACTTTATTTTTTTATTTTTTTGCCATTCCAAAAGGTATGTAGCAGTAAACATATCCTTTTAAAATGTTCTCTAATTTTAAACATTTCATTTTTCAAAGCTAGCAAACTTGTCATGATTTGTGGGTGGCTGTGTGTCAATTGCTTAGAAATATGTCCCTTCCACCCTCAACTCTTAGACTAAAATATTGTGTCTCAAATGCCCTGTCATTGGTTATTTAATCATCTAATGGATGAATCATCTATTCATCTAATCTTTAGAATAATTATGGTCTGCTTTTTTAGGTAGAGATTCCATTAAAAATGATTTTCTACTATTTTCCTAAAATATATGTTCTACTACTTTCTTAAAATGTATTTTGAACTGAAATAGGTAAAATTATCTAAAGAATATGAAAGTACTACTTTTTCTTTGGCCAGTAACTTACTGTATTTCTTTCCTACCTCCAATCACCCAACTTACCAATCTTATATTAACCTTCTTAAAAGAGCCTTTTTTAAAATGGAGCTACCATATGATCCAGCAATCTCACTCCTAGGCATATATCTGAAGAAAACCATGGTTCAAAAGGATACATGCATTCCAATGGTCAGAGTAGCACTATTCACAATAGCCAAGACACAGAAGCAACCTAAATGTCCATCAACAGATGAATGGATAAAGAAGATGTGGTATATGTATACAATGAAATATTACTCAGTCATTATAAAGAATGAAATAATGCCATGTGTGACAACATGGATGGACATGGAGATTATCATACTAAGTGAAGTAAGTCAGACAAAGACAAATATCATATGATATTGCTTATATGTGGAATCTAAAAAAAAGTGATATAAATGAACTTATTTACAAAACAGAAACAGACACAGACTTAGAAAACAAACTTATGGTTAACAAAGGGGAAAGGCAGGGAGGAGGGATAAACTGGGAGTTTGGGATTGACATATACACACTACTGTATTTAAAATAGATAACCAACAAGGACCTACTATATAGCACAGGGGACTCTGCTCAATATTCTGGAACAACCTAAAAGGGAAAATAATTTGAAAAAGAATAGGCACATGTATATGTATAACTGAGTCACTTTACTGTATACCTGAAATGAACACAACATTGTTAACCAACTATACTCCAATATAAAATAAAAATTTTTTAAAATCTGCTAAAAACAACAGGCAATCCACATAATAGAAGATTATTTCCTTAGTTCTAAGTTCTTATCTCCAACCTTATCTGTTTCTCTGTCCTTCCCTTAACCTCAGCTAAACTTGCAGACTCACAGTCTCAGTGTCACTCCACCCTTCTCAATGGTTGTTCACCTCCAGAAATGCCTCCTATCCAACCTCCTTTAAGACCAAGTACAATTCCAAACTTCATCTTGACTTGGTGGGGAGGCCAGGAGAAGGAAAATAGTGTACAGGCAAGAGAGATATGAGAAAAATCTCCATTATTGCTTCTCCACAACTGAGGGTATCAACGTAACAAGCAATGCTTTTGGTGGGGGCCCTTCTTAATCATGTAGGTTTATTATTCCTCAGGACAGTGTCTGTTACTTTTTTTTCCAGACACATTATCTCCCAGAAATGCAGTGCTTTTTGTGAGATGGCTAACTCAGCGAAGGAAGAGATAAACTTTTTTGAAAAACTGGCTTAAGCAAACGTATGAAGTCTCTCCTCTCTGCTCTGTTCTGGTCCTTGAGCTCAAAAATCATAGAATTTTAAACCTGAAATGAGCCTTCCAGTCCAACTTTCTAATATTGAAGGAAAGCATTGCCTCTAGTCAACTTTCCAGTACTGGAGGGACACCAAGGGTCAAAGAGATGCTTGGATAATATCCCTTCATAGACTTGATGACCTCTGCATTAATCAGGGTTCTTGTTCACGGGGAATGTAATCTAGCATGCTTAAGTAGAAAGTATTTTACTACAGGGTAGTAAGTAGTTACAGAAGTTCCCAACCCATGACAAGAATTTCATGGAGGAATTCTCGCTGTTGCTGCCAACCCCCTGCTCAACAGCTATGATGTCAAAGACCAGACCAGTAACTACAGGAGAACAAATGCCTTTGCTGCCTTTTCTGCACCTTGCTTCCACACACCCCAAGTCTTAGTCAACAGAATCTGCTTGGCAGAGCCCGGAGCACGAGTAAAGCTCTAGCTGCCAGGGAGCCTTGACAAGGTGCTCTTTGAGTTTCCAGGCTCTATGGCACAGGAAGATATGCTAGAAGGGGAGTAGAGTGGGTATCAGATGAGCCTATCTGCAGCATCCTCCCCATGCACTCACCATACAACGAATGAGTTTGCTTCTCTTACGGATAACAAACTGGATAATGAGGCTGTGCAGAGACTTGATTAAGAGAGTAGGCCCTGGACTGAGACTGCTGAGGTACAAATCACATCTCAGACACCATCTGTGTGATCTTGGGCAATCACATATTATTTCTATGCATTTATTTTGTCTATAAAGGAGATATTTGTAATTCTTCACTCCCCTGATTAGTATAACGATTAAGGGCATTAAAATGTAAAGTGCTTGAAACACTGCCTCTCACATACTAAGTGCTCAATTAATGTTCATTATAACTATTTCTATGAAATTGTGGCTTTTTTCGAATTTGTGGAACTAAGATCTTTATCAGAGGACAGTTTATATGAATTGCAACAAATGGAACATATGATACCTGCAAAGTACCAATGAAAATTTTCTCCCGAGACTTTTTGCCAGCTTTTTGTAATATTGCTGTGAAAGGATGGAAAGAAATCTGTTATTCACCTGCCTCAAATTAGGTAATTGTCATAGCCTATGACTGCTGTCCCAGGGAAGGTAATGAAAGATTTCGTATACCTTTCTTTGAAGGAAAAACCCTGCCCCAGTGTGTTTACTTTGAGTTCTGAACAGAACTCCCTATTTCTATCCCTGAAAAAAACAAAAAGGGAATCCAGACTGGAACTAGCATGGGAAATAACAAAATGCTCCTTAATAATTTTTTGAGTCAATAATTTAAAGACAGTAAAACAGCAACAACAAAAACTTTTGACAACTTTTACTATCTTAGATAAATGGAAATCTCCATTCCATTAGGGCCAGACCAAAGGAAAGAGCCGCCCTTGATTTTGCATATACCTAAAACAGCTCCCCTGCCACTTCTTGAGCACCTCTGCTTATTAGAAAACTCTTTCACACAAAGGTTTGAGAATCTGTCTGCCAAATTTAACCCACTGGCTAGTTCCACACCCTGGCACTGTATAAAATCACTCTCTCCTCATGCAAAGCGCTGTAGTCCCAGGACAGCGCTTTCAAGGACAGGCAGCTATTTATAAGTGGTAACACGTGGCAATATCATTAAGGACATGGACTCAGGTGTCCCTCTTCCTGACTGTGTGATCTCAAGGAGGTGCATGAACTTCTCTGTGCCCATTTTATTCTCTGCAAAATGGGTGATAATAAGTATCCTTACCTCACTGGATTGTGAGAACATTAAATAAGATAATGTAATAAGCATGAGTTATCATTAATGATATCCTCATCACCATCATCACAGACTCCATATCGGCCTCAGCGTTATCTAACATTTTCTAATGAAAGCATCTTTATGAGATGTAGTTCTATTTTTATCTACCTTTAATAGACAGATTCATTTTGTCAGTCTCCTCCACTGTGTGAT
Source organism: Orcinus orca (assembly GCF_937001465.1). NCBI lineage: Eukaryota > Metazoa > Chordata > Mammalia > Artiodactyla > Delphinidae > Orcinus > Orcinus orca. Next base: position 56,806,377 of record NC_064575.1, on the reverse strand, counting down.
TGTTGGAAATGTGCACTACCCTCTGCGGGTGATTTAATTAGTACAGCAGACAGATGAAGTCTTCTCCCTTGCCCATTTGTTTTCGCTCTATGCTTCTATTAATGCCACCTATTATAACAGGTATGGGAGCTCATCACAACTCTGGTTTACACTGACTTTATGGACAAATAAAATCCTTAGGTCTTTTTCCCGAGGAGCTATTATGCCAACTGTTTCTCATACTACGGTTTTATGAGTGATTTTTTTTTTTTTTAATCCAAAGTGCTATATGATAAAAGAATTCTGCTTAGGGAAAGCTTTGACTTGGTTTGTGTGATTTATGGGCAAAGACCATTTTGGTAAATAAGATAAACAAAATAAAGATGATTCCCATGGTGCTGAAAATCCAATCATCTCTCTGGCTCCTCTACCGGACTATTAGCTAGATGAAGCCTAAGATTCAGTCTTGAGCATCTGTTTATTTTTTGGTCAAAAGTGTGCACTCAATACATGATGAACTGCCAACCTCTACAGTAATGATTTGCTCCCTTTGTTTCTATCAACCATGTGCAAGATAATCCTGATAGATTTGTGAACACTGCCTCAATTTCTACATAATACGGTATTTCAAATGATGCAATGACAGGGCATACATCTGGTTTACAACAAATGCTTCATTTTAATGCAATCTTGTGGCTGCCTAGAGGATGTAATACCTGTCACCGATAATACATTTCCAAACTAACACAACATGGCATATTACAGGTACTGAAAATAAATTTAGATGTAAAGACACCAACTATGTAAAATGCAGTGGAGTTTTACATAGAGAAATTTAAAAATACCTTTGATGCTATAACCTAATTAAAACACTGATCAATAGTGTTCTTGCCTCATTACACGAGCAACTCAAGGGATGACAACTGCTTTTATGATCATTTATTATTAACAATGGGAAAACATGATTTCCATTAAAATAGACACCTTGAAATGAAATGAGCATGCTCTCCAGAGATATGTGTATCAATCTTTCCTTCCCCATATACTTCAAGTCTCTTTCCTCCCCACCCTTCGAGGCATCCAGGGGAAAAAAAGAAAGTGAAAAGAGCATTAAAGTTCTTCCTCCTAGGTAAGCCCAGTATTCTTCCTCCCCATGGATACTCTAGATATACAAAAACAGAGTAGCAAAGAGCAAAGACTTTGGATGTAAGCTGTCAGAGGTTCAGCCAACCTCCCTCCACTTACTTGGGTAAGTTCTTTAACCTGAATTAGTCTTAGTTTCCTCATGTATAAATTGGTGATGACCCAATTTCCAGGAAAGGCATAAAAAGGTATTGAGATTAAAGGGAATTCCCTGGCGGTCCAGTGGTTAGGACTCAGAGCTTTCACTGCCGGGGCCTGAGTTCAATCCCTGGTCGGGGAACTAAGATACCGCAAGCCATGCAGTGTGGCCAAAAGAAGAAAGAAAAAAAAAATATTGAAATTACATGACAGAGTACCTAGCACAGTGCTTAGTATGGAAAACGTGCCCACAGTCCCCCATCTACATCCCCACAAAACAAAACAAACAAACTCACTGTAGTTCACAGACCTGGATAGGAGAATTTGGAGTAGAGAAGAAAATACCAGATTGCTGGGACCCTCTGGTATGGCTGGGCTGTGGGGCGAGAGTGCAGTCATCACAAATGTTGTTCACATGGAGAAGGAGGTCCAGCACGTGTATAAATGCTGTTCAGGAGGCCTGAGACTGGGCCAGCCTGGCAAGCGGCTCTCAATGAACATTACATGAAAAGATTCAGGACAGGAAGGAAACATCAGGATTTCGGTTTGAAGGATTTGCAATCAATTTTAAAAAAAATCATCAATGAGAAAATAAGATAGTATGTTGCATTATACCTTTAAATCAGAATGGTATACATATATTAACTTGGAGATCTGGATTAGCAAACAAAGAGAGAAAATGCAACTCCAAATTTACATAAAGACTCACAAAGTAACAAATCTGGAGGCCACTTTCGATTTCATTTTGACCTCGTAATTTTCCCAGGAAGAAATAAGGTGTCCAGATTGTGATTTACCCAAGGAGACAGTTAGTTACTGCAGAGGGACTTAAAGTTAGGTCTCCTGGTTTTTGGTCGGTTAAAAGTCTGATTTCTGTACACTTATTCTCCAGATATTGATATTAGGTCGATGGGAAAGCTCATATATAAAACATAAAAACAAAAAGAAAATCATCTGAAGGAAGCTTGTAATTTAGAAAGAAATGTTTAGATTATTGTTTGTTAAGCATCTAACATTTAGAACAGTGTAGATTATTTATTAGTTTTGCTTTGGCTAAGAGATTAAAATTAGTAACCATTTCAAAGATCCGTAGGCACCTGGATTTGTGGGGTAACTAGAGGTATATTTAGGCCGTTAAAATATTGAACTGTAAGGGATATCAGGTGAATTTTTCAATTAAAAGCTTGCCTCAAACAGATTGTCACTATAAAAAAACTCAGTAACACAGAATATTCTATAATAAGAAACATTTCTTCATGAACAAATCAACACTGATGATTTGATAGAAGCTTCAGATGAACATATTATGAGGAGGGAATGCGATGAGAGTTAGAAATCTCATTGAGACCAACAGAAAATGACGCGAACAGTAAAGGTACAGCCTGTTTGTTTGGGTCCCACATCTGAGAATTGTTGTGGAGCTCAGCGAGGTGGCCTGACGGCCAATAAGGAACTACTCCCCTTATGTTTTCTATTCTGCCCCGCCCTACCTCACTGAGACTTTGCAACCACCCTCTCCTTTATAGTCAAACAATTGTTCCCTCTCCACACACTTTCTATCCATTGCCTCAAACATGCTCAAATCTCTCCAATCTAAAGACCCTTTTCTTCCTTGTTCCTGATTCCACTTCATGACCAGCCTCCTCTCTCCTACTCATCACATGCCAATTTAGTAAAGGCACATGCATACTGCCACCATGTCCTCCTTTTCCCTTACACATAAGCTGAGTATATTATGGTTCTTGCCCCATCATTCCAGAGAAACTGTTCTCTTGTGTCACAAATAACCAGGATCCTAATTTCCACAGCTTATATTTAGTTCTCATTCTGTTTGAACTCTTCATTATTTGGCTATCCACCCCTTACAGAAACTCTCTTTCCCTTAAAACTCTGCATTGGTTTTCTCCTCAACAAATTTGAAGTAAAATCCCTCAATTAAATATCCTAGATAAGTAACACGTGAAGTTGATGTTGAATTATCATAGCAGTGACCATTGCTACTCTGTTTCATTGAAAAGAAAATGTACCTTTTCAAATCTCTCATTAATATCCATCTCCATATATAGAAATCACATCTAGTCCTTCAAACCTTTATCAAAAAAAAAAAAAATACCACGAGTCATATACCTGACAAGGACCTGCATCTAGAATATATAAAGATATATAAAGAATTTTTTATAATTCAATACTGAAAAGTCAAATAACTCAATTAAACTATGGGCAAAGGATCTGAATAGCATTTCTCCAAAGAAGTGGCCAAAAAGCATATAAAAAGAGGCTTAACATCAACATCATTAATCATTAGGGAAGTACAAATCAAAACAATGAGATACTACTCATACCCACTAAGATGGTTAGATTCAAAAGACAGATAATGGACTTCCCTGGTGGTGCAGTGGTTAAGAATCCACCTGCCAATGCAGGGGACATGGGTTTAAGCCCTGGTCTGGGAAGATCCCACATGCCACGAGCAACTGAGCCCGTGAACCACAACTACTGAGCCCACGTGCCACAACTACTGAAGCCCGTGCACCTAGAGCCTGTGCTCCGCAACAAGAGAAGCCACCGCAATAAGGAGCCCGCGCACCGCAATGAGGAGCAGCCCCCACTTGCTGCAACTAGAGAAAGCCCGCATGCAGCAAGACCCAATGCAGCCAAAAATAAAAATTAATTAATTTTTTAAAAAGACAGATAATAAGTGCTGGCAAGGATATGGAGAAACTGGAACACTCATACATTGCTGACGGGAATGTAAAATGATGTAGCCACTTAAATAGTCTGGCAGTTCCTAGAGAAATTAAATACAGAGTTACCATATGAACTAGCAATTCTAGTCCTAATTCCTACCCAAGATAAATGAAAATAATGTCCACACAAAAACCTGCACCATGAGTGTTCACAGTGGCATTATTTATTCTAAAATGTGGAAACAACCCGTGTCCATAAGCCGATGAATGGATAAATAAAATGTATATCTATTTATATTTAAAATACCATCTATATTTAGATATATTTAATGGGCCATTATTTGGAATGATTTGAAATAATGAAAAGGACTGAATTACTGATGCACGGTACAACATGGATGAACCTTAAAAACATTATGCTGTCAGAGAAGCCAGTGATAAAAGACCATATACTGTATGATGCCATTTATATGAAATGTCCAGAATAGGCAAATTTATAGAGACAGAAAGTAGATTAGTGGTTGTCTATGACTGAGGGGGGAGTTAGGTATGGGATTGGTATTAGGTAAGGGTGGGGGGTGGCTGCTAATGGATACGGGGGTTCTTTTGGGGGGGTGAGGAAAATGTATTAATTGGGGTGATGGTTGCACAACACTGAATATACTAAAAGTTAATGAATTGTACATTTTAAATGAGTGAATTATATGACATATGCATTCTATCTCAATAAAGCTGTTATACATGTTTTAAATATCAATACCATGAAAACCAGAATGGGCAAGAATGGCCTCCAGCAACACACATTCCTCTCTGAATGTTTTAAACATTAAGAAATCAGAATTGTTGCTTTTAACATGTGTACCAAAATATTGCTCCGAAATTTACATCAATTGGATGCCGCAGCTAACAGGAAAAGAAGCATGATCTTATATGTTGACAATGCTCTCCTCCAGTCAAAAAACAACTTTAAAAAAACAGCTGAAACTGTTAGTTAAATATTATCAGAAGGATCTTTTGCATATCAATTATGCCCAAAGTCATTATTTTTGGCAGTCACACTGTAAATCTAGACTCTAGAGAGACAATTTTATACCCATCTGTTCTTAAACTTGAGCACGCACCAGAATCACCTGGAGGGCTCGATAAACTACAGATTGCTGGATCCCAGGCCCAGATTTTCTGATTCAGTAGGGTTGGGCTGGAGCCTGGAACAAGTTCCCAGGTGATGCTAATTCTGCTAGCCCAGGGACCACATTTTAATAACCACCCACTATTCTACACTAATCTATTTAGTTTACTTGTGGTCTTACTTAGGACTAACTTATCTCAAAGATAGTTATCAAAAATCAAACCTGTTACATGAGCCATATGATAGATTAGAACTGCCATAGTAGAAGAATTGCTTGATTGAGAGAAAATTATTGAAATAAGATAGCAGTGCACTCATAGGGCCACCATTTCAGCTTGAAATATATGGGGAGACTTAAGCAGTGGTAGCAGGTACAGAATCAGAAGGTCACAAGGAAAGTCAGGCATTGTTAAATTAGATGAATACAAAAGAACTGGAAGAGAGATCAGTAAAGTTTTGCTCCTTGGTGCAACGAGATGACAGTCACTAGGGCATCAGCGCATCCTAATTGGCCTTCAGTTCTTTTTTAAAAAATTAGTTATTTGTTGTTTATTTATTGGCTGCATCGGGTCTTCATTGCTGCATGTGGGCTTTCTCTAGTTGCAGTGAGTGGGGGGCTACTCTTTGTTGTGGTGCGCGGGCTTCTCATTGCGGTGGCTTCTCTTGTTGTGGAGCACAGGCTCTAGATGCGCGGGCTTCAGTAGTTGTGGCCTGTGGGCTCAGTGGCTCCGTGGCATGGGCTCCCGGACCAGGGCTCAAACCCGTGTCCTGTGCATTGGCAGGCAGATTCTTAACCACTGCGCCATCAGGGAAGCCCGGCCTTCAGTTCTTGAAACACATTCTCAATTTTGTGAGGCCCAACGGTCCCGTTGTCTCAGTGTTCCCCTGACACTTTCTTGTGTCACTGTTCCTACAGTACAGCAAGCTGTGTAGATGAGATACCTGTCCTCATTATTCCAGACTCATTCCTTCAATAACCTGTCCCTACTTAGAACAGACTTCAGTGGGTAGCTTTCCTCAAAAGCCTAATGAACACATTTCCAGAAAGATCTTAAGGTGACAGGTTGATGGGCCAGCTCTAACAAGGTGATGCTTGATAGAGATGTGCGCTCGTGATAGGCTCAGAGCTCATATTTAACAAGCACATGATAAATATGGCAAAAACAAGGCACAGCAAAACTAAACAAAAATGAGCTCCTCTTGCACTTATAGGAATATACACCCAGAAAAAGAAGACAGCAGTCCCATATTGCATGAGGTCAAGACAAACCTGGTTTTTGTGTTCAGTTATTAGCCACATTTTTTAACAGAAGCTAAAGACAAGTTAAGGCATGTCCGGGGTACAGCAGAAGGGACTGGAAATCATGTAACTGAGTTAAAGGAATCAACGTGTTTAGTTTGTGAATCTTTAAAGAAAGGCAGAGAAGGAGAAAAAATAGCTTTTATCTAATGATTTTAGTGCTGCCCCTAAGAACACCAGCTACAAGAAAGAAAAAAAAGGTACCGCAGTCCAAATTTGGAAAACTCAGATTATTATATCTTCCTCTTAAATATCTCCAGTATAGATTAGAATATAGAACACTGTCTGCCATGTAGTGGATGCCCAATAAATATTTGTTAAATGAATTAGCCCAATAAAGAATTTGTGAAGTACTGAAATTAATCAATCTACTGGTTTGAACTATTGCTTCCCCAAATAATCTGTCTGTGGTCCCCCCTCCTCCTCATGATACCTATTAACACATACCTTGGAATTACTGGTCTTTAGAAGATATTTGGGAAAGTGTTGTATTAGACACAGCATATATGGCTTTAGGTAAAATGATGAACTAGTAATTAGAGTAGTAGACTTAGAGCCAATGTAGAGGAAAACTTGTAATAATTAGAAAGCCCAAATTCATGTGAGCAGCCCATTAGGCTGGGGACTCACAGGAAGGGTGCTGAGAAAAGGCTGAATTATCACTACTTAGGATTTCTGTTGATGGGATCTATGGCTTGGGTAATTATCTGAACTAGGTCAGTAGTTCCCAGACTCTTAGATTCATAGAACCATAAATCTGAAAATTAAAATTGGACATCCACTTAGTATTTTAGGCTAAATACTTCTGCTTTTCTTAATTAGGGATAATGATTATTATTTATTATCACCTTCTTTGCATAAAAGACCATTTTAATATCAAATAATCATTTCAGATAAAAAAAGAAATTTAGCAAAATTAGTCTGATATTATCTTTATTTTTTTCATTTGGTAACAAGATGGTTCGTCACTGACTGCCCTGTGTCCATGAACCCCAACTCTGTAACCAATGCCCTACGTGACCTCACAGCTTCCTTCTCAAAAATGGTCTATGATTTTAGGCAAATACTGTGCCAGTGCCAGCCAATAATTTATGGTGATGTGAAAAGGCTAAGAGATAGTCAGGAAAGGCAGAAGATGACAGAACACGGATCTGAGGAAATTTCTCCGGAGTGGAGAGGTTAAAAATCAAGATCACAGGATGGGAACAGAGCTGTTTTATTTTCTCAAATATCAGGAAAGTTCTTACATTATCATACATTAGACACAGACTAGCTTTATGACAGTCAAATCACTTTACCTGCTGTTCCAATGTTGGACTTTTTTTTAAACAAGATTTTCCACCCACACTATATATATCCTGTCCATTACAGTGCCTGGGGAATTAGACTGAATGCTCTGGTGAACGTTCAGCTAGTTATGAGTGCAAAGCATCTGGTGAGTACCAGGTGCCAGCAATGTGCAAGATGACCTCATCTCTGTCCTAGCAGTTGGCTGTCCAGATACATGCTAACTGGGAAGCTGAAGTTTCAGACATCTCATAATATATGTTCTGGTAACAGCTATAGCTCAATGCTTCAGTCAATCACATTTACAACTTGCCAAATACAGTATGTACTTGATATGTCTGTTTTATTCTCCAAATGCTTAGAACTTGGAAAAATTATGTAGGGATATCAAGCAAATCCTCACTTCAAGAAAATGACTTTCTCTTACTCAGTTCATGAGAACCCAGAAGTAATAAACATAATGAATGCTTTCACCATGCAGATGAATTAATAGATGCCTTTCAAATCTTTTCATATCATCATCTTTACAGTCACTTCAAATATCCAGCTAGTTTTCCATAAAAACACTAAAAAGAATATTATAGATTGAAAAAGATCATCAAAATTTCAATGAGCCTGATTCTATGCAAATTCTGTATCTGAATGTAAGTTTATGATACTATAAAAACCTCAGGGAAAATGTCTAAATGAAAATTTACCTGGGGACATCACTTAACTTGAATTTCAATTTCTTCTGTCATATTCATGAAAGCACTTTATATCAGTAATCTAAAACCAAAGAGTAGTTAACCTAATCTAATTTCTTTGTCAAATGTTGGCGTAAAACCAATTTTCAGTTACAGCAGGAATCCACAAAGCTAGTGTGCAGAAAGCTGAAAAACCATCTGGAACAAGAGCGTCTCTCCTGCGTGAAATGTCCCTGTCAGAAAAGATGGTGGAGTGTCAGAACTTGCACTTTCTACCACGAGCTCTCAACTGAACAAGGGAGGCCTGGTGCGGCCGGCTCTTTAGAAATCATCTGTCAGAGGAGGTTATTCTCTCTCTGCTACTGTCGCTGAGCTGGCCTGAATATTTAGCACGGAAGTTGTAAAATCATGCACCATTTTATCTAAGCAGACCTAGATCAAAGGAAAATGTTCACTTGAATTGAACGTGGTTTCCATAATTAATAGTTTCAGTTCACCAGATATCATTTATGTGACCTCTGTCAATGTGAATGTGAGAGCAGTTAACTTTACAATTCTGGAGACTCAAAACACATTCACAAGTTCAAGTCTAGTTATTATGAAATATAGATATTTCTTATTACTTGGGAGTAGCATTAATAAGTTAAGTAGCATTGAGCGATGAACTAATTGATTTTGTTCATAATAAAAAATGAGTTTGTGGAACCAGCAGTAGGAAAACTTTAATGTTCTTTGATAAAGAAAATGTAATTTTTTTTTTTTTTTTTGCGGTACGCGGGCCTCTCACTGTTGTGGCCTCTCCCGTTGCAGAGCACAGGCTCCGGACGCACAGGCTCAGCGGCCATGGCTCACGGGCCCAGCTGCTTCGCAGCATGTGGGGTCTTCCCAGACCGGGGCACGAACCCGCGTCCCCTGCATCGGCAGGCGGACTCTCAACCACTGCGCCACCAGGGAAGCCCTCCTCCAGCATATTTTTACATTTTTTTCCCTGTAATTTATTTCTAATCTCATAGCATTGTAGTTGGAAAAAATGCTTGATACGATTTCAATTTTCTTAAATTTACCGAGGCTTGATTTGTGACCCAGGATATGATGTATCCTGGAGAATGTTCCATGCGCACTTGAGAGTGTAATCTGCTGTTTTCAGATGTAATGTCCTATAAATATCAATTAAATCTATCTGGTCTATTGTGTCATTTAAAGCTTGTGTTTCCTTATTAATTTTCTGCCTGGATGATCTGTCCATTGGTGTAAGTGAGGTGTTAAAGTCCCCCACTACTATTGTGTTACTGTCCATTTCCTCCTTTATAGCTGTTAGCATTTACCTTATGTATTGAGGTGCTCTTATGTTGGGTGCATATGTATTTATAATTGTTATATCTTCTTCTTGGATTGATCCCTTGAACATTATGTAGTGTCCTTCCTTGTCTCTTGTAACATTCTTTATTTTAAAGTCTATTTTGTCTGATATGAGTATTGCTACTCTAGCTTTCTTTTGATTTCCATTTGCATGGAATATCTTTTTCCATCCCCCCGCTTTCAGTCTGTATATGTCCCTAGGTCTGAAGTGGGTCTGCTGTAGACTGCATATATGTGCGTCTTGTTTTTGTATCCATTCAGCCAGCCTGTGTCTTTTGGTTGGAGCATTTAATCCATTCACATTTAAGGTAATTATCAATAGGTAGGTGCCTATTACCATTTTCATAATTGTTTTGGGTTTGTTTTTGTAGGTCCTTTTCTTCTCTTGTGTTTCCCACTTAGAGAAGTTCCTTTAACATTCGTTGTAGAGCTGGTTTTGTGGTGCTGAATTCTCTTAGCTTTTGCTTATCTGTAAAGCTTTTGATTTCTCCATGAAAGCTGAATGAGATCCTTGCCGGGTAGAGTAATCTTGGTTGTAGATTCTTTCATTTAAATATATCATGCCACTCCCTTTTGGCTTGTACAGATTCTGCTGAGGAATCAGCTGTTATCCTTATCAGAGTTCCTTTGTATGTTATTGTCGTTTTTCCCTTGTTGCTTTTAATAATTTTTCTTTGTCTTTAATTTCTGTCAATTTGATTACTATGTGTCTTGGTGTGTTTCTCCTTGTGTTTATCCTGCCTGGGACTCTCCGCGCTTCCTGTACGTGGGTGGCTATTTCCTTTCCCATGTTAGGAAAGTTTTTGACTGTAATCTTCAAATATTTTCTCGCGTCCTTTCTCCTCTCCTTCTGGGACCCCTATAATGTGAATGTTGGTGCATTTAATGTTGTCCCAGAGGTCTCCTAGGCTGTCTTCATTTCTTTTCATTCTTCTTTCTTTATTCTGTTCCACAGCAGTGAATTCCACCATTCTGTCTTCCAGGTCAATTATCCTTTCTTCTGCCTCAGTTATTCTGCTATTGATTCCTTCCAGTGTATTTTTCATTTCAGTTATTGTGTTGTTCATCTCTGTTTGCTTGTTCTTTAATCCTTCTAGGTGTTTGTTCTTTAATTCTTGTAGGTCTTTGTTAAACATTTCTTGCATCTTCTCGATCTTTGCCTCCGTTCTTTTTCCAAGGTCCTGTATCATCTTCACTATCATTATTCTGAATTCTTTTTCTGGAAGGTTGCCTATCTCCACTTCATTTAATTGTTCTTCTGGGGTTTTATCTTTTTCCTTCATCTGGTACATAGCCTTCTGCATTTTCATTTTGTCTATCTCTCTGTGAATGTGGTTTTCGTTCCACATGCTGCAGGATTGTAGTTCTTCTAGCTTCTGCTGTCTGCCCTCTGGTGGATGAGGCTTTCTAAGAGGCTTGTGCAAGCTTCCTGATGGGAGGGACTGGTGTTGGGTAGAGCTGGGTGTTGCTCTGGTGGGCAGAGCTCAGTAAAACTTTAATCTGCTTGTCTGCTGATGGGTGGGGCTGGGTTCCCTCCCTGTTGGTTGTTTGGCCTGAGGCGCCCCAGCAGTGGAGGCTACAGGCTCTTTGGTGGTGGACTCTGGGAGGGCTGATGCCAAGGAGTACTTCCCAGAACTTCTGCTGCCAGTGTCCTTGTCCCCATGGTGAGCCACAGCCACCCCCTGCCTCTGCAGGAGACCCTCTAACACTAGCAGGTAGGTCTGGTTCAGTATCCTGTGGGGTCACTGCTCCTTCCCCGCTGGGTCCTGATGCACACACTACTTTGTGTGTGCCCGCCAAGAGTGGAGTCTCTGTTTCCCCCCAGTCCTGTTGAAGCTCTTCAATCAAATCCCTCTAGCCTTCAAAGTCTGATTCTCTGGAAATTTCTCCTCCTGTTGCCGGACCCCCAGGTTGGGAGGCCTGACGTGGGGCTCAGAGCCTTCACTCCAGTGGGTGGACTTTTGTAGTATAATTGTTCTCCAGTTTGTGAGTCACAGTGGTTATGGGATTTGATTTTATTGTGATTGCGCCCCTCCTACCGTCTCACTGTGGCTTCTCCTTTGTCTTTGGATGTGGGGTGTGTTTTTTGGTGAGTTCCAGTGTCTTCCTTTCGATGACTGTTCAGCAGTTAGTTGTGATTCTGGTGCTCTTGCAAGAGCGAGTGAGTGCGCGTCCTTCTACTCCGCCATCTTGAACCCAAAGGTCTGATAATTGATAGTATATTCTCAATTTCCACAATTTACCAAAGCATTCATTCACCTTCTTCTGATAGGCTCCTTAATGCAAGATAGAATATTTCTGTAGATGAAATCTCTTTTATATCATGGCCCTAATTACGCAGATGTATCAGATTTGTTGGATCTTTTGAAATGGATAGTAAGGAGACACAGGCTATTTTCCTGAAAAAAGGTTTTTCATTCAAAACCTTTCATTATTACATCTCATTAATCATATCTGCTGTATGTTTATATTCAGAACATAATATAAACTCTTTTAATAAAATCTGTAGATCACAGAGAGGTCCTTTTAAATAGAAATCAGATTAAGACTCTGGTTTCAACACTCAATTTCTCTAAATTTATATTTTATATGAACTTTTGCCTATAATGTGATAAGTGAGGGCAAGGTTTTCCATCACACTTAGAATATAATTCAGTCTTTCTGGTGACCTACATGGTCCCTGCTACCTCTCCAAGCTCAGTCAGTTCCTAGGACTCTCCCCTCTATTGGTTGTTTCCACCAAACTAGCTTCCTTGATGATTCCTCAAACACACCAGGTACATTTCCATCTCAGAGCCTTTGTCCTTCTGTTTCTCTGCCTGAAATGGCTTTCCTCTGGAAGCTGTATAGCTCATTCCCTTTCTACTTAAGTGCCACCTGTCAGAGAGGCTTTTCTTCACCAATTCCCCATGCCTGCCATCACTCTATATTTTCACTCTGCTGATTATTCTTCAAAATCCTTACCACTGGGGGAAGGTGTCCCTGGATCCCGAGACCCTGGCAGTGGCGGGCTGCACAGGCTCCCCGGAAGGGAGGTGTGGATAGTGACCTGTGCTCGCACACAGGCTTCTTGGTGGCGGCAGCAGCAGTCTTAGCGTCTCATGCCCGTCTCTGGGGTCCGCGCTTTTAGCCGCAGCTCGCACCCGTCTATGGAGCTCCTTTAAGCAGAGCTCTTAATCCCCTCTCCTCGCGCACCAGGAAACAAAGAGGGAAGAAAAAGTCTCTTGCCTCTTCAGCGGGTCCTGACTTTTTCCCGGACTCCCTCCCGGCTAGCCGTGGTTCACTAACCCCCTGCAGGGTGTGTTCACACCGCGAGTCCTCTCCCTGGGATCCAACCTCCGAAGCCCGAACCTCAGCTCCCAGCCCCGCCCGCCCCGGCGGGTGAGCAGACAAGCCTCTCGGGCTGGTGAGTGCCGGTCGGCACCGATCCTCCGTGCGAGAATCTCTCCGCTTTGCCCTCCGCACCCCTGTTGCTGCGCTCTCCTCCGCGGCTTCGAAGCTCTCCCCCTCCGCCACCCGCAGTCTCCGCCCGCGAAGGGGCTTCCTAGTGTGTGCAAACCTTTCCTCCTTCACAGCTCCCTCCCAGAGGAAATGTACCCACGAGGAGTTCTGAGACAATGTCCTCAGATGTTCTGCTGGGATTAAACAAGACACTGCTGTATTTCAACTGAGCTTGGCAAAGCCAGGATATGAACAATTGTGCAGGTGGGCCCCTCAAGGCGAGTGAAGAGAGAAGGCATCCAGTCAAGAACTGGCCACCCGCAGCCCTGCCAGTATGCTCCTCCACCAGATTTCCGTAATCCCCACCCGGGAGACGGCCAGCAATGGGAAAAGTTCAATGGGCAGAAACAAAGAGAAGAACAAAGAAGTCGAGATGCACAGCAAGTCAAAACAGTGAGACCCCGAGGTCTGCAGCAAAGAGAGGGTTTATTCGTAAGGCAGCTGAGCGAGGAGATGGGAGAACAAGATCTGCCTCCCTGAAGAAACAGGAGACTGGGTGGTCGGCGCCGTGATTCGCGCTGGGCTGGCTGGGCGGCGGCAGCCGTCACAGGAAATAAGTGACCATGGTGCTCAATAGTTTGGATAATATGATTCAACTCCAGAAAAACACGGCTAACATCAGGAATATCTGTGTTTTGGCTCATGTTGACCATGGAAAAGCTACTCTGGCTGACTGTCTTATATCTAGCAATGGCATCATCTCCAGCCGCCTGGCACGCAAGTTAAGGTACATGGACAGCAGAGAGGATGAACAGGTCCGAGGGATCACTATGAAATCCAGTGCCATTTCACTACATTATGCAAAAGATTAATGCACTCACGGGAACTCTTTTTACTTCTAAAGTGCTAGAAGAAAGAGCAGAGAGAGAGACTGAATCCCAAGTGAATCCAAATTCTGAGCAAGGAGAGCAAGTGTATGACTGGAGCACTGGCTTAAAGGACACGGGTGATTCTCACCTTTACTTCTCTCCAGACCAGGGAAATGTGGTATTTACAAGTGCAATAGATGGGTGGGGCTTTGGAGACTTTCTGGGAGCTTGGTCGCTGGACACATTGTTGTGCCACTTGCGGCCACTTGGGAGCCCGAGTTCAGAGACCCCAGTGCGTAATGGCCAACGGGCAGGAAATGAGTGAGGCCTTCTGTGAGCACCTCCAGAAGCCAATGGCTGGGTCCAGCCCTGTAACATCTGGGACTGCCCCTCGAGTATCTGTACTTAGGTGGTTCATGGGCACGTGGTCAGAGTGCTCTGTGTCTTGTGGTGAAGGATTCCGCAGTCGGCAAGTGACCTGTAAGCAGACGAGAGCCAATGGGACTGTGCAGGTGATGCCTCCGAGAGCATGTGCCCCCAGAGAGAGGCCTCTGGGAAGAAGCCCCTGCTCCAGTCACCCGTGTGTTCAAGGGCTTATTGAACCAGGGAACCAGGTAACGCTGACAAATCTAGTGTTTTGAGAGTATGATCATCTAGTATAATCATCCAGTCCCCGTGGTCCAACCCATGCATCAAAACAATGAAATTAAAAAAGAGACTTCCCAAAAAAATAAACATAAAAAAAAAAAAAAAAAAAAAAAGAGACTTCCCTGGCGGTCAGGTGGTGAAGACTTTGCCTTCCAGTGCAGGGGGTGCGGGTTGGATTCCTCGTCAGGGACCAAGATCCCACGTGCCTCGCGGCCAAAAAAACCAAAACATAAAACGGAAGGAATATTGTAACAAATTCAATAAAGACTTTTAAAATGGTGTACATCAAAAAAATAAAATAAACCCATGCATCAGGGTCCTTCCGCACGGGGGGAGAGGAGAGCCCAACTGCTGCGCGACAGTCATGAAACTCAGCTGCACAGGGACCTTACCACACCGCGCACAGGCTGGTTCACGGGACCTTCTTATCTTTTCATGGGCCTCTCTGTTGTAATTAACACAGTCTGCAGGGACCAAAAGTTCCCCTCGGCCCTTCTGAAAATGTTCGGTAATGTTAGTGCAGGAAGGTACTTCACACTTCCTGTATTTCTGCCCTGCAGTGCAGCAGTTGTTGCTGCTGGGAGTCATTGTGCTAATTCTCTTAGGTCATTTTTCCCTTCAGTTGTTCTGATTAACTCCAAGCACTACATGGCTACACACTTGTCTAACTGGAAAATGCACAGCCCCAATTCTGTGCAGGGACGATGCAAAGCACAGTGCGATACATCTTTCTGGAGCATCAAGTTTATTAACTAGAATTGGAAGAACCAAGGAGTTCTTCGAACAAGAACTATCCCCCTCCCCCACCAACACAGAAGACAGAAGAGTGGGGGAGGGGAGACGTGCCCCAGGAATGACAGTCCATTCTCTTAAGTTTCAAGCAGGTGGGGATTGAGGGGTGGACCTGCAGCCACGGTGCTCTCTCTTTCAGTCGCCTGGGCTGCTCCGGAGCATCCTCTGAGTGGTCAGGGTCTTGGACACGATGGTTCTGAAGGCCGCGCAGAGAACACACTAATCTTCCACTGGACTGGGTCCCAGGGAGCGTGGTGGCCTGACCTTCTGCCTCGGTCATTCAAGGGGTTCAGATGGGCTCACTTTATTATAACACGCCTCGCAGGGTAGCTTGCAACAAAGGCGTTTTAATGTAAACTTCCAGATTCTCCCAGCCACCCCTTGCTTTTTCTGGCTGTGGCCAGAGGGAGTGGATGAGGACATACTCTCAGGCTGCTCAGCGTGGGAGGACCTTCCAGTGTTGGACACCCCCGGGGGGCAGCTGGTTCCCTCTAGGGCTCCAATCCTGCTGCTGGTGGAGAGGGATGTCCCAGGGCCACACTGGTGGGCTGAGCTGGGGGTGGCAGTCATCGACTGCAGGCTGGGGGTGGCAGTCGTCGACTGCAGGCTGGGAGGGGGCCAGGCAGGCTCACTGGTCTTCTGCCCTGCCTGCTGGTCTTCCTGCAGCTGCAGATTTTCTCCCTGGTTGAGCCATCTGATTATCAGGCTGGACAACTCAGAGCTTGAAGAAGGCTCACGTTCACTGCCACTGAGGTCCCTGGAAGGCAAAGGCTTCACAGTTATGATGGAGGACCCCACCATTTGTTTCATGGAGCTCACACTGCCTGTTCCTGGGTCCTGGACCTGATCGCGAGTCATGCCCAGAGTCCTCACCATTGTCACCTCTGGGTCCTCTTCACAGGGTGGCTGGAGTGGCTCCTTCTGGCCCATGTTCACCCATGGGTGTCTCATGAGGTCAGGTAAGGTGCCTCTGTCACTGGGGTTGAGGGCAATCATTTTTTGTAATAGACCCCTTATCTCCAAAGACAGGTAAGGTGGGATGGGGTACTGCCCTTGTAGGATTCGCTTCCGCAGCTCGTGGGCGTCTTTTCCCACAAAGGGCCGGCATGCAGTTACCATGGTGTAGAGCACTACTCCCAGGCTCCACACGTCCAACGCAGGGCCGCTGTAGCTCTGCCCCAGCAAGAGTTCTGGGGCAGCATACGGGAGCGTGCCGCAGATCGTGTCCAGTTTGGCAGTGTCATCAAACTTGTTGCTGAAGCCAAAGTCTGTCAGTTTTAGATTCATGTTAGAATCAAAGAGGATATTCGGTGGCTTCAGGTCCCGGTGCACGATGCCCCTCTCGTGGCAGTGCTGCAGGGCGGAGACCAGCTGCTGGAACGGGCCTCGGGCCTCCGCCTCTGTCATACGGCCATGGTTCACTAAATAGCTGAACATATCCCCCCCACTGAGGTACTCCATCACAAGGAACAATGTCTCCTCCGTGTCAATCACCCCCAGCAGTTTTACAATATTGGGGTGATTCAGAGCCTTCAGGTTGCGCACTTCCCGGAAATGTTCCTGGAAAGTTGATAAGCTCTGACGCCTTTTCTTAATGACCTTGAGAGCCACCTGTGTCCCGGTCAGAATGTGCCGGGCCAGCTTCACTTTAGCGAAGGTGCCTTCACCAATGGTGTGGAGGATCTCGTAATCATCAATATGAGCCTCCTTGTCAGCAGAGCTGGCTGTGAGGCCCTCCATCATGGTGACCTGCTAACTACACTGACTGACGGCACTAACTAGAAATGCTAACTATGCTAACTAACAATGCTAACTGTACTAACAATGCTAAGTATGCTAACTGTACCAACAGCGCTAACTAGTACTAACTACACTACCTACGCTAATAAAGTATTAACTATACCAACTACGCTAACTATACCAACAATACTGACTATGCTAACTGTACTAATCTGGCAATACTAACTAAAATTAAGATAAAAATGAGAAAAAGAACAAAGGAACAAAGGAAAGCAGAAGAAATGGAAAGGAAACACCAAAATATTGAGAAGAACAAATTTAAAACTAAAAGAAATGATAAAGAGAGAAAAATAAAGAAAAATGAGAAAAAGGCAAAGAACAAAGAAAAATGAGAAAAATAAAAAAGGGTAGAGAAAAGAGTAAAAAAAATCAACAAAATGGCAGAAACAAGGAAAAAACAAGCTAACTGTGGGTCCAAGGCCGTCAGGTCACCAAAAGCAGCTTCCCGGGCTCTAAGGACTAAATACCTGCCTAGCTGGGTTCTTGTGAATTACATCACAGTGGGGCATTCTGAGGTCAGAGCAAGAAATGGACCCATCACCGCTGGGGATAAACCCCAGTGGTTTTCTCACTTTTTGAGTTCAAGGCCCCTTTACACTTAGGAAAAAGGATCCCAAAGAAATTTTTCTGTACGTGTGTTATTAGATATCGGTATTCACTTTTGTTATAAATTAAAATCTGTAGGATACTTCAGTGGTCTTTTTATTTCTAGTTTGAAAATGTGTAATAGTTTTGAAGACCTCATAATGTCTACACTTGAAATATTCAATTCCTTTTCCTTAAATTCTGGTCTCAAAATAATGTTACAACTTAACTGACTTCACGATACTATACAAAATGTTCTGTTGCATAAGACACGATAAGGTACATTATGAAAGTCTATGAAGCTGAGAGAAGATTTGCCAGGAAGGTCGTGAGCAGATTTCTCATCAGGAGCCTCGGAGGCCAGATGGCACGGCTCAATGTACTTCAAGTGTTGAAGGAAAGAAACCGCCAACCAAGAATCCTATATCTAGCAAAACTTTCCTTTGAAAATGAGGGAGAAATCAAGACATTCCCAGTTAATCAAGAGTCGAGAGAGTTCTTAACCACCAGACCTGCCTGCCACAGGGAGTTCTTCAGGTCGGAGTCAAGGACCCTGGACAGTAACTCAGAGCCTTACTGAGAAACAAAGAAACAAAGACCTCTGGTAAAAGTAGATAGACGGGCGATGAGAAAAGCTAGTGCTATCGTAACTGAGGTTTGTAGCTCCACTTTTTGTTTTCTATTTAAGAGACTAATATAGAATAAAACACATACAAATCAAAAAAAAATCCTTACCACTATCTGATATTATAAAACATATCTGTTAATTTGTTTATTTGTCTTCAGCACTAGAATGTAATTTTAATGAGAGTAGGGGCTTGTTTCATTTATTATTCTATCCACAGCACTGAAAATTGCACATTGTAGGCACTCAAAATATTTGTTGAATGAAGAAATGCATGAATATAACCATAAAAAATTCTAATTTACATAAAAATAATGCAATTAAAATATACTAATTTATCTCTGTACAGGAATTATTTTTAGATTCCTATACAACTCATAACAATAAACCTATTCTTTAGAAAAAAAACATAAAAACAAGTATAAATGAATAAATCTAACTCTTTTAATGACAATCCAATTGACCTGAAAAGTGTTTGATTTTTTTTTTTCTCAGTTGAACTGGAATAGTTTTAAAATCAAGCTGAACTCCACCACTCACAATAGCCAAGACATGGAAACAACCTAAATGTCCATCGACAGAGGAGTGGATAAAGAAGATGTACCTACATACAATGGAATACTACTCAGCCATACAAAAGAATGAAATAATGCCATTTGCAGCAACATGGATGGACCTAGAGAGTATCATACTAAGTGAAGTAAGTCAGAAAGAGAAAGACAAATACCATACTATATCACTTATATGTGGAATCTAAAACATGACACAAATGAACTTATCTAAGAAACAGAAACAGACTCACAGAGAGAACAAATTTATGGTTGTGGGGAGTGGGCGGTTGGGGGAGGGAAGGGCTGGGAGTTTGGGATGAGCAGATGCATTATATATAGAATGGATAAACAACAAAGTCCTACTGTATATCACAGGGAACTGTATTCAATATCCTGTGATAAAGCATAATGGAAAAGAATATGAAAAAGAATGTGTGTGTGTATATATATATATGTGTGTGTGTGTGTGTGTGTGTATATATATATATATATACACATACATATACTCTCTCTTCCCAGTACCTTAATATACTAGTCATTGATTCAACATGCACTTACCACACTGAGAAATACTCACAGTACCTAACCAGCTAAGCCTGTCCTATCACTCAGAAGCTCTCATCTTTTTTTCAGTTCAAAGTGTTAGCTTTATATTTATGGGTAACCTTTTTATTTTTTCCCTCTTCTCCAATAGTAGGCTGTTGACAATTGACTTTTAACCTTTACTGTAGAACTCAGGATCAAAACTCCCCTTGCAATCTCTACTTAACCACATTTTTCCCCCCTGTGGGTTCTGATCCCTCCAGAAATAGAGACAATTCAAATCTCTGCTTCCTCTGCCACTGCAGATCCTGTCCCTGAGAGCCTACTATTTAACAGTGTAAATAGGACAAGTAGTTTGCAGTAGAGTGGCTAAGGCAATTTTTTTAATATTTACTTCTTTTTTTAATTAATTTTTATCGGAGTATAGTTGCTTTACAATGTTGTGTTAGCTTCCACTACACAGCAAAATGAATCAGCCATACATATATATATATATATATCCCCTCCATTTAGGACACTACAGTGCATTAAGTAGAGTTCCCTGTGCTATGCAGTATGTTCCCAGCAGTTGTCTATTTTACACATAGTATCAATAGTATATATGTGTCAATCCCAATCTCCCAATTTGAGGAAAGATCCTGATTCTTCTCCTTCTCCCCCTTCCTTAGAATAAACAGGCTGCTCCATCTCTCCAGAATTTTTTTTTTCTCCTAAATGCAGGTGCCAAAGAATGATATGGAATGATACATTTCTTCATTTATTCATTAAAGAAGAACTTAGATAAAAATATTATAAATAATGTGAATAATCTGACAAACCAAATTTTGCATCTTTTTCAATTCTAGGATTCTAACACACTATATTTGGATAAAGAAGATAATTCAAATTAGTTTTAATCTCCTATTACAGCATTACTGAACTTCCCCACATTCATAATAGCATTTTATACTACAGGCATATTCAATAAAAACCATTCACTGCTTCTAAATTTAGTCAATATCTCAATAACTTACAGAATTCAGACTTTTGTTATATTTCCAACCTATGGGCATGCGTGATAGAATATTTTGTTGACTTTTGATAAAATTCTATTAGTCAAATATAAGAAAATATTTCTTTGACAATTATCAGCACATTTTCAATGTTAGTGAGGTTAAACATCTGGTGAAAGGGTTAGCATACATGATGGGTCCTTTTCTAAAATAAAAAAGGAGATGAGTTGACAAGACACTTTCTCAGAAATCCCATATTTTCTCCAGAGCCTTGATGTCTGCAATTCCAGGAGCTGCAACAAGATAGGGCCTTGCCAGGTACTCTGAATGGCACAGTACCTTGTGACCCAGCAATGTTTGAAAATTTTTCATCTCACGAGAAGTATCAATATTTACAATAGTAAAAACAAAAATTAGAAAACATATGAAGGTCCAATCTGGATGGCTGAAATAAATAACAGTACTGCCATACAGTGTCACCAGACTTTACACGTGATGATGTCACTTTATACCCTTCAAATAGAGAGATGGCTGTAGAAACTGTTCAGTGAAAACAGAAGATGGCAAAATATCATGCATGGTTTGAGTCCATTTTTGCAAAAAGATGTGAGTATATGTAGAAAAGAATATATCTCACATTTGTAACAGTGGCTTTCTATGAATGACAGGATTTCGTTCATTTTTTATTTCTGCTTTATAATTGTAGAGCGTTTAACTCTTTGTAACTAGCATATTTCTTAATTTTTAGAAACAAATGCAAGAGGTGCATTTGTATTTCTGAAAAATAAAGCATTTCTTCCCAAGCAGAAAAAACAAATATCCATTTTGATTTTCAAAACACCCTGGACATCCTCTTAGA
This sequence comes from Orcinus orca, assembly GCF_937001465.1. NCBI lineage: Eukaryota > Metazoa > Chordata > Mammalia > Artiodactyla > Delphinidae > Orcinus > Orcinus orca. Next base: position 56,784,964 of record NC_064575.1, on the reverse strand, counting down.
GCGCTTATCACATTAAATCAGTTATTTGATTACAGTCATCTCCCTCGCTATCTGCAGGGGACTGATTCCAGGACCTGCCAAGGATATCAAAATCCACCAAGCTCGAGTCCAGTACAGTTTCCACATATGCAGATACTGAGGGCCAACTGTATTTATTGAAAAAAATTCCCATATAAGCGAACCTGTGCAGTTAAAACCCACGTTGTTCAAGGGTCAACCTCACTTAGTCTTCCTAGCCAAACTATAAGCTCCTAAGAGAGCAGTTATTACTTTCCACCAACACCGCTCTGTGTTTAGCACATGGCACATTACAGATGCTCAACTGATTTTGACTGCCTGTTTGGCTTCTTGCTTTCATCCACTATCCTCTTCCTCCCCTACCTGGCTCTAGTTGAATTACCTTCACCTCTGTCAGGTGCCATAATGTCTTTAAGACACCATAGGGCAAAAGCTGAAGTGTGTGCAGATATCACAATGAAAAATAATTTGGGGTCAAAGAGATGTCATTTGGCAAAGTAAGTTGAGCCACTACTAGAATCTCTCTCTAAATGCTGACCTACGTATGTACAGTAACACTAAAATAATGGAAGCTGAGGGTGCAAGATGGTCTGGGGAGGCAGGAAGTACTGGATTTAGCAGTGGAGGGTCTCTATGAGACGCGCACTTGAAGAGCCACTTCAGCTGAACTACAGCAAAGAGCTGGCATCTCTCTGGTGTGCTTCTTTGGTATTACGCTGAAAACCTGACAATTTCTACCCTGTAACATAACAAGTGGAACTAAGATTTACATTTAGTAGTATATTTAGTAGTTAGCTCACTTTATGGAATTTTGGAACTAAGTTTCTGCTAGCAACAACCTCCTTACCGCCCCTCAGAAATCAGGGGGCTCACTCCACATCCTGCCTTGCTAATGCCTGCTAGGGTTCCTGGTCCGCACACTCCCTTCCTTCCAGGACAGATGCCAGGATATCCCTATTGGAGGAAATTAAGGGAAGCATTCTGGTTGGAAATGGGAACTAGGGCGCTTGCTTTGAAGCCACACGCGCAGAGCAGGGATATTGTTTTCACACCGAGAGTTTTTGGTTTCACAGGGGTAGTTTAGTGGTTAGGAGCACTAAATGGCTGGCGGCCTTCATTTCCTAACTCTCTGCTCAGTGGCTGTATCATATTGGGCAAATTACTTAACTTTCTGCGCCTAACTTTTCCATTTGTGGAAATGCAAATAACAATATTACATTCCTAAGAAGGTTGTTGTGAGGAGTATATGGACAAAGTATCTAAAAAAAAAGTGCCTAGTACATGGTAAATGCCATGTAAATGTTCACTCTTGATAATATTTACTTAGATTGCATGTTGTAAAAAGTGTATATTTTAAAACATTACATATATGTACATATAAAATGTTTATATATATTATATATGTACATATATATCTTATAAAAACATTTTTAAAAGGAGGGATTGAGGATGATTATCAGAAAAGGAAGCACTGAAATTTCTTCCAAGCGCTTCTCGGCATCATCGCTTTTCCCTCTTTGTGCTATAGACATAGGATCCTTTCTCAACTCTTTGTACCTCCTCATGTCCCCTGCTAATTATCTCTGCTACCAGCAACCATTCTTTCCCTCAGATCATAGCCTCGAACCTCTCACCTGTCTGTGGACGTCTGCAATGGATTCTGTACATCCCTCTGTCTCTATCTTAACCAACGTCAACTCAATCATTGTCTCCCTCTGGTAATTATTTACTAAAGACAAAGATTCATCAAACACCCGTTTTGTGTCCCTGTGTGACTCGTAATCAATTCCCACCAACCTCCTTACCTGATTAACACTTCATAATTTCCCAGAAATTTGGAACTTTCCTAGATTGTATTTCTTTTTGAGATTCTGCATGAAAGGGCCAAGTTATTTTATATTTTTTCAGGGGTCATACACATAACTTCTAGAGCAAGAAGTTTTTTTGGTTTTAATATGTAAAAAGACAATTTTCTTATACTGGTATTTCAAAGCTGGGAGGATTGCTTGGATAGTTGTAAATATGAATGTAAGTATCTTAACCTATATTTTCTAAATTCCTAGGTTATGTGTAGGGATCACAATTAGGCATCCCTTCTCCCATTAAGCCTCAGAGTTAAATTTTAAAATCAACACACAGTTATGGTCAGGTATGTACAAAATCATGGTAGGCAGAGCAAACTATTCACAGATTGAAGTAAGTTTTGACTATAAAGGCGGTGCTAACATTAATGAGAAAGCCAAGCTGAGGAGAGTCTGGCAGACATGGAACAGAAGAATCAGAGTGACAAACACTGACAGTGCTCCTCTAACTCCTAGCCATGAAGAAGCTGCCCTGAGAAACAGATGGTGGTATGTGGCAGATACATCCCTTATTGACAGGTAATCCTGCCAGGCGCAGCCTATCCTGTTTCCTTTGAACTCTGGAAGCGTATAACTCTCCTTGCCATGACAACGTGACATCAGCCAAACTTCTGATTTAGATTCTCAGATAGTTTTCTGTAACAGTTAGAGGATGCACTGGTCAGGCCAAAGCAAGCATCCCGCAAACTTAAAAATTACCTACGTATTTTATTTAAATTAGTAGTCTGGCAACCCAGTTTATTTTCCAATGTCAGTATTTTCACATCTTAGTTTCTGGATTTCAAAACAGAGAGCCAGACCCTAGACTATAATAATTTCACTGAATTAATGTAGATCTGTGAGAAATTCTCACAGAGAATTGATGAGTTACCATGCATCTGTATTCAAATATTTATAAGATAATGTTTCCCAAATTGTAGATGAGAAATGTTAGGAAATAAAGAATTACAAAGGTTAATGTGAAAAAAGAAGATTAATGATTTCTAAACTGGGTGTGAGTGAAATAAATCAATGATTTGTTTTGCATATCTTAGATTTCCTTTCCATACTTCGTTCTTGCCGGTATGTGGGGAGCCCAAATTCTAAGAGGGAGAATGGAAGTGCCAAATGGCACACAGTTGTATGAAGGGATGACACTGGTCAAACAAACTAAGAGCTCCCTATATGGAAATCTAACATGGAACATCAGTTGTGGCCAGAATTAAGGATACCATCGAATGAAAATATCCAAGAATTATCTCTGTAAAATCTGAACCTTTAACATGGAAAGAATTCTAACAAATTTAAGATATATGAAATCTATAAGATACTCTCATAATTTTTACTTTTTAACTTTTAATTCTCTTCTCGAATAAAAACATTAATTTCCCATTGAATTACCTGCTTTGCATTTTTTTTCACTCATTCACACAGCACAAGTTTATAGAACATCCACTAAATTCTAAGAGCCAGGCTGGACAATTGGACTGGAACCACAAGATACAATCTTTCTCTTTGTGTGGCGTTCACTCACATCAAGGTATCTGTTCATTGAGGTACAAACCAAGGACAGGCTCCTGTGTCAGCCTTGTCCTGACTCTGTGAACCAGGCCACACCACAGCCTACCTTGAGCTATGGCAATCACATGTGTGTTTTAATCTCCCTCTCCCGCTCCTGCTTCTTACTCATCTTCTCTTCCCCCAACCCTCTCCCTCCCCCTCCCCCTCCTCTTTCTTCTCCTCTTCTGTCCCCTCCCCTTCCTCCTTCTCTTTCTTTTTCTTCTTTGGTATGCAGTCTTCCTTTTGAGGATTCACCTCCAACACACACGTCTGCCAGGCGTATAATTCTTTTAGGGGTTTGAATGGGTTCACAAGTTTTACAGAAATAGTTTAGTTTTTAAATTTCAACGATAATTTTATTTTCATAATAATATAAAAGGAAACATTTTGCAGTAATAATTCATAACTTAAATGTTTTTTTTCATTTATTTTTACAGAATATATTTCAGCTTCTTCAATTATTTTTTTTTTCCAAACTGGAATCCTTAGCACCCAGTAGGGACCCAAGGACATAGTCTAAGGCATCCATAAAAATGGGTCCCTCAGAAATACTACTCTAAATCTAAACAGATGATTCCATCCTCTGCCCTAAAGAAACTGTTTACTTAACTAAAACTAAATGCATGGAATTACACTGCAGAAACTAGTCTTTAATCTGATGTTATCTATGGTTCCAGTACAAATTGAAGACAAGGATAAGATGGGTTCTTAGGGAAACAGAAAAGATTACCAGGTTTTTCTGACATTCACATATTGAATACCGTGAATTTGTATAATATCACTTGTTCAGCTCTTTATATATAGAAAAAAATCCAAGGTTCAATAAAATGGCTTAAAATTCATCCCTGCTAGTACTGCTCTTCATTGCCAAGGAAAAGTTGCTGATTATTTGCCAGAAAAATATCTTCATGCTTTTTTAAAACCACGAACAGCTTTTAAACATGAAGTGTAAGTCAGAGATTATTCAGAATGCCAGCTGTTTAGAGGTATCAATCTATAAAGGAAATTTCTCTTCCATATTTGAGTTCTACTCAGTTTAATTTGGGTAGGTCTGTTGAAATAGGAAGTCTGAAGAAAAGTATTGATGAGAAAATGTCTATCCTACTCTTAGAGCCACGCTTACAGCTTGTTAGTCCTGAATCTGGGCATATCACAGAGGATATGAATGTTGAAAGGATATTACATTCCTATCCCTCTCTCTCCCAGAGTGTGCTGAAAAGAAAGGCAGTGGATATCACGCGGATTCAGTGGGAGGCTTGAACCCTTTCCAGAGTCCCCAGACACCACGGTACTGAAAGTGCCAAACTTTTAATTCTAGGTTGCCTTCCTCACCCTAACATAGGACAACAATTTCTTGAAAACAGATTTTTAAGTTCTCTCCCTGTTTTAGTTCTGACCATACAACTTATAAAATATTGCTTCATGATATACGTGTATTTGCATTTAAAGTTAGGAAGTCATTCACTTACCATGATAAATTAGATACAGACATTGTAGCAATTTCTGGAGGACTCTTGTGGCACAGTCTTCTCTTGGTTTCAGAGTAGGGAATGAGTAGATCAAGCGGACAAGGCCACCAGGAATTTTAGCTTGGCTACCGCAACGATGCACAAACCACTAAGTTACTCACAGTCTGAGAAGACCTGGAAAGAAAAGGAAGAAAATGATATCTTTAGTACCTGATCTATATAACTTTTCACAGATTTATTTCATCCAGGTCAATAGTTTTGTCATGGTATAAGTCACACAAAAGAAAATATGAATTTTTTTCTTAAAATATAAGACATGTCATAAACCAAAGAAAATTAAATCAAGTTTGTGATGAGCTGAATGCTTTTTCTTGAAAATAAATTGAAAGGTTAATAAAATGTTAATTCCCTGAAGTAGAGAATACAAGGAGGGAAGAGAATATATTTTTTAGAGGCACTGAACTTTTTCCCCATAGGGTCAATCAATTATGCTTTCTAAATCAGTTTTATATACTTGTGATAAAAAGATCAGATCAACATCTTGATTAGTCAGTAGCAGATACTGGAAAAAAAAAAGCTCCTTGGCACAAACTGTTGTCCTATCCAAAGCTTTAATAAAAAATCATTCATTACTACATCCGAGCAAATGAAAATTTATAATGAGTAACACATGGGAGATAAGCAGTGTGTTTCTACATAACAAACAGTTCCACACACTTTTTTGCAGCATATACTGTGTACAGTGTTCTATGATCTTGAACCAAAAGTTTTCTGAGGGTGCAATCAATTCCATGATACTATTTTAGGCACTTTCATTAGTTCAGGTCATTAATCCAGTAGTGTTAACGAACATTCATTGAACATATACTATGTGCATTTAGTCTATCCTAGGTACAGCTCAGGGATAAAGATAAATGTCACATGAATAAGACATTGTTCCTGCCCTCAAAAAAAGTTTTATGTAAAAAAGACACTTGTAATAAAATAGGATAAGAAAGGTTTACACAGAGTACATGGGAGCACAGAAGAGGGGCTTCCAACCCATTCAAGAGATTTGGGAAGGATTTCTAAAGAAAACATGCCCCACACTACTACCACTAGGTTTGGCTGCAAGTTTCAAAAACAAATCTTGAGTCTTAACAAGTCCAAGGTGCATATAGCAACTCCGCGGACACCAGAGATGTAGGCTCCTTTTCTGTTGTCTCATCAATCTCAACAAGTGGTTCCCCATCATGCTCTAAGTAGCTGCTGAGTCCAGGAAGTGTGTCTGCATCCAGAGAGCAGAAAATAGGAAGAGGGAAAGAAGGATGCACCCTAAAATTGACGCATGAAATTTCTACTTTCATTTCATTCACTGGAGTGTAGCCACATGACCACTCCTATTCTAAGGGAGACTGGAAAATGCAGCCATTATCCCAGGCAGCCATCTGTCCAACCAAAAACCAAGGTGCCTATTAGAAAGGAAGAGGGGGGAAGTGGGTCTTGTGAGAAAACTAGCGCTGTCTGCCATCATGATTGAGACTCTGTGACCTTTACCCCCAATATTTTATGATGCTGCACCTACTGCAAAGTGACAAACATGGGACAGAGGGGAAGTGGAATTGATCCATTGTTCACTGGTAATTTTACATATTTGATATGTAATTTTAAATATCAAACTTCTTCAGTTTTCTTAAGTCATTCCTAGAATCAACAAAATGTTTTTTGTTCCCCACTATTTACAAGGCCCTAACTAAGTACTAAGGACACAAAGATGAATAAAACATAGCCTTTGCTCACAAAGAATTCACTGTCTAACACAGATGCCATCACGTAAAAAATAAAACAAAATAAAATGCATGCTGAAAACCGTTGTGTACGTTCAAAGGCATACAAGAAGCTATAGGGGAATAGAGAAAGTACCATAATTCTAATGGATTCTAATTTTAATAGACCCTGCCTGCTTGTGGCGTAAGCAGCTAGAAAGTCCGTATCTTAAAGCATCTTACAGTCCAAGAAGCTTTCAAGTCCATCCTGCCCTTGGGTAATTGTTAACACATATGGGCTTACATCTATTAAGGATATGGGAACCCTAAATTCTGCTCCCCAAACTGGTAACTGCAAACTCTCACAATCTGTATTACCTGATTCTTATCAAGTGTTTGGTTACCACCCCTCCCCTCCCCCCCCCAAAAAAGTATGTAATACCGTCTGACACAATTCATCCTTCTAGATATTCTTAATTCTATCTTTAGAGAAACGTATGTCTGGATGTTATTATTTTAATACCTAACTAAATTACTTTTACTGAATTATACTTTGGTGTTTGGCCAAGAGTTTGCACTGAGGGACATCACTGAAGAAAGTAATAAGTAAACAAGCAAAATCCAGGCCTGTGATATCAGCTATTAGGTATCAGCTAATAGCTATCAGCTATTAGGTGAAACATTAGCCAACACAAAAATATTGCCCTCACAAGTACTCAGTGGAAAAATGTGCCAGATCTCCACATCGGGAAAACCATTGTCCTAAATGTCTGGTTTGCTTCAATCTGGTTTGCTTGAACCCTATTCAACAACAGGGGTGCATTATTGCAACTTATGCTTATTTCCTTGCTTTAACTTATGGGAAGCTTTGAAACAAATTTATGATATTTCCTTAAGAACTACATAAGGCCTTGAGGTCTGCTTTTTTAGTGCTAATCCATTTTTGCATTTTTTGCCAACTTTAATCTTTAACCTCTTTTTGATAAACACACACACGTATACACACTATATTTATGTAAATACATATAAAACCATCCCCAACTCTGTTTTAGAGTGAGAAAGGGCATAACAAAGACCACAGTTCCAGATATGTTTGCTTCTGCAAAATTAGGAAATAACAAGCAAAGAAATTTGATCCAGGATCTTTGATCAAGCCATATGAAACTGTTGTTTTTGTAGGTCAAAAATGGTCAAATATTGTCAGTGTACATGGTACTACTTAATGTAAGTGAAGAGTCGACCAAGACAGCCTCTTATCATTCCCTTCAGCCTGACTAAACTTTAGACAGGCTTTTTCTTGACTGTGGGCCGCTGACATCCCCTTTCTTAGAGCATTCACCTTAGAAAAACTGCCATCGTAAATTCACTCTCTGCCCTTCTTCCAGCCTCTGGCCAGTTTTACAACCCAGGAATGGTCTTCTCCAGGACCTGAGAGCCATCCCTTTGAAATGTAAATGTAAAGGGAGATAGCACTCTATTGCCCACTCTCTGTGGGAGGACAGGAGCCTAACTTCCATATGTACCAATCAGCAAAGACAGATGCCTAATCACATTGACCAACCTCCCCCTAATATCTTCCAGTATTTTTCTACTAGCTCATCCCAGCACTTAAAAACCTTCCTGACTTTTGTTTCAGCAGAGTTGAGTTCAGTCTCTCTTCCCTATTGCAATAGTCTTGAATTAACTCTGTCTGGTTCATTTTTCTTTGAGAGAGTTTTTTTTTGTTCTTGTTTTTTTCATCTATCTATCTATCTATTTATTTATGGCTGCATTGGGTCTTCGTTGCTGCGTGTGGGCTTCCCCTAGTTGCAGTGAGCTGGGTCTACTCTTTGCAGTGTGCAGGCTTCTCGTTTTGGTGGCTTCTCTTGTTGCAGAGCACAGGCTCTAGGCGCACAGGCTTCAGTAGTTGTGGTACACAGGCTCAGTAGTTGTGGCTTGAGGGCTCTACAGCACAGGCTCAGTAGTTGTGGTGCATAGGCTTAGTTGCTCTGCGGCATGTGGGGTCTTCCCGGACCAGGGCTCGAACCCGTGTCCCCTGCATTGGCAGGTGGATTCTTAACCACCGCACCACCAGGGAAGTCTGTCTTTGAGAGAGTCTTGTTTTTAGTCCTTAAAGTTCAGAAAAATTTCCTAAGGTGCTGGCAATATTGTTAAAAAGCATAATCTTTTCTTAATGTACTTTACCTGCAATCACTATCAACTTGGATTTTAATAAGCTTATATTAAATGTGGATTTGTAAAAAAAAAAAAATCTTAAAGAGTTGAATTTTTCTGACTTTAAACCTAGATGTTTATAAAAATAAAATATTTGAACACAAAAAAATTCATAGTGACCGTTCAAAATTACAATAATCACTCTGACATTCACTTTGGTATCCTGGCATCTTTTATTTTTATTTGCATCTTATAACTATTTTACTTATTTCTTCAAGGATATGCACCTTGAGGTACTCAGTAAAGTTTACTGAGTTGAAAAATGCACACAAAAAAAGCCTGCTATGTTTGTATTTTTTTAAAATTTTATTTATTTATTTATTTATGGCTGCATTGGGTCTTCCTTCCTGTGCAGGCTTTCTCTAGTTGCGTTGAGCAGGCGCTACTCTTTGTTGCAGTGCGTGGGCTTCTCATTGTGGTGGCTTCTCTTCTTGCAGAGCACGGGCCCTAGGTGCTCAGGCTTCAGTAGTTGCAGCACGGGCTCTAGAGTGCAGGCTCAGTAGTTGTGGCGCACAGGCTTAGTTGCTCTGCGGCATGTGGAATCCTCCCAGACCAGGAATCAAACCCGTGTCCCCTGCACTGGCAGGCAGATTCTTAACCACTGCGCCACAGGGAAGTCTCTGTTTGCATTTTTATGATGCAGAGTTTTTCAAAGGCCTTGTTACTGGGCTTGTTATTCTCTTAAGTGACATTTAAACAATTCATTGCTTATCAGTGCAAACGTTCCAGAGGAAATATCTTTATGATCTTCAGGCAAGTTTAAATTTTCTGTTTATTGTGATAATTCACAATCTTTATACTAATCCCAGTATCAATCTCCACACTGAAGTATGAATTTATAGCTTTCAGCCAAAATTCTAGCATTACTAAGAGCCACATTCTGCCCCTTTGTCAAAAGGGAAAAAGAGTATGTCTTCATGGCTATAGAAATGTTTCAAAATATATGGAATGATTTGACTTTCCCTGAATGCCCAGCCAGGATTGTAAGTTATAAGCAAATGCACAACTGTACTCTTTAGGTTACTCTTTTAGCAAAATGTTAGGGGAAATGGCATGTGAATTCAATACAAGACCCTTCCCTTGGCGGATTCATTAAAAATGTGAATAGGGCTTCCCTGGTGGCACAGTGGTTGAGAGTCCGCCTGCTGATGCAGGGGACACAGGTTCATGCCCCGGTCCGGGAAGATCCCACATGCCGCGGAGGGGCTGGGCCCGTGAGCCATGGCCACTGAGCCTGCGCGTCCGGAGCCTGTGCTCCGCAACGGGAGAGGCCACAGCAGTGAGAGGCCCGCGTACCGCAAAAAAAAAAAAAAAAAAAAAGAATAATACTTGAACAAAACAGTGGATTATTGGGATTATACTTTAACAAAATAATTCTTTTAATCATTTTATTCATGAATAAGATTCTAGGCTTCAAATCCAGCTGAAAGGAATACTATATTCTCATACGTTCATTTAGTTGAAATTACTTTGTCATTTAGTTATATAGCATTAAAGAATTTTTGTAAAGTGATTTGACTTAAGCAAAAGAAGTGTTTTCATAACCTAGTCCATAAATACAGGTACTTTTGCATCTTTAAGATGTTAAAATTCCATGAATATCCGTTTAAGCAATCTACCATAGAATAAAAGTATGTTCTTATATATCCCATACTTAAGACAGTAAACCTATAAAAAATACTTGGAATAGGAAAGGAAAACGATTAAGCGTTTTTGACCATAAACACTATTGCGTGTACATAAGTGAATCACATTGCTTTGCCTACAGAAAAGAGAGCTTGGAGCTCAAAGGTGATACTAAACATTATAGGATAATTTCAAACTGGGTGAGACCATTGGATTTTGTTTAAATGATGTATTGTGCAGGTAATGAGGTACACATATACTCTAATTCCACTAAAGGCATTATAAGAAATAATAGGCATAAAGTGAAGAATAAAATGCATTAAGGATAGAAAGAACATTTTTATGCCAAAGATTCAAAATAAATGTTAGCAAAGAGAATGATCAAGAAGATATCAGAATATTTTGAGTTTTACAGAGTGGTTTCCTCTTTATTACCACATCAAATCAAACGCCTTTTCCTTGCTTTCTGGTCCCCCTATAAACTAACACTGATATTTCCAAACCTAGATTCCCTACCTCTGGTTGAGCTTCTTTGCTTACTGTGCTCATTCCTAAGCCCTGACTGTACTACAGAGCTCCGATTCTTCTCCGTGGCCTGATGTTTTCTTTCCCCTCTAGTTGCATGTATCCAAATTCTTCAAGAATCAATACAAGGCCCACATATCCTGTGAATTCTTGTCTCAGTTTCAGGTATCTCTGATCTCCCCTCTTCCCCTCTTTCTGAACTAACCTACATCCAATTTAGCAATTAAAATATATTGAGCATTAAAATGTATACATAACTTTTCATGTATATGTTATTTTTACTTGCTTAAATAGACCATAATTTTGCAAAGGTCAGGAATTGCCTTTTATGTATAAAAGTATCAAGTATTCTCCAGGTGTTAATAAACTAGTGGACAAAATGCAATGCCTTAGCAGCAATATGATTTGAATGACTGAAAAATAACAGTTCGAACATTAACTTTTTTTCTTATTTTATTCTCTTATTTGTATTACTAATTTCAGGACCTCCAGGACTTCAGGAGAATATAAGTTAATCTTTATCCTTAACGAGATATCCTATGGATTTCTCCTTATATCAAACTCTTTCTCTCTACCTATCTACTATAGGTAGCCTACATACACACTTTTTCTGCACCTTGCTTTTTCACATATGTACATAATTATATGTCTATATACAATATTTCCTTATCAATTCACATATAGAGATGCCTCATTGCCTTTAAGGATTATAAAGCATTTCATTGAATGGATTTACTCTAACTTATTAGCCTGTCTCATACTGAAGGAGATTCAGTTTGCATCTGATATTCTGCAATTACAAACAATGCTGCAGTGTATATCTATATCTATATCTATCAATCAATCTATCTATCTATCTATCCAGCTATCTATATTACAACGCAGATACATATTTGTGGATAAATACCTGGAAGTAAGGTTTCTGGGTCAAACCGACGCATATTTTTACTTCTGAAAGATACAGGTATATTGCCTTTCATACAAGTTGTACCAATTTGCACTCCTACAGGCAGTGTATAAGTTTAATCTTTCTGACACTACTGCTCCTTAGTGTACCAATAAACCTGGTAGATTTTACAAATACACTTCTTGAAGTGTATTCATTGTTCAAAACAGAAATACTGTTCCACACAACCAATTAATCCCTAAGCCTGGTTGATTCTACTTTTGAAATATCTTTGGAACATGTCCATTCTTCTCCATTCATACCACCTCTGTCCACTGTCTTCTGATGCCTGAATAATAACAATGACTTCATAACTAGGTCCCCTTTCTAGTTTAGCCTTCATGCAAAACATTCTCCCGCAGCACACTATGGGCTGAGTGGTCTTCATGGAAGGCACTCATTTTCTACAAAAGAGCAGTAGAGAATACAGAAGCAGAGATGATGATGCCAGACAAATCTGGGTATGATTTCCATCTGTGCTCCTTGTAACTTATGATCTCAGGAAAATTAAGTACATTCTCTTGGTTTTCCTTATTTTTAAAATAGGAGCGTTAACAGTCTTTTTCTCATAAGATTATGGTGAGAATTAAAATAATAATACATAAAAGGACTTAATATTGTCTGGCACATAGTAAGAGGTGAAAAAATGATAATGGTAATGATGATGATAATGATGAGGAAGAAGAAGAAGAAAGAGGAGACACTGATTACCTTCCAAGTTGTTTTTATACCCGACTGATACCTAGCCCAAAAATACAGTCTTTGCAGAGGGTTGAGAAATCCCACACGTTGAAACTTCAGATTAGCATGGATGGTAACCTTGGAGACAAGCTAATGCAAAGCTTTAAAATGTGTTCTTTCGCTGCAGCGCAGCTGTCATTTTACTTGTATTAAAGCCATTTCATGGGAGGTATTAGTATTCAACTGAGCATGTCAGTAATTGGTCTAAAAGCATTCATCAGAGAGACTTGGCTATATTTATGATTATCATAAGTACCCACTTCCAAAATAACCCCTATGTTCAAATTATAGGAAGCACTTATCATAGGCAGAGAAATAAAGGGTTATGTGTCTTAGAGTAATTTTTAAATAAATTTAACACACGAAACAAAGATCCCCTTAAAACTGTTTGAGATTATTTTCTTCAGAATAAATGACCGTACCAAACATTGTTAGAATTTTCTGAGGAAAATTCATTTTACTCTTATTCGAACTATAAGGATGGCTTTTCCACCTGTGCTTTCACGCTTTGATCTCATCTTCTCTCGAATCATTATGTAGTTATAAGCTTCTCTGTTGCCTACATCTTCCAACTCCATCTCTTCCTAGTTCTATTCTGTGTCCCTGATTCTTTAACTCTTTCCTTGTTGTGAGTTCAAACTATTCCTTTTTCTTATTTCTTCCCTTTACTGACAAACTCCACAAAATATTACCTACATTCACTGTCTTCTCTTTTTCATCACCCTCTTTTGCTTTCTGGTTTCTGCTCCAATATTCTCATCACCAGTCAACTAGCCAATATTTAATTCCAATAGTCTTCTGTCAGGTGCCCCTCTCACTGTTCACTTGTCCTGAACTCTCTTTCTTTGACTTCCAGGATGCTGAAACATCCAGGCTCTCCTAATCCTCTCTGTTCTCTACTAATCTATCATGATTCCTCTGTTTCCTTTTATGTCAAAATTCTTCAAAGTTTTGTCCAATGTGACCTTCCCAGTAGATAAGTCACAAAGTTCTACCTATGGATCTGATCTTTATTCCTGACTTCCAGAATCATTTTTCTGCTTATTAAACAGTTGCCAGATCTTGTGTTGTTGTTGTCGTTATTGTTTTACTACTTAATAATATCAAGTCATTGTTTACTTTTTATTCCTCCTACCACCATCCAAGTTCAAGCTCTTATTATCTTTTGTCTTAACCATCTTTTTTTTCAGATATTTTAAAGCATCTAAAAACATATCAGCAAATAAATAATAAAGCATATTTAAAATCTTAAGGTGCACCAGTATTCTAATTGAAAAACAGAGTTAAAAAAAAGTGTTCTTTGGACAGTTTAGTGTTTGATGAGGAACATGTCATTTTCTGGAAAACACTTGAAGACTCTCCCCTGAGCGCTAGTCTTCTCTGATACATAGTTTTCAAATCACTGGTCGGAAATGGTTGCGTTGGCTGTGAACTTGTCTCTCACCCTCAATCCATATTAGAAATTAATTTTATTAAGGCAAAGCACTTATGTACACAAATGCCTTGTTTAGGAAACCTCGAATGATTCCCTACCACCTTGAGATCTTCTCCCATATTGTCTATCCTCTATTTTCTGGCTCGTCTTCACTCATGTTGGATTACCATTGTTCAGTGAATTTGTTTTCACCCTCTGCTGTAGGCCTATCACAGAACTCTGTACACATTGGAACTAGTCAAAAATACTAAATTGAATTTTCAGTTCAAAACTCAAAATTTTCAGGTGTACATTATTGTACTCAAGGGTAGCACTAAATAAGTCTTTTAAAAAGTATGCTACATCAAAACTGCCTAAAGTTTTTAGAATTTACAATACATTTTGATGAGTCACTAAAGGTTCAATCTAATGTGGATTGCCTAGTAGAAAGGACTGCCAAAACTCAGTTTAATTAAAAACAGAAATAAACAAAGCAGCAGAATTTTTTTCTAAATAAATCTTTCAAGTGAAAAAATATCTTAGGCACACTTAACGAATCTTCCTGTAGTCTCAGAAAATAAGCATTTTAGTATTCAGAATTAACTTAGGAGAACTGGGGAAAACCAGCCCGGGAGCACAATGCAGTCTAGGAATGTAATATATAGTTGTTGATTTTCCCCTGAAGACTTGCCAGGCATGGCTTCAAGGCTCTTTATGGTTCAGCTCAGGTCACCTTGTTGATCCTCCTCTCAAGCTCCCCCAACCCTGCCCACCCCCTAAGGCCTGGCAACACCGGGCTTCGTTCGTTCCTGAGTAAACTGAACACTTTCATGCCTATAGGTTTCAGAACTAACAGACTGGTCATTACGTTCCCACTTCTGGGAATGTCTCTCCTCCTGGTCCTGAAGATGTATTTGCCCTGCAAAGTGCAGCTCAAATATCAATAGCCCTGTTATTTAAAACCTAGTAGAATGATGACCCCTTCATATTTGTACCTTCTCATGATATACATATTTCTACTGCAATAGTTATCACATTTCACTAGTGTTATGGTTTACCTGTCTGTTAAAGGTGAGCATTGCATGTTAATAATATGATATTATTTAACTACCTAAGAACTAGTTAAGGAACATGGACTTTGAAGTTTCTAGCCATGGGTATGGGGAGCACCCTGTGTTACAACAAATGGACAGACAACCAGAGAGGAGATATAGTAATATTTATTTAAAATATATTTGTAGGTATTTTAGAAAAACTACCAAAGCCAAAGCAATCCAGTAGTTATGCACCTATCTGAGTCATACTATTTCCTTAAGAGAAATAATTATATCTTAACTTTTTTTTTTCTTCATTCTTGTACTACTTAGCCTGGTTTATTATCTAGAAGGAACAATCAATAAATATCTGTTAAATTGATCTTAATTGAGTTGCTTTATTATTATGGTCATGCAAATTATTGACTTTTCTTATTTTTCTTTTGTTTTTCCTTTTGTTTGACAGTGAACTCATCTGCATATCAGAGACTCAAATAATAGATATAAGGAAAAACAGCCTACTTCCAAGAGAAGAAATCTTAAATGTTAAGACCTTCTCTGCTGATAACCACTAGTCAGCCCCTACATGTAGGCAATACCTATTTCTTAAGGAATATAACATCTTAGAGTGAGGCATTTTTCTCAGATACGGATTACAAGAAAAATATTTGCATGTCATTCTTCGCTAAGGCAAATGTTTTCTTCTTTTGGACATTATTTGAAAATATCTAACATCATCACAAATCAATTCATTTCTTTAAATAAGTCCTTTCGATAAGCCTGGAGAAGAACTGACTTTTCTCTAATAGCCTTTGACTTTCATTTTGCAGAGATTGACCTCCTTAAACTGAGGAGCTTCCATCTTTTGGAGCTGAACAGAAAGTGTCTCTAAACATCAGAGAGTATCACAGAAGGTTCAATGAAGTACACAGTCACCTTTACAGAGGGATGATGTCACCACTGGTGAAATGAATTAGCAATGGAAAAATAGTTCAGATATCCTTCTGAGACGGAAACAAAAAGAGGATTTTCTTAGCATATCACCCAAATTCTTTTCCTTCACAGCAGCGCTTACTCAACAACCTCTTCACCAACTATTTTATTAAGTAAAAATTAACTCAAGTCTCAACCCCAATTCTTTATGGTGTTCTAAGAATTCATACCCTTAAGAAATGAACTGTCAGAAATTATGACTCCTTGAATAATGACTGAATGCCTCCTTCGTCAGCCAAAGTTTTATGATTTGAGAACCACAGAAGAGGCAATTTACTCTTCAACATTTCCTTGGGGTATTCAGAGTTATACAAATACATAAGGTTTTTGTTTGTTGAATTGTTTGCTTTTAAACATTACTTTAAATTCTCACTTAAAAGGTATGCCAGTTTATCTTTGGATATTTAATGCCCCGGATATTTTTTTCTTATTCTTTTAAAATGCCAAATTTTATCAAGAAAATTAGTATTTATGAAAATTTGTTAGCTCCTTTTGTCAACTGTTTTCTGTAGTTTACTGGGAAAAACTGCTACAACCTCATTACCAAGAAGCTGCTTCCTCTGTGATCTTCAAATGATGCTGTCTTGCATAGTTTTAAAATCGTTTGTACCATTTTAGGCTTGAAGTTGAAACTTGACTTCTTCTTACCAGATGATCAATCTCTTTCATCTTCTTCTTCAGATCTTCAAAGGTGTGTAGTACCTTCAGTAGCATCTACCTGGTTTCAAAGATTATGATGATCTACACTGCATGAGACAAATTTCTAGCTTTTCAAACATACCATATTATGCTTGAGTGACACAGTGAAGCTTTCCAAAACCAATAATCATAATATAGCACTGTGATAGATGTTTTCAAAACTAGAAAAAAGCCTATGCGTTATAGATGGAGACATACACATGACCAGGCTTATATCTTGTGTTCACCCCTCTCAGTATACTTCCAATGTTCCTTCTAATGAGTGGGATTTCCTAGACCTTTTGTGCTCACTAACTTTCTTCAAAGGCTTTTCCATTTCCTTAGAAGACCCTGAAATGACCCTATAAAGAGAACAGCTAAGCTACGATGGAAGAATACATTCTCCTACGTGGATTTACCTACAACTTAAAACACTTCCATTTTTGTACTATATACACTTGTTAGTTGAATTTCTATTTGGATAGTAAATTTTGGGTGAAAATTTCATACAATGTTATAGCAAATATTTGGATAGCAAGAGTCCAGATAGTGAGGGCTATCTGCTTTGCAGGAATATATGTGTTTAATAGTTTCTAATTTAAAATCCTAGAGTAAGAAACATTGCCCAACTCATTCCTCCTAGCTCTAGACAGAATTAATTGCTGCCAGTTAAGAGCCCCTATTATTGCCTGTAAATGTTTAAAAAACAGAGGGGGAACATCTGCCAAATTTTTATCATATAAATAATTCCACTACAAGGGGGTGATTTCAGTCTACCAATGTGGCATTATTGAAAGCAGAGCTGGGAAGGGATGCTCATGATCAGCTCGGGAGCCATGCTGGTGTGGGCTGGCAAATAATCTGGATATGGGGTACAAATTGTGGAGAAAGAGCTAGCAGATGGGGGAAAGTTAACACAATATATAAAAAATGGAAAGAGAAGCACTGAAGAAAATTCTTGAAGAGATCAGGTGAATAATAGATGGAAGGATGAAGCCAGTACAGAAAAATAGAAAACTTCATCTGAGCCTTGACAAAAGGAGGTGAGGTTGGCTATAGATAGAGGAACATTTTTAGGTATAGGAATGGGAAATTGTGATACTTAAGACTAAGACAGTTCAGAGTTTCCAATCCCTTTGAAAAGTAGGAAGCTAACAATCAGGTGGCACTGGGCAGTCAAGATAGAAGAGCTCATGTGGGGAATAGTAGGAGAGGGTGATCAGGGGCAAGTACTAAATAAATATATGTGTATGTGTGCATGCATATATTTGATGTTCCTATCTATCTTCCCCCACTACACTGGAGTCCCCCTAGAGAAATAAAAGCAACTTACTTATCTTTGTTTCCCTGACATATATCCTAGCTCTTTTAGTTTTGTTTTAACACTACCTTTTGTTGATAGGTAGGCACAGGTAGACTGGATGATCAAATAAACACGGAAAAATACGTAGGTATTTCTAAAAGGATGTACTATTTTAAATATTATTTATTTCTCAATCTCATGCAAAACCCAATAACCTGAATTTAAATATCATATTTAAGGTATTTGTTGTTGTTGCAGACAAGAGAGCATTTATTTGGGGAAAAGTCACCTTAGTCCCAAGATAATAATTTTAAGTAAAGGTGCTGGTTATAAAAGAGATTATATACACATAGATGACATAAATACTGGAATCCCTCCCTGCTTTTTTATAGGATATGTAGAACAAAACTTGTAGCATAACAGCTGAATATTTTCAATGCTCTTGAGTCAGATAAACTACCTAAGCTTAGGCCTATCACTGAATATCCTTATGCACAGTTTATGTTTGCTTATTTCTGCAGTATGGATAATGCAAGTTTATCTAAAGTATCTTTGAGATTACAGTAAGATTTGCTACAAACGTTTTGCAAATATCAGTAAAGGTTGAATAAAACAGGCTTTAAGAGAAAAAGTTTGAGATTTCTAAGATTGTAGCAGGCAATATAACTTTAGAGCAGTTTAAGTCTTTGCTCCCTGCTGTGTTCCTTGGTGCTTTTATATCCTTTATTAATTCATCCATTCACTGATTCTTTGGTCCATATTTAAATGACTGTCACATGAGAGGCATTGTTCTATGTGCTAGGAACATAGCAAGAAAATAAGGAAAGAGCTGCTGTCCTCGTGTGGCTTATATCATACTATAGGAAAAAAGCTACAGGAACAAAATAGTAAAGGGATGTGTGTGTGTATATATATATATATATATATATATATGTATATAATATCAAGAAATGATAAATGCTATGAAGAAAAGAAAAGCAAGGCAAGGGGCCAGTGGGTGATGGGGCCACTATTTTAGATATGGTGGTCAGGGAAGACCCATCTAAGGAGGTGATATTTGGACAAAAGTATAAAAGGGAATGATTTAATCTCCTTTCTAAAGTACTTATGTATTTTTACGAATTTTTTTTAAGTTGTATCAAAAATAGAAGTAGGGGATTCAGCAGCTCAGGTAAAACTATAGTATTACACTTACCTTTGCTTTCTTAAATAGAATAAAACAAAGAAAATTTATTGGTGACTTGGGTGGCAGATCATTATTATGATCCATCTAAATCAGAAGCTTTTCTTTCCTTTCCCCCACTGACAGCTGCTCCAATCACAACCTATCTGTTGACTGCTGCTAATCGCTATGGTATGAAAATTCAGAGCTATGGTTAAAAGGACTCAGTGAAAACAGTTAAAATATTCTGACTGATGGTTTTAAGGCTTGCCTACAGAAGCGGTTTTGCTTGTAGACTTACAAAAGTTCCTTCATTAGCTCTGAGAATTGTCTTATAAACCAACTCTGAGAAAAGGAACATATAAACACAAAAGGTGATTTACATATGAGATCACAAAAGCTAATATTTATTAAGTGCTTACTCTATTTCAGACGTTGTTCTAAGCACTTTATCTCAATTCCTCCTTCAAAAGCTAAGCACGCTCTCTCAGTTTTTCTGTCTATAAAATGGGGAGAAAAGTAGTACCTTCTTCAGAATTTTACTGATGAATTTATGATTCCCTACATATTACATTTAGCAGAGAAAGAATTAATTTTTTTTTTATCAGAAGGAAGATAGAATAACATATAAAGACTCTGAGACAGAAATGAACTTATTGTGCCCGAGGCAGAGGAAAAGGCCAGTATGGCTTATTCAGTACGTATATCTAAATAGCAGTATGTGCTATTTGCCAGAATATTATTGGTTATCTGTTGTATCTGTTTTATCCTTTGTTAAAGTTAAAGTCAATGCCTACAGCTGAACACATGCAATGAGGGGGGAACTCCCAAATAGCAAGATTTCAAATAAATTTCCTGACATGGAAACAGAAAACGTACCTCTGTTCTTACAGAGAAACATGAAATCCAAAATATGAATCTCCCTTTAAGAAGAGAAACAGCTTTAACTAATAGAAAACCGATAAAAGCAATCACTTTTGTTTATTTCTATGCTGTGTGTAAATTCCTTCTTTCGAGGATGAGGGTAACTTGAGAGGACAGAGAGTACTGACAGCCCTATTTGCTAAAAAGTCAGATCAAGACCGGATAGGAAGTTAAAAGAGAGAGAGAGCAAGAGGAAGAGAGAACGAGACAGAGAGAAGCAGTATGATAACAGAAAGCACATATTTCCTTTCTAAATAGTCAATCTTTGAATAGATTTCAAGAAGAATAAAATATGTTTTAGAGAATTCCAAGTTATAAAGCATGGATGGTTCAGGATATATTGACATTTCATGAATTATACTTGTAAATCATTTCAAACATAACAATTTACACTGAAAACTCTGAGATTTCCCACTGAAGAGATCAGGATTTGTTCCCCTAAAGCTATAAAAAGCCAAATTAGTTTTTGAGATAGTTATTACAACTTTATGTCTTCTTTCTGTACAATTTTAAATATTGAAATACAAATGCTTCTGAGAGTACTTAAAGCCAAACATGATGTGGAGTTTTGTTCATACTTCAACATAAGATAAAGGTGATTAACTAAATTTCCAACTGAGACTTTATACTTCCACTCCCTTCCTTGCAGGAATATTTTATTTTGTCCCTTGCAACTTGATGGAAAAGGTATGATTTCAAGAACATTTATGCTGGTTGAGGATTTCTACGTCTATGTTCATCACTGATATTGGCCTGTGGTGGAATATTACTCAGCCATAAAAAGGAATGAAATTGGGTCATTTGTAAAGATGTGGATGGACCTAGAGACTGTCATACAGAGTGAAGTAAGTTGGAAAGAGAAAAACAAATATATTAACACATATATGTGGACTCTGAAAAAGCTGGTATAGACAATCTTACTTACAAAGCAGAAATAGAGACACAGGCATAGAGATAGATAGATAAATAGATATGGTATCCATATCCAACATATGGATACCAAGGGGGAAAGGGGTGGGTGGGATGAATTGGGAGATTGGGATTGACATTTATATACTATTGATACTATGTATAAAAGAGATAATTAATGAGAACCTACTGTACAGCACAGGGAACTCTACTCAGTGCTCTGTGGTGACCTAAATGAGAAGGAAATCCAAAAAAGAGGGGATATATGTATACGTATAGTTGATTCACTTTGCTGTACAATCACACAACATTGTGAAGCAACTATACTCCAATAAAATTTTTTTTTAAAAAAAGAACATTTATGTTTGGAACTTTGAAACATTTAGGAACTTGTATCTGTCTCTATCTGTAAAACAAGGAAGTTGAACTACATCACCTGCCTGAAATATTTCATAAAATGTCAAGCACTATTCCAATAATCTTTATTATTTATTACCATTGTTACCTAAGTTAACAAGCTTTAAGATTCTAGAATTGTGCTATAATGCTCTTTGGAAAAATTAATAAATTTTAAATCCCCAAATATGAAATTGTATTCCATATAATATTAACATTAAATGTATTTTGTTGTATTCTAGTTATTAGGTATATAACAATCTGTTTATCAGATATTTAATTATTTAAAATGCCTTAGTCACAAGTCACACTTTAATAATAATCTGGTTTACTCTGTATCTCTTTTTCTGTCTTTCTCTATTTCTGTCTCTCTCCTTCTGTCTCTCTCTTTCCACACACACATATAAATATATTCCTTCCCTATTTTTAGAAAAATTAGTAAATCAAGTCTTTAATATTCTACTAGGTATGTCCTATGTTTCAGTAACAGTCTATATTTAGAAAATTCTCTAATTTTTATGATAAACTAATTTCCACAAATGTTGGCATATGTAGCTGAAATACACGTTAAATAATTGAGAAATTTTAATTTTTCTTCATTTACTTTTATTCCCTCTGTATTTCTCAGTTTATGCTACTGTCACATTTTACATGAGATCTTACTTTCAGTTTTCTTATTTTAGTCAATAAGCCGATAGCATGTGCAGAATACATCTAACTATAAAATTATTTTCTTATAGTAATAATTTCTTCCAAACTGTTTTTATTCATTAAATATGCTATCTGATAGAGATATTTTGGACTTAAAAAATCATAACTAAAATCTCATCAGGAAACAACAAGAATATTCATGAATTATCTTTGTACTTCTATGTTAATTACAAAACTAAATATTTTAAGCCATGCTTTATAACTCAGAGATATTTCCCAATTAGAAAACTGACTAAGCATAGCTTCTTGATGTTAAATTTAAACACATTTGTAAAATACAAATACAGTTTTATTCATGAAGGCTTTATAATATCCTATCATCGTGTTATAGACATTTGCCTAACAACATTTGAATTAAGCTCTTTGCCGAAATGACTCTTGCTGGCATAAGCCATTGGTTTATGTCAACACTCCCAGGTCATTACGCAGTCATTCTGGTCCAATGTTTATGCTGAAGTAATAGGAAGTTTTTTCAACCTGCCACAGTGACCCAAATCCTCCAATTTGGTTTTCATCCCCTAAGAACAACTGTAGAAGAGGTCAACAAGAATAAAATACTTTCAGAAGAGGAAGGTGAAGTCGATGTAGTGGGCCTTGCCAGCGTCCCTCCCCACATCCAGTTAGTAATGACACCTGGTGGTGGGGACGGGAATGCAAAAACCTGGGCTCTAACTTAGTTAAAGCTGGTGGATGCAACTTCAATGCATCAGTTTGAATTTAGGCACAAGTTTACATGTGAAATGTGAAAGTGAGGTAGCAATATATTACAAAGGGATCAGTGGGTTAGTTATGACTGGGAAACCCAATCCCTTAATGACTAGAGCCAGGTCCCTTGCTCCCCTAGGGAGCGACTCATAGGCCATCATTCAGGGCAGCCTGAAGAAACACACCCAGTCTCTGACTCTGCCACTGGAGCTGCTGAATGCTCGCCTCTCAATTGCTATTCTTCCCAACAGCACACAGTGAAAACCTCAGTGTCCTTGGAAATCCAAGGGATACATGTCAGATAATGCCCGCTCCTTTTCTACACTGTCAGTCTGCACTTTGCCCCACCTGCATAGACTGTGATCCTTTAATCTGCTTTTTGACTAGCCTTCCTCGCCTCTCCCTTCTTGCCAGTGGGTCTAAGGAAAATGAGATTGGTATTCAAGTCAACTTTTCTATTCATATCTTGTCAGTCTGCATTATCTGGGTAAAAACTCACTCTTTCAGAGAAAAATCAAAGCCCCTGAACCTGGTTCTAATTCTTGACCCAGAGAATTAGTGTTTAATCATATTAGGACCTAAATAATCCAGGAATCATTTAGCTCAAGTTACTTGCTCTGATTTTACTTCAGTGAATAGAGTACTATAGTGACTATAGCCAACTGGGTATGATGGGCTGAGAGAGGGAGAAGAGACGTTGAAGGTCCAAATTGTCATGTCCTCTCATGGAAAAAAGTATAAGCAACATGCAGCCTTTAATTATGGATGGCAAAGAAGGCAGTCTGAGGACAACAGTAGACATTCGTTCAAATATTTTTCAGCATTTACTGCAGACCACTGTTCAGTTTGGGACATCCAGAAATCAAAGAAAGACCTGATCTCAAGGAGCTCAAGGTGCAGGGTGGGTGACAGAGATGAAAATGAACAATTAAAATAACACACAATTGTATGCCTGGGGATTAGAAGAGGAAAGTGGCAGATATAAAGCCATGGATCAGGGCAAGGGAACGCAGAACTGGGTGAGCTTCCTAAAGAAGTTCATGCCAGAGTTTTTAAAAACTGCCAACTGAGGCACTTTGAGTGAGGGAGGAAACATACGCCAAGGCCACAGAGAGACCATGGCATGTTGACATGGTTAGGAATAGGAATGGCTAAGGCGCAAAGGGTGTGTGTGTGTCTGTGTGTGCGTGTGTGTATGTATTTGGGGTAGGACATGAGATGAAACAGGAAAGGTAGGTCTGATGTTTCAAAAAAGATGTTAGGCAGGGCTCCCCTGGTGGCGCAGTGGTTAAGAGTCCACCTGCCGATTCAGGGGACACGGGTTCGTGCCCCGGTCCAGGAAGATCCCACATGCCGTGGAGCAGCTGGGGCCGTGAGCCATGGCCGCTGAGCCTGCACGTCCGGAGCCTGTGCTCCGCAACGGGAGAGGCCACAGCAGTGAGAGGCCTGAGTACCGCAAAACAAACAAACAAACAAACAAAACAAGATGTTAGGCAACCTTTTTTAGATGTAACACCTAAAACACAAGCAATCAAAACAAAAATAAATTGGAATTTTTCAAAATTGAAAAACTTTCGCATGTCAAATGACACTATAAAGAAAGTGAAAAGACAATCCACAGAGTGGGAGGAAATATTTGCCAAGTATATCTGTCAAGACTTTAGCATTCACAAAAGAAAACTAACCCAGTGAAAATGTGGGCAATTACCACATTTAAATATTGGCTAGGATGTTTAGAAAGTGGAGCTCTCGTATCTTGCTGATAAGAATGTAAAAGTGTGGAAAACAGTTTGACAGTTACTCCAAAATTTAAACGTGGTGTTACTACATGAGCCAGCAATTCCACTCCTAGGTATTTATACAAGTGTTGAAAGCATGTATTCACACAAAAACATACATAAATGTGCACAGAACTGTTTTCATAATAGCCAAAAGTGTAAGTAAGTTAAATGTCCATCAACTGATA
Organism: Orcinus orca; assembly: GCF_937001465.1. NCBI lineage: Eukaryota > Metazoa > Chordata > Mammalia > Artiodactyla > Delphinidae > Orcinus > Orcinus orca. The sequence continues at coordinate 56,760,084 of NC_064575.1, read as the reverse complement.
AGTGGGTAAACAAAATGTAGGATACCCATACAACCATACAATGGAACACTATTCAGCCATAAAAAGGAAGGAAGTACTGATACATGCTGCAACACAGATGGACCTTGAAAACGTTAGGCTGAGGAAAAGAATAAAGACAGAAAAGGTCACATATTGTACAATTCAATTGATAGGAAGTGTCCAGAATAGGCAAATCCACAGAGACAGGAAGTAGATTATGGTTACCAAGGGCCAAGAGAGGGAGGAGAAGAAAGTGACTGCCAAGAGGTATGGAATTTCTTTCGGGAATGATGGTAATGTCCTGGAATTAGCAGTGATGGTTGCATAGTTTTTTGAATATATTAAAAAAAACACTGAATTGTTCCCTTTAAAAGGGTGAATTTTATGGCATGCGTATTTTATTTTGATTAAAAAAAAATTTAATGTGTTGCCAAAGGAAATGCAAACTCTACAGACATAACATAGTAGGCCTGAGTCTCAATTATAAGGCACAAGTCTCCAAAACCCAATTTTATCTTTCTTAGCTTTTCCCATGATCAGCCTTTGTACTATAAATGCATTCCTTCCGACCAACAAGTTATGTAGGAATCAGTAAAAATCTAATTCGTTATAAGTATTGTAAATTTTTTCTTTTTTATAAGAAGACTGAGTAATATCCAGAAAACAAGATATACATTAATTCCAATACACTGCAGAATGGGAAAGAGCACAGAAACTCTGATGTTGCACATAGAAAGTGTTCAATATCGAGTAGACATGAATTAAAGACCCAGGAGGTGACTTCGAGTAGTGCTACTCCCCAGTATGATTCATGGATCTCTGCAGTCGATGAAATGTTAGTTACCAGTCTGCAGTGAGACAGGAGGTTGTACCAGAATGTAAAACATTAATTCATTATGATAAGCATGGCAAGTTTCTTAAATATACATGGCAAGATCTTAAGTGTCAGCTTTTCTTCAATAATATTTATAAAAGTGGAGATCCAACTGGAAGAAGATCCAACTAGATGAAGAAATACAGCAAAAACAGATTCTTAAAACAGTATATGCACAGCTCAAATTTTGAAGCTGTTAATTTATCGTGTTAGCCCACATTTTCCCTTTATACCCTCCCATAGTTGCTTCCCAATTCCTCAACACATGACTTGGTTTTATAAATTCCCAAATCCAAAAAATGTTATCACTTATTTTATTGAAAAAAAGAAAAACTAATGTGTGGGGAGTTGGGTGGAAGGAGAGTAGATGTACATACACACATACACACACACATACACACACACACACCTTATCCTAAGAGATAAATGTAACAAATGGTGCCAAAAGCATACCATTAAAGATATTTATGTAGTGTTTCCCATCACAAATTACAAAGAATAAAAAATCTGTCAAAATGGGATTTACAGAATTTCCTTCTGCAATTCTCACAAATAACTTCCAAGCCATCGCTTATTACATTTTATTTTTACTAAAAAGCTAATACAATATCTGTTTAAAGTAATTTTATAATTTATTTCTAAGACACATCTAAGACTCTGTAATTGTAATGAATTCATAAAGAAGAATGTATTTGTATAAGTGTTTCCATGACAAATTAATCTATGGTAGCAAAAATTTTAATTGTGAAAAACATTTGAAGCAATTTTTCAAATATTTCATTTCAATCAACAAATGGCAAACATCCAACCATATTTGCATAAGTTAATTTTAAAATATTTTGTTGATATTATACAATTAGAATATACTACTCTTTTTTGTCACTGGATGAAATGTTTGTTTACTTGAGGATTAAAGTTAAAGTCAACTTAAATATTTATAAAGTAGGGCAAACAATATTGGAGTAGTAGTTCATAAACAAATAACGAGTAGATCTTGAACAAGACAGTCATTTATTGTACTTCTGTGATTCTGGGCAACTCACCAACACTGAATCACTGCAATATGCAAATAGAGCAACTCCAAAGTCTAAGAAATGTTTACAATGAACCTTAGCTCCTCTTAGCACTTCATACTTTTCCCTTCTTAACTACATTTTTAAAACTAGCTGGTCACCCCTTAACAAAACTAGCTTCTGGAGATCAAAGAAGAATTATTTTTTCTGAGTCCTTAGAAAAAGTTGCTGAGAAAAAGCTACACGTTTTTGTAGTAGAAATGTTCCTAATGTATTTTACTGTGGTCCAATCACTTTGGTTGAATGCTTCAAAACTGATCCAAATTAAAGTGCCACTAGCTCTTCACACCTTGATGACACAGCTGGACGAACTCAACAGCAGTGACCTGCACTTATATTGAATCATGCTGGTTCTCTCCCATGCAGGAAAGATGGGGTCTTGAGAGAACGAGCCATAATCAAGGAGTAATTCTTAAAACCCAGCAGTCTTAACCCTATGCATCAGGAAAACAAAACACGCCCGGAGAAACTTCTGCCTTTGCAACGATTTTCTTCTTTTCTCTTTTAATTCCATGAATGAGCATATTTTCCTTTTTCAAAATATCTAATGTTAAATCGAGCTTCTGTCTGTTGTAATAGATGGTCTGGTCAGAGACGACTGAAAAGGGTTGTGAAAAAAATTCACTGATTTAGCCCAAAGAACCTATTCCACAACACCTGGATACCCAGGACCCTAGCGTGAAGTAGTTTTTTCCAGTGAGGCTTCTACATTACCCCACTATAACGCCAAACTAAAAGCAAATACTTGAAGAAGCCAATTTTATTTTGAGGAATGAACAGCTGTTCTCATTCAACATTATTTCTTACAAGTCCTCAACAAGGTGCCTGGCATTGTGTTAAGAACAGTAAAGACAAGTAATATATAATTACTGAGCTTAAACCATTCAATCTAGTGGGGGAAACAGAGGAAGCAGAATGTATAAAGGCCAAGAAATATAAAACAGAATGGCAATTCAAGAACCAAGAAGCTCGTGGCTAAATCACAGGGCAGATATAGGGGAATGGCCACGTATGGGGCTAAGAAGAGAGAGAGAATTCACAGTGTAGCCAATATTTATTAAGAACTAACTATATGCCAACAGTGCACAAGGGTTCCCTTTTCCCCATATCCTTGCCAACATTTGTTACTTCTTGCCTTTTTTGATAATAGCTTGGTGAAGACACATAGAACACAATATGGAGGTTCTTCAAAGAATTAAAAATAGACTTACCAAATGATCCAGCAATTCCACTACTGGGTATCTACCTGAAGAAAGTGAAAACACTAACTCAAAAAGATATATGCACCCCTATGTTCACTGCAGCATTATTTACAATAGCCAAGATATGGAAACAACCTGTTTATCAATGGATGAACGTATAAAGATGTGGAATACACACAATGGAATACTACTCTGTCACAAAAAAGAATGAAATCTTGGCATTTTGGACTACAGGGGTGGAATTTGAGGGTCATGCTAAGTGAAATAAATCAGAGAAAGACAAATACTGCATGATTTCACTTATAAGTAGAATCTAAAAAACAAAACAAAACAAACAAAATAAAACAAAACCCAAACTCATAGATACAGAGAACAGACTGGTGGATGCCAGAAGGGAGGGGAATGGTGGGGGGGGTGGAATGGATGCAGAGGATTAAGAGGTACACACTCCCAGCTATAAAATAAGTAAGTCATGGGAATATAAACTACAGCATGGGGAATATAGTCAATAACATTGTATTAACTTTGTATGGTGACAGATGGTATCTAGACTTATTGTGGTGATTATCTCACAACATATATTGTACAAATGTCAAACCACTATGTTGTACACCTGAAACTAATATAATATTGTATGTCAATTGCACCTCAATAAAAAATTAACTATATGTCAGCTGCTGTGGTAAATACGTTACATACTTTTTTCTCATTTAGTCCTTACAAAACAAGTCTGTAAAGCAGATCTCATTTTGATCACCCCATTATAGATGAGGAGGCTTAGATATAAAGAAGGTACGTAAACTGATACCTACGCTACCCAGCTAATAAGCAGGAGAACTGGGATTTGATTGCAGCTCCCAGATTCCAGAGTCTACGCCTAATATAAAGGGTCTCGTGTAGAAAAACAAGTTTCGCTTTTTCCTTGTAGATGAAAAGGTGTCATGGATGAGTCTTACAAAGATAAGTAGCACAATTAGTTTGACTCCAGAGAATGGTGACCCTGACCCCAAAGTTGAGCATGAATTACAGGGGACAGACCATGGAGCAGGCAGATACCCAGGGGAACAAAGTGGTAATCCAGGCTGGAGATGACGAAGTTATGAATTTTGGCAGCAGAAATGAAAAGAAGCAATGGCTCTACTGGAGCACTGATTCAATTAGATATATTTAAATTTCTAAATAATGACTCTGAAATGAGAAATATGCTCTTGATAATCCCGAGTCATTCAATGTCCTGGTCTGAAAGGGTGACAGGTGGTTAGGAATCCTGTTACGGTACTATTCCTGCTCAGGGCTTTTCTTTTCTATTACTTTCTTCCTTTTTTATCTTTTATTCTTGGCTCTGAAACAAAATTGTCACGCTTTTGATATGTGAATCTCAGAAAGCTGGCTGACCAACACTGAACTGTAACATCTCCCCTACAATCAGAGGCCGGCATGGATGTGTTTACGTTTCACTACGCAGCCTTTCAGACACATCCAAGAGAACAGTTGTGCCTCCTTTGCTTATTACATTTATTTTTAATTTTTAACGTGGGATTTTTTTAATCCAAAAGAGGATTTCACTAGATCAGAGCAAAAACAAGCAAATAATAAACATGTCATCATAACCTTACCCCTTATTATTATGAAACAAATGAGGCTACTCTACAAACATCAGTGCTCCTTCTACCTCCCAAATTCAAAAGGGCCCCAAACTACTCATATCAGGACGCTATCTTATGATTCACATCTTGCACTTTGACCCCTTAGCACTTTAACACTTTAAAGAATGCTACCTGCTAGAACACAAACACAATACACACTTTACTACAATGTAGTTTGCTTATATTTCTCTAGGAGCTCTGTATACCCAGGATAGTTAACGGTGGAGACAGTGATTTAAATGGAGGGAAAAAACATGCTCCTACATTTTGAGAGTCTTTGTATCTGAGCTGTTTATGGTTTCCAGAGATTTAGAAGATCGCTTTGAAGAAGTTCTAAAATTTAAGTAACTAACCTAAAGAAGTGTTGTTAGTAGAGAGACCCTTGGCCTAACACTCGGCATCAAAAAGACCTGAATTGGACATGGGAGTTTGTTATTGCTGCTTGACTTGCTTCTCCTGTGTGAGAACCTCCCATCCCTTAACCAGGCCATTTCACCTTCCCCACCCCCACCTCAGTAAGGCACTCAACTCATATTAATCAGAGCTTCTCATCCCTCCCTCAGGATGAAAATTTATCCAGGGGTATGCACATGGCGAGAATGGCCAAATGTAACCCTTCTGAAGAAATTATAAACATTAGGGGGAAGAGAATCATGGTCTTTTCTTTGGAAATGTCAACTATGAGGCCTGGGACTGGCAGCTGACCATCTTTGTTGCCACCTGTTACTCAAAAATCATGCCAAAATAAGAAGTTAGTAAAGGTAAGAGAGACACACATACGTCTAGAATCCTAGGCTACCACACGAAGCCCTGGATGTACTGTTTGAATCAACCCTACATCCTTTGTCCTTCCATTCCTTTTTCAATTAACCTAATTTGAATTGAATTTCTGCCACTTGCAGCTGAAAGAGTCCTGATTCCCAAAGCAAGAACAGCAATGAATTTTCTCTTTGAAAACACAAGATAATAGAATATTGGTTAAAAACAGCTACATTATATAATGAAATAAACTCAACTTTGCTTATCAGGAGATTAACTTAAGAACTAACTGGTTCTCAAGGAATTATGAGCTGGTACTTATAATTCCTTTGGCACTGAGTAACCAACTTCAGAGAACCTTGAGGGACAAAACCAAAGAGGATTCTTTTTAGAAGAACCATTTATAAAGAAAGCCAATGACAAAGACTAAAAGAGACTTTCTCAAAAGTATAAAAACGGTAGGAATCTGTAGATTTCAACAACATTTAAAACAATGTGGGGAGCTGCATTTAGCAGGGCACATTTTCAACTGAGCACAGTGGAAAACACGAGTGAATATATTTCATGAATTATGCATTATATCAGAACCTCACTTGGTAAGCATTCTGACCTCTGCTATTTCTGTGCTGGTGTCTGTTGTACTCCCAATTAATCAGGAAAGAAATTAGCATGGTAGATAAAAGATAATGCTAGAATTAAAGACAGGAAGTTGAAAACCCTTATAGTGATTTAACATTCAAAAGCATGAAATTAGTTTTGAAATTAAAATGAAATCAAAGAGCAGGAGCAAGAAGTAACCTCTTTCTGGTTCAAGCTATAATTTTTAAGAGGACATAAAATTGCTCTCTATATTTTTATTCTCCACAAGTAGTTCGAATGTGAATGAACTAAATATATCATAAAAATATAGAGAACAGTGAGTCGATCAATGTAGGCCCGCAATGAAACTGAATATAGCACATTAAAAAATAATCTGGTGGTTAGATATAGGAGAAAACTTTTATAAAGGACACTTCATTGTTGAAATTACTATAGGCAAATATTTTCATCATAAATGGGAAACTGAAATGATTATATGGGTATGTGTATGAATGTTCCTAAAAGTTAAAATAATGTAATGATTTCTATGGTAAAGTATTATATATTAATTATAAATTAATTTCTTTTACAAAATAGTCACTATTTTATAAAATAGAAAGTTTCAAGCAGAGAAATAATTAAAACGGCACTATCTCCTAAAAATCCGATAAACCTCTCACGATGTCCCTCGTTCTGGCCCACCACCTTCCTGACTTGATTCCCTACTGCTTTCCTCTTCTCACTCTGCTCCAGCCCCACTGGCTCTCTTAATGCTCCAGGCCTGTTCCAACCTTGCATGAGCTGTTCCATATGCCTTGAATGCTCTTTGGCCTGATATTCACATGGCTCACTCGTCCTTCAAGACTTTGTTCAATTTTCTCAAGAAGGCCTACCTTGACCACTCTATTTTAAATTGCCCTAAAATACCTGCCAGCTCCCCTTACCCCGCTCTACTTCATTTTCTCTTTCCTTTTACCACCTTTTGGCAAACTATATACTTTAATTTTTACTATGTTTTTGTCTAGACTCTGTCTGGGCTACTCATTCCAGAAAAATGACTCCCGGCTTTGCTACTGGGTTAAACTGTTAGTGAAAGGGTGATGTCTTTTCCCTAGGAAGTACCCCAGTTCCTCATCTAAATGCACTTCACAATAGTGATTGTCATTTTCCTTCCAACACACTAGAAGGACATTCTTCTATTAGTGGGACTGGTTCACCTTGGGAATGCTGCTTGGAAAGGTAAGAGATGGAGGGAGACATGTGGATAAACTGAACTCCTGACAGAGGATGTCGACAAAGATGGCACATTCTCACCAAATATTATACTTATCAGCAGTTATAGTCAAAATTCCTCTAAACCTGTTATAATTCCAAAGATGCCAAAACAACTGGCTTACCACAGTTTGTATCCCAAGCTCTAAAAAGTCAATGGCATTGATGATGACCACTGGCTGTGCACACATCTCCTCTCTACTTTTATTTTATAAGCAACACAAAGGAATTGTGATAGATGACATCATCTAAACTTATTCTACAGACCCTCATATACAAATGCTTTCACCTTTAAAGAAAATTTTATGTTGTAGCAAACAATAAAAACAGTGTAAGTATTTTTACAGAGCAATTAAAATCAAAATAGTCTGTGTACATTTCCATAGAAATGTAAATGTAAAATATATTTTGAGGTTTTTTTCTGTATGGACAACTTCATAAAACATTCAGATCCAAGTGAAAAATATAAATCAAGAAAAATAAATGTGATTGGCAAATTTCAGGGTGATTCAAGAGTTGATGTGTATTAATAACAAGAGTGATAACAGACAACATTCCCTGAGTGTGCACAAGAGTAACCAGCACATATGCAGTGGGTGCTGTCATGTATTAGCTCATACAATCTTCACAGCAACCCTATGTCATAGACACTATTATTGTACCCACTGTACAGTTGAGAAAACTGAGGAATAGAGAAGTGCAGTTATTTGAAAAAAGTAAATGCCAGAGCTGGAGGTCAAAACCAGGAAATCTGATCCTAGCTCTAGGGCTCTTAAGCATTGCACCATTATACCGTATTGTCTCCTACAGGCAGTAGGTCTTTTGTAAGAAAAATATGCAGATAGGGAGTTCCCTGGTGGTCTAGTGGTTCGGATTCAGAGCTTTCACTGCTGTGGCCCAGGTTCAATCCCTGGTCAGGGATCCACCAAGCTGCACACGTGGCCAAAAAAAAAAAGAAAAATATGCAAATAAACAAAGGAAAACACAGGCAGATTACTTCTGAAGGGAAAATGTGTAGATTCAGAGAGAATATTAATGAAGCAAAGATACTAATGTTTCTTTACATTATTAGCAGATATGTTACATAACAATACAGTAAGTCCCCTACATATGAACGAGTTCCGTCCCGAGAGCAAATGCGGGAGTCCAGTTTGTTCCTAAGTCCAACAAAGTTAGCCTAGGTACCCAAATAACACAATTGGCTATACAGTACTGTACTGTAACAGGTTTATAATACTTTTCACACAGATAATACATAAAAAACAAACACTAAAAATATAGAAAACATTTCTAATCTTACAGTACAGTGCCTTGAAAAGTACAGTAGTGCAGTACAACAGCTGGCATACAGGGGCTGGCATCGAGTGAACAGGCAAGAAGAGTTACTGACTGATGGAGGGAGAGGAGGTGGGAGATGGTAGAGCTGAAGGATCCTCAGCAATAGGAGACGGAGGGAAAGCTGCAATCTCACTCACGCCTGACGCTGATGGCACAGGTTCTGGTTCCTTTCTGGATTCAATTCTATCTACCCTCTTGAAAAAACGATCCAGTGATGTCTGGGTAGTACTGTACCAGCTACATCACCGCTGCTTTTACCCTCGCTTCCAGACGTCCTGGGCTTGAAATAAAGATACTGTACTTACTGCACTCTATGTAGTACTGTAAAGTACACAAAAGCACAACCACTTGTAGAGGGTGTGTGCAGGTGACAATGTACGCCAGACATATGAACTAACTTACGTGACTGGACATACGAACGCATGTTCACATCTTTGAAAGTTCGCAACTTGAAGGTTCGTATGTAGGGGACTTACTGTACATTAACAGTCAACCAAACAATATTATGACAATGCATTGCTCTATTGGGGGGGGAATTTCTATGAAATAAAAAAAAATAATTCTTTCCAAGGTTTCCTTCCTCTTTTGTCTTTTATTACTTTTATTCTTTTCCTAAAGGTCTGTTATTCACTTAGAGAGGATAAATGCGTTTTTGTTTTTACCTAGAAAATTTCCTTTATATTTCAGGGGGCCATTCTGCTAGCAGGAATTATGGAAAAAATACAAGATTTGAAGTTAAAGGATGTAGATTATATTTCTAATTCTTTTACCTTGTATTGTGTGCGTTTTATCCAAACACAATACATACTGTCTTATGGCTTCTTTTGCACTACATCAGCAGAGATGAGTAAATGTGACAGAGCCCTTATGGCCCAAAATGCCTAAAACATTTACCATCTGGTCCTTTACAGAAAAAGTTTACCCGCTAATGAAGATAGCCCACAGGTAAAACACTCAGAGCGTCTGGCCCATGGGGATCATCACTCAGTACATGTGCGCTCAGCATGGGGGGCAGAGGGTGGCTGATGTCAGCGGAGGGCACCAGGTGCTCTGAAAACAGAAAGGAATCATCCCTGCACCCAAGCACAAACCCAGGATGCGGCACCTGTATCAGCAGGGATTTCTAAAGCTTCTTTTCTCTTGTTCGGTACAACACCTTCTTTCAAATAAAATATTACATTGAAACTCAATACACAAAATGAATAAAAACGATGCCATTCTCGCTGGGAATGGGGATGGCCAAGCTAGGATTCAGGCATACCGGCTCACAGCCTTTGGCCCTTTCCTTGTATCACATACTGTTCCTTCATATAATAAAGTTTTGTTATTGCTCAATTTTTATTTGCATAATAAAGATAAATCAAGTTGTATACAGAGGTACTCTAACAAATTTGTTTTCCAAGTAATAATCTAGGGCCTTCTCAACAAAATGTGAACCTCTAAACATCAAGCACGAGAGATATTTGGTAGCTCCCAATTAGAGAGTCGGTTATTCCACAATGGTAGCATAAATCATCATTCTAGAATATAACCCTTGTCACGGAAGCTGAAGGCAACTTCTAACCTCATTTCAAACAAACTCTGGGGTAGAATCTGGGGTCTGCCTTTGGTTGAGGGGAAAGCCTGCGTGTGAAGGATAGGCTGCACTCTCATTTCCTCTTCTACCTCATCACTCTTACTTCTCACTGCTCACCTAACATCCTTTCAAAGCAGTCTTGATGCCATTTAGAAGTGGGAAAAGGTTCTGCTTTGTACTGAGTAACATCCAGGTTTGCTCGGTTAATCTGTACCTTTCCCAAGACCGCCACCCCACAACCTCAGCATTCACCTCCAACTTCTGCTTCTCACCTGCTCCTGCTACAAACACTATTGTTGGTCACAGGCCCACTGCCAGAGGACCCTCCTCACTATAAACACTTCATTTCATTAACTGAGGGAGAAAAAAGAATATGTTAAAAAAAAAAAAATCGAACTATCAGATCTATTATATTTTTTTCTTTGAAACATGAATTATCAATTCAAAACATTTAATATGGGAAAGATGTATTTAAATCCACTGGTCCTTTTCTCAACAGATAAAATTGTTCACAAAGCTCTGTTTTTGTAAACTGTGATTCCAAAGGCCATTTTACCTAAAAATGATTATTTTCAACATATAATCTGAAGAGGTAAAATGAATCCTAGACTTGAAGAAATTTCGTTCCTGTCACGTGAAGTACTATAGACTTGTGTTACTAGATCTTATGCATTATTAATCAATACTTCCAGTTGTCAAAAGCCATAAGCAAGTAAAAACAGTTGTCAAGGATGACAGGAGAGAAGAGAGAAAGAAAGAGAGAAAGAAAGAATGAGAGTTACAAACACAGTGATTTCATAATTATCACCAAGAAAGTACTTGTGGAAAGAAGTAGATGCTCAGTAAATTCTCAGCTGATAAAATATTATCTATTTTGCCCTAAATCCTAAATGAAAGGGCATATCCAATTAGCATCATTGTAGCACAAGGCAGCAGAATCACGGGATAGGCTAAAATGTTAGTTTTCATAACCATTCCCACTTCTCCCCTTCTGAGGAGGATTTCTGCTATCTTGTCTTTGTGGGCTAATCAGAGGTAAAGGGTACAAACAAATATTTGCAGAAATCTAAGTCTATGACAAGGAGATCCTGAAGGCAGACGTGGGCAATGGGAGAGAAGACAACATCTGTGGGGAGAGTAGGGCAAAGAAGTGAGGAACAGGGAAGAGAAGAGTCCCAGAAAATGATGAGGAGAGATTTGAGCACCTACGTACAGTCTCAGAGAGAGGATTTTATGTGATGTGCGATATGACTGCGTCATTACATTTCAATAATAGTCACTATCGCTCCAAGCCCTGCAGCCTGAGAGACAATTTCCTGACAGAGGAACTTCGCTCAGCTTCTCAACCTCACTCCAGACCACAAGAGGTCGCCACTCAAACTGCCTCAAACTTGGAAATAGAGAAAAGCACCTTAACCAGGCACAGGGATCCCCTGCAAAACTTCAACAACTGGGACATGAAACACTGCAGATGAGCAACTATTCCTTATCAAGAGTTTGGTTGGGGCTTCCCTGGTGGCGCAGTGGTTGAGAATCTGCCTGCTAATGCAGGGGACACGGGTTTGAGCCCTGGTCTGGGAGGATCCCACATGCCGCGGAGCAACTAAGACCGCGAGCCACAACTACTGAGCCTGCGCGTCTGGAGCCTGTGCTCCGCAACAAGAGAGGCACCGTGATGAAGAGTGGCCCCCGCTTGCCACAACTAGAGAAAGCCCTCACACAGAAATGAAGACCCAACACAGCAAAAATAAATAAATTAAAAAAAAAAAAAAGAGTTTGGCTGATTTTTAAATTGGGCTAATCAGCCAATCCACAGAAGTGCCCAGAGTATAAAAATAAAGGATTCACTCTGATTCCCCCTGCCCAAGGCTACTGAGGAACACATTTATCTTCAGGGAGTTAGTCTCTCAAATATGCCCCCAGCATGTTGCCTAAGGGGAAATGGCTGCAGCTGCTGCTTAATGCATTTTTTTGGTCAGGAAAATAAGTTTCCTCATTGAAAGGGTAAATGGAAGAAGAAAAGGCTCTGCAAACTGTCATATTTCACAAGCAAAAGGCCTTTTAAAATTCCCTGGGAGTTTGATTTTCTCTTATAGACCAAAAGAGTTTTAACTGCCCTACTTCAGGATGGGCAAGACAGGCCCTGTTTCTACAATCCAGACCTAGACAAAAAGTTTAATTCTCTGAAAGGCCACTCCTCTATTAAATAGCTTTTCTTCTGGACATAAAGTTGGCCAATCACCAGTCTGAAAATGTGCTGCCTTTAGTGGAATGTGGTTTTCTTTAGTCAAGAGAAAGTCACTTTTCAGCTTGTCCTTCTAGCTCCTTGGCAAAGGAGTAGTTAGCCTGCTTCTTTATCTTTTTCTCTGGCTCCACTTCAATGCCATCAGCTATACAGAAGGCTTTTGGATAGACACCAACCTTAAATTATTTCTTCTGGAAGATCTTAGGGAAACAAGAGCCTGTAAAGTAATAAGTTTCAAGAAAATTTTATGATATATTTTAGCTAGTTACATTAATTTTGTAAGGAATCTTTAGGAAGCCCACAGGTTGGACTTTAAGCTATGGAAAAAAGTGGGAGCAATGTAAATTACCTTGGGAATATACAGGCTACTAGAAATACCAACTATTCAAAGAATCCATCCACTTAAACATTAAGATTAACACACTCATATAAAAGAAAAAGACATTTTGTATATTTTCTCATTTATTAAATGGCTGTTGACAACTGCAAAAAGATCCGTGATCCAATTCATTTATTTACCTCTTTCACCATGCCAGGCTCTAGTGATGAAAAGATAAACAACATATTGTATCTGCTCTCCAAAAGATTAAGAAACTAGCAGAAGAGCAAGCATCCTATAATAACAGTGCAATATATGCCACACTTGTGATGTGAATAAAGAAAGAAAAGGAAGGCAGAGGAGGAAGTAAATAATCTGGCCAGGAGATGAAAGAAAGATGCAGGACGACTTCACTTGAGGGGAAATTTGAGCTGAGCTTTGAGAATAATCAGAATTTGCTAGGCAGTTAAGTGATGAGGGGGCATTTCAGACTGAAAGTCTACATCACATTTGAGGAAAGGCAGAGAGCTCAGTGAGCATAGGAAGCAAGGTGAAAGGGTAGGAGAAGTGGCTCACAAGCTAGGTTTCTGTAAGGCCTTGAATACCATACAAAAATTTAAAACTTTCTTTGAGGCTCTGAGGAGATGTTAGAGATTTCTAAGCAAGGAAAAACCCACAAACAAAACTACTGGCCAGAAAGATTACCACTGAGACAAATGATAATTGAAATAAACATTATACAACATAGTGTTTAAAAAATATTTTCTTACACCTAGATTTTAGTTAATCAGTTCTAGGGTGGGAACAGAGAAGAAATCCTAACAAATTACTTCATATTTTCCATTTTCTGAGTGTGTTTACGCTGACAACAAAACAATAGATACTTTTTTTTTAATTTTTAAATTTTATTTATTTTTTTATACAGCAGGCTCTCATTAGTCATCAATTTCATACACATCAGTGTATACATGTCAATTCCAATCGCCCAATTCATCACACCACCATCCCCACCCCGCCACGGCTTTTCCCCCTTGGTGTCCATACATTGGTTCTCTACATCTGTGTCTCAACTTCTGCCCTGCAAACCGGTCCATCGGTACCATTTTTCTAGGTTCCACATATATGCGTTAATATACGATATTTGTTCTTCTCTTTCTGACTTACTTCACTCTGTATGACAGTCTCTAGATCCATCCACGTCTCAACAAATGACTCAATTTCATTCCTTTTTATGGCTGAGTGATACTCCATTGCATATATGTACCACGTCTTCTTTATCCATTTGTCTGTAGATGGGCATTTAGGTTGCTTCCATGACCTGGCTATTGTAAACAGTGCTGCAATGAACATTGGGGTGCATGTGTCTTTTTGAATTATGGTTTTCTCTGGGTATATGCCCAGTAGTGGGATTGCTGGGTCATATGGTAATTCTATTTTTACTTTTTTAAGGAACCTCCATACTGTTCTCCATAGTGACTGTATCAATTTACATTCCCACCAACAGTGCAAGAGGGTTCCCTTTTCTCCACACCCTCTCCAGCATTTGTTGTTTGTAGATTTTCTGATAATGCCCATTCTAACAGGTGTGAGGTGATACCTCATGTTGTTTTGACTTGCATTTCTCTAAAAATTAGTGATGTTGAGCAGCTTTTCATGTGCCTCTTGGCCATCTGTATGTTGTCTTTGGAGAAATGTCTATTTAGGTCTTCTGCCCATTTTTGGATTGGATTGTTTCTTTAATATTGAGCTGCATGAGCTGTTTATATATTTTGGATATTAATCCTTTGTCCGTTGATTTGTTTGCAAATATTTTCTCCCATTCTGAGGGTTGTCTTTTCATCTTCTTTATAGTTTCCTTTGCTGTGCAAAAACTTTGAAGTTTCATTCGGTCCCATTTGTTTATTTTTGGTTTTATTTCCATTACTCTAGGAGGTGAATCAAAAAAGATCTTGCTGTGATTTATGTCAAAGAGTGTTCGTCCTATGTTTTCCTCTAAGAGTTTTATAGTGTCCAGTCTTACAATTAGGTCTCAAATCCATTTTGAGTTTATTTTTGTGTATGGTGTTAGGGAGTGTTCTAATTTCATTCTTTTACACGTAGCTGCCCAGTTTTCCCAGCACCACTTACTGAAGAGATTGTCTTTTCTCCATTGTATACCCTTGCCTCCTTTGTCATAGATTAGTTGACCATAGGTGCGTGGGTTTATCTCTGGGCTTTCTACCTTGTTCCATTGATCTATGTTTCTGTTTTTGTGCCAGTACCATATTGTCTTGATTACTGTAGCTTTGTAGTATACTCTGAAGTCAGGGAGTCTGATTGCTCCAGCTCCTTTTTTTTCCCTCAAGACTGCTTTGGCTATTAGGAATCTTCTGTGTCTCCATACAAATTTTAAGACTTTTTGTTCTAGTTCCGTAAAATATGCCATTGGTAATTTGATAGGGATTGCATTGAATCTGTAGATTGCTTTGGGTAGAATAGTCATTTTCACAATATTGATTCTTCTAATCCAAGAACATGGTATATCTCTCCATCTGTTGGTATCATCTTTAATTTCTTTCATCAGTGTCTTATAGTTTTCTGCATACAGGTCTTTTGTCTCCCTCGGTAGGTTTATTCCGAGGTATTTTATTCTTTTTGTTGCAGTGGTAAACGGGAGTGTTTCCCTAATATCTCTTTCAGATTTTTCATCATTAGTGTATAGGAATGCAAGAGATTTCTGTGCATTAATCTTGTATCCTGCAACTTTAACAAATTCATTGATTAGCTCTAGTAGTTTTCAGGTGGCATCTTTAGGATTCTCTATGTATAGTATCATGTCATCTGCAAACAGTGACAGTTTTACTTCTTTCCCAATTTGGATTGCTTTTATTTCTTTTTCTTCTCTGACTGCCGTGGCTAGGACTTCCAAAACTATGTTGAATAATAGTGGTGAGAGTGGACATCCTTGTCTTCTTCCTGATCTTAGAGGAAATGCTTTCAGTTTTTCACCATTGAGAATGATGTTTGCTGTGGGTTTGTCGTATATGGCCTTTATTATGTTGAGGTAGGTTCCCTCTATGCCCACTTTCTGGAGAGTTTTTATCATAAATGGGTGTTGAATTTTGTCAAAAGCTTTTTCTGCATCTATTGAGATTATCATATGGTTTTTCTTCTTCAATTTGTTAATATGGTCTATCACATTGATTGATTTGTGTAGATTGAAGAATCCTTGCATCCCTGGGATAAATCCCACTTGATCATGGTGTATGATCCTTTTAATATGTCGTTGGATTCTGTTTGCTAGTATTTTGTTGAGGATTTTTGCATCTATATTCATCAGTGATATGGGTCTGTAATTTTCTTTTTTTGTAGTACCTTTGTCTGGTTTTGGTATCAGGGTGATGGTGGCCTTATAGAATGAGTTTGGGAGTGTTCCTTCCTCTGCAACTTTTTGGAAGAGTTTGAGAAGGATGGGTGTTAGTTCTTCTCTAAATGTTTGATAGAATTCACCTGTGAAGCCATCTGGTCCTGGACTTTTGTTTGTTGGAAGATTTTTAGTCACAGTTTCAATTTCATTACTTGTGATTAGTCTGTTCATATTTTCTATTTCTTCCTGGTTCAGTCTTGGAAGGTTATACCTTTATAAGAATTTGTCCATTTCTTCTAGGTTGTCCAATTTATTGGCACAGAGTTGCTTGTAGTAGTCTCTTAGGATGCTTTGTATTTCCACAGTGTCTGTTGTAACTTCTCCTTTTGCATTTCTAATTTTAGTGATTTGAGTCCTCTCCCTCTTTTTCTTGATAAGTCTGGCTAATGGTTTATCAATTTTGTTTATCTTCTCAAAGAACCAGCTCTTAGTTTTATTGATCTTTGCTATTGTTTTCTTTGTTTCTATTTCATTTATTTCTGCTCTGATCTTTATGATTTCTTTCCTTCTGCTAACTTTGGGTTTTGTTTGTTCTTCTTTCTCTAGTTCCTTTAGGTGTAAGGTTAGATTGTTTGAGATTTTTCTTGTTTCTTGAGGTAGGCTTGTATAGCTATAAACTTCCCTCTTAGAACTGCTTTTTCTGCATCCCATAGGTTTTGGATCATCGTGTTTTCATTGTCATTTGTCTCTAGGTATTTTTTGATTTCCTCTGATTTAATCAGTAATCTCTTGGTTATTTAGTAACTTATTGTTTAGCCTCCATGTGTTTGTGTTTTTCACGTTTTTTTCCCTGTAATTCATTTCTAATCTCATAGAACAGTGGTCAGAAAAGATGCTTGATATGATTTCAATTTTGTTAACTTTACTGAGGCTTGATTTGTGACACAAGATGTGATCTATCCTGGAGAACGTTCCGTGCGCACTTGAGAAGAAAGTGTAATCTGCTGTTTTTGGATGGAATGTCCTATAAATATCAATTAAATATATCTGGTCTATTGTGTCATTTAAAGCTTCTGTTTCCTTATTAATTTTCATTTTGGATGATCTGTCCATTGGTGTAAGTGAAGTGTTAAAGCTCCCCAGTATTATTGTCTTACTGTTGATTTCCTCTTTTACAGCTGTTAGCAGTTGCCTTATTATTGAGGTGCTCCTATGTTGGGTGGGTACGTATATATTTATAATTGTTATATGTTCTTCTTGGATTGATCCCTTGATCATTATGTAGTATCCTTCCTTGTCTCTTGTAACATTCTTTATTTTAAAGTCTGCTTTATCTTATATGAGTATTGCTACTCCAGCTTTCTTCTGATTTCCATTTGCATGGAATATCTTTTTCCATCCCCTCACTTTCAGTCTGTATTTGTCCCTAGGTCTGAAGTGGGTCTCTTGTAGATAGCATATATATGGGTCTTGTTTTTGTATCCATTCAGTCAGCCTGTGTCTTTTGGTTGGAGCATTTAATCCATTCATGTTTAAGGTAATTATCGATATGTCCCTATGACCATTTTCTTAATTGTTTTGGGTTTGTTTTTGTAGGTCCTTTTCTTCTCTTGTGTTTCCCACTTAGAGTAGTTCCTTTATCATTTGTTGTAGAGCTGGTTTGGTGGTGCTGAATTCTCTTAGCTTTTGCTTGTCTGTAAAGGTTTTGATTTCTCCATTGAATCTGAATGAGATCCTTGCCGGGTAGAGTAATCTTGGTTGTAGGTTCTTCCCTTTCATTCACTTTAAGTATATCATGCCACTCCCTTCTGGCTTGCAGAGCTTCTGCTGAGAAATCAGTTGTTAATCTTATGGGAGTTCCCTTGTGTATTATTTGTTGGTTTTCCCTTGCTGCTTTCAATAATTTTTCTTTGTCTTTAATTTTTGCCAATTTGATTACTATGTGTCTCAGCATGTTTCTCCTTGGGTTTATCCTGTATGGGACTCTCTGCGCTTCCTGGACTTGGGTGGCTATTTCCTTTCCCATGTTAGGGAAGTTTTCGACTATAATCTCTTCAAATATTTTCTTGGGTCCTTTCTCTCTCTCTTCTCCTTCTGGGACCCCTATAATGTGAATGTTGTGCATTTAATGTTGTCCCGGAGGTCTCCTAGGCTGTCTTCATTTCTTTTCATTCTTCTTTCTTTATTCTGTTCCGCAGCAGTGAATTCCACCATTCTGTCTTCCAGGTCACTTACCCGTTCTTCTGTCTCAGTTATTCTGCTATTGATTTCTTCTAGTGTAGTTTTCATTTCAGTTATTGTATTGTTCATCTCTGTTTGTTTGTTCTTTAATTTTTCTAGGTCTTTGTTAAACATTTCTTGCATCTTCTCGATCTCTGCCTCCAATTAATTTTCCAAGGGCCTGGATCATCTTCACTATCATTATTCTGAATGCTTTTTCTGGAAGGTTGCCTATCTCCACTTCATTTAATTGTTCTTCTGGGGTTTTATCTTGTTCCTTCATCTGGCACATGCCCTCTGCCTTTTCATCTTGTCTATCTTTCTGTGATTGTGGTTTTTGTTCCACAGGCTGCAGGACTGTAGTTCTTCTTGCTTCTGCTCTCTGCCCTCTACAATAGATACTTTTAAAATTTATCAATTTTGTTGTAATTCTCAAATTTGGGTCTTTATTTACAATGCCTTTGTGTATTAAGTATCACGTATACTTAGTATTCATAAAATTTATGTAAGAGGGATTGGAATTTAATGATGTAATCATTATTACTTGTCAAGGTTGTTTGGACTATATTAATTTTATCTTTTCACATTTAATATTATTCCTTACACAACAGGTTTATTTTATTTGTTAATCTTTCCTTTGTATCCTCTTTCATGAGGAATTAAAGTTTAGAATGTCAATGTACTTTATTGTGGCTGGCCGCAAAAAGAAAAGTTTTTACTAAGTGTTAATTTTTAGAAAAATGATGTAAACTCTCCAACTCCTTTTTTTTGTTATTTGGAAAAGATGAAAAAAGTGGGGTGGGGAGAGAAAGAGTGAGAGAGAGTTCTACAGAAAGGTATTCTGAGGCATCGTGCTGTGTCAGTTAGATCCTACAGCTGCTCCAAATAGGAAACATCCGGAAGCACTGTGCTGTGTAATGGGAGAGAAGTTCTCAATTTTTTAACTGCCTTGCTCCAATGGTGTCCCAGCTAGAAGGTCATCTGGGGGCATGAGCCAAAGGAAAATACACATTAAGGTCATACTTTATGAAAAATGCATTAATATAATCAACATTTAAAATCAGACCTTAACCTTAGAATGTTCACATGCTCAAAAATTTATATGTGTGTGTGTGTGTGTGTGTGTGTGTGTGTATAAATATATATATACACTTTAATATAAAAACTACTAAGGTATGTTGCAAACTTGGTCACATATTGCAGTTAACATACTGCAGATAACAGTAATCAAGACAGTATGGTACTGGCACTAAAACAGAAATATAGACCAATGGAACAGGATAGAAAGCCCAGAGATAAACCCACGTACCTACGGTCACCTAATCTATGACAAAGAAGCCCAGAATATACAATGGAGCAAAGATACCCTCTTCAATAAGTGATGCTAGGAAAACTGGACAGCTACATGTAAAAGAATTAGAAATTAGAACAGTCCCTAACACCATACACAAAAATAAACTGAAAATGGATTAAAGACCTAACTAAATGTAAGGCCAGACACTATAAAACTCTTAGAGGAAAACATAGGCAGAATACTCTTTGACATAAATAGCAGCAAGATCTTTTTTGATCCACCTCCTAGAGTAATGAAAATAAAAACAGAAATAAACAAATGGGACCTAATGAAACTTAAAAGCCTTTGCACAGCAAAGGAAACCATAAACAAGACAAAAAGACAACCCTCAGAATGGGAGAAAATCGTTGCAAATGAAGCAACTGACAAAGGATTAATCTCCAAAATATACAAACAGCTCATGCAGCTCAATAGCAAAAAAAACAAACAACCCAATCCAAAAATGGGCAGAAGACCTAAATAGACATTTCTCCAAAGAAAACATACAAATGGCCAAGAAACACATGAAAAGCTGCTCAACATCACTAATTATTAGAGAAATGCTAATCAAAACTACAATGAGGTATCACTTCACACTGGTCAGAATGGCCATCATCAAAAAATCTACAAACAACAAATGCTGGAGAAGGTGTGGAGAAAAGGGAACCCTCTTGCACTACTGGTGAGAATGTAAATTGATACAACCACTATGGAGAACAGGACGGAGGTTCCTGAAAAAACTAAAAACAGAACTACCATATGACCCAGCAATCCCACTACTGGGCATATACCCTGAGGAAACCATAATTCAAAAAGGCATATGCACCCCAATGTTCATTGCAGCACTATTTACAATAGCTAGGACATGGAAGCAAACTAAATGTCCATCAACAGAGGAATGGATAAAGAAGATGTGGTATATACATACAATGGAATATTACTCAGCCATAAAAAGGAATGAAATTAGGTCATTTGTAGAGACATGGATGGACCTAGAGACTGTCATGAGAGTGAAGTAAGTTAGAGAAAAGAAATATTGTATATTAATGCATATATGTGGAACCTGAAAAATTAGTATAGATGATCTTATTTACAAAGCAGAAATAGAGACACAGACGTAGAGAACGAGCATATGGACACCAAGGGGGAAGGGGGATAGGATGGATTGGGAGATTGGGATTGACATATATACACTACTGGTACTGTGTATAAAACAGATAACTAATGAGAACCTAGAGCACAGGGAACTACTCAGTGCTCGCTGGTGACCTAAATGAGAAAGAAACCCAAAAAAGAGGGGATATATGTATACATATAGCTGATTCACTTTGCTGTACACTATAAACTAACACAATATTGTAAAGCAGCTGTACTCCAATAAATAAAAAGTTTTTTACTCTGTCTTTTCAAGAAGAAAACAAATACATCAAGCCACTATCCTTTCCTAGCCTAATGTTTTACTTAAGTTTTGAAGGGAGAGAAGTTCAACACTGAATCTTTACAGGGAGCTAAATAAAATAAAGAAACAAGGATGTGATTTAATATTGTAGGGTTCATTTATCTTCTTTTGTAAAAATAAAAAAATCACTGTAAGTAAATGGTTATAACCCTCAAATGACCAAGAGAGGTAGAAAGATGGCAGATAAATGCAAAATGTAATGAGGCAGGATTGTCCAAAAAGCCCTGCCTGTCTTTAGTCTACATTCTTTTCAATAAAGATTGATTGTAGCCTTCAAGGCAAAATGTCCATCATTATTCTTCAGATATCCCATCCTGGGTGGTTAAACTCCTCCCTAGCGATTTTTATTAGCCTTCGTTTGTGTATACCTGACACAGAAAAAAAGAAGCTTTGAATCATGTACTTTATAAATTTACCCTTCTATAACCAAACAACAGATAAGTTTGCATTAAAATATAATTATCCAATATAGGTGTCTATGTTTCTCCAATGGTCAGATTTTCCTTTACACACCCTGTTACTTCAATGATACAAATGTACTGTAGATTTACTACAGCTTTTTATTTGACACAAATTACCATCATGTCACACCAACCTTTCAAGACCAGCTGCCTCTCCAAATGGTCTATCCTACATATTATCCATTTCTAAAGGCCTTTGAGAAATGCATTTCATGATTCTTCTTCAGTTCACATCAAAGTTTAAAAATAATATACATTAAAAAAAAGGGTTTTTTTCCTATCTACTCTACATGCCTCTTGTTTCCAATTTGGCTCATTTGGAGTTATTCTTTGTGGAATTAAGGACTAGTGTTAAATAGAATGGAATCAGAAGTCCTTTCTATACCCACTGCTCTGTGGGCTTTTGAGCTTAGGTTTCCTTTTAATGAAATGTAGAAAGTAACATTTGCATATTTGAGCAGTTGCAATACTTCTCTTTGTTACCTTACCCATTATGTTTTCTATGGTATTTCTTTGATTCTAAGGTGCCATTGATTTTAAGTATCACTAGTGAATTAGTAACAGCTTTTCTGAACGTCGTTTCTGAAATGTTAAATGAGTAAAAACATGGATCTTAGAATCAAGACTAAAGGATTTTTCAAAAGTAATTTTCAGCCAGGCTTTAAAGATCTCCAACTATAAATCAGTATGTCAAGAGGATGCTATCCAGATGTAGAAAGTCTCATATGTTTTATCTTGTGTTTAAAAAAATACATAAGTTAATTTCAGTAACAAACTTATTAAATATTACCAGCATAGGGAAAAGGGGAAGAAAATACCATTTATTTGATACTGGCTACTTGTGTTATATATGTGCTGTATATGAGTCCTTTCATTTAATATTTACAACAATCCTATGAAATACATAATATTCTTCCCATTTTACATTGAAAAAAACTCAGGCTCCAAAGGGGTTAAGCAGCAACAACAACAAAACCTCGACCAAGGTAGGAGGTTTAGTAAGTGGCAGAACGGCAAGTCAAAAAGCATAAGACCCTTTCTACTATAATGCCCCTCCAAGAAATGCCAAGATGACAAGTTTACAAAAAAACAAAATCTCTGCTAAAATAAACTTTCATATGCTTAAAACAATTTGCTGAGAAAGGTACCTTTCATATCATCTCAACCTAATTCTTCAGGGATATTTACTCTCTAATCACTAACCCTAAAACCAGTGTCATCCCCTGGAGATAATTCTGAGTGACCATATTGTTACAGTCTAATTAAATCATCTTTTCTAAAATTCAGTTAAGACCCCATTATTTTCACATATATCAGGATACTCTTTCTTTAGTGAGACTAAACAACGGATTACTCACGTTCTATCCATGCCTGTATTGTTTTTTCAAGTTAACATATTCAGTATTTTCAAACATAAAGAAAAACATACATGTATACACACACACGCATGCATGCTCGCACACATGCACACTAAGAATGAATTCATATACCTTCGGTATACTCCAAGTTCTTACCATAAGTAAACTTTCCAAAAGTCGCCCAAGAAATTATTTACAAAGGCTGGTAACATAATAAATATTAATTTTTAAAGCGAATAGCTTCTAAAATGTGTAATTCCATTAAAAGTACATATACAGAATATCTTTAGGTCCTAATTTGATGTCCAGCTGCCAATGTCTTGCTTTGTGCTGGATATGATAGAGGAAACGGTATGGATATGATCTGAATATGATATATGAGTTATATGATATGATATCCATGCCTGTATTTGCCAGAGGTAGTTAGGAGCTTGTGTGAAGCCAGGCTGGGCTGGTTTTGAGCCCCTGCTTCACCATGTTACTAGCTGTGGGACTCTGGACCACTTACTGAGCTTCTTTAAGCCACAATGTCATCATCATTTCAGAGTTCATGTTCATAAAGCTCTGAGCCCACTTAGCACAGAGTAAGCCCAGGTGATTCTTTCCATAAATATTTTAAGTGTTACTGAGGTATAAAGCCTATGAAAGGAAATTCAAAATCTCAGTACATTTAACTTTAGCTTAGGCAGTGCGCTCAGTGTCTTACATACAGAAGTAATTAAACCTAATTTTAGACTCAGGCATATCATATTCAGTTCCTTCAATAATTAACAATCAATCACTGCCTTCCCTTTAGAATTGGAGAAGCACTGGTGAAAATTCCACAGTGGTCCACAGTACACAGGTTTAGAGGTCGCACCTTGATCAAAACATCAAGAACCAAGGTGAACTTCAGTTTGCAATGAATGAGAAATACCTAAAAATGAGTTTCCCAGAATTTGTTCCATATATACTGACCTCATGACATATTCCTAAAGGGAAAAGAGCCCCTGCAACTTTGGATTCCTACTGTATAAAATATTCCCTTCTGGTCACGGATGATGATCAAGTGCTCTGTGACCACCTATAGTAAGGAAGCCAGTTTAACGCTACAAATTTATAATTTCCTGCATTTGTATGATCACAGAATTTTTTCTCTCCACATAACACCTATTAAACCAAGTTCTATGGAAAGACAGTCCGGGATTCAAGAGACATCACTGGAAAGTTCACCAAAACACTCTTCTTTAATTTTTTGTTAAAGCAATAGCATTATGGATTTCCTCTTCAATTCAGAAAAATTCTGCTACAGAGGCATGGAGTTACATGTTAAAAGTTCACCTTTTTTAGTATGGAGGGCTCCAGGATGAGAATAGCACAGGGCAGTGAGTCTTATACTTCATATTAGCTGTTTTAGTTCCATAAAAAGCTTTATGATTTAATTTGGCAATGGATTCCTGCCACACAAAAAATATATCTGTAGGCTGTGATATGACTGGAAGAATTCATTTTGTCCTAGGAAGAGGAAACAACAAAAAAAATTACACTGGACTAGAGATTCTTCGTCATCACAAAATACCAATCCAGCAATTCATAACTGTGCTTGCTGAGAGAAAAAAAAAATTCCACAGTAAAACGGTGTGAGCTTATTGGTCACCCATTTAGGAAAATCTCCTTAAATTCAAAACACCCAAATGAAAATCAAACAACCGTGGAAAACAATATGCTTTATTTGCATGTTTCTGAAAACTACTGCAAGACAGAAAATGCTGTACCCTAATTATATTGGTTTCCAGTGGATTTAAATTACAACTTTCTTAAAAAAAATGTATGTACTTAGGGAATTTTAAAAGTTTCAAGAATGTGAAACTACAGCTCTGACAACACGATGTAAGGTGAGAGTAAATTTTCACCACTCTTGAAGGCAGTCACGATAATAGCAATTATTTTTAACAAGGGAGAGACCAATATTCCACCATCTTGAAATAATATTTCACAGCATCATGACTACTCAGAGTATTAGTATAGAAATACAAATGTATACTGAAGAAAAAAAAAATGAAGATCCTATATACCCTTCTTAAATTTCACCTTGCCTAGTGGTCTCTGATGTTCTTTATTATCACATGTTTCTAACGACCACTTTTTTAAATAAGAAAATACCTCTGAAATAGTCTATGCAGTTCAAAGGATTTGCTCTTTCAAACAGAAGTCTCTATTTTGGTGTGATCTGACATCTGACTGTCTTGCCTAGATAATCACCATGAAACACCAGATCTACACACAATGTAGGCACCCTTTATTAACATCTGAAGGAGTAATTTTAAGTTCAACCCATTGAGTCCTGTGTTAGCTGACAACCAAATTCACATTATATAACAAATTGTACAGGTTGATGGATTAATCTAAGCTTTGTAAATGGCTTTCAAGAAATAAACAATTTTATTTTGATTCTTCACAGGTAACACCATAAAATTTAGTGCATCTCAGTGTACCAATCTGAGTCACTCAAGCTTGAGAGTATTATAGACTGAATGCTTGTGTCCACCCCCAAAATTTATATGTGTTGAAACTTAGTTACTAATGTGATGGTATTTGGAGGTGGGGGCCTTTGGAAGGTGATTAGATCATGAGGGCAGATCTCTAACAAATGGAACTGGTGCTCTTATAAAAGAGACCCCAGAGAGCTCCCTTGTCCCTTCTGCCATGTGAGGACATGGCAAGAAGAGTGCCATCTATGAACCAGGAAGTGGTAACTCACCCAACACTGAGTCTGTTGGTGCCTTGATCTTAGACTTCCCAGCCTCCAGAACTGTGAGATATACATTCTATTGTTTATAAGACACCAAGTCTATGGTATTGTTTTAGCAGCCATTATAGATGAAGATAGAGAGCAATTTAACCAGGAAGGGAGCTGGATAAATATCCAGTGTGGTAGCCAACTTCCAGTATGACTGGCAGTGATTCTCCAGTATGACTGGCAGTGCATCCTCTCCCACAGAGAACAGAGCTAGCTGACCTCTTTAACTCATAGAATGCTGAGGAAATGAAGCAGTATGGCATCTCAGGCAAGGTCATAGATTATTTTGTGGCTTCTGCCTTGCTTTCTTGACTTACTTGCTCTGACAGAGCCAGGCATCACATTGTGAGGACACTCAAGCATATAGAGGTCCAGAAGGGAAAGAACTAAGGCCTCTTGCCAACCACTAGCACTGTGTGAATGAAACATCTTGGAAGCCACCCCAAGTCAAGCTTTCAGATGACTGCAACCTTGTCTGGCAAACTGACTCAATCTCGTGACAAACCCAGTCAGAGAATCCAGCTCAGCTGCTTCTAAAGCCTTGACCCATAGAAACTGTGTGAGATGCCAAGTATTTATTGTATCTTTAAGCTATTAGATTGTGGGGTGATTTGTTGAATGATAATGGACAACTATTAACTTGTGGGATAATTTAATGCACAGTAATGGATAAGTATACCCAACATTGCCAATCCAACAGTGTTTTGTAGCACTTGACTTGTTATAATATATCTGATTTATAAGTAAGGTATATGCTCTAGTGGTAGGCATTAAGTGAGTACAGACTTTCAAAGAAGTTAGGCATCTCTCTCAAATGTCAAGGTTTCACTGTACAGTGAGTAACAAGTAGCACACAAGTGTAAGTCCATGAGGGCAGGTATTATTTTCTGCTGTATCCCCAATGCCCAGAAGAGTGTCTCTATCACATAAGTTGCTTAATAAATACTAAATGAATGAATGTATGCAGAGTTGAGAGGTTACCTCTCATGTAACTCTCATTGAGAGAGACTACCTATCTATATAAGTTATTCTATATATCTATATATAGAGAGAAATTATTTACAACTTGGATGTAGGAACTAGAAAGACATTTTTTCTATTTATTTTTCTGAAATGTTTCACTTATTATAAGAACTTCAACTTAACACATACCTATAAGTTACAGATTTTTATGAATATTATTTTGAATAAAGAACATGGCTAAATATTTAAATGAACATGTAGATTTTGGAAAAATACACATATTCTAAATTTTGAAGTTTTTAGTTCCAGAGGTTACTCATCATTTGTTTTCCAATTAAGTATACTGACTTCCTTGATGACGAACCCAATAAGCTTTAAGAATATATTACAGAATAATTAGAGATTTCTTGAATACATTTACATTTTACTAGCCAAGAAAATAGTTTTATTTCCAAATAGATTGAGAATAGATTTTATAAGAGAAGCAGAAATTGCATCGTTTAGTAATCAATTCAAGTAATCCTTTCTTGTATGAGACCATCTTGTAAATACTTTCTGTAACCAGATCTCTAAAGCTTTTCAGGTCATACAATTGAAATCACATATTGACTACATCAAACTGAGAAATATAGATGTTCTTCTTTGCCAATAATTTATAAATAATAAGGGTAATAAGCAGGTAAATATTAAGTATTTTCCCGGTAATACATTTATCTGGCTTTCAATTTTACTTTGTATAGATCTTTTAGTACCACACAGTATTTCATACGAGAGAGTTTCTAAATGCATTCTAGCATTAAAAAAGGAGCTTTAGGGCTTCCCTGGTGGTGCAGTGGTTGAGAGTCCGCCTGCCGATGCAGGGGACACGGGTTCGTGCCCCGGTCCGGGAAGATCCCACAAGCTGCAGAGCGGCTGGGCCCGTGAGCCATGGCCACTGAGCCTGCGCGTCCGGAGCCTGTGCTCCGCAACGGGAGAGGCCACGACAATGAGAGGCCCGTGTATCGAGGGAAAAAAAAAAAAAAAAAAAAATCCTGGAGCAAGTGAGCATGAGACCCAAGAAGTCTGAGCCACAAATCTTGTGGAAGGAGTACTTGAAACTGAGGGAACTGCATGTATAAAAGCCCAGAATGAAAGAGAGTAAGATACATTTGGAAACTGGGAGATTATGGGTGGATGAGGAATGTAAAAAAGGGAGAAGGCTGATAAAAGATGAGGCTGGAGAGCTAAGTGGGTGTCAGCCCGTGAAAGATAAAGGTTTTGAATGTTACCCTAAAGACAAAAATACCCATTTTTAAGTAAATTTAAATATAGGATCAGTGTCTCCTCATCCTGCTGTGTAAGCTGAACCTACAAGTGCTTCTTCTCCTCTGTCCATCTTTGGGAGGTGTTGGCAGTATAGCGGTTAGCACAGCTGCCTTCCATCTTTGGATGCTTTTTACATCTCTTCCCTTTGGCTGGCTAACATTTTCCTTTTACTACTGCAAATTTGTTAATACCTACATTCTATTTGGAAAATCTCCATAAAATGTACCTAGAGTGAAATGCACAGATACTAAGTGTACAATTGGATAAGTGTTAGCAATTGTATACACCCCTGTACCCAACACCCTAATCAAGATACAGCACATCTCTATTATCCCCAAAAGTTCTCTCACTTTCCCTTGTAGTCATTTCTCAACCCCCATAGGCAACCCCTCTTCTGATCCGCTATCACCCAGATGAGTTTTGCCTATCCCAGAAAGTCATAAAACGAATCATACAACATTCCACAATACAATACTATTCTTTCACACAACATAAAGTTGTAGAGACATCCATGTTTGAGTGTGTATCAGTACTTCATTTTTCTCTATACTGCTAACTAGTATTCTATTGTATGAATACACCACAATTTGTTTAGCCATTCTCTTGTTGGTGAACATTTGGGATTTTTCCAGTTTTTAGCTATTACAATTAAAGTTACTCTGAACATGTACAACTATTTCTGTAAACAAAGCTTTCCATCTGTTTGGAATAAATATCTTGAACTAGTCATAGGCTAGCTGTATGTTTGAGACGCAGTGATAATGGATTCCCACAGCTTTAAATCCCAATTTATTATGAGTAAAGATGAAATAAAGTTATTACTTTAAGGATTTATACATCCGTGCTTTGTAAATCTGAAATTGTTGAATCTCACTTGAAGATGAAATCTGAACACCTATGTCTCATATTGCAATTTAGGAGCCATTAAAGAAAATCATTCCTTTGATGTCCCCAAAGAAGAAACATTTAGCACAAGGAAATTTTAAAAACTAAATTGTATAATAGTATCAGTAGCTCTTCAAAATCTAGAGAATCAGTTCATACTGCATTTTAATGAAAAAAAAAAAAAAGAGCTTTGAAGGTATGGGGCAAAATACACAATGAAGGTAGCCTAAAAAGTAGGAAAAAACCCACTTCGCTTCCTAAAATCTAAGCCCTTTGGACAATACTTTACCCTCTCCTGAGGTATTTAAGTAGATCAGCAAAAAAATCCTTTAGTTTTTGCTTTGGAATACAAACTGTGGCTTCGAGTGAGAAACGGCAATAAAAACCTCTCTCTATCAGTTATAGGTAGGAACAAAACAGAAGGAAAATCCAACTGACATAGTTAAACAAATGGCGATGGAGCAAAAATATAGAAAAGAATGAATCTGAGACACAGTCGCTGCTAAGAATAGATATTGGGTTTAGAGAAGTCACGTGGTTCCCTGGCAGATAAAAAGAAAAACATGAGTAGCAGCCATAGCAGGAAACAGGATGGGTGTTGAGGGGATGTCTGAAGGTAAAAACAGACTTTGCACATTACCTACATAGCTAAAAAAATCATTAAGTATTACTTTAATTGAATATTTCTTAAGTAAATGTAAATAAATCTAAGATCATCTTTATGATAGTGAAAAAAAGAACTATTAGCGAAATCATGAAAAAAATTACTTAAAGCTACCTCCTAAACAAATTGAAATTTATTTAATTGGAGTGGTTTCCTTACCCAGAGCTATTAACACTTAAAAGTATATTTGCTAAATCTGACTTTCTGAAGTAAATAATATTTGAAAGCATGTTCTTTTACACTTAGGCTGGAAATATATATAAACTCTTCTGGCTATCTTTTTTTTTTTTTTTTTTTTTTTTTTTTTTTGCGGTACACGGGCCTCTCTCATTGTTGTGGCCTCTCCCGTTGCGGAGCACAGGCTCCGGACGCGCAGACTCAGCGGCCATGGCTCACAGGCCCAGCCGCTCCGTGGCATGTGGGATCTTCCCGGACCGGGGCACGAACCCGTGTCCCCTGCATCGGCAGGCGGACTCTCAACCACTGCACCACCAGGGAAGCCCCTCACCTGTTTCTTTTTACTTTTTTAATATTACTACCAGGAAATTTAAAATTACATACATAGCTCACATTACATATCTACTAGATAGCTCTGGTCTGAATTCTTCAAAAGAAAACGAAAACAGAGGGTCTGGTTCTGATAGGTTTTAAAAGCTATGGATTCATTTGACTTTCTTCAAATTAAAATGCACAACTATTAAGTCCAGTATTTTGGGGGACTAACAAGTTGGTTCTTACAGTTTCATAAACAGGCATGATTCTAGGCTTAGAATTTAGACAGCAGGAAAGACCAAACTCAAAATACTTAACCAAGAAAATGTGTCTTCAAGCAAAAGACACAGAATATAAAATAGGATGGAAAAAGTCCAGTCGTTTACCTTTTAAAAGAAGTACATGAAGTATTTAGGCATGTCGGTGATGACTAAATATTCTGGGTTACCAAAGAAGTTGTTACTATTTAGAGATTAGAACTAAATTAGAGAGGATGTGATTTAAAACAACTCAGATTTAATCAGGATTTCAATCACTAGCAGAAAGACTTGACTGAATCAATTTTCCTGAAAAAGTAATTAAAAATAATATGTACTAATGTAGCTAGACAATTTCATTTAATGAAACACATAAGGCATTTTATAGTAGTGATTCTTACTATTATAGAAAAATCTTTCAGTAATTTGCACAGCTAAAAAGAGACAAATAATGCTATTTATTTCCATTGTTTTTACCAAGATAAGTGAAATACATACTTGTTAAACTACTAGTAGATATTACAGTTATGAAAGGTGAGCTACATACTCAAATATATTTACCTGACAGGTATTGAAAGGGAAAATATACCAGTTTTAAAATATTTAGTTAAAATTTTAATTCAAACAAGTTTATGTATTACACAGATTTTATTCTAATATATATTAAGATATTTCATTAAATAGATATTTGTGGTTTTGAGCAGGTGAACCATAAGTACTAAAAATGCCACAGTGACTGAATCCTGGTTTTCAATCTATCCAGTAGGTTTACTTGAATGAAGTAAGGGAGTAATGTACACAAATTCCCAAGTTAATGGCAGAGTAAGCATCCAATAAAGTTTATTCCTTTCCCTATAGATGTGAAATGTGTACAGTTAAAAAAATCAAAGACAAATTCAGAGAAGTCAATAGAGAAAATTAAAGTATTAGGCTAACTTAGGCTTTCCTTTTCATGTTTTTAATTTAGAAAAGACAGGTATGCATTCCTTTTTCCCTTCTTCTCTCAAAATATTCAATCTATAGCTTTTTTCCCCTAGTTATACTATACTGTCATATTTATGTCATAGTTTCTAAATGATTCTCCATGTTTTTTTAAGGCATAGGCTCACCCTCGACTATGAAATTTAATAAACTTAATATTATAGAGAAACAAATTGCTGAATTCGAATATTAGTCAGAACTTCGTCTGCCTGAAGAATGATTCTAGAACTTGGGACAAAGAAGACAGACAATGAACTAGGGAAAAGTAGCAGGTGGCCATGAACTCTTTATAAAGTTATGATGCTAACATTCCCACGTAACATCAATCTGGCCATATGTAGGTAGGTCCTTCTTTAGTTATTTCTTTCTTATCCCTACCATCCATAATTTAACAAAGTTGATTTTTATGTTTGTCTACTCTGCTTTTAATTCTCTCATGTGATAGAGACTTTGGTTCTCTCTTAGAAGAAAAATATGCCGAAACTATATTTTAATTTCTGCTTCCTAAGATTTACTTGAAATGTAAACAAGTTACCTTGAATAACTGAGGCACTTACTGAATCCTTAAAATAAGGCTCAAAATTTGTACATGTTCTCTCATGTAATTCTTAGAATATCTCTGCAAATTTCTAAACCTTTCTAAGGAAGTTACTGTTATTCATTCACCCTTTTAACAGATAACGAAATTAAAGTTCAAAGAGGTTCTTACTTAACGTGCCCCAAATCACACAGCGACTGTGATTACTAGGTTCTAAGATGGGCTTGTTTCACTCGAATGCATCCATGAAAACAGGATACTATTTAAAATCAACGGTGTCTTCATTTGATGAAATTCAGTAAGAAGAGAATTGTGGCAGGGATCTGGACCCCAACTGGTTTGTTCAATCCAAACCCCCTTGCTCCTCTACACAATGGCATTACAATGGCTAGATGGATCTATACCCGGAGTTCAACATCTGATTGAGTTCCCAGCCCCTGTATATTTCAAAGCCTGACTACATTTTTATATTCCTACTGATTGAGTACTGAAATCAATCCTCCAAAGCATAAAAAATAAATTAATACAAGAAAATTTTAAATAGATATTCTATATGTATAACACGAAGACACCTCAACTCAAATTATATGGTTCAACTTTCTAAGTAGTGAAATCAATACATAAGTAATAGCTAAAATATACAGTGGTTATAAAATTTATAAACAACATCCTATCAGTAACAAACACCCCTTCCTCAAATCATTTGCCTCCAGGTAACATTCATCATCCCTAATCTGGGGCAATGTTACAGTTATGCTCAAACACTATAATGAAAGTCAAGAATCCTGACTTTAGATCTCAGCTTTCATATGACTTGAGTTTTTATCACTTCGTATTTTGGGACCGAAAATTGTCACACTTTACAACATAAGGGTTTGAATCATTTTGAAATATTCTGGTTCTAAACCCAAACTATCCGTTCTCTAACCCAGATATAAAGAAGAAAAAGAAGGGTGAGGAAAAAGAATGAAATCATCCAAAAGAAATTATCCAACAGGGTTTCGGCAGAGATACCCTGAAAGGCACAGTATGAAGAGATTCCTTCTCCCTGGTGGAAAGCACAGCATTAACGTATAGTGTTCCCCACCTCAATTCAATCAAACATTTTCAAAAAGGTAATCAGAAGAAGTCATTTTTCAATATCTGTCCCTCTGCCTTTTATGAAAAAGGAACTGAAGTGCTGATGGTTTTCCTAGCAGGTTACATTTTGATCAGTCTCTGAAATGTCTGTACAACACAGTCCTTATGCCACAGATGAGGCATTGCATGCCTTGGGTTGAATATTTGTAGAACATCATAAAAACAATGATTCATGGTGCATTTCATGATGCAAATGACTCATTAATTCATTTTTCTAAACACATTAACTGAGGGATCCATGTATAAAAGGGAAAATTGTATATGTTGAACAAAAATATGGAAATCCACATACGGAATTAATTGAGAGGAGAGAAATGTTTTAGGTGACTCACTAGGACAAGCTCACTCTATGCAAATGGAATAAGCCATAAAACAAAGAGGCTTAAATGCAAATCTTACACATGGAAAAAGGGAAAGATCAGGGGCCCAAATTAATCAAAGGTAATGGATGCAAAGAAACCCTGGGACTCGACTGGGACATTGCTCAACTGAAAAGGGGAGTGAAAATAACAGAAAAGTCTCCACTATCGGGGCCAGGGAGAACACTGAGAGGTTCAGAAAGGCTAATCTTTCTAGGTAGATATGATAAATTCTATCAAATAAACCCACCATTTATCTTAATCTATAGACCCAGTCTTAACTATGCTTTCCCCAAACTCTATACCCTAACTATAAAGAACTACTTGTATTTTTCAAAACTGTTTTACATTTTTTCCCCTGTGTCTCTGCTTTTGTTTATGCTAGTTACTTTGCCTAGAAGGCTTTCACGCCACTTCTTCCTTGACTTTTAACAAACTCCTATCCAACTTTCTCAGGACAGGACGGATCTCATCTACAGTGCCATGTAATGATTCCATTCCCCAAGAATCTACCTTTCTCTTCTCCATGTTCCAAAGCACTTGGTAAACTCTCCTTCAACAAGTCTTTTCCACAAGACTGTGTTCTAGTTTCATTGACCGACAACAATGCTTACTTAATATACATTTTTTTAATGAAATACTATTTCCTCCAGGCTTTAAATCACTAAGAAACAGCATTTCTGAATGAGATCAAGGTGTGATCAAGCACATGGTAGTGTACCTAGCACAGAGGACGTTCTCAATAGATATTTGATTGAAAAATATTCAGAGTGAAGTTTATAATATAGAAATAGTGACTTAATGTCCTTAATAATAGAATGAATGGAAATATGAAAGGGTATTTTTTGGGGGGGAGAGTGGGAGAGAATATGAGGATAAATGAAGTTAAAGCCATAAAGCAA
Organism: Orcinus orca; assembly: GCF_937001465.1. NCBI lineage: Eukaryota > Metazoa > Chordata > Mammalia > Artiodactyla > Delphinidae > Orcinus > Orcinus orca. The sequence goes on along the minus strand of NC_064575.1, from coordinate 56,725,759 downwards.
TGTTCTGTTCTTATCTATTACTATCTCCCCAACCACCTGGGAAAAACACCTAGGAGTAGATGTACCAATTCCTGTGGGTACAGTTACATTCTGAAAATTATAGTGCATTCACGGTACACCAATACTCCCCCAACAAATACAGAATTAGTTTGTATATCAGTATATTGGGTTATCATATTGTAGTCACTTACATTATCATTCAAAAATATCATCGCAGGAGGATCATCTGTACTCATTCCATGCTGATATCAGGCTTCAGCATGACTTTCTTTGACCAATGACACGTGGGAAGAATTGACGCATGTGGGCAGAAGCTCTTGGATCTATTATAAGGTCTGCCATGTTATTTTTTTCTCTCTGTTATGAGCTAAGCAATATTCCAGATATAGGCTGAACTGTCAGCCTGACTCCAGAGTAAGACTGAGTAAAGGAGAGCTGCAGCTGACTTGCAATGGACATGCAGCATGAGTGACACACTTTTGTGGTCTACACCACTAAGATTTGGGGGTTGATTGTTAACACACCATAGCCTAGGTTATCCCAATTCATTATACGTGTGTATATATATGTGGGATTACATAAGCTGTGTAGCACATATAAACACATACATACACAAAGTACACACATATGTGGGTAAACACGCTTTTCTCATGTTTTGACTTTCAGGGGTTTCACAGTCACTAGAGGGGAGAGAAAGGTATGTCAGTATGGACAGATTAGTAAGGTTCTTACTCTTCTGCCAATAAACAAAGTTGCTTTTGTTATATTTTCTCCCCCAGAAGGGTCTCCCCTCAATAAAACAATAAACATAAATACCATTTGATACTCCATATCAAATCAGCTATGTGCATATTCCATCTTTGTATAGCTCTGGTTCTGATTATCCGCCTTTGCATCATTTTCTACTCAATTCCACTCTATTCTATTCTATTCCACTCATCTTCATAAAATACTGCATAAAAAATAGGTATCATAGAGATGGAGACAGCACTCATCATGAATGACCGATTGTCAGGATTTATTCTCTCCTAATCCCTACTTGATATGCATCGATGAGCAGCAGCAAATCTGACAGAGAAGGCAGAAGAGCACATAAGAGATTTTATTGCCGGTAGATTTTATCTACCGGGTTTTTTCACAATATTCCTTTGCAGGATCACCGCCTCCCGCAGTGATAAATTTTATGTATCTGCCAGGGCCACAGCTTGCCATCAAAAATCGGATCTCCATGTCAAGCATCTGTGCTGTGTTCATGAAGTACCCTCACCAACTTTTGTTTATTTCCTTTACCTTGTAGATTTCTCGCTACTACTTTCCCAAGGTGTTCTTGGACAGAGATTTGTATATCTGTGAGAAAACACTCTCAATGAGTATTTACACAGAACCAAAAGATTGGTAAAAGTAAGAACCTGTATGCAAACAGTTAGCTTAGCATTTAGCAGATACTTAATAAGTGGTAGTATCCCTCCCCTTAAGAAAATTATCTAATTCAAGACAAAATAGACAAAAGAATATATCTACTTTAAGACACAATAAAATTATACAACACAAGACAAAATAAAATAAAATATCTTAGAGTCCATTTGTCTAAGATATTGCAATCATGGGGCCCAAATCACTTTACTTTGACAGTAAATGAGAGATGCAGTTATCAGCTTTGGGAATGCTGCACAGATAATGCAGTGGAATCAACCTCTTAAAATTTGTTATGAGGATTAAATGAGACAATGCACATGAAGTAGGTGGCAGTTTCAGAGTAAATGCCCCTAAATATGAGTGGTGATGACATCGAGTGGCGCCAACATCACAGGTTTAGGGTGTGCTGGGACTCGCCTGGCAGGTGAAGAATAATGTTTTTAGGGCAAACCAGCTGGCAACACAGCATCTATTACCAGGTCACGTCAAACTAAATAATGGAAATCATAAGCCAAGATTTAGGAAAACTGTACCAGCACGGGTTAGAAATTAAGTGCTAAGGTCTAAGATTACTCTTGCCCCAGCTTTATCATTTCCCTCTTGAACCTGCCTTGGCCTTTGACCCAACTCTGGGGACCATGCAGACAAATACTCACTGCTTGTCCAAGGACAGAATGAGAGCCAGAGATTATATTTAGTCCACAATATGTACACTGGCCTCACCACTGCTCATCAACACAATCCAGGGCATCACTAGAGTTCAGCCAATCACAGAAGCTAATGGGAGAACCAGAGCTCTGTCTGAGGCTCCTTTTGTAGGTGGCTCCTATCTGGTGGTAGGAACTGAGGAGGGTGATGGCCAAGCTACTTCTCTTTGCCTTGGTTACTCATCTGCAAAATGGACATAATAATGATACTTTCCTTCTGCTGTTTTTGTAAAGAAAAAATGAGAAAATGTCTACAAACCACCTGGGTCAGGGACTCATCTATAATAATCATCATCATCTATTATTAACTAAAAAGAGAAAGATACATGGTAATAGTGATGTGTGTGTCTGTGTTTGTGAGTATGTATGTACGAGCAAGCGTGATATATAAATACACACACATATGTATAGAAATTCATGAAAATAGTAGAAAATGTGGTAGCCATCTTTGTTTTTTGTGTTTTTTTTAACTTGCCAAAACCATTTCACCATTTTTCTGGCAACAGTTCCCCCAGTTTTGAGGAATTATTCTTTTTCACTCAAGCCATGAGGGTTTCCCAGTTTCTACGCATAGGCCTGAACACGTGGCCCGAGCTGAGCCAATAAGAGCCTCTGTTCCTTCCAGTCACAGTGGTTAGCTGAGAGTTGAGGGAATCGATATGGCCCGTTCGAAACTTTCCCTGGAACTTTACGATTGAAGCTGGGAGAGTGACTAAGTCATTTTTATACGTGCTTTTAGGAATAGCAATAGGAAGAATATCCTTAGGCAGCTCACCTATAGTCAAGTGAGAGTTGATAGAACCTTTGATTGCCTCAGAGCAAAACAAGGAAATGAAAGGGGTGGGGTACAATGCAAATTGATGCTAAACCCATTAGACCCTATAAGAGCTGCAGACTGGAGCAACCAGCAGGAGACTGAGAGCAACACTGGCTCTGCAAATTGCTGCCACGGCTGAGATCTTCCTGATGAGTGGAACACCCAAGGGAACAACGATCGCGAGCACCGATGGAAGCACCACCTCGGGGAGCAAGCTCTGGGAAGAGCAGACAGGGTCAGGTTAGAAGACCTTCAGGCTCTGTGATCTCCACCAAGAGAGCACGACTTACTCTCCAGGGAAAGGGGTTCAGTTTGTGTTATTTTATAACACCTGGAAGTATGTGCAGCAAAAAGATTGACGATATCTCATTTTACTCCTCCTTAAGGACAAAATCCATGTCTGATTCATCTTTCTATTCCCCCACAGCACCTAGCACTTTAACGGCACCTGGTACTTTTTTTTTTTTTTTTTTTTTTTTTTTTACCTTATGGAATGCTTTTATTTTATGTTTCCTAAATATAAACATACATATTTCTAATGTATTATAAAAGTACATATTTATACATATAAAAAATTTATATATATATATATAAAATGGTATATAATTCAAGTCTTATACCTTGGGTTACCTTGGATTATACCTGTTGGACTGTAGCGTATATTTATGTTTTGTTATAAAGAAAATGCCGATATTTTACCCAGTGTGAGTTGGTGTGTTTATTTGATGCAGCTCAAGGCAGCCATTTAGAATCTAGAGAAAAATAAATATTTTAAAATTGAATGATTACACATATTTTTATCCTGATTTGTATTGCTTGTAATGTTTTGCATAATGAAATTATGTTTTTTACACTTTTCTTTAAACATTTTTTTTTTTTTAAACATCTTTATTGGAGCATAATTGCTTTACAATGGTATGTTAGTTTCAGCTTCACAACAAAATGAATCAGTTATATATATACATATGTTCCCATATCTCTTCCTGCTTGCGTCACCCTCCCTCCCACCCTCCCTATCCCACCCCTCCAGGCGGTCACAAAGCACCGAGCTGATCTCCCTGTGCTATGCGGCTGCTTCCCACTAGCTATCTACCTTACGTTTGGTAGTGTATACATGTCCATGCCTCTTTATTGCTTTGTCACCGTTTACCCTTCCCCCTCCCCATAGCCTCAAGTCCATTCTCTAGTAAGTCTGTGTCTTTATTCCTGTTTCACCCCTAGGTTTTTCATGACATTTTTTTTTTCTTAAATTCCATATATATGTGTTAGCATACGGTATTTGTCTCTCTCTTTCTGACTTACTTCACTCTGTATGACAGACTCTAGGTCTATCCACCTCATTACAAATAGCTCAATTTCATCTCTTTTTATGGCTGAGTAATATTCCATTGTATATATGTGCCACATCTTCTTTATCCATTCATCCGATGATGGACACTTAGGTTGTTTCCATCTCTGGGCTATTGTAAATAGAGCTGCAATGAACATTTTGGTACATGACTCTTTTTGAATTATGGTTTTCTCAGGGTATATGCCCAGTAGTGGGATTGCTGGGTCATATGGTAGTTCTATTTGTAGCTTTTTAAGGAACCTCCATACTGTTCTCCACAGTGGCTGTATCAATTTACATTCCCACCAACAGTGTAAGAGGGTTCCCTTTTCTCCACACCCTCTCCAGCATTTATTGTTTCTAGATTTTTTGATGATGGCCATTCTGACTGGTGTGAGATGATATCTCATTGTAGTTTTGATTTGCATTTCTCTAATGATTAGTGATGTTGAGCATTCTTTCATGTGTTTGTTGGCACTCTGTATATCTTCTTTGGAGAAATGTCTATTTAGGTCTTCTGCCCATTTTTGGATTGGGTTGTTTGTTCTTTTGTTATTAAGCTGCATGAGCTGCTTATAAATTTTGGAGATTAATCCTTTGTCAGTTGCTTCATTTGCAAATATTTTCTCCCATTCTGAGGGTTGTCTTTTGGTCTTCTTTATGGTTTCCTTTGCTGCGCAAAAGCTTTTAAGTTTCATTAGGTCCCATTTGTTTACTTTTGTTTTTATTTCCATTTCTCTAGGAGGTGGGTCAAAAAGGATCTTGCTGTGATTTATGTCATAGAGTGTTCTGCCTATGTTTTCCTCTAAGAGTTTGATAGTTTCTGGCCTTACATTTAGGTCTTTAATCCATTTTGAGCTTATTTTTGTGTATGGTGTTAGGGAGTGATCTAATCTCATACTTTTACATGTAGCTGTCCAGTTTTCCCAGCACCACTTATTGAAGAGGCTGTCCTTTCTCCACTGTACATTTCTGCCTCCTTTGTCAAAGATAAGGTGACCATATGTGCGTGGGTTTATCTCTGGGCTTTCTATCCTGTTCCATTGATCTATCTTTCTGTTTTTGTGCCAGTACCATACTGTCTTGATTACTGTAGCTTTGTAGTATAGTCTGAAGTCAGGAAGCCTGATTCCTCCAGCTCCATTTTTCGTTCTCAAGATTGCTTTGGCTATTCGGGGTCTTTTGTGTTTCCATACAAATTGTGAGATTTTTTGTTCTAGTTCTGTGAAAAATGCCAGTGGTAGTTTCATAGGGATTGCATTGAATCTGTAGATTGCTTTGGGTAGTAGAGTCATTTTCACAATGTTGATTCTTCCAATCCAAGAACATGGTATATCTCTCCATCTATTTGTATCATTTTTAATTTCTTTCATCAGTGTCTTATAATTTTCTGCATACAGGTCTTTTGTCTCCTTAGGTAGGTTTATTCCTAGGTATTTTATTCTTTTTGTTGCAATGGTAAATGGGAGTGTTTTCTTCCAAAATATAGCAGAGGGAGGAACACTCCCAAACTCATTCTACGAGGCCACCATCACCCTGATACCAAAACCAGACAAGGATGTCACAAAGAAAGAAAACTACAGGCCAATATCACTGATGAACATAGATGCAAAGATCCTCAACAAAATACTAGCAAACAGAATCCAACAGCACATTAAATGGATCATACACCATGATCAAGTGGGGTTTATTCCAGGAATGCAAGGATTCTTCAATATACGCAAATCAATCAACGTGATACACCATATTAACGAATTGAAGGAGAAAAACCATATGATCATCTCAATAGATGCAGAGAAAGCTTTTGACAAAATTCAACACCCATTTATGATAAAAACCCTGCAGAAAGTAGGCATAGAGGGAACTTTCCTCAACATAATAAAGGCCATATATAACAAACCCACAGCCAACATCGTCCTCAATGGTGAAAAACTGAAAGCATTTCCACTAAGATCAGGAACAAGACAAGGTTGCCCACTCTCACCACTCTTATTCAACATAGTTTTGGAAGTTTTAGCCACAGCAATCAGAGAAGAAAAGGAAATAAAAGGAATCCAAATCGGAAAAGAAGAAGTAAAGCTGTCACTGTTTGCAGATGACATGATACTATACATACAGAATCCTAAAGATGCTACCAGAAAACTACTAGAGCTAATCAATGAATTTGGTAAAGTAGCAGGGTACAAAATTAATGCACAGAAATCTCTGGCATTCCTATACACTAAGGATGAAAAATCTGAAAGTGAAATCAAGAAAACACTCCCATTTACCATTGCAACCTGGTACTTTTTGTACACGCTAGATGCTCAAAAAATCTGTTGAATGAAGACAAGTGTTTAAAAATTTTAGCTCCAAGTATTCGAATTGGTTACAAAACCTGGGTGTGCCTGGATGGTGACCAGCTCACTTGTAAACTGTAATCAGACCTTAAGATTTTCAAGGGATTTTGCCAAACATCACATCTGAACTCCAGCTAACAAAGAAAGAGAAATTGCTGTTGCTAGATCCCACCACCTCAAATTTGATTGTGACATTGTTTGTGGTATAATGAGTCATTCCCTCTACAGTGAGATTATTATAATATATATACAGAAGTGTCCTTTATATCTGAAATGATATCACTCATGCCAATTGCTCTCTTTTAATAGATATAGTTGACAAGTCCAATGTGCAAAACTCATTTAACTATTAAAAACTCTTTTATATATTTGAGGCTACAACTGATATCATTCACCTCAAATTTTGGTTAGCTTAGAGAAGTCTTTGCTTTGGTAGCTACCCCAAACTTGGATGCTAACTCTTATGCCCAGCAATGTACACAGTATCCTTTTGTTCTCTGAAACTATGATCATGCTACATAGTGTATACAGTTTAATTGGATATCTACAACGTTCCACACATTCTACTTGCTACTGGAGTTATAAGACACAGCCCTTCCTTCTACTTCCTTAGTTTGCGGGGAGGCAGGGAAAAGTCAGTCAACCATTCTTGATTTATAATAGCGCTATGACAAAGGTAAAGCCCACACAGTGCTGTGAAAACACATAAAAAAGACAGATATCCGAATGGTCAGATGATCTGCAAGGCTGCCTAAAAGATGGTGCTAAGCTAAGTTTTGAAGAACAAGTATGGTATAGCTTCAGTTGCCCTGTGACCCTACTTCATAAATATGAGTTAATTTGTTATTTTAAAAGAATGCTCTCCTAAGCCTATTCTCTTACACTTGCCTACTAATAAAAAAAACAAAATCAAACAAAGCTAATGAAAATCTAGAAACCATAACTTTAAGAAGGTATTGCTCCACAAAGTATTTTATAACTTATCTGTGCGCAGTTCCGTTAACTTTGGCAACCACAGCACACGTGTACAACTACAAAATCAGCAGTTCAAGAACGTGCCATACCTGGATAACCCTGAGAACCGGGTCATAAAGGTTTTCACTGGTGACTCTGTCTAAAGCAAGGTTCCTCAGAGTGAGGGCCACAGAGGAGTCGGGTTTGGAAACTCTTTCTGGTCTATGGCAAAAGAAGGAGCTCGTGCTAGAATTTAAATCAATGCGCTGCTTCCTTCCTTGAGAAAACCAAGCTATGCAAAAGAAATTCAGCTGATTTACATTTTGGCACAAGCTTATGTCGTCACAGACCAGTGACAACGAAGTCTGCACCCCAGTACTTTGAGTAGCACTGATCTAAATGAAGATCACCCAGATAGGACAGTTCTCTTTCTCTCACACCCAATATCGAATCCAACTCTAGGTCATATGTGTATGAGCATGTTTTGTATCCTACCTTCCACCATATTTTGTGCATATCCCAAATGTAGCTTCTTTGACCACTTCTACCACTATAGTCATAGTCCAAACAATCCTTATTTCTCACATCCATTATTGCAGCCGCCCACTAAATGGTTTCTCTTCTTCTGTCCCTGTCCTGTGATAATCCTGCCTCCTTGGCAGCTAGGATGAAACTTCTAAAATCATCAGTTGGGTCAGGTCACTGTTGGGCTTAACAAATGACTGAAACACTCTCTAAAGACTGCTTCCCTGGTTCTCCTGCTACCTCACTGGCTGCTGTTCCCCAGGCACCTTGCTTTTTCCTCCTTTGCTTCCCATTCTCTAAATTCTCTACCCCGAGCCAGTCCTCAGATCCCTCCTATATTTAATCTATGTACTTTTATTGTTCCTCAACCTCCAGACTTGTCATACTCTTTCATATTATCCACATTATTCAAATATCTTTTCTTCAAAGCCTTTACCTATGTACGTGCTTAACTGTTGATTGTTTCCACAAACTAGAATGTAATGTCTGTGAAAGCAGCGATTTCTTTGGATTTATTCACCACTTTTTTTCTATGTTTGGCAAAGAGTAAGCGATCAATTTACGTATTGAATGAAAGAATGAATAAATGAGTTGGGACTCCTCAAAATTAATATAAAATGAAAACTACCATCAGTTTATTATACAGTTAGCTGAAGTATATTATGCAAAAATATGTATTTGGAGAGGGGGGTTCCTACACATCAACTCCAATCAGATGCTCATTCATGCCGGGCTGTAGGAAACGCCTGGACTTTCCCTGTACTTTCGTCACCCAGATGCTGCTCCTCTGTGACTTATGCTGTTCTGCACTGGAACAGTCCCTTCCCTGTGTCAGGGGCTGTACTGAAAACAGCAGAGTATGCTCAGGTTTTCTGTCAGCAATGGTACCAAGTGCAAGGTCCATATATTCAGAGTCGCCACTTGAACTTCTGTAGACCTAGCTCTTCCCTGTCTTAATTTCACAAAACCGAAGGAGTCTCCTCATCTTCCAATACACTCTGCCTGCCACAAATGAATTTTCATTGCCCAGGAACCCCATCTGTCTGCATGGCCCATCTGTCCCTGGGCTGCAGCTATAGGTCTCAGCGAGCAGCCTCTGCGTTCTACACGGGCACGGCCAGGGCAACAGGATGTGCTTCGTACCTCACCCCTTTTGGTTAGAAGAACATGCAGACTGAGAGTCAAATGCACAGGAAACTCCACTGCACTGAAGTGTGCATTCCAGCCACTTTCTGTGTGAGCCTACAAAGCATCCATCTAGCTGGAACCGCCCCCAGGGGGCTCTGTTCTCTCAGCTATATATACTTACAGATACGATGACTGATAACAAACTGAATACTTGAAGGCAAATTTAGATGTGTGTGCTAATTTGTGTTTATTAATCAATCTCCTATGGATACAAAGGTGAGAACTGTTTTAGTTCTTGTTTTTTTGTCACCAAGGAGATAGTTTATTAAGCCATCGGTTCACTAAACACAGCACAACAGAGTTTCATTACCCTCACGCTACTCTCTCTTGTGCAGCATTTGTCTTTTGAAAATGTGATGTTTTTCCCCATTAAATTACCTGGGAAGGAGAAATCTATTTTTTTCTATTGCAGGAGCACAAGGGATGATAAAGACCAGTATATTCTATGATATCTAATGGAAAACTGGTGTTTGTTGTATTTTCTCTTCTAAATGGAAGAGAGCAAGCTAAACCAAGATGTTTCTTTACATATTTGGAGACCATCCAGGCCATTAACTTGGAAGACAATGTTTTCTGGTCACTGAATTATGATATGCAGAGTACCTCTTCTTATAGCTTAGTAACCGGGTTCTATTATTAGCTAAAGGGCTTGTGTTATAACCCTTCCTAGCACAAATTATTATCCATGAGACAAGCATCAATGTAAAATGAAGGTCTTAATAATGCCTCTGATTCCCCTAGCCTCCTTTAAGCCACGAACAATCCTAAGTTATAGATGTTTCATGTATCTCTTCAGAAAGAAATAATGAAAAAATAAGCCACTAGCATAAACTTGTATCAGAAATGTCATTATAGATCCTCTGCTTTTCTGCTTTCCACTTTAGGTTCACAGGACACTTGAAACGCTCTTTTTCATTACCATACTGTGTATTTGTTCTTACCTGTCTTTAAAAGGAAATGGCTGTAAGAAACCAATACCTAGGATGCCAAATGGAATGACGCTGTTGCAGAACTGTGCGTCCAAAACGACTGACTCATATTTTCTAGCTATTTAATGTCCAAATGCTGAGTTACTAGAACTAGAGGATAATTTGTCTTTTATTATTGTCACTGCTTGTCCTTCTTATCTTGCTATTGACGTTAGAGACTATTACTGGCGTTGTAATATCTTGTTTGTTGAACAATAGACCTTAGAATGCCTTATGTTTTACGCACAACAGATAAATGTATCCATGTCTTTCAGATGGCAAGGCTGTAACTAGGAATCAGCCAGCCACCATTAATGTTTGTTTCTGTAATACACAGCAACACTAAGTCTCCCGTTTCTACATTTGAGAAAGACTAGGATGCTACTACCTCAGAATCTAGTTTAAAAGATCCAGTGCTATTTAAAGGAAATGGCATCAGGAGGGGAAAGTTAGCACATCCTTTGGTCTCTCTTACTAACTTTCTGGCTCAGGGCAATGGAGATTTTCAAATCCTTCACTCCACACCAGATGACGTCTTCAGACCTCTCCCTTCCTGCTGTCACTTTGTATAGGGCCAGTTTATGGGCTGCTTTTATGCTTTAATTATTTTATTTAAAAGTAACAAAAACCGGGACTTCTCTGGTGGTCCAGTGGCTAAGACTCCGTGCTCCCAATGCAGGGGGCCCGGGTTCGATCCCTGGTCGGGGAACTAGATCCCACATGCTACAACTAAGAATTCACATGCCACAACTAAAGATCCCGCAAACGGCAATGATGATCCTGTGTGCTGTAACTAAGACCCAGAGCAGCCAAATAAATAAATAAATATTAAAATAAAATAAAAGTAACAAAAACCTAACTTAAGTTAGTTTAAATGGAAGTGAAAAAAATGGGCTCATGCAACTGAAATACTTGGTAATCTCACTGATTTCGGGTGTGGGGAGATCAATAGGCTGAACTGTGCCTTTTCATCTCATCTCGTTTCTATTTTCCTTGGACTAGCTTCATTTTCAGGCAGGCTTTCTCCATTTGATAACAAAGATGGCCACCAGCAGCTCTAGGTACAAATCCTAACAAGTCTGTGAGCCCCACGAGAAAGAGGGCATCATTTCCGTGTTCTGTCAAAATCCCAGGGAGTGCTCTCATCATCCTGCCAGCTGAGATCACACACCCATCCTTGAACAAATCACTGTGGCTGCAGGTGGGGGCCCTTTGGCTGGCTGGGTCACATGCTCACCCTAGGTGAACAGGAGCAAAGAAGACAGGCTAGCTCCACACCAACTGCAGGACTGAAAGCATTGATTCTAGGGGTGGGAGCAGTCCACACAGGAAAGCTGCACAGATAAAAGACACATTTTCACGGGAGCACATTTTCAAATGAACAATCTAAAATACAGAACAAAGCCCTTTGATGTTATGGTTACGCTCTGAGGCTCCTGTTGACATCATGTGTAAAGATGCCAAACACACAAAGAAATAATTCTCTGTAACTGCTTTAGTCACCTCCTCTGAATATCCTTGTCTCAAGGTCCTTTCAAGGTCCTTCACGGTGTAGAACCAATAAGTATCCTCCTAGATCTTCTGTGTACTAGGTAAAAAGAACTGGGGCATTAATAATGAGCCACTTAAGTACAGGTGGATGCTGGCCGTTTCAGCACATGCTGCCTTAGCTTCATGTGAACCGTTGCAGAAATCACACATAAGGGGACACACAGATCTTGGTTTGGCAGCTTTAAAGGGAAGAAGTTCATGTCCAATGCCTCCACAAGAATGATACAATCATCTGGTAACTAATTCATCCCCACTGGTAGCTAACATTAAAATGAGGCAGAGCTGCTCCAATTAACTTCTGGACAAAATGTTGCCATTTCAAAAAGTATACACATGAAATAAAAACTGTGTTTTACATTCTTACTCAAAAGATCTAAATATTGCAAGAATTTTTAATTCAGAGAAGTGGTTAAGAAGGCCACATAGACATCAGTGTTCAATACTACTATGGGCCATATTTTCTAATCAAATGGAAAATTCAAAATTAGTCTACAAATGTAAATGTAGCGGAGATAACCATCCCTAAAAATTGCAAGTCAGTTCAACTCAATTATACAATAATACCTCCAGCCTTTTATAATGAGGTCCAAATAAACAGGTAAACAATGGCAGCTAAAATCGCAAGCAGATACCTGAGTGATTTTAATAGCCCTTTTTTTTCAAAGACTGAAGACAATGTTACAATAGCTTTCATAATGGAAACTTTACGAAGAAGTCTTCGAAGGCGAATGACAAAGGCGAGTGGTTTAGAATTCCCTCAGCTCAGAACCTCAAAGAAACTAGTAATTTAATCTTAAAACTGATACCAAAAGCTTGCTACTGGAGGTGAAGGAATATCTGTAATAATGTACGTGTATTATGGTGCATGTGTCATGTCCACTGTATTTAAATAGCCAACTTTTTTTTCTTAAGTTGAAAGGCATTCTGCTTCTGCTTAATGGTATCTGTTCTCTTGGAAAAGAAACAGCATTACCTTTGGGTCATTGTGTCAATAAAGAATAGTTGATTATGTCACTCTCTGTTTCAAAGACCAAAATCCTCAGCCTGGCCAAGAAAATCCTGTATGTCTGATGCTAGCTTACCTTTCCACCCCCATCTGGTCCTACCCTCACCCTTGACTCAGCCACACCGATCACCTTGCATTGCCTCATAAAGGCCAAGCTGTTTCCTCTGCTTGGGACACGCCTCTATTCCTGTCCGCAACTCCACCTCTGCGGCCCTCGATTAGGGAGCCCCTCTTTTAGCAGGGTCATTTCACTCTGCTGTATAGCCTCCCACCCCACCTACTTGGTGTGCCGAGCTCCTTCCGGCACTACAGCTAACACTACAGCTAACACCCACAGGGGCAGGGACACATCTGCTCTGCCCCTTATTATATATACCATCTGTGTTCAGCTGAGTGCCTGACACATATTAAGATCCCAAACATTTGTTAGAAAAATGTTCCATTGCAGCCTAAGATTAATGTCTCCCAGAAAGTGTATTTCAGTCAAAATATACTTTGGCAGATTTCACAATGATCTGCATTCTTTGAACACATCAGGAAGGTCACAGTAAGAGCACTGCAGTAACTTCAGGAAATTTAATTGTGAGGTTTTACAGACCAAACCTAGGTCAGTGATAGAAGTTAAACAAAAGCAGATTTTATTCCAAAAGAGGCAAAACTTCCTGTCAGGGTTGTCAAAAATGAAAAAAGCTATCCTGAGATATGTAGAAAACTTACCTTCATAACGGATATGTATCTAGCTGCAAAGTATAACCCACAGGGAAGCAATTCTCCCGTTCCTCGGGCGTCCAGGTGGATGCCCATTTGCCCAATATCACTACCGTCATTTAAGTCACCCAAATGGTTCGCTCTGGCATGACAGCGTTTAAAATAAAGTTTAAAAGACAATAAAAGTAAAAATATAAAAATCTTGGCAAGGGAGATGTGTTCATTTAAATCTTACACTACCTGCCAGGGAACTGAATCAATACTAGAAAAAGAGCCCCGACCTATGGCTCTGAAGTTAGACATCAGTCCTCCTGGAATTCACAAACATGTAAGTGGAACCCACACGACTGACCTCTGTTAGAGCTGCGTGTCTCCCCACCAAGGATTCCAGAGGCCCAGAGCCATGAACATGGGATGGTGCTCTAAAACCTAGGCCCCTAATAGGCAAGGTGCATGACACCAGGTCCTTACTTCTAAGGCCCCACTATAGGAGAGGCTTCTTAAAGAAGCCACCGAGAATCTACACATGCTCAAAAACATGCTCATTGCCCTCACCATTGACAGAAAACCTGCTAGAACCACTGTTCCCTATGGAATGGCACAGATGGCATCCGGCAGATCAAGCACACGTGCAGAGTGTGGGAACGCACTCAACAGCTCCGGCTTTCTGGACCAAGCCATCTGTGCTGAATGGAATTTGCTGCTGACAGACCAAGAGAGGTTCCAGGTTCTTCTGTGCTGCTGCGAATCCCTCTAGGAGTCTGTGAAAGACTATGACCTCTTCTAAGAATGAGATACACAGGATTACAAAGGAAATGAAAAACAATGAAACAGTTATCAAATTACGAAAGAATGAATTTGTGACATGGTATATGTGTTTCTTTTTCTAATACTCTAAATAAAAAGATCTAACAGCAGATCTAATAATAACCAAACTTTCAAAGTAGTAATGAGCATAGATGATATTTTTTAAACATCTTTATTGGAGTATAATTGCTTTACAATGGTGTGTTAGTTTCTGCTTTATAACAAAGTGAATCAGTTATACATATACATATGTCCCCATATCTCTTCCCTCTTGCATCTCCCTCCCTCCCACCCTCCCTATCCCACCCCTCTACGTTCTCACAAAGCACCAAGCTGATCTCCCTGTGCTATGTGGCTGCTTCCCACCAGCTAGCTATTTTACATTTGGTAGTGTATATATGTCCATGCCACTCCCTCACTTCGTCCCAGCTTACCCTTCCCCTTCCCTGTGTCCTCAGGTCCATTCTCTACGTCTGCGTCTTTATTCCTGTCCTGTCCCTACGTTCTTCAGAACTGATTTTTTTCTTTTTAGATTCCATATATATGTGTTAGCATACAGTATTTATTTTTCTCTTTCTGACATACTTCACTCTGTATGACAGACTCTAGGTCCATCCACCTCACTACAAATAACTCAATTTTGTTTCTTTTTATGGCTGAGTAATATTCCATGGTATATATGTGCCACATCTTCTTTATCCATTCATCTGTCGGTGGACACTTAGGTTGCTGCAATGAACGTTGTGGTACATGACTCTTTTTGAATTATGGTTTTCTCAGGGTATATGCCCAGTAGTGGGATTGCTGGGTCATATGGTAGTTCTATTTTTAGTTTTTTAAGGAACCTCCATACTGTTCTCCACAGTGGCTGTATCAATATACATTCCCACCAACAGTGTAAGAGGGCTTCCTTTTCTCCACAACCTCTCCAGCATTTATTGTTTGTAGATTTTTTGATGATGGCCATTCTGACAGGTGTGAGGTGATACCTCATTGTAGTTTTGATTTCCCTAATGATTAGTGATGTTGAGCATCCTTTCATGTGTTGGCAATCTGTATATCTTTGGAGAAATGTCTATTTAGGTCTTCTGCCCATTTTTGGATTGGGTTGTTTTTTTTTTTGATATTGAGCTGTATGAGCTGCTTGTAAATACTGGAGATTAATCCTTTGTCAGTTGCTTCATTTGCAAATATCTTCTCCCATTCTGAGGGTTGTCTTTTTTGTCTTGTTTATGGTTTCCTTTGCTGTGCAAATGCTTTTAAGTTTCATTAGGTCCCATTTGTTTATTTTTGTTTTTATTTCCATTTCTCTACGAGGTGGGTCAAAAAGGATCTTGCTGTGATTTATGTCATAGAGTGTTCTGCCTATGTTTTCCTCTAAGAGTTTTAGAGTGTCTGGCCTTACATTTAGGTCTTTAATCCATTTTGAGTTTATTTTTATGTATGGTATTAGGGAGTGTTCTAATTTCATTGTTTTACATGTAGCTGTCCAGTTTTCCCAGCACCACTTATTGAAGAGGCTGTCTTTTCTCCATAGTATATTCTTGTCTCCTTTACCAAAACTAAGGTGACCATATGTGCGTGGGTTTATCTCTGGGCTTTCTATCCTGTTCCACTGATCTATATTTCTGTTTTTGTGCCAGTAACATACTGTCTTGATTACTGTAGCTTTGTAGTATACTCTGAAGTCTGGGAGCCTGATTCCTCCAGCTCCGTTTTTCTTTCTCAAGATTGCTTTGGCTATTTGGGGTCTTTTGTGTTTCCATGCAAATTGTGAAATTTTTTGTTCTAGTTCTGTGAAAAATGCCATTGGTAGTTTAATAGGGATTGTACTGAATCTGTAGATTGCTTTGGGTAGCATAGTCATTTTCACAATGTTGACTCTTCCAATCCAAGAACATGGTATATCTCTCCATCTGTTTGTATCATCTTTAATTTCCTTCATGAGTGTCTTATAGTTTTCTGCATACAGGTCTTTTGTCTCCTTAGGTAGGTTTATTTCTAGGTATTTTATTCTTTTTGTTGCAATGGTAAATGGGAGTGTTTCCTTAGATGATTTTTTTAAATATCTGCCAACAACTGTAATGGGATATGATATTATCTGTGACTTCCATTGGTGATAGTCACAGGTACTGCTGATGCTACTGTGGTTGGTAACCTACACCTATAATGAAGGACAATGCTAAATTTCAATTAGAGATTAATAACAATAAAGATGTCATTTTTCCTTACCCAAGTTTGTGTACTAGCTGAATTCTATCCATGCGTGTGAACTACAGGTTAAGAACCCCAGTTCAGAAGGATATTAGATGAACTCTAAAGACGCTTTAACTTTGAAGAATCTATGACCAACCTGACATAAGTTTAGGGTAGTGAAAAACCTGTTTATGTATTTACAGAGGGCTTTGAGGTTCAAAAGGAGAGTAGTTTATAAATCAATAGTATTTTATGTATCATAATGAAAAAAAACCCTCAGATCATATATAGGACTGTCTTCTTGCTGAGCAAATTATGACCTCTAAGTCTCTCCTAGCCTCACAATCAGCCCCTCTAAGTACTCCTGCTTTCTACATAATTGTCTTGATCTCCTTCCCAACCTTTGCATTTTCTAAAGTGCCATGTTTTTCATGAAATATTTATGGCTGTCTCCCTGATGGTTACTCTCAGTGAACACTGGCACAGTGGTGAAGTCAGCACTTTCCTTTTATTCCTTTTTGTTGCCCTGTAGAATTCTATTCTATGGAATACCAGCACAATTTGTTTATCCATTCCCCAACTGATGGACCTCTGCGATGTTTCCAATATTTAGCAATTATGAATACAGCTGCTACATAAACGTTTGAGTTCTCTGGGTCTTCCCTCACTCTTAGGTGCTATGAACCTGGGCCTTAGGCTGGCTTTTCCTCAACTTTTCTACAGATCTCCACTTTGTACCAGTGCAGGATGCTGGGCTCAGTGGGGTTTCTGCCCCTTCCCCAGTGGCAAAAGGCTTTTGCCAGTAAGAGAAGAATCTGGGGTTGGAGGTGGGATTTTACACCTGTTTCCAGGGGCAGCCTCGCACTATGTGCACACCTGTGGAACCAATGGGGTTTCTCTCTCTGGTTAACCTCCTTGCCCCCAAACTCTCTGGTAAGCATTGAGCAGAGGCCCATGGGAAAGAATCTGTCCACTTATATGTGGAATCTAAAATATGATACAAATGAACTTATTTACAAAACAAAACAAAGTCAGAGACATGGAAAACAAATGTATGGTTACCATGGGAGGGAGAGGGATAAATTAGCAGTTTGGGATTAGCAAATTCAAATTACTATATATAAAATAGATAAACAAGGTCCTACTGTATAGCACAGGGAACTATACTCGATATCCTGTAATAAATCATAATGGAAAAGAATATGAAAAGGAATATATATATGCATAACTGAATCACTTTGTTATATACCAGAAACTAACACACATTGTAAATCAACTACACTTCAATTAAAAAAAAAGAAAGGGGGCTTTCCTGGTGGCCCAGTGGTTGAGAATCTGCCTGCCAATTCAGGGGACACGGGTTCGAGCCCTGGTCTGGGAAGATCCCACATGTCGCAGAGCAACTAAGCCCATGAGCCACAACTACTGAGCCTGCACGTCTGGAGCCTGTGCTCCACAACGGGAGAGGCCGTGACAGTGAGAGGCCCGCACACCGCGATGAAGAGTGGCCCCCACTCTCCACAACTGGAGAAAGCCCTCGCACAGAAACGAAGACGCAACACAGCCAAAAATAAATAAATAAATATATTAAAAAAAAAAAAAAGAAAGAAAGAACTTGTGAGAGAGTGCAGACTCCCCTTGCATCTACGCTCCCAGGTATTCTCAGGTATCCCGCTAAGTCCTCACTTGACTTTCAAGAATTTTTTAAAGATTTTAAATCTTTCGTCTTATTCGCTTTCTAAAATATTTTTATTATTATCTTTAGTTGTGGTAAAACATACATAAAATTTATTATCTTTACCATTTTAAGTGTACAGTTCAATGGCATTAAGTCCATTCACATTGTTGAGCAACCATCACCACTGTCCATCTCCAGAACCTTTTCATCTTGTAAAGCTGAAACTCTGTATCCATTAGCCAAGAGCTCCCCATTTCCCCCTCCCTATAGCCCGTGACAGCCACCATTTTTTTTTTTTTTTTTTTTTGCGGTACGCGGGCCTCTCACTGTTGTGGCCTCTCCCGTTGCGGAGCACAGGCTCCGGACACACAGGCTCAGCGGCCATGGCTCACGGGCCCAGCCGCTCTGCGGCATGTGGGATCCTCCCGGACCAGGGCACGAACCCGTGTCCCCTGCATCGGCAGGCAGACTCCCAACCACTGCACCACCAGGGAAGCCCCAGCCACCACATTTTCATCTCCATGAGTTTGACTATTCAGGGTACCTTATAAAGTGGAATCATATAAGAATCTGTCTTTTTGTGACTGGTTTCTTTCACCTACTTAATGTCGTCAAGGTTCATCCATGTTACAGCATGTGTCAGAATTCCCTTCTTTTTTAAGGCTGAATAATATTCTATTGTATATGTACATGCTACATTTTGTTTATCCATTCATCCATCGATAGACACTTGGGTTGTTTC
Source organism: Orcinus orca (assembly GCF_937001465.1). Lineage (NCBI taxonomy): Eukaryota > Metazoa > Chordata > Mammalia > Artiodactyla > Delphinidae > Orcinus > Orcinus orca. The sequence continues at coordinate 56,706,827 of NC_064575.1, read as the reverse complement.
TACACCATGTCTACTGTGACTAATGCTGCTATGAACATGGGTGTACTCTTCTTATTCACTTTTGTGTATATTATTTCTTCTTCCTATGAGCTGGCACAGGTAAAAGGGTTCATGTCCCATATCTCCTTAGAAGGACTTGTCCTTTTTTGGACTTCAGTTCACTTGCTTATCTTGTGACCTCAGCTCTTGATGGGCCCAAGACAAGTTATGACTTTATATAATATACAAAATCCAGCTTTTTGTCATTGTGATAGTGGGAGTGATTTCTTGTGAATTTCTCCACCTTACATGGAAACCAAACTTCTGAACTTTATTTCATCAAAAATAAACAAATGAAAAGAAAAGAAAGAAATACTGTTGGGAGGAGTGGGAAGATGGAGGAAGAACAAGATGGAAGGAAGTTGGTGAAAGAGATAATAATACTCATCTTCCATATCTTCTAATCTAGGAAGTTACCAGATAAGAGCAAATATCAAGATCTAGAACTCTATGTATTTAGGGATACGGAAATAAACACCAGAAAAAAAGTGGTTGCTTCCTATGAATAAGGAATTGGAGATAGTGAGCAGTGGAGGAGGAAACTACTAGTCTATATCATATGCCTTGTAGAAAATTTTGACTTTTTAAACATGCTCATATATAAAACTGGCTGAAAATTTTAAAAATTCCTTCAGTATTATAATTGATTCCCTCAGGTAGTAAAATGTAAAAAAAAAAAAAAAAAAACCTGCAAAAAGAAAATCTCCTTCTTCTTTATGAAGTCTGGGCCCTATCACAAAAAGAAAGGAAAACAAAAACAAATAACAATGGAGAAAGAATTACATAAATTAAAATTAATTCAACATTTATTCTATCAATGTACAAATCTACCTTAAAAGCCAGAAAAGCAATTTTGAGTTGCTCTTAAAGGATAGTTCAGAAACACATAGTACCTAGGCACTATAAGCAACGCAAAGCCATATTTATATGCACAAAGTTCCCTTTCTCTGGGCCAACAGGTATCTTGTGAACCAACACAGAAAGGGAGGACTCTTACACATAACAGCTGCTTTCAGGTGTCCACAGTGCAAAGGAGTGCCAGAAACAGCAAGGAAGAAAGTCCAGACACATGAATCATCAGGAGAACTCTGACACAGAAATTTCCAAGTCTCAATCATCTATATATATTACCTGCTTGATTTTTTAAAAATATCACACCATTAAAAAATTTAACTGTGTGAATTTTTAAAGGAAGCTTTGTGTCATTATTTTATATGGAAACTAGCACTGAGCATGAAAGAAAATAAAACAAAAATGAATAGAATGGAAACAAAATAGTTTTACTGGACTTCTGAAAGCTTGGCAACTGAAGCCTGCTCTGTTAAAAAGGGAGCTAAAACTAGTATCTCGAATACATGTTTAACACTAGCACCAAATTGAAACTTCCTCCTTGCCTTAATAAGAAACATTGGAAGAGAACAAATTCAAAATCCTTTCAATTCAGTTCAGTACGTATCCATACACCACCCAAAGTCATCTCGTATAAAATCAGTCATAGTGTCCCCCACTCTGAGAAACACTGCTTTAGCCAAAGTCCCCTCCAGTCCTCACAGTAACACATGAACTTCAGAGGTTCAGGGCTGCCTCTGTTGGCAAAGACAGCCCAGAGGCGGAAAGAGATTAAGGAGGAAAATCACTCCCCAACTCCACCCCTATTTTTAAGATGGTAAAAATGAAACAAAGAGAGGGATGATATATGAACAAGGTAATCCTATAGAGCCAGAAGGCCATGGAGAAATCGTATGAAGGAATATGACAGTGCTGATACCTATCAGGTTAAGTACTCCAGGTAAACAACTTGAACATATATTTGTAAAGTAGACTCCGATTAAACAACAAATTCACTCAACAAGTAATTACTAATCTTGTGCTTTGTGCCAGATACTTTACAGGTTCCTGGATATGTACTATCACTACCATAGTAGACCACTGAAATATTTATCTACGTAATAACCAGAGACTATGCATGCCATGTTTACTACTGTTTCCACCAACATACAATACCATGCTTCATGCTTAATAAATGTTTGGGGGATCACTAACGGCCTATGTGTTCCTAGAAGAGACTCTTAAACATGGAACGTTGGGCAGTTATCTAATCTAAGCTCCCTGGATATTCAGAAATCTCTTCTACATCATCCATAACAAATATGGATGACGAGCTCCTGCTGAGTGCTTCCAGAGATGGGGACTCCTGAACCACACTATATAAGATTGTTCTCGCTTACAGTGAGCGAAAATCGGCTTCTCTGAAATTCCCGGCCATAGGTCTTAGCTCTTAAGCGAGCGATAAAGATTAAATCTTTCTTCCTTTCGACAACTGGAAGCTCATATTATATTTATCTTGAACTGCTCTTTGCCAAGTTTATGGTCCGTAGTTCCAAAAAACTGCCCTTACAAAGCAAACTGTTTTTCCACTAGTTCTCCAGGGGACACATGATCATCTGAAAAGGGGTGCCTAAACCAGGCATGATACTTCAGATAGAGTTTTATAGCAGAATAATAGGATAGTACCCCCTTCCCACTCTTTAGACCCAGCTACGTGCATTGTTGTTTATTTTATCCACATTACATCAGTACTAGGTTGGATAGTGTCTCCCCAAATCTCATGTCCTTCCCAGAATCTCAGAATGTGACCTCATTTGGAATTGGGTCATTATAGATGTAATTGCTTACATTAAGATGAGGTCATACAAGAACAGTATGGGCCCTTAATCCAATATGACCAGTGTTCTTATCAGAAAAGAAGAGACACAGATTCAACACAGGGGAGAAAGAACACCATGTGATGATGCAGGCAGAGATTAGAGTGATGCCTCTGTAAACAGAGGAACGCCAACAATTACTGGCGGCACCAGGAGCTAAGAGAAAGGCATGGAACAGATTCTCCCCCTAGAATCTTCAAAGAGAGGATGGCCCCGTCAACACCTTGACTGCAGACTTCTATCTTCCAGAACTGTGACAGAATAAATTTCTGTTGTTTTTAGTCACCCAGTGGGTGGTAATTTGTAAGAGTAGCCTTAGGAAACCAACAAAGTATTTTTGCCTCCCACATGGATTCTGTTTAGATAATACACTCATTTTATTTGTTGCTGTCGTTTTGTTTTCCTTTTTTCCCTTCTAGTAATTCATCATCACTGAAGCAAGTTTTTCCCATCCGAATCTATGTAGTGGACATGAGTTGAGTATGCCTGCCCGGTATCATCTAGTCCCCTCCTTCTGGTAGGAGCAGATTAGAGATTATGCCTTGGTAGCCCCTTGGGCCCATGAAACACAATGTTGGTGGACTGCCGGTCAAGATGCCCTGTTTTTTCTCTGAACTGACTCTCTCTTTCTCTCTCAGAATTCTGAGTCTTGGGCCCAGTGACACAATGACGGAAAACAGTTAGAGTTGACTCAACCCGACAGCGGGGTACCCTTTCCAAGGTCTTCTTCTTCAGCATTTCCTTCGATTCCATGAACTACTCCATGACCATATGATGAATTCCTTTCTGCTTAAATTGCCCAGAACCAGTTTCTATTTAATTCAGTTAAGGAACTCTGATAAATTACAAAACTGAAGCTTTGAATTTTGTTCTGCTGTGTTTTACCGCCTACCTTATTTTGACTTACCACTATTAGTAGGTTCCACTGAAATTTCAGCTTCACTCCACTCCCTCCCACAAAATAATCTATGGAAGCAGCTCAAAACTCTTCTACATACAGCTATCTATAATGGATTTATTATTGTTTTAGCAAGGCTTATGTCCAAGGCTTCTGTCCAAGAAGAAGCTATTGGAAGACTTAAAAGAAATTAATACATAGTTTCCAACTTGACTACTAACAACCTTTTTATTCTCACTCCCATTAACAATGAACTAGTCACATGGTTTGAGCCTTAAATTAGGTCCTACCTGGAGCCAGATACACTCCCCTATTTTACTGAGTTACACATTCATGAAGTCTCTCTCTCTTTTTTATTTCCCCTCAAGTCACTTAAAATCAGGTTTTCTGATTCTTCACAGTGAAAAACTCTGAACTAATTCAAGTATAAATAATTACTTTAGAGGTGTAGCTGAAGTACGGTGAATTGGCAGTGTACAAGGACAAAGAAGGGTGCCAGGCATCATGCTAAGATCTTTACTTGCTTATCTTACTTAATCATCACAGGAATCATACCTGTAATCTGGTGGGTGTGATTCGCAAAAGACAGGAGAAGCTGGAAAGTCAAGTAATTTGTCCAAGTTTTCACAGCTAGTGACTTAAAAATGGAGATTTGAATTCAAGTCTGTCTGATTCGAAAGGGAATGTTTTTTCTGTCCTGGCTTTCAATTTTAAGTCTTTCATTACTGCAACTGATAATATATCTTTACCATAAATTACAAATAAGACAACATACATAACATACTTTACAACTCACAAAGTACTTCCAACACATGTAGGTTTTAACATTTTCATTGAATCTGAAACTCTTCAAGAAACCACAATGGCAACAGCACTGATTTAAAACAAAAACGAAACTATTAATTTAGCAACAGAACCATCAACAAGGGCCAATCTTCAATTTTCTTGTCATTAATAGCAATAACCTATTTGAAGAACATTATCCATAGTGGCGTTTTTTTTTTGTTTTTAGATAAAACTCTACTAATGTTCACCCCAATTAGGAAAACATAAACGTGTACTTGATCATCTTGATCACTTAAGTGAAGAGCTGGGTTGATCTCCTATACAAATTCAATTAGAGATCCATTGATGCCTTCTTTAGTTGCCTATAAAAGACCTGGAACGTAACAACTGAAAAGAGAGGTTCTTGAGCTGAATAACCATTTTTAGATAAACAGAAGAAACATGGATTTAACCAAGAAAATAAGTGTGCTCTTAAGGTGGAGAATGTTAGGATGGAGACTTTGAAAAATTATAGACTCAGCTGAAATGATGCAGCATAACCTTGGGCAAATCACACCATAATCCTGAGTCCCCAAGGCCCCATCAGTCAAAAGAGGACATCAGACTACTTCACCTCCAAAACCCCTTCCTAACTATGATCCACTCCCATTGTCCTTTTCCATCTCATCTTGCTCACCAATGGCCCCACTACTTCCACTTCCTAGACAGTAACTATTTAAATTCCAGCACTAGAAGGACATATAAGCACCACCATCACCAACACTGTTAATACGCACTTTTGCTTTGAAAATATTTCCTCTAATCCTATAGTGAACTCTACAGGGAAAAAAAAAAATCTCCATTTCAAAGATGAGGAAATTGGAGCTCCATGAAGTTAAAAAGGAAAAAAAAAACCTCATCTAAAGTCACAGAACTACTAAGTAAGAGTGCCAGATCTGACTGCAAATCTCTTTTTTTTTTTTCTTTTTTGCAGTACGCGGGCCTCTCACTGCTGTGGCCTCTCCCGTTGTGGAGCACAGGCTCCGGACGCACAGGCTCAGTGGCCATGGCTCACGGGCCCAGCCGCTCTGCGGCATGTGGGATCTTCCCGGACCGGGGCACGAACCCGTGTGCCCTGCATCGTCAGGCAGACTCTCAACCACTGCGCCACCAGGGAAGCCCTGCAAATCTCTTGATCCTCCTTAAACTGCTGTCCCTCTTTCCTGGCAATGGGTGGCGAGTATTCTGGCTCATCATTTGGTCTTTTCCGAAAACGTCAATTGATTCACAAGCCTGGTCGCAGCTCTGGTTCCAATCAAAATTGTTAAAATCAGGCTTCATAATCCAGAAGACTGAGATCTATGTTTTGGTCAGTGGAGTCCCAGACCAATGTCAAGTACCAGGCATGTTTGTGTGTAAAAGAGGCTGCTTCCAGCACCCATAACTGTGCTCCCAATGACAAACAGTATATCTCTTGCACCTTCTTTAAAAGGACAGAGACAACGCTAAATCACTAAATTAGAAGGGACTGCATCAGCCAATTTAGCCTAGTATTCAGATTCCAAATGATATCACATAATGAATATTCTAGAGATAGAAGAGACACACTATTTATACTGAAGGCTGAAAGCCTCAGGATACGTTCTAGGCTATTTGCTTCTGAAGATGCACAAGCATTTATGAACAAAAGTAAAACCTTCCACAGGCAAGGTTACCTTTTTCATGCATTACTGCTGCTTGTCCTTAACAATAATAAGCTAAAATGAAATTAAAAGCAGAAAGTCTCTTTGCCTCTGCTGTAGCATAAATTTCAAATTCCTGCTTTTGTTGTTCTTTTTCTTGTTCTTAAACTCAGCAAGGACAGCATACACTGTTCAATAAAATTCCCAGCCTTGACACTACCCTTCTTCCAGGTGGACAATAACTGACCTGCCACAGTGGCCCGCAAGTTTGTTCATAGGTAAGAGAAGCTGCCACATTATTTCATTCCCCACTCCCAATACATACACTCTGATAGTTTAAAGCATAGGCAGTACCTAGTAGCCAAATCAGCAGAGATGTTCAGCTCTATAATCTTTATATTAGTCTCATCAAAATAGTGATATGGTATGCTCAGCTTTTGAAAGTGAGCCTTTGTCACCAACATTATTGACAAAATTGATTTGAAATTCTGCTTCACTCTATCATATCAGCCAGCCCACTGCCTCCTACTATGGCTATCAGAAGTATAAAAGGGCACAGATCCATTCAACAAGTATCTGTGGGGAAGGAAACCATCTCTCCTTCCTCAAATGTCAAACAAAATCAATAACTATGTCCTAAAGAAAGGAAAAGGGAGATAAGAACTGACCCCTTTCACCTCAGATTGCTCACTCCCTCCTTGTCTGATCTATAGAGAAACACATGTAACTGTTTCCCCCCTAATGGTTTCTTTTGCCTTCTGCATATCAACAATGTGTTCTGAAGTATTTTTAAGAATAAGGCTATATATCTCTATAGCCTCTCCAACTTTAATGAAAACAAATACCCATCCTGTGTTTCTTTTTATAGATAGACTTTGAGACATACGTGAAATATATGTATATTACTCTAAATGAACTTGGTTTTGCAAACCGGTTGCAAGGCACAATGCAGCTCAGCATTGCAAATGCAGAGTCCCAGTGTCTAGAACAGAACCTGCTACTGTTGAACTTACAAATGCTTGTTGACTTTACAAATAGGATTATCATTGGTTCAAAGCATATCCTTGAGGCTTCATACAGCCCATGAGAGGTGCCCTCTATTAACAACAGTGCGGCTCACAGTGAAGTTCTGTCCTCCTCAGTTCTTTCACTCTGTCTTTGGAAAGAGGAAGCCTTCCTAAAATCAAGAATATGCAACTGAACAAACAATTGAACAAGACATTCAAGGGTGCAAGCAGAGAAACTGAGAAACTGAGAAAACAAGGACTCTCCCCACTGCCTTTTTCCAAGAGAGACGCAAATCTCTGTTCCTCTTAGAAGCAGGAAAGAGCTGTTTGTGTTTGTACACACAGGAGAAAAGGAGAGGTTACTGGGTACCCCAGAAACTAAGCAGGAGGCTCTTCTGCTGCATGAATTCCTGAAGGACTGAGGGATGGTGACGGCCAAGGATGGAGGGAATGGTTATTAGAACAAGAAGGGAAGTAAGCAGCCCTAATGAGGATCCCTGTAGAATGAATTCTGAAACCAACCCACCAATAAAAGTGCTGGCAGGTGGAGGGAGATGGAGGGGAGACTAACTAAATCTGTTTAGTTTCTCCAGGCCTCAGTGTGATCATGACAAAGGTTTTATCAAGCAAGCTTCTGAGTTCCTGCACACAGGTGTTCTTAGAACACTTCCCTGATATTATTACATCCAAGAGTGTAAGCTATTGTTTCCCCTCTCCAAGCAGTGTATTGTACTGCAAGCCGGAAAGGTCTGCTTCTCAATACATGCCTTGCTGTCGATTTAAAACTGAAACTAAATGCACGAAAATTATACAGGTTCTTACCTTCCTGGGCAGATGTCTACAAATACTAAGGTTTCATTTTGGAACACTTCATGAGGCTTCTAATAAGTGTTCAGCTAACATTTTTGCCTGATTCGGTGCAATCCCTCACTACATGAAGAATTTATTAGTTGTAATTTAAATTAAATTAATATTAATTTTAAAACTATGTATTTTTAAAAGCAATTACCAAACAAGTACAGTGAAAAATACAGTGGCAGAACCAGTTTTAACTTGTTTTCATCAAAAAAATGTTGACTCAGTTCCTATGCATACTATATATGTCTTTTCAGACATTCCCAATCTATTTGAGGACTTTTTTTTTTTTTTTGAAGGCTGAAAAGAAGTTCTGCTAAAAGGAAACCTCTTTAATTTCCTTAAAGCGACTGTTTTTGAATATGGGGCCATTTGCAAAGAAAGTCTCTTAATATTAACTACTCTTGATTTTCAAGATAGACTTCCAATAGGAATACGTGAAAGCATCCTGACAGGAGCCGCTTTTCATTATAATCATACCTAGCTCTAAGCCAGGGTTCCTCATCTTCAGCACTGCTGACATGTGGGGTTGGATAACTCTTTGTTATGGGGGACAACCCAATGCCTTGTAGAATATTAGCAACATCCCTGGCCTCTGCTCACGGGATGCCAGTAGCACCCCTCCCCACCCAGTTGTAACAACCAAAAACATCTCCAGACATTGCCAGTGTCCCCTGGGGGGCAAAACTGCCCCTGTTGAGAACCACTGTTCTAAGCCTATCAGTAAGATCTAACCCTGGGGCAAGAGAAAGTGATTTCTCTTCTTACGTTTTGGTTAATATTTCTCTCACTCATTATTCTGCTTCATCAAACCATTTCACCACTTTTTTTTTTTAATGACTTTACCTTAGGGTTGCAGGGAGTCCATTGATTATTTCCTAAAGTGTACCTGAATTTAGGGAACAATCCTCTAGGAAAATTATTAAGCTAGCCTTCAGAGGACTAAGAACCAGCCCAAGGGTACAATCCTTTGTATTTCAAATGCACGAGGTAAGGAGTGGAGACAGAAGGGTTTTCTCATTTTGCACTGAATTTAGCATTATATAAATGAAGATTTCACCTCCACACACACGCAAAAGATCTTCAGGTGCCTAAACTCTACCTTTATTTGACATCCTAATCAATTTGCCCAACTCTCCTTCCTCCATGACTCCCAAAACAAAAAAAACAGGCAAACATATTTGGTTATATCTATTTGAGCAGCACTCTGGGGAGAACAGTATTAATGGGTAAGATAATAATTTATTTTACCTTCACCACATGTTCTAATAATAATCAATGAAAAAAACATAGTAATAGAAGCAGAAAATGACAGTATATGTCTTTGTATTCAAACTTTTCAGATATCCAGAATCATGGCCATACTTCAAAAGGTATTTTTCAATAGTTAACTGTACTAGAAACTGGGCCAGCCACTGTCCTATGGAATAAGACGACATGCCCCTGGCCATTAGAAGCTTGCTGTTCTTCTGCTGTGTCCCTCCACAGGTCAGTGATCACCTTGCAAGACAACCCCATACTATGGTCCTCATCACTTTTTCAGAGTTTCTCACTTCCCTTCATCTGAGTCTCCCCCCTGCAATTTGGATGTTCAGAATTATTTCTGATGTCTGAACACACAATCTCAGAGCCCAGCCCTCTGAGATATCTGGCAGACAGTAAGCACAGCTCTCGCCCTCCCTTCTTTGAGTCCTTCCACAGATGGCACAGGTTTCCAGAGTCTCCTTCATCCTCATTTCCTGTATTTGGTAAAGTCTCGCTTAAAATATGGCACGGAGGACAGGAAATAGCAAGCTGGATGGAGTCTAAGAAACCGTGGACATGGTGACAACTCCCGCTCTGCCGCCCCCTCCCCTCCAGTTTCAGACGCGTACGCTGAAGAAGCTTCTTTCCTTCTTGTGGTTGGTGGGTAAAATATTTGTTAGTCTAAGAGGCGCTTTTGCATAAAGCTTTTTGCCCTCAGGGCTTGTTTTTTCTACTAACCTGGTCTTTTTCTTTTTAAGTTACAATTACCTGTGGGAAACTCTGGGGAGACCCACCTCGCGAGAACCAGTAAGTGCTGGCTATTTGGAGCCATCACTGGGGTTCGCGGGGCAACATCACTGCGTCACCTGCAGGGGCAGCAGAGTGAACTGAGGACCCCCGGAGTGACGCCCCAGGGAAAGACTGGTGGATTCGGGAGCCCCTCTAACCAGCGGGACTCCTCGGATTCCCTCTGGCAGAGGAGGGACAGCAGCGTCCTCCGGGGTACCGAATCAGAGGACAAGACCGGCGTCAGGTTTGGGACGTGCAGAAGTCGGGGGAAGAGGTTAGAGAAGAGCATCACTGGACGAGCAAAGAATGCGACCCTAGGGAAAGGAGGCAGAAGAGAGGCAGGAAAGCACGTTTCCTTTAATCCCCTCCCCGTGCCGCCTGTGGAGCCCTGGATCTCCTCGTCATGGAGACAGACTGCAGCAACACACGCGACCCCGGGCGGGCAACACGCGCACAGGCGCGCACACACGCATACTCACACGCCCCGCCGCGAGTTGCACACTGCAGACTTCTGTCTGACTTCCCGGCCCCAAACACCGTACCTCCCGGATTCCTGTGGCCTAGAGCAGAAATCACCCTCCACCATCCCCTGAAACACACACATTCAGACCCTACATTGCACCCTGAGGGTGCCGGGAACCACTCAAGGGAAGCACTGGCAGCTCCCCTGCAAATGACTACCTTCCCGGTTGCTTAATCTGTCCAAATCTACAAGCTTGCCTAAAGCGAGCTGCCCTGTTAACAAGCGAGGTAGAAGATGAAGGAGGAGCCTGGCGTGCAAGTAAACCTCAGAGAACCGCTACTAATTCACTACTCAGGGGGACCGCACGTAGTAGCCTCCAAGCCTTTCCTGAGCCTTTGAGCCCCAACAGCAGCCCCGTTCCTCCGCTCGATCTCTGCACCACTCCCCTCCTCCCCTTTACCCAAATCCCTCAGCGATTTTCCTACTGGCCCTTCCAGGCCACTTTCTGCCTCCATCCTCTGTCCAGCCAGTTCCCAACATTTGGCCTCGCGTATTCGCTTCGAAGACCTCCATCCAAGCCTGTCCCTCTCCATCATTATATCGCCCTGACCTGGTACAGACTCCCCAAATTATTCGAGTCCACTCGTTTCCCGGGGCCCACGGCCCCCTCCACCGACGTCCTAAGCTCTGGTTCAAATCCGCTTTCCACGCGCCCCACTTTCCATCCATCTTCCCTCCCGCCTCTCCGGCCAGGACACGCTCACCCTCTACTATGCCTCCCACTCGGCGCTCTCAACCCTGTCCCCCGGAGACACCCGGCTTTCCCTCTGCGGCTGTTCTCTGCCGGGAGCCCGCATCCCAAACCCATCCCGCACCAGCCCGCTCTCTCGCTGCGCGGTCCTTCCCTCTGCCCCAGTCGGCCCCCTCGGCCTCCGCCGGAGTCAGTTCAGACTTCCTGCTTTGCCGCCCCCGCCCCGCCCCCCACTAGAACATCCCAGAGGCCACCACTTTCAAACTGGCCAAGAGGCTCGCAGAGGCGCCGGGCACCTGGGGCAGCGGCCAGCCGGTTCTCCGGAGCGCCAGCCGTGCCTCCCGCCTGCCAGCGTGGGCTTCCCCGGGCCGCCAAGCCGTCGCCCCACCGCCCAGCCGCCTCACAAACTTACTTGCGGGTCGCCAGGAGGGGGCTGCGGTGAGCGGCGGCGGGCCCCGCGGCGGCTAGTGCGCCCCTCTCGGCTGGGCTGGGCGGCGCGGCGTCGGCGCTGCGCTCCTGCGGCCGCGCGGTGAACGGGCTCAGCCTGACGCAGCCTGGCTCTGCCACCGCTGCCGCCGAGGCCGCCGAGCGCTTCCAGACATGCTCAGTTTCCAGACCTGCCCGCGTGGACGCTACCAAGAGCGAGTGACTGTGGGGGGAGACAGGAGGGAGCCGCGGAGCGGCGGCCGCCCGCCGGAGGCTACCAAGCCGGAGGCCGGGAGGAAGGGGGGCGACGCGCAGCTAAAAATAGCTAGTGCTGAAACTGCCGCTCGGGCTTAAAGCGCCCACCCACGCCGCGCGCACGTCCCCGCCGCCAGGGACTTGGGCTCGGAACCTGAGCGAGCGTCCTGCTAGGTCCCTGCCGGCAGTCTGAACCCCACCCCGGGGGGAAAATGAGCTTCCCGCACAGGCACCAGAGGGTTTCGCCGGAACTAAGCCCCACGCTTCCCTGATTTAGGGCTCCAGACTATCGGGCAACCCTAATTTCAGGTACTCGCCAAAGAAACGAAAGAAAGTTGGGTTAAAGCAATGAAAAAGCTCCGCGACTGCGAAATTGGCTTAGGACTTCTGGAGAAGAATTAAAGTTTTTTGGATACTTACTTTTACTGGAAGGAAAAAAGAGGAAAGGAGGGTGATGATCAATAGCCGGGAGAGGGGGCCAAAGGGTGGCAAGCGGCAGGCTGTAGGGGACTTTGGAAAGAGCTTCTAAAATTAAAATGTAGAATTCTTTTCAGAGCGTTTATGACTCCTCATTCCGCAGGGTTTTGCATAGTTCACGGATACCTACCCCGACCTTGGTGATTTTGTTGTCCTTGTAATCTGAACTGTAATTTTTTTAACGCACGTTTTACCTCCATCCTTGCGCCTCCAGTCCGACTTTAAATTGCAAAAAGAAAAGGACGCAAACTGGAGATGAACGGATTCTGACACCTAAACTGGAACCGGGCCATTTGGTGACCCTGCGCAGAGAGGGGTCGGTCCTCTTGCCACGTCGGGCCAGGAAGCGTCCTAGGTGTCCTGAGCATCAGGCTCTTTCAGCCTCGAGGTCTCAGAGCCGCCTCACCTGCAAACAAACTATGCCCGCTATTCATTTTCAGTGTATTCTACCTTAATTCCTGATAATCTACTTTTGAAAATTTTCCTCCCTTAAAATGAGAGTTACAAAAGTTTCCTGGGTCAAATTCCTGTCTTTATTTAACTCACCCCTCACAACCATCCCGTAAGAGAATCATTATTATTCCCATTTGACAGAAGAGGACGTTGAAGTTCAGAGACACTCATCTCTTGCCTGGAGTGATAGTGTTGAACCCAGAGTCCGCCTGACTAGAAACTTCCATGGTTTCCGCATAACCTATTCCCCTGAATCAATAGCTTTACCTGATAAGGGCAGAAAAAAAATAGATTTTTCTCTGTGGAGTGCTCAGAATAGGAAAATGCCAAATATGAATTTTGTTCTCCATTATTTTACCCCTAATTTCTTCCTCAACATTCACAGCTTAGATTGTGTATATTCTATTAAAAGTGATGTGTTTCGTTTTTATTCATTCATTCAGAGAGAATTTACTGGGAATCTTCTAAGAACAATGCAGTCACTGGGGATGTATTTTATATCTCACAGTTCAGATTCTTTGTAAGCCTACTTTCGTTTGCCATTGTTACAAATTAATGCGGTTTTGCTAACCCTACTCAGTAACGTAGTTGTGCTTTTTCACAGAACTGAGTGGTATGTGTCTATCTGGACCAAGTTGTCCTCCCTCTTAAGTTTCCTCCTTCCCTCCCCACTTAAATTTAGTGCTATGTCTAGCCCAAAATAGTTGATTAGTTAATGTCTGACCTTTTACTTGCTAGTCTCCAGCTTCCTGACTCCTTCTTCCTTTAGTGTGTGCCTCCGATAGATGTCATCTCCAGGACTAGAGCCACTTTGTCATGACAACACCATTTTCCTAATTTTCCATGAGCAATTCATTGGGAAAATCAAAATGGAATTTCCCTTGGAGTATCAGCACAACTCACCCATTCCTTTCTGTAGGTCGTGAAAGAAAATGAAAAATATACTTTGTCTTCATCCCGGTTGTTTTTCTTCTTCCTTTCTCAGTAATTAATCTTAAGGTGGGTATGATTATCTGAACATCTTCATGCTATAGCATGCATACTAAGCATAATCATGAGACGGGCAGATTTTGATTTCACAGTAAAGACTATGATTTCCTACCCAAAGGTGTAGTTCAAAAACATATTGCATCCAGGATTCTTAATAGCAAGTGACAGAAACTCAACTCTAACTAACTTAGGCAAAAAAAGGAAATTCCCTGGGCCATGTAACTCAGAAGTACAAGGGGTGGTTGGGCTTATCCGAGGCTTAACAACGTCAGCTAGAATGTGTTTCTCTCTCTCTCACTTGCTCTCAGCATTGCTTTCTGGTTTGGCTTCACTCTCCATCAGACTGTGTCCAGAGTGCAGTTCCAGCCCTACACAGATGACAAAGTTTGTGATCTTACAAAGAGAGCAAACCTTGTGTTCTGATGAGCAGATCAGTCTTTGTCAAAGGAGCCTGGTTGGCTAGCCTTGTGCATCCTCTAGGGGAAGAAACCTCTCAAAAGGAAATAAAGTATCCAGTCAGCGGAAGAAGGGATAAGGGATGCTTGCAAGATAGAAATAATAGGTATCCACCACAGGCAGGTTTCCCCATAGAACAAAAAGGACAGCAAGCCCGTGGTGGGATATCGGTTGATTTGAGTTATTCAGAAAAGAGCAAAAGGATAATGATGCTTAGAAGTGATTTTTCCTATCTCTTTTTAGGAAGAGGTGCTTTGATTTGCCTGCCTAAGGGTAGCAGTTAGTCCCTCTTTGTTGCCTTTTCATCTTGATTTCGGGGCCATAGATACTTCCAAGGTGATGCCACTTGTTAAAGTCTTCTAATGAGCCTTCAGTCAGCTGAGGCCTCCAGTAGATAATCTGTCTCTATGGGAAAAGGACATTTTCCATATTCTTAAAGCCCCTTCTTTCTTTTTTGATTTAACATGCCTGATAATTATGTAAACCATTTGACAATAAAAAGTGAGATACTTCTCTTTTGCCTCCAATCCTGAACACATAGAAGAGAAATGTTGACCTTCTTATAGTAAATGTATTATGTCTTCATATGGATCACTGCAATTCGCTTCTTCCCCTTTTTAGTATTTGTTTATGCATAAATGAATGCAATCGATGAATCACTTCATTCAAACTGCATTTTATAGTTATATTAAAATCATCAAATCCATACCTTATCCTTAATCTTCCTCATTGACTTCTTTGCACATGGTCTTCTAAGGACTCTTCACTCAGCATTTCTCACACCACACCTTTTATTTTTATTTTTTTAACATCTTTATTGGAGTATAATTGCTTTACATTGTTGTGTTAGTTGCTGCTGTATAACAAAGTAAATCAGCTATACGAATACATATATCCCCATATCCCCTCCCTCTTGCATCTCCCTCCCACCCTCCCTATCCCACCCCTCTATGTGGTCACAAAGCACAGAGCTGATCTCCCTGTGCTATGTGGCTGCTTCCCACTAGCTATCTATTTTACATTTGGTAGTATATATATGTCCATGCCACTCTCTCACTTCGTCCCAGCTTACCCGTCCCCCTCCCCGTGTCCTCAAGTCCATTCTCTACATGTGCATCTTTATTCCTGTCCTGCCCCTAGGTTCTTCAGAACCTTTTTTTCTTTTTAGATTCCATATATATGTGTTAGCATACGGTATTTGATTTTCTTTCTGACTTACTTCACTCTGTATGACAGACTCTA
This sequence comes from Orcinus orca, assembly GCF_937001465.1. Classification (NCBI taxonomy): domain Eukaryota; kingdom Metazoa; phylum Chordata; class Mammalia; order Artiodactyla; family Delphinidae; genus Orcinus; species Orcinus orca. Next base: position 56,691,329 of record NC_064575.1, on the reverse strand, counting down.
GGTCCATCCACCTCACTACAAATAACTCAATTTCATTTCTTTATATGACTGAGTAATATTCCATTGTATATACGTGCCACATCTTCTTTATCCATTCATCTGTCGATGGACACTTAGGTTGCTTCCATGTCCTGGCTATTGTAAATAGAGCTACAATGAACATTGTGGTACATGACTCTTTTTGAATTACGGTCTTTTAAGGGTATATGCCCAGTAGTGGGATTGCTGGGTCATATGGTAGTTCTATTTTTAGTTTTTTAAGGAACCTCCATACTGTTCTCCATAGTGACTGTATCAATTTACATTCCCACCAACAGTGCAAGAGGGTTCCCTTTTCTCCACACCCTCTCCAGCATTTATTGTTTGTGGATATTTTTTTAAACATCTTTATGGGAATATAATTGCTTTACAATGGTGTGTTAGTTTCTGCTTTATAACAAAGTGAATCCGCTATACATATATATATATATATCCCCATATCTCCTCCCTCTTGCATCTCCCTCCCACCCTCCCTATCCCACCCCTCTACGTGGTCACAAAGCACCAAGCTGATCTCCCTGTGCTATGAGGCTGCTTCCCACCAGCTATCTATTTTACATTTGGTAGTGTATATATGTCCATGCCACTCTCTCACTTCGCCCCAGCTTAGCCTTCCCCCTCCCCATGTCCTCAAGTCCATTCTCTACATCTGCATCTTTATTCCTGTTCTGCCCCTAGGTTCTTCAGAACCATTTTTTTTTTTTAGATTCCATATATATGTGTTAGCATGTTTGTAGATTTTTTGATGATGGCCATTCTGACCAGACACCACACCTTCTTAATCCACACTTCTGATTATTCCTCTTTTCCTAGTTCTCCTTTATCCCACCAGTGCAGTTCTTTGTCCTTCTCTTACACCCCTCTCCCATTTGCTTTCATTATCTATATATTTGTTTTTCCTCCCCCACTGAAACACAAGTTCATAGAGGATTGAAACTATGGCAAATTTATATATGTGTGTATTTTTATCTTCTTCATTGTTCGATAGATGTTCCCTGATGCATTAATGGATTATAAAGGGAGGTGAATGTTTAGATCTGAAACAATGGGTCTAAGCACGAAGTCCCCAGTTTCATGAACTGGAGAAAGGATGGAGGGGGCTGATGCTGGGGGTAGGATGACATGGCATGTAGGCTTTGCCTGTCTCACCATTTTGTCTGGGGATAGCTCAGTATAGCCCCTTCTTCCCTCCTTGATGTTTTCTTACCAAACTTCTTGGTAACTTGAAGTTGGAATGCCTTCAGTATGATCTGTGCCACACTGCCAAGCATCTCTAATTTTCCCAGATATTGGCACTGACCACTGAGCATATTCTGCCTCTATTACATAGAGAGAGCCCATTTTAGACACTTGGACACTGGGCTGCCTCTCCCTTGCACTTCTTTCATACTAAATTTGCTTTTAGAAAATCAGAACTAAATTAGGAATGTGAAGTCATTCATAATTGAGTTCTTTAAGAGAAATGGAAATATCATGATGGCTTCATTGAAGAGCTATTAAAAACTTGTCTTTTTGATACCTGTTATTTTCCCATTGTGAAAAAAATGTATGAAATGGAGAATTAAATGGGAGTAATCAAAGTCATTAATGCCCAAATTATTCTTTCATTTCATGACCATAGATAAATGTCATAACAGATCAACTAGTGATATGCACTAAAGATATAAATGTGCATTTCCCCCTCTCTCTGCACTTCAAGGCTAAAACTGCTCTAGGTAATAGTCACGGGACATTAAGGATGCTCATAGTATATGTGAATCAAAGATACTTCTTGACTAAAAGACTTAGCTCTGATGGCCCTTTCCTCTGGGAAAAAGAATATGGATAATTATGCACTTCAAATATCAGGCTGCTCTTTTCTTGCCTCTAATTCTAACACAAACATGACTTAGTTATTGAACAAGCAGCAAGGTCTTGTTATAGCTGCAACACTTTTCACTTCTCATTGAGTCCAATGCTACAATAATAAATATTCTTAACATGTGATCTCAGATTTTCAAGTATTGTCAAGAAATTCATGACCATTAATTTATTTCCATAATACATTTGAATATAATAGATACAAAATACTAACCTGCATCAGTTAATAATAATGATATCCAACATTTATCGGTATTTCTATGTCTCATTCTCCAGTAAGCACTCACTTTGCACACTTTTTATCATTTAATTCTCATAGCCATCCAGTGAGGTAGTATGTTACTTGGCATCTTTTTAACTGTACATATAGAAATCCAACCTAAACTAGTTTAGGTGAAAAGGGAGATTTTCTGGCACAATAGTGGTGCGATAGTGGTGCCCCCCAGAAGGCAGGGGGCTTCTCTGAACCTCAGGGTGTGGAAATACTATCATGATGCTGTCCATTTCTCATCAACTTCTCTCTCCTGTGTCAGCTTTATTACCCACCTTGCAGACAGCCTTCCTTACAACCTGCATAGTCCAAGGATCCCTCCTTTAAACATATATTGAATCTATTCCACTTGTTTTAGCGTTAAAATTCCCAGCGAACTTAGTGACTTGCTTCCATAGAATAGAATATGGAAACGGGAAAGTAGCAACCTTCTAGTGGATACCGCCTTAACCAAGTGATGAAGGTTAACGTCACCAGTGATGTCATGTGGATTTTTTTTTTACCTCCTGATACAATGTGATAAGAAGGGCACTCATCTCTGTAGAATTATTTCCCCAAAGTTACAATTCTACAAAATATCAAACTCAAAATGAGTGGCATTCTGTAAAGTACCAGAATGGTATTCCTCAAAACTGACAGTCATAAAAAACAAGGAAAGGTTAAGAAACCGTCACATACCAAAGGAGACCAAGGAGATATGACAGCTAGTTGTACCCTGGATTGGGTCCAGGAACAAAAAGAGGAAATTAATGAAAAAATTAATTGGATCTAGAGTTTAGTTAATAGTAATGAGTCACATGCCTACATAATACAATATTTGGCTGTTATAAAATTATATCAGCAAGATCCAGGGGAAGGAAAGTGTGTGTGTGTGTGTGTGTGTGTGTGTGTGTGTGTGTGTGTGTCTGTGTGTGTCTGTGTGTGTGTGTGTGAGGTTGCTAGCCCAGGGAAGAAAGAGGGACATAATTTATCAATGTGGGGGTAATTATCAGAGAGTCTGCGTTTGATGTATAAGCTTGAATAGGTGGGAAATGTTCTAATGGTTTGTTCACTTGCTTATCTAAATCCTGGTCTTGACAGGTACTATACTGAATGAAGTTGAGATGCTAGAAGTTCCTGTGTATAATATAAAGGGTATGTGAGAGGTTATGGAGCTAGGGATATTAGAATGACATTATCAAGGAGAATTGGCTTACCTACTCCCTACTGGTCCCTGAGAAGAGTATTCTTCCATCAAGACACTGACTGATGCATTGTCTCTCCTCTTTGGCCACAAATGAAGGTAGGAGATGTTGACATTGAAATGGTTCCTAGGATTTAATGGAAATAAAGGATTATCAGGGTGGAGGGGGCAGGTAGCAACTTAACCACCGGAGTCAAGGTGGGTGATTCTCATAGTGGATGATAAGGCTGAAATGGTCATAGAAAGTGGGACACACAGCGATCTTTGGAATTGGCTAAAAAGTCATGGTCTCTTTTGGACTGGATACACTGGGTATCACACTAAGGTCCTACTTAATCTACAGGTAATTTCTGTCATGGTGAAAATGGACTTGACTTAAATCACAGTAGAAAAATCATGGCTCTTCACTTAATTTCCAGACCTGAGTTAGAACACTGGAGTCTGGGTACACTCAGAGAGGGATCCTCCATCACAAGTGCTTAATTCTTTCTCCTCATTTTTCCCCAAAGGACCTGCAATTATTTACCAGAGTGACTATCATAGGAAAAGGGAAATACCCAGATCTTTCTGGGGATTGTTGCATTCTAATTCTAGCCCAGAGCGCACTGTGGTCCACTGGCAGGGGATAAATAGAAATTCTGTTCTTAATCAGTGTCACAAGGGGCGCTGTGGTTCTGCAAACCCATTCTGTACTTAATTTTCCCCTTCCTGAGTGAAGAGTTAGAATACGTATACTCAGCAGCTGTTATTAACTCTCTGACTTTACCATGCAGGCTTTCAAGGCAGAAAATCACCCCTCAAAACACACAAACAAACCAAAATACTCCCCAAAGACCTAGACCTTAACCTCCCTAGCAAAGTAATAAGAAGTGAGCCAAAGCAACATCACGTGGCTAGAGGAATCATAGAGAAAAGTGTTACCAGCGAACACTTGAAGGTTGCAAGGGTAGTGACTGCAATCACATCCCCCATTTAACTCACCTGTTTAATTTATGCACAAGCTCTATGGATACTGGAAAAAGAGGATTCTCAAAAGCTTAATTAGGTGATTGCACCAACTGCAGTTGATTTTTCAAAGGTGACCTCATTACTGGAACAACTCAAGACAGCCCCTGACACCTGGTATGCATCTATTTATTGGCCAGATGTGTTTTTCATTGTCTCTATAAACACAAAACTGCAGAAGGTATTCGATTTCTTTATTTGATAGAAAAGCAGGACAATTTACTGTCTTGTCTCAGGGCAAGATCAACTCTCTGGTTCTGCACCATAACATATAATCCAGAGGTCCCTTGACTACGTCATCATCCCCCAGGTTTCATGCTGGACAACTACACTGATGACACTCTCCTAGTGGGATCTGGTGATCAGAAAATAGGAGGTGTACTAGTTGCCTTGATAAGACATCCGGGAGATAGGGAGTTAGATTCAGATAAAAATTCCATATATGTAAGTATGTATTTATGGATATATGTACTTATTATCCAGTTATTTATTTAATGTTGCTCCTCTTGACTAGAATGTACGTTCCAAGAGAGTAAGGATTGTGTCTACCTTGTTGATCACCATATTCCCAGCAAATCTTGGCACCTAGAATAAATGAATGTTCAATGGATAGATATGTTCTTTAATGCACACCCTCTCGTAAAGAATAGTGAGAATTTTATAACAGCTATCTTCTTCAGCTAGAGATGAAGTTTTTACTGCTAGACATTATAATTCAGAAAGGTTTTGAACTGTGCTAAAACAAGATTGGATGTGAAATCATTCGGAGGATGAAGCATGGTTTGGAATAGGTAATAAACATTGTAAATGTCCTTAAATCTCAGTGACTTGTGTTTGAAAGAATTTCCATTTATGAAAAAGGACAGAATAATTACTTACTTAAAGAGATGCTAAGAACATACTGGTCACATAGGGCAATTATGATATTCTTTTGTGTATTTGTTGTTCGTTTTACCACTTACTATTGAGCAAACAGTTTGTGAAACACCAAAATGATGCATATTTAATAAGACAGGAGGTCAAGGGAACAAAAGAAAGAAGAAAAAATGAAACATCAGTAAGACACTATTTTATATCAAATTTTTAAAGAAGTCATTAAGGAGGGAAATATGTAATGTTTTTGGCTTATCCAAATAATAGTTGGTGAAAATTTTTGGTTTTTACTATTAAAATTAAAATTGTGTTGATTTGAAGCTTCTAGGGTAAGATGGAATGAGAAGAGACCCCTTCCTCAATAACAAATATGCTATTTCCCTGTTATGCTAACAGAGAAAAATCTACACAGGAAACCAGGAATGGGTCACTTACACGCCATATTTTGCTACTGCAGTTCAGATGCATTTGCTTCGCCTGCCCACCTCCCATCATCTTTCTGGAATCACTAATACCCCATCCCCACCACTCAGAGGTGGACTGGATGCTCTTCCTAAATACTTTCAATTTATCATATCCTACTCATTCCTCTCTAATACTTCATGGTTGCCGTTGACTAATTTCTCATCTGATACCCTAATTGAGAGAAGGGGTATATCTTGTTTCAGATAATACCTCCAACACTTGCACAGTGCCTAGGCACAAAGTAGCCTCCAATAAATATGGACTGAATGAACAAGGACACTCTCTCTACAGAGCATTGTCCCAGATTTGAGGGAGGAGGAACTGATCTTGATGATATTTTTAATTCAGAGAAGCAAATGTGGAGGTGAGGATTGACCATGAAGTTAAAAGGCCCATATCCTGGACTTATACTTTCTTCTGAGGACCCATTCAGCACCAGGAGAAAGCCTTGTATTTTGACTGTAGTGCAAACTCTTGTACAATAGAGGAAGGAGTGCAGTGAGAGGGTTTTGGAAGGCATTCCCTGTTGTAGCTATAGAAATAATCAAGTTCTTTCCTCCACTTCCAGAGGTTGTTAAAAAACATTTTTTTTTTCTTTTAGGGTTGGTACTTTTTATGTCCTGTCTGCCCCAAGACTCTAAGGCCCTATATTTTTTAATGTTGTAAATAGTATTGCTATTTTAATTTTGTTTTCAATTGTTTGTAGCAAGTATTAGAGATGCAGCTTCTTTTGTATATTAATCTTGTATCCTATAAGCTAACTTATTAGTTCTTAGTAGCCTTTTAATAGATTACTAAGGATTTTATATGTAGAATATCCTGTCATCTGCAAATAGACAGTTTTACTTCTTTCTTTCCAATGCACATCTTTTTTTTTTTTCTTTCCTTAATGCTGTGGCTAGAAATTGAATTACAGTGATGAACAGAAGACATGCTTGCCTTTTCTCAATCAAATAGAGTATAGCCTTAGGTATACCATCAAACATATTATGTAGTATGATATTTTGTCAGTATTAAAAATGTATTATGAATTGTGAAATACATTGATCGAGCTTTTGAAATCTGGATCTAACTCTTCAACAGAGGCTATAGTGGAATAGTTTCTCCTGGAATAATATTAATAACACCTATTAGTCACTGAAAATGTATGAGTTTCCAGTCTAAGTGGCTAACAGAGGAGATGGTTTTATCTAATCCTTACAGTTACCTTAGGAGGTAGTTATTTTTATGTCTCAGAAATGTTAAATAAATATCCTAAAGTCACAAGATCACTTACTGTAGAAATTCAAAGCCTAAGCTGTGTGACCTAAGGCCAATGCGTATTTTTTAAAAACCACCATACTGTGCTGCTTCCTAGAAAACTAACTGGTTGCCAACATTGCCTACGTAATCTACTTGAAGATGTGCTATGGAACAAAAGAATGATGACTAGGAAAAATAGTCCCTCAAGAATGATGAAATTTTAGTCACAAAGTGTTGGCATTAAAACTATTTAGATATATAGAGCTAACTGTAGGTAGTTGTTCTACATATGGTTACAAAGTTAATTTTAAATGTGTTTTTTACCAGGAAGATACAACATGTAGCAGAAATAGATGACAGAGATTACAATTATATAAATGTTCCATTTTCTATGAAAGAGCATTTAGAACATTTTGGTCTTTCAGATAGATAATGGAAAGAATGAACGAATAATAAACCAGAATTCTGAAGTGGCGATCTCTGGATTGTGAAGTTATGTCTCATTTATCTCATTATAATTTTCTATATTTTTTAAAACAATAAGAAAGAAAAACTTTACTATAAAATTATATTTCCTTTTTGATGCCGTGAAAGACTCAAAGCACTTGAAATATGTAGCAGCTATGATTTTTATTCCAAAAATGCATCTGTGCAGGAGATGTTTCCTTTGAGTCAACTTAATCCAACCAAATCTCCCAGCCTGCAGGGCTAATGGGAATTGTAGCCTTAGATACACCTTGAACTCTCCCTACAACAGAATTCTGCAACAGCCCTGAATGCTGTATTGGCAACACATCACCTGAAGGTCCTACTTTTCATTGATCTACACTGGTTACTGCTCAACTAGCTAGTGTCCAGGAAGATCTGGGTCCTTGAAGGTCAAAGAGCTCTCACTATCTTGCCACCTAGCATGTAAGAAACTTTGCCATTTTCTTCAGGTCCTGCCCTTCATAAAATTTATGGTTCTCGGGCTTCGCTGGTGGCGCAGTGGTTGAGAGTCCGCCCGCCGATGCAGGGGACCCGGGTTCGTGCCCCAGTCCGGGAAGATCACACATGCCGCGGAGCAGCTGGGCCTGTGAGCCATGGCCGCTGAGCCTGCGCGTCCGGAGCCTGTGCTCCGCAACGGGAGAGGCCACAACAGTGAGAGGCCCGCGTACCGCAAAAAAAAAAAAAAAAAGTATGGTTCTCTTCTGCTCACTGGGCTAGAGGGAGCTCGTCCTCTCTCTGCTCTTTCCCTCAACTCCCTCAAAGCACTTACCTCTCTTCCTTTTCCCTTGTGGGATAATTCTCTTTTCAGTTAAGGTTTTCACAAAATAGGAAGAGATTTTGTCTTTGGACATTAAAAAAAAAAAAATCTGCATTTTGTTCTTTCTGATTAGTAGACAGCCAAAGATTTTTGGCAGTTAGTGGCAGAGAAAAACTTTTAGCTAGGTGCTGGAGTTGAAAGGAGCTCACAGCCCAGTTGGGAAGATACACCACCCATATGGATAAATAATCAGCCAGAGAGAGCCAATGCATAACTTAAGTACAAACTGGTGATCCTGGTTTTATTGTCCTCTCTTTCGCATGTCTTTAAATCTTTTCTACATCTTTTTACTTCTCCCTCCTTTATCAGGGCTTTTCCCCCGCCTCATGTCCTCAGTCTTTTCCCCCAAATGGAGGCAGACAGATTTCCTCCTTCCTACACAGTTTGCTCATTGGGTATGTCAGAGAGATTTCGTTTTTCTCACAAGGCAAATCAGAATTTTGAAATGTCAGGTAGACAGATGTGTTAAATGTTCTTTCAGGTAGAGGAAGAGAGATGTGAACTAAATTCACAACAGAATTTAGTTCTATTATGTTCTAGTGAGTATAAATCTTATAAATTACAGTTCTGAATTATTTCAGTAAAACTCTGTCCTTTTCAAGGTTTCTCAAGAACACCCCCTTGTTAAAAAAGTAAAGCGATACCACAACACAGTTGGTTGCTCTCTCATTTCATCCTCTGAGTTGTCAATTTTATGCGCACTTCTTTCTTCTGTAAATGTGCCTTCTTTAATGAAAGGAACCTAAGTCTTTCCTAAACAAGCTAGTTTGTCCAGTACAGCATAATCTCATCTAGCTTTTCTAGTCACCTCAGTGTCTGTCTTTTTAATCCACCAGAGAAAAAAAATGTAGAGGAAGAAAAAGAATAAGGAAATATATAACTATTCACAATCTAATATCAGAAGATTGGAATGAAACACAGAGAAAGCCATTTAACCCCTTTCTTTCCCCCAAATATTTCCTTATGCTCACCTTTCTTATGACTGTTATAATTTTAAAGCAGACATGGATTCTTAACATTTCCTATTTTCAAGAGCTCAAGAACACATGAATAGTGTATACTAAGTGCATATTGAAATATGCTTCACTGTCGTGAGCTGAAAGAAGCTTTCTCCTTGGACATCACAGATTTTGTGTCAAAAGACTCGGGTTCTAATTCTCACTTCTCTTCCTAGACAAGTGATGTTATAGAAGTGACAGCTACTCTGTGTTTCAGTTTCCTCATTAGTAAGAAGAGGAAAAGAATAGCATCAAGTTCCCAGGATTGTTGTGAGGGAAAGAAGAGGTACTACAATGGTTGCAGAGTCTGTAATATAGAAAGTACATATTTGGAATTTTAAAATGCTTTCTTGAATATAAAGTAAAAGAGAAACAAGTTTATGAATCATATTTCAAGGTTTGGGATTTGTCTATACGTTTTCCTCTCTTTGGGTGTATTTCAGATGCCAAGAGGCAGTACCCGAGGAGCTTTGGGGAGAGCCTTTTGAAACTAGCAAAGTTCTCTGCAGTGCCCTCTGCCAAACATATGAGTTGCTTCTACCATTTCTTGACTTTCACTTCTGCTCATAACCTAACTTTAATATCTTTTGGTGTTTTCCATTCCATTCCAAATGGTCAGCTGCCCTTCGCTACCCTTTATTTTCCCCTCCTGACTTTGCGTGTGCTTGCCCAGGACAAATAGCTTTGCTCTTCTTGCCTTTAGAAATTACCCTGGAAGTGTTGTCCGGCAGAGTTCAGGACTGTGCTCTCCAAAGGAGCTTGGGAGGTAATTTAAAAGCCGTTTTGGAGGCAGAGCTAAGGGATCAAGTGTTGGTAAGACAATAATATTAAAGGCTAGCACTTTATAACTAGCTTTTTGTACTTGTTTACTTATTGGATTCATTTAGTTCTTTTCCACAACACAAAGCAAGTTTCTGGAAATTCTTCACTCCTAAAATGCAAAAGAAACCCTATTTGAATTTTAAAAGACAACAAAAGGCTTAGAGTGGTACTAAGATAGTGTTTGCACTGACTACATTTGTTTATTCTTCCAATTTTAGGTAAGAATTTAATAAAGGAAATGCATTAGATGCTGTGTGGGTACAAAATTGAATCAGATGTAGACTATGTCTTAAGAAGCATTACATGTTGAATAAAGAACAAAAATGTTAGAAAAAAGTGAAATATTAGAGAAATAAAGTCTCATGGGAGTTTAAAGGAAGCGGAGATTATTTCTAGCTACAAAAATCCAGAAAGCCTGCATGTAGGAGGTAGTTGTCTATTTCTCCTTTCATTGTAAATTGGTATTTTGTCATGGAAAACAAATTCAGTGAAGGCTAAGAAATGAAGAAATGCCAACGGATAAGTACAAGGAAATAAATGTAATGAAATAAAACTTTTACCTCCAAAATTTAGCAATGGAAAGGTGAATCGGTGAATTTTGCTGCAAGAGAGAAGCTCAGCTGTAGCTTAATAAAGGCAATGCCTTGGGCCATAAAACTTAAAGCCCAGAGGAATGTTAACTTCATGCATAACTGGATACAGGTGCTCAAACAATGTCATCAGGCTCACCTGATGTCATCTCTCTCAACCTGTTAGCTGTGCTTTCTTTTGTATTAGCTTTCAATTCAGGGAAGCTCTTTACACAGTGGTCATAATGGCTGCTGGTTATTCTAAGCTATATGCAGCCAGGTAATCAGGTACAGTGGAAAAGGTGTATGTGCTGCTTGTTCGGGTCCTTTTTGACAAAACGTGGGTTTTGCCTATCCCTAAGCCAATTACTATGGCCCAGGGAAGGTGGTTCTTTGACCAAGGCTGCATTATGTGTGCGCCCTTAGAGCCTGAGAATGGGGTCAGCCCCAAAGTACCCCTCAGTCTGAGAACTGAGAGAGGTTGTTCAGCAGGAAAACCAGGGTGCTGTGACTAGCAGAAGGATGACTGAATGGTGGGGCAGCAGGAACACACTCTATGCCATTACCAACGGGAAACTCCAGGTCCGGAGGGGAGAGCATCTGACTAAGCAGCCGTGACTGTCCCCCAGTCACTGCAGTCATCTTTCTGGCTCTGCACACTTCCTTCTTTGACACTCTGGTTAGAGTATATTTTTTAAAAAACAAGCAAAACTCGATTGTGTGTCTTTAGCACAGCTGAAGCCAACTGAGTCTTTAAAAAAAAAATAAGAAAATGAAAGGAAATGAAACTGTTAAAAGATAAACTGAGGCATATTAAAATTTTTGTTTATTTGAGCAAAGCTCAAATTGGTTGTCCTTGGGTTTCACTTTCTGACCTTGAGGCATTTACAAGCTTAGACTGAGGTTTGTTTTCGTGGATCACCACAGCATGAGAGACACCTCAGTCTAATAGGCCTCCTTGTTTAATTAATTTAACAATACAAAGGAATATAAAATTAGTACTGTATTACAAAATAAAAATTTCTCTTTTAAGAAAATCATCGAGTAGGGGAAAATACTGGTTGCCAGCATCCCTTTCCTGATTCCTTCTTTCATGATAATACCCAGAATTTTGTTCCCATATGCTCATCTCTCCAGTAGTGTCCCGGTACCTCAAAGGAAGCTGACTGCTTCCTTGGCAACAGAGGAACTGACATAAATGTCCTCACCGAAAGGCATGAGACCTCACTGAGATGTGAGGAAGGATTTCCTGGGTTTACTGAAAAGATGTTTCCCCCTTTTTAAGCATAAGCCTCCAGAAGAAACACTTTCTTTTTAGAACACGGTGTGGAGACGTTAAAACTTGGTTTTGTTACTATTACTTTGTTCCCAGAAGGGAACCCTCCTCTCTCTCCGTCCCCTCCTCCTCCTTTCCTCCTTCTCTTCCTCTTTTTACTTCTTCCCTTCCTTTTTTACTCCTTTTTCTCTTCATTTAACAACAGCAACAAGGTCAAAACCAATGGAGAGGGCTTCCCTGGTGGCGCAGTGGTTGAGAATCTGCCTGCCAATGAAGGGGACACGGGTTCGAGTCCTGGTCTAGGAAGATCCCACATGCCGCAGAGCAACTAGGCCCGTGAGCCACAACTACTGAGCTTGTGCTCTAGAGCCCATGAGCCACAACTACTGAGCCTGAGTGTCTGGAGCCTGTGCTCCGCAACAAGAGAGGCTGCGATAGTGAGAGGCCCGCGCACAGCAATGAAGAGTGGTCCCCCGCTTGCCACAACTAGAGAAAGCCCTCACACAGAAACGAAGACCCAACACAGCCAAAAATAAAAATAAACAAATTAAAAGAAGGCTCAACATTAAAAAAAAAAAACCAATGGAGAGTTATGTCTAAAATATACTAGCTTTTATATACTGGCTTATCTAGCCTGAGTGCTACCTGAAAAAGGAACAGCCTCAAAGTGTGCAGCAAGACAAAAACCATGGTGCTTATTCCCCACGCTGCCAGGTCACTTGGTTTTATGTTTAGAGCTCAATCAGTGTGATCTGATTGTTTCATGACAGATTAGATTTGGGCTATCCATTCACAAAGATCTTCAAATTCCATTGGTTAAAACATTTATCATGGACACATCCACTTCTGCAGGTTTTTCTCCCTTCAGCTAGATTAATTACCCAATTACCCACATTTAAGTAAAAACAATTATCTACCTTTTTATAAATACTTTCATGATAGAGGTTCTTTAGGGCCATAGTCTTAAAGGTAGAATACCTTACTTCCCTTGGCTTTCTCCTTTGTTAGAGTCACTGTGGATAGCCACATGTCAATTATTGTATCTGTTTGGATGTTCAGAGCCTGACTGACATCATGGAAGTGGAGAGTGGAACAGAGTGTGAAAGGTGAGGTCAAAATTTGTTTTGCTTTGTAATGATGAAGGGGTAGGACAGCTGAAGTGATTGTTTGCTCACTCCTCTCAGATGATACTGACTGTGCTATGTGTTTTTCCACTAGTGTGAAAATTTGTCAAAAGCTTGATGAGAATAAATAGGGTCGAGCAAAATTGATACCTGGAAAGAAAACACTCCTCTACACCATGAGTCTCTCTTTGCACCTATGAAAATCACATACTATGAAACCCAATTATGCCTATATGAAAACATAGCTGGGGCACCCATTAAATCTACAGCATAGCTTCATGCTGACGGTGCAGTTTTTAATAATGAATCAAGATAAGCTCACTTAGAATAACTTGTAGTTTTTCACATTTGGGGGACTTGTTTTCTTTCCAAACAGTATAAATAGTTTTTGTACATGACATCATGCAAATATTTGAACCATACATGGGTTTTAAATGAAGTTTGTGTTATTGTGGTTTTAACCCTTTATTGCCCTGATTTTTGTTTTGGTTGTTCATGTTGTAGTCTTCACGTTAAACCCTGTGATGGTTAATTTTGCGTCAATTTGGGCAAGCAACAAGAGTGCCTAGATAAACATTGTTCTGGGTGTATCTGTGAGGTGTTTCTGGATGAGATTAACATTTGAATCCTTGGACTCCGTAAAGTAGTCTGCCCTCCCCAAAGTGGTTGAGCATCATTCAATCCAGGGAGGCCTAAACAGAACATAAAGGGGTAGGAAGGAGGAATTCAGCCCTTTTTCCTGTCTCACTGACTGAACTGGAACATCTCATCTTCTCCTGCCCTTAGACTGGGATTTACATCATCAGCTCCTCTGGTTCTCAGGCCTTTGGACTTTGAGTGAATTACACCACTGGCTTTTTGGGGTCTCCCACTTGCAGATCATGAGACTTCTCAGCCTTCATCATTGCATGAGCCACTTCCTCATAATAAATCTCAGTGCCCCCCTCTCTCTCTCTAACCCTAACCCCCCCATCATATATGTGTGTGTGTGTGTGTGTGTGTGTGTGTGTGTGTGTGTGTGTGTGTGTGTGTGTGTGTGTGTGTGTGTGTGTGTGTATACATACATACATACATATTCTCTGGAGACCCCACTAATACAAACCCTATATAACAATTTTCCACAGTCTATTCCCGGGACTCTGAGGTCTGAAGGAAACTACTACATTCTCTCTGGAAGAGGAAAGTTTTCCAATGTCTAATAAGTTTAGGAAACATCAGGCATTACAAGACAAAGAAGCTTCTTTACTTCAGCACTCTTTGAAGACTCCACTAAGCTAAGACCCCTATGGGTCTACATGAGGGTGGATCTAATATGAACCATTTCCCTAACTTATTTTATCACCAAATTTTGGTAATGAACCTCTTACGGAAGTATTGTTCCTTAGAACACTTTGTGGCAACAGATTATTGCAAGGCCTTCAGGAAGTGAGAAGAATTACGGATGGCGACACGCTTGTTTCCTTTTGGCCCTGACCTTTGGAGTCTCTAGCAAGTAGGTAAATTCTGTACCTGCAACTTCAACCACTCCATTTTCTTGTTTCCTGCCAGCTCAAAGTTCCATATAAAAAAGTCATTATCAAAATGTCACACTCTAATAGCTCATAGCAATTTAGAAAAAGTCTTGTAAGACAATGCATACTTTTAGAAGTTTGAAGTCACCAAGAATTTTTTAAAGAGAAAGAAATGAAAATTTCAAAAAGACTTATGAATTTTAGGAACAATGTACTTTAATTATTTGCAACTTATTGGAAATCATGAAGGTGATCTGTGGTGACATCATGGTCTCTAAAGTACGTTCTGAAGAATTTCACAACCAGTGTGTGTAGAGAGAACTGCCACTTTAAACTTCTAATGATTTTTGGAATAAGTCAGATAAATATCCTGCATTTTCACACTGAAACTCAGAAAGAATATTTACCAAATAATTTTTAAGAGTTAGATTTTTTTTTAAGTTAGGATTATTTTAGCATCTTTGCAAATATAGACCTTCCTGCCAGATAGTTGTACTTTCTCAGAATTTTACTTCACACTTCATTTATTCATATATTCACTATTCATATGGAATGACATATATATGAGAGAAATTTTTATTAGCATACTTCTTGTGAATTCAAAAATAATCATTTCTATGCATTTGTTCTAGCATAATTTCCTCTTCTTCCCCTGAGCTGAAGATATCTGAACTATAGTACAGGTACTTACAATCTTCTTGTGGCCTTACTACTATGTTTAAAAAGTTTTAAAGAAATATAAAATAATATTTTTAAAAAGCTTCAAGACAATTAATGGTATATGAAAGACAAAAGAAAACTCCAAACTGTTCTTATCTTTGATATCCTAATATTCAGGGAGTCCCTCCCTTGGTTCACAACAGCCCAAGAGGGAGAGAACATTGCCATCCTGTGTCCTGTCCAGCCGGTCAGCCATCATCTTTGTGTGCCACTGATATGTCACTCTGCCTTGTCATCTCTGGGATCTCACTGTGGGAATTTCTTCCTGGTCTCTAGTAAAATAGATGCACACAGGCAGCCCCATCAATTGGTGCATGGTCTCAGCAATTGTTTGGTTCCTTGAATTACTGTAATATCTGCTGAACACGTAATTTTAGTTTCAGCAGAAGTGAGAGGAAAAGTCTCAGCTTCTTTCTCTCCAGATCACCATTTCAACTTCTAAACTTAGGCTTCTTTACTTCTTCCCTTTTTATTTCCTTTCTCTCTTTCAATTCACACCCACCATTGTGTAGTTCCTTCTGTTCTCCAAAGGTATGATGGGTTAGTGGAAAGAGTTATCTTGGAATCAAATAGATCTAGATTTGAACTCCTATTAGCTAGCTGGTCTTAAAAATTAACTTAGACTTTGTTTCTCCAATGGCAGAATAATATCAAATAACAATCTTACACGTTTTTGGAAGAATCAAATGAGAAAAGTATCTATTAAAACCCTGGGACATAATGGACATTCCATAAATATTAAGCTCAGATGGAAACTGCTCCCTTTCTGTGCAATCTCCATGAACTTTTTTGCAATGGCTCCTACTCATAGTGAAAGCAGCAGAGTCAAAACTATTTGCTGGTCATTGCATTGGATTCGTCATTGCAATAAAATAATTAGGAATTATTTAGCAAATGCAATCCATGTACATTGGACTGTGATGGGGATAGTATAAAGAAATTTAAGAAACAGCCTCTACTTTCTAGAAGAAGCATTACATCTATTTGGGTAGATAAGAAATAAAACAGCAAAATATCAATTCAAAGTTATGTATATATAATTAATTGAAAAAAAATGAGTGCTATAAATGGTGTGGAAAACTGGAGATCTTAGTGTAGGGATATTTGGAGAAGGCTTTTTGGAACTAACTGAAATCTAACCATCCACGAAAGGATGCTTTTGGTAAAATGATCCCATAAGGCTATTTCTGTTTTCTGTTTTAAGCTTGATGTTTTGAAGTATTCCATGTTTGATATTCTGAATATTTTATTCAATCTCCCTTATGACAAAATCAAAGGGTTGTTTCAGAGTTAAGATGGCTTTTAATTCTGTGGGAAAATAATCATCACTTTAACCATAAAATAAGGGATTATTTTTTTAAATGTTTATCGAAGTTACAAAAAAAGCAAGAGGATATTGTATTTAGACACATAATAACTTTTTAGTAATATTTTGGGGATAACTATTTTAAAATTAAGCTATTTCCACTATTATAAGTTCTAGCCATCCCACTTCTGGGTGTATATCCAAAGGAAAGAAAACAATTTGTCGAAGAGCTATATCACTCCTGTGTTTATTGTAGCATTATTCACAATAGCCAAGTAATGAAACAACCTAAGTGTCCATCAGTGGATGAATGTATAATGAAGATATGATACACACACACACACTCACAATGGAATACTATTCAGCAATGAGAAAATAGGAAATCCTGCCATTTGTGACAAAATAGATGGACCTAAAGGACATTATGTTAAGTGAGATAAGTCAGAGAAAGACTCATAGTGTTTGATATCCCTTATATGTGGAGCTCAAAACAAACAAACAAAAAACAAAAACAAACAAACAAAAAAACCAAATTTGAAAAAACAGAGTGGATGGTAGTTACTAGATGCTGGCTGGTGGGGGAATGGGAGAGATGTTTAAAGGTACATACTTGAAGCTAGTATATAAATAGGTCCTAGAGATCTAATGCACAAAATAGTAATTACAGACAACAAAACTGTACTGTATACATTAAACTTTCTAAGAGACTAGATCTTAATTGTTCCCATCACTAGGAAATGATAATTATGTGACATGATAGAGGTGCTAACTGTCACTACAATGGCAATCATATTGCAGTATAAATTGATCAAATCTATATGTTGTACATCTTAAACTTATAAGTCAATTATGTCTCAATAATAAAAAAAAAACCCAGCAGGATCAAACTGGAAAAAAGCCACCAAATAAAATAAAGTAATTTAATATTACAGTTTAGAAATTACCATCCTTCAACACTATAACTCTAATTCCTTTCTGGTGAATTCATTCATTCATTCAATAAATATAATAAGTGTCTTTCACAAATTAGAGGTGTTCCCTGCCCTCCTGGAGCCTCTTACTTAGTGAGGGAGATAGGTATTTAAATACAAATATGTAACTAAATAGATAATCACAAATTTTAATGAATGATAATAGAGGACAAGAATGGGTACAGTATGAGAAAGAATAAAAAGGGGGACCAAATTTAGATTTGGGAAGGTGTCAGTGAAGGTCTCTCCAGAGAAATGACTGGTAAACTGAAAGGTAAAGAATGGAGTTTGCTAGTGAAGAACAGAAAAGCACAGGGAACAGCATGGGCAAAGGCTCAGGAGTTAGAAAGAGCCTTAAAAAGGCCACTTAGCTAACAAATAAAGAGCAAGGGAAGGGTGACATGAGATGAGATTGAGGAAGGTCTAGGAGATCATGGATTTTATTGTAAGTAAAAGAAGAATCTATTAAAAGTTAAAGGTAACTTTTCATAGTGATCGTTATATAATATATAGCACGTAACAAACATAGTAGCACATTGTCTGATTCTTAGCAAGTGCAAATAAATGGTGACATTACTATACCATTATCAACACGAAAATGAATTAAATCTAAGAATTCAATTCTAAGATGAATTTCTTGAAATTTTAATTGCTGTTCCTGAGCCTCTTGATTTTACATGTTAATGTAACAGATTATGACCTAGTTAATATTTAATTTTTAGGAACTAGTTCTTAGAGATTCTAGTGTCCTGAAGACTCAATGCCCTAAAGATACCAGGATTCCTCAGTGAATCAAAGAATTCATTTCTTTAAATAGTAATATCAACACTTAAAATACTTTGGGAGTATATTTCTTAGAATTCAAAAGTTTGAATAATATCATTATTAATAGCATATATTTATTAAGCACATACTGTTCTTAGGTACTTAAGCTTAGGTACAAAAGCATATAAGAAACAGCCCTGGAAGAGTTTAGAATCTGAAGGATCAAGTCAAATACACATGAAAAGATAGGAATAGGCATATTGCAGGCACTCAGGGAGTTATCACCAAGAATGCAAGCAGTCTGAACTTTCCTTTCTACTCCAGCAGTTGAATTTCAGACTAGAATTGAGGAGAGGGCAAACTTTGCAAACAATACACTCAGATTGTCCCTGTAAGATATTAAATTATTGGTGCCAAATGCATTAATCAGAGAAATAAAAGTCTCCTTCCTACACTCCTTGTTAGTGAGAAAATCTACAATTGAGGAAATTCACTCAGATTTGATTAACAGAAATTCCACACTTTAATTAGAAGCAGAAGCAAACATGAGAATATCGATTTTGGACCAAATTTCAGCATTAATAAAGACAGAGTCTTCCAAAATAAGACTTTTTTTTTTTTTAAGGGAACAGCAATGATAATACTTCATTAAATCCTACTGTTTATAGCCACAGACTCATTTAACAGGTTTGATTTTGCTTAGCTCTGTACAATTAATGTTAAATTCAAAAGAGGTTTTATTTCCTACATAGTAATTTTAGTTATAATTTTTACCTTATATTTTGATATTACTTCATATCAAAAAGTATACTTTCCTTTTAATTTTTTCCAAGATGTTTTCAAGGGGAGTCTCCTTATCCAGGCTCTGGTGACCAAAGTGACATCTCCTTTATTCATTCCCTACAGAATTTGCTCAGACAAATCTGGGGGAAAAATATAGTAGTAGTACCTTATCTACGGTTTCACTTTCCATGGTTTCAGTTACCTGTGGTAAACTGTGGTCCAAAAATATTAAATGGAAAATTCCAGAAATAAACAATTCAGAATTTTTAAATTTGCACCTTTCTGAGTAGTGATGAAATCTCGTGCCATCCCGCTCTGTCCTGCCTGGGAGGTGAATCATCCCTTTGTCCAGGGTATCCTGCCTGTTAGTCACTTAGTAGCTTTATCAGTTATCAGATCTACAGTTGCAGTAGCACAGTGATCGTGTTCAAGTCACCCTTATTTTACTTAATATTGGCCCTACAGCACAAGAGTAGTGATGCTGGCAATTTGGATATGCCAAACAGAAGCCATAAAGTGCTTCCTTTAAGTGAAAAGGTGAAAGTTCTCTGCTTAATAAGGAAAGAAAAGAAATCGTATGCTGAGGTAGCTAAGATCCATGGGAGGAATGAATCTGCTATCCTTGAAATTGTGAACAAGGAAAAAAAAATTCATGCTAGTTTTGCTGTTGTACCTCAAGTTGCAAAAGTTAAGGCCACAGTGCATGATAAGTGCTTCGTTAAGATGGAAAAGGCATTAAATTTGTACCATAAGATAATCTGAGAGCGAGAGACCACAGTCACATTCCTTTTATTATAGTATATTGTTATAATTGTCCTATTTTATTATCAGTTATTGTTGATTAATCTCTTATTGTGCCTAATTTATAAATTAAACTTCATCATGGGCAAACAAATAGTGTGTGTATATATATATATATTATATATGTATATATACACATATATGTTTGGTACTATATTTCCTTTCAGACATCCACTGGTAGGGGTTGGACCCTAAACACCACAGATAAGGGGGGACTACTATATTGTCTATTAAAGAAAGTATAAAATGGACTATGGGAAACATTTAACTGACCTTTTAAGAAACAGACTCAGAGCTTATGAGTCAAACTATCTTCATTCCATTTTTAAAAATTAATAAACTCAATTTTTAAGAGCTGTTTAGGTTTACATAAAATTGAGCAGAAAATACAGAGAATTCCTATATATCCTCACATCCTTTCCCTCCTTCTCACACAGTTTCCCCTATTAAGTTCTTGCTTTAGTGGTACATTTGTTACAACTGATGAACCAATATTGTGGGGTTTTTGCTGTTTATTTGTTTTTGTTTGCTTTTTGCTTTTGGATGTACCACTTGGCTTGTGGGATCTTAGTTCCTCAACCAGGAATTGAACCTGTGCCCTCAGCAGTGAAAGCTCAGAGTCCTAACCACTGGACAGCCAGGGAATTCCCTGATAAACCAATATTGTTACATTATTATTAACTAAAGTCCATAGTTTGTGTCGTGTAGTCTATGGATTTTGGCACATGTATAATGTGACATGTATCTACTATTACAGTATCATACAGAATAGTTTCACTGCCCTATACACCATCCCCTGTGTTCAGCCCCACGTATTCATCCTTCCCTCCTTACTTCAAACCCTGGCTACCACTAATCTTTTGTCTTTTTGACTTTTCCAGAATGTCATGCAGTTGGCATTGTACAGTAGGTAGCCTTTTCAGATTGGTTTCTTTCACTTAGCAACAGGCATTTAAGTTTCCTCTATTTTTTTTCATGGTTAGATAGCTCAGTTCTTTATATTGCTAAATAATATTTCATTTTATGAATGTAACACATTTTGTTCATCCATTTACCTGCTGAAAGGACACCTTAATTATGTCCAAGTTTTAGCAATTAGGAATAAAGCTGCTATAAACATGTGTGTCCAGGTTTTTGTGTGGACATAAATTTTATATACAAATATAAATATACCTGAAACCTACATATTAATGACTTGATGTTTCACAAAATGTCACTTAAGGGGACAATATAATTAAATATGTTATGATTGAACATATTAATGATAAACAACCCTTTTTGTGATTTTTTACCTTTCAATTTGGGTTATATATCAAATTTTAAATAATATTCATCACAGTGATTTGATCATTTTGTATACTGGTTTTTCCACTTAACAGAAATATTACCCATATTCATGTATATCATTTTAACAAGTACATAATATTCCATTTAATTGATATATCACTATTTTCTTAACCGTTCCCTCATTTTTATATTTTATTTATTTTTATAAAGTTCTTTAAAAAGAGCCAAGAGGGAAGCTGGAAGGCCAGGGGCAAGCACGAGTCCACAGGCAGGAGTGGTTGTGTTCATCATCTGTGGGATTATCTTCTCAGCTTTATTTGGGGTTACCACTCCCTAGCTACTCACATAAGTCTATGGAAATTATCTATCTGTCTGTTTGTCTTCTATCTATCTATCTATCTATCACTACTCTGACCCCTTCCCCATCCCTAGGCATTGGTGATTGGTTTATGAGCAGACATAGGCATCAGGTTGGATGAATGAATCCTTTCCAAGGGACTTGGGATGAAAGAGAGCATAAGATCAATTTCTTCCCTGGAATTTGTAGTTCTAAGAGTAAAGTCCGGAAGTTGTGGCTGTGCAAATATTCTGTCAACGGGAGTATTATATAAAGGGATTGTTAAAAATGGAGGAGCAGGTGTTTGTTTCTTATGAGGGTCCAAATTAATTTCTAAGTTATTCCAACAAGGAAACGAGTGAAAGGTTGAGCATGCTAAAAGATAGTTATCAGTCTGAAGCGTTTTCCAGCCAAGCTCCTTTATTTTCTTCTCAAGTAAAAATACGTTAATAATTTGATTGTTCTTTCACTGGCTTCTCAGGATTCTACTTGTGAGCTCATTCTCCTTGTTTTAAAGATTCAATCAGTTAAAATATCCTCACTGTCTCGTCAATCACCTGTTTCAGAAGGAGAGGTTAGATCAGAAAGGATCTTTTCCAGTTAAAGTCCACAAATAGTACCCACCATGGCATCTCCCTCTTGAGATAAAGTCTTTTTCTTTTATACCCAAGATGATTAATTGACAGTGATGTTGGCTCTAGTGAATTGTATTATTTTTTTCCAAAATATTGGTGACTCTTTCTATCAGACCCTTGTTCACCAGGCTTCTCCCTGATATTCCTCCTTGGAAGAGCAGGAGCCTTCCTGCCCAGTGGCTGTCCAACTTGCCATTCCTTCCTTTAGCCAAGAGAATGTGAGCACAGGGGATATATGCCAGTGTGAGCAGAAAATTTAAGAACCATTTCAAGGTTCTGTCATTGTTCATTTCCCTCTGCCATGATAATGGCATATTCCAGGTAGGGGCTGCTCCTTTATTCTAGAACTTCGAACAGGGAAGACACATAGAGCAGAGCCACAGCTGACCTCCAGGCAACATGCAATATGGACAAGAAATAGACTTTGTTATCGTGAGCCACATACATTTTTGGATTGTTTGCCCTAGCATAATACAGCGGAAGCTGACTACACTACAGCCAATGACTATTTTTCCTCTCTCACTTGGGGCACAGAGGCAGTCTTCTTCTATTCTCTAACAGAGAGAGCCCGAAAGAGCTACATGCAAACATTCTCAGGATATTGCGCAAGACAAATACTTAAAAATATCCTATGCTTTTATTTTATTTCCCTTGTTATGACTTAGATAACTTAGTTCCTGGAGAAAACCTGGATTAAGCACTGCCATACCATACCCCGTTCATGGTGGTTTACCAATGCCATAAGTTCAAAAAAGAAGAAAGCAAAGTCACATGACCAATAGCTTAAACCTCTGTCAGTCTGACGTGGCAAGAATGGCCAAGAGACGATGGCGTATTCCACATCGCAATTTTTTTTCCTATTGATTGTGAACAGATGGGAGCTATACTATTTAAGGCATAGTAAATCCTGGTGTTTGGCCATTATCCAAAGCTAAACGAAAGAAGGGGGCGGCATTCACATGGCTCAGTAACAGAAGACAACTAAAAATAGGTACCCAGCCCAAACATAGCAGGGCTGCGAGTTGCTAGGCAAGAAGGCATTTTCCTCAGCAGCTTAGGGTCCTTCATTCACAAGTTTTAAATTGCCTACTAATTTGTCAGATTTATTTGTTTCATCATTGCGCTCATTTAACATCCACCTCTATGGCCTCATACATGTGTGTGTGTATATATATATATATATATATATATATATATATTTACATATACGTGTATCTATTCTTTTTCAAATTCTTTTCCCATTTCGTTTGTTACATAATATTGAGCAGAGTTCCCTGTGATATACAGCAGGTCTTTGTTGGTTATGCATTTCAAATATAGCAATGTGTACATGTCAATCCCAAACTCCCTCACTATCCCTCCCCCACCCTTCCCCCAGTAACCATAAATTTGTTCTCTAAATCTGTGAGTCTGTTTCTGTTTTGTAAATAAGTTCATTTTTATCTTTTTTTTAGATTCCGCATATAAGCAATGTCATACGATATTTGCCTTTCTCTGTCTAACTTCACTCAGTATGACAATCTCTAGGTCCATCCATGTTGCTGCAAATGGCATTATTTCATTCTTTTTAATGGCTGAGTAATATTCCATTGTATATATATATACCACATCTTCTCTATCTATTCCTCTGTTAATGGACATTTAGGTTGCTTCCATGTCCTGGCTATTGAAAAATAATGCTGCAGTGAACATTGGGGTGCATGTATCCTTTTGGAACATATTTTTCTCTGGGTATATGCCCAGGAGTGGGATTGCAGGATCATATGGTAACTCTATTTTTAGTTTCTTAAGGAACCTCCATACTGTTCTCCATAGTGGCTGCACCAATTTACATTCCCACCAACAGTGTAGGAGGGTTCCCTTCTCTCCACACCCTCTCCAGCATTTATTGTTTGTGGATTTTTTGATGGTAGCCATTCTGACTGGTGTGAGGTGATAATCTCATTGATGTTCAACATTGCTAATTATTAGAGAAATGCAAATCAAAACCTCTTTATTTTATATTAACCTAAGATATAGATTAAGATGATTTACACACTGAAACAGACCCTTTTTGCTCAGTCCATTGAGTTCAAGAATGATACTACTGGCACTCAGTGGTTTCTATCCAAACGCTCTAACTTTATTCTGAAAATTAACATTTCCTGTAGTTATAAAAGTTACACTATTAATTAGGCTCCTGTGAGGGTTACTGATATAAACATTGGATGCTCTAATTAAGTTGCCAGTGATTTCTTGAGCAATTGTTAGAATTGCTAAGTCTTTTCCCGTAGATAGAGGAATAGTTGAATATGTAATAACAGCCTCTTAGAACAGAGCCAGATTTTCCTATTTCTGCTGCAGTGACTATGATTTTAGACTCCCGACCCAGAGGAGTAAAACAACCCACTGAGCACTACTGTATATATAAGCATAGTGCCGGCAGGTGGGACAGTTTATTGATTGGAAGATCAAAAATGAACTGGCACTCCTGAGGCTCACAAGTGGCTATTGTGCCATTCTCAGCAAATCTCGCTTTATACGCATTTGAGGTGCTATCGATAAGATTACACCCTGAAATGAAATCAGCAAACTACAAGAACATGAAACACTTGCAGTTTCATGGAGGAAAGATGGAGGAAACTCAACAAACATAATATTGAACAAACGAAGCCAGATACAAAAGAATACAAGCGTATAATTTCACTTATAAAGTACAAAGCCAGGTGACATTAATCTACAGTGTTAGAAGTTTGTCTTTCCACAGGAGGCAAAGGCTAAAATTGGAAGGATCATGAGGTGGCCTCCAGGGATGGTAGTCATATTTTATTCCTTGACCTAAGTGGTAGTTACATAGATATGTTCCTTTCATGATAACTCATCTAAGTGTATATTTCTAATTTGTGCACTTTTCTGTAAATAAGCTATACTTTAATAAAAAAGGAAAAAAAATCATACTCCAGAACTAAACACACAGTCTTGGGTGGTGGGGTCTCTTTTTTTTTTTTTTTAGGTGGTGGGGTCTTAATAATTTATTTTGAGAAATTTCCTACTTCCGTTTGTCCGTTAAATCGAGTTTCACTCTTTTGCTACTCTAACCAATCAACAACCTCAGCCTTTTGAATGTGGGCAAAGTCTGACCCACAATGAAATGTTGACAGACTTACCCGTTTCAAACCACATTATAGCATTGCTCATTCATTTACGTAGTCTCCCTGCCCCTGAAGCCAAGCTGATTCTTATTCAATTTGACCTAGTTCTTTATTCCATGGAATTTTTAAAGTTTGGATGACCCCAGTGAAATCCAGGCAAATTTTATATTCAAATATGATTCCGTTCCATGTAAAGTCTTAAAACAGCCTAATCTCCTGTGCATACCCAGCAGGGTTTGATTCTTAATATTTCTATGTACTTCTCCATTTGTTATTTTAATTATATTAGACTGATTCTTTATTTCACTTGAGGTTTTTAAAAATGAAATTTATTTTGAGATCTCCACCACTCATAGTACCAGCAAATGCTTACTGAATATTTTGCGCGTTAATAGAAACATTTATCGTTAGGCTTTGTTAGATAAAATCAGTGTACTTTAAAACTCAGTCCTGATATCAGGCACCTCGAGACCGACTTAAGCTTTATGCACGTCAATTATCATTAACATTTGTTTTTCTTCATAGATTCGATTTCCCAGTAACCATGGTGGAACAGTCTTTCCCCTCCCGCAAAGCTGTCTCCACCTACAGATGCCATCCAGATGTGTGATTAGATGTAATTAATATTTAAGGGTGTCTGTAGCTGGTCTCTGATGTGGAAACTGAGGGTTGTTTTTTTTTAGAGAGCCTCATGAGTGCTTTCCAGATAAGCTCTAAATAAAGATGGCTGCTTTCCAGACCCCATGTATACTTGTGATCAGAGAAATTTGGGTAAATTAAATCAAAATGACAGCCATGATCAAGAGTAGCTTATCATCAGAATGAATAGGACTGGGGACCCAGACTGGAGAGGTAAAACTTTTATCACATAAAACTTCTTAATATTAAATAAATTGGGGGGGGTTAAAATTATATTTTTCTTATACTTGTTCAGTTCCACATAAGCTTTTCTTGGGCTCTCAAGCATTAATTCTTTCCTAATTAACCCATAACTTGCCTCCTATTTGGTCAAAGGAAATTGTCATTTTTATATAATATTTTTGGTGGATCATAAAGTCATAAGTCCTTGATCTGGTTTAATAAGTGGGAAATCTCATTATTTTATATTATTTTTTATATATTTATATTATTACATTAATTTTTCAAATTTTTAGCTTCTATTTTCATGAATCATATATTTTTTTTTTGTAAAAATTCAGTTAACAGGCAAGATTTACTTTTTTTCTTCACTTGGCTTCAACAAAGAAATGTTCAAGTCTTTTATTTGTAGGACCTTCATGGTGATTATGACAAAACATACCTGGAATGGGACAGTGGTATGACTTATTAATCAAGTTTATTTCCTTCACTTTATTTTTCCCTGTCCCTTGGTCTTATCTGCTAGGAGGCAGATAACCCAGGAGATAGCACCATAATGGCTAGTCCATTAAGACCAGCCCCAAGAGGGAATTTTCCAATAATAGACCCAAACCTACTAACATTTCAGAGTGGTGGGGATTTTGATGTGGAATTTTTGTAATCTCTTCCATAGTTCTATTCTATCCATTGCTTGAAGGTGAAAACAAGGTAAAAGTTGAATTTTATATTCTTATAATACACCCACTTATAGACAATTTTTGTTGTAAAATTTGCTCCCGAAGCAGATATTTTGGGACCAGGGATCCTGTATATTTGAACAACATTCTGCATAAAAATACTAATGGTGGCTACATTAACCAGAAAAGTGATCCTGTAACCTGAATGAGAATAATATACAAATTTATTTTTTATCTGGGTGGCATAATATGTCCCAGCAATAGACATACAGGTATTAGTATACATATGAAAAGATACAAACCTCATTTATAATAAGAGAAATGCAAATTACAACCAAACTGAGATGCTGCTTTTCATAAACAAGACCAGCAATATCAAAACATTTAATAACATTATGTTAATGAGGGAGGGACTATAAATTGTCACAACTTCTATGAAATGTAATTTGACAGTAGCTATCAAAATTACAAATGCGCTTATGCTATGACCTAGCATTTCCCTTTCTAGGAATTTATTTTACAGATGTACTTGCACTGTGCAAAATGACGTGTATAGAAGAATATGCATTAAAGCATGACAACTGTAAAGGCAAAAGACTGGAAGCAACTTAAACATCAGTCAGTCTGAAAGCAATGAACTATAGAATGGTACATTCATGGAGAACTTTTTTATGTGTTGAAATGAAATGATTTTTAGGATACATATATTATTAAAGCAAGATGCCAAGCAGTGTGTGTAGTATACGACCATTTATGCAAAAAAGGGCTGAGACTAACAAATATTTGTTCATATGAGGAAAAAACATCTGTGATGAGATATGTGAGAAACTGATAACACGAGTGGTCATAGAAAAAGGGTGGCTGGGGGACGGGGGTCAGAGGGACAGTTTTCATTCTATGTCCTTTTGTGTGTTTTTGAACTTTGAAATTTGTGACTAAATTATCTACTCAAAAAATAAATGCAGTTAGAAAAAAATAAAAGCATGCATTTTCCTGATCAGCAATCTCATCCAATCAAGATTTAAAATACCATCCTAATATTAGAAGTAATACCAGGCCCAGGACACCTGCAGTTGGCACAAGCTCATTTAGCTTCCCACATCTACAATTAATCTGCAGGACCTGTCAGTCTTCATATTAGACCAAACTGCCTATTTAAAGGGAGAATCAGTTGAATGGATTACCCAGTTCGTCTCACTCTCAAGTCTCAGCTGCGATTGCAATCGTTCCTTTTGGGTCCCAGTACAGTTTCTTATTTAGAATTGTGGTTCATGGAGGAGCTCCAGAGGTTTCTGTTTCTATCCTGTTATAATCCTGCACATTATTTTGTTACACATCCCAGCCAAAATTCCTCCTTCCTGCAGTGTTACTATCAGCACACACTCAGGGAGAGGGAAATTTACCCCCGGGAATATCTTTAATTCTCTGTAGCCAACAAAGAATGTATCACAACTCATAAACTCTGAATCCTTGCTTCTCCAAATCCTTCGTTGTTCCAAGGGCTGCCTCTCATTATTCTGGAATTAGTGCTTCCTCTGAACCTGTGTCTTAAAACCCCTGAAATGATTATATTTATATATTTTCTCTGAAATAGCTGGACTCTGGCAGAGGATTAACATCTTTCCGGGAAGACTCGATATTCCATATGGAGAGAAGAAAATCAGGCTGTTTATGTTTCCCCTTAGACTGATGAGGCTAAACAAGATAAATTGAAATGAGTTTCCCTTACTTAGCATTACCCCTTAAAATCGGAAGGAAATGCCGGTAGGGTCAATTATTAAACCACTTTTCCTGTTTGCTGGTTATGGACACACATAAAGTCTAGAAGAGTATGCAAACCTTTAATTCAGACTCAAAAATCCCACTTCTAACCCATATTGCATACGCAAGAGTTGTGGGGTATTGACGAGGTGGAGTCTGGAAGTGGCTCCTTTGTTCTTTTCAAATTATTCCCAGTTCACCAGAAGACCAGGGTCTTTTGGAAGAGACACTAGACAAGGCCGTGTCTCTCACGATTCCTAGGGAGCAAATCCACCTCCTTGGACGCTTTATCCCCTTCCCTCTTTCTTCCATGAATGCTTTGTTTCACTTCCCCTGATTTTCTCCTCAGCCTCTAGAACGGTTTTCCGTCATTTCATTCCATTCAGTTCCACTCTGGGTGAAAAAGGTAGGATGGGGGCAGGGATCCTGGAATCCTGCCAATGGACTCTAGAAATAGTCAAACCTTCAACAGTGGGCCCCAAGATTATCTCCTATGACGCTGAAACAGACTTTTTCTTCCTCTGCCTTGGATTCCGTTCCTAAGCGCTACTTTCTTCCTCTGTTTTCGGTAGGTGCTAGGGCTGGAGGAAGGGGAAAAGCTTCATGCTGCTCTACACTGTTTTTAGGAGAAAGAGGCATCCCACATTTAGCCCTAGCCTGAAAGCATGATGCCTGTTGAATCCAGAGTCAACTTAACTAGACAGCCTTAGCTTTGGCTGCCTCTGAATTCTCCCCACTCCTTATGTTTCCCCTTTGTTCAGGAAAAGTAGCTACCTTCTTTACCAGCTTGTCCTCTGACTCAGCTCTTTACTTAATATGAATGATTAAAACCATGCAACTAAGAACACCAGAAAGCCTACAGTCAAGCTAATTTATTTTAATGCAAATTTGATTCACAGAGTTCAAACTGGTCCCACTAGACAAAATTATCCAGTGAAATGCAGACGATGCTTTGGGAGCCTGGAGAAGGTCAGTCAGCATTTCCAAGGATTAATACCAATTTAAGATCATTAAAATGACCTTAGGGAAAGCAAAGAGCAAATATGAAATAGATATAGATATTGATGTATATTTCAATGTTTGGTCCAGTGGGACTGTAGACTCCTCTGGGCTTCTAAGTTGAACAAGTCTGGAAAAATCATCTATGTGTAAATATTTTAAATGCATGTGCACAATTGTAAGTTTGGGGGTCCAGATTAACGTTAAGGTAAAAATGGGTATCCTGCATTCAAGAGCAGGAATGGAATGCCTGCATTATATGGAGAAGGAATCCCGTATTCTATAATTATAATTTAATTTTAAAAAACCATCTCTGTAGTAATTGTATATTAAATAGCATCAGTCTGTTATTGGAGCCCCTTTCACAATAGGATCATGTCCTAGATTTTCCATCTATTTCATTCCAAATCCTCATGGCAATGTTAACCAGTCAGACACCCAATTCTCTAATGCTCTCAGACACTGTGTACTAGCTTAAAGCAGTTTATGATTATTTTAGGTTATTCAAAATTGTCCACAGTGAGTAAATCTTTCTCAGCTATGGTATGCCTTGTTAACTGCAAGTTGCTGACTAACACTGCATCTTCTCAAAATAGCTGGTTCTACCTCCAATTGAGTGGAGTCTCCTAGGACTTTTGATTGGGCCTTACTTTTAGCTGGTTACTAGGAAAGGAAATGAACCAGATGTTGAAAACTTCCCATTCCTGCGGACTTAACTGCTACTCCTGGCATACAGAAAGCATTAAAATATTCATATATTTTGAATGAAGGTTGAGTGAATATCTGATCAGAAATATCTTTCAATTATGCTTGTGATTTATGGCTTCCATTTGACATCCTGCTGGACCTTGTACCTAGCCTTTGTTTTTATTTGCTTCTCTTCTGTAGGCCATACAACATAGTTACCATACCTTTCATCCAGTGGAGATAGGAAGAGAGAGAGGCAGTCATTACAGCCACAACTTAAAATGGATTTACAAAATTGCCACGTATGTGAAGCTCACATTTGTATAAACTCAAATGTACTATATTTTACTAATAGGGAAAAATGTAGTTGAGACATAGAGAAAAAGGAAAAATAATAGAATGTAGAAGAAATAAATCAAAAAGAGAATTATGGTTAATGTGTTTTCTAAGTATTCTTCACTCTTGCAGCATCATGGCAAGTTCTGCCGTTGGCTCTGAAAAGCCTTTAGAGATTTGAACGAAGTAGAAGTGATGGTCTTTACTGAAATTTTTCATTTAAAAAGACAGCCTGATGTACAGTCATATAAAAGAAAAAAATAGCTAGTACAGGCTAAGTTGGTGTGTGACCTAATCTGGAGAAGACCCAGTGGATTTCATCTCTCCAAGACCATAACTTGCTTGAAGATAATAGGCTTTGTCTATCCACTCTGTTTCCTCCCCAGGGCCAGCATTATGACTTTTGTAGGTGCTAGGCATTTTTGCCTTTGTGTGTCCCTTTCTCTATAAAAATACTAACAATTATATTTTCAACTGATATAATGACAAATATGTTAATATTATTAAAGACTTTTCTCTAACCTATACATTTTTTTCTTCTGATTAAAGAAAAGATCAAACATTTTGATTTGTGAGTCCCTAAAGGCATTGTGGCCCTAGGCACAATGCTTTCCTTGCCCTATGGATGGTTGGCACGAAATGACTCAGTGCTGGAGCTGGAAGGATCTTTAAAATGGAAGTTCAATGTTTTCTTGTACTGGGCCAAATAACATTACATTGAAATGAAAAGTAAACTATTGGAACATTTCTAATTTGTGCAGTTCAAGGATGGATGGTCTTTCTTTAGAGATCTTACATTTGAATGAAACGTCAGAGCTTTGCAAAGGCCTAGCTGTGAATGGGTACACGCTAATTAAATATCAGCATCTTTTAAAGTAGACTTTGTATTAAAGTATAACACACATGTGGCAAAGGGCACATATCAAAAGTGAACAGCTCAGTGAATTATCACAAAGAGAACATCCGCAAGTAATCGCAACCGGAAAATGCTATCAACATTTCAACACGAAGACTATGCAAGAGGCACTTCAGAATTTGGGGCTGAAAATATTAAAAGAAACATGGTTTAATATTTACTTTGATTCTAAGAATAAATGACTCTAAAATGACTTACACATTTGTGTTAAGTGTTCAATTTCATTGTTATCAAGTCATGGTTATAACAGCTACCCCTCCTCCTATCCCTGAATTCTACTCTTGATCCTTCATTCTCAACTCATTCCTGAGCTGCATATTACTCCTGACCTCCCCTCACTTTGTCACTGACATGTCCACTCCAGGCATTACCCTGTCATTCATTCATTCACAAATATTTGAGGACCATAATGTGCCAGACACTGTGCTAGGTGCTAGGATACAGCAGTGAACCAGTCTAGACCATCCTGAACTTTCAAGGTTAATACAAGAGACATAGACATTTCATGAATAACTATTACATTCAATTATACTAAATACTAAAAGGGAAAAAGTACAGCATGCCATAAGAGTGAATAATATGGAGACCTAATCTAATTCTGGTGGTAGTTTATTCATTCTTTCCCTTTTTATTAAACTAAAGATGGTCATGGTCATACTAATGACCAGTGACAGCTAGGATGAGTATGAGAGTTTGTACAAGAAGTACAAACAGTTTCATGTTATACAATGAATGATATTGTTCTAAACCCTTATACTATTTTTACTGAGGGTGTTAAAATGTTTGGATTTTTATCTTTCAGAATTGCAGCATCAAAACAACAGCATCTTAATTTCCATGCTATCCAGATCACTGTGTCAAATGCCCTTCTGTATCTTCTCCCTCTCTCTCTCCCTCTCTCTCCCACCCCCCTTCTGTCTCTCTGTCTGTCTGTCTGTCTCTCTCTCACACACACAAACAAACACATCCCACAGCAGATCCCCAAATCACAATTTTAAGCAACTCTCAGATCTCCACAATTTTTTCTCTTTATTTCAAGAAAGACGCTAGATTAAAACATCTGGCCACTTAAAAATCCTCATAGATTTATACCAAATGAAATCAGAAGGAGGCAATTATATCACTGCCTGATTGATCCCCTCAGCCAACATTTTTTTGTAAACCTCTAAGGGGAGATAATGCATGAAACCACATGTGCATTTCATGGGTTGCTCCATGTCTATGTCTAAGCTCTGCTTGCCTATCAGCTCTCCGTGCCCAGGTAAGGCAGGCCAGCTTGAATAGCACTCCTCTTCATGCATGCAGTGGGCCCTTTGTCCTCAGAGACAAATGCATTTTCAAATTTTCCCATATATTTCTTTCTCCTTATACCCAGCTAATGGAGTTATAGTTTATCACATTCTTGGCTTGTTTACTAACATCAGTGTTCTCTTTAGAAATATGCCCTGTGACTTTCTGGCTAGCACTGTGTGGAACTAAATAATCTTACTGCCTCAGAAACATCTCTAGCCTATGTGGACAGAGAGAGAATAGAAACGTAGAGGCTGCCCCTCTCCTGCATCATGGCAACTCATTCTCTTGCCCACCCTATCACATAACACCTTGAAGCTAATTGCTACCATTTTGTGATAACCTTCTACTCGCCCATGAGTCTTTTCTCCCCACTAAGTCTTCTGCTTACAGCTTTTCTTAATGTTTATATTTTTAGTCCTTGAATATGCTTGCCTTCCTGTTCAATTTCAGTAGGCTTGAACTTGGCCACAATTAAGTGAAAGACAGTTACACAGAGTGATGCCTCCCCAAATACAAACATGACTCCTGAAACTCATGAATATTTAAGTATGATTATGTCAGTTTGCTTTTTTCCCCCCCAGATATTATTTTCCCCCCAGATATTAGATCCCTGAGAGCCTGGTACCTAGCAGGGACTCAGTAAATATTTGCTGAATGAAGAATTTGTTTCCATTCTCTCCCCATGTAGTCATTGCATCAGCATGACTTCCTCTTCAGAAACTGGGTTGTCTTAGGTAAGAACGTTTAACGTGTGCAGGGGCCCAGCTTTTGGCAATGGTTCCCTAACTATAGTTTCCACAGTCTCCTGAAGGGGTTCTTCTCATGTTGAAGGTCTCATGGCAAACTCTCCTCCTCTAGCATCATTGTATTTATAAAGAAAGGTTTTCTTTTGGTTTGTTTGTATTGTTTTGGTTTGGGTTTTTTGTGTGGTTTTGTTTTTGTTTTGCATTTTGGCTAACAATTTCCTCCTTGGGTTAATTAAAAAATTTCAGGTAGCTACCATCTGATCTCATGGATTTAACATTTGGTTTGTTCATAATTACCAGAATTGCCTGGGCATTTGCCAGTGTTGGATTAAGCACCTCTTACCTGTACACTTCAAAAAGCAATTTGGGAGTGAGAAAACTCTTAACTTCTTCCCCAAAAATATTGACCAATAATTTGCTTAACCGCCTGCTATCTGTTCTTTTCCTTTAATATGCCCTGCATGCTGTGATTATCTTCTGTTTCTAAAGACATAGCTTTCACATTAGAGCCCCTGAACAGTCCTTTTAAATCTTCATTTCTCATTTATACCACACCTGGTACATTGTAATGTGCTAAAGTTCTTTTTACTTTGTCTAGATTTATTTTTTAAAGGGAATATTCCTAGGATAATTCCTTCAAAAATTCCAGCTAAGGATGGCAAGGGTTTTTGCGTGTGTTTTTAAGTA
Source organism: Orcinus orca (assembly GCF_937001465.1). Taxonomy (NCBI): domain Eukaryota; kingdom Metazoa; phylum Chordata; class Mammalia; order Artiodactyla; family Delphinidae; genus Orcinus; species Orcinus orca. The sequence goes on along the minus strand of NC_064575.1, from coordinate 56,657,089 downwards.
TATAGTCATTTTGATAGCATATTTAATCTCAAGATTTTAATCAGCAGTCTTGAAGAACTTCTAGAATTCTTACAGATTAATGGATCTTTATGTTGTTTCATTGAAATTTTCTATATTTGTTCCCTCATTTATCAAAAATACCTATTTATAGGGGAAATGTGTATATTAAAGTGTAATGAATTTCAACAAGACATATGACAAAATGTTTGATGTAATAAATACAGGCAAATACTGGGATTGATGATTATATAAATCTTATAAGTTGAAGAGTCTGAAGATGGGAAAAAATGTCCTTAAGTGCCTTTGAACATAACAGGCATGAAATAATTAAGGGATTGAGTAACCCTTAAGGAAGGTCTCTGGAGTCAGGCCACAGGGCGCTGCAATTGACCTTATGCAGGCTGAACAATAGTTCACATGAAGAACTGATGTAATCTTGGCTACAAAAATAGTATAAAAAGAAAATGAATCTGTTTTTATTCTTATCACATCTATAGTGTGCTCTTCTCCCTGGGGTCAGGACTTTTTAGTTTTATTAGTTTAAGAAGGACACTGTCAAACTGTGGTATGTGAATGTCACAAGGAGCAATGTTTCTCTTAAGACCCTCACTCTCCACTACGAAGCCCATTGATCTTTCTCTCCCTGAGGGCCTGTTCATTCAAGGATGAGTAATAGGTAACACTTCACAAGCTGAAAGCAGAGCACCTTCATTCCTTTTATGACCAGTCTAATTACCTGACTGAAACCAATTTAAAACACTGCATCACCACCATCGATTCTGTTTCTATATAGGGCCAAATTAAATGCTTATTAGCATGGACACACCTTAACAGAAAGAAAATCTTTACGTACCTTCTTTCCAAGGTGCATATTCTTCCCTAGAATTTGCACAGACTTCTATGTATCACTTATGAAACTGTTTTGTAGTTAGTTGCTTGCTTGTTACTCTTCTCTGTGAGACATTTTTACCCACAGACATTTTTACCCACAGCAGAGTTACCCTTAACATAGTAGGCGCTCAATAAATGTTTGTTGAGTGAATGGTGCCTATGAGTTAGCAGGGACTATTGCTTTTATTTAGGTTCCTGAGTAAGACACAGATGGCTTGGCAGATGGTATGTAAGGTCATGTGATGCCTTCCCAGGAAGCCTGAAGTTATTCACAGAACGCCATTGCGTCATCGCTGTGACCAGCTTGAGCACTCCTGTGAATCTGAGCAGACACATTAGCCAGCCGTGGGATGATTAGTGGGGAAAAGTTCAACGTCCTGCTCATTTCGAAAAGACAGTAGAGAGAAGTAAAAGAAATAATGGCCTGGGGACGCCAGCATAGGTCAATGAGAGCCACGTCTCAAGTTGAACCACGATCAGGGTCAAGTGCACAAAAAAATGATGTAGGAGTTTTTTCTTCCTGAGATCTTTTCGAGTGAAACATGCCAAAATAACGAATGAAGCAAAAAAAAAAAGGTGATTCTGAACAATTAGAAGTCATGGTTGAAAACATATCAGCAAACAAATTCAAGGTCTACTGAGAATTCCTTCACTGAGATCACATTCTTTTATAGTGACTGCTGTCATTAAAAAGATATACAGTGATTTAAACAGTATAGGAGCTTAATATTTCCTGATTGACTGATCACAGTGCAAAGGGAATCGTCTACTCTCCAAGCCTTATCTCTGATATCAAAAAATCTCTAGTATCAGATGCCTTGCAGTGCACTGAACGTGGCATACTTCATTACGTCAGGCTTCTGCCATGGCTGTACCCCTGCCTAAAATGCTCTCCTCTCCTTTTTATCTATCTAAATCCTGAATGTGAAGCCTTCCATGGTTACACTAAGGCCAGGGTAATTACCCTCCTATGTGCTTCCACTATGAAAATACTTTTGCACGGTAGATTTTGGCAATAAATAGTATCATCAGGCAAAGTCACATATTATTTTGAAATAGTCCAGTCATATAGGGCTCCTCTCGTCTTTCGTTATTTTTTTCCCAGTAGTCACGGTAGTGCTAGAGGTACCGTCGAGAATATCTGCCTCCGTTTATATTCTTCCCCGTTCCCACTATGAAGCAGATATCCCCTTTTGGATGCTTCGATGTAGTTTACAGGACATAAACTATAGGCCTTATTCACTCAGCTTCTGGTAGCACTGCTGGGGGGGCAGCCCACACCTGTCTACCCTCTTCTTTGGAGATGGCCTCAGCTGAAGAGCGCCACCTGACGACGCTGGCTTTCTGTGGTGACCCAGCCTCCTCTCTCTAACTTGGGACAGCTCTGAAGGGTCTGTTGCACCTTCAGGACTCCCCGGAGGGTTGACTGAGGCTTTGGCTGGGGCTGTGTTCCTGTTTTACTCTCGCTCTGCTGGCTTCCCTCCCCTTCCCTTACACAGCTATGGAGCCAACGAGGTCTTCCTAATAAAGCTGCTGGATGCAAATCTCTGTCTGTAAGAGTTGGTGGTAGGAGGGACCAAGAGAGCCCACACAGGGATAGAATTTGTGGCAGGATCACACGGCTGCCCAGCAGCCAATGAGGACCCCATTAGTGGCGGTAGGCAGAGCACAGAGAGCCTCTGGCACAAGAGAGTGTGATTGTGGAGACTTTCACCTTGGAAAACAGGGATGACAAACCGGCAGAAGGGAATGCGCTGCCTGGTGTGATGTGTGAAGTGTTTGAGGCATAAGAGGAACACAGGAAGCGCCAGGAAGATGGGATTGGGTTTGGCTAAGCTTGACTGATGCTTTGGGAAAATGCAGCAAAAAGCTGAGAATAATTAATATTCACTTAAAAGCTGAGTTTGAAAGCCAGAGAGCATCAAAGCAGAAGAAGAACAGAGAAATTGAGGACTAAAGAGGAGCTGGGCTTTAAAAACGTTCAAATCCTTTAAGGGCAGGTCTACTGCACCAAGATCAGGACCCTGGTTGAAGGGAAAAAAAAAAAAAGAAACCATGAAACTTGGTATGGAATTGATGTGCTAAAAATCTTGAATTCCCAGATCTCATTGAGTCCTTTGGACCTACAAAAAAGGCTTATATCTCCCTGTTAAAGACTAGGAACGTTCCTCCAATTGGAAATAATGCAGAAGCCTCTCCCCTCAAAGACAACGTGTGTCTCTCCAGTCCCCTAAGATCTGCCCTCAACTCCCTTCTGTCTACTAGGCAATAACTAAGATTGAGTTACAACATAACTGCAGCTAGGGATGTGCTGAGCTTGTTAAGGAAGGAAGGGACTACAGCTCCAAATTGCCACAGGACCTGCTAACATGTACCCTAAGGACTGGGGGAGTACATAGGACCCTGGATTCTGGGAGCATTTGATCAGGTTGGGAAAACATAAGGGCTAGATAAGGGAGAGTTTATTTAATTATCTGGGATCACTGTCCTGGGATAGACAACTGGACACCTTGGTAAAGACTTGGGAAAATAGTGAGGACAAATTACTAGCCATGGACCACATATGAAGTATAGATGCCAGAATTTCCAGGACATATAGGGTAAGAAGGGGTTAAAAGGCTCAGCGATGTGGGTGTGGCAGAGAGAATACACTATAAATTTGTTATGTAAGGCCAGAATTCTCACAGGGGACTATGTTCCATAGAAGAGCCCAGAGGATATACTGTTCACCAAAACGATACAGAATGTCCTGGTAAGAGTGGTACCAGCATCAGTTAAAAGGTCAGAGGTGGCCGTCTCCTGTAAGCTAGGGTTAATAGCAAGGTTTGTAGTGGGGAGGCAAAGGTCCTTGAAACGACAGAGTTCAGTGGCACCATTTAACTGTTGACAGTCAGGTAGACACATTTTAATGAGTGGCAAATTTGGAAGGGCTTCCAGATGGGGTGGGACTTTCAGAGAATTATAGAAGTTGTTAATATAACATGGTGTCCCTAGGCGTGCAACATAAATGGGCAGCTAGTAACAGTACTCAAAGTGTGCACTTAAAAGACATTAAGAATGAATTATTGGGAAGCTGAGGACAGTTGCCCTCCAAAAAGTCACAATACCTTGCCTAGACCTGAGGCAATTGTTGGACCTCGAAACTACTTACTGAAAGAGAGGCCTGATTGCCAGAAGGAAAGACCCTGAAATACCACAGCAAGTGTCCATGTTATGATTCTCCCAGGTTTTCCCCAGTCCTTTGTTTTAAGCTGTTAAGTTTGGGGGTGGCTTGTTACACAGCAATAGATAACTGATACAGCTACTTCTGATCACTCTGTGCATGAGCCCACTGAACAAGCAGTAGGGTGAATCATCTTTCTTCCTAATTATGAAATACCTTTTCCAGAGTGGGAGGCTTTGGTAAGAATTCATATGACAAACACTTATCTTCATACACTGGGTCTATCCATAACTTTTTCCCAAACCTGTTTGTCACTGATCCCTCTTTTTTTTACCCCCAAGTCTGTGACCATCAAGTCAAACAATTTGTTCTTCACAAATTGGTGTAGATTTGTTTTAGGACAACTCTCCTTTTATGCAAAGAGGACAAAGACATCTACTGCCCAACGTTTTGCTTTTTTTTTTTTTTTTTTGCAGTACGCGACCTCTCACTGTCGTGGCCTCTCCCATTGCGGAGCACAGGCTCCGGACGCGCAGGCTCAGCGGCCATGGCTCACGGGCCCAGCCGCTCCGCGGCATGTGGGACCCTCCCGGACCGGGGCACGAACCCGTGTCCCCTGCGTCGGCAGCCGGACTCTCAACCACTGCGCCACCAGGGAAGCCCTGTCTGCTTCTTCTTAATCATCCATCTATCTCATGGTCGAACCCCAAGGCTTTCAGTGCAGTTAATAAGAGATACATGTTAGGAGTGTCTTTAATTGCTCTGAATATTTATCTCCAGCTCAGATCTCCCCTGTACTCTACTATAAATCTAGCTGCCTCTTTCACTTTTCCACTTGTCTACCACAAACTCACTATTTTAAAAGCATAGCTGACTTCTCTATGACACTTGCAGCTGAGATTCATGTCCATATTTACCAAATATTCCTTGAGTATCTACTGTAGTCTATGAAGTGTCCTAGACTCTAATCAGATCCTATTATAACCAGCTCATTCCTTGTCAGTCTCCTTCTCTGCGTTCTGAGATAAACCTCACTGATCTTCCAGGGCCTTGTGCAGATTAGGAGAGCACTGATATCTATGCTTTTTGGAAAAAAAAGCATGAGTGGTTTTTCCAGAGGATTATTCATCTCAAGGCTCCTTTTGCACTTATCATCTTCTCCCCTGTCTTCAATTTCTCCAAACTTTGCCATTTGCAGTTATCCTCAATTTATCTTTCCAGCATCCAGAGACATTCCCTAGTTTATCTGTTTCTATAGGGTTAGTAATTACAGATTGTGAAGTTTCTATTTCTAACACTGAGTGGAAATTTAGCAGTAGCTTCTCGTAGGCCAGATCATAGAAGAAATCTTTAGCCATTATGTATCCGGTATGGACAGCTACTTAGTGTCTCTGTGAAAATAGCTTTTAAAAATGTGCCTTTGGAGGGCCCAGTGTTGTGCAGGCCTATCCATAGGGATGAAAAAGCACTCGTACAATGAGTGCTATGACGATATGAACGATTCATACGATACAATGTAGCATTCGTATGATACAATGATATGAATTTAGGATTCCTATCCCTAAAGAACAACGGAAGTCCCTGTGATTATCAGAGAAGAAAGGAAGTTGAAATTCTAGTTTACCAAACCAGGGCTAAGCATCGTATGACCCAAACGGGGACTGCAACACTGAAAAAATAATGAAGTTATGGCTCCTGAACAAACTAACTGTGAACAATGAAAATTAGAAGCAGGTTGAAGGTTTCACCTAAACGGCTGGGCTCTGTTGGAACACTACCCTTTTTTGGTAACACTTTCAAGAGAACATGTTCACGGGAAGGCACCGAGGTGTTCCCCTCGGGATAACACAACATTCAGTAAGAGGGAGCAGATAAACACTGTAGCACACAATCCAAGGCTCGGCTGAAGGGCAGCAGATCAAAGAGCCAAACAGACCTCCCACTTCATTTTGTCGGAAATTCGGGATCTTACTGTAACTCTCTTGGACGTGGATTATACCTTTGAAATGGCTTCCTGCGGAGCTAATACAACAAGCTACGAACACAGCAATTTACTAATTAATGCTGATTGTTGATGAAGTAGGTGGCTGTAGGGGGGTTGGGGGGGATTACTGATCTGATAAAATGCCAAGGAAAGGGAGAAAACTGTAACAGAAATCCAAGGTAACTCAAGACAAAATCCCAACATCCTCGTTCCCCGACTGTCTGGCCATTATTATCTGACAGTTTAAGTGACTTGAATGATCTGATTCACCTCCTTTTTTTTTTCCACTCCACTTTGCTGCTAGAGGCCTGGATTCACAGTTGTAGGCGGGGGTGAAAGTTTTCAGGGGAGCAGCATCTGGAGAAGTAGAAAGGTAGAGATTTATGTGCGCCGGCCTTTTGTCCCTCTGTCTTCACAGACACCCCGTTGTCCCCTTCTGTGGGCTTAGCCCCCAACAAGATTCTGAGATTGTTTCTCTACGTGTTGTGATTTAAGAAACTCTAGTTCAGTATCTCAGTGGGGAAGAATCAAGGCAGCCTTGTAGCTAGGCCTGCTCTGCACTATTCCCAGTTCTAGAACCTAAGCCTTCACTCAGTCCTTGTGAATAAGCCTCCACTTATGCTGCAGTTCTTGAGATACTGGCATATATCTGCTCAGAGGAATAAGAGTCAGGCTCAAGAAACAGAGTAAAGATCCAGTAACAAGGTCTGGGACCTGAGGCGGGATTCACTTCAAGATTTTAAGGAATAAAATGCCATCCCAGCCGGTAGAGCTGGACATCAGTCCTGTCTGGGCAGAATCCCCAGCATATCTTACTTAATACTGAGTACCTGGAGTGTTCAAAAGGATCTACTTTAAGCCCTTCTGTGTGGGGAATACAGACTTGGGTTATAAGACAGGATCAGGCTGTCTCAGTAATGAGGAAAGTATTTGGGGAGGTAGCCAAACACGCACTAGTACACTTCAGACACTGTGTATTTTCAATTACTTGTTGAGCTGGAAAGAGGCAAAAAGATTGAAAGAAATATTGCTATTCTGCACCTCAGCTACGTAAGTCAGCAAAACATAAGTAAATGATTGAACAGGAAGTGGACCCAGCATGTCATCTGTTTAAAAGGCTGCATTAGAAAATTGGCATAACCTTCTCTGCCAGTAACTGAGGATACAGTTATTAGAGGTCATTTTGGCTGAGATTCTGGTCTAGACTGCTTCTGTACACGTGTGCATGAGCATATGTTTCCCTTGATGGAATTTTTATATCTGAAGAGGGAGATTTTGTTTAGAAAAACTCTGAAAATTGGAACATCTTAAATCTGAGTCTTCTTGGTCCTAAATCCCTGCATCTCTGCCCATCAAATTCTGCACACTGCATTTCTGGGCATGATGACTTCTGAGGTCATTCTTTTTCATATTTCATGTATGACTTCTCAGTAATATAGAGATTCCCAAAATGTGTTTATAGTAAATATTAAGCAATAAAGCCATTCTCTGGTCAAATGCACATAGGAACTGCTGGGCAAATAAAGTTAAATGGTTTTCTTTATTGTGGGATTTTGCAGAGCTAAAAATGCCGATAGTTGCTAATCTCTGAGAAGAATTAAAGTGTTGGATCTTTATTTGAAAACAGAACCCTTCCTATTTTTTCCCATCCATGAGGAGCTCTGGGAACTATTTTGCATTAGAGCATATTTTGAGAAAAGCTCCTGTGGAACCCAAGGGAAAAAGCTTAAATAGGACTTTTTTATCCTGTCGAGTTTTGTCAAGTTTGTTCCTCCTTTGTCGCTCTGAAAAATCACGAGGAAATAGTCCCTGTAAACTAGATTCCTTGGGATGAGCAAAAAGCAGACCTTGGAGTTTTAACTTTGCATCCCTGTCCCTGTGTCTGGCCCTGGTTCCTTTCCTTGGAGGCATGAATTTTCCTTTCCTAAAATAGAATGGGTTGCTGTAATCAGTGAAGCACAATCATGGCTATGAAAGGATCATTTTTAGATACTATTTGTTATCGTAGACATGACAGCTATATGTTAAAATCTACTGGAGACATTTTTATAAAAAACAACGCTAGGCAAGGTAAGATTATTGAATGTTTGACATGTTTACTTTAGGTACTAAAAGTACATAAAGTAATAAGTACAATACATAACAGCAGGGAGATTAAAGTATGATATGAGCTATAAATTAATGTTAACCAGTCTCCATGGCCAGGAAGGACATGCCTTTATAAACTAGTGGAATGCAGAAGTGTGTGAAAATTATGGGAAATTTTTATAGAATTCATAATAAAACTCTTCACATTAATAATTATTATGTTACCTTCTAATCTTGATTTGATTGTTTTGAAAATCTACTTATTTTATTTTTTTGTTCATGACAATAGTAATTAAGATTTAATAGATCTTTATATAGTAAAAGGTACAGTGGTCTCAAAACCCAAAACTCTGTGAGGTACGAATAATTAATCCCCTTTCAGGGATAAAGAGAAGATGTAAATAACTCAGTTGTAGCCAACTATCAGTACATCTTAGAGCCAAGATATGGATTCACTTCTTATAACACCAGATTCAAAAGTCCAAGTGATACCATCTGTACTGTTTAAATAGCTTTAGCATTCAATGCATATATTTAATGTATACAATGATTATATACTTAGTACTTTGAGTCTTCATCTAAAAATTTGTGAGCAAAGCATCCAATTATATGATTGGCAGTCACATTTCAATTAAGTTGATGGTAAATCTTTCAGATTATGATTATTTAAAATTCTTTCCGCCCTATTCCTCTTGCTTTTCCGACTCTTTTTCCCATTTCAATGCACTAGAGGAAAGGCAGAGGGTACATTTCATAGGAGATGATAGAGAAGCTATTCATCTAGTCTATTCACAGAGTCTGCTGAATAATTTTGCAGTATATCAATGTTACATGCTGGGTCATCCAGCATTCCAGAAAGCACAGGGATAACCTGACACATACCTCTAGAGCAAATGCCAGAAAATTCCCAGGTATGTAAATGTGCCATTCACCTGGATAAGTAAACCATTTTGTTAACACATCAGATGTTTCTATCCTCCTTTAAAAGGATCATGCCTACCTCTCAAGCTCAGGTTAAGGCACCTAAGAACCTAGTTGTGACCATTCATAAATGATATGTTGATCAAAGCATACTGAGATGACCACAGCTGACCTATGTCACATGGCTAGATGCCAGAGATGTACTTTGGTCTATTTCCAAGACAACTACCTGTGTGGTTTCCTTCTTTTCCACACATCCCTTTCATAGTTGGTCAGGGCTCCCCATGAGAGAGGTAAGGCAGATGGTGACATTATTTCTTTCCATTCTGACCAAAGATTTTACCACTTGCATTTCCTCTTCTCCTCACTGTGGTCATCAAGATTTATATAAATGAGGAGATGCTTTTCCTCCTAAAAAAAGACCTCCTTCTGCCAATGACAACATACCTATACTAGTCATGAGATCGTAAATATACAATTTGTTTTGAAATATTTCAAATGGATCCGTATCAACCAGACCTACTCACATCTACAAATCATGTTATCTTTTTTAGAGGCTGTATATAATTTGCTGCCTGCTATAAATTCATTCTCAGTACTCCACACAGGCCGGCAGGGGAAAATGTCATATATTAGATTCTCCCCAAGATTTATTGATTAATTCTCATTAGATTTATTCTCACTTATTTTAGGACCAAAGGCACATGCTCCACAGTTTATTTCCATGCTAATCTCTAAACATAATTTTATTAATTTAAAAAATATCTCCATTAAGTGGCAGATAATTTTATGGATGGAAAAGCTGGGCCATGAGGAGTTAAGGTTAGTATAAAACCACAAAGCTTGAATAGACAGGTAGGAACTGAACTTCTATATCCTTGTTCTGCTTTTGATGTTTTATGTTCGACAGAATATGAAAAGCACGGTAATAACATGAGTAATGGGCTTAGATTTAAGTCTGAGCTTGCATACCAGATCTGTGAGTCACGAGCTGTGTTAACTTGCTAAATTATGTGACCTCTCTGGGTTCAGATTTCACTATCTGGATGCTCAGAGAGTGTAATTAACTTAGAGAGTTCATAGGAGGCTGAAGTGAGATTGCCTATGTGAATGGACCTGGCATTGGTAGGTACCCACTAAACGTGAAATGGTATTTATAAACTTCCAATAAGAAGCTTCAATGAAGAGAAATAACACTATCGGCCTCATTTATGTTAAGTGGTTATTAATGGAAGAGGAATTTTGGTTTTAAGACAAGACTGACGTGCATCAAAGCAGGTTAATTCACCAGTCCAGAGTCCCACAGTGTGGACATGGGGAAAATATCCCTGCTAAGAACTTATCTTAATGTGGAAAAGATTGTCTGAACAATGCATCCCAGGAAATGAGGCCAAAGCACTGAGCAATTTAATCACATTCTCAGATAAGAAAGAGGGAAAAGAAAAATGAATGAACTCACAAAGAGTCTAGGAAAAGAGGTGCTCTTTTGTATACGGGAAAGAAATGGATAAAAATTGGGCCACAGAAATGGAATTGAGAATAAGGCAGAGTAGGCCCCAAAGGGGGGATTCAAAAGGCAATGTCCTCAGACAATAATGTCAGAACACACAGTAGTACAAGAACAGAACAGACCTAAAGGGCTCCACTGTCTCCACTGAAAACCTGTGGGGAGCTTCTGGTCTGCACGTGCCCCGCTGTTAGAGGTCTCATTACAAGGAAACGGCCTGGAGTCAGGAGCGTTTATGTTGAGGTTTTACTAACTATATTGTGTTGAAAGGGTGTAAAGAGTCTGCAGAAAACTGGTCTAGAAGCATGGTCAGATTCCAGAGCTGGAGCAGAGTCAGAAATAATTAATTCAAATAACCCATATTCTAATCATTCAGCAAAACCTACTTCTTCTGAGATTTGGTAATGAAAGCATCTAATTTTATTTGTCTTGTTGAGCTAACACAACTCATCTCAGGCTTGAATTGTTGACATTTGTAATGTGAAATTACTATAGTTCTACTAGGCCAAAAATTGTTTAGCAGGGGAATGTTGATTGTGAAAGAGTCCTTCAGATAGAATAGAAAACAATAAGAGACTGAATGTCAATTGACATCATTGCAATGTTGTGGAGAACAAACCTCACTTAAACTACATTATACTTGACGTTTTAAGATGTAACTACAGAGAATTAGGGAAGTCTGATCTGCTATTAAATCTTTAATAAAATCATGTAAGGCTTCCTTTTCCTTTCATGATATATTTTAATGCTGAATTCAAATTATGAAGAAGTTGGAAAAAAAAATACTATTCCCTGAAATACATTTTATTTTAAGCAGGCATTTACACAGTTCTGCAGCATGACCAGCAATTTATATAATCTCTTGTGAGTCACCAAGGGAAGCTGCCATGATTGACCTCATTGCTTTTGATGTATAACAAAAGAGGCAAGGAAAGTAATGAAAATGTGTCTGGGGCCCCACAGAAAGTTTACTACCTTGGGAGGATTCTCTCCTGGGTCTCCTTTGCAAGACTCACTTTACACAATGTTGATCACGTAAATTACTATTAATTAAGATTAGACTTGAATCTCATTTTTCTCTGTTTCTTCATTTTGATGTTTGGGAGTGCGTTTTATTGAGTACAAAGCAATGATGTGGAAAAGATACAAAGAAAGAAATAGAAGGTAATGAATCATACTATTTAAGGTGTCTTCTTGTAATAAGTTTTTTTTTTTTTTTGGTCTGTTTTTTTCATCTTCACACTAACGCTTTCTGGCCCAGGGGAAAGTCAGTGTTTTTCAAGACTGCATAAAGTTCCTCATTCTGACAATTTGCAGGACCCTTGGGGATTATTAGTCAGGAAGGGCTGGCTACAAAACTATAAGGTTTTAAAATTGTGATGGATTTCCAAAAAAGTCACAAAAGTTGTAAATGATTCTTACAAATAATTTAAACAATTCTGAAGCATCCACAGTAGGCAGTGAAAATTTGTCCTTAATCTCCTGTTCTCTTTCGCACTCTTAAGGAAGTTTTCTTGCTATTAATCCGACCACATACGGTACCTGTGCTGTTGTTGTTAAATAGAATCAGATTATGTATATGTTTCTTCCCTGAACAATGTTAACTTTGAAATTGTTCCTTTTTAGAATGTGGGGAAACATCTCATTCTTTTTAATAAGTGCCAAATATCCTGCAATATAAATACGCCATAACTCATTTAATCCTTTCTCTATTGATGAACAATTCTCTAATTTTTTAATTTTTCTTTTTTTTCCAGAAATAAACATTTTGTACATAGGTCCATAAATCGTACTGTAAATATTTCTGAAGGATAGATTCCTGATGTGAAATTACTGGATAAAAGAATTGAGCATTTTAAACTTTAATAATCGTCCCCCCAAAGATTATGCTGATTTGCATTCTCCTCCCAGTGTACGAGAGGGCCTGCTTCCTCACATTCTTGCCTACCCTGAATAATCTGTTATTAATCTGTGATAAATTAATAGATGGTAAATGGTATATAATTACTGTTTTAAATTGCCACGAAAGAAACATCAGTGCTATTCTTTTCGCTTTATTCACTTGTCTTTTCTCTTGGTCAGTTCTCAAGAATTATTTTATACCCACGTTTTTAATAACTCCCTGAATTCCCTTTGGATGTATTATTGATATTATAGAATCACAGCAATTCACAGTGGGAAGGGGCCTTGGTAGAAATCTATCCCTTCTACCCATCTGGTGCTTGGTTAATGGCACCAAGACGTGTTTGATCAGCTTGTCCTTGAACACTTCCAACGATGGAAGACTCATGATCTCATGAAGCAACCTGTCCCACCTTTCAATATTCTTTCACTGAATGAAAGATTTTTCTAAGGAGCCAAAAGTTCTTGCCCTATAGTTTCTACCCATTATATAGCTCATGAGTTTTCAATGTGAAATCTAAGGTCTAGATGGTTCCCTCTTGCCCTGGAGATTTCTTCTGAGGGTGCTTTTCCTAATGCTGCTGTGCATGTCTATGAATTAGTTCAGATTAATTGCTAAAGGGAGGTCTTGCTTACATTCTCTGGGACACTACAAATATCTCAGACTGGTAGTTATTTTCTTCTTATACAGTCAGTGACACTATCTCTATCTCCACGCCTCCTGTCATTCCTATTGTTAATGGCTTGATATGCTATAGCATCAATGTGTACATTTTCTGAGATCAAGAGAATAAACAGAGGCATTCATAGAAAGCCACATACTTCTAAAAGATACTGCTTACAGTTAATTAGATTTGTTTGTTGGGGAGTGGATAAAAGTTAACTAAACTGGATATGTTATAAAGAATCAAAGGGGATAATTTACAAAAATGAATTCTCAGGTTGGGTCTAGACTAGAGAATAGAGAGGCTTTTTGTTTTCCTTTTCATTTTTTTGGCATTTAAACCTCTCTGAATTTATGTTTTCTTACTCCATATATTTAAGATAAGAGATATTTTTATCTGGGTTGTCACTACTTCTTGTTTTTCTTTTTTTCCAAACAAATTGGATCGTTTAAAATATATATATTTCAGTCTCCATTCCTGGAGTCAAGGAAGGAGGCCTTCCCCTCACTTGGGATGGAATGGGAAGGGGAAGTGTGTGGTCCTAACTCTTTTTATCTCGTCCCTCTGAAAAGCAACTACCAGGTACCCAACTTGACAATTATGGCTGTGATAGTGTTTCCTTTTTATGTTCTTTATTTATGTCATATTCCAGGTAAGTGGAACATTACTATAATTTTGGTGTTAGATGAAACACTTTCAGATTTTGTATCTTTTTTCTATTTCCAAATTTAATAGGTACATAAAAGGAGTAAGGTGGTATGGAAATCAGGATCTTGGGGAAATTTTAAAATTGAGTTCAGTACCTCCAAGTTGCTCCCTGACTATTTGGATCAATCTGTAGAAAAGCTGCTTAAATGACAGGACAGGTGGCAGAGTTACTGAGATACAACAAAGAAGTAGAAAAAGCTATCTTAGGTTTTCTCCTACAGAAAGTAGGGCTGGATTCCATTTCTACTGAAAAAATATTTTAATATGCGTAACAGCAAGGTGCAAAAACTCAAATAGAAAAGAAGCCTCATTCAAGCCCATTACTCTTAGAAATGTTCTCCAAAAATCACCATTTGAAAAAAAAAGAATCTCACACACTGTACACAATGGTGAGTACTATGGGTTTGTGAAAAAGTTTCAAGTAAAATTCAATTCTAAACACGATTATACATAGTTTTAGAGGTAGAGAGTTATAAGTAAATATTCAAGTTCTGTCACATTGACTGTGTAACTTTGGAGAAGTCATTTAACTACTTTCAGCCACAGTTCCCTCATCCATTTGACGGAGATAATTATAGCACTTGCTTCATTAATTTTTCTAGGGCTTGTGAGGATTAAATGACATGGGTTATGAAGACAAATGAGATAAGTGATTAAAAAATAATTTAGATCAAGTTATATCACTTCTCAAAACATTCTAAAGGTTTCCAATTATAATTAGATTAAAATTCAGTTACTTTATCTTGGCGTGTAAGGTCTTGTATGATTTAGACCAAAGACAGTTTTCCAATTTTTCTTCTGCAGTGTTTGCTTACGTGTCTTACATTACCACCATGCTGGCCTTTTTTTTTTTTTTCCTGACATTTCCTTTAACATGGAAAACGTGTTTCTACCTTAGAGTTTCTGAATTTACTTTTCCCTCTTTCTGGAATGCCCTTTTCCTAGATATTCTAGTATTGATTGTATTCAGGAAACTACTTAAATTCCATTTCTTTGGGGAGTTTTTCCAACCTATCTAAAATAGTACCTGTACTTCCAGGTGGGAGGATGAAGCATATACCAGAGCCTCAGGAATAATGAATTAAAATAGCTGCCAACCTAGTGTTCTATATCCAGTGAAAATATTTCTCGAAAATGAAGGGAAAATAATTGTTTTTAGACAAACTAAAAGAGGTAATTTGCTACCAGAAACAAAACTTTTTTAAAAAGCAATATTCTAAAGAAAAAATTTCAATCAGAAGGAAAATAATCACAAACAGAAAAATAGAATTTCAGAAAGGGCATATTTACGTGTAAACGTAAATGAATATTGACTATATAAAACATTGACTGAAATGTTTTATAGAGTTTATGTACAACAAAAAATGTACAACAAGGAAAATATATGTACAACAAGATGCATATGATAATACAGAAGAAAGGAGGGGGTAAATGGTATTTAAAAGACTTAAATATTTATGATATAATTGAAGGAAGAAAATAACTCCACAATTGAATTTTGTGATTTTGAAACTACTCTCTCCATAACTGATAGAGCTACTGAACAAAAGATCAGCAATGGCAACATTGATCCAAACAATCCTCTCAACCACCTTGATCTAACTGATATTTATACAACAACACATACAACAATTCCTAAACAACAAAAAAAATTTTTTAGTGCAGATAGATCATGTCTTGATCTCTCAAGATAGATCATATACTGGCCCATCAAACAAACCATAATACAGTTTAGAAGATTGAATAATTCTGGCTATTTTGGAGATGGGGGTAAGAAAAGTATACATCAATAACAATAAGATATCTAGGAAATCACAACATACTTGGAAATTAAATAACATACTTCTAACTAATCCACTGTAAAAGAGGAAATCATAATAGTCACTAGAATATAGTTTGAACTGAATGATAATGAAAATACAGCATATCACCATTTGAGGGATGCAGCTAAAGCAGTGCTAAGAGAGAAAGTTATAGACTTAAATGCTTATATGAGAAAAGATGAAAGATCTAAAATCAATGACTTGAGGTTCTACATTAAGAGGCTAGCAAAGAAGAGCAGAATAAATGTAAATAGCTAGAGGGAAATAAAGAGGTAAGAGCAGATAATCAATGAAATAGAAAGTTAAGAATATATTTTGAAAAGATCAGTGAAATTGATTAATTACCAACTAGACTGATCAAGAATAAGTGAATGAAGACAGGTTTGTAAACTTGATTTAACTTTAGAAAAATCAATTTAATTCACATTATTAACAGAGTAAAGAAGAAAAACAATGTGATTATCTCAATAAATGTAGATAAAGCATTTGACAAAATCCAACATCCATTTATGACAAAAACTCTCAGGAGCTAAGAATAGAAGGGAACTTCTTCAACCTGATAGCATCTACAAAAAGCATACCAACCAACATAGTACTTAATAGTGAAATACTATTTCTAATATTTCTCTAATATTTGGAACAAGGCAAGGATACTCACTCTCATCACTTCTATTCAAAGATGTACTGTTTTTGAGTAAGTGATTAATTTATATACAATGTTGGCCATATAGAAATCATAGAGGACATGTTAGCTATTCTTATTCTTTTTTACACCACTTACTGGATCATGCTGTATGCATTTGGGTAAGAGTACCATTTCACTTGTTTTATTGGTCATGTCCCACCTGACTGAGAACTTTAAAAGGAGGGATATGCCACAGAAAGAATACCTCTCATCCTACCCAACATCTTAACCACCTTACAGATGGAGACTGAAGGCAAAAATATGGACTTAGATTCTGATGGAAGCCACTGCCACTGCAGGAAAAGCAACTGCATGTCAATAATGAGTGTTCAGTTTACATTCAGAATGTAAGTTTTAAAAGGATAAAGAAAGTTTTTGTCAATTTTCTTCATTTATACATCCCAAGCACATAGTTGGCCTTCTATAAATATTTGTTGAAAGAATGAATAAAAATCTTCCTTACCCCTCTGTACTTGAATATGTTACTAAGTTTTTTTGATAAATAATTCTCAAGTGAATCATGATTTTAGAAAAGGTAACTGGAGTCTTCAGTAAAGAATTAAACTAGTTTCTAGTTAGGTTAATAAATTTTTAAAAATAACAAGTAGCTCACTAATTTCAAAAGTCAGCTTAGATTATCTGCAGTTGTATCAATAATTTGAGTTAGGGACTATTCCAAAATTAAACCAGAATAGTGAGAAAATAATTCACTGGTAAATAATAAGAAGATTGTTTTAAAGAATTGACATGCTATAAATACATATAAATATATATGATATATTTTGTGCCTGTTAAATTATGCAGAATCTATTACTTGAATGCTGGACATACCCTGAGAAAACCATAATTCAAAAGGAGTCATGTACCACAATGTTCACTGTAGCTCTATTTACAATAGCCAGGACATTGAAGCAACTTAAGTGTCCACTGACAGATGAATGGATAAAGAAGATGTGGCACATATATACAATGGCATATTACTCAGCCATAAAAAGAAACGAAATGGAATTTTTTGTAGTGAGGTGGATGGACCTAGAGTCTGTCATACAGAGTGAAGTAAATCAGAAAGAGAAAAACAAATACTGTATGTTAACACATATATATGGAATCTAAAAAAAAAGAGGTTCTAATGAACCTAGGGGCAAGACAGGAATAAAAACACAGATGTAGAGAATGGACTTGAGGACACGGGGAGGGGGAAGGGTAAGCTGGGGCGAAATGAGAGAGTAGCATTGACATATATACACTACCAAATGTAAAATAGATAGCTAGTGGGAAGCAGCCACATAGCACAGGGAGATCAGCTCGGTGCTTTGTGACCATCTAGAGGGGTGGGATAGGGAGGGTGGGAGGGAGATGCAAGGGGAGGGGATATCAGGATATACGTATGCATATAGCTGATTCACTTTGTTATATAGCAGAAACTAACACAACACTATAAAGCAATTATACTACAATAAAGATGTTAAAAAAAATCTTCCTCTAGAGATTACTATGACATCTGGATTGAAGAAGAGTACTCATAGTATTAAGATCCAATTTTCATGTCACAAATGCTTTGCACATTTTGGAGAAATATGCTATTCAAAAAATGTATTGTTACCGCTAGCATATTTAATACTGATAACATTGGAAAGCTAAAAATTTAGAATTGTCATTATATTTGAACGTAACATCTACCCATATAAGATACAGAAGTATAGGTAGCCATGGATAAAGAATACAGACATTTATAAGGGGCAAAATGACTTCACTTATATATAATTCAAAATTGTTGCTTATCATCTTCTTAACATCCTATTTATTTCTGTAATGGTTCTCTTCTCTTAATCATAGTTTTCCCATTTATTTAAAATTAGAATTTTGAGTGCTTAGTATGTGCAAGGCTATGCTCTAAATGCTTTTTATGTATTAACTAATGTAATCCCCACAACAATTTGAATACATAGTTACTATTATTGTCCTTACATATGAAGAAAACAAGGCATAGGGGAGTTAAGTAACTTAAGTTTATACAAATGGTAAATGAAACAGCTGAAATTAAAACCGAGAAACCTATCTCTGAAGACCATATTCTAAGTCACTACATTATGCTGCACATTTGTGGGCTATTTATTCCCATTAAAGATATATGCCATTTACCCTACCAATTTTGGGACTACCCTGCTTGGAGTTTGTTAAGCTTCTGGGATCTGAGTTTATATTTTTTGCCAAATTTGCGTCATTATTTCCTTATTTTTTTCTTGCCTGCATCTCTCTTTCCTCCTGCTCCGGGATTCCAATTATACATATATTACGGAATTTGTTATTATTCTATGGGCCACTAGGGCTTGGTCTCTCCTTTTTTGTCAGTCTTTTCTTCTCTTTATACTTCAGTTTGAATAGCTTTTATTTAACTGTCTTCAAGTCCACTGATTTCCCTCTTTTCCAGTGTCCAATCTGCTCTTAAGTTCATCTAGTGAATTTTTAATCTCAGATATTATATCTTTTAACTCTAAAATTTTCATCTGTTTTTTACCTTTCCATTTATCTGCTCTGATACCCCATATGTTCACTCATTATGTTAATCTTTTACTTTAAATCTTTAAATATGTTTAGAATAGCTTTTTAGATATCCTTTTCTGGTAACTCCAAAACTTTGTCATTTCATGGTCTGGGAGAAAATGTAGAGAAATAGCTCCAGTCAAAGGCTGGGTGCTTTTGTGCTCAGAGAGTGGTTTGGCAGGAGATCTGAGTAGTCCATGTACACAATGGATTTGTATACAACCATGAAAATAAAAAATCTATAGCTAAACACAACAAGATGGATAAATTCTTGTAGCATAATATGGAATGAAAAAAGCAAGCCATTGAGGACTTTTCACCATATTGTACCCTTTCTTAAAAATTGAAAAACAGGTAGCATCAGATAATATACTGTTTAAGTATACACACAGGCAGTAAAAAGCAACAGAATGAGAAACATTTAGGATAGTATTTAAGATAGAATGAGAAACATTTAGCCACTTGGGGAAAATTGGAGGAGGAGAAAATAGATAATGCTAATTTACAAGTTTTATTTTATTATTGTTTTGGCTACTGGTTTATGGATATTTATAAATTATAAAATAAAATAAATAAATCCACAAAATAATAAACAAATAAATAAAGCAAGATAAAGGAGGTTCATTATACCAATGAAAATAGTATAATATATTGTGAGCAAAGAATTATAATTACATATTGGGCAATTCTGTGCCCTTGAGGGACACACCAAAAATTTAAAAGAAAATTAAGAAATAGGCAATGGGAAATAATGCTGGAAAGGTAGAAGATATCAAATCATAGTTTTCTCTGTCTTTTTCTATCTTTGGAACTCACTGTTGGCTTCATTTGTAAGCAATAAGAAACAGATTCAATCTTCATTTGAATTTTGGGGTCCATCCTTTCTAAAGAGGAAGTAACTCAATGAGCTTGGCATCCCAACCCTCTATTTAGAAGGACTTCCACTTATGAGCTACCCATATCTGGGATCCAGGAGATTAGTCAGAATGACAGGTCTCCTTAACTAGCTGACACATCAGAAATCTCTAGCTCTCTGAGGTCACCCAGTACACATACATAGCCTCCATGTGCCTCTCGCCATTTTTGTCTTCTCTGCTACCAACCATCACCACTCCCTACAACACTCCTCCTGCCTACAAACCCACACATGTGTGTACACACACATACACACACATGCACGGGGGTGGGGGGGTACTTCATTGGTCTCTATTACTAAATTGTTTGTCCACTATTCTTAATTTCTCGGTTCCCTTTCAGGATTGGATCCATGCCCAGGTCAGGAGTTCTGCTGCTCTCCCTTCATGCTAGTCTGCAGCTCTAAAGCTGGAGCTTTGTTCCATATTCTCAGTCTTGTGGCTAAGGCCCTACCATTGTTTGATCTCCATATCTATCCCGTCATCTGTCTCAAATGTCATGTTCTTTGACCTTGTTACCTGGGTATAGACCGGGGAAGAATTTTTTGAGTATTTAATACATAATAGGCTGTAAAGCATTTGCAGAGAAAGGAAGAATTTTAGTGAACAGGAGAGAAAAATACTTTTTGTGGAATGTTGCTATAGGATATAAATTGAATTTCTGTTACTGTTTTCTAAGAACATGTAAAGACTGAAATTACTTTTGAATTACTGTCAACTGCTTGACTTAAAAAAATTACTCCATAAGAGTCCTGCCTTTTTTTTTTTGTTTTTTTGGTTATGTTGTGTTTAAAATCATCTGTGGCTCTGTGATGCTCAAGTTAGATTTCATATAGGCCCCCAGCATCTAGATTGTGCCTAGGCACATATATACGCAATAATCTTGTCAGGGAATACAAATACATTTTGCTTAGGTTTAAGTTCTAGACAGGGAATGGATTTTATTTTAGGTGCTATAGAGAGGCACTGAGGGTTTTTTCCTTTTTTTTTTAAAAGCAGAAAATATCTGGATTAGATTCCTTTTAGTACTGGTAACTATGGAAACAATGTAGAGGATCATTTGGATATGAGAAGAGAGTGGAAGGAGTGAGACCTCTTGTGAGACTATAACAATGGACAAATAAATAGAGCTTATGTGGGCTTGAACTGGAATCTGTAGGAATAGAAGTGCATGAACAAGTTATTGTGTGGGCAGAGTTGTTAGGACAAGCATCAACTTGTAGGCATCTTCAGGAGCTTATACTTGATCTTTACATCTTCTATAGCATGTGAGAGTTCCTTGTACTTATTTAGAGTTAAGTCAAGACTTAACAAGGCTGGGGATAGGTCATGAGTTAGACGGATACATGATAACACTTGCATTATGAATCTTAGAAATTAAGATGATGAAGTAGTCATTTCTTGGGACCAGAAACACAGAAAGAACGAGGAGAAATAAGATTAAGATGTAAGACGATGTCTTGTATGGAAAAACTTTGATTTTTTTGCTCTATACTACAACCATGTGGGATGTACAAAGGGTGTCTGGTTTGGAGCCTGAAAGAGGTTTCAGGCTTGAGACATTTTATTTGAGAATTATTTCCATGGGCTTAATCATGAAAACTATGGAAACAGTATTTCTAGTGGGATAGCACACAGATCATAGCAAGAAGCATGATATGCTAAGGTGTAAACTCTGGAGAACACACATTTAGATGTTGGGCAGATAAAAGCATGCTAGAAAGACAGCGTCAAAAGAAATTAGAGAAGAAGGATGAGAACTAGGTCACCGCAGGTTGAAGGGATGCCAAAGGAGGAAAGAATCTTAAGGAGGATATGGCCAATAATGAGGGACCCTGCAGAGGTCAGAATAAGCAGAAGGAAAAGTTGAGAAAAGGCAAAAAATTAAAGGCAGCTAGAGACTTTAGTGGTCAAGCAGACTGAGGCCTAGGAAAAGTCCATTTAATTTAGCACAATATTAGTGAAGCTTAATAAAGAAGATTGGTTAGAGGTGGGAACTGTGTCCAGATTACATGAACCAACATAGAGAAAGGGAGAGAAAGTGGAGGCAATAGATAGTGATGCTCTTTTGAGAAGTTTCGCAGTAAAAGGAAGAAGCTAGCCAGTTTGGAGAGGAAGGGGAATTGAAGAGATAGATTTGGAGCCCTGTAGTTTGGGGGAAGGGAGGAAGTGGAAAGGGAGAGCTGGAATATGTAATGTATGTACTGATGCAGCAGGGTCCTGGAGAAGCCAGCAAGGACTGAAAGGTCCCACAGGAATAGAGCTATTGAGGGCATAGATCCTTCTCAAGAAATAACATTTGAAGGTGAAGAAGAGAATGAAGGGAATTCATATCACATGATCACAATCATTCCTGGAAAGTAGGTATTCTGATTATCTGCCAGTTGAAGGATTCTGGTAGTGGTTTAGGGTTTCATGGTGAATAAAAATAATTTCAGATTATCTCCTTTTGTACGTTTCTAGAACAGTTTGGAGGCTGGTGGTATATCTTGGAAATCCTTTCAAACTCTTTGGAGAGTAGGCATTTTATAAAGATAAAATATTACACTTATTTTAGCCCTCAAATGGATTTATAGCCCTTTATTCACCTTGGAAACTGGGAAGCTGTTCACCTTGAATCTGTGTATTTTGCAATAACCATTGCCATCAGATTGTTCTCTCCAAGTGATAATTAGTCCTTCATCAGTTTATTTTCTGCCTATGACATTTTGCAATGAGTTTTCTGTAGCAGCCCCGGGTGAGTGAATGTGCAGGCAGGACCAACACCAGCTCCAGGCCAGGCTGCCAGCAAACTATTCCCTCCTAAAATGTCAATGCATCTAGTAATCAAGTCTCATCATACATCATTTTAAAAGGACATTTCTCTGTAGATCAGCTCAAAGTCCGATGATATTATTCCAGACAAATAGCCTAGATTACAATTGTCGTTGTACCCCTAAGAGTGTTATATATTTAAGTGAACTGTATTCATCTATTTTTTACAATTAATAACTTCAGCTAAGGAAATCTTTTAAAGTAAGTCTATGCCATCACCCTTAAAAATGTCCATGCTTTTTACTCCATGTAGGAACTGGATTCCTGGGTGATCCTGGCATTTGGATTACAGCTGCGAGCATCGTCAATATACTGGTCAAATTTTGAATGAATTCTGGTCTAATATACATGTTGTATCTTATATGGTAAATTAGATAGATTTTGTTTCAGGTATGATTGACTAAACAAACAAATAAACAATGACAACAAAAACAGTGGTTTATAGTGGATAGAAGTCTGTTTATCTCCCAGTCAAAAGTCTGGAGTACTGCAAACCATGATTCGTATGGCAGTTCTGCTCTGTAAAGTCCTCAGGGTCCCAGGCTCTGTCCAGGTCACTTGGGCCCTATGCGTGTAACCCAATATGGAAGAGATCACATTCCAAATACTATGATGAAAGAAGGCATAAAAAAGAAAGTGAGAAAGAGATATTCGAGAGAACTCCCAAAGTTTGCCTCATAGAACTTTTGCCAGAGTTCAGTCATGTGGCCAGCATTTAGTCACATGACACACCTGCCTATAAAAGTGGTTGAGAAATACTGACTTTTTCTAGATATGCAAGTGCTAAACTAAAATTTGGAGGTTGTATTACTGAGCTCACCTAGGAGTCTTGGCCACAGTGGTATCTACTATTCCGTGCCGTGGAGGGGAATATTCATAAGGATGATTAGCAAGGAGGCAACCTACTAGGTGATAGAAATAGAGTGAGGAAGTTTCTTTCACTAGGAACTAAATGAAAACTAGCTCTATGTTCAAAGCACAGTTAGGAGTTCTTTACCATCCCTCTCTAAACACAAATTGGTTAACATCTTCTTCAGTGCCATCTTCACTTTTACTCTGATGTGTGTGGTCTCAAGATTATAAGTATGATCATCAATGCTTTGAAAGGACAACCAGAGTTGCCTACACCCTGCTGGATAGTGAGTCAGCTGCTGAGGGAGGTGTTCAATACTGGCTATGGAGGGACAACTTTGTGTATGTAATTGTTAAGTGGAAAACATATGTTCTACATATACTCATTCAGTATAATAACAGCCTGGAGAAGTTAATACAGTAAACTTCGTAGCTAACTTGGGGTTAGGAACAAAAAAATATTAGTTCCCAGAGATTAATATTTTGGAGGGGTATTCTAGTATCTTCTACTTTTAAAAATATTTTTTAAAGTTTTGACTCAGAGTTAAATGATAAGTATTAAACCAATATTTAGTAATTGGATTATAGCTGTTATACATGAAAAATTCGTGGTAGGGAAAGAGGTTGTAGCATTTACTGTATTTCATGAACATATTATTTAAGTACCCCTTAGTATTTAGTCCCCAACCATCCTAAAGCTAATGAGTCTGTCAATATTCACCCATTTTTGTAAAATACATTACAATGAAAGGAGACACAAAAAGATCCCAAAGCCAAAACAATCTTGTGAAAGAAGCCCAGAGCTGGAGGAATCATGTTCCCCAACTTCAGACTATACTACAAAGCCACAGTAATCAATACAATATGGTAGTGGCACAAAAAAAGGCATAGATCAATGGAACAGGATAGAGAGACCAGAAATTATGGTTATAATTACCCAATTATTATTACCCAGAAATTATTATTATAATTACCCAATTATGGTCAGTTAATCTACAACAAAGGAGGCTAGAATATACAATGGAGAAAAGACAGTCTCTTCAATAAGTGGTGCTGGGAAAACTGAACGGCTACATGTTGAAGAATAAAATTCGAACAATCTCTAACACCATATACAAAAATAAACTCAAAATGGATTAAAGACCTAAAGTAAGACCGGATAGTATAAAACTCCTAGAGGAAAACACAGGCAGA
Source organism: Orcinus orca (assembly GCF_937001465.1). Taxonomy (NCBI): domain Eukaryota; kingdom Metazoa; phylum Chordata; class Mammalia; order Artiodactyla; family Delphinidae; genus Orcinus; species Orcinus orca. The sequence goes on along the minus strand of NC_064575.1, from coordinate 56,632,434 downwards.
ACACTCTTTGACATAAATCGCAGCAATATTTTTTGGATCCATCTCCTAAAGTAAAGGAAATAAAAGCAAAAATAAGCAAATGGGGTGTAATTAAACCTAAAAGCATTTGCAATTCAAAGGAAACCATAAACAAAAAAGACAACCTACTGAATGGGAGAAAATATTTGCAAGTGATATGACCACTAAGTGGTTAATATCCAAAATATATAAACAGCTCATACATCAAAAAAACCAAAAACCCCATTAAAAAATGGGCAGAAAAACTGAATAGATATTTTACCGAAGAGGAAATGCAGATGGCCAACAGGCAAATGGAAATATGCTCAACATTGCTAATCATCAGGGAAATGCAAACCAAAACCACAATGAGATAGATATCACCTCACACCTGTCAGAATGTCTAGCATCAAAAAGAACACAAATAACAAATGTTGATGAGGCTGTGGAGAAAAGGGAACACTTGTCCACTGATGGTGGGAATATAAATTGGTATAGCCACTGTGGAAAACAGTATGGCAGTTTCTAAAAAAACTGAAAATAGAACTACAATATGACCCAGAAATTCCACTCCTGGCTATATATCTGAAAAAAAAAAACACAACACTGATTCAAAAAGATACATGCACCCCAATGTTCATAGCAGCATTATTTACAATTTCCAAGATATGGAAGCAACCTAAGTGTCCACCAACAGATGAAGGGATAAAGAAGATGTAATAAACACACACACACACACACACACACACACACACACACACACACACACAAAATGGAATACTACTCAGCCATTAAAAAAGAATGAAATTTTGCTATTTGCAGTAGCACGGATGAACTTGGAGGGCATTATGCTAAGTGAAATAAGTCAGACACAGAAAGACAAATACTGTGTGGTATCACGTATATTTAGAATCTAGAAATTACAACAAACTAGTGCATATAACAAAAAAAGAAGCAGAGTCACAGATACAGAGAACAAACTAGTGGTTACCAGTGGGGAGGATGGGGGGCAATATAGGGATGGGGGAGTGGGAGGCATAAACTATTGGGTATAAAATAGGCTCGAGGTTGTATTGTACAACACAGGGAATATAGCCAATATTTTGTAATAACTGTAAATGGAAAGTAACCTTTAAAAATTGAACAAAAAAATTTTAAATAAATAAATCAATCTTGCAACCCTTTCATTTAGCACTTTGTTCTTTCATTATTATAGCTCTAAGTCCTTACAACTGACTTTGCTACTGACAAGTAAGAAACAGATGAGTTGCTGGGTTTCATCTTTTTTTTTTTTTTTTTTTTTTTGCGGTACATGGGCCTCTCACCGCTGCAGCCTCTCCCGTTGCAGAGCACAGGCTCCAGACGCACAGGCCCAGCGACCATGGCTCACGGGCCCAGCCGCTCCACGGCATGTGGGATATTCCCAGACCGGGGCACGAACCCGTGTCCCCTGCATCGGGAGGCGGACTCTCAACCACTGCGCCACCAGGGAAGCCCGCTGGGTTTCATCTTTGCAAGAGTAGAAGGGGAGGAAATCTATAGTACTCGTCCTGCCATTGATTACTTTTCTAATCCTGTTTAGCTGCCTGCCTCACCATGCTGACAGGCATGTCTCATCTTTCCTAGTGCTGAACAGCAATAAAAGAAAAACAATAGCATTGCCTCCTTCCTTCTTTCCTTCCCCTCTCCTTCTTTCTCTCTCTCTCTCTCTCCCATCCCTCCCCTCCTCTTCCCTTCCCATTCCTTTCCTGCTACTCAAACTTAAAGCAAGAAGTGCATTCACGTGGCAGCAAGTCAGACTTTGCAGCATAAAGATAAGTATGAATTAAACTTTAGATCTGAGTCTCTAAATTCTGGTTCTGTTAAAAGATTAGATTAATTAGGCAATCAATGAAAACAGAGTCAGGTATTTAAAAAGAGACAGAAAGAAAAGAGACACCAAAACATACAGAGAAGACAATAAAAATAGTTTTTCTTTTATTTCAAAGAGAAAGTCAGCTTTATACTACAATGGGTCAGGTAGTAGTTTCAAAAAATTTTGATTGTGTATTTTATCAGTAAAAATTTTTGAGCTCTCCAATACGTTTATTTTTTACGTTTAGTAATGATGTATTTTGGCATTCAAATATTAAAAATTAGATATTTTCAAGGGTTAAATACAAAATAAATATGATTGTATTTGTTCCTACTATTTTCCTACTCTTCAGCTAGACGACTCCTCTTTTTGCCCACTCCATTTCAGACATCTGAAGATAATGTATTTGACATGTACACAAGCTCTGAAGAAACTTAAACTTCCCAAATACCAACCTTAAGCAGTTATTCTCATTCGACTGGCTGGGTTTTTTAATCTACTGGGACTATACAATTAAGAGTGCCTGATAATTTGCCCACAGATTCCCAGAGCTCAACTGAGTAATTTAAGATAGTATTGGTTAACAGGAATGCAGTTCTTCAATTATTATAAGGCAACAGGAAGGGTGGGCAGTGGCATTTGTCTCCTGGGATGCAGGATGGTGGGTTAAGACTCCATAAATCTCTGGATGTGATCAACTCATCTGGAAGAGTTGAACTCTAGCGCAGTTAAGAGAAACTTCCACGTGAAAGTTTATTACATTCTCTACACATTCTGCACAATAGGACTAGCCAGTATATACAGTATTTAGTAAACTATTGATGGGACTTACTCTCGCTAACATTTATTGTTGCCTTCTATATTTTAGAACTGCATTGGATAATACGGGAGTAAAAAATAATTATCATTGTGACATCTACGACTTCACAAGCAATAATGGAACTGGACACGAAAATAAAATACAGGAGAATATGATGTAGTCGTGAGTGTTGAAAATAAGTAGATAAAAATAATTAACTTCATAGAAAGATAATGTAAGGAAGGTAACATCTGATCATCCTTTTGAAAGATTCCAGGTTGTAAGAACAATATGGGGAAAAACACAGAGATACATGACATGGTTTTGGTTCCAATTTCACCACCAACTAGCTATACTGACTTGGCCAGAATATTCACTTGTCTGGCCCTTCGTTCTTTAATCTTTGAAATAAGTTATTTGGCTTTCTGGTCTTAATTCAAAAAATGTATTTGTGTACCCACTGCATTTTAGAGGAAATAACAATGAATAAAACATGATACTTTCCCTTAAGGGGCTTTCAATCTATTAGAGGAAAAAGACAAGTAGACAAATAACCAGACTTAAAGCAGTCCTCATGAAAAATCTGATAGCCTAGAGAGTCAACAAGGAAAGGATTGCCTAGCAACAGGAAGAAGACATATGTGGTTAGGTCAGATTTATCTTAGAATAAGTGATGACGATTACAACAACATTTCTTGAATAAATATATGTGCCAGCTCTATGTGCATTATTCAAATTATCTCACTTAATTCCCACAAAAAGTCTATGGGTTTATTATTATTATTGTTTATTATTATTATTATTCCACTTTATGAAAGAGAAAACTGAAGCATGGACAGATAGGTTAGGTGATATGCTCATGTCACAGAAAGGTAGTGCCAAAGTTGATATTTGAGTGCAGGCAATGCAACGTTAGACTCTGAGAGCTTAATCATTATACTTTGTAACCTATTTCATCATGTTCCATAGCTTTGATTATGGACACTAGCCAGGACTGTAATTTGCTGAGAGCAGGAAGATAGTATAGCAGACAAGTGCTCCACAACAGAGAAATCTGCAGTTAGTGGAGACCCAACCACAAGAACTAGGGTTGAGGGACAGGACTTTAGATTCTTTTTTTTTTTTTTTTTGCGGTACGTGGGCCTCTCACTGCTGTGGCCTCTCCCTCAGCGGAGCACAGGCTCTGGACGCGCAGGCTCAGCGGCCATGGCTCACGGGCCCAGCCGCTCCGTGGCATGTGGGATCTTCCCGGACCGGGGCACGAACCCGGGTCCCCTGCATCGGCAGGCGGACTCTCAACCACTGCGCCACCAGGGAAGCCCAGGACTTTAGATTCTTTATCGACTGAGGAAAGATGGAAATGTGGGTACGAATCTAGGGTGAGGATATAGGTTTTGCCAAAGGAACCAGAAGCCCATTTACTGAAACTGGAGCTCAGTGCAAGAATGAGTCACAAGCCCAAGTCACGGAAGAGGATACAAGCTTAGAGAAACACCAATGGTGAGCTGTGGCAAAGAAGGATGGCTGTTATGCCGTTAAGTAGAGCCTCTGGACTATCCTGAAGCTTAGAATAAGTTATATTCTGTGAGTCACAATATGGCATGTTGGTTGAGAATACTTGCTTCAATATGGCAGACCTGTTTTGGAATGCCATTTATACCACTTACTAGCTGTAAGCTAGTATTATTTAACTTTTCTGGTAGAAATTAATTTTTCTCATATAAATGTAGGCAAGCTCAGAGTTGGTATGGCAACTCCAAAATCATCAAGTACCCAAGCTCCTTTCACTCACTGCTCTGCTATGCCTAGCTATCTTCCAGCTTACACTTTAAGATGTATACTCCAGCTCCAGCCGTCATCTCTGAATTATAGCCAGCGGGAAGGAGGGTAAAGGAACTTCTCAGAAATTGCCTATACCTTCTTTTCTGTTTTATTTGTCCCCAGTGAGTTGTGTGGCTAAACTGGTCACAAGTGAGGCTGGGAAATGTCTTTAGTCCATATAAGCATTCCCCAAGATGCATATCGGGTGTTACATTACTGTAGAAGAAGGGGAGAATGGTTATTGGGAGACAAGTAGAGTTTCCGGCACCCTTTGTATTCAGTGACCGGTAACACCAGTAGAACTCCTTTAGTAGTTATAGTACTAAATGTTGAAGTACCAAGACCCTCCATCTGTAGAAATTATATGAAAATTCCTGAGGGAACTGGAGTTTTGAAGAGCTAGTACTGAAGGAGCCCAGGTCTTGCACATAGGACTTCTCTTAGCAGAAGTCATGAACTGGAGTTTGATTTCTGTAGCTAATAACACCTAGCTAATCACTAAACCTGTTTCCTTGTCTTACTGAACTCACAGACTATGTTTTTTCTGTTTCCCTTGAAGTTACGGATGATTATGATGGAGTTAAAGTGGCAGAACCCTTCTTACTCCCCCAGCATGCTGACCTGCTTCTGGAACATGGTAAGTTCATCCCTATTTCAGAGCCCTGCTACTTGTGCTGCTTTCATGGCTGAAACTCCTTCTCTTTATTCAGGTCTCAGCTCTAGAATTGTTTCCTAAGACAAGTTTCTTCTTGTACCCAGTCACCATCTTTCTTGCTACTTTTTAAATTTTTCTTTGATTTTCGTTGCTGATTGCCTCCTTCTCTCAACATCTATCCAACCAACCAATCTCTTTAAATTAGAATATGATACGCATGATGGCAAAGACCTTGAATAGTTTATTCGTAACTGTATTCTAGCACTAGGGTAGTGCTTTGTACATTGTAAGCATTCAATAAATATTTATGAAAAGATTCAGGAAGGAATTTTATTGTTTATTTTTCAAACAACAACTCTTCAGTATTAAATATAGGAATTGTTTCTCCTGCATCATGTGATTTAGGGATACATAGTCTTGTAATAGATGGAAGAGCACAGATTCATTTATGTGCTGTGTGCTATAAATGCTTGATAAACAACATAGATATTATTTGGAATATATATACCACATATATATGTATATATACACATGGTACAGTAGATACATAGATATAATATATAGCAATTGTGAATTAATATAAAAAGTAGAAATTATCTCCTCATTTACACTGCAAATCCCTTGATTTCAGGACCATTTCTTCTATACCTTTTTGGTACCTTGCAATTAGTAATTGATAGATCTGTTTATTAACTGAAGAGGCAGACTTTACTAAGATTTCATTTTTTATGTGAGTACTCTAGCATTATCTCCATCAAAGAAACAATTGACTATCAGGTGTACGGTAGCACCGCTTTTTTTTCTTTTTTCCTATGGCATTAAGCTCAATCCATGACGGCATCCCCTAATACTTGCCAGTACAGGAAGAAAAGAATATATAGTATGGAGAGTTCTGGAGGTCGGGGTCTTATGTTTATTTAGCTATGCAGTTAAGGATGATTTGCTTATGCAGTTGATCTTTTATACACAAAGGAGATAAGGATATCATGCAATTTAGAAAAAGATACCAATTTTTTAAACAAATAAATTAAAAGATAAAAATGCCAAAGAAAGAACTAGTAAAAAGTTGCCCCCCAGGGCTTCCCTGGTGGCGCAGTGGTTGGGGGTCCGCCTGCCAATGCAGGGGGCGTGGGTTCGTGCCCCGGTCCGGGAGGATCCCACGTGCAGCCAAGCGGCTGGGCCCGTGAGCCGTGGCCGCTGAGCCTGCGCATCCGGAGCCTGCGTTCTGAGGCGGGAGAGGCCGCGGCAGTGAGAGAAAAAAAAAAAAAAAAAGTTGTCCCCCAAATCAGCCAAAAGACCTGTATACCAGACACAATACCAGACTTCCAGATGATGTGCAAAAGTCTCACATCCAGACTGCTTTACTAGGCCACAGCCACCTGTACCACTCAGAATATTAAAGGATAGGTTGGTAGTTTGGTTATGCCAATATTTTGTGGCATATTACGGGTAACTGCTGCAGGAGCAGGATGTCTTAAACTTGAAACCCTAACCCAGGAGAAGGCATAAAGGTCTATAATGTCTTTGTGGCCATCTAGAGGTTGCTCTTCTGCGTAGAGCAGTCAACCCTACTCACTAATTTTATTGGACCAACGGGAACTAAAGTTAACTTGAGACAACTTAGGATGTATTTTACTCTGTAATGTTCCAGTGACTCTAAAAAATCTATATCTACCTGAACAGCGTATCTTGTACTATTAATGATGTGCTTGGCCCAGAATAAAGTTAGCAACTTTTGAATGAATTTGTTGGAACTATCCTGTCTGCAGAGGTTAGGACCAGTGAGAGAAACCAGGTGGTGTAAATACCTCTTAAATTTGAATGGGTATATTAATCACTTTTTAAATTGTGGATTCTGACTCAGTAGTTTTGGAACGGTGCCTGAGATTTGATATTTCTCACAAGTTCCCTGATATTGACAATAATGCTGGCCCTCAGAGAACATTTTGAGGGGCAAGGACCACTGCCCTGGTCCTCAAAAATGGCCACACTTTGGAATCACTTTAACTTAGGGAGCTCTAAGAAATACACGCGCTTGAGTCCCACTTCCAGAGATTTGATTTAATTAGTATGGGGTGTGGTCGGGTCATTGGGGGTTGTTAAAGTTACTCACGATATGAAAACCACTGATGCAAAGGATAAAGACGAGTATGAGGGGAGCACAGCAGAGTTGGAAGAGAATTTTATCATACGAATTCTCTTCTTTAATGTATGTGGAAATTTACTGGTAAAAATAGTCTAGAACATATTGTCATTTCACCTTTGGATATAGCTGTTATGTGCAAGAATAGTTATCCTCTGCCAAGGCAACAGGGTCACCTGATCCCTGGATTTGCACCTGTTCTTGGCTGGCAAAGCAGTTAATATTCTGAAGCTCCCTGAGTTTAAAGAAACAGAAAACAAATTCTCTAGTGTACTTTTTCATGATCTTTTAAAAAACACAGTCGTATGCTGCTCATCTAACTCTTAACGACGTGGCTTCCTGAGGGTTTTTTAGTTTTATGGGGAAACTGAACTGAGATTGCTCCTGAGATAAATGCAAACATATTCTTTTGTAAGGGGCACATATGCTGTCTGGGCAAGGAAGCTCTGGCTCATCTCTGATAGGCCCAAGGGAAGTCAATGAGTCATTAAGATGAGCAAAGCTCTAGACTGTCTGCTAATAGGGGAAAATCCTGAGGAATCTATGTGTGAAATTCAGCAAGTATCTGATTTGGACAGATTTTTAAAGTATAATGCAGTGTAAAAAAATAATGCAGAAAATGGCTAGAGCCCTGAATATTTAATTGAAAAATACTCTTTGAGGATGAAGATCACAAACATGCATCATTCTATAAACATTTAATTAGTGACTTATTTTATTTGGTGTAGGCATCGTGCTAGACCTGGATATACAGTGGTGAGTAAAATAGACATGATGTGTGCCTTCTTGGAGCACAAATAACATTTAGAAGGGAGAGACAAACTTTGAAAAATATTTGGGAGAAGTACTCTGGGAACATGGTGACTCAAACACAACTCTCTTTCTATCCCTTGTTCCTATAACCTAAACCCAAGCTATTTATCTCTACCGATACAAACAGCTACAGGGTTCTGTAGGCAGATATGCATGAATGATGCTCTAGGCTTTGCTGACATCCTGGTGGAGAAAACTGGTACTGAGATCTCTTCCCTACTAGTCTGGAGAACAGTTGGAGAATAGAATGCATCTCAATGTAAAATCTTAGAGTAAATCCTGGTAAGAGCTTGGTCCTTAGAGAAGTATAGATGCTTGGGCAGAAGGCTCTCATTCTCCCCAGAATCTTCCTGCAAGTGCCTCAATCAACAAACTGGCAGGCTGCCTGCATGTATACCATCAGCTCATGGGGGTAGGACATTTTACCTTCTACTGCCAGTAAGAATGCTGTCACTTCGGAAACTTTAATGTTGGCAGCATCCTCATAAGCAGACAAAGTGAAAAAAAACCACCCATCTAAGGGGGCCAAAAGCCAGAAATAGGAAGATCAATCAGAATAAACAGGATCCATCCTAAGTGAAATAGAGTTCCTGGAAGAGACAAAAAATGAATTGAAGAGAAAATAAGAGCACTTTTTTGGAGCTGAAACATGATTTTAACAACTGTACAATTCAGTATATAAATGAAGGAGAGGATAAGTTCTGCTGAAGCCTGAATTATTAGCCTAAAGATCAAGTTTAAGTACTATTCCAAAGCACGGAGGGAAGTATTAAATAGATTGAAGGTATAAAATGGAAAGTATAAGAGAATTAGTGGATGGGTCCAAGAAGATTAAAAAATGAAAAACAGGAATTGTAGGAGAATGGAACAGATGTAAGAGAGGGGATAATCAAGAGAATAGAAGATTTTTTTTCTGAGCTGAAGAAAGATCTGCATTGCCAATTGAAAGGACTTAATAAGTTCAAGACAGGCTGAATGAGAAAATGCACTCACCTAAGCAAACTCTGGCAAAACTCTCAAGCTTACAAGCATCCATGCAGAAAAAATAAGTAGTCTACAGAAGAATAGAAAATCAGATGGTTACTAGACCTCTCATTCACAACTAAGTAGAAAGGCAGTGAAATAGCTTCTATAAGTTACTAAGGGAAAAAAACTACAACACAAAATCCAAGCCCAGCTAAGCTACTATTTATTCATCAGGACAAATCTTGAATGGTAAGACTTAATATCATAAAATATAAGTTCTCCAGAAATTAATTTACAAACATTATGCAGTTCGAATTAGAAACCCAACAAGCTCTTTTTTGTAAGTAGAGAAGACTGAATAATCTAACCTTAAATATATATAGATTAAATGTCAAAATACAGCCAGAACATATTAATTAGAAGAATAATGTGAGTATGACTCTCGCCTTATCAGAGATCATAATACTAGAAAATAAAGCCTTTGTAATCATATCAATATAATATTAACATAGAAATAGACAGAGTGGAATACAGAAATTCAGAAATAGATTTATTAACTATAAGAATTTATTACATGCCAAATAGTAGTTTAATTCAATGGGAAAAAGATAGGTTATTTATTAAGTTATGTTGAATCAACTGACTATTCATCTTGGAAGAAATAAAAATGAACCCACATCTTATGCCAATTACAAACATATTACAGGTGGATTAACATTAAATACAAAAGATAAATGTAAAAACATTAAACATCTTAGGAGAAGCACTAAAGACTACATGTAAAACCAAAAGTAGGGGATGCTTTCTTAACCAAGAACGAGAAAGAAGACGTTATATGAGGAGGTAAACATTTTGACAACTTAAAAGTTGTAACTTTTTTTTTTTTACATCTTTATTGGAGTATCATTGTTTTACAATATTGTGTTAGTTTCTGCTGTATAACAAAGTGAATCAGCTATATGTATACATATATCCCCATATCCCCTCCCTCTTGCGTCTCCCTCCCACCCTCCCTATCCCACCCCTCTAGGTGGTCACAGAGCACAGAGCTGATCTCCCTGTGCTATGCAGCTGCTTCCCACTAACTATCTATTTTACATTTGGTAGTAGGGACAAAATACAACAATGTTGATATGTAAATGTCTGATTTGGAAAAAAACAATTATAATGCATTTAATGCACATAGAACTCAAATGTATAATATACCAAAATCATTGACAGAAAAAGAAAAACAATGAAAGGAAAATAGGCAATATATGTGATTAGGCAATTACACAGGAGAATAAATCCAAATAACCCACAAATTCATAGAAAGAGTCCCAGTTCCACTAACAATGAGGAAAACGCAAATTAAAATAACCATGTTATATTTTATTCTCCTTAGACTGGAAAAAGTCTGTAATATCTGTTGCTAGTGGGTACATGGGGAAAATGGAATTCTATAGGTTGTTTATAGAAATATAAGATTTTGCAGCTTTTTAAGAACTTAAATCTGACTACACCTATTACAATGTAAAATACATGTATTCTTAAAAATAGCATGCAGACCCTTAGAAAATAATTCCTGGAAATAAAAGCATTAGCACATAAAATATATAACATCTATAAGGACTTTTATTGTAGCTTTGGGTATAGAAACTAAAAACTGGCAACAAATTTAATGTTCAACAATAGATGAATGATTGGGTAGATTAGGATTCATCTGCACCATGACATACTACCTGGCCATTATAAAAATGGCTACCAGTTGACTTAGAAGACTTTCCTAGGGCATTATTGAGTGAGAACAGCAAGGTGCAGAAAGGTGTATAAAACAAATTAAATATTGTAAAAAATGATTTTATATATATATGAAAAATGTACTATTGTGATAAGTGCTATAAGGAATTTCAGGGGGCTGAGAAGACATATAAGATGTGTTTTCCCAGAAGAAGTAGCATTTAGAATAAGATATGAAGGATATGTCCAAGTTGGCTATGTGAAAAAGGAGGAGAAAACTGTTCTAGATGGACAGAATGGCACATGAGAAGGTTGCATGTGGGGAAAGAGTTTAAACTGGCATCTAGGAGGAGCTGTAAAGATTCCAGAACAATGGGAACTTGATAAGAGAAGAGCAACCTAGCTCAAGATGAGATTGCAGGGCAAGGCGGGCAGGCAGGACTTCAGCATAAGAGCCTCGGTTTTGTCCCAAGAGCAATGAGCAGCCATTGAAGTTTAGGTAAGGCAGAAAACACTGCATACTGGTATTTAAGAAGACCACTCCGGCCACTACATGGAGTTTGGATTGTAGAGGGCAAAAATGAACGCAGAATCATTGATTTAGAGGCCTGAAAGAAGAGGCCATTCAAAGGTGAACTGGCCTGGGATGGTGGCAGAGAAATTGGAAAGAGAAAAGATTTGTACATAGTCAAAAATTAAGGGAAAATAATTTACAAGCATGATATGTTATAGTGTTATTAAAATGGGTAACATTGGAAACAATTTAAATTCGGAAAATGGTAAGGTAAATTTTGGTATATCACTTTGACATACTATTTGTATTTTTCAAACATTAAGATCATGTGAGCAAAGAAAATATAGTGGTAAGAAAAATAATGATGATAACGGTACCCGGGCCTCTCACTGTTGTGGCCTCTCCCATTGCGGAGCACAGGCTCCAGACGCGCAGGCTCAGCGGCCATGGCTCACGGGCCCAGCCGCTCCGCGGCATGTGGGATCCTCCCGGACCGGGGCACGAACCCGTGTCCCCTGCATCAACAGGCGGACTCTCAACCACTGCGCCACCAGGGAAGCCCGATGATAACATTTTAAAGGCAAAGTTTGTACAGTATGTATTGTGATCTTAGCTACATAAAGGGAAAAAAAGCATTTTTATGTATGACCCAAAACATGTATGTGAATCTTTAGGTGAAAATAAACCAAAATGAGAATAGCTATTTTATGTTTGGTGTGACCATGTTAATTTCTCCCCTCATTATAATTTTTTATAGTTTCCAAGTTTGTCCACTGACTACAAATTACTATGTTAATCAGAGATTTAAAAAAATAGGATAATAAAAGTTTTGTCATAGAATATTTTCTGATGTTTATTTAAATGCTAAATTAACTTTATTTTATTTAAAAAATGTCTTCATTTGATTCAGATTGAGTTATTTTAATTGCTATTTTCTTTAAACATTTAAATATGTAAAAAAGTTAAATTACCGAAAGTATATACAGATTTTAATTAACCTCAGAGTTAAAGCTGTTCTTATTTCTAGTTTGCTTGGCTGAAATTCTGGAAAGTAGTAAATTCAACATATTATTAATGTTTAAGTTTAGATTTCCATGAAAAATTCAGTTGTAAAATGTTCAGAAACAGTGAGAGAAACATTGGTGAGAGTGGGAGTTTAATAAATCATAATTCTGAAATCTGTCTATGTAAATAATAAACTTGTATTCTTAATGTAGATGTGAAAAGATTAAGCTGATATGTGTGCAGATAAGATAGAATTTCTATCTTAAATACCAGAGAAGGTCAGTTTTATTATATAGGCTTTCCCAAAGTCTAGATAGAGCTGGGGCTTGATCAAAGGAATAATAAACTGGGAAGTATATATATTTTCATTATGTGTAACAAGAGAAAAATGTATATATTATGAGATAGGTGTTTATAACACATATAATACCTACATATTAAAGTATTACATATTTAAAAAAATTTTCCAAACTCTTTATCGTTCAAAACTTTTACGATATCTTTGACTATGGGAATATATCCATTAAAGTTAATGAGAAGAAGAGTACTGTTTTACCTATAAAGGTAAAATAAAGATTTATTTAAAGGTATAAATCAACATTTTACTTTCATTTTGACAGAGTAGGTACTCCATATTGTTAGGGTTTTGCATCTAATTTTAAATTATGTTTCTGTAGACATCTCTTTCTAGTTTAGAACTATATATTTATGGTATTATACAGCAAAATAACATTCATACGTGTGTCCATATTTTATGTGATTTTATATTACTTGAAGGAAGAAAGTAATCCTCATGTGAAAGCTGAGCTATAAGAAACACACAAAATATATTTTTTTACTACCTAGGAAAAGATTTTTAGTTGGTACACACACACACACATATCTATGAGTATTTTATGTACTATATTTAAATTTTATAAGTATTTTAAATCTGTTATAAGAATTTACATATTTATAATTCTTATACATTTAAATATCTATGTGTAGAATTAAGTAAATTAGTAACTAGGCAAAGATGCTGAAAAAAGTTTAATTAGCTAACTCCCTGTTTCTCTGCAAATACTGCACTTAAAGGATTTTTTCCCCAAATTCCTGAAGCAATTGACTGTCCTTAACCTTTAAGCAGATTAAATGGTTCTCTTATCTATACTATTTAATCTTAGCAGTTTAAAAAATGTTATCTATGAAGGTATATTGAAGCTCAAACTGTTCAAACTATGACATATCCTAAAATAATAGTCAGAAAATAATGAGATTTTGCTTAATTATATATTACTTGGTTTCACTATAATGGTTTGGTAAAGGTATATTTGATTAAATTAATTCATCATGTGGATATTCAGTAAATGCCAGTGGGATAAAGCACAACTGAGAGGAGAAATTGTGAAAGCAAAGCTTTTCAGTTGCTTTACTTCAAATTTATAATTTCACATCTAAAACTAGTGGTTAAAATATTTGAAATTAAATTTATACTGTGTTGACTTGATGGAATATTTTGAGAAATACAGTCTATGAAATGTTTTAAATTTCAGCTTATCCAGATTTAAGAAGGTTCACATTCATTTTGCAATATTATATGTTACCCTTTACAGTCTAAGATACCTTAGTGAATCGGATGACATGCTGTAGCCAAACACACAGAACACTGAAACAAAACAAACTAAAACAACAGCAAAAACCTTCCTAGAAAGTTGTTGGAAAATATAACTAACCCAGAAGATAGTAGAACACTTAGATTTTATTCATCCTCTTTTGGATTGGCCAACAGTCAATCTAATAACTAAAAAAAAAAAAAAAAATCCAACATTTCTGATTTTTATCATTTTTGCTGGTAATAGAAAACAAATTGGGGCAATTTAGAGCCAAGTTTGGGAGCTGGTCTAGTCATAGAATACTCCAGCTGAAAAAAAGAGACCTGTTGGGTCCACTGGCTATTGCTACCATTTCCCACATGAATATATTCGACTCAGAGAGTTGGCTGACTTCAGTTTGAACCCCAAATCAACGACTGAGGTGAGAGCTGAACCAAAATTTTCTTATTCTTGGTTTCACTGCTCTTTTGCAAACTCATGGTGTTCCATTTTTAAAGGCCTATTCATACAGATTAGCCATTCTCCATGTCAACCACAGTGTGGCACATTAGTGGTGACATGGTAAAATGATTTGAGATGGTAAACAGGTAAGACTTATTGTAGTAGCTAAATATTTTAATATGTTTTAGAAACATACAACTGATACTCTGAATTGTGGTTTCATTGATGTTGCCTAGGATGAGGCTCATTTTGTGAAATTAATGCTGTGATTTAATGTTGCTTTAAATAAAAATACTATAAATAGTGCAGATGACAAATCTATGGCAAAAAACTACAAGCCTGGTTTTGAGTAAAGTTTGTGAAATACTGTTTTATGCTAAAAATGTCCTTAGAACTCTGAAGGCTCTAAGTTCTCTAGAAGTCTAAATTCCTGAGCCAAAAAAATAATAATAAGTGAAAGATTAACAAAATTAATTAAATTAACATGTGTTCTTTATTTTTTTTGCCAGGAGTATGTCTTTTAAAAGAAAAAAGTGATTTCCTTTTTATTGTGTAAATTAGTTGCCTTCTTTCCACCTCTTCATCACTTTCCAGACTCTCATCATTTCCTTATGGGACTAATGCAAACATCTTCTGTTTTCCTTCTTCCAGTCTTGGTCCAGTTATTCTCCACAATACTTATAAGAATGATTTTAAAAAAACATATTTGATAACTTTAATCTCCAACTTAAAAAAAAATCTCAGAATGGTATTCTTTTGCTTGTAGAATAAAGTCATAAGTCCAAGCTACTTAGCACAACCCCTCTCCCAGTTTCTCACCCTTTGCCTTCTCATCTTCCTTCTATCCTTTCTTCTCTTAGACTCCAGACACATCGAAGAACTTCCTGTTTCCTGAAAGGGCCCATCTCTATATCTTGACCTGAAGGCTGTTGTATATCAAGACTCAGCTCATTCATGAATTATTTCTCTCATGAACAAATACTCATGTGTGCTCCTTGTATATTGTGCAAGGCAATGCATATTTCCTGCCCTTACGGAATTTACAGCTTAATGAAGAAAAGACATTAAATAAGTAAAAGAGTAATTATATAGTTAAAGTGGTATTGAAGTCTATGAAGGAAAAAAAAAAAAGAAAACAACCTCAGGTGATATAAGAGAGTGGGAGCGGAAACATTTGTATAAGTGACCAGTGACAACCTGAAGTTGACATTGAATGTGAGACTTGAAACCTGAAGCATATCTGTATTAGTCTCCTACTGCTGCTGTAACAAATGACCACAAACTTAGAGCTTAAAACAACACAAATTTATTACACTAGAGTTCTGGAAGTCAGAAGCCTGGGGATTTGCGGGGCTAATGCCAAAATTTGGCAGGCCTGTGTTCCTTCTGAAAGATCTAGGGCAGAATCTGTTCTTTGTCTTTTCCAGTGTCTGCAGGCTGCCTTCTTTCTTTGATTTGTGGCCCTCGTTCATCTTCAAAGCCAACAAGCACATCACTCTGACCTCTGCTTCTATCTTCACATCTCCTTCTCTTTCTCCTGCTTCCTCTTTCCCATAAATGCCTTTGTGATTACCTTGGGCCCACCTGGATAATTCAGGATAATCTCTCCACATCAAGATCTTTAATCAACTCCTGCAAAGTCCACATGCCATGAAAGGTAACACATTCACAGGTTCCAGGGATTGGGAATGGGCTCCTTTGGGTGGGCATTATTCTGCCTGTCACAGTCTCTAAGCATGCATCACCTCCTCTCGGCTTCCTTCGCTTGTCTCCCCTGCCCGGGTGATCTGGTACTCTGTGTCCTCTTCCCTTAGGGTTCTGTGCAGTCCTATCATAGCCCTATACCACATGGCAGTGTTCTGTGTATGAATCTGCTTCCTGTGACTCTAATATCCTGGAGGGTCATGCCTAGTGTATTTTCTGATTCCCAGCAGCACACAGTATCTGCACATAGTAGACATTTCATAATTATTAGTTAAAAATTAATGTCTGGTTCATTTGAAAGCATCGTGAATACTGTCAATTGCTGACAAAAAAATAATAAACTTCAGCTAGAAAGTTTCACCACATGTAGGTTTTTAATAAGTATCATATATCTTAAAAATTCATCAGAATTTTTTTCCCTTAGGTATAAGATAGTGGTTAAGTGTGTGGGTGCAGGCATCAGACTGCCTAGTTGGAATTCCAACTTTAATACTCACTAGCTGTGTTATTGAGCATATTTGGGGGGAAAAACCCCAAAAAACAAACTTTCGATGCTTTAGTTTCCTCAAATGTAAAATGGGGCTGGTGATGGCACGGATCTCAGAGGTCTGTGATGAGGATTAAAGGGATTAATAATATAAAACTTATAGGCTGCTGCAATGAGTATTAGCTGCTATTATTATCATTAAAAAATATTTAATGAGTTGTGATTATAGTTCAGGCAGGGTTTCAGTTGAAATTTCACCAAACTCTGACTTCTGTACAACTAATCAAGATTTCACGGAGAGGAAAGATGATTTGAGCTAAGGTTAATACACTCCTATATTTTACTAGCAGACTTGAAGCCCTCTGAGAGCTACGTCATGCACCTACAAGTACATGGGGGACTGATGTTCAGTTTCAGCATATACATTTTTACCTGCAAAATGAGATTCTAAAAACATATATTAAATTAATAACTGATTTGTGGTAAAACCTTAACATTTTCAGAGGTGAATAGCTTGGCTCTGGAGCCATGGTCAAATGTCATCTAGCCTTTGATAATTTAATGGAAACTAATCTCAGTGATAAAAATACAGGTTTTTCAGGGACAAAGTTTGATCTAGGGGAACTGGAGGGGCCTGGCCTTGATCACAGATAACAAGACTCCCATTGTGGACTGTCTTTGAGAGGTTAACACATATTTCATTTCGTGTTCTATCCTCATATGAATCCTTCTTGCCATTCTCTTTTAATTGGTGGTGTTGTTCTTTTCAGATTTGCAGATAAATTCCATTTTATTGTGGACATTTTCCAAGATTTGTGGCCAGGCTCTATGGTTTATTATGTACTTTCAGTTTTCTGTCAGGTTTTATATCTTTTAATCTTTGGAATTTCAACAGATGGTGACACTTTCTGGAGGTTAGATGAGCAATTAAAATGCTGTCTGGTTGCTGTGTGTCAGTGCATATGCTATTCACATTTCATGCTAAATGTGAACAAACCACACAGCCTTCTTTTGCCTTACTTTCCTCTTTGGGAATTTAGGAATAGAAATATTCATTCTTCCTGACTGCTGTGAGGAATGAGTCAGAGGAAAGATGTGACAACTAGCTCAGTTAATGTCCACCAAAGCTAGGGAGAAGCATAGACTCTCAAACCTGCTCCTAGAAGTAGTTTTACTAATAACTGTCCTCAAAAGGGGTCCACTGCACATAGTCAAATGATGTTATAAAGACAGGTTGTAAATTAACCTTTAGAACAAGAAATTCATTACCTAGATATATTCCTGTGTGTGCCGTGAAGACAAATGTGTCATCCTGTAGATATTATCTTCCACTTTGTCAACAGTTGATATCCATTTTCAACTTTTGTTGAATGTTAGAGAGACACAGAAATAGCATTCATTCTAGCCTCATGACCTGGATTTCTATTAAAAGTTAAATGAGATGTTGAATTGTGCTGGAACCATACAGGTTTTGATTAAATTTAACAAACTTTTATTGCACATCACTTCTTTAATGGATGAATTTCGATACTTGGCATGGAAGATCAATCTCAGAATCAAAAAGATAAATGAATAATACAATCTTTGCCTAGAAGGAACTTACAATAAATCTAGAGCAGACAGAAATATATTGCCATCGCTTAGAGGGCACTCAATAAATGTTTATTAAACAAATGGTAAATGTCCTGGGAGGGGCAAAGGACGGGTATGGATCACAGAGTAAGGATTGATTTTGAGTGGGACTGTTAGGGAAGGCTGGACAGAAAGGACAATATTTATGATTGACTTTGAACAAAGTAGATTTAGTTCTTGAGAAGAGAGCCTCTTGGTATCGGGATTGGCACATACTGGGTTACAGGTATAGGAGACCGTTTATAATCAGGGAGCTATGAGCAGGTTGGTGTGGCTGGAGAGTGTAGTATATAGGCCATGCAGAGTAGTGGGGTATGGAGCCAGGAAGGAAGTCAAGCCCAGGTTATAGAGGCCTGTGGAAGAATTTCAATCTAAAAAGAGCTGGAGGATGTAAAATGAGAATCTTACATCTGCACTCAGGAAGACAAAACTTAAGCACTGAGACTGATTTTCCATAAATGCCTGATTCACAGAAAACTCCTAGTGTCAGAATTTTCTAGGATAATGGAAGGCTGATCAGAGGTTGTCTTTTATCAACCTTGGCAAGTTTTGCCAGAGGCATGAATGGAAGATGACCCAGGTAAGTAAGATAAGTCTCACAAAGTGGGCTGAATTGAGCTTTGTTTCTATTCCTGGACTGACTGCTTGGGAAGTTTTCAAGGCTGATCTCCATTTGCTTTTTATTTTAATTGACTCTAACTGAACTATTGCCCATTACATTCCCTACCCATAAATTCAACCTACCCCAAACCTTCAAAAGACACGCCTGTGGCGGGCTACTGATTGCTAGTCTCATATTGAAATCCCTCTGCTATTCCCAAATAAAGTCATCTTTTTGAGCTTGTCTTGGTTTATCTATTTAGGTCAACAATGCTAAGATGCTTTAATCTTAGGCAATGGAAAACAACAACATTTGAAAATACAGGCAGTATTGTGTCGTTAAACCTATTCTCTAAACAAAAGCAAAGCCTGATTTGTAGAATCTGCCAATTTTCATAGTGTAAATTCTCCCACTATGACTGATTTCAACCTACCAACCTGATATCACTAAACTCAAAGCTGGGAAGAGACGCACATCAGCCCTTGCCAGCCAGTGTGAGCTGGCTCCCGGCACCATGCTCAAATAGCTATTTCTGAAAGGTTATCTTGGCATCTGCCTTGTGAACAGATTGGAGACAGGGGTCAGAGAATGGGTTGGAAGACTAAACTATAAGTCAAGTGAAAAATGAAGAAAATTGAAACGTGGAGTGGGAATGGAAAGCTGAGACAGATTAAGGAGAAAATACTTAGAAGGGTAGAGTTTTTGAGACTGGGGGGTCTAAGGGTGAATTCTGTGAACACCCTGAAACTGTATGCACTTTTTTGTTTAAGTGCCATTTGGGCATGAGTTTTATTAGATTTTCAATTGGTCAATGAGCCCCACCCTTAAAATTTAAGAACTGTCATTTTTAGACAGGATAGACAGAATTTGGCAAGCAGTTGTGTGTGCAAAAGAAGATCAGGTGATGAAAGAAAGAGAGTAGATTACATATAATTTGGAGAATTATAACTTGGGCAGTTAGAAAATTTTTATAGCATTTTCTGAGACAGAGAAAGAAAAACAAACACAGGCAAACTCAGAAGATTAGATGCCCTTACTAAGAAAAAGTGATTTTTTGAAAAAGATTTTTTAGAGCAATTTTAGGTTTACAGCAAAAGAAGAATTAGGTGCAGAGATTTCCCATATACCCCTGCCCCAACACATGCATAACCTCCCCCATTACCAACATGCCCCACCAGAGCGGTACATTTGTTACAATTGGTGAAACTACACCGATATATCATAATCATCCAAAATCCATGGTTTACAGTAGGGTTCACTCTAGGTGTTGTACATTCTATGGGTTTAGAAAAATGTATAATGGCAAGTATCCATCATTATAGTATCATGTATTTTCACTGCCCTAAAAATCCTCTATGTTCTGTCTATTCATCCCTCCCTTTGACAACCACTGATATTTTTACTATCTCCATCGTTTTGCCTTTTCCAGAATGTCATATAGTTAGAATCACACAGTATGTAGCCTTTCAGATTGGCTTCTTTCGCTTAGTGATATGCATTTGGTGTTCCTCCATGTCTCAGGTCTTGCAGCTCATTTTTTTTTAGTGCTGAATATTCTGCTTTCTCGGTGTACTATAGTTTATTTACCCATTCACTGACTGAAGAACATCTTGATTGCTTCCAAGTTTTGGGAGATATGGATAAAACTGCTATAAACATCTGTGAGCAGGTTTGTGTGCGGACATAAGTTTTCAGTTCCTTTGGCTAAATACCAAGGAGTACAATTGCTGGATCTTATGGTAACAGTATGTTTAGTTTTGGAAGAAACCACCACACTGTTTCCAAAGTGGCGATACCGTTTTGCATTCCCACCAGCAATGGATGAGAGTTCTTGTTGTTCTACAACCTTGTCAGTATTTGGTATCATCAATGTTTGAGATTTTAGTCATTCTAATAGGTGTGTAGTGGTATCTCATTGTTGTTTTAATTTTCTCTGATAACGGTACGGTGTGGAATGTCTTTTCACATGCTTATTTACCATCTGTATATCTTCCTTGATGAATTGTCTGTTAAGGTCTTTGGACCATTTTAAAATCAGGTTGTTTCTTCTTGTTCAGTTTTAAGAGTTCTTGGGATATTTTGGATAATGGTCTTTTATCAGATGTATCTTTACAATATTTTCTCCCAGTCTGTGGCTTGTCTTCTCATTCTCTTGGCATTGTTTTTTGCAGAGAAGAAGTTTTTAATTTTAATGTTGTCTAGCTTATCAATTACTTCTTTCACAGATTGTGTCTTTGGTGTTGAATCTATAAAGACATCACCATATCCAAGGTCTTCTAGCTTTTCCCCTATGGTATCTTCTAGGAGTTTTATAGTTTTGTATTTTACATTTATGTATGTGATCTGTTTCATGTAAGATCTATTTTTAGGTTCATTTTTTTTTGCATGTGGATGTTCAATTGTTCCAGCACCACTCGTTGAAAAGACTATCTTTGCTCCATTGTATTCTCTTTGTTTTTTGTCAAAGATCAGTTGACTATATTTATGTGCATCTATTTCTGGGAGTAAACACTATATTTAGGAGAGTTTTAGAACAAAATAACATGCAATGCGGCAGAGCACAATACATGAAGCATGAGAAAATTAAATGCTAATAACAATTTTCTTACTAATTATGTGAATCCAGATATAGGAACTCAGAATATGTTTTGTGATAGAAACACAATGATAATTTTGAATATTTTTCCAGGTCAACTCAAAGACCTTTTTGATGAGGAAGAGGGAGAGGAAGAAGGCATGTAGGAGGAGGAGAAGGAGAAGAAAAAGGAATAAAAGGACGAAGAAGAAGCTGAAGCCCTGTTAAGTTCTATTCTTCAAGCAATATGTGGCAGCAGGTATCAGAATTAAGAGGAAGTGCAGTGTAGTGAAAGGAACACAGGCTAGGAAATCAGAGGACCTTTAGTTTATATCAACTTTAGAGCCTCGTTGACCAGAAGAAAAACCCACTACCTAAGAGTTGTGATTTTCAATTTTATTCATGGATCTTACTGAGAACTATATCCCAGGAAACAGTCTCAGATAGCTCTAGGGAACTGCTCCCAAGAGGTAGGGGAGGAGCCACTCTGCATATGAATTTTGGGTGCCAGGAAATTCATGTAGACAAACATGCATCTTGGTAAAAGATTACTGCTAATCACAAAGAATAGATATCTCAAATGAATGATTTTAGTGCTTTTCTACGTATGGGAAAGTGCAATAATCTGGGGTCACTGAAATTCTTCTTGAGATATGCATCTTAACTGTCTAGAGGCCTCATTTTATCCAAAGCACAGAAAGCCTCATCCTGCTTTCTCCAGCCTGAATTCCCCTCAGGATGCACTGTAGGTGGGAGACTGCAGTGGGCAGTTAACCTTTTGTATAACTGGATGATGAATGACATTCTTTGTTCTTTTGTTGTTGTTGTTGTTCACAATCTTCACCAAGGAAATTAAACTCTCTGATTCTCATTCTCATTTCTTGAACATCAAGGGTTTGAACTACACTGCTCCACCTACAGGCAGATTTTTTCAGTAGCTAATACTACAGTACTACGCAATCCACAATTGGTCGAATCCTCAGACTGAGAAGTGCAGATACAGAGCAACCACAGATACGTTGTGGAGGGCCAGCTATAAGTTCTATGCAGATTTTTGACTCCATGGAGAATCAGCACTCCTAACACCTGTGTTGTTCAAGGGTCAACCATACTAAAATCTACTTTTCAAAACCACTGTAAAGATTGGAGA
Source organism: Orcinus orca (assembly GCF_937001465.1). Taxonomy (NCBI): domain Eukaryota; kingdom Metazoa; phylum Chordata; class Mammalia; order Artiodactyla; family Delphinidae; genus Orcinus; species Orcinus orca. The sequence goes on along the minus strand of NC_064575.1, from coordinate 56,609,965 downwards.
TACTGTCTATAAAGAATCTAATGATAATTGTTCAAACTAGCTATTATTATTAAAGCAAGATAATTCTTTGGTATTTATTGTGATAGAATTTCATTTGTCTAATTACATTATATATATATACTTTTTTTTTTTTTTTTTTTTTTGTGGTGCGCAGGCCTCTCACCACTGTGGCCTCTCCCATTGTGGAGCACAGGCTCCAGACTTGCAGGCTCTGGCCATGGCTCACGGGCCCAGGCGCTCCACAGCATGCGGGATCCTCCTGGACCGGGGCACGAACCCGCGTCCCCTGCATTGGCAGGCAGACTCTCAACCACTGCGCCACCAGGGAAGCCCTATATATACTTTTAACTTCCAGTGTGGATAAAAAATTTGAAGCTATAGGTTAATAAAATTTTACTTCAGTGGGATTTTGGTCTAATGTGGCTTCTCTCCAATCAACCATTACTTGAACTTGTGGATGTATAAAAGAAGTTAGAAAGAATTCCATGCAACTAAAATCAGTGAGACTCATAAATGTCTGCCCATCCATTAATGGATTTCAGAGAAAACTGACTTTGTTGTTGATAATCAATATGCAGTTGAGTATGAAGTGCCCTAGGGTTTAGGATTTGAGTCATATAATTTTTAATGATTTGCCTTCAGTCTTCCTTTGTCTTGCTGAAACTGACGGTTTAAAACAAATCTCTGTAAATTGAATAAGAATTTCAGTTCTTACCCTAAGTAATAAAATATGACTATGATAGGTTCCAAAGGTTTCTCCTGAACATATTAAAAAGAGTTTGAATTTAAATAAAGCAATTTAAGTAGTTTTCTAGGGCTGCTGTAACAAATTACCACAAACTTGGTGGCGTAAAACAACAGAAATTTATTCTCTCACAGTTTCTGAACGGCAGAGTCTGAAATCGAAGTGTCCACACTCTATGGGGAGAATCGGTTCCTTGCCTCTTACAGCTTCTGGTGGCTGAAGGCCTTTCCTGATACGCCTGGGCTTGTGGCCATATCACTTTAGTCTCTGTCTATATCTCCACTTTTTCCTGTGTGTGTGTGTGTGTGTGTGTGTGTGTGTGTGTGTGTGTGTGTGTGTGAGAGTGTGTGTGTGTGTGTGTGTGAAATCTCCCTTTGCCTCTCTCTCATAAAAACCATTCTGATGGCATTTAGGGCCCAGAATGATCTCCTTATCTCAAAATCCTTAATTTAGGGGCTTCCCTGGTGGCGCAGTGCTTGAGAGTCCGCCTGCCGGTGCAGGGGACACGGGTTCGTGCCCCGGTCCGGGAAGATCCCACATGCCGTGGAGCGGCTGGGTCCGTGAGCCATGGCCGCTCAGGCTGCGCGTCCGAAGACTGTGCTCCGCAGCAGGAGAGGCCACAAAAGTGAGAGGCCCGTGTACCGCAAAAAAAAAAAAAAAAAAAAAAAAAAAAAAAAAAAAAAAAAATCCTTAATTTAATCACATCCACAAAGACCCTTTTTCCAAATAAGGTAGCATTTACTCTTTCAACATATCAGGTAATAGTCACAGTTTCCAGGGATTAGGAAGTAAATATATCTTCTGGGGAGGGGAGGCATATTTTTCAGACTATTACAGTGGTTGCCGTAAATTTAATGTAAACAGAAATGTTGTTTAGAATACATTTCTTTAAAAAATACTACTGAGAGTAAAATATAAAATGTGTGAAAAGAAACACACAACAAAGAGATAAAATTCTCAGAGACAGGAGAGTCTTACATCACTTTTGTCATGCCTAAAGTCTTCATGTATGTGTTTCTTTTTACCATTAGTAGCTAGCAATTACTTCTGTCTATGCTCCTCAATTTTAACTTGAGTTGAGGGAAAGAATCTAGTGACACCATGAGAAGTTACAAAAGTGGTACTGGGAGTTCACACAGCCAGCAGGTCTACACGTGCCCTTCACTTGTTTACCTCCCTCTCTGGGATATTTCAGCTTTCCTAGGGAGGCTGAGAATGATTAGCACTGGGAGGTATCACATACACAGAAGATATTGAATAAATAGCTGATTCCTCTGTGAGATTTTAGCCTTTTCTTTTATAGCGACACATCAATATTTTAGATCTAAAAGTGAATCTTTGGTTGAGAGCCTTGTGTCAACACAAAGGCAATTATTTTAACACTTATTTTGAAAACGTCACAATAAGTAAAAAGTAGTAGAAAAGGTGAATAAATACAAAAGCTGGTACTTTGAAAGGTGCGATAAAATGGATAAAACAATGCAATCAGATAAGAAAAGAGAGAAAGCAGAAATATTCAACATTAAGATTGAGAGAATATGTAATCACACATATAGAAGTAATTTTAGAATTGTGAGAAATTATTTTATGCAACTTTCTGTAATGTTAAAAGTATATATGGGGACGTCCCTGGTGGTACAGTGGTTAGGAATCCACCTGCCAGTGCAGGGGACACGGGTTCGATCCCTGGTCCTGGAAGATCCCACCCACATGGCGCAGAGCAACTAAGCCCATGCGCCACAACTACTGAGCCTGCATGCCACAACTACTGAAGCCTGCACACCTAGAGCTCACGCTCCGCAACAAGAGAAGCCACTGCAATGAGAAGCCCATGCACTGCAAGGAAGAGTAGCCCCCGCTTGCCGCAACTAGAGAAAGCCCACGCACAGGAATGAAGACCCAACGCAGCCAGAAATTAATTAATTTAAAAAAAAGAATACATGGCAAAGAATTTAAGGATCTAGAGAAAATGATTTCCAACTAAAACATTATGAAATATTGGCAGGGTATCTAAATGAATCAATCACCATTAAAGAGTATGCAAAGGTAACTGAAAAATCATCATTTTAAGCAGTACAAGCCTGGTTTTGTAGCTGAGTTTAACCTAATTTTTAAAGAGAATACACTTCTAAATGGCACTGAAACTGTATTTAACAACAGAATAAATTTTTATGAAGCATAGCATAAACCCAACAGAAATATGCTAAAGTTAGTGTGGAAAAGAAAACCTAGACCAATTAACTTATAAATATGTTAAAACTCCAATATCCACAAATTAAATTCAGTAGTAAGTTGAGATTAATTCAACATGACTAAATAGTTTATTCCAAAAATACAAATTTAAATCAATATTAAATATATAATCATTATTAACAGAAAAAAGTACATCAGCAAATTATGGGGAAGAATTTCTTACTTATATAAATTGATAATAAAAAGGCTTCAATAAAATTAAGTAGCTATTCCAAATGAAAGCCTTGACTAAAATAAGAATACCATGCATGATTAATTTTGGTTGGTTAGTATATTTATAATAGTTACGCTTTTCTCAAAATCTTCTTGTGAATTTCAATATATATAATATATATTTATCCAAATTAAAAATAATATAAGCAAATATTTAAATATAATAAAGACTATTTGCTAAAAACCAAAACCAAATATTATATCAAATAGTGAATGATAAAGCCATTTCCATTAAAATCAGGAATAAGACAGGAAATCCCAAAATTACCTCTATATTTTAATACTGAAGGTGATTCTGCAAAATGCAATAAGAAAAAAAGTTTTAAATACTGCAAAAGAAGCAAAATTTTTATTTGCTGATGATGTAATTCTATACCCAGGAAATCTAAAATAACCAATAAAATGAATTTAAAAATTAGTGAGGAACTTGTTAAGTTTTAACACATTGAAAATTCACTGTAGACTTAGCAGCATGGTATCAGTACTGGAATAAACAAAAATACTGGTGAAAAAATGGAGTCCTAAAATATTTTCCTAAATATGATTAAAACTCAGTATATAGCAAAAGTTGGCATTTCAGTACTGCAGGAAGGAAATATGATGGTTTATTTAATAAAGATGGTGGTATAACTAGCATTTAATCTGGGAAAAATAAACGTAGATCCTGTCTCATATCATACACAAAAAATATATTTCAGATGGATTAAGAATATAGGCCTACAGTACAAAACAATAAAATGTTAGAAGAAAATTTAGCAGATTGTATATTTCAAATTTGGTGTGCTTTTTCTTTCATTAGGTAGGAAACTCAGAAAAATGAAACACAAATCTTGAGTAACAAAAATATATAACAGCAAAAGGAACTATAAAAATAGTAAAGGATAAATGTTATCTTGGTAAAAATATTTGCAATTCATACTCAAAGGATTAAAATTCAAATTATATATTTCTATGGATTTTTGAAGCAAAAAACAATAAAAAGTAATTTCAAAATGGGCAAAAAATATAAAAATACAATCCCTCAAAGAAGAAATACAAGTGGCCAAAACATATTAAAAGATGCTCAATCTCATGAATTGGCAGAAAAAAACAAATTAGAGGTGACAGGCAAAAACGAGATACAGCTGCTCCCTTCTGCTGTGTATGAAGGGTCTTTTCTTCCAGAGGAGCCATCAGGCTGTGCCCATAAGAACTCACCCAGAGTGGGCTTGCTGACTCTGCTAGTATTCATTCTTATTCTGTGTTATGCCTCATACAATCTAGAGTATTTTACACCTTCATATTTTCAAGTATTTGTTCAGCATCTGCCTGCAGAAGCTCTTTGTCTAGGATGGGAGCCAGATACATATAGAGATAATTTAGAATACAATGGAGTAGGTAGAAAAATGCTATAGAGGTCCCAAAGAGAGAGCCTCAAACCTTGCCTATGGAGGTCAGGAATGGAAAGACCAGTTGCCAGATATTCTTTTTCTTAATCTGTTGGTTAGAAAAACTGGATTCCCAGCTATAGCTTAACACCAGCTCTGTAGAGTCTGTAGTGATGTCATCACTTCCATCCCTGTTTTGGTCTTTTGTGTACTTCCTCTTCTCTTTTCTGCTCATCCATCAGTCTAATTAGAGTTTTATCAAGTTTATTGATCTCTCAAAGAACCAGCTTTAGATTTCATTGACTTTCTTTTTTTTTTTCTTAATTTTTTCTATTACATTTGCTCAGTTCAAATAACTGGTGTGGTTTCTGTCTCCTGACTGGATCCTATTTATTTTTTATTCATTTTTTTATTTTTTATTTTTGGCTGTGTGGCATGTGGGATCTTAGTTCCCTGACCAGGGATTGAACCTGTACCCCCTGCACTGGAAGCACAGAGTCTTAACCACTGGACTGCCAGGGAAGCCCCTCATTGATTTTCTTTATTGCTTTAATTTTTCTTAGATTTCAATCTGACCTTTATAGTATAATTTCATTTTTTTCTGACTTACTTTGGGTTTAATTTGCTTTTCTATTTTTCTAGTTTCATAAGATGGAAGCTGAATTCATCGATTTGAGAAACTTATTCTTCTTTTTAAAAGAGGTTTTCAATTCTATACATTTCTCTCTAAGTACTTCTTTATCAGCACCCCATAAATTTTGATAGGTAGTGTTTTCCTTTTCATTCACTTCAAAATATCTTTCAATTTTCTTTTTGATTTCTTTTTTGATCCATGAGTTATTTTGATGAGTATTTAGTTTCCAAATATTTAAGAACTTTTTCAGGAATCTTTCTGTTATTGATATAATTTCACTGTGGTCAGGGAATATACTTGGTATGTCTTGAATTATTTTGCATATTTTTGAGACATTTAATGGCCTAGAAAATGCCTAGAATATGTACTCTGCTGCTGTCGGGAGAATGTTCTATAAATACAAATTAGGTAACTGTTAAAATCTGAGTTAGTCTTACTGTACCTCTATTCCTGATTTTCTCACTTTATAAATTTAGTTTCTATCAATGTTTATAATTTAGAAAATATTATCATCTGCTCTTTAAGTTACAATGTACAGTGACATATAGCTCCCTCTAGTGACTAAATTCAAACTTTTGTATTTAAAACTCATTTGTTTCTGAATGTTTAGAGAAATGCATTTAGTAAAAAATAAATACTTTGGACTGGACAGGTACATGTAAAAGTATGAGATTAGATCACTCCCTAACACCATACACAAAAATAAGCTAAAAATAGATTAAAAACCTAAATTTAAGGCCAGAAACTATCAAACTCTTAGAGGAAAACATAGGCAGAACACTCTATGACATAAATCACAGCAAGATCCTTTTTGACCCACCTCCTAGAGAAATGGAAATAAAAACAAAAATAAACAAATGGGACCTAATGAAACTTCAAAACTTTTGCACAGCAAAGGAAACCATAAACAAGACCAAAAGACAACCCTCAGAATGGGAGAAAATATTTGCAAATGAAGCAACTGACAAAGGATTAATCTCCAAAATTTATAAGCAGCTCATGTAGCTCAATAACAAAACAACAAAGAACCCAATCCAAAAATGGGCAGAAGACCTAAATAGACATTTCTCCAAAGAAGATATACAGACTGCCAACAAACACATGAAAGAATGCTCAACATCATTAATCATTAGAGAAATGCAAATCAAAGCTACAATGAGGTATCACCTCACACCTTTCAGAATAGCCATCATCCAAAAATCTAGAAACAATAAATGCTGGAGAGGGTGTGGAGAAAAGGGAACACTCTTGCACTGCTGGTGGGAATGTGAATTGGTACAGCCACTATGGATAACAGTATGGAGGTTCCTTAAAAAACTACAAATAGAACTACCATGTGACCTAGCAATCCCACTACTGGGCATATACCCTGAGAAAACCATAATTCAAAAAGAGTCATGTACCAAAATGTTCATTGCAGCTCTATTTACAATAGCCCAGAGATGGAAACAACCTAAGTGTCCATCATCGGATGAATGGATAAAGAAGATGTGGCACATATATACAATGGAATATTACTCAGCCATAAAAAGAAACGAAATCGAGCTATTTGTAATGAGGTGGATAGACCTAGAGTCTGTCATACAGAGTGAAGTAAGTCAGAAAGAGAAAGACAAATACCGTATGCTAACACATATATATGGAATTTAAGAAAAAAAAATGTCATGAAGAACCTAGGGGTAAGACAGGAATAAAGACACAGACCTACTAGAGAATGGACTTGAGGATATGGGGAGGGGGAAGGGTAAGCTGTGACAAAGCGAGAGAGAGGCATGGACATATATACACTACCAAACGTAAGGTAGATAGCTAGTGGGAAGCAGCCGCATAGCACAGGGAGATCAGCTCGGTGCTTTGTGACCACCTGGAGGGGTGGGATAGGGAGGGTGAGAGGGAGGGAGACTCAAGAGGGAAGAGATATGGGAACATATGTATATGTATAACTGATTCACTTTGTTATAAAGCAGAAACTAACACACTATTGTAAAGCAATTATACTCCAATAAAGATGTTAAAAAATACTTTATCTGTAAAGTGGAACTTAAAATAAAATAAAATAAAATCTTCTAACTGAAAAAAATAAATTAATTAAAAAAATAAATACTTTGGGAATTACAGATTATTTTTAAACATGTCTCAGAATGGTGAATTTAATTAAAGTGTTACAAATAAAATTTTTGTCATATATATATAAATTTAAGTTTAAAAATTATATTTATCATTATGGGGGTTTAAATATCTATATCATTTTTCTAATATTTTTGTCAATTCATATATTGCCTAGAACTTTTATGTATAAACTGAAAGATGAGTCAATTTGTCACAAATACAGCTTACTGGTCAATTATAAACTCTACTCTGTCCACATAGGTGATACAAATTCTTCATTCCCCCAATCAATCAATTATTCCACATGCAATAATTGAATATCTATTACATGCTGTTATGGATTGAACTGTGTCCTTCCAGAATTCATGTGTTGAAGTCTTAACCCTCAGTTCTTCAGAATGTGACTTTACTTGGAGATAACGTCTTTATTAAGTGAAAAGGAGGTAATTAGGGTGGGCTCTATCCGATACTACAGGTTTCCTTATAAACAGGGGAAATTAGAAAACAGAATAATTCATACAGGAAGAATATTATGTGAACATGAAGATGGCCATCTACAAGCCAAGGAGAAAGACCTGGAACAGATCCTTCTCTCACAGCCTTCAGAATGAACCAACCCTGCTAACACTTTGATTTTGGACTTCTGGTCTCCAGAACTGTGAAACAATAAATTTCTGTTATTTAAGCCACCTAGTTTGTGGTACTCTGTTATTGTAGCCATAGAAAACTAAAACATGTGCCAAACACAGAACTTAGGGTAAAGTGTTCAAAGGTAAAAAGCGTTGTCTTGGTACCACGAAATTCAAAATCTATTAGAGAGACAGTCTTATAAACTTTCAATCAGTATATATATGATTAAATTCATGTCACAGAGGAGAGACGTGCACTCCAGATCTGATCAGGGTATGGGGCATCTTGTCTTTGAGGTAGAGACATCTGAGCTAATCTGGAAGACAAAGTATGACTTAAAAAAACCGAAGGACAGAGATGGTGTTGGAAAGGAAAAGGAATAACATCGGCAAAGACACCAAAATAAGAGCTAACGTGTCAAATCAAAAGATGAGCCAGGAGTTGGGAATAAGTGTTTGGAGGCTAGAACTTACGTTGTTCAGGGCAGTGGTGAGAGATGAGACTGAGGAGACAGAAAGGGATATTATTGTAAAGAAGACAAGCCTTGCATAAGGGGCTTACAACCTAGTTACAGACATAAAATTTAAATATGTGAAGAGCACAGAAAGGATAAACATGTAAACATAAATGAATATTAACTCCATAAAACAGTAGTACTAATGACTTGTAGGTTTAAATCAATGTAGAATTAAGGTACTTAACAATATCACGAGAAGGTGGGAAGGGTAAATAGAGTAAATATATTCTAAGCTCCTTGCTGGGAAATGGTAAAAGTATTCATTTGTAATAGATTCTAAAATGTCATAGATATGTGATAACATCTAGGGCAACCACTGAAAGGTAGTAAAAGAATGTAAAACCAACAAGTTAATCGAGCAAAATGAAATAATAAAAACCGTCGATTAATCAGAAAGAAGGCAAAAAAGAAGAAAAAGGAACAAAAACCAATTGAACAAATAGAAAGCAAATAGTAAGATGGTAGAGTTAAATCCTAATGTTCCAGTCATTAATTTATAGCAACCGTTAAATATAAAATTAAAGGGCAGAGAGTGGATTAAAAACAACAACAAAACAACAGCTATAAAATTCAAGGTTATGCTGCCTGTAAGAGACACACCTCAAATATAAGGACATAGAGGTTAAAAGCAGCAAAGGAAAAGATCAACTACGCAATTACTAGCCTAAACGCAGCTCATGCAGCTATGCTATAATATATATTTTAAAAGGGGATTTTCAGGCAAGAAGCATTACTAGAGACAGAGATATTTCTAATAAAATGGTCAATTCCCTAGATAGACACACAATTCCAAATTTGTTTGTAATTAATAACATAACCTTAATTTATAAAATAAAACCAGGCAGAACTAAATGAAGAAATTGATAAACTACAATCATAGTGAAAGATTTTAGCCACTTCTCTCCATTAGATGGCCACAGTGTTTATGTAATCACTACTCCAAGGTTTTGACCTTTCTGTTTCATTTGAGTCAACAAAAGGGAAACCGCTTATAAAAAATGGGGAAATTTGAATGAAAAATAATATTTGAAAATATTTTAGGATATATATAATATATATTATATATATTCCAAATTACATTTTAAAGTAAGCAAAACTTCTTAAGTGTATTTGAAAGAAATTTTTCAGATTAATTTTTCTGGGTGAGAATCTGATTTCTCCTCTGAGATTTTACTGTATATGTGATCAAAAACTTGCATTTTAAATTTATTTTCTGTTACTTAATATATCCAGAATTGCTAAATGAATTTTAATTACTAGTGATGAGAAATCTAAAAATGCTTATGGTCTTTAGGGAAGCTCAGCTGCAAGAAACCCAAATATTTTATATTATTAAAGTTTATGCCCTCCAAGTAAGGTTTGTTGATAGGAAGAGAACCTTATATTGCTTCCTGGAGAACATGAGAGATTTAGGTATAGATGACAGAGTTTACCACAGAGCTTCTTTTTACCCTTTGTATCCTGATTCTCCAACAGGTACTGAAGACGACAGAGTCAAAACTGGCCACGTACTTCTAGAAATAGAGGCTGTCATTTAAGGGAAGTGAGCCCTGTGAAAACCCATACTTAGAGTATCAAAGTTTGATTCTGCTCCTGAAGCAAATCTGGCCTTAAACTTTTTTGGATTTCCTTTGTTATTCCTGTACTTCCTGTATATTTTTTTCTTAATTCTGCCTGCAAATATCTTAACTAAACATTGGTTTCTAAAGTTCCATGTTTTTAATTTTGTGTGCTACATTTTAAACAGATGGGATTTCTTCCAGTTATTTTAAGGTACACAATAGAAGAGACCAGGGGAATTAAAATAATTTCTATATTGGATGTGTATTTCAAGTTGCTTTGATTCTCTCAGGTGCTTTAGAGAGAGTTATGCATTCTTCCTCATGGCTAGCTCTCCTGCATCCAACTCCCAGATCCATCAGTATTCATCACTAGTTCTCTTAAGGTCCTACTCACAGATCAATAAGCTTTCAGGCATACTAACCTCTTGGCATACTTAGCTTCTTGTTCAAACATGCCATCTGTGCTCCACCAGGGACTTCTTTCTCTCACAAAACTGGCAATAGTGACAAAGTTCATTTGAATTCCTGGTCCTCATAATAACAAGCAGTCTGAGATTCTCTTTTGTAAATAGTCACCTCTCCTTGGAAAAACTCCTACTGCCTGTTATAGTAAATCAAGGTTCATATTTATTGTCTGTGCTGGAAAAAGAATGCCTCATGGTATTCCTCCTAGACTTCTATAATCATTCTATAGTGTTTTTCCATGTTCCCCCAAACAACCTCCTCCTTTGTCATCACCTCTTTTCACCTAAATCCACGAACATAGAGGCTGAAGGAAATCGGATGGAAATCTCTATGGGAGCTGTCAGACATTCTTTAATCAGACCTATAAGTTGTTGTTCAACAGTACAAGATATCAGTTCTCTACCCAGAGGTTAAGTATGTTGACTCAGAGGCAAAGTTCAGGGAAGCATCATAGCTGCCTATGAAAACATGCTAACTCATCACAGGTTTATTTCCTCCTTTAATGTCCAAAAACAACAAAAAAACCAGGAAGGTAAGCTCTAATAACAGGCCAGCACTCTCACTAGGTTGAAGCATATTTCAGGACAGGTTAAGGTGATACTCATTAAAAAAAATGACTCAACCTGTTTTGAAGATAGAAAATATAGATGCCAGTGGATTTTCTTTTTTTGCTTGTTTTCTATATCTAGCAAGAAATAAGCTACTGTAATGTTACTGTGAAAAAGTTTCTTTTCCTGGCTACTTTTAACTCTCCCAATATTTCAAGAGCAAATTTGAAAACATGATACCAATGGAAAGAATGTGAGATTAACCTCCTTGGACAGTCCCAGAGAAGTATAAAATGATTAGTCAATTAGGAAGAGGGATTTGGTTGGGGGGGCGAGATTTAGCAGTGACATAAGCAAGAGCCTTTCAGTTTTGTAAATTTTGCACATTTGTAAAGCAATGAAGCCTTCATATCTCCATTACAGACAAGCTAACATTGCCTTTGGTGATGAATATTTGTCCACATTATGATGTCAGAGTTGTGCTCAGTTTCAAAAATTGCTCATTAGGAGTCTATGAAAATGTTCATTTGTGTTTTACCCTAAACCTTTTCAACCTCCAATAATATGAAAAAATGGAAAGGGTGGCTTGGTTCATTGCTGGCACTTTTAGCTGATATCTGGTGAGAAAAACATTAATCCATTCTAAAATATTGAATAGATACCTATTAAATGGCAGGTGCTGCATTAGGCATTGATGTTGAAGAAGAAAAGCATGTATACAAATATAGAGAATTATTCTTAGTATATGTTTGCTGTTTTACAGATCAGATATATTTCTAAAAATTGCATGTAAGTCAAATTCTATAAATAGACTTAAAGTATAAAAATAGATGTATCTTGTCTCTATCAAATATATATATATATATATATATATATATATATATATATATATATGCACACACGGAGTATCAGAGGATGGAGAACCTGAACCTTCATATCTAACTCCAGATATATACATACATAAATTATATATTTATAACCTCCCAAGTTAGATTGTAACCTGGACTTTGAATTTTTCTCAGAATACTTAGAAGAACGCAGTAAGCATTATAGGTGCTCATAAAATTATTAATTGGTTGATGTTAACACACTGATTCAATGGGAACAGTTCAATGCAGAGAGGCCAAGGAAGTCATATTAGGCAGAAAGTCCTCTGCTAGGTTACTTCACACATATATTTTTCTGGGAATGCAGAGAATTTGAGTACAAAAGCATAATGGTACTCCACTGAGATCCAAGCTACATTCACATCCCAAATCTGAAATGATTGTTGCCATTCGAGTCACAATGTGTACGTGTTAATTGTCATCCCCAGGACCTTAAATTCTAGGTCTTTGTTTCCCTATTTACAGCTACAGAGCCGTGTTCAAGCTGGTGAAGGATGGTGACCAAATTTTCTGTCATAAGTTTGGATAAGAGAAGACACAATAAAGATTTCTTTTCATGAAGAATGAGTATTTGGCAAAAGAGAAATTTCTTCCAAGTGAGTTATTCAACATGGAGGAACAGTGGCCATCACCGAGACCTCGGCTACGCCTGTAACCACATTGTACAGCAGACACCTGATACACATTTGTATTCCCCACAAGAATATGCACCGCTAGGTAGTGGGTATCTATGCAACCAAAAGCAGGGTCTGGCTGCTCGCCACTCAAAACCCAATAAAGAGGCAAGGTTGGTGGAAAGGAAAATTTGCTTTATTTTGGGTGCCGGCAACTGGCGGCGGGTGAGGGCAGACATCTGTCCAAAGGCCAACCCCTCCCCGCCTCCCCGAGAATCAGTGGGCAAGAGCTTTTATAGGTGAAGGGAGGGGGCTACATGCAGAAACAGCACAGTCAGCTCTGAGAGTCATCTTGAAATTGGTCATGTGGTGGCCTGACCAGGGTCATCTTGAGTGTTTTCAGGATAGTTAATCTTCAGTTCCAGGGTCGGTGTTTTCCCATTTCCTTGAGGCCAATTCTCAGAACTGTGACAGCGTATATCATGGCTACAGTCTGGTCATCATATAATTAACTTCTTCCACCTGGTGGGCGTTTCAGTATCTGTAAAAGAGCCCACAGGATATGGCTCAGGATATAATCTATAGCCCTTGAGAAGGAGCTAAAAGTCCTTGACTTTGCTTAATGACAAAACTATTATTATTTGGTCTCCTTGGACTGTTTTCCTTTGTTTCTGCATTTTCTCACTTCTCTGATTAAACTTATTCTCTGGCTAAAGTTTTTCCACAGACAAAAGGCAGGCAGAGAACGTGAGGGGGAAGGACCATAGGGTTCTGCTCCATGTCATCTATACCTTGTTAGCTTTGTGTTCCCATTTCATAACACATTGTTCAATGTTTGGGGATAAGCGAGGGAGTCCCCAGCGTAGCTCAGAAGCTTTCTCTCCACATGTGATTCTGCCTTAAGCCACGGAAAAGGGTTGTAACCAAGGCTGGGCTCAGTTTCCTTCCTCAATGCTTCCATAACAACACAATCTCATCATATGCCTTGAATTGTAGGTTTACTTCTGTATTATCATAACTAAGGCTATTCCTTCTTTATCTTTGCTTCCTTTTAAAGTCCACTGAAGTGCTTGCACACAGTAGGTATTTAACACATGTTTGTGAATAAATGAATGAGTAAATAAAGAAAATGGTTTTTGGTCAGCTCTAAGGTCCTGTGAGGTTCTCATTTCATGTGTTTCTATAGATAATATGTGTTTATTTTCAGAATCTTGATGTTTACCTAGGAAAAGTAACCAGTAGTTCCTAGGGATTAATTTGTCCAGAGCAAATAGTGATGAACACTATAACTTTCTCTTATGCATCAAATGCATGATGAAGCTATGAAAGAAAATTAATTCTCCAAACTTTATTAAGTTGGCAATTTTTTTTCTTTTTTGCGGTACGCGGGCCTCTCACTGTTGTGGCCTCTTCCGTTGTGGAGCACAGGCTCCGGACGCGCAGGCTCAGCGGCCATGGCTCACGGGCCTAGCCGCTCAGCGGCATGTGGGATCTTCCCAGACAGGGGCACGAAGCCGTGTCCCCTGCATCGGCAGGCGGACGCTCAACCACTGCGCCACCAGGGAAGCCCAAGTTGGCAAATTTTTTAAGGCACACAGAGCAGAAAGTAGCAATGGAAATTTATCTTTAGTTCTCTCATCAAATATAAATAAAAAACAAAATTCCAAAAAAGAAGGAAAATTTTGTTCTACAGGGTGAAAAAGAGATATGTCTCTATTTCGTCTTGTATAAATACCCTTAAGTATTTAAAGAGAGAAAATGGACTACAGTCTTCCACAGTAATAAGATAGTGTTTCACATTATTTTTTGTTATTTTGTAAGAAATGAACCTTTGGAGGTTATCTTAAAAAATGGTAGTTCCTCCTACAGAATTAATTATTCTATACTCGTTTGCTATTCATTCAGTATTGGGCAAGTCACTCATGCTCTCAGATTCACCCTCTAAACTTTGATAACATCATCAAAGTACAGTTAAATTTAGTTACTAAAGTGCAAACCTTTGCCCATGAAAGCAGTCACAGCACTCCCTTTTACCAAAATAAGACACCACTCTTCACCAATAACAGCAGCTAACTTTTACTGAACATTCACTGTAGTCAGGCAGTTTTCTGAGCACATTGCATCTATTAATTCATTTAATCCTCTTAATAACTTTAGTGAGAAGATATTACTCCCATTTTTCAGATGAGTAAACCGAGGCGCAGAAGGTTGCATAACTTGCTCAAACTCACACAGAGAACTTGGGATTGTAAAGCAAGGAAAATGGCACGAGGTTCCCTATGCAACAGTCTCGATTCTTCTTTGCCTTCTCTTGCTGCAGCCATCACCTTCTGTGCTTTGATCCAAACACATTCCTATTCTTTGAGTTCTAAGGTATATCCCATGCTTATGCACTGCTATTGTCCCGTGAGCTTGCTGTACTGTTTTGTTACTCTGTGAGGGATGTATGCCTTGGTTTGAAACCTTAAACCAAGGTTTTAAGTAGACCTTTGCAGAAATTTTGTTGTTGAGGTCAGGGCAGGGGGTGTGTTTTAGAGGACATTCAAAAGGGAGAGTTACTTTGCTTTGCTTTAGTGTTAGTCTGCTTAATTTGCAGGTGGGTTGAGAGGAAGGATAGTAGAGAGGAAAATTACGGTAAAGGTAGGTAGGATCAGAGCGCCCCTGCTGTGCTAAGCAGTAGCCCCTTGGTAGTTGGAGACTGGGGAGGATAATGAGGTCCTATGGAAGGATCTGGGGTAGGTAGGAGAGCTCTAGAGAAATTTGTGGCAGGGTCTGTTTATTTATAGGTAAAATGCTATTTAAACATTTAAAATTTTATTTAGGGCCCTCCCAGTGTGTCTTGGCTAAAGGTTCTTACTTTGTAGCATCTTGTGTTAGTGGTCTAAATGGGATTCTAAAACCCCCAAATTCTCTTATTCTGTCCTTCTCTTTTATCACAACTGAAATATGATTTTGTTTAGTAATAATCCATTCATATTCTCGTATCAAAGTAGTAAAGCAATTCTTCTCTGTCTAGCTTCGCTAAGAATATACTGAACTCTTTGATTATTTCATCTTGGAACCAATATTTACAGGAACCAAGCTGACAACACTTTTCAAATTCTGTGTTCCCTGGTCTTATTTTAATCTCTTTCAGAATTAAAATTTTCCTTTACTTTCTGTATTGGGAATATACCGCTTTATCCTTCTGTTGATAGATGGAATATCTAATGTCATCTGTCAGGGCTGGGAGGATTAAGAACTGAAATCCAGATTTTAGAGAATGAATAACTCACGTGTCTCAGTTCCTGCTGTGTTTGGCTTACATTTCTTTTCCAGGTATGTGTTAGACTGCCCACATCCCTCTAGGCACCAAATAAACACAATTATTACGGAAACATTCTATATTCATCTGTTCACTTAATAGTCTTTTATACTAGACAGATTGAAGGCAAATATTACTAAGCCTATGTACAGGTAGAGAATTTGAGACATGGAGAGTTAAATAATTTGTGATAGGTCATACAGGGAGTAATCACGCTATGTGGCTAAAACATTCAAACTTTGGTCTTTCTGACCTGTATCTTTTCCCCTAGATTCCACTACCTCCCTGATGAGTGACTCAGCAGTTTACTCTTTCTTTTTCCTATAATTGCTATAAATGGTTTTCTTCCTCATGTTATACTCAGATGGGGCTTGGCAGAGGTTAATGTCACTATTAAAAACCTGAAGGGTACCGGGGTGGTGGTCCCCACCCTATCTGTGTTTAATTTGCCAGCCTGGCTCTTGCAGAAATGCATGAATCCTGGAGGATGACTATAGTATAGACCACCGCAAGCTCGAATAGGTAGCAGCCCTGTTCGCAGCTGCTGTGCTAGATGTAGTGTCATTGCTAGAGCAGGTTTATAAAGCCTCGTGTTTCCATGGTGTGCAGTCTTTGAGTGAGCGAGTGCATTCCTTTCTATTCTGGCCAGATAAGGGGATCCGAAACAGTTTGCATTTACATGACTGGAACAAATGCATTCATTTATGCTTTTCCTTCAGGGCTATGTTAATTTTCCCACCCTCTGTCATAGTATAATCTGGAGAGATTCAGACTGTCTAAGTTGCTCAGGACATTACATCAATCCATTGTATGGATGACATCATGCAGGTTGGACATGAGGAACAAGAGGTGGCTAGCATGTGGAAGGCTTAGGAAGGGACATGCCCTTCTAGTGGTGGAAGATAAACTATATGAAGCATTTACTTTAGAAAACTTGTAAATTCTTTCTCTGTCCCTTTGCATCTAGTCTCTTGGCAGTTTCATAGCCCAGGGATGTCTTTCTCAAAGACCTGGGAGCCATCCCTTAGAAATGGAACCCTGAAGAAACACACTGCCCCTATCTCCCAGCCTCTGTGGGAGGGCAGGAGCCTAACTCCTCTAAGGATCAACTATCAAATACAGATGATCCAATCACATCGATCAACCTCCCCACCCCACCATTCCCTCCAGTACTTTTCCACTAGCTCACCCCAGTGTTTAAAAATGCTCATCTTCAATCTCCCTCTCCTACTGCAAGTTTTTTCCCCTCAGTTTTATTGTGATATAACTGACATTTAACACTGAACAAGTTTAAGGTACACAACAAATGATTTGATATATGTACATTTGGGGAAACGATTATCACAATTAGTTAACATCCATCACTTCACAGTTACAAATTTGTTTTACCAGTGTTGAGAACTTTCCAGATCTACTCTCAGCAACTTTTAAATATACAGTATACTATTGTTCACTTGACTTGTCTTCCTTGCCTGTTTAACTCAATCTGGAGCAATGTGTCTTTGATGCAGGCTTCAGGATGAGAACTAAAGAAGCTGCTTTGGATGTATTAGGGATTTCAGAGCTTCCCTTTCAAGTCTGAACCACCTACCTCTGGACCATGACATAAGAGGAGAACAAACATCTATCTTATTTGATCAGCTGAATTTGTGTCTCTTTGTTGGAAGACCAAGTTCCTTTAAAAAGGAGACAAGTTTGAAAAAATGAAAGAAAAAGGAAATTTAATTTTGTTTTTGTTTTCTTCCTCTGAGCATGAATTACGGCATTGAACTTTGTTAAAAGTCAAAACTAAGGAAAATACAACAGTGCATGCGGCATCCCATCACACACAATTGAAATAAATGAATGTGGTATTTAAGTCCTGGACCAAAATTGTATTGTTCAAAAACAAGAAAGGACAAAGAGATGAATAAATTTATAATATTTTAAGATTCAAATTGGCTAAGTTACACAATGATTTATTTATTAGGAAAACATTGCAGAGAACCTACCCTAAAGTCCACTTTATTTTCTCAAATATTTAGATTGCTCAGAAAAAGTGAATATAATAACATGACAAATGTTAAAAGGAGTACTTCTGTTATTACGGTGTTAAAAAAAAAAAGGAACAAAGAATGTAGGTCATCATCCAGTTATACAAAGGGTTAAATCTCAACCCATTGCTGTCACCCACAGACAGTGTGCCTTGAAGGGAATTCAGGATGGGAAAAATACGATAGGGCATTCTGTGTTTTGGATAACCTGGCCCCTAGTTAGTTGAGATGCATACCTTGGGAAGAATGTCAGTGACCCCAGATTCTTGCATTGTCCCATACATAGAAAAGCACTAAAATCATCAAGCTGAGATATCTATTCTTTGTGATTAGCAGTAATCTTTTACCAAGATGTAGTTTGACAATATGTATTTCCTAGCCAAAAAAAAAAAAATATTCCTATCTACGTCTTGGGAGAAGTTCCTTAGAGCTATCTGAGAGGCTGTTTCCTGGGCTGCAGTCCTCAGTAAGGTCCCTGAATTAAACTGAAACTCACAACTCTTCTGTTATATTTTTTTCTTTAAGTCGACAATAGTCATGTGTATTTATTTTCGGATTTCCTAATGAACTTTTCACCATGTCCTTATTACGGTTTTCTTGGGATAATGCTCCTTTTCGCCATGTCGTTCATTGACACCTTTCATCTTTCCTTTCTCTTTCTCCACTTGTAAATATTCTTTCATTAATTAAACTAATTCAACAAAAACTTCTGAATACTTACATTGCGCCTGGAGTTGTTTTAGGTACCAACAAAATGCTAAAGTGATCCTAAATGGGGATGGACAATAGAATATGAACAATCACATAAACAAGAGAATACCAGTTTATAATACAGTACAAAGTGAGGTGGAGGAAGTGGATGAGGGAAATGTAACGATGACAAGGAGATTAACTGGGTTGGAGAGGGAGACCTGAGCTAGGCAGGCTGACCAGGGCATACACGCCTGCGCAGAGCCAGCGAAGAGGATTCCCGACCCAGAAAGTGCAAATAGAAAGACTCCTGGGAAGGAGAGAGCTTGACTCCACAGAGAGGAGGAGGCTGTTGAAGCTGGAATATAGTGAACAAGGAAGAGAGTAGAATGAGGTGAGGTGGGAACTGGAGAGGCCTCATTAGAGGAGGGACTTAGGAGACAGCCTAGGTGTTTAAATTTTGTTCTAGGCAAAAAAGCAGGGTTTTAAGGAGATCAGTAATAGGATCAGATTTACATTTTTTAAAGATCATTGGTGGTGCCCGGATTATAGGAGAGAGAGAATCTTATCTTTCACCACTGAGGTCACATGCTGCTGGGGATGGGGATTCCGGAAGTGATGACTTCCCCAGTTTGGGAACTTGTAGTGAAATCTCCGGACACCAGAGTTCATTTGCATATCACAGCTTGATTGGTTTGAAAAGGTTTCTTGTTTGTATTCTGGTCAGACTTCCAGCCAGATGGCTTGGGGCTGAAACTGAAGCAGAAGTCTACCCAGCTATGCACAGGGGTTTTCGTTGTTGTGCTGTTTTGTTTTGTTCTGCTTTTTAGGAGGGCCTGAAGATAGCATTGGTAAGGAAATGCCACAGGGCAGTTTGCCTCTGCATCTCAAGATGTGAGAGCTAAGGATGAGAGAATCTCAGCTGATGACATAGCTATTTTTCTGGGGTATCAAAAAGTCAGCAAGCACCACAGCATGGGGTCCCATTAGCACTCCATTTTAAGTCTACATTGTGCTTTTATTAGTTATACATCCATCTTCTCCATATCAGGATCTAAAAAATAATTTTGTTCTTAAAACTTCCCAACACTCTAC
Organism: Orcinus orca; assembly: GCF_937001465.1. Lineage (NCBI taxonomy): Eukaryota > Metazoa > Chordata > Mammalia > Artiodactyla > Delphinidae > Orcinus > Orcinus orca. The sequence goes on along the minus strand of NC_064575.1, from coordinate 56,590,299 downwards.
GAGTATCACCTTGAAGTTAAATGAGCTGGAATTAAATCATTCATGGACTAATTTACATGAGGCAGAAAATCCAAAGTGAGTGCTCTAATACTTAGCAAATTATTATTTAGGAGATGAGCATATTTGAATAATTAACATAAATAATTAACATACTTTAAGACTACTCTTGCTGTATTATGGGAAAAGGGATTTTAACTATCTGTGAAAAACTGTATTGGACAAGCATCCTTGATGATGATTAAAACAATAACAAGTCAATTTTTTTTCTCTCTTTTATGAGAAGAAGATAAATGTAGTTGAAATACTTCATTAACTGGGAAGTCTGTTTTATGCCATCCAGAGCTGAATTTATACTTGTGAAATATGCAAATATTTTCAAGGTATAAAATTTTAACTGCTGTTGAAATCAACGAAGCACTAGGGCTTCCCTGGTGGCGCAGTGGTTGAGAGTCCGCGTGCCGATGCAGGGGACACGGGTTCGTGCCCCGGTCCGGGAAGATCCCACATGCCGCGGAGCGGCTGGGCCCGTGAGCCGTGGCCGCTGAGCCTGCGCATCTGGAGCCTGTGCTCCGCAACGGGACAGGCCACAACAGTGAGAGGCCCGCGTACCACAAAAAAAAAAAAAAAAAAGAAAAGAAATTAACATAACCCATAATTCCATTTTTCATTTTAACAACCTTGGCTAAACATTTTTTTAGAGTCACGATTTTTGAAGTAAATCAGTTTTAGTGACTATGATCTCACTGCCCCAAGTTATGTCTGCCAGGTTTCATGGGGCACAACCACCATCCTCAGGTGCCAAACAGGACCAGAGTCGGAACCTGGCTTAGTAAAAAGTCAAGAGCCAGGCCAGCAGCTGCAAATTCTACCTTTTTATACTCACTCATTGCTTTGTGTTAATAAACAGCCTCTCTTAAAATGCAAATGCCCTCTGGAAAGATGGGAGTTAAAACTTTGCAGAATTTACTTGTCCTTCACTTGTTGGCTTTGACAAACATCAAACATTAAGAAAATGTAACTAAAAGAAGGATATTTTGATTCTACCTGCAGATATTTTCAGAGTAGAAAAGTTATTTTTACAGCCCACAGCACTACCTAGGAGTGTTGTATAGGGTGCCTGGACATTAGTGATAGGGCTGAGAAGGAAGGGATCATTGTGAGAGGAGGTCCAGATATTTAGAAAGGAGAGAAGAGGCATCCACTGTTTTCCAGGGGAAGGAAATCTGGGGCTTGGATAACAGGAGATCTTGATTTTCATTCAAGATTTATAAACAAAGCCATCATAACTACTCAGGTAAAAATAGATCCAGGGCAGATTCAGCCTTTGTGTGACACTTATATATCTCTGGGCAAATTTGGGGGGAAAAAAAGAAAAAAAATATGAATACAAAATTAGGTATAGAGCTGTTGACTAAAAAAAAATAAAAGCACAACATAAAAACCATGAGTGGATTTCGTTCAGTATCTTATTAAGGAGTGTAGCCTGGAAGACAGAGAGCTCTGAGCAACTGCTCTGAAGAGGTAAGGGGCGAGGTCAGTGTACATATGATTTTGGCGAAAGGAGTACATGCAAAGCAGTATATATCTCAATGGAAGTTTGCTGCAAGTCACGAGAATCAGGTATCTTCTGGTTTTAGTACTTTTCTAAGCATGGGAAGATGCAAGAATCCAGGTTCATAAAACACTTCTCCTGAAAGTAACTATTTAAAGTCCTGTTCTGCCAGTTTTCACAGAGCACAGAGTGCCTCATTTCTGATCTCCACCTTGAACTCCTTTCAGAGTGTATTAAAGGTCAGTGGCTGCAGTGGCTAATGACTCAATCCTTGTAGAGCCAGATGGCTAGCAACCTTCTTTAGTTGGCAGAGCCTCGGAAGACCTACGTGCCAAATGACAAAACTAAAACAACTCAGTGATGAGTTTGATGTCCTTTGCTAAAAAGAAGACAGTCCATGGATTGGTGGAGTACAGTGCCTACCAAGCAGTGGTGTACTCTTCCCCAGGGATTTGGGGTAAGAGCAAGGTTTAAAGAAAGTTAGAGGAAACTACAGGCAATGCAGAAACAGGGCATGATTGGCTGGGAGGTAGGGGATTTCCTTGTAAGTCTAGCAGGTCCTATCTTCTCGGTGAGGTAAACTAGCTAGAACTGAGTTGGAGTATTGTGCTTGGTGTTTGGTTTCCTTGGCAGTGAGCCATTTCCGGTAAACGAAGGCTGACTTAGGTTTAGATTTGTGAAGTGGGCCAGGCCACTGGGGCAGTCTCCGTTTTGTGGGTCCCCATATATGAATTAACTGTATTAGTGTATGCAGTTGAGGGCCCCTGAAGCTTAACTTCATGTGCAATATTACTTGTGGTAGAGATCAGAATTTCAATTCTCATATGACATAGCTGAGATCCAAAGATAAGAAGGCTTCCAGTTAGTATTTTGATAGAGCTAAGCCTTGAACCTGCTCTCATGAAGCTGGAATCTCTGCTATTACACCGCAGGACCTCCCTATGTGACCTCAGGCACGTTACTTCATCTCTTTGGCCCTTCAGTCCTACCTTGAAAAATGAGAAGCAAAACAAAACAAATGCATATTTCTCCCCAGTTTAACAAAAAGCACTGCCCATTTACCCAAGTTGAAAAACAAGAAAGTTATCCTGTGTTTTCTCAGACTTCCACCATCCAACAGGGTATCACACGGTGACTGGCAGTGACGCCGTCATATTGCATCCTTATGAACTTCCGGGTTTAAAAAAATCTTAAATAATTAAACATCTTTAAAAGAGATTTACTTATGCTGTGCTAAAGACTGCTTTTTACTTCTTCTGTCAGCCTGCCAGCGTTTGATTCTTGGTTTTACTCTACAACAGCCACGGATGCTTGGGTAATTTACCTCTCTCTTCTATGCCTCAGTTTCCTCATCTATAAAATGGTGATAGCAATAAGTACTGACAGCATTAAGTTATGATGATCATTAAATAACTTCATGAAGAGTACAGTAGGAATTAGCCATTATTATTTTTTAATCAGTAACCAAATCAGTAACAGCTCCTATCCATATCTCTGAACATCTTCCCCCATTTTATCTTTGCTTTCTTACCAGAGCATAGAGTGCCTCATTTCTGATCACCTTGAACGCCTTTCAGAGTGTGTTAAAGGTCAGTGGCTGCAGTGGCTAATGACTCAATCCTTGCAGAGCCAATCCTTGTAGAGCCAGATGTGTTGTACGTATACAAATACCCACTCTTTTTTAGCTTTTTTTCCCATATAGGCCATTACAAAGTATTGAGTTCCCTGTGCTGTACAGTAGGTCCTTACTAGTCATCTATGCTGTATATAGTAGTGTGTATGTGTCAATCCCGATCTTCCAATTGATTCCTTCTCCCACCCTTACCCCCCAACCCCATAATCATAAGTTTATTTCTACATCTCTAACTCTATTTGTTTTGTAGCTAAGTTCCTTTGTAGCCTTTTTTTTAGATTCCACATATAAGCGATATCATATGATATTTGTCTTTCTCTGTCTGACTTGAGGCACCTCTCCGCCTCTAATTAGCCACAGATTGATACAGGGAACTTGACTTGACTGCAGGCTATCATGAGGCAAGTATTAGCCTCTCAAAGCCTCTGTTTTCTCATTCAGAAATTGGGATAATCATTGTTCCTATTTGACTGTGGTGAGGAGTAGATTAACCAAACCATGTAAATTTGTTAGCACACTGTCTAACACACTGCAGGTACTCAAGAAGTACTGACTATTATCATCGTAATTAGTATTATCTCCAGGGGAGTTTGGTAACACCCTGTTTCCTTTTCCCCAGCAAAATACTTTACAGAATAAGTTCAGTGACATCCCAGTTCTAAGTTCTAAAAATAAGGAGCAAAAAGTTAAATATGTTGGTAGGTTATCTCCTAGTCAAGGACACTCCTTTTTATGATTGCAGAATCCACTCTTATGCTGATATATAGCAATCATATTGCATTCTTAGGAACCTCCGGTTTTAAAAAACCTTAAGTAATTAAACATCTTTAAGAGAGATTTACTTATGCTGTGATAGAGACTGCATTTTTCTTCCTCCGTAAACAATATTATAATAAGTAATTTCAAGAGATATGTTCAAAATATGAATGCCATCAGGGAAATGTTGGTACAGATGGGATGTTTTTAGAGCTCAAAGTAATTAAGAGTTCTTGGCAAGAAGAAACTGAAGAAATAGAATCCAATTCTTTATCCGTGACAGTTTAATGTTGTACCTTTAATAAACCCTTATTAATACTTATTTATGATATACCAAATGTGGGATAAAGGCATATAATAGAAGCCCTTATATTCTGAGTACATTCATTTAAAATATTGATTGAGCCCGTGTCCTACTTTACAATGCTCTACTTTAATGCAATAAAGATGAACAGTTCGGTATGTCATTAACAATGACACCAAGTTCTTATGCTAAGTGTGTGGCGTAAAAAGAGAGTACACCTAATAATGAAATAGTTTATCAGCTTAGAAAGTCCCTTAGAGTTTCTTACACATTAGTGCTATTGTTTAGGTTTCTGATGACTAACTGAATGGTGTGAACACCTTTGGTTAAGAGCAAGTACGTCCCCTACCAATAAAAAGCAATACTTTGTTTAATGAAAAAATGAGAATAAATGGTTAATGTAAATCATAATATATAGGGATTCAAAGCATCAAAATATAAATTATGGTCATTATAAACTAAAATCTGTACTAAATGTTGTGTCCAAGAAACTATAAATTCAAATCTAGAAAATTAAACATTCAAACATCCTTTATTGACTTATTTACTGAAAATTATGAGTATCAATTATATGCCAAAACTTGCACTAGTTGCAGCATACCCAAATGTTAAAAGAAATATACATGGGACCTGCTTTCAAGGAGCTGAACAATTAATGGACACAAAACAAAAAATTACAAACTGTGGTCTATTTGCAATCTGAAACTTTAAAACCTTGAAAGAAACAAAGAGAAAGAAGTGTTAGAGAATCATGGGGAAGTAGTACTTAGGGTGGTAGTATTTTCAGAGGATATGACATTTATGGTGAGACCTAAATGATTCCAGGAGCCTGCCATAAGGAGAGAGATTGGGAGGAGCTTCCCGTCAGAGGCAACTATATACATGCCAAGTCCCCAAAGTACTCAGAAATAGGAGAAATAAGAAGAGAAATAGGAAGGTCAGAGTGGCCAAAGGTTAGTGAATGAAGGGAAAGATGGATTGAAATGGCTTTGGACGGATAGACAGAAATCAGATGATGCATGTAAGTAGGTCAGTTATATTGTAACCAATATGCAATGAGGACACTTAAGGTCTGGAAGGGAACCGTTAATAGAGAAATTATACATTGACTTAGTTCTACTAGAAAGCAGATATTATCCTCCTTAAATCATAGACTAAATAAGGAGGCAATGTAATGGAAGGAAGATAGGGAAGAGGGGAGGAAGAATGGAATAGAAGTGGGAGGGGAGAGCACACTGTGACTATGCGATTGGAGAAAAGATGAGAAGTACAGCTTTCAATTTGATTTTTAATTTGAATACTCTCTTTTCCAGAGATTGGAAATCTCAGTTTCTAACTGATGAACAATTTGTTCAACAAACTTTTATCGATCATTTGATATGTGCCCAGAATTTCCGAATTGATCAAGATTTAATGTAATCAGATTGACAACACAATGATGGAAATTACAAATGAAGGATATGGAAAAGTGGAACTCTCTTTGGTGCTGAATCAGGCAGTTGCCTCAGCTGGAAGACAATCTCATTCACTCATGTGAAAAATATTTTGTATGCTGATCATATGAAACTGTGGACAAGGCTCTGTACACTCTGGGGGTGTATGGAGTTCAGTCAAATCTTCATCCTTCCCTCAAAAAGGTCACATCCAATGGAAGTAAGACAATTATAATAGAGTCAAACTTGATAGGATTCTGAAGAGCCTTTATATTTGCTACACAAGAGTTGCAGCTTCATTCACTGAGCCACAACAAAATACATGATCACCTAATTCATGCCAACTATCACCAACATGTCTGCTCTGGAGTATTATTCCTTTACAGAATTTTTTTAAATATGAAGGAAACTAATAAATGCTGTGTACCTACTTTGTGCCAGACAATATGCTGGATGGGGTTCCTCTTTTATTCTCATTCATCACAACTTTATTACAGCCCTTCCCTTTTTATGAGGAAACAAAGGCCCATATAGTATATGTAATTTGCCCAAATTTAACTAGATATTAAGCAGCAGAGATGAAATATGAATTTATCTTTGATTCTAAAGTCTAAGTTTTCTCCTAATCTTGGCTATTCCTGGATATTTACTAAGAAAAAATATTTTATCTCAGGAAAATGGGACACATTTTGATGCAAATTTTAGAACAATAAGTTTGAAGGTAGATTTACAGAAGTAGAAAGATATTCAGAACATATAGTTAAGGGAGACCTTCAAGACAGCAAAGGAGTAAGATGTGGAGATCACCTTCCTCCCCACAAATACATCAGAAATACATCTACACGTGGAACAACTCCTACAAAACACCTACTGAACACTGGCAGAAGACCTCAGACTTCCGAAAAGCTGCGTGGCTGAAAGGCTCTTGGTGCTCCAGCCGGGTGTAAAGCCTGTGCCCCTGAGGTGGGAGAGCCAAGTTCAGGACACTTTGGTCCACCAGAGACCTCCTGGATCCACGTAATATCAAACGGTGAAAGCTCTCCCAGAGATCTCCACATCAACGCTAAGACCCAGCTCCACTCAACGACCAGCAAGCTACAGTGCTGGACAGCCTATGCCAAACAACTAGCAAGACAGGAATGCAACCCCACCCATTAGCAGAGAGGCTGCCTAAAATCATAATAAGGTCACAGACATCCCAAAACACACCACTGCACGTGGTATTTTCCACCAGAAAAACAAGATCCAGCCTCATACACCAGAACACAGGCACCAGTCCCCTCTACCAGGAAGCCTACACAACCCACTGAACCAACCTTAGCCACTGGGGGCAGACACTGAAAACAACGGGAACTATGAACTTGCAGCCTGAGAAACACAGTAAGTTAAACAAAATGAGAAGACAGAGAAACATACATCAGATGAAGGAGCAAGGTAAAAACCCACCAGACCAAACAAATGAAGAGGAAACAGGCAGTCCACTGAAAAAGAATTCAGAGTAATGACAGTAAAGATGAAACAATATCTTGAAAACAGAATGGAGAAAATACAAGAAACGATTAACAAGGACCTAGAAGAACTAAAGAGCAACAAACAATGATGAACAACACAGTAAATGAAATTAGAAATTCTCTAGAGAGAATCAATAGCAGAATAACTGAGGCAGAAGAACGCATAAGTGACCTGGAAGATAAAATAGTGGAAATAACTACCGCAAAGCAGAATAAAGAAAAAAGAATGAAAAGAATTGAGGACAGTCTCAGAGACCTCTGACAACATTAAATACACCAACATTCAAATTATAGAGCTCCCAGAAGAAGAAGAGAATAAGGAAGGGACTGAGAAAATATTTGAAGAGATTATAGGTGAAAACTTCCCTAACACGGGAAATGAAATAGTCAATCAAGTACAGGAAGCACAGAGAGTCCCATACACGATAAATACAAGGAGAAACACACCAAGACATATTAATCAAACTATCAAAAATTAAATACAAAGAAAAAATATTAAAAGTAGCAAGGGAAAAACAACAAATAACATATAAGGGAATCCCCATAAGGTTAACAGCTGATCTTTCAGCAGAAACTCTGCAAGCCAGAAAGGAGTGGCAGAACATATTTAAAGTGATGAAAGGGAAAACCCTACAACCAAGATTACTCTACCCAGCAAGGATCTCATTCAGATTTGACAGAGAAATTAAAACTTTTACAGACAAGCAAAAGCTAAGAGAATTCAGAACTACCAAACCAGCTTTACAACAAATGCTAAAGGTATTTCTCTAGGCAGGAAATGCAAGAGAAGGAAAAGACCTAGAATAACAAACCCAAAACAATTAAGAAAATGGTAATAGGAACATACATATCGATAACTACCTTAAATGTAAATGGAATAAATGCTCCAACCAAAAGGCATAGACTGGCTGAATGAATACAAAAACAAGACCCATATATATGCTGTCTACAAGAGACCCACTTTAGACCTAGGGGCACATACAGACTGAAAGTGAGGGGATGGAAAAAGACATCCCATGCAAATGGAAATCAAAAGAAAGCTGGAGTAGAAATTCTCATATCAGACAAATAGACTTTAAAATAAAGACTACTACAAGAGACAAAGAAGGACACTACATAATGATCAAGGGATCAATCCAAGAAGAAGATTCAACAATTGTAAATATTTATGCACCCAACATAGGAGCACCTCAATACATAAGGCAAATGCTAACAGCCATAAAAGCAGAAATCGCCAGCAACACAATCACAGTAGGGGACTTTACCACCCCACTTTCACCAATGGACAGATCATCCAAAATGAAAATAAATAAGGAAATAAAAGCTTTAAATGATACATTAAACAAGGTGGAATTGATATTTATAGGACATTCCATCCAAAAACAACAGAATACACTTTCTTCTCAAGGGCTCATGGAACATTCTCCAGGATAGACCAGGATAGATCATACCTTGGGTCACAAATCAAGCACTGGTAAATTTAAGAAAATTGAAATTGTATCAAGTATCTTTTCTGAGCACAACACTATGAGACTAGATATCAATTACAGGAAAAAAACTGTAAAAAATACAAATACATGGAGGCTAAACAATACACTACTAAATAACCAAGTTATCACTGAAGAAATCAAAGAGGAAATCAAAAAATACCTAGAAACAAATGACAATGGAAACACGACGATCCAAAACCTATGGGCTGCAGCAAAAGAAGTTCTAAGAGGGAAGTTTATAGCAATACAATCCTACCTCAAGAAACAAGAATCAGCTCAAATGAACAACCTAAACTTACACCTAAAGCAATTAAAGAAAGAAGAAGAAAAACTCCCAAAGTTAGCAGAAGGAAAGAAATCATAAAGATCAGATCAGAAATAAATGAAAAAGAAATGAAGGAAACTATAGCAAAGATCAAAAAAACTAAAAGCTGGTTCTCTAAGAAGATAAATAAAATTGAAAACAAAATTGATAAACCACTAGCCAGACTCATCAAGAAAAAAGGGAGAAGACTCAAATCAACAGAATTAGAAATGAAAAAGGAGAAGTTATAACTGACACTGAAGAAATACAAAGGAACATGAGAGATTACTACAAGCAACTATATGCTAATAAAATGGACAACCTGGAAGAAATGGAAAAATTCTTAGAAAAGCACAACCTTCTGAGACTGAACCAGGAAGAAATAGAAAATATAAACAGACCAATCACAAGCACTGAAATTGAGACTAAATTTGTAATTTATTTAAATTGTGATTAAAAATCTTCCAACAAACAAAAGTCCAGGACCAGATGGCTTCAGAGGCGAATTCTATCAAACATTTAGAGAAGAGCTAACACCTATCCTTCTCAAACTCTTCCACAATATAGCACAGGGAGGAACCTCCCAAACTCATTCTACGAGGCCACCATCACCCTGATACCAAAACCAGACAAAGATGTCACAAAGAAGGAAAACTACAGGCCAATATCACTGATGAACATGGATGCAAAAATCCTCAAAAAATACTAGCAAACAGAATCCAACAGCACATTAAAAGGATCATATGCCATGATCAAGTGGGGTTTATCCCAGGAATGCAAGGATTCTTCAATATACGCAAATCAATCAATGTGAAAAACAATATTAACAAACTGAAGGAGAAAAACCATATGATTATCCCAATAGATGCAGAAAAAGCTTTTGACAAAATTCAACACCCATTTATGGTAAAAAAAAAAAAAAAAAAACCTCCAGAAAGTAGGTATAGAGGGAACTTACCTCAACATAATAAAGGCCATATATGACAAACACACAGCCAACATCATTCTCAATGGTGAAAAACTGAAAGCATTTCCTCTAAGATCAGGAACAAGACAAGGATGTCCACTCTCACCACTATTATTCAACATAGTTTTGGAAGTTTTAGCCACAGCAATCAGAGAAGAAAAAGAAATAAAAGGAATCCAAATCGGAAAAGAAAAATTAAAGCTGTTACTGTTTGCAGACGACACAATACTATACATAGAAAATCCTAAAGATGCTACCAGGAGACTACTAGCAGGATACAAAATTAATGCACAGAAATCTCTTGCATTCCTATACACTAATGATGAAAAATCTGAAAGAGAATTTAAGGAAACACTCCCATTTACCACTGCCACAAAAAGAATAAAATACCTAGGAATAAACCTACCTAAGGAGACAAAATACCTGTATGCAGAAAACTATAAGACACTGATAAAAGAAATTAAAGATGATACAAACAGATGGAGAGATAAATCACGTTCGTTGATCGGAAGAATCAACATTGTGAAAATGACTATACTACCCAAAGCAATCTACAGATTCAATGCAATTCCTATCAAACTACCATTGGCATTTTCCACAGAACTAGAACAAAAAATTTCAAGTTTGTATGGAAACACAAAGGACCCCGAATAGCCAAAGCAATCTTGAGAAAGAAAAACGGAGCTGGAGGAATCAGGCTCCTGGACTTCAGAGTATACTACAAAGCTACAGTAATCAAGTCAGTATGGTACTGGCACAAAAACAGAAATATAGATCAATGGAACAGGATAGAAAGCCCAGAGATAAATCCATGCACATATGGTCACCTTATTTTTGATAAAGGAGGCAAGAATATACAATGGAGAAAAGAAAGCCTGTTCAATAAGTGGTGCTGGGAAAACTGGACAGCTACATGTAAAAGAATGAAATTAGAACACTCCCTAACACCATACACAAAAATAAGCTCAAAATGGATTAAAGATCTAAGTGTAAAGCCAGACACTCTAAAACTCTTAGAGGAAAACATAGGCAGAACACTCTACGACATAAATCACAGCAAGATCCTTTTTGACCTACCTCCTAGAGAAATGGAGATAAAAACAAAAATAAACAAATGGGACCTAAAGAAACTCCAAAGCTTTTGCACAGCAAAGGAAACCATAAACAAGACAAAAAGACAACCCTCAGAATGGGAGAAAATATTTGCAAATGAAGCAACTGACAAAGGATTAATCTCCAAAATATACAAGCAGCTCATGCAGCTCAATATCAAAAACACAAACAACCCAATCGAAAAATGGGCAGAAGCCCTAAACAGACATTTCTCCAAAGAAGATATATAGATTGCCAACAAACACATGAAAGGATGCTCGACATCACTAATCACTAGAGAAATGCAAATCAAAACTACAATGAGGTATCACCTCACACCTGTCAGAATGGCCATCATCAAAAAATCTACAAACAATAAATGCTGGAGAGGGTGTGGAGAAAAGGGAACCCTCTTGCACTGTTGGTGGAAATGTAAATTGATACAGCCACTATGGAGAACAGTATGGAGGTTCCTTAAAAAACTAAAAATAGAACTACCATATGACCCAGCAATCCCACTACTGGGCATATACCCTGAGAGAACCATAATTCAAAAAGAGTCAAGTACCACAATGTTCACTGCAGCTCTATTTACAATAGCCAGGACATGGAAGCAACCTAAGTGTCCATTGACAGATGAATGGATAAAGAAGATGTGGTACATATATACAATGGAATATTATGCAGCCATAAAAAGAAATGAAATTGAGTTATCTGTAGTGAGGTGGACGGACCTAGAGTCTGTCATACAGAGTGAAGTAAGTCAGAAAGAGAAAAACAAATACCATGTGTTAACACATATATATGGAATCTAAAAAAAAATTTTTAAAAAACGGTTCTGAAGAACCTAGGGGCAGGACAGGAATAAAGACGCAGACATAGAGAATGGACTTGAGGACACGAGGAGGGGAAGGGTAAACTGGGACGAAGTGAGAGAGTGGCATGGACATACACACACTACCAAATGTAAAATAGACAGTGGGAAGCAGCTGCATAGCTCAGGGAGATCAGCTTGGTGCTTTGTGACCACCTAGAGGGGTGGGATAGGAAGGGTAGGAGGGAGATGCAAGAGGGAGGAGATATGGGGATGTATGCATATGTATAGCTGATTCACTTTGTTATAAAGCAGAAACTAACACACCATTGTAAAGCAATTATACTCCAGTAAAGATGTTAAAAAAACAAACAAACATAGTTAAGTGGAAAAAAGCACTTTGTAGGTCAAAACATATCAATAAATAATAAACCTCAAACCCAAAGCAATAAACTGTAGGACATATAGGAAAGGGATTTAAAGGTTATATACATCACTGGTAAATAAGTTTGCCTCTCAGAAGGAAGGGGATTAACAAGTGGGAAGAAAAACTCTTGCCCAGTACGCTCTCTAGTTAAATTTTTTTGCAAGAATCAATCTGTGTGTTACAGATGGAAGTAAATAACATAAATACCCATGTAAGTACACTCATTTTGTTTTCATTAAAATAACTGCGTGATAAGGAGAGCAGCGTGGTTTAATGTGTGTAACAGGGAGTTTAGAGACAGCTTCCTTCATCCTGTGCAGAGGTACACTTTCTCTGGAGTTCTACTAAATAAAGAGATCAACCATCAAATAACAGAATTGATAGCGGCAGAGCTTTTCAGGCTGTCTGAGGCATTACTGCAGATAAATTCAGACTAAAGATTCTTGGTCTCTACAGGATCCCCGTGTTGCAGATTACACATGCCAGCTGTGATGTAGTTGCCAGATTCTGCTCAGACGTCAGGAGTCTTGCTTTTAGACCTTTTGCTTAGACTTTTCAGAGCAGCAGTATCAATCAAAAGGCCCTTTCTTCACCCACAAGGTAAGCACAGACTCTCACCTTTCCCAGTGTTCGCCAAGTACTCCTTCTGACTGTTAGTTTTCAGATGTTTTTATACACCCCTTGAGATGGCTAGTGTGCTGTTTCCATGGTTACACTTTCTGAAGAGTTCTTTTGGCAGTGATACAACCTGCATGACTCAGAAGATTTTTTCAGATTTTTCAGTAGAACAGGCCATCTTTGTGAAGAGGCTGTGATTGCCAATGAACTGGATGTATCATATGTTCTGGGTCTGATACTTACGTTAATATCAGTTTATTTTCTCAAAAGCTTTCCCCAACACACTTACCTTTGGACCAAAAAATTCGTGCATGATTACAGAGAGCAGATCTCATGATATGGAAGGAAAAACCATGACCCAGAGTCACTGAGTATGTTCAGCTGATAAAACATAAAGCAGAACTGCCAGCCCCTAACTCCTACTTTGGTGTACTCTCCATCTGCATTGTGGTACCCCTATGTGAGTCTTTTTGGGAAGTGTCTGCTTACCCTGAGTCATCAATCATCACACCATCACAAAGCCAAAGAGACGCACCTTCACAACCCACCTTGCTATGGACTGAATGTTTGTGTTTCCCCAACATTCATAAGTTGAAACCCTAATCCCCAAATGTGATGATATTTGGAGAGGGGGACTCTGGAAGGTAATTAGGTAGAACTCTCATGATGGGAGATGAGAGAGCTTTCTTCTCTTTCTCCTGTGTGAGGATACAGCAAAAAGGTATCCATCTGCAACCTAGGAACCCAATTAACCAGCATCTGACGTTGGACTTCCCAGCCTTCAGAACTGTAAGGGGTAAATTTCGCTTGTTTAAGCCATCCAGTCTATCATATTTTTTTCATAGCAGCCTGAACGAAAACACATCCAGAACAATAGATTTCTTATTTCTGATCGAGTAAGGAAACAGTGGAAAAAATTCTCTTTAACATCACACCACAGAAATTTAATTCCCCATTAGATATCTTTCTTTGATTCTCCAACAGTTTCTTCCCAGTGCCAGACTTCTCACTTTTCATCAATGAATTTTGCATGGAGACACCAGTCTCAAGCAAACAGGGGTATGATTGTCCTTAAATTCAAATCACTCTTTGAAACTGGACAAGGTAAAATGGTAAGCCAGGAAAAGGTCAGAGTCTCTACCTTCCCTTTCACTGTTACTATCTGGAGACTACATAAACAGTGAGGTAGAAACCATTCAATAAAGAAGAAAGAAAGCAAGATGAATAATAAACCAGCAGAAATTTAGTCCCTTAAAATCAGCATTATGAGCAAGGTAATTTACAAAAATCTCTTAGGTCATGCTAATTTCTTATATGTGAATGTGTACATACATACATATATTCCATACACACACACACACACACACACACACACACACACACACACACTCTCACTCACTCACAAGACCAAGCAGCACATGAGAGGATATGGCTCTGGGTATCAGGAGACCAAGAGGCTAAGCTTGATGTAATATGTGAATCTTGGGAATTCAGACATCTGAACATTAAGGTGGTGAGAAAAATGCTTAAGAATAATTGTTAAAAACAAATAGTTTAAATAAATATGAATGAGATAAAAGTTTACACTAAGTGAAACTAAATAATGGATATTCATTGAATATCAAGATCATTTCCAAGAACATAACATACTGAGACATAGATTGCTAAATATAAGTTTAAATCTATCTACTTTTGGCTTAATTTTTATAGAAACAAAAGATATTTGTGTCTATTAATAAATATGCCTTCTGCCACATTTAGAAAATGGTAGTGTGAAGAATGTTTCTAAAAAGTTATAAATTTTAATTACCTATTTATAAGTCTGTGAGTCTACTGCAGGATGCGAATATATGATACTTCACAATTGCCTGTTTCTTAGTTTTCACTGGAAAGTAAAGGTTACTAATAGTAAAAATTTATAATCAATATATAAAAATAGAACTACTAGAAACAGTAAGAGTGAAGGGAAACAATTTTGTTTGCAAAGTATGGGAAGAAAATGGGATGTATTTTGACATGAAGAGTACGCAAGAGTACGTATTTCTGTTAAAGAAAAAGAGTAATGTTGTCGAAAATAAAATGACTGGTTATTCCAGAACAAAAGGAAAAAGAGTAAGATAAATCCTAAATGGATATAGAAATTTTTCAGAAGGTTTGTGGAAAATAAATTATGTTGTGAGGTCAAAGCTGGCTAAATTGGATAGATTTATAAGGTTTTCCTTAAATGAGCTCACTAAGGTACTGATACAAAACTAGAGTTTAATTTTCTCTCTGTTAAAGCCACAAATTTTGTAGATTATTGATCCACTCTTAGTAAAAGTTTATAAAGGGTTTTTCTTTATGTAAATGTAATCTGCCTAGGAAAACAAAGATTCTGCATCTTAGAAAATATTTCCTATGTTCTACATAGCCTTTATCAGGACTTTGATTACTTAGAAGAACTGAGTCTTTTCCATTTTAAATGAGCTAAGGGTTTTTGTTTGTATGTTTGTTTTTATAACCAGGTAACTTTCTGTATTTGCAATGCAAATCTTTTCATTGTCACTTTGGTTAAAGGGATAACTAAATATTGTTTCACAGTGACTTATGCTCCTATTTGATCAAATGTTTTAAACCTTTTGACATTTTGGGCAAACTTCCTCAAATCAAATTTTGAATGAAGTCTTTTTTTTTTTTTTTTTTTTTTTGCGGTACGCGGGCCTCTCACTGTTGTGGCTTCTCCCGTTGCGCAGCACAGGCTCCGGACGCGCAGGCTCAGCGGCCATGGCTCACGGGCCCAGCCGCTCCGCGGCATGTGGGATCTTCCCGAACCGGGGCACGAAGCCGTGTCCCCTGCATCAGCAGGCGGACTCTCAACCACTGCGCCACCAGGGAAGCCCTGAATGAAGTCTTTTTGACCTTGAACTAACTTTGGGATTTTCCAGAGGGTTCCTGGAAGATCTCAAAAGATTTCTTCTCTCTCCTTATAAAAGAGAAATGTTAATTTATTTAAGCTTATTTGATGTTAAATTGCATAGGAAATATTGTCAAATAAAAATAATATTTAACCTCCTTAGATTATATTTATATAGGTATACCTTATATATATAAGTAATTCAGAAATTATATGGAATTCCTAAAATTCTGATATGGCCTGGTACAATGTTATCAGTCATAATTCCAACTATTATCTTAAAATACTGTATATCACAAATATAACCAAATTTACTCATCAATTGCATTAGTTTTTGTGTGGGTATGAACTATCAACAGATCTTTAACCATGAATATTTTTAAGTCTTTTATCATTCATGGTTAATGTTGTATTCTCAATTCTCTGAAAGCATTTACAATAAACTATAGGCAAATATGCTTCATCTTCAAAGATATGCATGGAAAAAACCTTGACAAGCACTGTAGAATACAAGTTTCTGATCACTTTAAGATTGTAACACTGAACTAGGTAAGAATTTCTGAAACTAATGGAAAAATGATTCATAAAGCTGCTAACCCAAGATGAAGCAAAATAAGAATTACAGGAGATTGATTGTACTGATGAAGATAATTATAATCTTCATGACTTCATTCAAAACACTGCTCTTTAAGCTCGCCTGCCGATGCAGGGGACACGGGTTCAGGCCCCGGTCCGGGAAAGTCCCACATGCCGCAGAGCGGCTGGGCCCGTGAGCCATGGCCGCTGAGCCTGCGCGTCCGGAGCCTGTGCTCCGCAACGGGAGAGGCCACAACAATGAGAGGCCCGCATACCACACACACAAAAAAAAACCCACAAAACAAAACAAAACAAACCCATTGCTCTTTAATGTTTTGTTTTCCAGATTTAAAAGACTCTTTTTTTCTCCTCCATTTTAAGCTATATATAACTTACAGCAAATGGTAAAATATACTTTTGTCAACAAAAGTTGAAACATTTGTTATTCTCCCACCCTGATCCCTCCAGAATTCAGAAACTCTTATTAAATATTCTTATTTTTCATGCCAATATATGTACTTATATAAGTTCAATAAGAATCTGTTCTCCTTGTGTAATAGAAAACAATTAGACAATAGAAACAACAGAAAACAATTAGGCTAAACTGCTTAGCTTAAAGAGACTTTAGAGGTCTAATCTGAGATTCCTTATCACTAAATAATTTAAAGAACTAAGGTTGACTTTATGAAGCCAGTAAAGTCCCTTAGATATGACCCAAGCTTTGACTGAAATGTCATTTTTAAGAAAATGCATAGACTCATTATTCTTATATTTATGTAAATAATCAAGCCAAGTTTAATAAGATTAGACTTACTTTACAAACAAATCTGTTTCACAATATCTTTGATAAAAATGTGATGACTATAAAAAAATGTATTTCAGTAGATAACTCTGGTGTACCGGTTATCAGATTCTAGCCCTATTCATTGTCTTTGAGGTATCTACTTGTAAACTTCACAGAAAGTACCACAACAGATCACATGTGAACAACCTTCATGCCTGTTGCTATATGGGTCACTTAAGAGAGTTCACCGGAACACCCAATAACATCAGATCCAGTCAAACTGCAAACCAGGAAAATCCGTCAGACTGAAACTGCCAACCCCATTCCATGTAAAGATGCCTCAAACTCAAATCTAGAAATTTTCTCAACTGGCTGCTCCCCAGACGCAGAAACCGAATTGGTAATTTACTTGAACTTTAACCTTTGTTAACCTTTTAACCTTTGTTTAAAATGAAACTTTTTCTTTTGTTTCCATAGAAATGCATCTCATTAAATTACTTGATTGCTCACATCACATAGAGGCCTGATTTAGTAGAAGCTCACCTACAACACCTTAGGACTTCCCTGGTGGCGCAGTGGTTAATAAGAGTCCGCCTGCCACTGCAGGTGACACGGGTTCAAGCCCTGGTCCGGGAAGATCCCACACGCAGGGGAGCAACCAAGCCTGTGCACTGCAACTGCTGAGCCTGCGCTCTGGAGCTCGCAAGCCACACTACTGAGCCCATGTGCCACAACTACTGAAGCCCACGTGCCTAGAGCCCGTGCTCCACGACAAGAGAAGCCACCGCAAGGAGAATCCCACGCACCGCAACGAAGAGTAGCCCTCGCTCCCCGCAACTAGAGAAAGCCTGTGCGCAGCAACGAAGACCCAACACAGCCAAAAATTAATTAATTAATTTAAGAAATAAATAAAAATAAATAGACTTTATTTTTAAAAAAACACTTTTTTTTTTCTTTTTCTTTTTTTTGCATATACAGGAGAGGTGCCAGCCAGAGATAGAAATGTGGGAGCCATCAGGCTGTGTGATACTGAAAGCAGGGCTGGGTGAGATCAGCCTGCGGGGCAGGGCAGACGGAGCTGGGCTCTGCATCTCCTGACCATTTAGAGGCTGGAAAGAAGAGAGGGCGGCACAGGAGACTGAACAGGAGGCCAGAGGTGGGGTCACACCAGGATGGCGTGGTGGGTGGTCTCTTGGAAGCCAAGAGAAAAAAGGGCTTCAGGGAGGGAGGAGTCAGCTGTGTCAGATCCTGCCGAGCGGCCAAGGTGAGGCCAGAGAAGTATCCGAGTTCAGGAACACAGAGGGGGTTGGAAGATTTGACGGGAGCAGTTCCTGGCCAAGTGGGCTGAAGATTGGCTGGGAGGCATGAGAGACAGTGGAGGGAGACAGATCATCGGAACGCAAGTTTTACCGAGAATGGTAAAACTTCATTCACCTCCTGAAATGAAAACATTTCAGGTGAACTTTCATTTCACCTCCTGATAAAAACATCCATATGTTCATCTTGTCCTAAGTAATCATGAGGATGTGTGATTGCTAATACACCATATTGTGCCTATGTAAATAACTCAGAAGAAATTGAAACCCAAATACATACACATTATCCATTAAAAACAAAAGTGGTGAACGCTGTATTTTATTATAACCCATTTGATTTATTTAATTGGTTAAATATTGTCTCCTGCGAATCTCTGTTCTTGGGAATTTTTCAATCCTCAGCTAATATTCTCCTTAGAGCCATCATATTAACCTCTCTAGTGCCTTGTATCCTCTCAAGGGCAATTTAAAACGCCTTTCAGCAGCCACTCACACATCAGATATCCATGAGGATTAGGCAACTGGAAAAACTAAATGACCTGGCCGCCCACCTCCACGATGACAGGCAACTGTTGGGAAGAGCGACTACATGACCCTCCATCCTGACCACTCGAGCAATGGAAACAGCAAATATGTGATTTTTCAGCCTGACTCCATTAACTGTGGCAATGGTGAGTAACACTCTACTAGTTAGTCACGCTCTAAGCTTGTAGAGAGAATGAACGAAAGGGGAAAACTGTTCAAATTAAATATAAAATGGAGTCCAGATCTGAGAATTCCCTCAGCAGACAAAAGCCATGTTAGTAAAACTAAATCTCATTTCATGAATATAAGCAATACTTAGGTTATTTCTTGTAAATGCATGTGACAATCAGAAAAGAAACTTAAGCCATCTTCCTAAAAATGGTATGAGATAATCCCTTTTTACCAAGCTCCTACCATCTGGAAACCCCCATTGTAATAACCAGTCATTGTAAAGGTTACCAGCTTCCTCATTTTCACTTTGTAAGCCATCCTGTAACACCACACCCCTGAGCTTCATGGGAGTCCTTGCATTTGAAAGCTCCCAGTTTGCAAACTGTTCTCAGATACACAATAACTCTTACTGAATTTATTAATCATTTATTAATTTGGTGGTTCTAATTGTGCTATTTCTCGATTTTTGACAGCACCCAGTTCCATAAAAATCTCTGCACTAAGGAAGGGGGAAGCATATACTTTTGTGGACAACTAGCTTTCTTCGCATGGATAATAATAGTAACAGTCTGTATTCGTTTCCTATTGCTGCTGTAACAAATTACTATAAACTTAGTGCCTTAAAACAACACAAATTTATTATTTCTACAGTTCTGGAAGACAGAAGTCCAAAATGAGTCTCACTAAGCTAAAATCAAGGCTTGGCAGGGCCGCATTTCTTTTAGGTGGTTCTAGGAGATAATCCATTTGCTCTCCTTTTCCAGCGTCTAGAGGCTGCTGGCATTCCTTGGTTTGTGGCTCCCTCCCATCTTTAAAGCCAGAGACGTTGGGCAAGTCCTCCTCTTCACTGCCATCTCTCTGGTTTTCTCTGTTCTGCCTCCTCTTCCACTTATAAGGACCCTTGTGATTACCTTGGCCCACCTGGATGACCCAGGATCATCTCCGGCATCTGAAGGTCAGCTGATTAGCAACCTTAATTCCCCTTTGCATTAAAACCTATCTATTCACAGGTTCCTATGATCAGGACATGGACATTTTTAGAGGGCCATTATTCTGCCTACCACATAGGAACAAAAAGATTAGTCACAATGGCATTTATTAAGTACCTTCTGTATGCAAGGACCATTGTATAGAATAATTTATTTAATCCTTACAATAGCCCACTCAGGTAGGTATTTTTATCACCATTTTATAAATGAAAACACTGAGACAGATGTTCAGCAGCCTTGCGTTTAGAGTCAGAGAGCCAATGAAGGGAGAAAATAGGATTCAAACACAGTTCTGACTCTAAAACTCCTGTTTTATCCCAAAACATCTACCTCCTTCCCATCAGATCTTGATCCCCTATTTTTCTGTGGATGTCCTTGCCTCTTACTTTGACAAGAGTGAAGCCACACAACTCTCTCCTTTTAAAATACTTTTACATTTTTAAGTGGTTGGAAAAAATCAAAAGAAGAGTAACATTTTGTGAAAAGTGAAAATTATTGGAAATTCAAATTTCAGTGTCCATAAATAACGTTTCATTGGAAAACAGTGTACTTATTTATTTACATGTCTATGGCTGCTTTCTCGCTACAACAGCAGAGTTAAGTCGATGGGACACAAACTGTCAGAGTTAAGTCGATGCCCACAATCTGGTCTTTTACAAAAAAATGTTTGCTGACTCCTGCTTTTCACCAACACTGGCAGTATCCAGCTCTCCATCAGTGGCAGAGCCCAGACAGACCACATTGGGCTGAGGAAGCAGCATTATTGTGGGGAGAGACTGATGTTTCACTCATACCCCTGTCTTGTCTATATTCAAGGCAGGTAAAATTTTTTGAAAATGGAAATAGCATTGAATACCACCCTTATAAACTTTCTCTGGTCTGTGAGTAAGGAATGATCTAGACTTCATCCTTAGAGAAAACTGTCTACTCTGGCCAAGCACTGTGTGAGGAGTCTTTTATTTATAATATCATTTACTTGTCACAACAACTTTGAGAAATATTACTATACCCATTTGACAGATGAAGCCACTGAGACACAGAATTTAGCCCATTTGCTCCAGATTCCAAGTGGCTGAAATCTAGAATTTTTTCCTCAAAAAAAAGGCCATGGGTCTTTTTTCTATACAACACTCCCACATCAACTAACCCCTGAATTCCAGAATAAAAAACAGTGAACAAGAATTCCTAAATTATGTTTTTCATTGTTTCCACCTGTGACTCTAAAAGATGTTTAAATAAATAGGAACTCTCTTGTATGAGTATCTTTCACAATCAATTGAGGAATCTTATACCATAGTGTGAAACAGTACCAAAGCAAGATAAAATCCTGCTTTTTTTCCCCACCAAAATGGGACAGCAGGGGCTGCAGCAGACTCCCTAACTGCTGAAGGAGGATCCTTCAGAACTGCAAATTAAATCTGAAGTACTTTGCCAATTGACTCCCAATCGATTATTCCAAGTGTACATGCTGCAGAGAATGTGGCTTCTCCCAGGGACTCTGAAGAGTGGTGCTTAATTATTCATCATGAAATTTAATTTCAGAGCTTGTAATCATGTAACTGTTTAAAATGGAATTTGTCACTGAAACACATTGCGAGAAAATAGCGTATTATTTAACATCTACTCATCTCACTTCAAGATCAGTTTAAAATTGTATGCGTTTCGTGATTTTATGACAGCAATCACATAAGGGCCATGTAAGCTAAACTCCTACATGTTTTCTGCTAATTTGGTTGAGTTAGGCCATTTTCTATGGTGAATTGGAAAGGATATTACCGATTAGGGAATGTAGATACCAGCTTTTTCTTTCCTCCCAAAGGTCCAGCTCCACAGAACCACAATTAGCTTACTCTGAGCTCCTTGAGATGCTTAGAAAAATTATCAGCTGACAAATTGAGGCTAAGGTAATAGATGAGGAAAGACACTAACTGAATTAAATGTAAGGATGACGTGATTCAGATTAGTTTGGGGGTTTTTTTTTTTTGGTTGTTAAAGGACATTTATGACTGCTCTACATTGCAGGAAGCACTAGGGCGTGTTTAGGGTACAGGCTCCAGTGACACCCACTGGGTTCAAAATCTTGCCTCCGCTACCTAAGATGTGTGATCACAGGCAAATTGCTTAAATCTCTGAACCCCACTTCCTTGTGAGAAAGTAGAGATACCCCAGAGACGATCCACAGCCAGGTTAGGGCCCACAGGCCAGCATCTGTTCCAAGGAGTCTGTGCCTCTTTGTCTGAAGTGTTGAAACTATGACTCTTGGATACGGCGGCCACCCCAGCTCACAGGGCAGCTGCGGGAAGCAGGGAAGTAGTGTTAAGTCGTTCTGCATATGCTGTGCTCTCACTCTGTCAGCAGGTATTCTCCCCCTTCATGAGGGAAGGTCTGGAATTAGGTAGTTACAAAGCCCCGTGTCACCACCTCCTAACTACATCCAACCTTTCCCAGCTAGGCTAGAAGACGGTCATCACAGGAGAGGCAAGGCAATTAAAAAAAAAAAAAAAAATCAAAACTGAGGAGAGGCCTCTCTTCCTGCTCTTTTGAAGACTTCTCTCCTGCACAGGGAGATCCTGCAGGTATAGACAACACCCTGCTTCAACATATCTACTCCCCTTTGAAGAAGCCACCACCCACAAAGGAGGCAGCGCAGGAAAGGGTTCGATGTTCAGTTTCCTTTAATGACTCCCATTCTCCCTGAAGGCCAGGTGCGGGCAGCTAGGCGATGGCAAGAGATGTTCCCTTGAAGATCTTGCCCGGATTGAAGGCTTTGCCCACGTGCTGGAAGGCCCCACCCCAGGAAGAGTATTCTCGAACCAGTCTGCGTCTCCTCGCTGCTGGGATCCAGTTTCCAGCATGTGTATGACTCGTAGTGCCCCTGTCAATCTGGACTCAGCGCAAAGGCAAGCTCCTGGCCTCGGGAGACCCAGACTCCAGAAACGGAGCCGCTATTGTTGCTTCCAAAGAGAATGACACCGGCAAAGGCATTCTTCCTCAGTTTGTCCAGTCGCTGCAACACTGCAGTGATGAGGTTGCAGTTCATGAAGGTCTGGGTGAGCTCTTCAGGGAAGCGGTTCTCGGCGTAGCACAGGCACCAGCCATCTTTATCAAAGTGCTCCCCAAAGTACGGCAGCGCCACGGAGAGTGTGTCCTCGTTGGAGTGCTTGCGCTTAAATTCATCCGACACAAAGGTGCTCTTGGGCAGGGGAGCAAAGGGATCCTTGGCCTTCGGCTCAGCAGCCGCTGCCCGCGCACGTCCATCCAGCTCCTCCTCAGTAGCAGGGGCAGCCGTCTTCTACTCTTTCCGCTCGGCCTGGGGCTTCTGCTTCTCTTCTCGTAGAAGCTCTCTTTCTGTGGGGTGTCCTTTTTTAGGCTGGCTCTCTGCAAACTTTTTAGCATCAAATTGGGCCATTTTCTCACAGACTTTCACCTCCCCCAAGACAGCCCGGAACTGGGGCTGGTTAATGCAGGTGAGGAACCAGCGGTTTGGATTAGGGAAGGCCTGGCAGAAAGAAGCTTCCAGAACCTGTTTATAAAGCCACAACAGGGTGCAGACAACTGTGATGTCAGCCAGTATCACATGCGCCCACCAGAAAAGTCCTTGTCTTCAAGTGAGCGTCCAGCGGCCCCAGAATTCCCCTCACCTCCTGCTTTGCATTCTCTGTGGTCTGCTTGTTGCGGCGCATGAGGCTCAAGGGTGTGGAACACCCAGGTTCTGGCTGGGGGAACTATGTTGCTATCAGCAAGGCTCACCCCCTGCACCACCTGGGCTGCTGCTTTGGGAGTACTTCCCTGCAGTCCTCGTTGCTTGCATAGGAGGCAATGGCATTGCTCTCGAACACACAGAATCCATCGTCACCCTCAAAGGCTGGAACCTTGCCAGCAGGAAATTCATGGAGAAATTCGGGGGTGTGTTTGGTTTGGCCAAAATGGAAGTGGAGTGGTGCGGTGAGCACGCAGACCTGAGCCCTGCTGCACTGAGTGGCAATGAGGGCCTTGAAGGCCCTCCAGTTTTCAGGATATGGGTACAGGGTCCCAGCCACCATGGTGATTCTGCAGAGAAAGGGCCAAATTCGTTTTAATTTTAGTTAAACAGAGGCAAAAAGATGCTTTTGAACTTGACAGTATCAAAGATTACTGAGGAATACTTTCATCAGAAAATTCCAGTTGCGGGTTTGCCTATACCCAGATACAAAGTGAGGCATC
The DNA here is from genome assembly GCF_937001465.1 of Orcinus orca. Classification (NCBI taxonomy): domain Eukaryota; kingdom Metazoa; phylum Chordata; class Mammalia; order Artiodactyla; family Delphinidae; genus Orcinus; species Orcinus orca. The sequence goes on along the minus strand of NC_064575.1, from coordinate 56,565,941 downwards.
CTACAGAGACATCTCAGAATGCCCTCCCTGGCCACAGACGACGGAGACAGAAAACCATTTCCTCAACGTGCTGATGAAAATGAAGTTTAGTGAAGCTGAAGTAGAGGCATTTTTTTTTTTATCACTACTGAAAAATAAAATGTTAGGTATCTCCAGGAGTGATGAAACAACTACCATTAAAAAGAAAACTTGACAATTGTCTAATGACCAGTTGTAAAATTTAAAAATATCTAACTTTAGGTGATATCAGGATTTTCCATTATCGAGGTGATATAGTTCAATGAATGACATAGTTTTCACTAAAAATAAATAAATAAATAAAAAATAAACATTTTGTCCTATTGGGTATTCTTTAATCTGTTTCCACACAGCTGTAAAGCTGACCTTAAGGAACAACCCAACGCACATTTTAGTTTAAATTAGATGCACGGTCTTTTTTACACGGCCAAGGATGCCCTGCATGATCTGGAATCCTGACATCTCCATCCTGTCTCATGCTACTCTGACCTCAACTTGCTGGCTTCTCTTTAATGCTTCAAAGTCTATTATTTCTTTCTTTTGTCCCTACTTTCAAGCCTTTTCACATACTGTTGCCAGAACCTGAAAAGTCCCAGCCCCCTCTCCATATGACTGGCTCCCCTCTTCTGGATCCCAGTGTAAATGTCAACCCTCTAGCAAGGTCATTCCTTTAGCTCGTCTAAATCATGCTCCTCCTTCCCTCTATCCACTTTTCTCCATCACTGCACCTTGTTAATGTCAGAGCATTCAAAACAGTTTATAAGTAACATGTCTATGTGTCTAATAACTTACATAGTATCTTTTATCTCAAATTTGATTGTAAGTTCCATAAACTTTTTGGCCCCGAATTTTATTTATCAATGTCTACCCACTGCCTGATAAACAAGAGGTGTGTAATGACAATTTGTTGAAGAAACGGATGAGCTTAAATGTCCCTTCCCATCTCCAAACCACTCCATTCACACACATTTATGGGTAATTGGCTACATTCATGCCTTTAGAAGCAGTTCTAAAACTAGTAATCGCATTCTGAATAATATAATGAAAGGTAATATAATTCAGTTCTCCAAAGTTTGTTAAGCCCAATTCATAGATGCTCTACTTTATTCTAATATTTAAGTGAGATAAACAAGTTTTAAGATACAATTTCAATCAACAAAAAGCTTGTAATTTTATTGGAGCAACACCTATACTTTATAGGTACTAGATAATCAGATAATTATTCGAGATAATTAAATCAGGTGCTGAAATAGTGAGAAAACTAGAAGTGATTGTCAAAGGATTTAAAAGAATTGAGATAAGATATTAACTTGATCAAGCACAGGAGGAAAGAAGAGCTCCAGAAAGAATGTTAACATGCCATGCAGCGAATCGGCCAGGCTTAGAGAATATCTATCGGGAAGCAGTTTATGTGGATTTGGGTTGATAACGTAGCCTCATGGAGGGACATTAATGCTATACTGAGTGTGTCAATGTGAATTCTTAGTCAACAAGTTGCCATTGTTGATGTAAGAGCGAGAGATAATAAGATAAAACTGAGGTTCTAGAAGAATCATCTAGCAGGACATATTGGAGGACAAAATGTTCTTTGTAACAAGACAAATGAGATAATGGAAGCAATGCATAAAAGACGGCAATGAAGATGGAAAAAAATAGGAAACAAAATATATTGAAGGTTATCAGTAATTCCTTTCACCTGAAAAAAAGGAGGTTTTGTCATGTTGGAATAAAAGACTGAGAAATTTTAAGAGACTTACAAATTGAAGTTGTAATTTTTCTTAATCAGAAGAACACAAATAATAAGAAATAATTTTAAGTGAAAGTTGATTCAATTTGAATAACCAAATGGTACAGTGACAACTTTGTGGCCTCTCCCGTTGTGGAGCACAGGCTCCGGACACGCAGGCTCAGCGGCCATGGCTCACAGGCCCAGCCGCTCAGTGGCATGTGGGATCTTCCCAGACCGGGGCACGAACCCGTGTCCCCTGCATCGGCAGGGGGACTCTCAACCACTGTGCCACCAGGGAAGCCCCACTGACAACTTTTGACAAGCTTTCCTCACACATTCACTACTGAAGTTTTATCAGCTAGAATGAACTTCTAATCAATTGACATTCAAACTAAAATAAATGAGCAAGGAGTTTGGATTCAATTTTCCTTGACCCATAATGCTTCAGCTTTATTTTACAAAATGGGCTTAAAAATTTCGGCCCTGTGAATAACAGAAGCTTTCTTAGCTCGACATTATTCTCAGATGTCATCTCACACCTCTTTAATTTATACCAAATTCAAAAAGTCTTTGAGAAGCTAAGCACATAGGTCTTTTAAATGGAGATAAGCTAGGAGGGAACACAGTGCTCTTTTGAGAAATTAGAGCAGGACTCTTTGATCCTTTTTTCCCCTTCATCTCGCCTGGTTTTATAAGTTTTGATTCTATCTCAATCTTTCAGTAAGTAAAAGTTATTTGCATAAATCCATCTCCAAGAAAAATTGCTCTTGGGTCTTAGAAAAAAGTCTGTTGCATCATCCTAAAGCACCTTAAAAGTCACAGAAAAATACAGAAGCCCAGAAAATGGTATTGACTCTGTTCAGCAAAATCTCTTTTACCATCCATGCATTACAGACATTTACAGGTCTGCTTTTCACAAGAGATCACAATATCAGCAAAGCATGTTGGTACACTCCTTTCAAAAATAATGTACTACTATTTTGTTAATAAAATGTATTGGCTTTCCCACCTGGCATAAAGGTAATTCCAGTATTCTGAAGCACATTTAGAAGACACAGAAAAACACAGACAAGAAGAAAATTATGTGTGATCTCATCACCTAACTTAACCACTTAGTCTGACTCTATCTAAGCTGGAATCACACGGCGCATTTCTACTGTATAACTTGATTTTCTCACTTGATAATATATGCTTTTAAATATACTTCTCAAACATTTTTAATGGCTGTCTACTGCTCGTTGAATCATATTTTATTTTACTAATCATCTATTGCTAGAAGCTTTGTGACTTTATTATAAATAATATTGCAATTAACATCCTTGTGTAAAAAATTGTGTATTTCTCTTTCTCTAAGGTGAATTTCTAGGATTGAAATTGCAGAGTCAGAGGTATTTATATTTTATGGACTTCTAGTACATTTCCCAAATTGCCTTTCTACTATTTATAAACATCTAGTTTCAGGTTAACTTATTATCTACAGCCACTCATTTGTGACTATGTCACATGGCACTTAAGTTTTCATTTGCTTTGCAATTTTATCCTTTGAGCTGGTCATCAACGCAAATTATTTTCTGTTGGGGTCTTGTACACATTCTGGGATACGAATGCATGCTATGTTCAGTTTCCTGTTTGCCTCTATTGGGGACAGTCAGTGGGATCATGATGCAATGTGATATTGAAGAGGTAATCAAGGGTCAGATATCTAGGAACTCTGGGCTATGTTTAAGAATTGAGCAGTCACTGTAGAATTTGGAGTGTTGGGTGTATGTGTGTGTGCACGTGCACGCGTGCGTTTATTAAAGGTCCCTTTTGTTTAGATGTGAAGGATTGGGCAAATAGCTTACTAACCAGTATGAACCAGTATGCATCAGTTTGCAAAAGTGCAACCATACATATTGTTAAAACATTGACATAATTTCATTCTTGTTAGAAGTAGTTGCTACCCTGTGTCCAAGTGTCTTCCTGCCATTTAGGGAGTCCTGGCTCTATGCCAGAATCAAGCAACCAAAGAATTAGTACCTGGTATAGCAGTGGGCTTCCAGAATGCTATTCCAGCACTATAGCCAGCATCTGCTCTTATCAGTTGATGTCTGTCTAGTAGAAACTCTAAATATTTTTTAGATAACCTTCCCAAGGGGATAATTTTTAAGAGAATTTTCATAGTAGTTAAGGAAAGAAGTAATAGTAACTTGTCCCACTTTGGCTAGGGTAAGGGTAGTCAAGAAAAAGGGAAATAGAAAAAGTTGATTTAGGAATTAAAATCAAAGAGATGAACTGAATGTGGAGGTTTAAGGTGGATACTTTGAAATGGTGGCCGCAGAAGGCTTCTCTCAATTGTTGACACGTAAGCTAAGCTCTGAATGAGAAAGGAGCAAGGGGAAGAATATTTCTGGCAAAGGAAGAATAGTTATAAAGGCTGAGAGGAGGAAAGAGCTTGACACATTTGCAGACATGAAAGGAGAATAAGGCCACTGCAATCCAGGAAGTGGAGTGGAAAAGGTGGGAGAGGAGAAGAAAAGATTAGCATGGTAGGAGATAAGTACACTCTTACGGTGGCAAGAATGATTTTCCTGAGATAGGGAGGAAGACACCTCTACATGGCAGGAGGGTTGGTCCAGGTGCATATGGGTCAGTAGATTTGGTATCAGACATTGAACGAACCCTAACCTGATGTTATTTTTAATAATGTTATTAGAATTATAAATCATCAATTTTCCAGATACATAGCTTATCTTAATTTTTTAAACAATGTTTCTCAAAATATGTAGGCAAGGCAAAGAAATGCAGCCTGAATCACTATCAAGATATTATTTTAGTTATATATACAGTCAACTATAATGTATTGATATATGCATAACGTGTAATGATAAATGGATCAGCATTGTACATTTGTTCATTCAATAAATATATACTTACTGAATGCCTACTATGTGCAAGGTATTATGTTGGGTCCTTGTATTACAGTAATAAAAAATATCAGGCACAAATTTTTTGGGAAAACTTCACAGCTCTCTTTCCTTGGGTTCTTTCTGACAACAAAGATTGCTTGCTTGTTGGTAATTTACTTTGAGAAAAGATCCTAGGAAACTAGAATAGGATAACAAAGAGGAGAGAAACAGGAAGGAGAGAAAGGCAATTCAAGGATGCATTATTAATCTAGTTACCACTGTGGGCCCTCGGAAGAATGTGTTGAAGCACATCAGAATTGTCTACCCTGGATATGGAAGTGGGGAATGTTAGCCACTGGCTCCCATCTCCCAATAGTCAAAGGTTGCCCAGAGGAGTGTTGACCCCCTTGCACCTCCAGGTACACCGTACAGAACACTGGGCACCTTCAGTTCCCCATGGTGAGCAACCAAATAGCCCAGGATGGAAAGTAAGGGATGTGCAGCACAAGGTGTTGCAGGGTACACCAGAATGCAGCTGGTTTCAATGGCAGTAGCTGGTGGTGGTGGGGGGTGCCATGGAAGGTGGGCCAAGGGGATGTGCAAGAGCCTTCATGGTCCATTGCTTATACTGCTTAGGTACACTCATTACAGACCCTTAAAATATGTAGTTGGCTGCACTCTACAAAAACTGTTAGAGAGTGTAACGTTGGGCTGGCCAAAAAGTTCATTTGGGTTTTTCGTGCGATATTACAGAAACACCCAAATGCACTTTTTGGCCAACCCAATAGTTTTCTAGGGCTACCGTAACAAAATACCACAAACTGGGTGGCTTAAAAAAAGATAGAAATGTATTCTCTCACAATTCTGGAGCTAGGATTCAGAAATTAAGGTGTTGACAGGGTCATGCTCCCTTTGAAGCCTCTAGTGGGGATCCTTCCTCGTCTCTTCTAGCTTCTGGTCAGCCCAGGTTCCTTGGTCTGTGGCAGCATAACTCCAATCTCTGCCTCATCTTTATATCCCATCTTGTCTCTGTTTCTGTGTCTTCGTACAGCATTCCCCATTCTGTGTGTCTCTGTCTCTGTGTCCAAATTTCCCTCTTCTTATAAAGACACCATTCCTATTGGATCAAGGAACCACACTACCCCAGCATGACCTCTTCTTAACTGATTACATCTGCAACCATTCTATTTCCAAATATGGTTACATGAAAGAAAAAATATCAGTTAAGGATACACTACAACAGCTACAGTGTGAAGAACCAAAGTCCTAACTAATAGGCTGGTGGTGAGAAGTGAAAGAGATTCACACCTCTGAGAAATATTGGGCAGGTGGAATAGAAATAGGAGATTCAAAAGAGGAGGTTGCTTTAGAGTAAGGAGAAAACCTGAATTCTGCTTTAAACACACCAAGATAGAGGTGTTGAGGGTATTCAATCACAGACCTACTATGTGCCCATTGTTTAAGTTGTCTAACACACATCATACCATTTTTCATAATTTTCTCAGTTGAAACTCTTATAGACACTTTGTAAATGAAGTCTCACAGAGTTAGAACTTTGTCCAGAGTGTGAAGGTATTAACGTCTATGGTATTCTTTGAAGTGAGGCAAGTAAATAATTTTCAACATGCTTTCTTTTCCTATTCCTCTTTCTCTTCCTTCTTATTGTGAAGGAGAAATGTTGCCTGCTGTATCAGCAAACAAAGGATGTTGCAGCCATCAAGCCACCACATTACAGCCTCCCCAACTCAGGATGAAACAGGATGCCTGCCATCTAGCAGTCAACTCCTACAGCCACCTCTGAAGAGACACAGGATGAGAAAGCACAGGATACTGGCCCCAGAAAGCTGAGGTGCACATCAAAGGAATGATTTCAGCGAGCCCAGACTCTTGCATCTTCCCATACATGGAAAAGTGCTAAATTCCTTAACTTGAGATGTCTGGTTTTCTCTAATTAACAGTAATCTTTTGATGTTCCGACTACCCGGTCTTTGTTGCACAAACTCCTGTATATCTTGGCTCCCCACCTTGCCTCTTTGGAGCAGTCCCTCAAAGCTATCTGAGAGCCTGTCTCCCAGGCTTGAAGTCCTCAGAAGGTCCACCAAATAAAACATAATTCTCAACTTTTAGGTTGTGCATTTTTCTCAGTCAACACTTCCATCCCCCTCTTCCTCCTTCTATTAATACGTCTTTGTCTTGAATTAAGCTTTCACTATCGGTAGAAAATGTGTGCTGCCCATAGATGATGCTTCATAAATGTTTTGGGAAAAAAGGTCCTTACAAATTATTCCTCCTAAACTCTGAAATTTGATTTTGAAATCACTTCCCAAGTAAAACCTGTGAACATTGTTATTGCATATTTAAAATTTTTTCTACCTGCAAGTTTTAAAATATGAAATTTACTTCAATAAAACCCCTCTATAATGATTTAATTTCAGACTCTGAAAGTTACATTTCATCCTACCTGTTTTAAGCAAAAATAACTGAAGCCAAACATGCTTTGCTTTGTCATAGTCCCACATGTACGAATTTTAATTAAGCATAATTATAATCAGCTTCTTCTTATTTTATATTCCCATCCCACGTGCTATGTGTTCCTTGTTCCTATTAAAAAGATGGAGTTTTAATAAAAATCAACTTTTATTCTTTGCTCATATGCGATGATTTTATAGCTTTTAAATCCATTATTATTAGGTTCAGGAGCTGGTGATTATTAATTCTCCATACTTTTCTCCCAGTAATGACTAAGGTAAGATAAAGGAAATGACAATTCCTAACCTTGTCTAGCCTTGAAAAATAAGGCTTAGAATAATGTTGGTGAGACTTTCACTGGAATGACTGGATTTGAGAAAAAAGTGGGTTACTTCTTCCATAAATTCAGAAGGGATGATGAATTTGTGTCAGGTGTCCCACCAGAAATCCCCAGAGATTGCCTAAGTACTCAGAGGCCCATTCCAGTCTAGAAAACCTTCTCCTAAATGAGCCCCAAACTGAGCTAGCCTCTAAGAAAATTGGAAAAATCAAAGTAAATAGCTTTAATTTATTGTTTTTTCTTTCTTGTTGTTCATCAACTCTACATTTTAGTGTAATTAAGACCGAGGGTCTCAATCTTTGAATTGCACAGAATGGGTTACTGGAATGTCTCAATGCTGACCTCTGACCCTCTGCGACCCTGGAGGAGTCTAGCTCCAACTGGGGCAGCTGAGGTTTCCAGGCTGGTTACTTCTGCTACAAATAACTTTCTCTGTTTATCCCCAGTGAGCCACATATATATCTATGTATGCCTTGATACCAGAAGGATGGGAAGCACTGGTTTAAATTACCATATAGTAATGAGGAAAAATGCCAGCTCTAGATAGATCAGCTATAAGATAAACTCAGTATATTCTCATTTAAAATAACATTATTTATATCAGTAGTTCTCAAACTTTGCTTCATATTAGATTCAACTGGAGAGCTTTAAAAAATCTTGATGCCCAGACTACAGCTCAAACTAACAGAATTTCTGAGAGTGCAGCCTGGATGAGAGACAGTGGTTTATGGGATTCCTAGTAATAGGGAACAAATATGGGATTCTCTGAAACAGTCCTGATTTCAACTATTCTTTTATAGCAAAGCAAGTTATTAAATGTGTATCTAAATGTGCGAGTTATGTGCATCTAAATAAGATTCAATTTTTATAGGCTAATACTATTTTTCACATCAAGAGATTCACAAAACAGGAGTAAAACTAGCTCTGGCTTATCCGCCAAAGTCACAGCCAGTCCACCAGAGTGGTAGATACAAAAACCTTACGTCATCACTTCAGTTTGATGAGTTTTTATTTTCGGTATATGGCAACTGAAAACGTTTTAAAATTATTTTCTGTTAATTAATTAGTTTATTTGTACAACCTATGAATTTTGCTGTTAATCAGGAAGGAAAACGAAGACATGGATTTGGGTGAAGGGAATCACATGAGCTCGTACTGTGAGCACTTTGTGTTTTGCTTTGGGAGAATGTGTGTATGGCAAGGAGCCTGGAGGACGACAGATTTAATTAAAAGAATTGGTATTTTTTTCTTAGATTGTGAACAGCCAAACAGTATACATTGTAAAGAAAAAGAAAAAACAAACAAACAAAAAAACAACTGAATAATTATCTGGGAAGACTAAACTGTGGAAAACAAATTTGAGGAACTGAATCCTGAAACTCTAAATTTTCTTTAGTATAAACTGTTTTGCTAAGATATTCAGCTCTTTTCACTTAACTAGTATAATCACACTGAAGAATCTGTGCCTGTTATTTCAGTCACAGAAGACATTTTGTTTTAACCAAGTACTTTTAACTGTTTAATCAATTGGTTTTAGTGGGTATGTAAACCTACTGAATTTATGTATACAATAGAATTTTACGTGAGTTTTCCTAGTGACTTTGGGTTAAGGGTTCATTGCTTTTCATTAGTTTCTCAGAGAATTATCTGACCCCAAAGTATTAGGCATCAAATTTTAATGGTCCAAAATTTATCATATAAATTACTATTTAAATCTTAAGTCCTCAAGGGATGATTTTGTCTGCATCTGTCTTTTATTTCCAAATTTAGTAATATTTAAAATTAATGTAATGCACTCAGGAAACAAAAATAATAAAAGTTGGCTTTGGTCCTTCTTTGAATTGATTTTGGTAGAGAAATGCTGAGGGTCAGTAAATATTCACTCTAGTGATAGAGTGATTAGCAAGTTCCCAGAACCTCCTTTTGTGACTTTCTTCAAAAGGAAGATACAGCTGCAGTTGCCACATACTAAGAAAAGGAAAAAAGTAGCCATGAACCCACTGAAGAAAAGCAATAATGTTACAAGGAAGAATCAAATCTGACTATGTGTTGGATCTGTTTCTTTTACTTTAACCTTTGCTTCCTGTTGCTTTTGTTCATTAAAAAGATATTGTCTATACACAATGATCTGCCTTGGGGAGCCCTGCCCCTCTGCCTGAATGTTAAACCAAAGTGCCTTTGTTCAGGGAAACGTCCAGACCCTGTCCGCCTGTGGACGGCTGCAAGGAAGAAGAAATTAGCACATCCCCTCCCTGAGGCTGGCCATTCAGGGGATATTTGTAAAACTTAGGTCCTCTTTACTTTACTTCCTCATCTCCTCCCCGTCTCTGTGCTATAAAAGAAACTGGCATCCAAACCCCGATAAGATGGTTATTTTGAGACTTTAGTCTGCCGTCTTCTCGGTCTGCTGGCTTTCCGAATAAAGTTGTATTCCTTGCCTCAGCACTCCGTCTCCGATTTATTGGCTTGTGGTGCTGTGAGCAGAGCGAGCTTGGACTCGGTAACAAAAGGAGGGTGTTGGAGGGCATTATGCTAAGTGAAATAACTCAGAGAAAAATACTGTATGATATCACTTATATGTGGAAACTAAAAAAACACTACAAACTAGTGAATATAACAAAAAAGCAGCAGACTCACAGATATAGAGAACAAAGTAGCGGTTACCAGTGGAAAGAGCAGGGAGATACAAACTATTGGGTGTAAGATAGGCTACAAGGATGTATTGTACAACACAGGGAATACAGCAAATATTTTGGAGTAACTGCAAATGGAAGGTAACCTTTCAACATTGTATAAAAAATATTTAAATAAAGAAGGGTGTCAGAGACAGGATGATGGAAATCCAGAAACATGAGCAACGAATTCCCAAGCCATCCATTTCCGTTCTTTTGACTGTTTTTATTCTTTTTTGTTGGTTACAGCTGTGCTCTTTCGACAGATGAGCAATTACATAGTGTTAATTTTAATTTAACCTGTGAATAATGGTGATTAAGAGATCTATAACCCAGACATGCTAATTAAGCACCCTTTGTATGAGTTCTAAGAGTGCAGGAGAGCCTTGGGTACCCATCCATTAGACATGTTTGTGAGCCCTCAGCTTCATCTAGCAATGATGACATTTCACTGGGTGTTATTGCCTAGTATCAATTTTATACCATGTCCCCGTCCATGAAAGGCTTTTCAGAAACATCAATGGTGTTGGAGAAAAATATCTTAACGCACTGACTTCTTGTTCTTTTTGAGGGAAAGAGAGAGGCTATGTGCACGACAAGTAAGACGGACTCCCTGCAATACATGTCACAGCTCATTTATTTAAAGATTTATCTTTCATCATTGCCAGAGACCCTGAGGACCAGAGAGCATCACTGTCTGTGTCTCATGATCATTGTGTGCTCTTCCAAGTGTTTAGAAGAAGACTAGTCACAGTGAAACTTAAGGCAAGAGTAGGGAATAATTTTGTCTTAACTTGTCTGGAATGGATTCTTTTTGGTTTAAAAAAGAGATTTCTGTACGGAGCTGAGCTACATAGATCACAAATTATGGTTATGTTTAGGGGTTTCTAATGCTTTATAATTTTTATTATTTAACACCCCCCCAACCCCGCCCCCCAACACACAAACACACAGCAACTTGTGCAGAACTTATATAAGGAGTAAGTAATCAACACTTGTTATTGACTTGCTAGGTATGTATGTGTGTATGTATTTTAATTACAATTTTTTTCCTTGTGATAAGAAGTTTTAAGATCTACTCTTAGCAATTTCCAAATACACAATACAATTCTATGTATTTTAGGTACTTAAGTTGACAAAATACCCATTTGCAAACACTTCAAGGATATGACCCCCAAATCACCAATTGATGTTGGATTATTATTTTTTTTCATAAAAAGGCATCTGCCAATGGGGGTAGGCAAAATAAATTCATTCTTTGAATTTTTGTTTACGTTCTTGGATATTTCTTATCTTTTTCTTCAAATTTTCTTTTGAATCCTGTCTTGGCAATGTATTTTAAATGTCCAAGAGCTCTTTTTGTTTTTATTTCCCTTTTTCTTAGTATCCTGTTCTTACTTTAGGGTGCAGGATCTTTTTGAATATCTCTGAGAGTACAAATTTTGTTTCTTAAGGTTAGATATTTCCTCCTGGTTAAGAAAAAATATTTTTATTTATTTATTTTACCTATATTTCTTTTTTATTCTGAAGGCTTTCTTGAACTATTTGGTGAGGCCTGGTAATTTATTTATCTTTAGGAAAGGAGATGAGGATACTGATATGGGCAGTTTATCACTTGTCAATCAACTTTCTTTAGGGTTAGCAGGGCAAGATCCAACCGTTATGGGCTAAGCCTCACAAACACCAGGAAGTCTGAGTGGGGCTGACTCTGGGATGTCGGTAGCAAACTAGATTCCTTCATTCTCCCCAATTTTTCTAGTTTATTAACAAAAATTAAAAACTACTTATATTTTGCCGGGAGAGGGAGATAATCTATGCTCACTGTGATCTGCACAATAAGAGAAATTATCTGATATTTATAAAAAGCAGAAGAGATTGTTAAGTATGCTTTTAGTGCACTCCTGGGATTTATATTTTATTGTCTGTGCTATTTTACAATTCTTGGGCGCAGAGGTTAATCTTTAGATTTTTGTTCAGTAGAGATACAAATAATTTCTGTCTAGTAGAATAGATAATCCTAGAGATTATAGTTTGTGTTCCGGATGGACATTAAGCAGCTGTGTATCTAACCTAGCACGCCTACCCTACCATGATTTCTATTAAATTGCCTCCCTATAACTTTGTTAGTTCCCTCATTAATTGAGCTTAACATATTTGACATGTGTTCATTTTGTAATTATATGAGAGTCATGCTCTTACCTTTCGGAATATTACATTGAATAAGTGTTAAAACCTAATCAGGGGCTTCCCTGGTGGCGCAGTGGTTGGGGGTCCGCCTGCCGATGCAGGGGATGTGGGTTCGTGCCCCGGTCCGGGAGGATCCCACATGCCGTGGAGCGGCTGGGCCAGTGAGCCATGGCCGCTGGGCCTGCGCATCCTGTGCTCCGCAGCGGGAGAGGCCACAGCAGTGAGAGGCCCGCAACAAAACAAAACAAAACAAAACACCTAATCAGATGCCCAGGAACAAGTCCATGATCTGATAAAATAAGATTTGTTGATTCACAGCCAGGGAGTGCACTCCAGAGGAATTCTGCTGGCCCAGAGGGAGGACGGAAGTATCTTTTGTAAGGTCTGTTTTTCCACTGAAGGGCTCTGAAGAGGAACGAAGGGGCATAGTAGTCAATTCAGAATTGGTTGCTTTTTCTGAAGCAGGTTTAGAAGAAATGGGATTAACTAGGCTCTGGGTCTGTCCTAAGGTGAAGAAGACTTCGCAATTCAATATCCCCAGTGATAAATGAAAATTGCCAAGTGGGTCCAGAGTATCATTGATAAGAAAGCGGTAGTCAGTCAAAGAGGGAGTTGTGATAGCATTTTACAACGGCTCTGTGATCTCGAGTGAAACAGTGTTTTCTGTTAACTTTGAAGCTGGCTTTCTGCTTGCTTTCAGAGGCTGAAGAATGGCAAAGTGCTCTTTTCCTTTTCAGTTGGAGCTGACTTTCCCTCTTTTAGTCCTGGGTAGGATTTTTCTCTTTCCTGACATGAGAAGGTGGGAGATAGAAGGTGAGATGGACCTTTAACACCATACCACCTTCGCTTCACCTTTCTTTTAAATCCTATTATTTTTCTCTCTTGTCATCTATGCAACATTCCATTTCTGAGTCTAGAGCAGGGGTCAGCAAACTTTTTCTGTAAAAGGCCAAACAGGAAATATTTCAGATTTTGAAGGCCAGATGGTCTTAGTCACAACTACTTACCTCTGGCATTATAACGTGAAAGCATCCAAAGAAAATCCATAAATGAATAGATGTAGCTGTGTTCTTTTTTTTTTTTTCTGTACGCGGGCTTCTCACTGCCATGGCCTCTCCTGTTGCGGAGCAGAGGCTCCGGACGTGCAGGCTCAGCAGCCATGGCTCACGGGCGCAGCCGCTCCACGGCATGTGGGATCTTCCCGGACTGGGGCACGGATCCGTGTCCCCTGCATCGGCAGGCGGACTCTCAACCACTGCGCCACCAGGGAAGCCCAGTAGCTGTGTTCTGATACAAAATATGTTTATAAAACCAGACAGTGGACTAGATTTGGTCCATGGGCCAGAGTTGCCAATCCTGTTCTAAAGTCTCTGTTTCTACTCAAGTGATCAGCTCCTTTTTCTACCATTGTCCCCATAACATCTTTTCTAAGCTGTGGCTTCCTTTGCTGATTCATCCTTCAACACTGTCATTTGATTTTTTTTTTTTTTTTTTTTTTTTTTTGCGGTACGTGGGCCTCTCACTGCCATGGCCTCTCCCGCTGCAGAGCACAGGCTCGGGACGCGCAGGCGCAGCGGCCACGGCTCACGGGCACAGCCGCTCCGTGGCACGTGGGATCCTCCTGGACCAGGGCACGAACCCGTGTCCCCTGCATCGGCAGGCGGACTCTCAACCACTGCGCCACCAGGGAAGCCCCATTTGATTTTGATGTTCCATAGATTTGTTGGAAGATTCACTAATAGCCCATCTTACTTTCACCTCACCATTACTTTTCAATTACTTTCATCGTCTTTTTTAGCGAGGTCTCTTATGAGATGCGAGGTAAGTTCTTGTGCTCAATTTATTACCTTGAACTGGAGACAGTATAAAAACTTTTTAATAAAGGTGACTCAAAATAAAATACTCGCATGTCCATTAGGGTATGCCTAGAATGATTAGTTTATCGTTATCAGCATTTCTTAAGGTTCCAAATTTTCATATTGCTGGACTATAGAATAATGCAGGCATCATTTTCCACCTAAAAGAGCTTAATAACAGAAAAGCTAGGAGCAGCTTTTTTTTTTTTTTTTTTTCTGTACGCGGGCCTCTCACTGCTGGGGCCTCTCCTGTTGCGGAGCACTGGCTCCGGATGCGCAGGCTCAGCGCCATGGCTCACGGGCCCACACGCTCCGCGGCATGTGGGACCTTCCCAGACCGGGGCACGAACCCGTGTCCCCTGCATCGGCAGGCGGACTCTCAACCACTGCGCCACCAGGGAAGCCCAGGGAGCAGCTTTAAGAAACAGGTTTAAGAGAGTAAATATATCAAGTCATAACATTAATGAGTACTAATGTACATTTAATCAATACAGGTAAATGTTAAAGTGAGGCGATACTGCAAAAAAGATCTGATTCTAATAAACGAGTTTATTATGTACACAGAAATACTTTAAAATCGAATATTTCTGTTTGGATCTCAATTATCACCCCTCTTTTTCTCTAGGTTCTTTTATGAAGATACAGATACAAAATGCCAAATAGAGATTAATGTACAGATTTTGTAAATAATGGTTCATTAATTTTCTAAAGTACAGAGCTTTCTGAAAAATCTAGACTGGAGAGCATGTCTGGAATCTGAGGCCAAAGTAGGGACATGCTACTGCTTATTGCAAATCTACCCTTTGACCTCCATCTGTGGGAAGAGCTGAGTTTTCAAAGCAGAGGCCAAATATATTTACCCAGCCAGATGCAAGGTCTGTTCCAAGCTTCCTCAGAAACCCAGTCACTATCAGACGAAGGTATATAAGAGAACACATTGGGCACCTAGGCTTGCCTCCAGGAGAAATGAAGAGGAAGCCCCGGCTCATCGTAACAATGCAAGACAGAGTGAAAGAGTTCTTACTTTTGAGACACAGTAACGTTACCTACTTCTAAGAGGACCAAGTGAATATTAATCCATTACCAGCCAGATTAGTTGTTCTTTCAACATTGCAGGAAATATGGGGTGGAAAGAGAAACAAGGATTCTCTTCTATATTCTCCCCATTGTGGAAAGAAATGAAGATCTCTTTGCTTATGGTAAAAGAAAGCAGAGCTAAGAAGAAAAGGGCTCCCTCATCCTCCCAAAACTCATGAAAGGAAATGAATTATACTATTATACAAATGCAACTGACATTCTACTAAATATTACTTAATCTATAATACAGATACAGTCAGGTCAAATTCTTCTTTTTTTACCTTAAAACATGTGGGAGATGTCATGAAAGAAAGGAGACTTGGGGATTATAAGTAAATAACTAAATACTTAATGGAGTGAAATCAGTCATAAACTAGTTTATAATACAATGTGCATATATTAATGGTATGACTTTTAAAAGCTCATTTTTTTAGAACTAGCAAGTGGCAGTCTAAAGTCATATGCAGAACCATTAAAGTATGTTCAACAGCATTTCGACAGATAGTAATTAGGTCTGGACTTCAGCAGCCTGCAGCTGAGGCTACGTCACACGGTGAAGGTTGCTTACGCACCACAGCATGACTCACAGAAGGTAAAAAGTAAAATGAATCATCTTGGTTCCTTGTTCTTATTTTGAAAAAAAAAAAAAAAAAAAAACTGGAACAAGCTCCCACTTCCACTTGAGATAAAATTGAAAGTGAAGCACCCAAAGTCCTGTGATAAAAGCAGTCTTTCAAAGAGGTTTAGCTTTGTGGCTGTAGCTAAGATCGAATCTAAAATTACAGTCTTTATCAAGAGCCAATCATCCACTTAATTGAACTTTTTTCCATTGAACCAGTTCTGTGTCATACAGCAACCTTATTATACACACAATATATACATTCAGCAAGTTACTATTTTAGGTATAGAAGCAAGCAAAGGGCGAAATAATTGAACTCTGTTTCTCTAACGTGTAATTGCTGATGTGGAGTAAGAACCAAGTATTCCATTCCTTGGCGCTGTCAACTAAAGAATGTCGCCTGCCATCTGGCTCTGCAAGGATTAGGTCACTAGCCACTGCAGTTGCTGACCTCCAACATCCCCTGAAAGAGTTCAGGGTGAAAATCAAGAATGAGGCACTGTGCTCTCAGGAAAACTGGGAGAACAGGCCTTCAGATAGTTAGGTATTTTCAGGAGAAAATTTTATGAACCCAATTTCCTGCATCTTCTCATACCTAGAAAAGCACTAAAATCATTAATGCAGACATCTACTTCTCAAGTCACATATATGCTGACGACCCCCCTTACCTCTGGAGCGGTAGCAATGTCTCAGAGCTATCTGAGAGCCTGACTCCTGGGCTCTCTGGTCCTCGGTAAATCCCCAAGTAAAACTGAAACTCACAGTTCTCACACTGTGCGTTTTTATTTCACTCAACAGTACAAGCCATTCGCTTCATTCATCCTTTCTTAAATGTAATTTACCCTATTTGTGCACAGCAAGTTGACACTGAGTTACTATCCAACATGCATAACTCTCCTTCCCCACCATCACCATCGTACTCAACTTAGATGTTATCAAGAGGAAATAATAATTCATTGGATTAGAAAAAAGTTGTGCTACAAGATAATTGTTTAACTTAACAGCAAAACCATAACACTCATACAAGTACAAAATGAACATGGAGCAAAGATTATAACATTAATTAATGAGGGGATGAGCAAAGGCCTTAAAAACTGTTTCAAAGGAGAAGCCGAAGAGAAGACACATATACAGGCAATAAAGCAATGCTGAATTGGTGTGTTAATAGATGCAAAACTGGCTTCTTTCTCAAGGGTTGGGGGAATCAATACGCCTTCATTGGAAAAAATACATTTGCATATCTATAGACAGGAATAATTTGCATCAATATCAGTTTTCTACACCTTACAGAGCTATAAAATAGCTAAAAAATGAAATGCACAAAATACTCTAGATTCAGATATTGTAGAAAGCTGTGTTACATAGTGGTTAGCATTCCATAAAACCTGCAACATTTTTCTGTTTCTTTTTATTTCCTGACAGGAACAAGACTAAATTTAGATTCCACTTCAACAAAACCACTAAACAGAATATTACGTACACAGGATTATACACATTTCACCTTATTCTGTTTTGTGCACATCGAAGATATACCCAAAGTTAGTCAGGATAAGATAACTTGCTTTGTAAATACTGATGAAGCAGAAGTCTTCTACTATTCATTGACTTCTTTGTTATTATTTCTTATACATTCAGTCATCAAGATCTGCCCTGTTGATTCTCCTTTTGTAAGTTCTCTTATACCTCACCATTGTTTTTCATTTTCATGGCTATCATCTCAGCCCAACTATTCAATCAATAAATCACTGAAGAGTTGGGTTATGATACCAATGAGTCTTGCTTCCTTGAATCTTTTTACTGTGGTGGACACTATACTGCTAGATTGGAAATACCATCTTCACAGGACTCTCCAATCCAAAATCTTTTAAGACTTTTTAGCATTACATTCAAAGGCAACTGGTTAATAGAAAAGCAACTATAAGATGAATGAGCCCCCTTAAATCCCTTTTATAAAACAAAACAGTATATAACTAAAGGAAGAAAACAATCAAACCTGATTTATGGTGAGGAAAATGCAGATAGGTCAACAGGTGTGTGAAATGGAAACTCTTTTCAAAAGAGCTTTTAGAGGCTACTATATCCAACTTTTATGATTCTTTCTTCTTTAAGGGATAGAAATGACTTTTAAAAGAGATTTCAAGGTTCACTAAAATGCAAAATTCTTTGTCTTTACTGTGACAGTATGCTATAGCTTCAGAGTGATTCAGAAGACCTTAGTTGAAGCTTTGGTCCATTAACTCTTAGCTGTGTGGCACTGGTCAAGGTGTTTAGCTACTCTGAGCTACATTTCTTCCTTTGTAAAATGGAGATAGAAATGATGACAACCCTACTTACCTCCAGGGTTATTGCAAGAATGACTGGAAATTGTGAATACTGAAACAATTACTAACTGATAAAATATTGTTCAAATACGAATAGTACTAAAATCAATAGTGCTAACTTTTGCCTCTTCCACATAATTTATTCTTCACTGTACAGATTTTGCAATTACCAGTGATAATAATAAGCTAGAAAGTACACTGCCTAAGTTGAAGGCCCTTCTGCCATCTTCTTTTAGGAAAAATACACATTTGTCTTTTTTCCAAGAGTGAAAGTTACATCAGTGCCTAGGGTTCCCATGCATAGTGTATCAGTAGATAAATAGTTTGATGTGAATGTTTTCATCAGTTTCTTACTCACAATTTTACTAAGTTACAGTAGATTTTGATACCTGAATTTCATTTCCAAGAATATTCAAACTGAAAGCACTTGGAAATAGTTGGAAAATTTTATATAGAATATAACAAGAAAGATGTTTTAAAAATTCATTAACTTAGGTACTAACTTAGAAATACAAGTATGCATTGTGTCAGAACAAACCACAACAAATGACTATGCAAAATGCAATGACTTATCTTCAACTACCTATCTTATTTAATCTAAGTGAATAAAGTATCACCAAAAAGTTGAAGAAGGCAATTAATATCTTATTAAATTTCTACCATGTGTCAGGCACAGTCTTGAAAAGCCCTGTGTTGGGTTAAACTCTGTGGAGACGCTTTACTGAGTTAATAAAAATTATGAATGAGCACATTATTAATTGGGTTTATGTGGAAGTCTCACAAGGCATACTTTTACACAAGAATTTGAGTGCAAGTAGTTTATTCTGGAAATGATTCCAGGAAGCACTCTGTACAAGTATGGAAGTGAGACAAGGCAGGGAGGACAGGCAATAGAGAGTGCCTTATTAGGTAGGTTTCCTCTGTGAGCAGCATAGAAAAAGGCCAATTTATAACCCTGCTGTAATGAGATTGTAAGAAACATGCCTTAGAGTTTTTCCTTAAAGAGGTAAGAGGAAGCTGGAATATTCATTCACCAACTTCTGTTCCTCATTGGTTGAAGATTTCTACTGTGGCGTTAATCCTTCAGAACCTGCAGAAGTGCTAAGCATGCTTGACACCAGAGAATACCCATAGGCAGAAAGACACAGGAAGTCACTGGCCCAAAGCGAACCATCTGCAGAAGTAGACCACGGGGACATGGATGGGACATCTATAGCATCTATACATTAAAACAATGAAACCTGTCAATATGCAAATCATTGAGGGGACACCATTGAAACAAAAAGACTAATGCATTTCATGAGTTGAATCTCTTTTTCAAGTACAGACCATGTTTCAGGTATTGAGCTAGGTACCAGGTGGACAATAAATAATAAAACACAACCTGTGCACTTAGGGGTCTTATATCAGCATGAGGAAGTATCCACATGTCAAGATAAAAGATGTAAAGAGTTTCAAAAATTAAGCGTAGATGCAGTCCTGATTGAGAGCCTCCTAAACAAGTAAATGTAAGTGAAATTAATGTTGAAGTTATTTAGATGGGAAGAAAAATGAAAAAAAGATATTTCAGACAAGAAGAATGATCTGAGCAGAGAGAGATACTGCAGTGAGGTTTTAAAGGTGAATTAGTTGCAGGATTGAAGAGAAAAGACAGGAGACAAGGGCTTCCCTGGTGGCGCAGTGGTTGAGAGTTCGTGCCCCAGTCTGGGAAGATCCCACATGCCGCGGAGTGGCTGGGCCCATGAGCCATGACCACTGAGCCTGCACGTCTGGAGCCTCTGCTCCGCAACAGGAGAGGCCACAATAGTGAGAGGCCCGTGTACCGCAAAAAAAAAAAAAAAAGACAAGAGACCTATTGTGTGTAATCTGTTGTTGATATGCTGAAAGCCTGGACTAAGTTTGTGGCAACAGAATACAGCAAAAGTGTGGCAGTTACTGTCCAATGGCTCACTTTCCACCCAGTTCAATCCGCTACAAGAATGCCTTTCCAAACTGAAGAGGCTGGACACCTTGAAATCACATTTCAGGCTTCCTTCCAGTTAGAGTGCCACATGTGATCTGGCTAAATATAAAGGAGGACACAAATATGGCTGAAATTAAAGCTTACATCCCTGAAAAATCATTCTTAAGTTCATGTCCACACCCACCTGCCTTGTGTCAAGGCAGTTTTCCTGGCCTTTTAGCTAGACTGACTTATCCCGATTTGTTTTTCATCAAGATGAACTTGGGAATTCTAGATGAATATTTTAGCTCCAAATCTCTCTAGATATTCTTCATACTCTATGCTTGTGGCATATTTCTTTTTTTTAATTTTTATTTTTTAAGAATTTTTATTTGTTTTTTATTTTTGGCTGCATTGGGTCTTCATTGCTGCGCACGGGCTTTCTCCAGTTGCGGCGAGCAGGGGATACTCTTCGTTGTGGTGCTCAGGCTTCTCATTGCAGTGGCTTCTCTAATGCAGAGCATGGGCTCTAGGTGTGTGGGGCTTCAGTAGTTGTTGCACACAGGCTCAGTAGTTGTGGCTCGCGGGCTTAGCTGCTCCGCAGCAGGTGGGATCTTCCCGGACCAGGGCTCGAACCCATGTCCCCTGCATTGGCAGGCAGATTCTTAACCACCACACCACCAGGGAAGTCCAATGCTTGTAGCCTATTTCTTGAAAACAGGAAATTTTATGACCAAGTTTCTGTCTTATCCTGCAGTCTAGGTCCCTGTTCAGAGTGAAGTTCTTCTAAAAATAATGATTTGTTACAGAAGTTTTCCATGGGGTTGAATTTCAGGTCCTCAATTGCATAACTGGATCCTTGTTCCCCTCTACCCTTCTGCTAAGAATTTTGCTGGGTGTCTGCCAGTGATGCTCTTTGATAATACTTCACTGCCTATAATATTGCTGTGTTTTGCATAATGCCAATATACTATGATGCTACAGCTATTTTCGAATATTCTTCTATCATAGTAGATACTGTCGATGTCTCACTTTGATTGCCAGATAAAATACAGGCTACCAAGTAAATCTGAATTTTAGATTCAATTTCCATGAGCTATTTTTTTTTCATATCCAACAGGTCAGAGCTTTAAAACATCTCTTTTAGTTCACATGTAGGAACAGAGATTCATGCAGGGATGCACTTATTAATTTCATTTATTCATTCAAACGTTTACTGAGTGCCTGCTATGTACCAGACACTGTGCACTGGGATTCCAATGGTTAGCAAAACCATAAAGTATCCCTCCTTGAATGAGGTTACATTATAGTCAGGGAACAAAGATAAACTGAGGTGTCAGGTCAAAAACACCAGCATATACTTGGCCCTCAAGAAATGTCAATATCTTTCCTGTCCTGATCTCTTTCTACTCCTGTGCCATTTTAGGACTTCCATTTCTGATCTCCCTTCCTCTGATCCCTTAAGCCCTCTTCTTAGCATCCATCAGTAACTTGGTTCTCACTTATGACCCTAGATCTTGCATCGAAGTCTTTGTAGCTATTTCTGATAAAAGAATCTAGTCTTATCAAACTTACTTTTCCTCACCAGTTCTCACATTCTGCCTTGTAATACATATTTTTTAACACATCAGCAAATGTGGTGAGAAAATTTTTCAGTAACTCACTGAATTGATAGTTTTCGGAAAGTAAAAATTTGTTCCATTGTTGAAAGATTGAGATAGATACTGCTCTCCTAAAATGCACTTCAAGCCTGATTGTACAGAAGTTATTCTTGTATGTCAAATTCTGAGTGGTTGTTTTCTCCCTCCTTTGCTTTTCTCTATTATAATTTTTCCACAGGGGGGAAAAACACAGTAGCAAAATTCATTTCATTTAAATGAGGTGGGGTGGTAGGGAGTGAGGACTGAGTATGATCTTCATCAAAAAAAAGAACTAAATTTTCACTTTAGTTTGGCAAGGTTTAAGTCCTAATACTAGGCCTTTATACCAATAAATATGGCAGCTGAACAGAAACAGAACCTGAAGCAGCATGTGATATATTTTTAAAAAAATATAGGACTGATCCATTTCTGTTTAGGAGGACTGAAGCCTGAGAGTGCTCATTTTAGATCTCTGTGATATATATGTTCAATAAAATATATAATTTTATCGTAGGGAACGGCTAGAATTATCCTCTGGATTCACTACCACAAGTTCATAGACTCAGGAGATTTTTTTTCTGTAGAAATAAAATGATATGATTTGAAGCTTGAATGAGATCCCACTGGGAGGCAAGATGAGCAGAAATGAGAAAAGTACTGGGAGCAGTAGATCAGAAGATACACTTTTAAATGTCCCAAGGGACAAAAAACAGCTAGAGGAGATATCTTAGCCAAGGAAGCACAGGTGAAGGGTGGCATGCGCTTTAGTAACTATCACAAAGACACCAAAACTCATGACAATACTTGCCAATATTAAGTGATAATAAGGTCCTACAGGTTTGATTTAAACTTGGCCGCAGAATCACATAGTATGGTGGTTTTCTGCCCCAGGCTACCTCCCAGCTGTTCTGATTCCAACAGTCTGGAATGAGACCAGGGTATCAATACCTACAAAAATCTCTACACAGAACTCTAAAATGTTGCCCTGTTTGGGAAATACTAACATAATAAAACCCTAACGTCTGAGTGGGGATGAATAAATTTAAAACATATGGAAAGGAGAACCTGCCATTTGCTGCAACTATCACCATTCCATATTTTACCATTTAGTGCACATTTTGTGTTTGTTAATGAGTTGTAGACACAAAGGAACAAAACAGTGGGGATTTCACTTTAGGCTTATTAATAAGTACAGTGTCACAAAATGTGCCATTCTATGTTGTCCTTGAAAAAGAATATGTATGTAACAGCTCTCTCTATCCAGCCGATTTCAAACAAGTAAACCTTGTGTACTTGTGTGTATGAGTGCACATATGCATATGTATGTAAACGTTTCTGCTTTGGCAAGTGTGAGGTTTGTTTTGATAGACAAATCTGAGCTTGAGGAAATATACCTAAAACAATTCTGACCTGAAAATATGCTGATTTTTCTTCTACTTCATCAAAACTAGTTCAAACAGTAAGAAGGTACAGACAAGACTCTGCTGAATTTTAGATGATACTTTCTTATCCAGTAGTTCCCACATGTGCTGAAGACAAGTATTTCAGATGGTCACGGATTTGAAAAAGGGGTAAATGGAAAATCAGAGGTCTAATATGGACGTTTTATTTGTTCTTCTCTTTTTTCCTCGTCCCTAGATCCTGTATAGGCAACACATCTTTATGCACTGATGTCAACCCAGTTAATTATTTCTCTGAGCTGAGGGTGTCTTCATGTGCTCCAGTGGGATTATGAAGGACATTTTTCGCAAAAATTAGGTCAAATTCTGTGTGTATCAGGGCAAGATGGGAAGGGGAGACTAGGGAGACTGATACGAGTCACAGCAAAGGTTACTGATTTTTGTTTTTATATACTGTTGGTATTCCTCTGAAGTAATGCATTGCATTTTCCTCAGACCCTTATATCAGGTTTTTAGACTAGAATATATATTATTGTTGATGACTATGTTCTATCTGGTGGCCACCTTTCTAGTCACTCTGAACTGCATTTGATTACAATTTGCTTCAGGTATTATGGAGTCATCTTATCATATTAGATCTCTTCTTTGTCTCTTCACTTTCTGTTTGTATCAAAGTCGGAACTATTCTGCTCTGGAAGCACCTCATCAGGTTGTTTGCTATGTTTACACTGTAAGTTTAGTTATTGATGTTCTGGAACATTCCTCTTGTTAGGTTGTTCCAAATTTACAGGTCACCATTATAGAAGATCTCAAATGTCACGTGAGGAAGCTTCCCATGAGATGCTGCTCTTCCTCTCTAATTCCCATCATTGCTGATATCCATCACATATTAAGGTTTCTTTAGACAATTGCCATTATGTGCAATCTACTCACTTAAAATTTTGCTGATGGACCTAAGACATACCACTGTGATAATGTGTGAAAATTATAGTAACTATGAAACTATTAGATTTAACTTTGTGCCCTTACATGACCGTTTCTATATTACTCTTCAGTAATCTTTTTCAATTCTCGGAATTTTGCCTTAGATATTTATTCTCTTCAATACATTTTATTCCATCTGGATTTCATGTTAGACTTTGCTAGGATAGCACAAATATATTTACTATTTAGAATATTTCTAACAGAAATAAACATCCTAGGGCCTACTGGGATCGAGGGGTAGTTTAGCTCGCAAATAACAGTGAGAAATTATTCTGTATTTCCACTTTAGAGTCCATGTTCTCTCATTAACGCCCAGAATGTGATATTCATGGGGTACCAAGATCTTTCCTACACTGAGCTTTGCTTCAGGTAACCTTTAAAGACAGCAACTTAGCGTTTTAGAAAGAGTATGTGGTCGGGTAAAAAACACAGCTTGGTTCCAAGCCCTACTATTTTCTCTCTGTGATCTTGATCTACACTTCAATTTGGTCTCTATTCTCGGATCCATAAAATAGGGGAAACAATGCCTACCTTGTAGGTATGTTCTGTGGATTAACATAGTGTCAGACTCATCAAACGGACTCGAGTGATGGCGGCCAATGCAGCACGAGATCTTTAATTCTAGACATTTTACTTTTTCTTCGCTTCTTCTACGCTTGATTCCTTTGGCTTGTTATTTAAAAAAATCGCTATCATTTTCATTGGAGAAATCTCCTCTTGCTGTGCCCTTTCCTTTCTCCTCGACAACAAGTGATCCAGCTCTTCAAAACATTTTAAGATATTTTCATAAATAATTTTTCTAAGCAAATTATTTGATCTGAGTTACTTTATGACTTAGAGGTATTTTCCTTGAATGTCGACATACTTTAAAAGAAGCCATCATTTGGTTTGTGAGCCTTTGAAGTGCAATATTAATCCTCAACCATGGTAAAGTGGTCTATTTCAAAAGCCCAGTAGAGTTTTGAAGGTAATAAAATATCTTTAATTTTTCTTGCCATCTCGATTGTGAATAATGCCCTGAAATTATAAGGATAACGTCTTTCAAATATATAGGTTCAAATGACCCAGGACCACCTGCATATGTTAGATTAGATGTACATTTTATTCACTGTTTATTATAATAACTGGCCTAGCACATTACAGGTGATAAGTACATCATAAATAATTTCTGACTGACCTATTTGCATATAAATTATTGAATGAGTGGACAGTTTAGCTATAGATTCATGTTAGTAGCGTAACTAAATCATTTTCATAGGGCTTAGATTATAGGTTTACTTGAGCCACTTCCAGCTCTGGAAAAACATTTTGAAATATAACTAAACAACACAGGAGAAATTTAGCCAAAGATAATTACTCATAGGGGTGTGACGAGACACTCTGACTGATCATGTTGGTCTCTGAGTGATAACTTTTCTTATGGTTCCAGCTACAAATGGGTCCCAGAGCACCAGGACAATGGAATACCCCCGGCAGTGAAATGGGCAAAAGCCAGTCTGTGTGTTCACCTGGTACAAACTACAAGAGGGCAGTGTGTTCGTGTTTGAGGGTTAACTAAGACTGTCCTTTCCATGTATAGAACTCTCTTTACCACATACACCATGAAATAAGGCTTAAATTAGCATTTGTATTTCTAATAGACACCTGTTCGGGTTAACAATTTGGTAATGTCTTAGTTGAAAAACACACTTGTACATCAGAAAAGTCTAGAGGAGCATCTTTACCCTTGGGTAAATTATATACTTTGTGAGTGGAGCCAAAAGCTGATTCCCACCCCCCCCCGGCACCCCACAAGTAACATTATTTACAAAGATTTTTTGAGCACAGTGTTTTTCAGTCATAAAGACAGAAGTCTATTCAAACAAATTGCTTCCTTAATATTGATTTCATGTATATGAATTGGATAATTACATAAAAATTCAAGTTGAATCTGGAAAACAGTTTTCCAATTAACCTCGTGCTGAATGTAATTACAGGTGGATCTTCAAAACCAAACGAGATGGCCATTTACAAATTATAATGGCTTTTATCTTGCGAGCGGGAGAAGCAAAGTTATACTATTTAATGTCATGGTAGTGTGTCAAGGCTTTGAAAGGTTAATCAGAATGCTAAGAGTAAGCTTTGATTAAGTAGTAGTTTCTATCACTAATAACCATTTTCTTTTTTGTTAAATATCCTTTATCAAGGTTTATGGGGGGATGCCTTTCTCATATAAGTTCTACAATTGTCTCTACTGTGAATAAATTGGACTAATCAGAACTTGGACCTGTTGTTATAAAGAAACAAATGACAGACATAGGATATACGATGACCTTACGTTTATAGTATTCTTTTCTGATCTCTTAAAGATACATACTGTCAATGCAGAACTATAATGCCTGCTGCATTTAATTCATAAAAGAGAAATAAATATTACTCCGTAAACTATACTCAGTATTTCTAGAGAAACTGAATAAAATGGAGGATATTTTTTAGATCTATTTTACAAGATAGAAAATCAAGTCTCAGGTAGGTTAAATATAATAATTTGCCAAAATGACCCAGCGAGAAAGTGGCAGAGCTAGAATTAAAGACTCCCGGTGTAAGAAACACCTAGAGAAGAGAATGTTTTAAAGAGAGTGACCTAATTTATTAAAAGCTGTAGAGATTTAGAAATCTACAAGAGCCCAAGAAATTCCTATTTGATTCCTATTAAAATTGGTAAAATGGAGGTATTCGAAACTGTAATGAGAACAGTTTCAGAAGATTGGTGTGGGTTGGAAACCGGATTGGAATGGGTTGAAGAGGAACTTAGGGTTGAGGAGGTAGCAATCTCAAGTGCATAAACATTTCAACAAGTATGACCACAGAGGTATAATGGTCTTGAAATAAAGATCATCAAAGCGGAGCAATAAAGGGAACCCTTTATTTGCACCTTTCTGAGAGTCAGGAACAGTGTTCTATGTTCCAGGCACTTAGATTGGTCTGAAGTAAAAAGTATAAGTACACAAGAATGTGGTGTGAGGCAAAGCAAATGTTCTGTTTTCACTTCTCAGAAGTAGATGCCTATGGATTTGCACGTCCATAAAAGTACAGCTGGTGGGTTTGAGTTTAGCACGAACAATGAACAGCTTAGCAATCAGAGAGAGTACACTCTTACTTTTCAGTTGAGCAGTAGAAACTAAGGCTAGGCGTTTGCAATTCTGGGTGTAGGGGGCCACGAGAAATAGAAATGAAGCCATGGCTAGAGGGATTTTTAAAGATGAGAGCTATTAGAACATATTTCATGCTGTAGAAAGATATCCAGAACAGAAAAGAAGACCACAGAGGCAGGGGAAAAAGGACTAAGTGATGAAGTGAAGACCTCAAAGAGTCAAGTAGAGATGATATTCAAAACTCAGTGGAGGGATTAGCTTTTGGTGGGAGCGGCTCAAGTTTTGTTCATACGAGATGTTGGCTTAGGCAAAGTACCTATCAAGATCTGAAGTGTTTTTTTAATCTGTAAAATCCAGGAGTTGGATTATACTTTTTCTAAAGCCCCTTCAAGCCCCTATAGTTTGTGATTCTGTGCTAACAAATTGTCTTCTCAGAAATTATTACAAAATTTTTTAATGGTCTTCTTTCTTATGGTCTTCATCATTGGAGGTGACACTTCACCACTAGCTTTGTTACCTTGGGCAAATAACTCTGCTCTAGTTTTCCCATTAGTAAAATAAATACCTACCTGACAGGATTATTGTGAGACCTAAATAGATAAAACGATAATCTGCCTGCTTGGGATACTGTCTATCAAACAGTAAGTGCAATAAATCTTAGAGACTATTACTATCTTTATTCCCAGGTAAAGCCATATTAAGCTATGCACGTCTCACCTTGCTGACTTAGCATCTGGAAAATTCCCTTACCATCTAACAAATTATTACTTTTGCAAAGTTATCCATTTAATGAGCTAGTAAGAGATTCCCTCACCACAATTTGCTGATGTGTTCAAAAATATGTATTATAAGACAGGATGTGAGAAATGGTAGAGAAAATTAGATTGACAAGACTAGGTCCCTGCATCAGAGATAGTTATAAAGACTTCAGTGCAAGACAAAGGGTCAGAAGTGAGAACCAAGTTACTGATGGATGCTAAGAGCCTAAGAGATTGGAAGAAGGGAGATCAGTAATATATCTCCCACAATGGACTAGGAGTGGAGAAAGATCAAGACAGGAAGGAAATCAACATTTCTTGAGGGCCAAGTGTATCCTGGTGTTTTTGATCTGTCACATCCTTTGTCCTGGACTATGACATAAGCCGTGCAAGGAGGGATAATTTCTGGTATTGCTTACCATTGGAACCCCAGTGCACAGTGTCTGGTGTATGACAGACACTTAATAAATGTTTGGATGAATAAATTAAATTAGTAAGTCCACACCTGTATGAATGTTTCTTCCTACTACAAACTAAAAAAAGATGTTTTAAAGCTCTTTTGACCTGTTGGGTATGATAAAAAGATATTTGATGGAAACTGAATCCATTCAAATATAGAACTAATAGTGTGGGATTTATAATAAAAATAAATATAATTTTTATAAACTTTGACATTATAAAATCCATCCTAAAACAATGTGGGTCAAAGGAAGTGAAAAGTGTCAATTTCTTCATCTATCAATTATAACTTTGACCACCCCAACACCTAAAATCTTATTCTTTTGTAGTAAAAAAATTGTGTACTAGAAGTTAAGCAGGTCATTCAGTTTTATTTCAGTTCTTTTTCTATTAAACATTTTTTATGTATTTAAAATTGTATTTAACATTTATCTATGAATAGATATAGATGAATACTTATGTATACATATAAGATTACATGTATAAACTCATTTATATATAAAAAAGAGTCTTGAATGGTATTTGTGAAATGTTTAAAGGAGTTACTTTTGGTTGGTGGTATTTTAGTAAGCTTTTAATTTTTTCTTTGAAATGCTGTGTCTTTTTGGGACTTTAAATAATACAATTTTCATGGACTCCTAAACTAAAGGCTTAGCTTACTTTAATTGTTTTATACAATAAAGTGTTCAGAAGACAACAGTTCTTCCTGGGAAACCCTCCTCAGGTTGAACTAATTCATCTTAACCCAGAGCGAGAAATTAACGGTTCTAGTACCCTCCTTGCTTAGAAATCTCAATAATTTGAATATGGGCTAGCCTTAGCTTAATATGTCCTTAATCTTTACTTTCATTTGAGAATTACATAGAAGAATAGAACAGAATCCTACTGAATCTTCAAAATTATATTGAAAAATTTTCCATACACCCAACCTCAGAAGGAAAAACAGAAATTACAAATTTATTTCTTTGAGAGTCAAGAAAAGTACAATATAAGAATGTTTATTCAATAAGACTTTAGATGAACCCTTCAAAAGTGAATAAATCCAATAAAAGCTTTGTTTGTTTTGTGTGAGTGGGTTTTTAAAATTTTCCATGTAGCTCTGATCCTCTCTTGGAAGGCTTTTTGATTATGTATTTGATATAATTCTCTGGAGACGTCCAGTAGATTACATTCATTCTGAGATCAAGATATGTGCCATTTATCTCTGCATCCTCACAATCATAGGGATACCAAAAATAAAATGTGACTGTGTGTATGAAAGACAGAGAGAGATTGAGAGATTATTGTTAGTTCATTTGGTTTGTTTAATAAATACATGGATGGCTGAATGAATAATTTTATGTTGTCTCACATTTTGGTCAAGAGAATGAACTAGGTGTGCTCATGATCTGATATTCTGTGTGTGTGTGTGTGTGTGTGTGTGTGTGTGAAGAATGCTTATGACCTACTTTCAGCAACATGCAGTTATACAATACTGTATTATTAACTATAGTCACCATGCTGTACATTAGCATGAATATATAATCACATATGTATTCACGTATATACTCAGAACTTACTCTTACAACTGAAAATTTGTACGCTTTGACCTATACTGCCCTGTTTTTCTCTTCCCCCAACCCACTGGCAACCACTATTCTGTTTCTATGAAGTCAGCTTTTTATTTTTTATTTTCTAAGATTCACATGTAAGTGATACCATACCTTATTTTGCTTTCTCTGTCTGGCTTATTTCACTTAGTATAATGCCCTCCAGATTCATCCATGTTGTTCATTCCATGCTATCCATGTGATTTAGTTTTACTGTGGAGTTTTGCTGTTCTTATTTTGAATTTGTAAAAATCTAAAATCTATGCTACCATTGCCACTGCCATTTTACTAGGATCCCCGCCTTGTAAGGAAGCTTTTGTTCAAAGAATAGTATACATTTTCCCTAATGTTGCTAAATGTAACCAATTCCTTTAAGAACTCTTCCCCTTATTCATATCTAGATTTTAAAAAATACTTTTACTCATTAAGCCCACTGAAATTTATTTTGGTTACTGCTATCATTTAAAGTACAATACCAAATATTTAAAATTAGTTTTATAATAATTGTTTTAGACTACAGTTAAATGTGAAGCTACTGCTAGTCCCGTATGTCCTCTAGATTTGACCAGCAAGCTGTCACTTCTTTTTTACAGTCACCTAATTCCACCATATGTTATGCTTTATGAAACTGATAAGTGCTAATATGATATAACAATGTGACTTGTTGCTATGAAAATAAATGATACATGAACTAGAGCTCTTAATTTTTTGGCATTCTAGGAGAGGGAAATGAAGCAAATGACAAGAAAACAAGTAAATATTATGATTTAATTTCATTTTAATGTCTTCTGGTAAATGTTCTGGGTTTAAATTCCTTTGGGAAAATGTTCTGGGTTTAGTTTTCAATCATTCCAGGTTTGTATTTCATAAATGTATAAAAATTGATCTGAATTTGATTGAGATGCATTCTAAGAGCCTTGGTTATCTGAGGATATGTTTTCAATCAGCAAAATGGATTGATACTGTACTTTAGAAAGAATTTTAATAGCAAAAATTCAAATAAATTCAATCATTCAAGCACTGATTAAGCATCTCTTATTTCCTGCAACTAAAAATAATGATGAAGAGTTGGACAGTCCTCACTTTCACATTGCTCACAATCTAGGTGCCTAAAAATGGGCTTTTCTGTAAACTTAGTCTGTTGATTGACTGTGTGACTATCAGTGAGTCTTAATCTTTGGCTGTTAGTTTCTTAATCTTTAAAATGAGAATAATGGTTATAATGCCTACATAACAGCATTTTAGAGAGAGGGGACTGAAAAGACAATGAATGTGAAAATGCTTAGCATATAAACTGTATAGTGCAGGGCTTCTCTTATGTGCTTAACCTCCTCATGTGGACTCTGGAAGTGGTTGAAACCACTTGGAGTTCCCACATGCAGAGTCACGTAGAGGAGGAAGAAAATGACTGGACTCAATAAAAAAAAAACATCTGAGGGTCATTAATACACAGAAGATGTTGGAAGCAACAGGATGAAATGAGATCAATTTGTCTAAGAGAAGAGATAGAGAAAATAAGAGGACTGGGTCATGGGATACTCCAACACAGATGTCAAATGGAGAGGAGAAGTCAGGAAAGAAGACAGAAGGAGAGAGGGGGAGAAAACAAGCAGAATATGATGTCACCTAGGGGAAACAATATTTCAAGGAGGAGCAAGCGATAAACCATGTCAAAAGCAGCTAAGAGGTCTACAAAAATGAGTACAGATAATTGACCATTAGCTGTGGCAGAATGTAGCTCCCTATTAACCTTGATAAAGCCATTTCAGTTGAGGAAGAGTCACAAAGTCTGGAACAGGTTGAAGAAATGATGTGAAGCATTAAGGTGAATTGAAAAAGTAGAGACAAAGAGATTATTAAAGTAGTCAAGGTCATATTGAATTGACAGAGTTAGTCAAAGATATTCAGAGTCTGTGAGGACACATTCCCATAACCATTAAATATAACCATAGCCACCTTTTTTTTTTTTCATTAAGTGGCTTAGGTATGGAAAAAGTTCCTGTGAAATTATTAATTCATTTAGAAACTGAAGGTAAACTTACCTGATAGAATTTACTATTTGGAAGGAAACTATAATGTTGAGTCCCCAGTGAGGATTATAAAATAACATTAATTCATGTCACAAAACAAAAAACTGCATTTTCATATAACGGGCACAATCATTCTGAAACACCAGCCTAATTAATATATGGAAGGTCTGCTTAAACATCTCATGCTTGCCAGGAAGCCACTTTATTAGGATTTTTGCTAAATGTAAACAACTGAAAGTAATTTCCATTTAAAATATGCACCAATGCATTTTTAATTTATTTAATTTTTAACTGCTTTACTGAGGAATAATCTATATACAATAAATTTCAGGTTACATAAAAAATTTGATGTATTTTAACATGTTCAACCCATGAAACCATCACATACTAAGAACATATCCATTCGTTCTCCTAGTTTAGGATGCTGTAACAAAGTACCATAGACTGGGTGGTTTATAAATAACAGAACTTTATTTCTCACAGGAAGGAGAAAGATGGAGGCTGAAAGTTCAAGATGAGGGTGTCAGCATGGTTGAGTTATGGTGAGAGCCCTCTTCTGGGCTGCAGACTGACACCATCTTGTGAAAAGAGAGCGAAAGAGTTCTCTGGGGTCTCTTTTATAAGGACACTAATTCTATTCATGAGGGCTCCACCCTCATGACCTAATTACTTCCCAAGGGCCCACCTTCTAAACCATCAGACTGGGAAGGTAGGATTTCAACATGTGAATTTTGGGGGGACACATTCAGTCCATAAAGTCCATCATACCCAAAAGATTCCTCATGCCCTTTTGTCATCCTTACCACCTGCCACTCTCTGTGCACTCTCCCTGCTCCCAAGTGACCATTTATGTATTCTGTCACTACAGACTAGTTTGAATTTCCAATAATTTTATATACATAGAATCATACACTATATACTCTTTCATTTTTTTCTGGCTGCTTTCACTCTGAATCATTTTTCACATTCACCCATGCTATAGTTATCAATGGCTCATTCCTTTTTATGTCTAGAATACTTTTCCACTGTATGGTTTTACCACAATCTGTTTATTCATTGACCTGCTATTGAGCATTAGGGTTCTTTCCAGTTTGGGGCTATTACAAAGATGATACGAAAAATTGTGTTAAGTCTTTGCATGAACATAAGTACTTAATCAGGAGAAATAACAGCCTAAGACAGGAATCATTTGATAGGGGTATGCTGAATTTTTCCAGAGACCGCCAAACTGTTTTCCAAAGTGATTGTACCATTTTACATTCCTATCACTGTATGAAAGTCCCATTTTCTCCACATCCTCTCCAAAACTTGGTATAGTGAGTCTTTTAAATTTTTAGCCGTTCTAATAGATTTGTTGTGGTATCTTCCTATGGTTCTAATTTGCATTTTCATAATGAGTAATGATATGTGGGTCTTTTCATATGCTTATTTGCCATCTTACATCTTCTTTGGTGAATTTTCTATTCAAATCTTTAGCCCATTTTTAAATGGATTGTTTTTCTTATTACTGAGTTTTAGGAGTTCTATATACTGATATACTCCAGACAGTAGATGGGTTAATCTGATAGGCTGCCATAACAAAATACCACAGACTGATGGCCTGAACAACAGAAATTTATTTTCTTACAGTTCTGGGGGCTGAAAGTCCAAGATCAAGGAAACAACAGGATTATTTTCTCCTGAGGTCTCTTGGCTTGGCTTGCAGATGGCTGCCTTCTTTCTGTGTCCTCAAGGACTTTTCTCTGTGCATGCACATCCCTGGTGCCTTTTTCTCTTCTTATAAGGACACCAGTCATATTGCATTAGGGCTCCACACTCATGACCTCATTTAAACTTAATCACTTTTTAAAGGCCCTATATCCAAATACAGTCACACTGAGGAGCTTAGGGCTTCAACATATAAATGTTGGGGGAACACTATTCAGTCTATAACATTAGGCTTTTATCAAATATTTGCTTTGTAATTATTTTTTGAGTGTCTGTTTTTTCTTTTCATTATCCTAATGGTGTCTTTCAAGGAAAAGAAGTTTGAAAATTTGATAAGGTCCAATATATCCATCTTTTATTTTGTAGAATTTTCTTTTAGTGGCATATCTAAGAAATCTTTGCCTAATTCAAAGTCACAAAGATTTTATTCTATGCTTTATTCTAGAAGTCTTAGCCTGTTAGGTTTTTCTTATAGGTTCATGATGCATTTTGAGTTAACTTTGGTGTATGATATAAAATGTAGATAGAATTTTTTTTTGCACATGGATAGCCAGTTATCCCAGGAACACTTGTGGAAAAGATTATCTTTTCTTCAACGAATTGACTTTGTAACCTTTGTTGAAATTCCATGTAATTGTGGTTCTAATTCTGGCCTCTCTATTCTATCCCATTTATAAAACTGCTTATCATTACACTAATACTTTCCTGAAGACTGTAGCTTCAAACTAAGACTGAAATCAGGCAGTGCTGATTCTTCAACTTCGTTTTTCATTCTCATGGTTGTTTATTACTTTCTAGATTCTTTGCATTTTCATATACATTTCAGAATTAGCTTATAAATCTATAAAAATGCTGTCTGAGATTTTGATTGGCATTGCATTTAATCTATATGTAAATTTTGAGAGAATTGGCATTTTAAGAATATTAGGTCTTTTCCTCTGTGAACACTGTGAACCTCTTGATTATCTAGGTCTTTAACTTCTTTCAACAATGTTTTCTAGTTTTCAGTGTACAGGCATGCACATCTTTGTCAGAATTACCCCCACATATTTCCTATTTTGATGCTGTTGAAAATAGTGTTATTTAATTTCAACTCCTGATTGTTTACTGCTAGCACATAAAAGTGAAATTGTTTTGTATATTGACTTCGTATCCTGTGGTATGCTAAAACACTTATCAGTTCTAGCAGGTTTTTACAGATTCCATCAGATTTTTCTATTACAGCTTACTGTTATCTATGAAAAACAAGAGTTTTACTTCTTCCTTCTCAGCTAGATATCTTTCATTACTTTTTGACTACTGCATGTGCTGGAATTGCCAAACAAGGTTGAACACAAGTGGTGAGGATGAGCATCCTTGTTTCATTCCTGATCTTAGCAGGAAAGTATTCAGTCTTTCAACATCAAACACAGGCACACCTTGTTTTATTACATTTCACTTTATTGCATTTTTTTTTACAAACTGAAGGTTTGTGTCTAGCAAGCCTATAGGTGTCATTTTTCCAACAGCGTTTCTCACTGTGTCACATTTCAGTAATTCTTGCAGTTATTAATCTTATGGTGAACTGTGATCAGTAATCTTTGATGTTATTATTGTAATTGTTTGGGGGCACCACAAACTGCACCCAGCTAAGGATGGTGAACTTAACTGATAAATATCGTGTGTGTTTTAACTACTTCACTGACCAGCCATTCCTCCATCTCTCTCCCTCTCCTTGGGCCTTGGACACAACAATATTGAAATTAGGCCAATTAATTACCCTACGATGACCTTTAAGTGTTCAAGTAAAAGGAAGAATTGCACATCCCTCACTTTAAATCGAAAGCTAGAAATGATTCATTTTATTGAGGAAGGCATGTCAAAAACCAAGATAAGACAAAAGCTAAGCCTTTTGCACCGAACAATTAGCCAAGTTGTGAATCCAAATTGAAGGAAATTAAAAACGCTACTCCCGTGAACACATGAATGATAAGAAATTGAAACAGTCTTATTGCTGACATGGAGAAAGTTTAAGTGGTCTGGATAGAAGATCAAACCAGCCACAACATTCCTTTCTGTCAAAGCCTAATCCAGTGCAAGGCCTTAACTCTCTTCAATTCTGTGAAGGCTGAGAGAGATGAGGAAGCTACAGAAGACAAGTTTGAAGCTAGCAGAAGTTCATTTATGAGGTTTAAGGAAAAAGTTGTCTCCACAACATAAAAATACAAGGTGAAGCAGCAAGTGCTGATGTAGAATCTACAGCAAGTTATTCAAAAGATCTAGCTAAAATAATTAATGAAGGTGGCTACACTAAACAACAGATTTTCATTGTAGACCAAACAGCCTTATACTGGAAGAAGATGCCATCTAGGACTTTCACAGCCAGAGAGGAAAAGTCAATGCCTGGCTTTAAAGCTTCAAAGGACAAGCTAACACTCTTGTTAGGGCTAATGCAGCTGGTGACTTCCTTATATCTTTGATAGTGCTAATTTACAGCCCCCCCACCCCGCCTCTGGTTAAAAGTTAATCAATTTCATTGATCTTCTCAAAGAATCATCTTTAAGCTTCATTTGTTTTCTCTATTGATTTTCTGTTTCAATTTTATTGATTTCCACTGCGACCTTTATTATTTCCTTTCTCGTGCTACTTTGGATTTTTTTTGGTTCTTTCCCTAGTTTATTAAAGTAGAAGCTGACACCGATTTAAGAAAGTTTTAAAAAATATGGGCATCCAGCGCCCAGAATTTCCTTCTACCTACTGCTTTACCAGCATCTCACATTTTGATATGTTGCGTTTTAATTTTCATTCAGTTCAAACTATTTTCTTTCTTCCTTTGGATTTCCTCTTTGACCCATTGTATTTCATTAGCAATATTATTTAGTTATACATATTTGAGTATTTTCCAGTGATTCTTCTTTTTAAATTACTAATTAATTTTATTATGCTCAGAAAATTTATTTTGTGTGACTTGAATCCTTTTACATTTATTGACACATTTTTTGGCCTAGTATATAGTTTTTCTTGGGAAACATTCTATGTATGCTTAAAATAATGTATGCTTTTTGCTGTTTGACGAAGTTTTCTATAAATATCAATTAGGTCAATGTTCACATCTATATCACTTATTGAGAGATGGACACTCAAATCTGCAGCTCTATTATTTGACTTTTAAATTTTTGCTCGATAGTCTATATATTTTTGCCTTAACATTTCTTGCAGTGTGGGTATGATGGTGATGAATTCTTGAGCTATTGTATGTCTGTAAAGATCTTTATTTTAATTTTCTTTTTGAAAGAGACTTCTACTAGGTATATAATTCTGGTTTGATAATTTTTTTCATATTTTCTGATTACTAAACAAGGATCTTCTGCTGATCTCCAGAGTTCTCTGCCTGTGCAACTCTATCCTCTCTGTGACTCTGTCTTATCAACTCTAAGAACTTGGTCTTCTGGGATCATTAGACAATCTCCTCAAGTAAGGGAGTCTGCCTGACTCTCCTGGGTTCCCTTTTTTGTGTCATGGACTGCGAAGTCAAGACAATAGCTGGGGCTTATTGTACTGCTAAATGTAGAGCTCACCTCATTTGTTTCCCATATCTCAAGACCACTATCCTTCATTGTCTGATGTCCAGTATCTTTAAAAACAACTTTGCTTCTTGTATCATCTTTTTGTTGTTGTTCCTGTTGTTGACGACTCAGTGGGAGACTATATCTGATACTTGTCACTCCATCTTGTTATTTCATTTAGTCCCAATACATATTTTTGATCTTGGATCTTTCCTATTCCATTCATTTGAAGAAGTAAAGTAAGATTTCACTACATTCATTTGAAGCATCAGTTGTCTGACCTTATGTCAAAATATTTCAGACTAAAACCTGACTCACCAAATATTTGTCAATGAAATTCTATCACCTATGCAAGTAGGAAGTATCTTCCATTTTTCTCAAATTCATTTACTTTAACTGAGAATTTATGCGATATCTGTGCTATTATCTTTATCCTTCAAGGATAAGATACAATTAAAAAAGAATATCAATACAAATGAAACACATAAAAAGGAAGAAAAGGATGAGAATGTCTTTGAATAAGTGTTTTTAGTCATGTATACTACAATAATTATCTACTCCAGAATTCAAATAGTTTTTCTTTATGCCCATTCTTCATGAAAAATTCAAACTGTAGAATGTTGAAAATTCTGTACCATAGAAAAAAAAGTGCATTTATCCCAAGAAGACTGATTCATTTGTGTATGTTTGTGTGCTCCCTTAAACATGAGTGAGGTGGTGGGAGGTTTCACGGTGTATTAACCTACTCTCTAGTCAATTTCAAGGTCAAAGTATCTATCATATAGGTTAACTTTAGGAGTATAAATCCCAAATGTTAAGAACTTTAATTAATATATTAGACTTTGTTTATAACACCTTTATATTGAAGATTGAGGGTCTGTTCTTGGTAGCTGTCTTAACGTGGGATTTTTCTTCAGAAACTTTAATCAGAAACAGAGAAGACTATACATAAATCAACACACTAAAACAAAGTCTGTCTAGGACATTATATATTCCATATTGCTTCTAGGACTAATACGTGGGAGAAATCCAAGATAAACCTGTAATATTTTTCCTTCAGTGTCACTATTATGAACATTGAAAGTGGAGAGAGAAGGGCAGTGGAACTGTTTAACGTAGCATCTTGAGGACACCTGCCTCTCATATTTTGTCACATCAGAAAGAGATGTACGAAAAATGTCCCATGTTGGGAAATGAAAAACTGCTATAAAGAAAACCCAGGGATGACCTCCCTTTTTCTCCTATTTCTTTTCTGAAGTCTCCTCCTGCCAGTAATTATTCTAACACCTCTGACCTTGTACAGTAATTCAATCCTTCTCTTTTCTCCACGACACGGTACTCATTTCCTACTCACAGCTTTTCAAGGCGTAACCCATTCATGAGTTGTGCTATACACAAGGTTAAAAGGTATGGCAGCTACAGTAGATAGCTCCATTTTCAACATCCAATTGAAAATGAAAACATAATTCTAAATGAATTAAGGGACAATAACGCTCTGCCTGGATAGTTCTTTTCCCAGATGACATGCTACACGTAAGTTTTAAATTGCTATTTTTCCAGTGCTTAGTTAAAATGAAAAAAGTAGGAAAAATGCAAGCCTCAATTTACAAGTAGATGTGAATTCCAAGAACAAAATTATAATGCTAAAATTTTTTATGCTTAAAATACAGATTGACCACACTAATCAGTCACCCTTCACCACATAGACAAGGAAAGCCCAACTGAAATATCCAATAAGGGTTTGCCATATTTTCTGAAGAAATCTGTATCACCTACTAATATCAGGGGACTCCCTATGAAAGACTGGAGCAATGGACACATTCTCGAAACACCTGGAAAGTTGGGAAACCTAAGTTTCCACTACCAGTTGGGATGAAGATGGATGTGAAATACCTTTACTCCCACTGAAACAATAAGAAATTACTGCATAGACAAATCTATATATTCAGAAAGATAGAAAGATAGATATCGTATACATATAAAGACTGAAATATTATCTATATTGCCATATATGTGAATTGCCAATTTTATTTTTATTGCACTAAAGAAGAAACTACAAGTATATGAAAATAGGGAGCATGTCCACACTCCTAAATCTGTGTGGGTGCACATAGGAAAAATGAGGTGGGGTCTCTTGAAAGGAGGCTTTGTGGAGTGGGGTCTCCCAGGCTTCTCCTTGGTGTTCCTTCATGGGGGTCACTGCTGTAGCTGACTGGAACTCCCCAATAGAAGTTGGTGATTCTGCTTTGGCAAAGTTACACTGACTAGTAGAAATCATTTAGTTTTATTGCATACTTCAAAGTAAATGTAAACATTTTATTCAAAAAATACATATTTTCTTTAAAGAGATGTGAGTGTAAAGAAATGTAAAACCTAAAAACACTGAACTCAGAGGGATGAGACTTTCTGCATTGACAACGGGACAGATGGAGGAAACTTTCAAACCTGAGACACATGGCTGCAGCTGTGGTAAGAGGAGAGGACAGGAGAGACAGGTTTTTGGTAAAATGAAAATCTTGGTTTGGATGAGGAGAAACCAGGCAAACTTCTGACAAACCTGTGGGCTAGTGTGTCAGGCTTTAAATAGGAAAAAGCTCAGACTCAAAGATAAGTTTCTCTGCCATGTAATGCATTTATAAAGAAATTCTGCTGAGTAATCAGAGGCTGGGAATGGCTGGAAAGCCAAAAGTTACTGTTTCAAAGTAACAATCTTGAGGTCTAGAAATCTCAGAGCCTCTTGTCACACCTTCTCATTGTCACTGAGTATCATAGTTCTCAGCCCCTCCATTCCAGACCCTGTTGTATGCAGTCTCATAACATCAAGACCTCATAGTCTCACAGCCTCATGGTCTTGAAATCTCACAGCCTGTGATATGGAAAGATGTCTGTAAAACACCACTACACTATGGAAACCACTAAAATCCCCCAAGACTGCACAGCAGTTTTGATAGACTTAAGACAGTTCATATTTTCTATTTCTTAAAAGCTTTTGCACAGCAAAGAAAACCAATGATAAAACAAAAAGACAACCTAATGGGAGAAAATATTTGCAAATGATATGACTGATAAGGAGTTAATATCCAAAATATATAAACAACTCAATATCAAAAAACAAACAACCTGATTAAAAAATGGGCAGAAGACCTGATAGACATTTTTCCAAAGAAAACATACAGATAGCTAACAGGCACATGAAAAGATGCTCAACAATGCTAATCATCAGAGAAATGCAAATCAAAATCCCAATGAGATATCACCTCACACCTGTCAGAATGACTATCATCGAAAAGATCACAAATAACAAATGTGAGCGAAGATGTAGAGAAAAGGGAACACTAGGTACACTGTTGGTGGGAATGTAAATTGGTGCACTGCTATTTAAAACACTATGGGGGTTTTAGAAACCTCAGAGAACTAAAATTAGAACTACTATATGATCCAGCATTTCCACTCCTGGTATATATCTGACAAAAACAAAAACAGTTATTAAAAAAGATACATGCACCCCAATGTTCACAGAAGTATTATTTACAATAGTCAATATGTGGAAGCAACCTAAATATCCATTACCAGATGAACAGGTGAAGAAGATGTGATATGATGCAATGGAATATTACTCAGCCATAAAAAGAATGAAATTTTGCCATTTGCAACACATGGATGGTCCTGGAGTGTACTAGGCTTAGTGAAATAAGTCAGACAGAGAAAGGCAAATACTCTATGTTATCACTTATACATGGAATCTAAAAAATAAACAAACAAGTGAATAAAAGAAACAGACACAGATATAGAGAACAAACTAATAGTTACCAGTGGGGAGAGGAAAATGGGGAGGAGCAAGATATGGGTAGGGATTTAAGAGGTACAAGCCACTATGCATAAAACAAATAAGCTACAGGATATATTGCACAGCACAAGGAATACAGCCAATATTTCAGAATAACCTTAAGTGGACTACAATCTTTAAAAATTTTGAATCACTATGTTATATATCTGAAACTAATATTGTAAATCAACTACACTTTCTCAGAATCTTAAGGTCTCATAGTCTTCCAAGTCTTGCAGGTCCACAGTCTATCTATCAGGCTCAGGGTCATGAAGTTCTGAGGTCTAGCAATATTATAATGTTTAGTTTCAGAGTCCTCTGAATTCATTCTCAAAATGTTATGGAAACTATTGTAACCAAATCCTGATACAATTCAATTTTAGCTATCAATCCCCTTGGCAGCATAGAAAATTGAGGGTTGGGCTGAAAAACAAAAGGTCTTGGATACCTGTTACTTAAATTGTAAGTATATTTAACACAATAGCAGGAAGATCAATGAAACTGAATTCAAGTCAATGGAATTCAAAATTCTAGTATAGAAAGAAAAACAGATTGTGAAATAATGAGCTTAGGATTCACAAAGATTTCTTACACAGGACACAAAAACCATTAATTATTAAACAAAAATTTTAAACTTATGCTCCTCAAAATATGCTGTTAAGGCACTAAGAAGTCAAGTGACAAAATGAGAGAAAACATTTGCAAACATTTTTCTGACAAAGCACTCCTATTCAAATACACGCAGCTATGTATATTAAGAAAAACAACCCAATAAAAGTGGGCAAAAGACTCAAAAAAAAAAAATTCACCAGAAGTAGATATATGAGTAGCCAGTAAGTACCTCATAAGATACTCAACATTAGTCATCAGTAAAATAAAATCAAAACAATAATGTGATAGCACTTTACACCCATTAAAAAACTGACAAAACGAAATGCTGACAACGACTTAGAGTAAATGAAACTCTCATACACTGATGATAGGAGTTAAATGGTGCAACCACTTTGGAAAACTGGCAATTTTTCGTAAAGTTAAGTATATATATACCTACCCAATGACACAGCATTTGTATTCCTAGGTATTTACCCAAGAAAAGATGTGTCTCTAAGAAGATTTATCAATGTTTGTATAGCTATATTCATTTTCCAAACAGGAAATCACCCAAATGTTCATTAACATTTGAATGTCTAAACTGTGGAATATTCATACAATAGAATGTTCCTCAGCAATAAAAATAGACTACTGGTAAGCACAGCAACATAAATAAGTCTCTAAATATTATAACAAGGGAAATAAGTCTGACACAGAAACGCAAGTACAATACTATTCCAATAACTTTAAAATTCTATGACTTCAAAATGGTGATAGTAATAAAATCAGTGGTTTTAGTAGTGTAGGATTGACTGAAAAGGGGCATGAAAGAATTTTCTCTGGTGGTAAGAACAGTTTATATCTTGACTGGGGTAGCGGTTACATGGTGTATATGTTTGTCAAAGCTCACTGAACTGGTCACTTGAAATATGAGCATTGTATTGTATGGAAAGTACATTCAATGAAGTTGGTAGAAAAGTAAACAAAAAGAAAAGAGGAACCATTTTAAACAATTAGTTTAAGTATGAAAAATCTTTTAAAGATATATATAATTTATATTCTTAATGAAATATTAATTATAACTACCATTTACTGAATGTTCACTATTCGTCAAGGACTGGGATAAGCATTTTATATATACAATCTCATTCAAAACATCACAATAAAACTATAAGGTTATATTAGTTTGAAATGCCTAGATACAAAAATTTTTGGTCAGATGAAAAATATCATGATTGTACCAATTTACATTCCCACCAACAGTGTAGGAG
Source organism: Orcinus orca (assembly GCF_937001465.1). Classification (NCBI taxonomy): domain Eukaryota; kingdom Metazoa; phylum Chordata; class Mammalia; order Artiodactyla; family Delphinidae; genus Orcinus; species Orcinus orca. The sequence continues at coordinate 56,522,889 of NC_064575.1, read as the reverse complement.
GGTTCCCTTTTCTCCACACCCTCTCCAGCATTTACAGTTTGTAGATTTTTTGATGATGGCCATTCTGACCAGAGTGAGGTGATACCTTATTGTAGTTTTGATCTGCATTTCTCTAATAAGTAGTGATGTTAATCATCTTTTTATTATGGAGAACAGTATGGAGGTTCCTTAAAACACTAAACTTAGAACTACCATAGGATCCAGCAATACCACTCTTGGGCATATATCCAGAGAAAAGCATAATTCAACAAGGTTCATGGGGGCTTCCCTGGTGTTGCAGTGGTTGAGAGTCCGCCTGCCGATGCAGGGGACGCAGGTTCGTGCCCCGGTCTGGGAAGATTCCACATGCTGCAGAGCGGCTGGGCCTGTGAGCCATGGCCGCTGAGCCTGCACGTCCAGAGCCTGTGCTCCGTGATGGGAGAGGCCACAACAGTGAGAGGCCATGCACCCCAATGTTCATTGCAACACTATTTACAAGAGCCAATACATGGAAGCAACCTAAATGCCCATTGACTGAGGAGTGGATAAAGAAGATGTGGTACATAAATACAATGAAATATTACTCAGCCATAAGAAAAGAACAAAATAATGCCATTTGCAGCAATATGGATGGACCCAGAGATTGTCATACTGACTGAAGTAAGTCAGACAGAGAAAGAGAAATATACGATATCGCTTATATGTGGAATCTAAAAAAATGGTACAAATGAACATATTTACAAAACAGAAATAAAGTCACAGATGTAGGAAAAAGAACTTACAGTTACTGGGGGAAGGGGTGGGGGAGGGATAAATTGGGAGATGGGGATTGACATATACACACTACTATATATAAAATAGGTAACAGATAAGGACCTACTGTATAGCACAGGGCTCTATTCAATACTCTGTAATGACCTATGTGGGAAAAGAATCTAAAAATGAGTGGATATATGTATATGTATAACTGAATCAATTTGCTGTACACCTGAAACTAACATTGTAAATCAACTATACTCTAATAAAAATTATATAAAATATCATGAGACACACATAGAGAATCTTCCTTTGCCAAACACACCATTCACACCAGATAAGAGTGTTTTTTGTTTGCTTCATGGACTATATCCTTTGTATATACTGCCGCATAATCCTTATGTTAACTAGTTTATGTTCTGAAACATTTATTTCACCAACTCTGTTACTGTCAGCAGAAACAATCCTGCCATATTTCCTATTTGTTTGGTGTCATAACACCTTGGCATCCACAGCTGGGTGGGTCAGCTATCCTGTGTGTTGTACTGCCAGGGTCTCTTCTAACCAGACAATAAAGATAAATCAACAGATACCATCTCTGAGGAAAGAAACTATCGGCACAAGATTAAATCTTGTTCTATTGTCTCTTATTCTATAGCAAAGTGACTAAAAATAGTGTTGCCTAAGTTTTGTTCCCTCTGTCTCCAGTCTCCTATCCAGTCTTCTGGAAAGCAGAGAGGAATTATATGTCCTTCAAGTCCTGCAAAGTTCTAAAAAGACTTAGTTTGTTATTTACACCAAGGTACCTTTAAACATTTGAATTTTAGATCACACATGTAGCCTTGAGAAGTTATCAAATGCCACTATGCATTTTCTTGGCCCCACTACAGTAAAAGCCATATCTAAAACATGACTTTTCATCATGAATAGTCTGTATGCAATACTATTACTTGTCTGTCTTCTCTTCCTGTTTAATTTTTTCCTCAATCACATTGTAAACCAAATTGGAGCCATGAAACTTCTACGGCAATGAAGCAATCAATAGCTTGACTACTTAAAAAACCACAACAAAACCCACCTTTCAGCACAGTTACAAAATCTCAGACTCTTTCATCCTCATCTTTTACTGCACTGACTTACAATTCACACCCATGTGGCTTCATAATGAGAAGAGGGTTAGAAATGATATAATTCTTCTTGATAAGAAAAAATCTGAAGTCAAGCTAAAAGAAAATGTTATTTAAGATATTTTATGATGCTTTCTGTAATGTAGAAAATAAAGTATAAAATTACTACATTCTGATTGTTTCTTAAGAAAATGTGTTCACAATAACATAGCCATATCTGAAAGACAAGAATGGAGCTAAAGTAAGTTGTAAATTTACATGGGCAATAAAATAGGAAATCTCTCCCTTGGTTAAAGAGAGCTGAAGTGTTCAGTTCAAATGAAATTTATTAAAGGAATTTGAACAAAAATTGGCAAGCTTGAATTTTGCATTGGGATGTTGCAAATAATATATTCTGTGATGGTATTTTAATATGTAGAGCTATAAACCTGAATATAATTATTTTGAAAGGGCTAATGCAAAGCTATATCTAAATGCCAATTTCATCTCTCTGAGCAATGTAATTGATTGATAAGAATTTTTATTCCCACAGTCTCTTCCACATACCATAAAAATTCAATGTTACCTCTCAGAAGAGATCTCAAATGATATGACATGTCTATCTCCAAAATAAGAAAATACAATTAAAATTTATAAGTTTACTTTTTTATCAAAACAATGTATGATGCATAATGATTCAGAGATATGTGATATTCTTCTTTTATATTTTGGGAATTAAGAATGAAGTCTATAACTTCATTTACATCCATATACTTTGTGTTTTCTTTAATAGTTTTAAAAACCCCAAACTATTCATTATTTTGTTTCCATAATAAAGGTAAGCGATTCTCAGATTTAGTATTCCATTTTTACTTCATATCCTAAAGGTAGGATTTCTACAATAATTTCTCTATTCATGTCATCCTGGACTTCCTGTGATGCAAATATCAACATACATGGTAAATATATATGAGATATTCATAGCAGAAAATGAAGGTATCTACCCAATACCCATTTAACTCTTCTTTCTTGCTAACATAACTGCAGTTTTGTTTGGGACATCAATATACCTAGAGAAAATAATTTAATCTCTCAGCCTCAACTGCAGTTAAGGATGGTCATGTGTTATATTTCTAGATGAGTTGTTGGAGATAGCTTTTTTTAATAAATAAAAAAAGGGAGTCTTCCTACCAGCAATATGGATAAAATGCATAGATAGCTTGCAAGCATGAGGAGAAAAATTCTGTGTTAAGAAGAGCAGATCTGGAAATCAGAAGGCAATTAATTTTTTGATGATACTTGAGCTGAGGCACCAAACCTGAATTACATATTTCCTAATTTAATGCTATTAAACAGGAAATCTAAACCAAATCTGGTTAACCTCTTTTGGTGCTTTTGTTATGTGCCCTGGGCACAACTGTGATACTGTGTTCTTATTACCTAGTTAGAAAAACTAACTTTTCTGTAAAATATATCAGTCCCTACCTTTTCCATCAATTCACTGATGTCTCTACCTTGAAACTCAGTCTTGCCTGATTTCTGAGCCAAAAGCAGAGAGAGCAATAAGTATATTAGGTATTTTAGCACCATTGTCTAGACAGTCTTGCAATAAATCTTGTTGTCAGGAGATCAGGATTTAGCACCTGAGCACTCCTATACCCTGAAATAATGGCTTCGTCTTTTGAACTCATTTTTTCTCTCTAGCATTGTAGTTTTCTCTTGGACTGGAGGGAGGCTTAAGTCTCAGTCAATTTAATTTGTATAAGAACCTGATATTCTTCTTAATCCTTGCCAGTGTCTTCCTAGAATAAGGTTGCTGGCTGCTGGTTAAATACTATGTTTCAGGCTGTGCAAATGTCTTATTTTGGGTTAAATTGTGCAGTCATTCATTTGCTCTAAGATCCCGTTGAGCTTCATGCCTGAAACCTCTTCCATTATTACTGATCTTGGAAGCAGATATTACCCCATGAATTTATCATGCAATTTGAAATTCATAATTTCTTTCAAAGCTAAAAGTTTGTACTGGACGTGGTTTGAAATTGGAAAGTCCACCAGAATTAGTAGTGATTTAAGGCTTGACCTGAAAATAACAGAAAGTGACAGCTTCTCCACTGCTTTTGGGCTTTAAAAATCTTGAAACTTTCAAGAACTGATGAGCCATAGAACTTTAGGGGCAGAGATTTACTCCTCTGTGAATTATCCATGTGTAAAAGCATTTTATTTCAGACCAAAAATTCCTCAGACTCAGAAGATCTGTATTGTTCTGTAGAGTTCAATAGGCTCTCTACTCACTATTGTCAAGTGAGAAAGGGCTGAGAGATTTAACTTTTAACTAGCCACATTTCAGTTGCTAAGATTTCAACAAAAGGGAATCACTCCTTTGCACACATTGATGAAAGCAACGTGAATGTGAATGGGGGGTGTGTGTGTGTATGCACATACCTATATACACATATATTCAACTTCTGTGACAACCATTGAATAATTAATGATGATACTTCCATACTGTGATTTTAGTGAGAATAAGAACACTATACTTAAAGACCATTTTGAAGAATTATGTGGAATATCTGTGTTATGATATTCAACAGATACATGTTTCTTCCACAAAATAAAAGAACTTACAAAAGAGAAAGACCTTCAAACTATTATAGTTGTAAACACTATGAATTTCACACACTTCACCTAATTTAGTCCAGATAAGAAAGTGTAACTTATACGTACCAGTTCTGCTTTATTTACATGTGCAACTTTGTGATGTTACTCATTGACCTTTATATAAGAAACTAATCGATGAATCTATTTTGAACTTCAGACTCAAAGCATTCTATCTTTTGAAGGACTGATAGACATACATTTATCAGATAATATGAATGTTATTTTTCTTTGTATTTTTTTTTGAGCCTGAGTGTCAAAACCACAGAACTAAGTTCAAATGCTTAGTTACAGCAACCATCACATCCCTTTTCCAAATGCATTTATTTCCCTTCATCATGACCAAAGTCCATGTGTATAAAGAAGTTTATCTTCTTTACCTTAAAAGCTGTTACCAATTTTATGTTTTTAAAATATTAAGCCCCTTTAATTTTGTGAGGGGAATAAAGGGAGAGTCAAATAAATATGTATGAAGATACAGTCAAAATAGTTGAAATGTAAAAATTGAAATAATTTGAATATAGTATGAATATTGAAATAATAATAGCTAGAATGTGAATATTGAAATAATAGCTAGAAAATGTCATATAACTAGTTTGACTACTATTTAAAATGGGTTGATTATTTATTTTTACATTGTTTACAAACAGGCTGAAGAGTTGGATCTTTCAAGTCAATTAGCCTGTTAAATAATACTATTTCAACTGTTATCAGAAGCAGTGAGAAATTACAGGGGAAAAATATAGCATAATTCTCTATGACTGACACTGTTCCAGCAGCATTTGCAATTTAATTTTGAAATACAAGTGATGCCAAAAAACGAAATCACCAAATTTTAACAATAAATATATATGAGAAATAATTTATTTCTCATATATATTTATGAGAAATAATTGCTTACCACAATGGTACAGAAAAATTTATTACTATATGATCATTTTACATTATAAAAATAAGACATGCAAAAGGGGTTTAGTTTAGAGAAATTGGCATTATTACTAACATCATTTTGATATAATTGAGAAAAAAATATGAGACGAATGAAAAGTTTTTAGAACATGATATTCAAGAAAGTTTTTAACCTTTGTTTTGTTTTTGGTCATTGTCAAGGTGGTTGTCTCAAGGTCATTGTGAAGTAAGCTGTTAGTAAAAACCAAAACATGACTATGTAAATACTGTATGAGTTTCCCACCCTTATACTGAGGACTTTCTCTCAACTGTCTCCTCCTCTTGGTGAAATAACTTCATATTCCCTAATTTCAGCATATTCCATAATAATATGTCTAACTATAAAATTATGTATTTATACAGTATGTATATATAAAACATATATACATACACACAACAATCAATACTCATGTCAATATTAGGGAAAGTAGGAGATTCTTTAAAATACATTTATAAGGACAAGGAAAAAGAGGCCCAGACAATACAGGTCGGGCAGAGATATCCATTCAGTGTAAACAGAGAGAAGCAGAAGACAGATCACACATTTCATTGAATCTAAAAGTCATTAATTTTAAGATTAAGTAATTTTTTCATCACCAAGAAAGGAGAAAAGTTGCAGGCAATTACACTATGACACATCATTGATTTGAAGATGCGTTCTGATGTCAGTATTATTAAATGTGAAAAAGTCCGTCTTAGAATCAATGAAATGTATATGTAGTGTTTTGTCGCTTTTCTATTTTCAGTGAAATCTTTTAAAAATATCCATTTTCAAAGATTAATATTTTAGATTAACATTAAAGATAAGCTTTGGCTTCAAACAACTGAAATATTAAATGAGAATGCTGATAAGCTGCAAAAGTTCCCTTTTCTCATGAGTTATTGCTGAAGTCTAAAATGTGTTCAGTGCCTTCTTAAAGAAAAAGTTTCCTTTGCCAATAAACAAGTTATAGATTTGATAGAAATGAGTGCTCATTATTCATGTCTGGAACGTCATGGGATCAACCCCCTGAGTTAATAATTAATGAAGAATTGGGAACCTATTTGCCTATTTTTTTTGTTTCTTCTAGATTAGTGTTTGAAGTGCAAATCTCTATTATTAGACTAATTTCTCCCTCCAATTTAGAACCCTTCAACAAATGTGTTATTCAGTCTTCAAAACAAATGCATTTACCTTGCTCAAATTAATGGGACTCTTAGGCATCTGAATCTTCCTTCCAAATTCGTAGTTCTTTTCATTAGCTGTTACATAATTAAATAGTGCAGTCTGCTATCTCACCATAGTACAGATTTTAAGCCCAACTCTTCCTTTTCTAATCAATGCTAAATGTTAACTCTTGGAGATAAAAAGGTCAAAGTCAAATAAGGTTATTGTAGGTTTCATTAATAGCATGACAGCTTTGAGTTATGAGCATAGTTTGTAAATTACAGTATGGATATCAGTTTATTAATTCATCTTTAAACTATATCTAATTCTATTAGAATTAGAGTAGGCTGAAAAGAGAGAAAATCCAACTTTAGTGTAAAATTAGAATAAGTCCTTATGCATGTTGCTTCTTTAAAAATTATATTTTAAAATATGAAATAGCTATCCAGTAAATTGGATCTATGTCTGTCTGCTACTATATAGCTAACAGTAAAACAAGATCCCTCCTCTGAGCTGATGACATAGTGTTATTATGATGCCTGTGACCTGATTGAGACACTGACTATTTCAGTTACATAGTATAAAGAGCACACCACTAGCAACTGTTCTAAGATCTTGGCACCTTATCTGTTGGATGTTACGTCAGCAGTCCCCAATCTTTTTGGCACCAGGGACCAGTTTTGTGGAAGACAATTTTCCACAGACAGGGGGTCAGGGGGATGGCTCAGGCAGTAATGCGAGCGATGGGGAGCAATGGGGAGCAGCAGATGAAGCTTTGCTCAATAGCCCGCCACTCACCTCCTGCTGTGCAGGCGGGTTCCTAACAGGCCAAGGACCAGTACTGTTCCATGGTCCCGGAGCTTGTGTTACATGACAAGAGAAAAACATATGTGAGCTGTAATGTTGTGGCTGCCATGAAAATCATTTACCCGAGTTAAGACGTATTGCTTTACCCAGGGCTTTTAGAGTAGAAGAATTAAGACTTCCATTTAAAAATTAATTTTTGAATTAAAAAAAACCTGCAATCAGTATTATTGTTTACTCTTTTATTCAGTGTCACATTTAATCTTTGTGCCTCAATTTCCTCATCCAAAGGGACAATAATATACCAGCTTGGCCTACTTCTTAGGGTTGTTATATCAAATGAGATAATGTACTGGAAAGTATTGATACCTTACACTCCTGCCATAAGGCAATATGTGGGATACAACATGATTAAATGGCATAAAATAAGGAGCTGCATTTTTTTTCAAGGTTAATGAGCTGACTGGGGTGAACTCAGCTAGCCTCTAAGAAATTCCATCCCAATAGATCCATGTCCTGTGTATGGTCTAGTGCCACCTGGTGGCAGATTTGACTTTTGGTTTAAATATTGGTGGGAGTAATTCTGGGTTCTGTGGCTGGTTGGAAACTGCGAGACTGCAGCAGGGGTTCCAAAAATCTGGTTGTTGTCTGTTCCACCCATATTGAGGATATCGGGGACAGGTAATAGTGGGAATGAGAGACTCAACTTACACCTCCTCAGCTGCTGCTGCTGTTTTCCTATATCAACCTATTCTTCTCCTTCTGCCCATCTCCATGCCAAAAGATCAGTCTATTCCAGCTGGAGGACATAAGGTGAGTGAGCGGAAGACAAGAGCCATTCCACCATCAACAACTGGATTATATCTAAATGTGAATAGACAGTATTTTTCCTTTGGGTGATCTTCAAACTACAAAGTAACATGAATAAAGTATTATAATACAAATATTATAATGACAATATCTAGAAGTTTCTGTAATACATTTTATCTGAAAAACACTGCCATTAAAAAAAAACAAACTTTGTCTTTTCATGTTAACATTTGTACTTTTTATTAGTGGAAATATGGAAGTACTGGTTTTCAATTCACCTTTTAAAATCCCCCAAACCTACTTAAAGAAGAGGCTAACTGTGTGACAACTGAACCCACAAATGTAAAATTATCTAAAACATTATCTTGTGGCTTCATCTGACTGCAAAAGATACTGGGAAACATAATCCCTGATGGGCAGTCACCTCCCAGCAAGAATTCTGCACAACAGAAAGGAAAAGCGTTATTCAGTGGACAGCTCAACACCTCTTCCACACCTATTTGCCAAGCTTTTATATATTTTGAGCACCACGTGGGGTGTTTTATAAATTTGTAAATTGATTAATAACGTTTAAACATTTGAAGATTTCACCAAAACAGATTTTCATAATTCCTTCTTCTCTTGGAAAAAAATCAGATGATCTGGCAAAACTGGGCCCACATTTCCTCTGGGCAACAATTGGTTGGAGGTGAGAAGCAGCTGGCTACATGCTTTCCCGTTTGCTGGAAGAAGTACCTGAACAGCTTCACTCATTAATTTGCCCTCCTAAACCTGTAGTCACTGAATTTGGGACCACTGACAAATCATCAGATGAAAAACTTGATTTTCAAAACACTGGGAAATTCTCAGTTTTAGGGGATATTCAGAGAAAGAAGAGTCACTTAGTATAGGTTGCTTTTCTGTGCAAACTGCTCCAAATATAAAATTCAGAGCATGTGTACAGAAAAATAGTAGGCATATAATGTCTACGTTAAAATCAAGTTAAGGATAAATGCATTCACATTTAGAAAGAGAGGGGGAAAAGGGAGTAAAAGAGAAATGAAGGAGGACAAAGACAGGGTTAGGGATAAGCAGAAATGTAAAGAAACAGAGGGACTTCCCTGGTGGTCCAGTGATTAAGACTCTGTGCTCCAAATGCAGGGGGCCTGGGTTCGATCCCTGGTCAGGGAACTAGATCCTGAATGCCACAACTAAAGATCCTATTAAAGATCTTGCATGCCACAATGAAGATCCCGTGTGCCACAACTAAGACCCGGCGCCAGCCAAATAAATATTTTAAAAAATAGAATAAGTGAGAAGACAACTTTTTTCAAGTAGAGAGAGATGTCGGCAGCATTCAAAGAATTTGAAGGAATCTAATAAGTAAAAGTTTTCCTAGTATTTCATGTATTTAGCAATGTTTATCTAGCAAGAGATAACAATATAATGATGATGATGAATGATATTAATTCATAATGACAACTAAGATTTATGGAGTTCTTACTCTTTGCTAGCATTACACTAAGTGCTTTTTATGGATTGTTTCATTTGATCATTTCAGAATTATGGCTTAAAATCCACATAAAAGTGTTGATTCCTTGCCTATGTGACAACAGGCAGACTGAAATGCAGAGATGTCCAGTGAGTTACAGAGTTCCTCTCTCCATGAGGGAAGCTTAAACAATTTCAATAAATTCTTGATTGGCTGCCCTAATAGACAAGAGAAGTAGTGAGAAACACTAAAGTAGTAGAAACTCTAAAGTTTGCCTCATAATTTATTATATGATATTACTTTGTAATAGATCGTCCTTGAAAAATATTTTGTTGAGTTGAATATTACATTTTTCATAACGTCTTTTATCTATGGTAGCAATGGTAGAGAGCTAAGAAGATTCTAATGTAGAAAATCGACCCAGCTGTCATCATCGTTGGGTATTATTTTCAGAGACAATACTCTTCAGAAGTTCAAAGATGTGTTGCTTCTACCTACTCATCATTTCCTTGAACAAGTGGTTTTCTTTCACATTAGACAAAGTTTACTTATTTAAATTATTAACAACTATCTAGGGATGTGAAGGCATACTAATGATTAATGTTAAGCGTGTGAGTTTAGGTTTAATACTAGGAAATAAAAGAGGAACTTGAAATTTAGATAGAAATCCAAAAATCAGTGTTGTTTCTTTCTAAGAATGTTGGCTGCATTTTCCTTCTAAATGATATTTGGAATGTAAATTCTATACAGAAACTTAAAAAAAAAAAAAAAACCACCTGTGATTAGTCTGACATTGTCTTTTTGCTAAATAATAAGCAAGGTACTAAGCTTGTGGATATTATATGTAAATAAAAGAATAAGAGGAATATTGAGATAATGCTTCCAGCGGCAATAATTTCAGGTCACTGAAGTCTTAGAAGTTATTTTCTACCAGAAAGTCTTGAGAAATTATAAATTAGATAGGTTCATAAGACTGTTCTTATCTTGAGTGTTATATTTTTGTTGTTAAAGATTCTTGCCTTGTTGCATCTAAGGACTATCAAATTATTTCATTATTCACCTCAAAATCTTCCAAGCATCCTTTCTTCTTTTCTGAGAATTTTAATTGAATTTAGTGCATAAGAAATTGGATTGTCATCTCTAGAAAGTAATGATATGTTAGAATTTTAAAGTTTCCTTTAACAATTGAAAACTGTTGTATGTTTATTTATCCTGCTACTTATTAAAAACCGAAGTTGAAATGAGGCATCATCCAAAGATAAAAACCCTAAACTGGAAAGTTTTTTACAATAAAAGCTTATTTTGGTTTGTGTTCAAATATTTGTCACTCTCATAAGAGTTTCATAACATGTAATCATAAAGTATATCTCATTCTCATTATTTTTACCACACATAAACAACAGTAAAAAGATGCAGGGCTCCATTTCATGCAAATACACTTTGAATTTCATTAGTTCTTTGTTTTGAAACAAGATCTTGGTCCATTCTCCCATTTTTCTCCTTACCCAATCTATAAAGCCATATGTTTTGATCATTCACCCAATCCAGGACATGGATTCTCATGCATTCCTCCCACACACTTTAAAAGTGTTGAAGACTTATCACATCACTCCCCTGAAAAGTCAGGCTCATTGGCAAGCCAGGGGAATGTGGAGAATATTTCACTTGAAGAGCTGCCCTTGAAAGTCCAGCAGTGGACTGGCCATTGTTTAGTTGAGATAAAAACATGTCACAGAAAGGAGCATGTGCTGCTGCATCCAGCAAAGGGCCCTCAACCCCCTCCTTAAGAATACATGAGGATGGAGGACAGAGTTTAAGCATCCTGACTGACTGCTCACAGCACATCTATTTCCTCTCACCTTTGTGCCTGAATGATGGAAATGACACAAACACCAATATCTAAGCTCCAGACAAATTCTAACAGGAGACTTCAAATGGACCCCAGGGAATAAGGTAGCTCAGGTGTATCCATTCTCAGAATTTAAGAACAAATGTTAGAGCCAGATAGCAGTGTAGCTGACCCTTGAATAACATGGGTTTGAATTGTGCAGGTCCACTTATACACAGTTTGTTTTTTTATAGTAAATACTGCAGTACTACACGATCTGTGGTTGGTTGAATCTGTGGATGTGGAACTGTGGGTATAGAGAAACTGCATAAATGGAGGGCCAACTCTAAGATATATGAAGATTTTCAACTTCTCAGAATGTCAGCTCCCCAAATCCCCACATTGTTCAAGGGTCAACTGTAATCACAATTTAAGATGAATAAAGGAGAAAATAAGAAAGTCTATATGCAGAAAAATGGAGCAAAAAGGAAAGCAAGCATAGCACGGTATGCTATGTTTGATTGATAAAAAATGTCTGTGTTTAAAGAAGATTTTTTTCCCCCAGATAACAGAGGAAATATTGGATAACATTACCGTCTTAAAGGAAATTAAAGAAAATACTGATTCTGTGCAATGGAGATGGCAATGAGATGATTAAAAAAAACATGCTGGAATGAAAGGGAAGTTAGCATAAAATACATTAAGGAGGAAAATGACACTGACGATCTTAAAACTGCTTTGGAGGCAGAAAAGAGAAGTAACAATGTAAAAGCCTCTGAATGGATAACAGATTTCAGAATATCACACAGTTTAAAAGCATGTGATTGAATACATGATCATCAAAATTGCAGAATATAATGGAAATCCATCACTGAGATAATAGTCATGCTTGAATATGAAACAAGAAGAAATTCAACAGACAAAAATTCAAAGATAAACTATCCCTGAGTTGAATGAAACCTAAAACTATGGATTCATGGGGCTTATCATATAGAGAAAAATATATTAAAGACCAGCTAACACTCAGAAACATTTTAATGAACTTACTGATCTCTTAAGAATAAGGAAAGAATCCTTCATATATCTAGACCAGAAGGTCACCTATGAGTGAAAAAATTAGTCTTGCTTTAAACTGTCAGCAAAAATAGCTGTTATATGAAAGTGTACTTTATACAGAATGTTCACATACTAGGTTTCCATACAGTCCTGTCAAGGCAAAGACAACAGAGACTCGATTATGTGAAGATTCAGGAATATACCATGTATAGGTACATCCTGATGAATCTGCTTGAATATATAGTTTAGTGCAATGAAAAATAATCAAAATGTAAACTTTATGAAAGTTTAGCTCTGTATATGTTTGAACACAAAATTAACATTAAACGGTTATGTTATAAATTATATACATAATAATATATATATTAGTTGTTAAGAAGAAAAGCTGCATATGATAATAATATTATGGGGGACCAAAATCCTATAATATAGTGTGACAAACCCCCCAGAAGGAAGGAGATGAAAAATGGCAAGATTAAATATCTTAATTTTCTCATATCTCATTAAGGAAGAGATTCGTTACATCCTGTTGCAATGTAGAAAGAATATACATTGAAAATTATAAACAATATTTTAAGTTATAATATACTTCCTAAATTACAAAGCAGAAAATAAACTAAGCTCTTTCTAAAAACTGGGAAAGAAAATAATAAAAAATGAATAATGAAAATATAATTAAATAAACCATAATACAAATTGTCTTATAACTACTGCTCCAGCGGGAAGAAAAAAACCAAACACTGTTTAAAATCAAAGGATGCAAACTGATTGATCTGAGGACGGGGAACCCAGCTATATAGGTACCTGACCAGTGATCTGCTTTAAAAATAAATAAAAACAAAAAAATCCACAAAAGTTTTTAATATATATATATATATATATATATATATATATATATATAAAATCTTAACTTGATGTGTGTGAAATAGATACACACACCAACTAAATGCAAACAAAAAGAAAGGCTGAAAATATCAATATCAAAGGAAGTTATATAATAACTTTATACTGATGAAGGGTTAAATTCATAATGGAGATCTAGATGTCATGAATATTTATGCTTCTAAAAATATTATATAAAATATATAAAGCAAAACCCTCAAATATAAGGGAAGATAATAAGAAACACAGTAATAATGGATTATTTATATTTAATTTTCTCAATCTTTGACAGACTAAGAAGACAAAATATGACTAAGGATATTAAAACTATTTCTCTCTATATATTATATAGAATACACTTGTTTTTCTAGTCACCATTTTATGAAATTGATGTCTTGTAAGACAATAAGCTTATCTCAATCAATTCAGACAACTAGAAACTAGGTAGACCAAATACTTTAAATAAAATACAATAATACTATAAATAAAAACATAGGAAAAATAAAAATTCAAACATAATTAGTTTTTCAAAAATCTCTCAGAATTCCACTTCCATCATGATAAAGTAAGCCATCACAAACCAACCCTGACACTGATGACAACTACAAATTCTGAACAAGACACCAAAAAGAACAAAAACAACCCCCCCCCCCCACTATCTAGTGATTCTAAAGAGGAAACCAAAGCACGCAAGTAGGTGAGGGGAATCTAAATTTGAAGAAGTAACAGGCACAGAGGTGATTTTTTGAATTCTATGTAACTTTGCCCTAAAGATGGGCCACAGCCTGGGAGGATAAAACTCTGATAGATCACCATCTCTTTGACCAGAGGAACTAAGGAAAGGACCTGGGAAATCACAGCCAACCTCCAGATTGTCAGGGGGGAATTCCAGAGAGGAGAGCAGAAGGAAGAGCTCCCCTAATTCTGGGTATGAAGACTGGACTTGCATAGGATCTCCCCTAAAGCCCATATGCATGAGACAGAGTAAGAATTTCAAGTGAGACCAGCTAGTAAGACCATTTTTTTCTCCTTTAAGTTGCTCAGGATCAGCCATGGAGTAGGCAGATAACTAGGCTGCAAGAGATTGCAGTCAATATGACGTGGTGAACACAAGTACATGAAAAGTACGTGAGAGAGTGGAGACTAAGATGATTCCCAGGGTTTGCTTTGTGTGACCAGGTGGACAATGCTGTGCAGGTGGCAGGAAGATTTCCTTTGGGGAAATGTTAGGTTTGTGATACCTATGAGATTGTCCAGTGGAGACTTCTAATACTGGTAGTTGGAAAAAAAAAAAAAAAAAAGTATATATATATATATATATGTATGTATGTATGTATGTGTGTGTGTGTGTGTGTGTATAGCAAAAGAAAGATTATTAGAGGTATATATTTGAGAGCCACTAGAGTATAAGGTATAATTGAAACTATGGAAAAACATAGAAATTTCCCAGGAAGAGTGAATTTTATTGGTGAGCATTCTTACTGAGGACCTAAAGAATGCATCATATTTACTCATTTATTCACCCAAGTACTGGTGTTATATGTACTGCATTAGGCACTAAATATACAACTGTAAACTCTTAGCCAAATGTAACTTACTCCTCCCAAAAAAGTTTTAGAAATGTTTAATTAGCAGATTTCTCTACTGCAGAATTGCTCAGTTCCTGTATTCATTTTTCATTGCTGTGTAACAAATTAATACAAACTTAACATTTTAAAACAATACTATACCCTTACTATCTCACAATTTCTGTATGTTAGAAATGCCAGGCTGCATTCTTATCCTGAGGATTGATTGGGGGAAGAATCCACTTCCAAGCTCACTCAGGTTGATGACAGAATTAATTTCCTTGCAGTTGTAGGATAGAGGGCCTGGCTTCTTCCTGGCTCTCAGGTGGAGGCCACCCTCAGCTTCTAGAGGCTACCAGAACTTCCTAGAGGTTGCCTTCCTAGTTCCTTGCCAAGTGGCTTTTCCAACATGGTCATTTACTTCTTCAAACCAGCAGGGAGTGTCTCTAGAGATTTACTCCAGATGCTAGCAAGGTAGTGTCTTACATAGTATAATGTGATCATAGAAGTAACATGCTATTACCTTTGCCACATTCTATTGGTTCCAAGTGTTGAAGAGGAAGAAATTTTCCTCTACCCTTCTAGGTTCTTCTGGCTGGTCTAAGAATTAAGTTGACATGAGACAGATGACAGTAGAAAACCAAACAAAAGTGTAATAACATGTATACACAGGAAAGACCCAGGAGAACTGAGTAACCTGTCAAAATGGTCAAAACTCTCATCTTAAATACCATCCTTAGCTAAAGACAAAAGAGAATATTGGCAGTAGTGATTTGGGACTTCAAAGGGGAGGACTGCAATTCACATGCAGATGGAGAGCAAATGTTTAGTAAACAAATGTTTGCTGGGCCATGCAGAGAAAATGGACACAAAGAGGAATTTTAACAAACAGACTTTGCTAGTTTCCTCCCTGTCCAACACCTGGTTCACACTATAGTTACCTGTGGTGATAACTTCCTTCCTGAAGCAGGTCCTCTTATCTACATTCTTTTAGGCAGTTAGGGGGAAGGTCAAAGTTTCTTCCTGAGTCTTGATTGTTTTCAGCTCGAAATAATCCATGCGCCAAAGGGACATTTTAGGGTGGCAAATTTTGCTCCCCTACAGAAGCAAGCCAAAGGTCCCACACTCAGTGGAAGAAGAAATAAGGTCATGAACATCTGGAGACAGAGATCTTGAGAGAAGCTTAGAGTCTGTCCACCATATTTCCTTAAGTTGGCATTGTGCATATCTGTAACCCAGAAGGACCTAAAGGGGCTTTCCTGGGGCAGACCCCTCCCCCATATTCTCTGCTTTAGCTCCTCTCTGAAGTACTCAGATAATAGTATCTCATGCATATTTCCTGAGTTTTTCAGATGCTAAAAACTACCACCAAATGGAAGAAATTAACTACTTGGTGATCTTGAGCATGCAGCTCCCAGACCTACTGGCACCTGTGACACTGTCCTGCTACCACACCATCAACCAATCAGAGAATTTTGCACGAGCTGGTCACATACACTGTGACCCGCACCCACTCACCTGGCATCTAAAAATGCTTTGCTGAAACCCTTCTGAGGGTTCGGGGGTTTTTGGGCATGAGCCACCCACCTCCTTGCATGGTCCTGCAATAAACCTTTCTCTGCTCCAAACTGACAGTTTGGTTGACTGGGCACATGAGCTTGCGTTCGGTGACATATCCACATATCTGGGAAATAAACGCTTCCAGCATGCTTTGTCACCCAACATTTTTGACTAGAAATACTGGTGTTACAAAAAACACATTCTGGGAATACTAGCTGAGAAGAAAGTAAGCCCCATGTACAACAAATACATTTGTATCCCTGTCCATCTTCACTAAAGGTCAAGCCATAACAAGTATCGTTATAAAAATTCATTTGTCCAGCTGCTCAGTGGAATCATTGCGTCTTACCACTATAATTGAGTTTATTCCAGCCTTTTATGTTATTATTACATTAAGAATAAGAACTCCAGTTTCGTGAACTTGTGTCCCCACATTGTAATACTTTTTCATGAAGAATATCTCATTATGAATTTTTGAGGCTTGTATCCCAAGAGGCCCCATTTTTCCTTGAGATTCTGCCCACAGTTCGCTCTAGAACTCAGGCAGACATCCTGGACCACTCTAGGGAACACATACCCTGTTGTTCTCTACTTTACCAGAAACCTTTCTCCTTCCTCCCCAATAAGTCAATTTATGTTAAGAGACAGCACTAGGCCTCTGACTCAGCTTGCTTGCCAGACCTACCCAGAGAGTTTAAATACTAACTCTAGGCTCACCTAACACCCCCACTATTATATTCTACCACCTTTGACATCTTTGACATCTTGACTGTGACCATCTCTTCTGTAGAGATTTCCATAGTATGTCAGAACAGAGACCAAGTGAAGAAGAGGCTGGAGGAATGTAAGAATGTCACCTGCCATATCAGTAAACAAAGGATGTTGTGGTCATCAAGCCATCAGCCACTGCAGCTGTCCAGGCTGTTTACCCTGAGGAGGTTCAGGATGGAGAAAAACAGGATACTGGCCCTAGATAGCTGAGGTGCCTATCAGAGGAATGACTGCAATGAGCCCAGACTCTTGCAATTTCCCAAACATAGAAAAGTGAAATTCATTAACTTGAGATATCTGGTTTTCTTTAATTAACAGTAACCTTTTAATGTTCCAACTACCTTTTTTGTTTTTTTGCAAAAACAAACAAAAAACCTCCTATATATCCTGGCTACTCCCTTACCTCTTTGAAACAGTCCCTCAGAGTCATCTGAGAGGCTGTCTTCTGGGCTTAAGCCCTCAGCAAGTCCACTGAATGAAACATAATTCTCAACTTTTAGGTTGTGCATTTTTTTTCCGTCAACAATACCTATTAAAAAATGTCCCAAGATCTAGAGAGTAGAAGATTGATGGAGATAATAGCCTATATGGGGTGGGGATGGCTAATTAGGAGAACTTTGATAAGCCGCTCTCATTTGAGGAAGCTGGAATTTGGCAATTTTCAAATTATGTTCTGTGTGATCCTGGGGTTGAGAAAATTTCCTCTAGGTTGCTTCCAGGGACAATATGGAGATGGAACTAGAGCATCCCATCCTCACAGGACCCAGAACAGCATAATATAATGTAAGATTTGAATGTTGTTAGTTGGTGTTAAAACAAAAATTGCACTGGACAAAGTTAAACAACTAAGGATGACTTAATTCAAGATATTGCAATAAGAGAGAGAGATTGAACTCAACTCCACTAAAGCAAAAGGCAGGAGGGATTTTAAGCACTGGGGTGAGCTGGTGGAAAGCACTGGAGGACAACCTCTCTGGGAGGTTGATATTAGGATGTGTTGGGCACATTGAGTTATTCCTGAGTTTGCAAATTTTTTCTTCTGTGTTTAGGCCATCTGTGTTTTGTTATAGAGACTGGGAGATAGGATGTTATCTCCGTTTATGTTTACATTTCAAAGAGATGGTTTCCAGGTCCTTAAGAAAGACATTCTTTGGTTGTAAAACTGGTAAGAGACTTTTAAAAAGATTTATGTCTTAAAGGGACAGAGAAAGAATTTACAATGATAAGTTTTCTTAAAGTAAATGCTCTAAGAAAAGAGAGGTCAGGGCCTAGAGTCAGAAAAGCCTGTCTAAAGTTTACTCAAGCTAAAGCAAATGTCAAAACTGTTTTGTTCAACGGTAAATCAAGCCAGGGCCTTCAGGAAATAAAGGATCCAAATTAGAGGACCCTCTCCCCACATGCACCCATAGGAAACAATCCATAAAATGAAGCAAAACAGCATCATTTTTACGGGGATCTTCCCCTAAATCATGCTGCAGAACACTGAGAACACCATTTCCTTTAAACCCAAACCCCAAACTCCAGCTAGAAAAGGAGGAATTGATGAGAAGCAAACACCCATGAGCTGGCAAAATGACCTAGTATCCTAGCTCAGATACATAGGACAGAGAAGACAAAGAAGAGAGAACAACCACACGTCTGCATCCATTAATGAGCCCGCTCGTGAGCAAACATGCTCTGAGCCAATTGCGTTAAGAACTATTCTTCCTTAGGGGAGGCATGCAAGAGAGTGGAAGGAAAATAAAGGAAACTTTGAAATATTTCATTAAATAAAATATTTCTGCCACCAAAAAATAAAAATTAGAAAACCTGAGATTGAAAGACATTTCAGTTCAAACATATTAAACTATATATATATATATATATATATATACACACACATATATATATATATATATATATATATATATATCCTTCCATGGGCTTGAATTTTACACTGTTAAATTTTACTTAAAATAAATGGTGTATGGGGCTTCCCTGGTGGCACAGTGGTTGAGAGTCCGCCTGCCGATGCAGGGGACACGGGTTCGAGCCCTGGTCTGGGAAGATCCCACATGCCGTGGAGCAACTAGGCCCGTGAGCCACAACTACTGAGCCTGTGCGTCTGGAGCCTGTGCTCCGCAACAAGAGAAGCCACGACAGTGAGAGGCCCGCGCACCGCGATGAAGAGTGGCCCCCGCTTGCCACAACTAGAGAAAGCCCTTGCACAGAAACGAAGACCCAACACAGCCAAGAATAAAAATAAATTAAAAGAAGGCTCAACATTAAAAATAAATAAATAAATAAATAAATGGTGTATGGTTTGGACTCCGTGATTCACCGGAGTTTTGAGATTTTCCAGGAATGGAAATGTAACCGAGTAGGACCCCATGGAGCCTTCCTGGGACAGACGCCTCCCCCATATCCTCTCTGAAGTACCTAGATAGTATTGGATGCTCATTTCCTGAGTTGTTTTACAGATACTAAAATCACCACCAAATGGAAGAAATTAACTACTTGATGATCATGAGCCCCCAGACCACTGGCGCCTAAGGACTGATAATGTTAACCACCCTGTTACATCACCATCAACCAATCAGAGAATTGTGCACGAGCTGATCACGTACCCTGCTAACCCCCTCCCTCACCTGGAATTTAAAAATGCTTTGCTGAAACACTTTCGGGAGTTCAGGATTTAGAGCACGAGCTACCCATCCTCCTTGTACTTGTGCCTTTACAATAAATGCTGCACTTCCCTTCACCACAACCCAGTGTCAGTAGACTGGCTTTACTGCACATCAGTGAGCAGGTGCGAGTTTGGTTTAGTAACAGAAATAGATCAAAATCTTTACATAGTTTAACCAATCTGAAGAATAGAGAAATGTAAAAAGCCGTTTTGAGCCTTGAGAATGATATAGATGTGTAGCAACTATTATAGTCTATCAAAAAATTGCATTGAAATTCTGAATTAATGGGAATGTTTAACTTTTCTATCCTGATTTCCTCATTGAAACACTTGGCCATTCATGTCAAGACTGAATAGCAGCTGAGCATCTGAGCACAGTTTCCAGGATCTGTAGCAGCTGAATGAGATTGAGTTGTAATCATATTGGATGTGTGAGTCACCAATTTGAGGTCTGTCATATTTACAGCAAAAGACCTTGGTTGAGACAAAACCAGAGACAGACATTGCAATAACAATCAGTTCTTGGATAATTTTACGGGTAAATTCAGCATGCTTTAACACAGAGGTTTCAAAACAGTCTTTAAATTGAATTTGGTATAAAAGAAAAGACTTAAGCATTCAAATGTAGTTTTGGAACAAATGTTCATCTCCCAACGCCAAAAGATATTTTTGCCAAGATTTTCAGGCAAGATTATTTGGACATGCATTATTTTAATTTGGTTGACTACACTCTGAATAATCCCATCATACAACGCTAAGAGCACAGGTTATGAAGAAACCTGAGTTCTAATAGCAGCTTTTCCTGTACTAAAGTGGCCTAGGGCAAACTATTTAACCTCTCTGTGCCTCATTTTCCTCTAACATAAAATGGGAACACAGGGTTGTGTAAGAGAAATAAGCATGATTAACACAGTGTTAAGCAGAGAGAAAGTGCTAACTCAGTATTTATTATTATTTACAGTTTGTACTTTCATGAACTCCACAAATTCATTACCAAAATGATTAATCTCATTTTTAAACCTTGTTTGACTTCAATCCTTACAAATTAAGCAAAATACGTTTTTTTGTATTATTTTTAAAGTTTGTGAATGTATGATTTTATTTATTTGTTTGTTTGTTGGCTGCACCAAACTGCTTGTGGGATCTTTGTTCCCCAACCAGGGAACCAGGGATTGAACCAAACCCCTTGGCAGTAAAAGTGCCCAGTCCTAACCACTGGACTGCCAGGGAATTCCCTATACTTATTTTATATTTTTAAAATGTGTCCACATTTTTTATATCCTGCTTGTCATTAATTAGCCATTTTAACTATATTATCATTGTCAATTAACTATCATGGCCAATTGCCTAACTATAATAAAGTGATACACTATTTTGATTTGAATTAGCCAAATTCAAGTTTATACTTGAAAAATACAATTTTCAATCTTCATTGAACTTTTCACAACTTTCAAGAATTTATTTTTTGACATAAAAGTAATTTCACATTAGTGGAATAAAATCATGGTTTGGGGTTCATAATGTAACTCTTTTTATCTACTTTTCTGCAAGAGTGTTTTCAACTTCAAATACAGGTCTTGACACATTTCTTGATCTGTGACATGTTTGGAAGACAGAAAATTGAACAAAGTTGATTTCTTTGATTATTACTCAAGGAACTAGGTTGAATCATCGGGTTGCTTCCCAGTTCTCACTGATCTGTTTTCACAGTTTAGCTTCATTACTTTATTTGAAGTAATTTCCTAGAATACCATGAACAACCATATTTCATATAAGCATAAAAATAACCGAAACCTAATGGAAAATAAACCTTTTTTCCCCATTCTATAATAGAGTCTAATCCACCTTATATTTTTCTCCCTAATGATACTACTACCCCTTTGTGATAACCCATTGTTTTGCCTGATTCCTTAACTCATTAAAGTAAAATTTATTCTTATCTTGTTTTTCCAGTTCTTTTGTTCTGCAACCCTCCCTGTACCAACCCACAACCTGGCATGAGTTGCAAAAGTCAATAGGTGACCTCCTTCAGGTCATTAACAGAAATAGAACATCAAATAGGAATGAGTCCAATACCAAATAAAATATTAGACTGCAACCTGAAATCAACAACAATATAACACAACTGTAGAACTAGACAAAAAAATAGAGGTGGCTACCATGTTCTCAATCATTCCTGGTTTTGATGGGAATGGCACTGCAACACAGGAGAAGACTCCTGCCCTTACGATAGTATTACATGGCTCTGTCCTTTCGACCATGCTGACTGACTCTAGGGTAGATACTTGATCCTAGTTGGGCTGGTAATATTCCCTTTCTAAACAGCTGGAAACTTAGGGTGAAGGGGCTCATGTACTGAAATCATTTAGAGTTGAGTCATGTCAACGTCAGAGCCCTGGAGAGAAAGCATGAACTCCTACCCTACTACCTACCCTTTGAGTGAACTATTATGAGTATTATAATAATTATTGTTATCTATTTTCTAACATTTGTTGAGCACTAGTGTGTCAGAGGCTGTGCTAGGTGATCATTGAGCATTAGGTCATGTAATCCTTTCAACATGAGGAAACAGGTTTTGTGAGGTTAAATAAATGGTCACATGTCCCACAGCTAGTCAGTTATAGAAACGCTGTACAAATCCAGAACTTATTTCTTAACCATTGATTTGTTTTCCTTCAGCAAATGCTTATTAAACAACTTCCAAGTAGCAGGTAAACTTAAGAGAATGGAAACATGCGCACCAATATGCTTGACAATATTTTTTTAAATCTGAATTTTCACTCAAAGCCACCCATTTCTAAAAGGTTATCATGTAGGTATTTAGGAAAAGCATCAACGTTACTCATCTCAACTTTTGGTTTCTCTATGATTTGTCTGGAATCTAGAAATTTTTTAAAAAGTAAAATTTTAAATACATCCCTACTTTATACTCAGCAAGAGCTAATTTCCAAAATTCTAAACCACAGGACATATTCAAAAAGAACACAAACCAATCTGGGAATAAAGTTTAGATGAAAGATGGGAAATTAGATATAGATGTACAGAGCAATACCCTTCACAGAGAAGCAAGGCCCTTTGAAAATTGCTGCAGCCCATCTCAAGCTGAAAAATAACAAAGAAACTGCTATCTGGTAATATGTGATAGTCCCTATGCTAACTATCATTTCAATAGCTTGCATGAGTAATTTAAAAATACATGCAATTAGCTGCAAAGTTAATGCATCTCTTAAGGCCAACAGAAAGCTAAAATGAAAGCTTAGAGCTGTTTCCTTAGCATACTGGGACTTGAATGCAAAGAATACATGGATACAATGTGCTTTAGTTTTTGGTCACTGACATTCCCTAGCTGTTGGAACAAAATTGCTTGTGATGCTAGTAAGTGCAAATGATATCTGTTTACTGAGATAATTTTCATAGCTATTTATGTTACCATTCCAACTTCAGCAATGGTTCCTAATACTTGAAACATTTAGACAAGAAGATTATAAGCTTGCCTGAAAAGCATTAGAAAGTAATAGCAGAAAAAAATTAATGGTCTTTAAGCATTTGCTCATTCAGCAGTAGCCAAGCAATTAGAAAACCGACAAAGCCAGGCATGAGGCAATTAGAGTTTATGTATGCATATCTTTCAACATAGTTTGTACATTAAATTGTGTCTGCCATAACAATCATGCATCTGAGTCATACAATCTATGGTGAGAAGTTTAATGTAATTTAGTTAAACTCATTTTTATAAAAGTAAGCTTACCATATACAGAATTTGTATATTCAAAGGTCAAAGCACAATACTGGGATTAGTCCTTTACGGCATTGAAAAAAATCATGGTACAGATATTATCATCACCATTTGACAGACTGGACTCTTGAAACAAAATAAGACTACATGTTTTATCTCAAGATTCCTGACTCAATAAGTAAGAAAGGACCTAAATATTCAATATTTCATATTGATTACTCCTCTTTGCTCACTTCTAAGTTTGGCACATATATTTAAATAAAAGTTATACTTTTTTTTTTTTTTTTGTGGTACGCGGGCCTCTCACTGTTGTGGCCTCTCCCGTTGCGGAGCACAGGCTCCGTACGCGCAGGCTCAGTGGCAATGGCTCATGGGCCCAGCCGCTCTGCAGCATGTGGGATATTCCCGGACTGGGGCACGAACCCGTGTCCCCCGCATCGGCAGGCGAACTCTCAACCACCGCGCCACCAGAGAAGCCCCTATACTTCTTTTTAAATTTTATGTTTATTTATTTAGTTATTTGGCTGCTCTGGGTCTTTAGTTGCAGCATGCAGGATCTAGTTCCCTGACCAGGGATGGAACCCAGGCCCCCTGCATTGGGAGCATGGAGTCTTAACCACGGGACCACCAAGGAAATCCCTAAAAGTTATACTATTTTAAAGTTTACTAAAAAAAATTGAGAAAAGCAAAAAAGAAAGGAAGAAATTGTGGTAAAGGAAGGAAAAGGTTATAGGAAAAGAAAATGAAACGTCAAAAGGCAACGAAGACATTGGTATAAGGTCTTATGTTAAAGTTTAAAAAAAAAATTTTTGCTTAGGAGCAAGTAAATGATCAATAAATAATAGTATGCCCTCAGTAAGCATTGTCTGTTGGTAACAGAATTAAATGGGCTTAAAAACCAATCAACACTATGCCTTATATTTTCTATCACATAATATTTGACATTACATTTATTGATTTTATATAATAAAGAAATATAATAAAGATGGAAAATTCTGAATGCAGATAAAACATCTTAGCATTACATTAACCAAGGAAGTTCAAAACAGTGACAAAACTCTTTATTAGAAAAAAAAAAACCTATCCCAAGATCCAGCCATATTATCAAAGCATTCAGGGGAAGATACAAAGAAAGAAACATGATTTCCCCCTTTTCTCTGCACATTCTAGAATTAAGTTACTGCAGAATCTGGATGAATTTCTAGTCCAGTAGTTCTCAGTAAGGTGGAGGGCAGGAGCTCAGGAAAACAGAAACAACAACAACAATAAAATAAACAGTACCATCCCTTCTCCATCTGAAATGTTTGCAGAATTATTAGAGTCATGTTGGTTGCCACAATGATTGAAACTTGCTACCTGAACTTATGTCCTGAAGGCAAGGGATCCTATTCCTTAATAGGGGACATTCCTGTATGATGGAGAATCACTCACCCCAAATTCCATTGCACCCCCATTAAGAGATACAGGAAGGGTAACAATTATCTGTCCCAATTGGATACAAGTCTGCCAGATGTTTTTAACCCAGGATGATAACACTATTTAGATAGTAACTTTCACATTTAATTTCTTCACCTCTATCAACCCAGGACCTGACCTACCCCAGGGCACGTACAGAAGTAGTGCTCAGTAGAAG
This sequence comes from Orcinus orca, assembly GCF_937001465.1. Classification (NCBI taxonomy): domain Eukaryota; kingdom Metazoa; phylum Chordata; class Mammalia; order Artiodactyla; family Delphinidae; genus Orcinus; species Orcinus orca. The sequence continues at coordinate 56,497,514 of NC_064575.1, read as the reverse complement.
TTTGCTATAACTCTATGCAAAAAAGTGATGGAGAGAAGCTGGCTTGATGTTCAGGTGGACCTCGGTTATTATTGTTAAGTGGTATCACTATGGATCAATAATTCTTTACTCAGATGTTCAAATTTAGTGACTTGATCAATTCATTTAGAGACAGTAAGAATTTGAAGTAATGAATCACATGAAAGGAAATCATGAATCTGAAAGTTCCAGAAATTCTCATTCTGCCCTTGGGTGGGTTCTAAATAAGTACATGAGAAGCAGGGCTGCCACATAGGGGTGTGCAGGCTATACACAGAACAACTGATAGGGATCCCATTCACATGGACTACTGTGCAAATGATGTCCTTAGAGCTGTGCAGCCCAATCGTATGCAGCAACTCAGAAATATTGCTTGGTGGACATAGAATTGAAGGAGGTTAATGTTCTTAAGAAAAATTACCATCAATTTATGAGATCTTGATTGCCACTCATCACCCTATGCAAATTTTTGTAAAGGCAGTAGAAATAATTAGATTTACTTCTTCTTCTAGACTGTGGTGGAAGTCTAATACCAATTTTTTCCCCTAGAATCCAGTAAGAAGAACTAATACTTCCTGAGTGCTTCCTAAGTGCTAGGGATTAGTTTAAGAACATCATATTTTAAAATTAATCTTCAGAGCAATCCTATAAGGTAGTTACTATTTTCACATTATAGATGATGAAATGGAGGCACAAAAATATTAATTGATATAGCCAGCATAAGTGGAAGTGAAAAAAGTACATGAATTATGCTTGACACATGGCTAGTACTAAATATGGAAGTAACCTGTGATTGCAGAGAGCTAATCTCAATGTTTTATATTGCTCCAGAATTGACTCTGTCTTGAAGGGTGACCTATTTTGTTGTTTTGTTTAAGGTTATTCATAAGTTTAAGTTCATGGACAATTCCTTGTTTGGAGTTTATAGGTCTCTACATACTGAAAAGAGTGAAAGCAGGTGATTTACATAAACTAAAGGAATGCTTGATTTTTATCTGTGATCCTGGCAAATAACGCCAAACAAAAAGGGTAGGGTTTTAATTCAAAATGACATGTACACTGGTTATGGAAAACAACTCTTCTTGTTGAGTCATCCTAAATAGGAAGTGCATAAAAGAGAGCACTTTGGCTTCTTATATAATTATACAGGATTTAATTATACAAAAGAGCTCTTTGGCTTCTCCTCACACTTGACCTTGAGATGTCTCCAGGCTTGGAGGAAGAACTGAATTTCATTGGCAATTGTGATTTTTCACTGAATTGTCTTCTCACAGAGTGACTATTTTCTTGCCAGTAAATACTTTGGCTTGAAAGAGAAGGGCAATAGCACGTGGAAAAAAACAACATGAAAAGTATTGAAATGACAAATTGCATATTCAGAAACATTGAAAACAAGCAATGGGTAGTTCCCAGGATTAATACATAAAATATACGAACTATTTCAGAAAGAAGATATAAGCAGAGTAAGACATTTTCTGGAAACATCTAAAAGTTCTCTTTGTTAAAAGAAAAAAATAGTTCCATCAACTGACCAGGAAAGATAGATTTTGAAATTCATCAGATTTGCTTGTCTTCAAATTGGATGTCCAGCTGAGATCCTGGGGGAATGCAATTAAAATGACAGGATCAGGGAGCATAACTACATAAGTAAGGCCTCGGTATACAGTCCTTGGAGAGAGTGTTGGGGGCTCAGCCTTAACTTGTATACAAATTTAAATCATTATAAGGTCTGTGGTCTTTGAAATACACATGAAATTGTTTAATAGGCTCTTATGTTTGCTGGAACATTAACCCAAATGCAAAGTGTACAACTCAACAGTCAAGTCATAACATTTCATTCGGCATCTACTATGTGCCTAGCATTACGCTAGGGGATTGGAATAAAACACAGTCTGTACATTCAAAGAGCTCAAAGCCTGAGGATAGAGGCAAGCACACAGCATGTCGTTATTAACCCTTCCCCTTGCCCCTACCAATGCCATGAAATATGAGCATCTGATCCTATCAAGCCAATGACCACACCTCACCACTGACATGGTTGATTGGTTTAATAGGAAGTACCTGACCCAAGCTGGACCTGTCAAGTCCTTCTGCAGAAGTTAGCATTGGATGATGAAAGATAGTCAGGTTAATGTCTTTTGGGAGGCTGAATCTGACATACGACATTCCAAAATGTGAGAGAAAACAGGAGTTGGGATAAGCCAAAATATTTACCTACTTGAGATGGAAAGCTGTCCAGATGGTGCAAGACATTCTTTCCAAGGTGTTCTGTTCCCCACACATGGTGGGGGTCAGAGATCATGAGTTTCAAAGTGCTTGAGGTCTAGGATGGGTCTTGTCCTACCACCTCATTGGTCTTCAGGTCCTCACCTCACTTAGATACATGGTTGGTTTCCATCATCTCTTCACTAGCCATGAAGTCTAAAGGATGTTATTTGTAGTTATCAAATGAATTTGTACTTTTCCTAGTCCATAGTCAAGTGTCCTTCCCTCTAGACTTTCAGAGAACACTGTTTAAGGAAAGCCTCATTGTACAAATCAAATTAGATGCCAAGGTGGGCACCTGGAGGAATGCAATTAAACTCACACATCAGGAAGAGTATCTATAGGATTCACTAAGCTGAGTGCTTCATAATTTTTATGTAGAAGGTTGTGAGAGATGGGAAACATGAACCTACACCGTCCAGTGTATACTTTCTTCCTGTCATATGAAAATTCTCCCTCCAACGCCCAGTAACTACTAGGACAATTTCAGTCATCTGATGTTCAAGACCTGAGAGTAGGGAGAACTGCTTTACACTTCTAGATAGACCACAGCTCCCTGGAGTATCCGGGGTTAGGAGATTGTGGGGAGGAAGATCTTCAATCTAAATTATACCGAGTACAGGGAAGTGCTGTGGGAAGGAAGCTTGACTATGAGTCAGAAGCTCTAGGTTCTATTTTAGATATGTTGCTTAATAGGCTTGTAATCAGAATTCTAATATATAAAATGAGGCAATCACATCAGCCTTATCTTCTTTCTGCAATGTGAGGAGGATCAGTTATGACAATGGACCAAGAGTGAAAACCAACTGATTAATAGAATTCAAAAGGTACCAGTAATCACATTCTCAATAGAGAGAAAGCTGGACATTGGCAAAAGAGACAAAGGAGGCTGATGAGCAGAAAGGAGAGATGAAGTGCTCATTTGGTGATAATACACATGGAGTGGCCACAACGACTCTGCTGGCAACCAGTACCAGGATCCAGTGCTCCTCAGCGCCATCTTCACCTCCCTTCCTGGAGCTTGGTCACTTGTTAAATACTCTAGCATCAGTCCCAAAATTTCCCCTTTTTTCCCTTAAATTAAGAAGATTTTGTCACTTTTAACTGAAGATACCTAAATAATGCATCAAAGAGATGAAGCAGAGGAGGAGAGACAGCTCTGCTCAAAAGATGTAATTTTTGTGCCGCAAAACTCCCTGAAAGCACAAATTCAGGCCTGAAGTTCCTAAAGCTTCCTGAATCCTGGGAAAGACAAAATCCTGGAGAGGAGCACAGGATGGGCCAGGACACCAGCTCAGAAGAGGCAACCATGTCAAAGAGCTCTGACAACTCCAAGGTATCTTACAGGCCAGGAGTACTGAAAGATTTTAGCAGTGGAACATGTCCAAATGAAATGTTACAAGAACCCCTATCTAAAATACATACAGGTGATATTTCTTTAATATACATTCAGTTACAAGTTTAAATGAACATTTATGTTTATTAAGATAGATAATCAGTGAGGATAAAGAGCCTATTTGAAAACATATTTGATATTGAGGATTATGGATAAATGTTTTAGGCATGTCGGCCTTTGTATTTGTGAAAATTAAATATTTTCAACCATTAGAACATAGTTTGAAATTTATACATAATTTGTTGATGTCATACAATAGGAAAGATCTAATTCAGATTTTTCTCTTCTCAATAATTCTTTTATGGTAATATGTTGATTGTGAAATTAATCCCTAGTATTTTCTGTTAAATCATGTGGGAAAACAGGCTGAGATCCAAATATTCATTTTGCAATTGGCAATGATTTCTAAAAGTAGAATAATCATTTACCAGCCTGTCCATGAAGGAGACTTAGAGACTTTGGGGTAGTGAAGTAGGGATGCAGTGCTGATGGCCTCCTGCCTCTGGCTAGGCATCACAGGACTCCACTCTTACTTTGGTGTACCTGGTCCTACTCAATTGCTAGTCATACACTCTCATAGCAATAGTTGAACAATTGAGCCACCTGGCCTTTAAGGTAAAATTAACATTAATTTTTTGGAAAGATATTAGTTCCCCAAATATTACTAAAAAAAAATAAGCTTGACACATCCAAAACCAAACTCATCAAATTCTCCTCCAAATCCTCTTCTCCTCTGGACTTCCCTGTTTGGAGCACATATTTTCAGATCACTCCTACTCATAACATTGACTAACAAAGTCTCCTCCTCAATTTAGGAAAGTCCTCACATTTTAGAGATGCTTGAACCTTTGGGAGAGATGCACAAAGTGGTGACAGACAAAAGAGAAGATCCTGGCCTAGTTGGGCAGATGCACAGAGTGAACACGATTGGTCAGTGCAATGAGGGGTGGCAGCTCCTCCTCCATTTGCTATTTTTTTTCATGAGAAGATGTTGTCATCACCAAGGCTTGAAGCCTGTGTTCATCTTCCATTCTTTTCCATCTTCACCACTTCATTCAGATATTTATGAAGCCTTACGACTACTACTTCTCCAAAGTTCCAGGCTTTGATCCTAGCCTTCCCATTGCCATTTGCATGGCCCTGGTTTATGTTCTCATTACCAAAATATCCTCATAGCAGCTCTTCCTTTTCTCCTTTGCATCTAGACTCAAAGATCGGTTCAGTGATCGTCAAATAAATCAGCTTGTTATTTACCCACACCGTCATACCTCTTCTCAGAAACACGTACTGACATCCCATTACAAAAAAAAGAAAAAAAGAATGAAGTTTCTTCACTTTTAGACCCTCCATAATATTCTCTCAATAGTCATGTCCTACTTCCTTCTCCATGGTTCTCCTACTTTATGCTCTACCCAATCAAGGTACTGTCTCCTCCAACGCATCTCTTTTTTGCTTCTATGTCCTGGGGTCCTGGGGTGCTATTCCTTTCTGTCAGTTCCACATGTAGAAATACTCTCTTCTTTTAAGGAACATCTTAAATATCAACTCTATCCTGAAACTTCTCTTAATTTCCCAAACCCGACTCAGATCTCTTCTTCATTTGAATTTCCAGATCCCTCCCTTCAAGCTATGGCACTTGCTTTATAGCATTTTTATAAAACTATAAGCTACATAACTATAAACATTTTATATAACATGTCATAGTTATCTGTTTTGTAACTAAATCCCTAAGAGCTCTCTATTGCTTAAGACTGACAGTCACACTTGTCTGTCGTATTGCTACTTAGCCTAGTGCCTCACACAAACAGAAGTTGCATAACATTTTTTTGAAGTGGAGATAAGAGATATTCCACTGGTTTAAAGCAAATACAAAGTATATTTTCTTGTTTCCTCACCTTTATTTTAGGGTTTTGCTTGTGTTTGTCACTTAGCATTGGTGTGCACATCTGTAGAAGACATATCTTTGATATCATTACATCTGAGATCACTTTGAGATGACTACCTACCAGTGACCTGTTTCACATTAATAGGATGGTTTGGCATAACTCTGTATTACCTTAGGTTGGCAGCAGACATACTAACAAGCAAGAAGTATAAATCCAAATAATATTGTTTCTCATAATTATAATTATTAGGTTTTCTCATAAGGGGATATGACTAATGTACACTGAGTGAGAGTAAGAGCTAAAATATGTTGACTTTGATTAATTTACTGATCTTTCTTAATTTACTGATCTATCAAGGGGACTAATTTTGGTAGTGTTTTTTTTCATATATTTTTCACAGGTTTTATGTGAAAGTGCTTTGAAACAGTAAAATTCAAAGGGAAGGTAACAGTATTGCTGTTTTCTAGTAAGAGTTGTAGATTTGCACAGCTCCTGTCAAGATTATAACTACATCTGTCATTGTTTGCAGATGACATGATACGATACATAGAGAATCCTAAAGATGCCACCAGAAAACTACTAGAGCTAATCAATGAATGTGGTAAAATTGCAGGATACAAAATTAATGCACAGAAATCTCTTGCATTCCTATACACTAATGTTGAAAAAACTGAAAGAGAAATTAAGGAAACACTCCCATTTACCATTGCAACAAAAAGAATAAAATACTTAGGAATAAACCTACCTAGGGAGACAAAAGACCTGTATGCAGAAAACTATAAGACACTGATGAAAGAAATTAAAGATGATACCAACAAACGGAGAGATATACCATGTTCTTGGATTGGAAGAATCAATATTGTGAAAATGACTGTACTACCCAAAGCAATCTACAGATTCAATGCAATCCCTATCAAACTACCAATGGCACTTTTTACAGAACTAGAACAAAAAATTTCACAATTTTTATGGCAACACAAAAGACCCTGAATAGCCAAAGCAATGTTGAGAAAGAAAAATGGAGCTGGAGGAATCAGACTCCCTGACTTCAGACTATACTACAAAGCTACAGTAATCAAGACAATATTGCACTGGCACAAAAACAGAAATATAGATCAATGGAACAAGGTAGAAAGCCCAGAGATAAACCCATGCACCTATGGTCAACTAATCTATGACAGAGGAGGCAAGGATATACAATGGAGAAAAGACAGTCTGTTCAACAAATGGTGCCAGGAAAACTGGACAGCTACATGTAAAAGAATGAAATTAGAACACTCTCTAACACCATACACAAAAATAAACTCAAAATGGATTAGAGACCTAAATGTAAGACTGGACACTATAAAACTCTTAGAGGAAAACACAGGCAGAACACTCTGACATAAATCACAGCAAGATCTTTTTTGATCCACCTCCTACAGTAATGGAAATAAAAACAAAAATAAACAAATGGGACCGAATGAAACTTCAAAGTTTTTGCACAGCAAAGGAAACCATAAACAAGACAAAAAGACAACCCTCAAAATGGGAGAAAATATTTGCAAGCGAATCAATGGACAAAGGATTCATCTCCAAAATATATAAACAGCTCATGCAGCTCTATATCAAAAAAACGAACAACCCAATCCAAAAATGGGCAGAAGACCTAAATAGACATTTCTCCAGAGAACACATACAGATGGCCAAGAGGCACATGAAAAGCTGCTCAACATCACTAATTATTAGAAAAATGCAAATCAAAACTACAGTGAGGTATCACCTCACACCAGTTAGAATGGGCATCATCAGAAAATCTACAAACAACAAACGCTGGAGAGGGTGTGGAGAGAAGGAAACCCTCTTGCAGTGTTGGTGGGAATATAAATTGATACAGACACTATGGAGAACAGTATGGAGGTTCCTTAAAAAACTAAAAATAGAATTACCATATGACCCAGCAATCCCACTACTGGGCATATACCCTGAGAGAACCATAATTCAAAAAAAGTCAAGTACCACAATGTTCATTGCAGCTCTATTTACAATAGCCAGGACATGGAAGCAACCTAAGTGTCCACTGACAGATGAATGGATAAAGAAGATGTGGTACCTATATACAATGGAATATTACTCAGCCATAAAAAGGAATGAAATTGGGTCATTTCACAAGAGGGAAGAGATATGGGAATATATGTATAACTGATTCACTTTGTTATAAAGCAGAAAGTAACACACCATTGTAAAGCAATTATACTCCGATAAAGATGTGAAAAAAAAAATTGGGTCATTTGTAGAGACGTGGATGGATCTAGAAGCTGTCATACAGAGTGAAGTAAGTCAGAAAGAGAAAACCAAATATCGTATATTAACGCATACACGTGGAACCTAGAAAAATGGTACAGATGAAGCAGTTTGCTGGGCAGAAATTGAGACACAGATGTAGAGAACAAACGTATGGACAACAAGGGGGGAAAGTGGTGGGGGTGGGGGTGGGGGTGGTGGGATGAATTGGGAGATTGGGATTGACATGTATACACTGTTGTGTATAAAACTGATGACTAATAAGAACCTGCTGTATAAAGAAATAAATAAAATAAAATTCAAAATTCAAAAAGAAAATAATTATAACGACATGTTTACCTGGTAGGATATCAGCTGTAGCCATGAAAGACAAAAAAGATTTGTGGTTTACATGGTATGAGAATCCATGACCACGATCTATTACCGGGATCCTCTAACAAACCCATGAAATACCCAGACATAGGCATCAACCGTATAGAATACTAACATGAATAAGGTCAACAAACGTATTATTTGAAAATGTATTGTGTTCTAAACACGTTACTAAAAGACAATATTCATACACATTATTCCCTTTATTCCTCACAGTCACCTCAGGAATCAGGCATTATTAACCTTACTTATGGATGAGGCCAGGAAGGCTTAGCAAAGATGTATAATTTGCCCTGAGTTAGATCACTATTGTCAGACGACCAGTGTAATTTGAATCCAGATTTGTCGGGTTCTGAAGTATAATCACTATAAAACCTTCCAGACTTAGGAACAAAACTTCAGGAACCATGGAAAGGATGCTGGTGCTCTAGGAACATGGATCGACTACAGTTCTCTCGGCACAGGCCACGTTGTTCTTACCTCAAGATTTGGCACAGTATCTCCCTCATTCTCGACTACTGGGTCCCTTCCTTTGTCCCACACCACATAAACCAGAACCAACTGTCCCAATGTTTGCATCCTTTAAAGGTTATTTCAAATACATGTGAAGGGAAATGGAAAAAGTGATGGAGTAGGCAATTATTCCCATTACTAAGTATTTCTTCATGTACTGAGTGATTCATTGCAGGGTCCATTAAATAATACTTATTAAATAAGGTTAAATACTACTGAATTTGCCTGCTGATATATATTAATGCTACAATGTAATTATCGTCAAGGACAGCAGAAAAAACCTTTTTTAAAAAACCTTTTTAAAAAAAATTAGTAAGAATTTGTTATATTTACAAATTACCAAAGATATTATCAACAGAGTTCCATTTTCAGAGAAAAGTATCCCTCAAATAACTGATCATTTGGGAATTTTGTTTGTGGTATTAAATAAATTTTAAATCACATAGTGCAATAATAAAGGAATGTACATATTACAAGTTTAGGTCTGAATTTCATTTTCATACAATTAAGAAAAAGCTTTTTCTATAACGGCACATTGTTTAAAACATTATTTTTAAAATACACGTCAGTGTTTTTAAAACAGTTTAGCTTTAATTTAAAAACCATATAGTGCACATTAATATATCCTTTGGAAGTGAGATAAAGGAAATGGGTATATCATCTCTATTTTATCAGATACTGGAACAAAAAAGTCCATTTCAATATAGGCAGAAAATTTAAAGTACAGAACAAGAAACTATTATAAAGTAAAAAGGTAAATGTATTTCCTGGTTGAATTATTAGTAGGAAAAAATACCAAAAGTGTTAGAATTAAAATATTAACAATATCAAAAGATTTGGTCTTCATCTGTTTTGTGACCCTTAACCTGCACTTATTTGTTTGGTATTTTAGAAATCTCTTTAACCTTGATGTTACAAAGTTACTCATAAATTGTGATCCTTGAACTGCACTGTTTAAATATTTACAAGATGATAATATCTATGCATTTTAGTTAGAACATTAGTTAATTAACACTTTTCTTTCGCTATGTGATAAAGTCCCATTTGTCCAGCTATCTCACTTCTGCCAACCACAAGGATATGAGCATAGGTCCAAATACAGACAATAAAAAAATAGCATCTGGAAACAGGAGATTAGCTGCTACCGGCACTTTGCCCATAGGAAAGCAGAACTCAGATTAGAGCCTAGTGACTTGCACAAGAGATTAGATGACAATTTGAACAAGTTGAATTTTGTGCTGCCTCCCAGACTGAGCAATTAGTCGCTTCTTACAACTAGAAAAAAGTCATGAGTTGAGTTCATGTGTACTTGTGTACACACAATGGATAGTCAATATGTAATATCTAAATAATATATAACATAAACAAAACATCTTTAAATCTATTTTGGAATGTATTAATATTTAACTTTGTTAATATACGCACACATAAAAGGTGCAAACCCTAAAAAATCTAGGAAGCAAACTTCCTCCTTCTTCATCTTATCCACGTCTCATCTTCCTTCAGTAGCCCTTGCTAAGTCCCAACAATTCTATGAAATATTCTCTGAGGAGTCTAGTCCATGTTACTATCTCTTGGCCTCCAAGAATTAACTCCTTTCACAGAAACTTTTCACATGATAGCCTCTTCTCTAACATCATTTAGTATTTAGTGTATTTATGATTTGTTTCAGTACAACGCTATCTTAGTCACCAGTTCTCTCCTGTATATACTTCACGTTTCTATTAGAAGACTATATTAATATTATGAATGATGACCCTAGCATACTTTTTTGGCACCTCATAATAATTTTTGTGGTGGTAGAATTATTAATTGACAAAAAGAAATGGTGTTTATAATGTAATTTATATTTTAGTAAAATAGCTAATACTATATATTGATATGATGCAATCTTTTGCTAGGTTGCATCATATTTGCATGAATAAGATCCCTTTTAAGTCCCCATCGAAATCTCCTTGAATGAGCTAAGTGCATTTTCAATGCAAGTCTTTAAAACACATGAATAATGTAATGTGGCATCAATATTTGTAATATTTGTAATAAAATATTTGTAATAATATGATAAATATTTGTAACAAAAATGATAAAATATCAAGTTTTTTCTAAACATATTATCTGTCTTATATAAGCCTTTTAAATTCATGCTTTAAAATAGCAAGTTTTTAAGATATTGATTTTTTTGTAAAAGAACCCAGTACTTCTTATAGAGCCTAAAACAGTTTCTTCTCAGTTGGAAATCTTTCTCATTCCAAACACATTACAAAATCAGGGATTTTCATACCCTCTATTTCATATTCAAAACTCCATTTACCTTGAACTTAACTACTCCCTAGAAGTACAATGCCCACTGTAGATCACTGTTACTTAACCTGTATTCAGGACAATAATAGCTGTGGTCGAGAAAGTGATATTCGAACTGAGATCTGAATAATGACAGAGTCAGCCTTACTGAGCTCTTTGAAAAGATTATGCCAGAGAAAAAAAGACAGGAAAGACCAGGACCTGTAGCAAGTAAAATATAACGTGGTCCCAGAATTGAAAAGCTAGGCAGAGTGACTGAAGCTTAGTGAACAAGCAGGAGCATAGCCTACAGTGATGCTGGAGAGGTAAGCAATGGACAGATAACGTAGACTCCCTGTGGGATTACTGTCCTCGGCCCCATGAATTAGGTCCATGGCAAACGATGCTCAGGCCTTTGGCAAGTTCAAGCTCACAAGACCGACAGAGCACTGTCCGTACTCTACCTTGTGCTCAGAGCTCCTGGATGCAGGATTGGAAATTGTCTGGCACTGGTAGCAGAGCAGATTTGGTTATTTCATTTCACTTATAAGAGATATTCAATTATATTTTCCCCCAGAATCAATTTTTATGTCAGTCTAAAAACTTAAATGAATTGACATATCAAAATCCATGCTAGGGCTTCCCTGGTGGCACAGTGGTTGAGAGTCCGCCTGCCGATGCAGGGGACACGGGTTCGTGCCCCAGTCTGGGAAGATCCCACATGCCGCGGAGCGGCTGGGCCCGTGAGCCATGGCCGCTGAGCCTGCACGTCCGGAGACTGTGCTCCGAAATGGGAGAGGCCACAACAGTGAGAGGCCACAACAGTGAGAGGCCCGTGTACCAGGAAAAAAAAAAAAAAAAAAAAAATCCATGCTATAAACCTTCTTGTTTCCAAGAACACCTCCTCCAAATTATATATTACTTATACTTATTATTTTTAATCAGACCTTGACTGCAATAAACCCTTCTACTCTGTGTGAGGAATAACATAAGTTAGCAGATATTTCTGTGGGATACTTTTTCTTAAGTAAATTTAGAGCTGGTTGTATCGAGTTGTATTCTCTACCTGCAGATACTCTTTTGCAAAGGTTGCAACAAAGCAAGAGAGTCTAATTTGATTTTTTTTTAATTTAAAGAAGAAATCAATTTCTTTAGCCCAATATATGACAGGATGTCATTTTGATTAGTGTCCCCTTAGCTACATTCAGGCTGCTTAATTTCAGTAAAGGATGGTCAGAATATATCTTCAGTGAGGAAATTTGACAGAACTCATAATACTGTCACAGCAAAAGTAGCATTATTTTAAGGAGTCTCTATCACCCTCTGACAACAACTTTACATTTCAGTGCCCTGTCAAGACGAGCTGCTTGGAAACTGGGTGGATATGCAATGAGGTTTAGGAGAACGGATGCAAAAATGAGTAAGAAGACCTGATTTTAAAAGCAGGCTCTGTCTCCTCCTAACTGTGCAGATGGGAACTAAATATTGTCTCAGCTTCCGTTTTCTGACCTCAAAAAGGAAATGAATGATACTTCAAATTTCAATAAACCATAGGAAACTACTTTACGTAATTCTATTCAAAATAATGTGAAAATAAGGATAGATATATAATTTTCCAGGAAATTTTAAATTTACGAAAAGTGACTCTTAAGGCATTAGAGGATTTAAATAGACTGATTCTCACAGGAGATCAATTCGTCAAAGAGTATACCACCAAAATCACAAGTCTCTGATGGTTTCACAGAGAAACTTTGTCAAATCTTCAAAGAGCCAATAAATTGCAATGTTATTTAGATTTCTTCAGAGAATAGTAAGAGAAAAAAACTTTCAGAATATTTTTGTAAAGTGAATGTAACATTAATTAATTCCAAAGTGTGATAATGTTAGACACCAAGAGAGTCTGGACCAATATCACTTATGCCTCTCAATGAAAAAAACCCTAAGTATAATACTAGGAAATAAAATATAGCAGCACATTAAAAGAATAAATGCATCTCAAAACAGTAAGATTAATTTCATGAATGCAAGGATGGTTCAACATTAAGTCACCTATTAAGTTAATCGTATTATATAAATGAAAAAAATAAAAAACCTTGATCATCTCAATAGATGTTGTAAAGTCATTTGACAAGGTTCAATAGAAATTCTTGGTAAAAACAGTTAATATACGAAGAATATACAGGCTTTTCCTTAACGTGATACCTAACCCAATCTAAAGGCCAATATTCTTAATGGCAAATACCACTTAAAATCATTAACAAAACAAGATTACCCCCATCAACACATTGTTCTGGAGTTACTAAATAATTAAAGTAGGCAAGAGAAAACACTACAGGTAGGAAACTCAGAAATGAGAAATTAAAACTCTTGTTGTATGCAGATCATATACATGAGTAAACCACAAAAAACAATTTTAAAACTGCTACATCAAATACGATACTTCAGTAAGGTATATAGATATATAAAACATTTTAAAAAGTATGATTTTGATAATTATATTAAAAATAATAATGATATTAAAAATCATTAGTATAAACCATAGAAGATGTAATTGGAAAAAAAATCTTACATGCAATAGCAATAGGTAAGTCACCTAGAAATAAACTTAAGAAATATTAAAGACCTTTAAATCTTGTTAGAACAATTGGATAATCTTCTAAAAAAACTTGAACCGATACTTCACACTCCATACCAGCAAAAATTCCAGATGGATTAAACATTTAAATAATAAAAATGAAATCATACATGCAATATGAATTAACTAAATTATATCCTTGGGCTGGTAGAAGATTTTCAAATAGGACTCAAATCAATATGCCATAAGAGAGAAGATTTATAGATTTGATACATAAGAGCAAAAAACTTCTCCACACAAAAACATTAAAGTCAAAAGAAAAATGACAAATAGGTAAAAAAAAAAAGTGCAGTTCATATCCAGACAGTAACTAGTTTCTCTAACAAAAGAAGAACTCAGAAAACAGTACATAGAAGGCTAAAAGACCAATAGAAAAATAGACTAAGAAGATAAACAGAGTTCATAAAAAGAAAGACAAAATATAAGAAGCGTTCAATCTCACTTATTAAAAAAGAAATACAGAAACACTATGGTACCATTTTCCACTTACTAGATAGAGAAAAATTCAAAAATTTCCTGACGTACCACTATGAAAATGTTGTGGAATATAGATGCTTCAATACATTACCAGTGAGGGTACAAAGGGCATTACACAAAAGAAAATTTGCTATTATCTATCAAAATACAAAAGCATGTTCCCTTTGACCTCATAATTTCATACGCAGAAATTTATTCTACAATTGTATTTACATATGTACAATGGCATTTGTTGCATATTGTTAGTAATAGTGAAAGGTAGAAAAAAAACTAAATACTCATCATTTTTGAACTGATTCAATAGCCCACGGTGGAAGGATAAATGGAATACTGTGCAGTTGAGGCTCAGATGAGACCTCAGCAGGAACCAACACCCTTGATTCTGGATTGATGAGGACCCAGCTAAACCATGCTTGGATTCCTGACCCATAGAAATGGTGAAAGGATAAGAAGTGTGCATGGTTTAAAGATAATATTGTTAGGCAGCAATAGAAAGGAATATACATGGAGAGCTTTATGAACCATAAAATTACAATCACTCCTCTTCACCCATTTTTCTCAGCATCTCATATGCAAATGACTTCTGAGCTTCCTAATTTTATCCTTGAGGGGACCTGCTGAGAAATCTGAGTCAGACAGGTATGGGTCATGCACTGTTTCCCAAGGCAATAGCTGGCAGAGGCAAGAACAGCTTTCCAACAATCTCTTTCATTTCCTATTTTTAAAAAATGTACATGTTTTTACAACCTTGACAGGTGGCCTCCTATCCTGGGTCAAAACTCTTGTATACACACTAGCTCAAAAGAGCCTCCTGTCCCCAGCTGTCACTCAAGGGGTTTCTTGTCGCTTTCTTCACTTTCCCTCTCCAGTTCTTTAGAATTGATGAGGGGGAAGAAACAAGCAGAGGAGTTAGTTGACCATTTTAGGCTGAACTGGGAACTGTGAGCCTCTCCCACAAGATCACTTTTTGCCTTTGGCCTGAAAATACCTTTATTTTATTCTTCTTCTTGAATGATAGTTATACTGTTTATAAAAATTTACATTGATAGTTATTTTTTTCTCAGCATTTTGAAGATACTGATACGCCATCCTCTGGATTCTACTCTTGCTGTTGAGAAATCAGCCATATGGAAATCATCATTCTTTTGTAGGTAATGTACCCTCTTACCACCTCCATCCCTTCACCCCTACTCTGGCTACTTTTAGGATCTTCTTTGTGCCTTTGGTGTTTTACAGTTGGAATATAACTTGTCCAGTGTCAATGCCAGGGTCATAAAAGATTTCCTTTTATTGTTCTGCTTGTTATTTCTTAGCTTCTCTTAAAGCTGAAGGATGAGATTTTGCTTTGATCTTCACGTATTGCTTCTTGGACATACATTTTTCCCCTTCTGAAACTGTAATTAAGGGTATGTTAGACCTTATTATTTCTTCTCATTTTATCTTTTCATAATTTTCATTTGCAGGACAGTGTCTCACTGTCCTGCATTCTGAGTAGTTTCCTTTAGCTTTAGTGCACGAATTCTTTCTTTATCTCAGATTAATTTGTTGGCAATTCATCCACTGAGTCTCTGGTAGCAATCACTAATTTTTTTCCTTTTCAGATTATTTTTTATTAAAGCTGATTATTTTTGACAGCCTCTTATTTATATTTTCAATATCTAATTTGGTTCCTTTAAATAAAAATTACTACTTTTATGTTCTGTATTGATAGTTTAAATTTATATAACTACTGCTTTTTGTGAAATGATTCTTTTTTGTAAATCATGAAATCAAGTTCCTTGGAATGCATTTTATTTATTTTACATTTTACTTTTTCTACTTGGGTTTAAGATACCCTCTCCCAGAAAGGATTTGCATTTGCTTTTGCCAGTAATCCCTTTAAACTACTAACCCATGATGACTCTCACAGTACAGATATGTGTGTATGTGTGTGTGCATGCGTGTTTATAGATTTTATTTCTCTCCCACCCAGAGCCAAAATAAAATAAGCAAGTAGTTTCACAGTCTTCACTGTCATGTTTTCCCCCTGGGTTCCACTGGGGGCATCTTGGTTTTATACAGGAGAGTCTGAGCTCAATTCCCAAGATTTTATCTTTCTCCATTTTGGGGAAGGTTTAATTAAATCCAAGCTCTGGCTAGGAATCTACAGGTGCTACTAGGAGAGAAGTAACTGTAACCATCCCCTTCCCCTTGGGATTTGAGTGTTCCCTTCCTTTCTAAACTTCTGGAATCACTCTTTTCTGCTAACTTAGTGATGCATTTAAATATATTCTTCTTGTACTTTATCCAGAAACTTTAGCTTTTAATACCAGAAATTCTTCCCTCATACCTTATAATTGCCAGAAGAACATGGGTGTGTGTTGTTAAAAGATAACTGAGGCATATTCAAGATTTAGGGGTTTATTTGAGCATTTATCCATTCCAATCAGGCAGTGCCTAACAGAGGTGGTTAGAGGCACTCGTGTTGGAGCCGGAGGAAAGACTCATATAGAGAAAATGAGGAAGAAATCATTTGACTGGCTATAGTTTAAAGCCTAGCTGGCTGTTTGCGATTGTTTGCCCTTAAAGTTCCAAGCTTGAAATCTTGAAGAATTTACAGGCTTAGATTTTGGTTTGCTTACAAGGATGCCATGACATTAGAGCCACCTCAGTCTGATGGTATCCTTTGAAATTAATTTAACAGTGTGTATAACTAAATCCATGTGTTAGTTAACTCTTTCCTTCCTTCAGAAATACTTATTGAGAAGCCCCTTTATGCCAAATACGTTACTAGGCCATGCACATATGAAGCTGATGAAGACACTCACGGAGCTTACTGTCTAGCGTGTGAGGTAGACCAGCAGACAGTAATAACAATTCAGTGTGAGACATAAAAGGGTCTGAGCAATACAGGATGTTCTAGGAGTGAATAAGAAGGGCATTGATCCAGAGCTCAAGAGTCAGGAAGCTTCCGGGAGAAGCTGACACCTAACATAGGAACCTTCAAGCAAGAGCAGGTACTTTCCTGGAGAATAAAGCCGTAAGATTGAAAATTTTTCAGGTATTTGGAACACTACATTTCCTTTAAAACTTTGTTTTCCACTTTTTAACTTTCCTTCACTACTCTCCTAACAAAATGCTTCTTCTCACTTCTTTATGACCCCCCCCATGAGATCTTCTGTGTGCAACTTTTTCCTTGAGAATGATAGAAAAGGAGAAAGAAATTAGAAAAAGATGTAGCCATCATCCTCTTGTTACTGAATCACATTTGATTTCATCTGTCCTGTTTTCTGCAGTCCCACTGTTATATCCACTGACATGATCATATTGCCCTCTGGAGGAGTAATTTGGCAATTAAAAAAAATATGTAAAAAGTTTTGAGACATTAAAAAATTAAGCAGCTATCAAGCCATGAAAAGACATAGAGGAGGGCTTCCCTGGTGGTGCAGTGGTTGAGAGTCTGCCTGCCGATGCAGGGGACACGGGTTTGTGCCCCAGTCTGGGAAGATCCCACATGCCGCGGAGCGGCTGGGCCCGTGAACCATGGCCGCTGAGCCTGCGCGTCCGGAGCCTGTGCTCCACAATGGGAGAGGCCACAACAGTGAGAGGCCCGCGTATCGGGGGAAAAAAAAAAGACATAGAGAAAACTTAAATGACTATTGCTAAGTGAAAAAAGCCAATCTGAAAAAGCTAAATACTGTAAGATTCCAAATCTATGACATTCTGGAAAAGAGAAACTCTGGAGACAATAAAAGATCCGTGGTAGCCAGGGATTAGAGAGAGACGAATAGGCAAAGCACGGAGAATTTTTAGGACAGTGAAACTATCCTATGTGATATTATAACGATGGATATATGTCACTGTATATCTGTCCAAACCTGTAGAATGTACAGCACCAAGAGGCACCCTAAGGTAAACTGTGGACTTTGGATGACTATGACGTGCCAGTGTCACTTCATCCTTGTATGAAGCATAGCATTCTGGTGTGTGATGTTGAAAATGCAGGAGGCTTTACATGTGTAGGGGTGGGGGCTTATGAGAAACCTCTACCTCCCTCTCAATTTTATTGTAAACCTAAAACTACTCTCAAAAAAATAAGCAGATTTGTCTGAAATGTAACTGGAGTCTGGAGGGAGAGAAGGGAAGCAGAATTGTATTACCTCCAAGTTCATAAGCTAAATAGCTCTCTGAAATTGGATTCTAGATAAGTGTGAATACTTTACTCTTCTTCATGTTAAAGAAAAATGGCTTTAATTTTTTTAAAAGAATTTTCATAGGTCTTCAAGGCAAGCTTAGCCTTAGGAGGTATTGTAAGACCAGGTAGATAAAGGAAATATCCAAGTGTAGGGATGATTAAAAATGTAAAGTCATCAGGTCTTTTTATTTCTCTCAAGTTCCAAACTTCTTTTAGAGGGAACACTAGAAGGGGCAGGGTAAAATCAATTATTTCATTTTTAAGCTCATGCGTTTCATTGCCTTGTGCTGAAGCCAAGTTGTATTGGAAGTACTTATAAACAATAAGTATTAATTTTTGACTTTTTATTGGCAAAAATCAATAACTAAAGTAATGTATCTATTCTTCAGAAATTTTCCTCATTTTAAAACAAAGACTTTTGAAAGTAAAAGAGTTGGCCTAAAAATATGGATTTTCAAGTTTTCAGCAAATAGCTAGTAATGAAAGATGGCTAAGTAGATCTGGATCCAAAACAATTCTCACCTGATCGGATGCAAGCAGTTTAGGTACCAAAATGCAAATACCACAAGCAAAAGTAAAAGTCCAATGATTGTTTGACTGACAAGTTATAAACACAAAGTAATTTCTGTAATACCAGGACACAGAAGTTACAGGCTCTTTTAGTTCAGTCCAATTCATGAATTTTTATGTTTTGCATGAAAGCTTGTTACACTAAGGTTTTTCCTCATTAACTATTAGAAGAACAAATTGTGCTCTACAGAGGCTTTGCAACAGACAGCATTTGAGGCTTCAAGGTGAGATGAAATGGAGCAACATTTTCACCTAAATGATCGTACATCCTATTAGTATACGAATCAAACTCATGATTCAAATGCTCCTAAGAGGCATAGCCAGTTATTAAACACATGCTGGAAATGATACATTACGCAAGCTATCTTCTAACATCAAGGAGTAAATAAAACAAGCTGAAGGGCAAACAGAAAGTGGATTAGATGATTTGTAGCTTTGGTTATCATTCCTTCCTCTATCAATGGGTAAAAGACCCTAAATGCTCTCCAAGTAAATAGTTCATGTAAATAGTCATAATGCCCCAAACTTTTAAACCAAAGACAATCTTTGAAGCTACTGCAACAGAGACTTCAAAATCTATTTGGGTAATTCTATCCACTGCATGCTCCCAATCCAGCTTGTGGTCAAATTCCAGCTAATAGCTGAAAGTATTTTAAATATAAATGGAACACAAATGGTTAACACGGAGGCTTCATGGGTAAATTACTATCACATTTGTGCTAGTTCTACGTGTTTAAGCATTACAGTAGTGCCCCCTTATCCACAGGGGATACGTTCCAAGACCCCCAGTGGATTTCTGAAACCACAGATAGTACCAAACCCTATACGTGCTATGTATTTTCCTATACGTACATACCTATGATGAAGCTTAATTTATAAATCAGGCACAGTAAGAGATTAACTCCTACTGATAAAATACAACACATAACAATATACTGTAATAAAAGTTATGTGAATGCGGTATCTGCAAATTGAACGCCTTTTCAATCTTTAAGCACTTATGCACCATGGCTGTAACTTTCTTGCTTTGAGATGCGACAGCAAAACCAGCACAAATTTCTTTTCCCTTCTTCGCAGTTTTACAGACGATTCATTCTTACAGCAGATTTCAGCAACTTCAACATGAGATTTTTTTTCTTGCCTTCTTAAGTTGAGAACTTTCACCTTTTCACTTTAAGGAAGCACGTTATGGCTTCTCTTGGGCATTTCCAAATTGCCAGCATCACTACTCTTGTGCTCTGGGGCCACTATTAAGTACAATAAGGGTGATCTGAACACAAACACTGCGACACTGTGACAGACAGTCTCATAAATGAGGCGGCTACTAAGTGACTAACGGGCGATACGCTGGACAAAGGGACAACCCAGGCTGGCTGGAGGGGGATAGCTCGAGATTTCATCGTACTACTCAGAACAGCAATTCTGAATTTTAAACTTATGAATTACTTATTTCTAGAATTTTCTAGTTACTAGTTTTGGACTGTAGTTGACCATGGGTAACTGAAACCATGGAAAGTGAAACCGCAGGTAAGGGAGGACAACTGCGCTACCAAGGTAACATCTGAAAAACATGAGTGACAAACTAAAGTACTGACAGAGGATAAAGCCATTTTAGTAAGATATGGAGAAATATCCATTTCTGTGTCATACTGAAGGAAGCAAGGGGAATTCATTCATTCAACAATACAGTCATTGTTAGTCACTGCCTCATGATAGTCATTGAGAATGTGTCAGCCACTGTTCTAGAATTGGAGCTCATTGCGATGAATGAAACAAATAAGAATCCCTTACCTCCCAGAGTTTATATTCTACCAGAGAAAACAAATAACAAATAACACGGTAAACGATTAAAATACATAGTAGATATTTTAAGTCATAAAGAGCTTTGTCTTCTTTTCTCAATGTGACACTCACAAGAAAAGTTCTGAAACTTTGGGAGTAATTTTTAAAGTGCAGATAACAATAAAAATTTGGCCCAAATCAATACATTGCACAGGGACTCAAGATGCAGTTTAAATATTCTTTAAAAAACAAAATGAGAGTTCTAAAATGATCATACAAGAAAATGTGAGATAAATATTGCGATGTTATTCATAGTTTGGGTTTAATATTTTAATTGCTAGGTATTTGTTTCCTTGATGACTCAAGCAGTTCCCCACAGATTATTAGTTGTAATGTATAAAGTGACAGCTTAACAGGTTTAGCTGCCTCGTAGGCAAAAGAGAAAGCTTTTCTCTCCAAAAATTTGTCACTCTCTGAAATGCCCCAAATCTTGGTGTGGAGAGGAAGCTTGAGTTAAGTGCAACATACGCTGGAGGAAAAGAAGGTGGTGAGTGACATTCTGGAAAAGGCAAGACTTTGGGGACCATGAAAGGTCACTGATTACCAGTGGTTAGAGGAGAGGAAGAGGAAGAATGATTAGGCAGAGCACAGAGGCTTTCTAGGGCAGTGAAAAAACTCTGTATGATACTACAGTGGTAGATATGTTATTATACATTTGTCCGAACCCATAGAAAGTACACCACCAAGAGTGAACACTGAAGTAAATTATGGACTTTGGGTAATAATGGTGTGTCAGTGTGGGTTCATTAGTTGTAACAACTGTACATCCTGGTGGGCGATGCTCATAATAGGGGAGCCTATGCATGAGCCGGGGTAGGGGACCTATGGGAAGGCTGCCTTCCACTCCATTTTTCTGTGAACCTAAAACTGCACTAAAAAATAAAGTCTATTTTAAAAAAATAACTTATAGGTAATTTTAAAAAATTATTGGATGTGTTAAACGAAAACAAAAGAGGAAGGGAGTGGAGAGGAGACAATGGGCAGAGATGGGAACTTGGGTGGGCAGCAAGATGGGAGACGTGTTGAAAAGAAATGGAGAAAGGCAACTATCTAAATAACTTTTCCCTGGGGCTGATGCTGGGCACAGGAGCTCCCAATTAACCACAACGGAGCTTTGTTATATTCAAGGTTGATTTAGAAGCAGTTATATTCCAGGTGGATTTTTATAAGGAATCATAGTACCTGTGGAAAGTGCATGGCCTTGAAATCACTCAAAACCTTTAGATCCCACCTTTGTCATTTAAATACTCGGTGACTTTGGAAAAGGTCCTTAATTGTTTGAATGAGAGTTTCATCATTTATATAAATTGATTTTATTTATTTGGCTGCGTTGGGTCTTCGTTGCTGCGCACGGGCTTTCTCTAGTTGCGGCGAGTGGGGGTTACTCTGTTGCGGTGCGCGGGCTTCTCATTGCAGTGGCTCCTCTTGTTGCGGAGCACAGGCTCTAGGCACGTGGGCCTCAGCAGTTGTGGCACGCGGGCTCTAGAGCTCAGGCTCAGTAGTTGTGGCGCACAGGCTTAGCTGCTCCAGGGCATGTGGGATCTTCCCGGACCAGGGCTCGAAGTCGTGTCCCCTGCATTGGCAGGTGGATTCTTAACCACTGCGTCACCAGGGAAGGCCCATCATTTATAAAAAGGTGAATGTAATACCTACTCAGAAGATTGTTGAGGCCATTCATGGGATATATACGTAAAACAACCAGCACATGGCATGTAATTAATAGATTTGCTTGCACGCATAATACAAGATTGGAGTCTGAACATAATAGCCATCAGTTTCTCACACACATCTCAAGACTAGATAGTTGCTTTTTGGATTCTGTGCAAATACCCCTGAGTGGGTCCAACCTTGAGATGTGGAACCTCTTGAGGAGACTCAGCATTTCCATAATTTTTCACAACCTATTTCCTGGTGATGGTGATTCTATTAGATTCTATGGTCACAAAATGACTTAATGACACAATTCCTCTTCAGTTTTTGATCATTTAAAATATATATATTTGGGGGGCTTCCCTGGTGGCGCAGTGGTTGGGAGTCCACCTGCCGATGCAAGGGACGCGGGATCGTTCCCCGGTCCGGGAGGATCCCACGTGCCGCAGGGTGGCTAGGCCCGTGAGCCATGGTCACTGAGCCTGCGCGTCCGGAGCCCGTTGCTCCGCAACGGGAGAGGCCACGGCAGTGAGAGGCCCGCGTACCGCAAAAAAATAAAAATAAAATAAAATATATATATTTGAATCTTAAGGAACTCAACTCTGCTGTAACCACAATAGCATTTTGAGGAAAATGAAAGTTCTCAAAGGAGCAGGACCAGTGCTGAGGAATACATCCCACATTGATGAGCAAGCACACCTGAGTCTGTTTTCAAACCCTCCACAAATGCAGGAGTCACTGTTAAGTATAGAAACAAGAGTAAGGAAAAAACCTCTCAGGTTGAATTTGGATTTATATTTTCCCATGTCAGCTAAACAGAAGTCCTCTTGTTTTCAGTGGAATAAATTTGGCCTTAAATACTATAATTAATGCTGCCCTGGAAATGCATACAAATATTTGGGACAGTAAGTTTGGATTAATAAAAAAGGATTAGCATTCTCATACACTTTTATTAAAAATTATTTATCATCTATCTTTGAAAATACCCACTTAGAAAATATGCATATTTACATATTTCTTCGTTGGGTAAACATTTCCCTCACCTCTTTTTGTATTTCTTCTGTCACAGATTTACAACATGTTACATTTACATTTTCTCATTTGTTGCATCAAACATGAAAGAGAAGGTAAGGGATAATGGGATTTGTTAACTTAATTTGTGCTCTCTCCGATTGCTCTAAGTAGTTGTCCCAAAGCGTAGAAAAATACTGCAGAGTCTTGCATAAATTGTAGCTGCACTGATATTTTTATCCTTCTCAAGGAAAAGGATTGTTAAAAACAGCGAGAGATCATACCTCTCAATACATTCTGAATAGTGTCTCACATACGGAATAAACTCAGGAAACATTAATATAAACGTGAATGAAGGAATCAGAAGTTTTAAATCTGTTAAGAATCTATGGCGCCTTTCTGAAAGCATGATTTCCCTAAATAAGAAACCACTGAAAATTCAGAATCAGAAAATTAAACTGAAATACCAAATAAGTGAAGCTTACCGCCTGTAATTCTTTATATGGTAATATTTTCAAAATGCATTATACATACGGGCTCATCATTCTGAACATCAACGGTTGTACTGTGCTGTTTTACAATGAGGGTCCTAGGGCGGATCAAACAGGCAGTACTTAAACAGCCATGGAATGTCAGGCTTTGAGGTTTCTTACCACTAATCGTTAGAATTTATTTTTGCTTTTCCTTCACTCTTAGGCTAGAAGCACTTTTTTCTTTCTTTTAAATCAAAAAGTCTCCGTAGAGATTCATGTGTACAGTGACAAAAGCATTCCCATAAGTGAAGTGCATGAATCTACGTTTCTTTTGGCAACTCTCAGGTTCTTTGGCCAACGCAGACAACTGGTTTCCAGGCTGGCTGTGATAACGCAGGTAGTGTTGCCATTGCCACACCACATGGCTGTTGCTCAGAAGCAAGCAGGTCTTAACCATTGGCAGCTCTTTTTTTCTAGACCAGATCCCTCTGTTTAAAAACAATAAAGGTTTTCTTCTAAGCCTATCCAAATCAGGTCTATCTGGGCCCTCACAAAAAGTTCGCAACACACTGACTTCTCAAAATGTTGTACCACCATGAGTGAGTTTGGGGCTCCTGGGTTAATATACAATGTTTTACAGAACACGGGTTTGTAAAACAAGACAATAGCTAATGTATTAGAGTAATAGCTTCCCCAGCAGTAACACTTGCAGACACTCTAAAAAATCAGTTTCCTTACTGCCACTTTATAAATGATGAAACCGAGGGTCAGAGAAGCTAAGTATTTTGCCCAAAGTCAAATAGTTCGAAAGCAATGCATTTAGGATGGAAATTTCACTTTATCTTCAGAGAATATGCATTTTCCTATGCTCCACATGCTCTCTGAGTGCAAAATTGACAAATACCTTCTACTTTTAGCTATTTTCAGCCTTTGGTTTTGCCTAAAAAAGGCTCAAAAGAGGGGCATAAATTAAAAGTTTTAAAGTGGAAGCAGTGGGAGTGGACACCTATTCAGACATTATTTTAAAATGAAGACCCTATCTAAACTGTGAATCAGGCCAAAGTTGGAACTGGAACAGACATTTTCTTAAGCTCATGAAAGATGCACCTTGAGCTGTCGACTCCACAGCATTTGAGAAAATGAGATACAGGTTTCCCCCACCATCCGATAGTACAGCATTCCTATGAAACCTTGGAGCGTAAATGGGGTAAAGCAAAGCAGATCGCCCCCTCCCCGTTTTCCAAAAGTTCACCTTACACCACTTTACTTTTACAAAAGACCTATATTAGTACGAAAGAGCTTTTTCATAAAATATAAATCCTCTTTGAATTTTTTTGGTCTAGTGAAAACAGCTACTAATGTAGGTCTTTCCTAAAAGTCAAGTGTCTTTAAAAAAAAAAAAAAAGCCAAGGATACCTGTACTTGCTATGGGGCAGATGCTTTCCGTAAGACATACACCTTAAGCAGTTCTCACCATGAACAAGAAATAGCACAGACGATGTCCTTTACCGTGGCACTGAAGCAGCTAAACCCCACAAAATTTCACTTTGGAAAAACTCTGGCATTTCTCTGACAATGTTATTGCGCTTCTCAGGGCAGAGTAAGAAACAGGATGTTGTTCAATAGCGACATCTACTGGTCTTTGAGTAGAATTACATAAATTGACAAAACTTTCCAAGTGACCACTTCCTTTAAAAGAGTTGGTAGATTCTTATTTACAGGCTGTGATATGCACAGAAATGGGGCATGAATACTAGGACACAGAGTGGGGGGAATCAGTGGGCTACTAAAGAAATAAAAAGATTTTGACCATTGTCATAGAACAGAGATTCACAAACTTTTGCACTGACATGAGAAATAAATCAATGAATTTTAGGACCCAAAGATCTAAAGGAAAATTTAAAATATGAATGACTATGTAAAATATGAAACTTCTGTATGACAAGGATGAACACAACATACAAAGGGCATTCTAACAATAAGAATGCGTATGCCGTGGTTTTCAGGTTACATGCCACCTCTTCCTAGCTCTCTACCCCAGTTTCCAGTAATCCACTCATCCAGTAATTATTCAACCAATACTCACTCAGCAAATATTTACTGAAGACCTACTATGTGCTAGGATTTGTTCTATGAAGTGAAATACATGGTGAACAAAAGTCCTTTCGAGATAGCCTCATCCACCAGAGGGCAGACTGCAGAAGCAAGAAGAACTACAATCCTGCAGCCTGTGGAACAAAAACCACATTCACAGAAAGATAGACAAGATGAAAAGACAGAGGGCTATGTACCAGATGAAGGAACAAGATAAAACCCCAGAATAACAACTAAATGAAGTGGAGATAGGCAACCTTCCAGAAAGAGAATTCAGAATAATGATAGTGAAGATGATCCAGGACCTCGGAAAAAGAATGCATGCAAAGATCAAGAGGAGGCAGACATCAAAAGATGCAAGAAATGTTTAACAAAGACTTAGAATAATGAAAGAAAATATTTGAAGAGATTATAATTGAAAACTTCCCTAACATGGGGAAGGAAATAGCCACCCAAGTCCAGGAAGTGCAGAGAGTCCCATACAGGATAAACCCAAGGAGAAACACACAGAGCAACATAGTAATCAAACTGGCAAAAATTAAAGACAAATTATTGAAAGCAGCAAGGGAAAAATGACAAATAGCATACAAGGGAAGTCCCATAAGGTTAACAGCTTATTTCTCAGCAGAAACTCTACAAGCCAGAAAGGAGTGGCATGATATACTCAAAGTGATGAAAGGGAAGAACCTACAACCAAGCTTATTCTACCCGGCAAGGATCTCATTCAGATTCGATGCAGAAATCAAAAGCTGTACAGACAAGCAAAAGCTAAGAGAATTCAGCACCACCAAACCAGCTCTACAACAAATACTAAAGGAACTTCTCTAAGTGGGAAACACAACAGAATAAAAGGACCTACAAAAACAAACCCAAAGCAATTAACAAAATGGTCATAGGAACATACATATCGATAATTACCTTAAATGTGAATGGATTAAGTGCTCCAACCAAAAGGCACAGGCTTGCTGAATGGATACAAAAAGAAGACCCATATATATGCCGTCTACAAGAGACCCACTTCAGATCTAGGGACACATACAGACTGAAAGTGAGGGGATGGAAAAAGATATTCCATGCAAATGAAAATCAAAAGGAAGCTGGAGTAGCAATACTCATATCAGAAAAAATAGACTTTAAAATAAAGAATGTTACAAGAGACAAGGAAGTACACTACATAATGATCAAGGGATCAATCCAAGAAGAAGATATAACAACTATAAATATATATGTACCCAATATAGGAGCACCTCAATACATAAGGCAACTGCTAACAGCTATAAAAGAGGAAATTGACAGTAACACAATAAGAGTGGGGGACTTTAACACCTCACTTACACCAATAGACAGATCATCCAAGATGAAAATAAATAAGGAAACAGAAGCTTTAAATGACATAATAGACCAGATAGACTTAATTGATATTTATAGGACATTCCATCCAAAAACAGCAGATTACACTTTCTTCTCAAGTGCACACGGAACATTCTCCAGGATGGATCACATCTTGCGTCACAAATCAAGCCACAGTAAATTTAGGAAAATTGAAAACATATCAAGCAACTTTTTTGACCACAATGCTATGAGATTAGAAATGAATTACAGGGGAAAAAAACGTAAAAAATACAAACACATGGAGGCTAAACAATAAGTTACTAAATACCCAAGAGATCACTGAAGATATCAAAGAGGAGATCAAAAAATACCTAGAGACAAATGACAATGAAAACACGATGATCCAAAACCTATGGGATGCAGCAAAAGCAGTTCTAAGAGGGAAGTTTATAGTTATACAAGCCTACCTCAAGAAACAAGAAAAATCTCAAATGAACAATCTAACCTTACACCTAAAGGAACTAGAGAAAGAAGAACAAACAAAACCCAAAGTTAGCAGAAGGAAAGAAATCATAAAGATCAGAGAAGAAATAAATGAAATAGAAACAAAACAATAGCAAAGATCAATAAAACTAAAAGCTGGTTCTTTGAGAAGATAAACAAAATTGATAAACCATTAGCCAGACTCATGAAGAAAAAGAGGGAGAAGACTCAAATCAATAAAATTAGAAATGAAAAAGGAGAAGTTACAACAGACACAGCAGAAATACAAAGCATCCTAAGAGACTACTACAATCAACTCTATGCCAATAAAATGGACAACCTGGAAGAAATGGGCAAATTCTTAGAAAAGCACAACCTTCCAAGACTGAACCAGGAAGAAATAGAAAATATGAACAGCCAAAACACAAGTAATGAAATTGAAACTGTGATTAAAAATCTTCCAACCAACAAAAGTCTAGGACCAGATGGTTTCACAGGTGAATTCTATCAAACATTTAGAGAAGAGCTAACACCCATCCTTCTCAAACTCTTCCAAAAAATTGCAGAGGGTATGGAGGTTCCTTAAAAAGCTACAAATAGAACTACCATATGACCCAGCAATCCCACTACTGGGCATATACCCTGAGAAAACCGAAATTCAAAAAGAGTCATGTACCAAAATGTTCATTGCAGCTCTATTTACAATAGCCCGGAGATGGAAACAACCTAAGTGCCCATCATCGGATGAATGGATAAAGAAGACGTGGCACATATATACAATGGAATATTACTCAGCCATAAAAAGAAACGAAATTGAGCTATTTGTAATGAGGTGGATAGACCCAGAGTCTGTCATACAGAGTGAAGTAAGTCAGAAAGAAAAAGACAAATACCGTATGCTAACACATATATATGGAATTTAAGAAAAAAAAAATGTCATGAAGAACCTAGGGGTAAGGCAGGAATAAAGATGCAGACCTCCTAGAGAACGGACTTGAGGTTATGGGGAGGGGGAAGGGTGAGCTGTGACAGGGCGAGAGAGAGTCATGGGCATATACACACTAACAAACGTAGTAAGGTAGATAGCTAGCTGGAAGCAGCCGCATGGCACAGGGATATTGGCTTGGTGCTTTGTGACAGCCTGGAGGGGTGCGATAGGGAGGGTGGGAGGGAGGGAGACGTAAGAGGGAAGAGATATGGGAACATATGTATATGTATAACTGATTCACTTTGTTATAAAGCAGAAACTAACACACCATTGTAAAGCAATTATACCCCAATAAAGATGTTTAAAAAAAAAAAAAAAACCAGTCCTCTTACTATGTAGGGGGATTTAAAATGTTTATTTATACACATTTGTTGTATTTGAGTATTATGTGTTATCAGTATACTGCAGATGTTTTATGTTAGTGACTGACATCTGTTTTTAAAAAAATAAACATTCTGAACTAGTCTGACTTAAAAAAAAAAAAAAAAATTGCAGAGGAAGGAACATTCCCAAACTCATTCTATGAGGCCACCATTACTCTGATACCAAAACCAGACAAAGATACTACAAAAAAAGAATATTACAGACCAATATCACTGATGAATATAGATGCAAAAATCCTCAACAAAATACTAGCAAACAGAATCCAACAACACATTAAAAGGATCATACACCATGATCAAGTGGGATTTATCCCAGGGATGCAAGGATTCTTCAATATATGCAAATCAATCAATGTGATACACCATATTAACAAACTGCAGAATAAACACCATATGATCATCTCATAGATGCAGAAAAATCTTTTGACAACATTCAAAACCCGTTCATGATAAAAACTCTCCAGAAAGTAGGCATAGAGGGAACCTACCTCAACATAATAAAGGCCATATATGACAAACCCACAGCAAACATCATTCTCAATGGTGAAAAACTGAAAGCATTTCCTCTAAGATCAGGAACAAGACAAGGTTGCCCACTCTCACCAC
Organism: Orcinus orca; assembly: GCF_937001465.1. NCBI lineage: Eukaryota > Metazoa > Chordata > Mammalia > Artiodactyla > Delphinidae > Orcinus > Orcinus orca. Next base: position 56,467,783 of record NC_064575.1, on the reverse strand, counting down.
TATTATTCAACATGGTTTTGGAAGTCCTAGCCATGGCAATCAGAGAAGAAATAAAAGGAATACAAATTGGAAAAGAAGAAGTAAAACTGTCACTGTTTTCAGATGACATGATACTATACACAGAGCATCCTAAAGATGCCACCAGAAAACTTCTAGAGCTAATCAATGAATTTGGTAAAGTAGCAGGATACAAAATTAATGCACAGAAATCTCTTGCATTCCTATACACTAATGATGAAAAATCTGAAAGTGAAATCAAGAAAACACTCCCATTTGCCACTGCAACAAAAAGAATAAAATACCTAGGAATAAACCTACCTAGGGAGACAAAAGACCTGTATGCAGAAAACTATAAGACACTGATGAAAGAAATTAAAGATGATACCAACAGATGGAGAGATATACTATGTTCTTGGATTGGAAGAATTAATATTGTGAAAATGACTATACTACCCAAAGCAATCTACAGATTCAATGCAATCCCTATCAAATTACCAGGGGCATTTTTTACGGAACTAGAACAAAAAATCTTAAAATGTGTATGGAGGCACAAAAGACCCCGAAAAGCCAAAGCAGTCTTGAGGGAAAAAATGGAGCTGGAGGAATCAGACTCCCTGACTTCAGACTATACTACAAAGCTACAGTAATCTAGACAATATTGTACTGGCACAAAAACAGAAATATAGATCAATGGAACAAGGTAGAAAGCCCAGAGATAAACCCACACACCCATGGTCAACTAATCTATGACAAAGGAGGCAAGGATATACAATGGAGAAAAGACAGTCTCTGCAATTAGTGGTGCTGGGAAAACTAGACAGCTACATGTAAAAGAATGAAATTAGAACACTCCCTAACACCATAAACAAAAATAAGCTCAAAATGGATTAGAGACCTAAATGTAAGACCTGACACTATAAAACTCTTAGAGGAAAACATAGGAAGAACACTCTTTGACATAAATCACAGCAAGATCTTTTTTGATCCACCTCCTAGAGAAACTGAAATAAAAACAAAAATAAACAAATGGGACCGAATGAAACTTCAAAGCTTTTGCACAGCAAAGGAAACCATAAACAAGACGAAAAGACAACCCTCAGAATGGGAGAAAATATTTGAAAACGAATCAATGGACAAAGGATTAATCTCCAAAATATATAAACAGCTCATGCAGCTCAATATTAAAAAAACAAACAACCCAATCCAAAAATGGGCAGAAGACCTAAATAGACATTTCTCCAAAGAAGACATACAGATGGCCAAGAAGCACATGAAAAGCTGCTCAACATCACTAATTATTAGAAAAATGCAAATCAAAACTACAGTGAGGTATCACCTCACACCAGTTAGAATGGGCATCATCAGAAAATCTACAAACAACAAACGCTGGAGAGGGTGTGGAGAAAAGGGAACCCTCTTGTACTGTTGGTGGGAATATAAATTGATACAGACACTATGGAGAACAGTATGGAGGTTCCTTAAAAAACTAAGAATAGAACTACCATACGACCCAGCAATCCCACTACTGGGCATGTACCCAGAGAAAACCGTAATTCAAAAAGACACATGCACCCCAATGTTCATTGCAGCACTATTTACAATAGCCAGGACATGGAAGCAACCTAAATGCTCATTGACAGATGAATGGATAAAGAAGATATGGTACCTATATACAATGGAATATTACTCAGCCATAAAAAGGAAAGAAATGGGGTCATTTGTTGAGACGTGGGTGGATCTAGTGACTGTCATACAGAGTGAAGTAAGTCAGAAAAGCAAATATCGTATATTTATGCATAAATGTGGAACCTAGAAAAATGGTACAGATGAAGCGGTTTGCAGGGCAGAAACTGAGACACAGATGTAGAGAACAAACGTATGGACACCAAGGGGGGAAAGTGGTGGGGGGTGGGGGTGTGATGAATTGGGGGATTAGGATTGACATGTATACGCTGATTTGTATAAAATTGATGACTAATAAGAACCTGCTGTATAACAAAATAAATAAAATTTTTAAAAAAAAGTCCTTTCCCTAAAGCTTACATTCTAGAGTGGAGTGGGTAGAGGTGGGGAAAGAAAAATCAAATGAGTAAACATACATCAAGTGGCAATAAATAATATGATAATAAATAAGCAGATGAGGGAAGACAGTGATGAGCTGGGGTACCTATTTACACAGATGATCAGAGAAGCCCTCTTTCATGAGGGACATTGAGCATAGATGTGATGAAAGCATGGGGGAATGACAAGGGAAGCTATTATACACAGTAATATTTTTTGACATGTGGGAATACATTCAGGTATTATTATCAGTAAGTAGAGGAACATCCCATACCACCATCCTCCTAGCTATTGTGATCTTGAAGCTGGTAGACCATCCCAGCCATTTTTCCCAGAATATCCTCCTCCTTGACTAGAAGGCTAATGGTCATTTTTCCACTGATCATTTACAGATGTCAGGAAAGTTAACTTGGATCATCTCCTGACTCAGCATTTCAGCATACATCACTATCTCCATATTACCAGGCTGAGCACTTTGCATTTTATGGGAACATACATTGATATTTTCATGCTTTTGACCTATTAAAGCAAAGAATAACACAGCATGGACCAATGTAGGTTATGAGCCAACGTGATCATAGGAGAAGAAAAGCGCCCAGCAGAGAATGGAGAAATATAGTTCAGATTGTACTAGAATTTCTATTAAACCCCTATAAAAATACATGCCTCACAGGCATCTTATGTTCCATAGACCCAGAATTGAACTCATGAAGTTGATTTCCAGCATCCAAACCTGCTATTCTTGTTGTGATCTCTATTTTCATAAATGGCAGCTCCTCTTCCCCAGCTGCTTATGTCAGAAACCTCAGAGTCTTTCTTAACACTGTCTTCTCTGACACCCTACACCCCTAATAAATTGTCAGTACTATTGATTCTGTAATGTATTTCTATCTACTTTGATCTGCTCCTTTGCCATCATCTATACCCAAGCTACCATTAATGCTCACCTGAACCGAAGTAATTGATCCATGTTTGATTTTCCGTTTTTGTCCACTCTGTCCATACCCCATCCACTTTACTCTCTGCCCACAATCAGAATTCTCTCTTTCAACAAATTATGATATCTAGACTGCTTAAAAATCTTACTAGCTTCACACTGTCCTTAGGAAAAAGTACAAAATCCTTAATAGTGTCTCTTCAAAATTATACATATATACACAGAGGAATTCTCCTCTATATTTCAGGCCATTAACTGTTAAAATGGTGTATTAAATGCCTGCTTACCAACTATAAAAACTTACAGTCCATTAAATTTACAAAATCCTATCCAAATAAATCTATTTTTCACCTGACTTCCAAATTTTCTATAGCATCTTTAATTTTTTCAAAAATATTCTGAAGGGCTTCCCTGGTGGCGCAGTGGTTGACAGTCCGCCTGCCGATGCAGGGGACACGGGTTCGTGACCCGGTCCGGGAAGATCCCACATGCCGCGGAGCGGCTGGGCCCGTGAGCCATGGCCGCTGAGTCTGCACGTCCGGGGCCTGCGCTCCGCAACGGGAGAGGCCACAACAGTGAGAGGCCCGCGTACCGCAAAAAAAAAAAAAAAAATTCTGAAAATGTCAACAAGTATCAGTGGGAAGTTATTTTTAATATAATATCAACAAGCAAAATACCCACTCAAAAAAATTTTTTTTTTTTTTTTTTTTTTTTTTACTAATGTTTCCTTTCAAAGTTTGTGGGTCTCAAATCTGTAACGCTTTTCAAATGCTATTCAAGTACAACTAAATCTGGACAGAGAGGGAGGGTCAGTCCTCCTCTGTCCATCACTGGCTTTTCTGACATCATCACACTGATGAATAATAAATAATAACAGCATGTACTGGCCACCCACATAATTAGTTTGCTATTTAGTTGTTAATATAAGTGACAAACCAAAGGATAATTATCACGATTGAAATGGAAAAAATGTATTGTCTAATATAAGTAAATCTCCCACACAATGCAATAGAAAGAACAGGAAATCTGGCGCAAACAGACCTAGCAGAGGATCATGGCCAATTATTATGTGACTAGAGCAAGTTATGTCATATCTCTGAAATTCCATTTCTTCATTTAAAGATAGGACATTTTAAAAGGGGGACAGGGACTTCCCTGGTGGAGCAGTGGTTGAGAGTCCGCCCGCCGATGCAGGGGACGCGGGTTCGTGCCCCGGTCCGGGAGGATCCCACATGCCGCGGAGCGGCTGGGCCCGTGAGCCATGGCCGCTGAGCCTGCGCGTCCGGAGCCTGTGCTCCGCAACGGGAGAGGCCACAACAGTGAGAGGCCCGCGTACAGCAAAAAAAAAAAAAAAAAAAAAAAAGGGGGGGACAAATTCCTTTTATAGGACTGAAAAAATATAAGTTAACTAGTATCTATAAAACAAATGATAATTAGCAAATATTAAACAAGTGTCAAACCTATACCTAATCACATTTAAATCTATGTGGCATAATAAAATCTTAACTTTTTGTAGATTGACTTTTTAAAAAATATAATATAAAGATTATTTTCCCTTGTAATACTGAAATACCACTGGTTTTAGACTAATTTTAGGAAGAACTAGTCTAAAAGAAAATCTAATAATAAACTGTGAACATCAATCTGTTCTTAATTAGCTGAACTCCTATACCTGCTACTTTCCTGGGTTGAGCTAATCACAGGTGCTCTTATGCACTGAAGGGCTACTTCAGCTTATAAAAGTCACTGGACCAGAAGGGAATTGTAGGCCGTATGTGTATACTTTAGGGACAGCTGTTCTCTCCCTTCATTTGTTTCCAGCTGAGGACTTAGCCAGTAGTCAGCAACAACCATGGACAGTGAATGACTATGTCTCCAGATGATTCTAGTACCCAATCTTAAGCTCCAGTTCTATAGTCTTCCCAACTGAGGCCCCAGACATCACAGAACAGAGAAGACTCAAATTTCTATTCCTATTATGCCCTGTTTGAATTCCTTTCCCATAGGATACGTGATTACAATAAAGCAGTTGTTTTAAGCCAATAAAACAACTAGACCAGTAAGCTTTGGGGTGGATATTACGTAATAGTAAGTGATACAGAAACTTGGAACCTGGGAGTAGGGAGCTACTCCATGACGAAAACATGTCATTGCCTTTGAGCCTGGGTTAGGAGGGAGGTGGAAGGGCCTTGAAGAGACTGTTAGTGAAAGCTGAAAACACCTCGGGGAGAGGGTTACAGAGCTTAGGCAGACAGGGAGAAAGTGTTATTGGACAATGGAGGAAAAGAGTCTTGTTATGAAGTGTTGGAGAGTTTAGCAAAATTATTACTGGTGGTAACGTAGAAAATAGAAAAGTAACACCTTTGTGTTAGAAGTCTTGGAACTCATGGGTTATGCATATAAACATGTGTGATCCTTTACCGTGTAAATGAACCCTTTACACTGTGACTTTGAGTTTGGTCTCTTGAGCTTTTTAACCTCTATTCCACTAAGGCTTATAGCATTGTTATGTGGCATTTCATCTATACATCCAGGCACCAGAGTCATACCAACAAGAAACTGAAGATCATATATGGGCATCTTTGTCATAATCATGAGACCAGAGGGCGACATCTACAAATGTGTTCCTTGTCAAGTAATGATAACAATTAATGTTTATATAAGGCTTTAAACTTACAATGCATATTTATACACATAATCTGACTTTATCTTCTCAACCCGTGAAGTAGTTATTTCATTTTTAATAAGTGACAACGATCCACAATAACTTATTTGCCCAAATTTGTAACAAGTGGCCAACCAAGGACTATATATCAGGTTCTCTAATTAGAAGCCTTTTGTTCTTTTATGGATAACAAATGATTGTACAGAATTCTTGATATTTGTAAACTACTTGACTAAATAGAGAGTCCTGCATGTTATAATAGCTATGGTACTGCAAATTAAGTTCTTAAAAGAATAAAAAGAAAACATGATTATTTCAAATATATGTGAAGGGAAATACCAGAAAAAGTGATACAGGAGATAATTATTCCCACTACCAAGTATTTCTTCATGTACAGAATGAATTACTATTATCACTGCAGACTCCATTAAATAACACTTAGGAAATAAACTTCAAGTTATTAAGATTTAATTTCCACAAAACTTAGTAGAAATAAAGTTTGTCACAGAGTTTGAAAAAACAAGAACAGTGGAAAATCATCTAGTCTAGCTATAGCAATTTTGTAAAGTGGAATAAACACATCTTTATTACCTAACTCTTTAGTTCTAAGTTATTAATAAAGCAATCCATATTTGTTCTTTGTTAGCTTCCAGGGAAGCTGTGATTTCATCGATATCAATCAACATTTATTGAATACAACTCTATGCAGGGCACGTATCTCGGAGTTGGAAGCATATAATTACAATAACCCATAGTCCCTGATCTCTAGTGAAAACAATACTCCAACACTTGTACAACAAGGCAGATTTTGGCACCTGCTACACGAGAGGTATAATACGTAACAGAGGAAGGGGAAGACGAGATTTAATCCAGACTTAAACTGTGTGGAAAAGCTTTGATGAGGAAATATAAGTGAACATAAAGACTTTAAGACTGACAGAAACCGGTATTTCCATTTAAAGATGTTGTTAGTTCTTTTGAACTGTTTTTCATATCCTGTATTGGTAGGCTCAGCTTTGTAAACCCAAGTTCTCAGCAATAACTTTAACTCTAGATGTACTGATTGTTCATGGATCATTGAAGTAAATTATGACCAGTATGGTGTGGTCTATAAGACAGTTTCCAACAAACAGCATCCCTCTTCTCCACTCAACAAACAGATAAATAAAACAAAGAGTAAGGAAGAGACCAAACTAACCATCTGTGCTGAGAGAGGCTAGTCAAGAGCGAGGTGGATTCATGTGTGAGCCGAATGCACTTGTTACACAAACCTCAGAATAAGGAAATTTGCTCACCGGTTACAGAAGCTCCAGCCTTCCCACCAACCTTCATCTCTCTCTCCAGGGGCAGAGCTGGGAGAAGAGGAAAACAGTGCTTCCTGTAAGCAGCAAACTCTCAGGAGAAAGCTGGAACCCAGCTGAGAGAGAGAGAGAAAAAAAAAAAGATGGTTGGAGCCTTAGCTAAGCCCACTAAGCTAAGGGTACCCTTCTCAAATTTACTATGTAAATAAGCTACTCCCCCTTCTCAGCAGAGAGGTAGATAAAAGAACAGAGAACGACCAGGAGTACTGAGAGAAACGGCCTCGTCATGGAAACCAGGAGTGGGGAAATTGTGATCCATCTCGAATATCCCCCAACGTGACTTTGAATAATTAGAGAGAAGATGCATCTTTTTGTATTGATCATTTGCAGTTTCTCTTTTACAGACTGCCCATCCTTAGACCTTTTAAAGAATGGTCCATTTTTCTAGAAAAGTGTTCATTTTTCTCTCTTCGACTTGTAAGATCCCAATCAATAGTGTGGCAGAAGCTATAAGAACAAGGTAAGTAGTCAGCACCCTGGGGTCTCACGTACAGAACCCCTCAGCTTCTCACTTTTCTTTCGGTTTATATCATCCACCTTCCCTCCTCCGTGGGGACTGGCTGGGGATGTAGGAGGGAGGCACCTTTTGTTCACTGGTTGCTATGCTTGAAACCAAATGGCAAGAAAAGAAAGAAAGCAAGCAGGTGCAACAGGGAAGAGTAATGCAAGAACAATTGCCTTGGAGGAATTCTAGAAACAGAATGTAGCGATTTCCCCCTAAACCAGAGGATGATTCAGTAGCTATACAGGCATTTCAAGAGTGACCATATTTCTGGCCCCTATGCAGAAGTGTTAGTAAATGGACATAAAGTTTCTTAAAAATTTGGGGCATTTAGATATTTCTATGTTATTCATCTATATCAACTACCATTTTGGTTCTTTTCAACAAAATTGTTACTACGGTGGCTTGGGTGGCTATGCACCTTGCCCGGGAGAGTGAACTTGGGCAACATCCCGAACTAGATTATTATTAAAGGGCAGATTTGTGACCTTCGACAAGAGGAGTATTTGAAGGTCTGCCACGCAGCCTTCCAAAGAGCCCCTAAAAGGAGGCTGTGTGACCCCAAGGCATTAACATTTTCTTTATCAAAGATTCCTGCTTGTAGGGGCTGAACTGTGTCAACCTCAAAATTTATAGGTTGAGGTCCTGACCGCCAGTATCTCGGAATATGGCTGTATTTGGAGATAGGGTCTTTAAAGAGGTGATTGAGTTCAAATGAGGTCATATGGGTGGGCTCTAATCCAATAGGCCTGGTCTCCTTTTAAGACGAGGAGATTAGGACACAGATATGCACAAAGGAAGACCGTGTGAAGACACAGGGAAAAGATGGCCATCTACCAGCCAAGGAGAGAGACCTCAGAAGAAACCAACCCTGCCAACACGTTGATCTCAGACTTCTAGCCCTCAGAGCTGTGAGAAAATAAATTTCTGTTACTTAAGCCACGCAGTCTGCAGTGCTTCGTTATAGCAGCCCAAGCAAACGAATGCACCTGCTAAAGTTAAATAAGAATCACATGGCAGTGACGTAAAGCAGGTGACCTTTAAAATTACCATAAAAACAGAATCTATGATTCTCTGTACTTATTATATATTTAGTACTCAGTCAGAAGAGAGGTCATACTAGTTATTTTAACAGAGAAGTTAACCTAAAAACTGGTTAACTGAGAATCATATTGTTAACTAGCTGTATGAATTTCCAGGGACAGCCATAATAAAGTACCACAAACTGGGGGCTTAGACAACAGAAGTTTATTGTCTCACAGTTCTGGAGGCCAGAAGTCCGAGATCAAGGTGTCAGGAGGGTTGCTTCCTTCTGAGGGCTGTGACGGAGAAGTTGTCCCTTGTCTCTCTCCTCGTTTCTGGGCGTTTTCTGGCAATATTTGGCATTCCTTGGTTTGCTGATACATCCTTCATGTTCACATGGTGTTCTCTGGGTGTGAGCGTCTGTCTCCGTGTCCAAATTTCCCCTTTTTATAAGGACTGAGTCATACTGCATTAGGGCCTACCCCAGTGATCTCATCTTAACCTGACCAACTGTGAAGGCCTATAGAATCAAAACTTAAAGGAATCACTCATGTCAGGGAGAAAACGGAGTTGGCCACTGCAAGTGCATTAAAGAAAGCGACACTTGGGCTTCCCTGGTGGCGCAGTGGTTGAGAGTCCGCCTGCCGATGCAGCGTACGTGGGTTCGTGCTCCGGTCCGGGAAGATCCCACATGCCGCGGAGCGGCTGGGCCCGTGAGCCGTGGCCGCTGAGCCTGCGCGTCCGGAGCCTGTGCTCCGCAACGGGAGAGGCCCCAACAGTGAGAGGCCCGCGTACCGCAAAAAACAAAGAAAAGAAAAGAAAAGAAAAGAAAACAACACTTAATCGTACCTACGTTGCAGGACTTTACAGCTCTTCTCAGGAATCAGCAGAGGGCTTCAGCCAGTCGCCTGACCGCCAAGTCTCCTCACGTCTGGTCTGAAATTGCTTGTTGCCCTGACGCAGCTGCCTCAACCTAAATAGGGAGGAAGATCCCTAGGCAACCAATCAGATGAAAAGGGCAAATAACTTCCACCTTTGCCCCATTAAACCCCTTAGTCAGTGAGCAAATCAGAATTCGTTGCTCCCAGAGCCTTGAGTTTCCTGGCCTACAGGTGGAAACCCTTGCAATAAACTCATCTTTCTCCTTTGTTTTACTCACTGTGAAGAGTTTGGTTTTTGACAGATCCTATTGCCAAATAAGGTTCCACTCACGGGTACTGGGGGTTTGGAATTCAACATCTTTTGAGGGAACACTATTCAATCCATAATACTAGGTAACCTAAAAGCAAAACATTTTTACAGAGACAGTAACTGTAGGAAGAGCTACCACCTCTAGGGCTGGAGGAGCAAAGGGAAGGGGTTGAAATTATTAAACTGTAGCCTGGAGAAGGGGCCCTCAAAAAACTGGAGGAAGGGGTAATTGTGCTCAGCTGGTGGAATCCCTGAGGAAGGTGCCATGAGGCTGCTTCTGCAAGCGCTGGGAACACGGCCATGTTGGAAAAACTACAGACATTGGAGAAACTGCAGGCTGGATTCAGCTGCTTCTACAAGAAGGCACTGCTCCTGCCTCTGCTCCTGCAGAGTTTCACAGGAGAAGCTGGCAAAGCAGAATTGCTGTCTGCAGAGTTCCAGCCCCAGCACCACAAAGTGGAGTAGAGAAAGGGTTCATAGCTGAGAAAAAAATAAATCAATACCTAGCACAATGTTTAATTTGATTGAATCAAGATCAGCAAATGATCCAGTGACCAATGGAGAAAAGCGTCTGAGGCCGTGATCCTGCCAACCCTGACCCAAAGGTGTCACAAAATTCCTGGATTTGTGGTTACTGATGTACAAATTTTTGCCTTAAATTGCTTATCTGTTAAATGGGTATGATAATAATAAGTAGCTCATAAGATTGTTGAGAGGACACATAAAAGGCACTTAGAACAGCAGGTGACACAGGCTAAGTGCTCAGGACTCATTAAATGCTAACTATTATTTTATTACTATCTTGTTTAATTAGATAACCAAAAATTCAAATATTAACATTTTAGGGCATATATCTTCCTCTACAGGAAATTAATAAAACTAAAGAAAAGATTTAGGCATTTGTTCACTGCCAATAAAACATCTACAAATAAATATGTACTTAATTTCTTCATGAACTAAAATCAAATATCTCAACCTTCTGTTAATATTTAGTGTTACATGGCTGGTAATTGCTTCTAGAACTTTACATAAACTTTGAGAAAAGAGAACTTCTACTTAGGAGCAATGTGACTGAAAAAGCCAAGATGGCAAACAGGTTTCAACCTGACTCTCTGCCATTAATCAATGGTGGAATTAGTATCAATTACCTGGAATGCTGAGTTGAGAATCCCAAGTTCCATTTGGGTTCAGAGGGAAAGAAGTTCAGAATTATTTAGCGATCTTTGCAGAAGTCATTGGGGAGAGCTCAGGTGGCATTCCTGTCTCCTCCTTGATTTTATCAACATTGGTGGAAATAGCATGGCTTTCAGGGTCAAAACTAGAATTTAAATTCTAGTTCTCTTTGCAACACTGAGAACAGAAATAATAAATGAAAAAAAGAAATCCCTACCAGCTTTGGACCTCAATAAGTGTTAGTAGTTCATTTTCCTATATGTAGTTTGACAACAGTGCATGGTAGACTTATAACCATGTTCATATTTGTCAAATTTCATAATACTGTTATCATTTGATTGGTTATATTACAAGTAATCACTGTAAAGCACATTTTAATGAAATGGTTAATGCATTCCAAATTCATTTGTGCTCTAGCAGGTATCTATAATCAAGTCATTTATGCCCCCCTCAAGTTAAATAAAACTATATTTTTGGCAAATGCATGAATAAGGATGAAGTTTGGCTTATCTACACATATAACTACTTCTATACATATAAATACTTCTGTACCGCATCTATACAGATGATACAGATTACGCTATTTGTTTGATTCCTCCACCTTTTGCTGAATTAGGGAACAATTTTCTTTCCCCTTTTACTAATGTGAAAGGTAGTAAAATGCAATTGATTTTCATTGCCTGCGAAACAAAAGGAACAATTTCATGGGTAAAAATAAGTAGCTTCCATGGGGCGAGATTTTTGTTAGAATAGACTCTTTTGTCTTTTGGTTTTTTGTGAAAATGTCAGCATCCATGTTTAAGTTTCACCATTAAATGAATTTCATGGATTTCATGTAGTTCTGTTAAGTATCTGCTCCAGACGGTGCATTTCCCTCCCAGATTTTCCTTTCCAGATTTTTCTAACATATTTTCTCAAAGACCTTGGATATGTGTTGGATATGTATAATTCTTGGATCTTCAATTTCCTCTTTCCATCTATATTTCATTGTTTAAGTAAGCAGCGCCACCTGGTGGCTAAATAGAATTACTGACATTTTATTGCATCTTAAAAGTGAAGAAAATGTAGATTCAGTGCAAAAAAGTACTCCATTATTTTTTACGTTAAATTAAGGTTATTCATTGTAAATTTTCATGCTTACTGATTTCCTCATTTTAACTAGGTCTAACTTTAAAGATACATATACCTATTAAAAGGTATTACAACATAATGGCTATAAAAAATTCATACACCTGGGCTTCCCTGGTGGCGCAGTGGTTGAGAGTCCGCCTGCCGATGCAGCGTACGTGGGTTCGTGCTCCGGTCTGGGAAGATCCCACATGCCGCGGAGCGGCTGGGCCCGTGAGCCACGGCCGCTGAGCCTGCGCGTCCGGAGCCTCTGCTCCGCAGCGGGAGAGGCCACAACAGCGAGAGGCCCGCGTACCGCAAAAAAAACCCCAAAAAAATTCATACACCTAAACCATGACAAGTTTTATCCATCGCTAAATATAGTTTTGTTTAATCCCTTTAATATTATAGAAAAGATATACTTGTAGAATTTTAATGATGTGATCTTTAAATGTGAAGTTTAAAGGTTTTTGCTAAATTCACCCTAGGAGGCACTTTAATTCACTCACTACAATTATTGCACTCTTTGAAAGTAGTCTCATATGTAACAAACCATAGTCACAGAAACTTTAAAAATAACTTTCCTCATAAAACGCCATCAGAATTAATAAGAACCATTTGGAGAAAAACATGTAATTGTTACACTATAATTATGGTTTTAGGCCCTATGTTGAGCTTCGAGGCATTTGATTTAAAATGTAATACTGCTGCCCTCTTGTGGTTTAAAGTGCATCTTTCCCTCTGGAAATAAAACTACAGCATCCCCAAAGTAATGCTTTTGACTTTTAATGAGAACTGAGTATGAGGTATTTTCACATTTGACCAAAGAAATACAATAAATGGTTCACTAACTACCATAGCTGGAATGTCCTAGTTAATTTAATATTACAATTAATAGCAAATTAGGGATTAACTTATTTAAATCTGTTGTTTGATAAGTAAATTTAACCACAAAAATCCCTTCTCGCGTAACTGTTAGCGTCCTTCACTGGTTCCATGAAATACATTTTTGCAAATGCTACAGCAAACCAACTCCCTCCAGCCAGAACTAGAAACTGGTAAAACTAGTTTATTTCCCACTTTCCTGTTTCTAGTGGGAAATAAACTGCTTTCCTACTACATTTAAATAAACAAGCCTCCTTCATTTTGCTGCTGTTTTACCTTGGGATGAGTTCAGGAGCCCTTTCCCAGGATCAGGATGTGCACTCACCTCCCTGAAACCCTTTGGGCCCTGGCAATTGTGGGGCTGAATGGAAGACAAGCCTTAGATGCACGTTCCAAACGGAAGAGCCAATCCTTTCCTCCTCGCATTGGCTCTGCCGCTAGCAAGGAATGGTGCTTTTCAGAATTCTTAGTATGAACAGAACTAATTCTCTAAGAGCCTGCTGTGTTTACGTCTCTCACCTGGAATTGGGAGTGTTGTGGTGGATAAAGGCAAACAACAAGGAAGCAAAGGGATGATTCTGCCTTGGGCTTAAACCCCAGGCAGTGCAGGACAAGAGTTTATTTTCCACCTCTGTCTGAAATGGTCTCTGACTGCCCCTTCTCTACCATAGCCTCCAATGCGCGTCCATTTAGAAAATAGGATTTTGTTATTATTGACAAGGAGGGGAAATAACGCAACCAGTTATATTCTGCCTTTATTTAATCAGCTCCGGGAGAAGCAAACCTAGTTAGTCAACAGCAAAATCGGGCAGTTGGTTTGGGGCACCATCTCCCACCTCTCCTGACAACACTGTGCATCCGGTCACCTCGATGTGGTGCTGCCCACTGGTGGACCAGGGCCTTTTAACACAGGGCCTTTCAACAAGAGGTTTTCTTTAAGGAGGGGACATTTCCTTTCTCTCTTACTGTTTCCTGAAGAAACGTCTATGATTTATCTCGAATGTCATCAACAGAAGCAAGAATGAGGACCAGGAAAGAGGGGCAGCTGGACACGACAGGCTCAGGGTTATTCTTACAAGATACACTGCCAATTCTCATACGTTTAACTGGAAAAACAGAGCCTGCAGGGGTTGGGGGGTGGCTGGAATCGGCAGGGCTAGAATCTTACCTGAGCTTGGCCTGGCTTGATCAGGCATTGAAGCACTTCCCGAGGGACCCTCCCTTTCTTGCTGCCTGCTCAGCTGAAAACAATCATTTTGCTTCACAGATGTATTCGCTTCTGTCCTACTCTTGAGCGAGGAGAGGCAGAGAAAACTGAGCAGCTCACAAGGTGGATACTGTTAAAAAAGAAAAAAACAAAGAATAAACAGAAACCTCAATTAAATAGAGTTGGGAGACCAGAAGGGGGCGCTCTCCCCCCCTACGACTATAGAAGAGCCCAAGAGGAAGGAACACTTCTTCCCTGGCAAGGACTCAGTCTATGAAAAGCCGTGGACTCTGTTTACTACATCCCTCGCAACTTCCTTTTCCCCTCTATAAAAGCATCCTCCTTCCCTTGCTGTCTGGGGACTGCATTATGGCTGCAGACCCAGAACTGCAATTCTCTGCTGATCTTGAATAAACCCATCTTTACTGGAGAAATATCTGGCAGTCTATTTGTTTCAGGTCAACAGTACATTCCTGGACCATACGCAGCCCTCCCACGTGCCCTGACTGCTGTGAGCCCTTGGTTTCCCAGAACTCACTGGAGTCCTTTTTCACAGACATCCCCAGAAGGGGTTCTCATAAATCCTCAGCGACGTGAAGCAAGACTCAAGACACTCTGTTCCGCTTGTCTTCTCCTTTGGACTCTTCATCTCCCGTGCCCATGTTACCCTTTCCTTATACAACCAGGTTTGATGTTACTTCTCAGTTTGCAGAGGGACAGGTGCAGTGAAAGAAGGGCACACAGGGAATCAAGATCTGGTAAAACTCCATTTCATAAACTTGTGCGAGGGAACATGAGTTTTTATTTTCTAATTTCACTTTAAATTTACATACGCATTTTGCTCATTCTCCTGTATGCTTGCGACATAATTAAAGAATTTAAAAATTCGTGTAATGACACACATTAGTTAACATGGTACTGAGTGAAATAAATCGGATGTGAAAAAGTGCATACTTAAATCTTTCATACAATTTTACAACTGGCAAAAACAGAGCAGTGGTTATACTTGAGGGAGTGGTACCTGGAAGGAAGCACAGAGGGGCTGCACTTTGGAGATCCTGGTAATATTGTTCCCTCATCTGGATGCCAATTAAATGGGTATGTTCACTTTGTGACAATTGATGAAGCTGTGTTCTCCATTTCCAAGCCCATGGAAAGAATTAATTACCCCTAAAGTGGAAGAAACCGATTCTCTTCCTTGCACTGACACCACCAAGTTTTCTCCCCATGAAACGCGGCTTTATTCCTCATTGGCTCAGGTATCCATCTTTCTGGAAAAGCAGAGTTTAGCAAAACCAAAATATACCACTTTTTTTTTCAGCTAGTGATACAGGCAACCACAAATAAATAATTGCATTTTAAAAAATTGCTCTTTTCTGCATCTCCTCAGGCAAGAAATTTAAAACAACTTTTACAAATCTCTATGTACACTCCCATTGCCATTGGCGATGCTGTCCAAGAAACCTTTCTGCGATGGTGGACATGTTCTATACTCTAAACACTAGCCAGTGTGGTAAAGGCTCTTGAAATGTGATGGAGGAACTGAAATTTTAATTTAATTCTAATTAATTTAAATTTGAATTTAATCACACGTGGCTAGAGGCATTGTATCACGCAGCACAGCTCTTTAGAACAAGTTCCTTTGCCCCCTAAAATCTTGACAATGTTCTCTCCTTTTTGGTTTTTTGCCGTACGCGGGCCTCTCACTGTTGTGGCCTCTCCCGTTGCGGAGCACAGGCTCCGGACGCGCAGGCTCAGCGGCCATGGCTCACGGGCCTAGCCACTGCGTGGCATGTGGGATCTTCCTGGAGCAGGGCACGAACCCATGCCCCCTGCATCGGCAGGCGGACTCTCAACCACTGTGCCACCAGGGAAGCCCGACAATGTTCTCTTTTATAATCTCCACTATTGCAACTCTGTGTTTCACCCTTTATGCTTCAGTCACCACGATTTGCTTAAGGTCATTGACATGCTATTTCTCTATCCCTTCCTTCATCCTCTTCCTTCTGCCTTGAAAGCTGTTTCTTATTCTTGCATGTCTTCTACCATTTTCCTCCTCCATCCTCTTCATGCTTTGATACTCTGGTTCATTAGGAACCTACCCTGCCCTACTCATTCTTGGTTAGGCACCATCCTCACTTTACGTTTCCTTTCCAGAACAAATTGTGCTTCTTTTTTTAAATTATTTTTTATTTTACTTTTATATTTTTAACATTTTCATCACCCCAGAAGGAAACCTGGTACTCATTTGACCCTCCCCACCAGGGCACTTTATTTATTTTATTAATTTATTTTTGGCTGCATCAGGTCTTCGTTGCTGCACGTGGGCTTTCTCTAGTTGCAGTGAACAGGGGCTACTCTTCGTTTCTGGGCGCAGGCTTCTCATGTTGCGGAGCACAGGTTCTAGGTGTGCGGGCTTCAGTAGTTGTGGCACGCAGGCTCAGTAGTTGTGGCACACGGGCTTAGTTGCTCCGCGGCATGGGGGATCTTCCCGAACCAGGCTCGAACCCATGTCCCCTGCATTGGCAGGCGGATTCTTGCCCTGTGCTGCTTTCTTTCTTTTTTCTTTTTTTTTCTCCTCAGCCTTTCCTGCGACATCATGGTGTGGAGAATGAAGGAGCACATCCCTATTGCTTAGTGTCTGATGTAGCACAGAGTAACCTTTCTCTCCACAGGCTGCCCCTAGAAGCCACATCAGAGATGCTCAGTAGATGGACCACCGGCCCAGCCTTGCCTGCTACTTCTTTGTCTACAGCCCTTCATGCTGCAGCGTCAGCAGTAAGGGTTGGCCTATGCTGTTGTCTAAGCTATGGAGACATCCCTCCTTTTCCTTCTCTATAAAAATACTGGGTTGGCCTCTGAGGGTAACCTTTAAATGTAAGAATGTAATTTCCCCAAATCTAAAAATGCAGTAATCTCTCTCCCCTCCCCAAGCAATTTAACGTTTTTATTTTCATTGCTGATATTTTTTTCCCTTGCTGCTTTTAATAATTTTTCTTTGTCTTTAATTTTTGCCGATTACTATGTGTCTCAGCGTGTTTCTCCTTGGGTTTATCTTGTATGGGACTCTCTGCACTTCCTGGACTTGGGTGGCTATTTCCTTTCCCATGTTAGGGAAGTTTTCGACTATAATGTCTTCAAATATTTTCTCTGGTCCTTTCTCTCTCTCTTCTCCCTCTGGGACCCCTATAACACGACTGTTGTTGTATTTAATGTTGTCCCAGAGGTCTCTTAGGCTGTCTTCATTTCTTTTCATTCTTTTTTCTTTATTCTGTTCCACAGCAGTGAATTCCACCATTCTGTCTTCCAGGTCACTTATCCGTTCTTCTGCCTCAGTTATTCTGCTATTGATTCCTTCTAGTGTATTTTTTATTTCAGTTATTGTATTGTTCATCTCTGTTTGCTCATTCTTTAATTCTTCTAGGTCTTTGTTAAACATTTCTTGCATCTTCTTGATCTTTGCCTCCTCTCGATCTTTGCCTCCATTCTTTTTCCGAGGTCCTGGATCATCTTCACTATCATTATTCTGAATTCTCTTTCTGGAAGGTTGCCTATCTCCACTTCATTTAGTCGTTTTTCTGGGGTTTTATCTTGTTCCTTCATCTGGTACATAGCCCTCTGCCTTTTCATCTTGTCTATTTTTCTGTGAATGCGATTTTTGTTCCACAGGCTGCAGGATTGTAGTTCTTCTTGCTTCTGCTGTCTGCCCTCTGGTGGATGAGGCTATCTAAGAGGCTTGTGCAAGTTTCCTGATGGAGGGACTGGTGGTGGGTAGAACTGGGTGTTGCTCTGGTCGGCAGAGCTCAGTAAAACTTCAATCCACTTTTCTGCTGATGGGTGGGGCTGTGTTCCCTCCCTCTTGGTTGTTTTGCCTGAGGCGACCCAACACTGGAGCCTACCCAGCTCCTCGATGGGGCCAGTGGAGGACTCTGGGAGGGCCCACACCAAGAAATACTTCCCAGAACCTCCACTGCCAGTGTCATTGTCCCCACAGTAAGCTGCAGCCAGCCCCTGCCTCTGCAGGAGACCCTCCAACACTGGCAGGTAGGTCTGGTTCAGTCTCCTGTGGGGTCACTGCTCCTTCCTCTGGGTCCTGATGCGCACACTACTTTGTGTGTGCCCTCCAAGAGTGGAGTCTCTGTTTGCCCCAGTCCTGTTGAAGTCCTGCAATCAAATCCCGGTAGCCTTCAAAGTCTGATTCTCTAGGAATTCCTCCTCCTGTTGCCAGATGCCGAGGTTGGGAAGCCTGACCTGGGGCTCAGAACCTACACTCCAGTGGGTGGACTTCTGTGGTATAATTGTTCTCTAGTTTGTGAGTCACCCTCTCAGCAGTTATGGGATTTGATTTTATTGTGATTGTGCCCCTCCTACCATCTCATTGTGGCTTCTCCTTTGTCTTTGGATGTGGGGTATCTTTTTTGGTGAGTTCCAGTGTCTTCCTGTCGATGACTGTTCAGCAGTTAGTTGTGATTCTGGTGCTCTCTCAAGAGGGAGTAACTTGCTTCTTTTTAAAAAAATAATGTTTAACATTGCTTTATTCTAGTTTTGCATTTTTTAAAAGGTGATCAGAAATTCATGACGGATTCCTGGAAGTAAGTCATCCAGCAGTGAGCTTTAAGCATGGATGTTTGAGAAGCAGCAGCTGTCTGTCAGGCATGCCTTCATGAGGAGTAGAGCACCTCTGAGCAAAGATGTAGGTGATCAGAACACCGGGGGCAGAGACATGGGAGGCAGCAAGCTCTCTGGCCACTTGTCTGCAGGTGATACTCTTGAGAACTCCCACAAGTGAAACCAGAAACTTGGTTTGGAGGGATCAGGGCCAAGAATGAACATAAATATTCTTTATGTGTACTGAAATAAGACCCTGATAATAGCACAATACATTGAAAGCCTATTGATATAATTTTTCATAGGTATGTTACAATTAATTTCCATTTACTAATCTTACTAAGCTTTTCAGTGTGTTTTCTTTTGTCAGAGATAAAATGCATAAGAAGAGACCTTTGTATTACTTACGCCTGGTCCATTAAGCAAACTCCTGCTGCCTTTCTGTTCTTAGACTTGGGAAAAAGGCAGCAATGTGAATATCTCCTCAAGATTGGGAGAGAGCTGGCAATGAGCCATCTTGTTTCCTGCCTGGAGCAAGTCCACATCAGCCGAAAGAGACTAGAGATCAACAGTCAGATGTAGCTGCTGAGGGGAGTGGTCACCGGTGGTTACCTGGAGCTTGCATGTGCACATGCCAGAAAATGAGTTGGAGCTTCCCAGCAAGGAGGATTTCTGCACAAAAGCGATTGAGGAAAAGTATGAGAAAAAGGAAATAGTATTTGGATATCATTTGCCACACCCAGGTGGTATTAAAGTCATATTACAACCATACCAGTGAAGTAAGTGCTGTTCTAATTCTCACTTCTTCTCCCTCTCCCAGCTCTAACTCTGGAGAAACAAACGGCTGCATAGTGAATTGGGGGTCTGTGAAGTTTTACATTGTATGAGGGATTGAAGTTTTAATATTAGATCCTACTAGACTTTTTTTTTTTAATTTTGAAAGAATTTTAGACTTAAAGAAAAGTTACAGAAACAGTACAGAGTTCCTATATAATTTTCACCCAGCTTCCCCTCATGTTAGCATCTTATATAACTGTAGTACAACTACATACAAACGAGCAAATGTATACTGGTAGAATACTATTACCTGAACTACAAAATGCAGTCAGCTTTCACCAGTGATTTCACTGATGTCCTTTTAATGTTCCATACTGCATTTAATTATATTGGTACAAACTCATGGATATTTATTTAATTCTGTGGGTTATAACACAGTATTATCACTGATGAGTTTACTGCTCAAAAATTCCACCTTTGGCTATTGGAAACTCTTTCAGGTTGGTTCTTGTGCCCTTTTGATATGTCCCCATCCTTTTTGGAGCATTTCCTTTGTTTTGGCACCACAACATGGTCCAAGCTGACCTTATGTTTTCTCTGCCACAAGCCAGGAATCAACCACTTTTCTACAGAGTTTTTTTCTGTTCCAGGATACTAGCCAGGATCACACATTTCACTGAACTTTCATGGCTAAAACTAGTTTGGTTCCTTGGTCCCTTTTTTTTTGAGAATGGTATTTAGAATCCATCATATGGATGCTAGATGGAGTAATTATTACTAAAGCTTCATTGTTTCTAGGCATTCTCAGTGAACAGAGGAGCTTGGAGATATATATATATATATATATATATATATATCTCATGCCTATACACACATCTACATTTATTTATCTCTATCTATCCACATGAACACACATACACACACACATACACACAAAACAAACATGTGAATTCATATTGATGCTTGTGAATCTAATCAGATGCCTCTGGGCTCATTCTAGCTTTTCCACCCCAACCCCTTGCATCATTTGTAACTTCTTTGTCTAACCGTGAAAAACCTAACTCTTAATGTCTACTCTATACTTATTTTTCAAATCTAGTATATGCATAAAATAGTTTCAGGATTGGCAAGCTACAGTTCTGTGAGAAACAAGCATCCTAACTAGAATACAATATTTGTGTACGGGTTCTTTCAGTCTTTTGCTTTACATTATCCAGTCAAACTACTATTTTCCGTTTCGCGTAGTAATGTCATTAATTTTAAGGCAACTAGGTTCATTTACTATAGATTGTATTTACTGTGGTTTCCCCACACATTGTTGTTGATTTATTAGGATTTATATGTAGTAAAATTCGCTCCTTGTGGTGGACAGTTCTATGGGATTTGACATCTGCTCAGAGTTGTGTATCTACCACAATATCACAACATAAAATAGTTCCATTATCCTAAAAATTCCCATATTTCCCTTTCTAGTCAACCAAATCCTTCACTTTCTATCCCTACTAACCACTGGTTTGATTCTCTTTCCAACAGTTCGCCTTTTCTAGAAAGGCATATACATGGTATCATTTATCATATTATATGTAGCCTCTTGGGTCTAGTTTCCTATGCTTGGCAAAATGCAATTAGGATTTGTCTATGTTTTTTATGGATGTGCCAGTTTGTTTTTGCATTCACCAATCAAATAACATCCATGTTGTTTCTAAATTTTGGTGAGTGTGACCAATCTGCTATAAACATTCACATACAGATTTTTGTGGGAGATTTTCATTTCACTTTTGTAAATATCCAGAAGGAGAGCTGGTCAGTCATATCATAAGCATATGTTTATCTTCATAGCAAAAACAAAAACAAAAACAAACCTGCTATACTGCATTCTACAATATCTGTACCATTTTGTATTCCTAGTAGCAATATATTGTATTTTGTACTCCTACTAGCAATGTAGTGACTTCTAGTCACTTTGCATCCTTGCCAGTACTTGATACTTAATTTTTTTAGCCATTCTAATAGATGTGCAGTGGTATCACTCTGTAGTTTTAATTTTTATTTCCCTAATGACCAATGATGTTGAGTATCTTTTCATATGTCTGTTTGCCCTCTGTATTTTCTTCAATGGTGTCCAGATCTTTCTACTGAGTCTTAATTGGACTGTTTGTTTTCTTATCGATGAGTTTTAGGAGATTTTATTATATTTTGAATAGAAAACTTTTTTCAGAAATATAATTTGCAAATACTGTCTTCTAGTCTGTAGCTTGTCTTTTCATTCTCTCAATAGTGAGTAGTACAAATTTTTGTAGTACAAATATTTTTAAATTTGATAAAGTCCAATTTATTTTTTTCTTTTATGGATCATACTAATATAAAAAAACTCTTTGCCTAACCAAAATAATAAAGATCTTTTCCTTCATTTTGCTGTAGAACATTTATAGTTTTAGGTTTTATACTTAATCCATTTTGAGTTTACTTTTGTGTTTGTTGCAAGGTATGGATACAAAGTTGTTTATTTGCACATGAATCTCCAACTGTTCAGCACCATTTGCTGAAAAGACTATCCTTTCTCCATCAATTGCCTTTGCACCATTGTTACAAATCAGTTGACTGTATTTCTGTGTGTATATTTCTAGGCTTTCTATTTTGTTTCATTGATTAATGTGTCTATACTTTCACCAATACAATATTGCCTTGATTATGGTAGCTTTATAGCAATGCTCAACTTTATTAGTCACTAGGGAAGTGTGAAGTAAAACCATAATGAGATACTGTCCACTCACCAGAATGGCTAAAATTGACAAAACTGAACACTAAATGTGGGCAATCATGTGGAACAACCAGACACTTATACGTTGTTGTTGACTGGGTAAAATGTACAGCCACTTTGTAACATGATCCAGCCGTCTCTTATAAAACTGAACACACTTTCCCTATCCCAGTAATTCCAGTTCTAGATATTTATCCTGTAGAAATGAAAACATATGTCCACAAAAAGACTTGCACAAGAATATTATTGCACTTTTCCCCCCATAATAACCCTAAACTAGAAACAGTCCAAGGTTTTCCAACAGGCAAATGGATAAACAAACTGTGTATAATGCAATACTCAGCAATAAAAAGCAACGAACTACTCCTGTTACACGCTGAGTGAAACAAGCCTTATCCAAGACTACATATTGTACGATTCCATTATATGAGTCCTGGAACAAGCAATATTAACTTATGGTACAAAAAAAAAATCACAGCAGTCGTTGCCTGGTAAGTAGGATGGTGTAGAGGTGGACTGGGGAGGGGCATAAAGGAAGTTTCTGCAGTAATGATACTGTTCTGCATCTGGATTGGGTTGAGTTACCCAGGTGTGTGCTCTTGCCAATACTCATTGCATGGTGCACTTAATTTTTGTGCATTTCCTTTCTCTTGGAATTTTACTTGGAAAGAAAAAAAGATCAACACTGTTCCCTTAGAAAGACATCTGGAGGTAGGTAGTTCCAGGGTTCTATGGATCAATGATATCAGAATTCTGAAAGATCCAGGTTCTTTCTTTCCTTCCACTTTCCTGCGCTTCCAATGTTGGTTTTCTGTTTTCATGCTCATTGCCTTGTGATAAACGTGGCAGTTCTAATATTGCATTGAATGGCCCACTGATCAAGTCTGTGAGCTACAGAGTCAAATAGGGGTTGAATTCTGATCTTTCTACCTATTGATTCTGTGGTCTTGGACATACTTCTTCTCAAAGTCTCAGCTTCCTACCTCTCAAGTGCAGCTAATCCTATCTGCTCCATAAAGTTGTGAAGATTAAGTGAGATAATCATGTGAAGTGCTTAGCTTACTTTCTAAAGAATAGCATTTTTTTTTTGGTAGAAATATACATAGTTGAGATCAAACTATAGTAACCTTACAGGGTTCTTTTTAAGAGTTCGTGTTGCTTGTAGTTTTGCTTAGCTGGAACCCTAAATTCTAGAAAACGAATACTGCAATGTAAAGTACAGTTGACCCTTGAACAATGTGGGGGTTAGAGGTGCAATCAAAAGTCTGTATATAGGGCTTCCCTGGTGGCACAGTGGTTGAGAATCCGCCTGCCAATGCAGGGGACACGGGTTCGAGCCCTGGTCCGGGAAGATGCCACATGCCGCGGAGCAACTAAGCCTGTGCTCCACACTACTGTGCCTGCCCTCTAGAGCCTGTGCTCTGCAACAAGAGAAGCCACCGCAATAAGAAGCCTGCACACCACAACGAATAATAATCCCTGCTCACCACAACTAGGGAAAGCCCGCATGCAGCAACGAAGACCCAATGCAGCGAAAAATAAATAAATAAAAATAAATTTATAAAAAAAATCTGCATATAACTTTTGACACCCCAATAACTTAACTACTAATAGCCTGCTATTGACTAGAAGTCATACTGATAACATAAACAGTCAATACATTTTTCGTATGGTATATGTATTATATACTGTATTCTTACAATAAAGTGATCTAGAGAAAAGAAAATATATTAAGAAAATCATAAGAGAAAATACACTTACAGCTCTGTACTGTATTTATTGATATCATAAGTTTATGTCGTCTGTTTACAAGATGAACTGTCAGTACTTACATCAATATCATCTTACATGATACAAACACTGTAGATGTTATACCTATTACTAACATTAGACATCAAAAAAGAAATTTATATTTATTGACAGGTATAACGATGCATTCACTGATAATGAAGCAACAGCAATATCATTGCTTTATGGTAGCCTAGTGTATTGCTTCACAGTAGTGTAGCCTAGACACTAGTGAATGAATCATTATAAAATTTTTATAGCATAAAATATTGTAGCCATATTCATAATACAGTATTGGAAACATCGGTACTTTTTTTAAAAAACCACTTACTTGTCATGATAGGCTGATACGAAGTTTCCTAAATTGTGAGAGACAGGAGACAGGAAATATGGAAATATAAAACAGTAGGAAAACTAACACATTATTAATTTTATATTAAATGTCACTTACCATATGTCTATGCGAGGACAGACTATCCAAGTCTTTTTTTTTTTGGCTGCACTGGGTCTTCGTTGCTGCGTGTGGGCCTTCTCTAGCTGCAGCGAGCGGGGGCTACTCTTCATTGTGGTGCGTGTACTTCTCATTGTGGTGGCTTCTCTTGTTGCGGAGCACGGGCTTAGTAGTTGCGGCATGTGGGCTAAGTAGTTGTGGCTTGCGGGCTCTAGAGTGCAGGCTCAGTAGTTGTGGTGCACAGGCTTAGTTGCTCCACGGGAGTTGCATGTGGGACCTTTCCGGACCAGAGATCGAACCCGCGTCCCCTGCACTGGCAGGCAGATTCTTAACCACTGTGCCACCAGGGAAGTCCCTTCAATACAAGTCTTGCACATGATGTTCTACACAATGAATATTTAGGCCGTGATGATGACACAAAAATGTCTCATACAGTTCTTGCCGTACAGTCATTAGATAGTCACACAAAGACACACACACATACACAACAGATAAGTTTATTAACTGTATGGCATGAGGATTGTTTGCTATTTATTAAGTGGAAGTGGATCATCAAAAAGGTCTCCATCCTGATCATCTTCATGTTGAGTAGTCTGAGGACGAGGAGACAGTAGTCTTGCTGTCTCAGGGGTGGCAGAGGCGGGAAAGGTGGAGGAGGTAGAAGGGGACGCAGGAGAAGCAGGTGCACTCCCTGTAACTTCATGCAAATACATCACCATTTCTGTCTGCCGCTTTTGCTTTTTTATTTCTCTACAAATGCTTCTATACACTACTAATCCTTCTTCCACCGTTTGCTTTAGTTTCAATGCCCATGTCATAGAAGGGTCTATGTTGTAACAGAAGTCAAAAGCAGCCTTGAACAGTTGGAAGCCTTCTTCCAGATTGTCTAATGTCTATTTATTTTCTGGCACTGCTTCGTCTGCATCTCGTTCCTCGTCGTCTGGCACTGTTCAGAAGCACTCATCACCATCTGTTAATTCCTCTCGTGTGGTGTCTTGAATTTCTCTAAGATTCATATCCTAAATCCCTTCACCTCCCACTTTTTTTTTTTTTCATATCCAGTCTCTTTCATGATTTTCTTGATTGGCTCTGTTGTAAATTCTCTGAAGCCGTACACAACACCCGGACACAGCAGGAATATATTGTTTGGGGCTTGTTGCCTTTCACAGCTTTTTCCAGAACAAAGATGGCCTCTCCAATGGTGTGATCCTTCCAGACCTTCATGATATTCTATTGGGGTTCTCTTCCATAGTGTTGACAATCCTTTCCATACAGTACTGTGTGTAATGGGCCTTAAAGTTCCTTATGACTCCCTGATCCAGAGGCTGCATTAGAGATGTGTTTGGGGATGAGTAGACCACCTTGACACCTTCAGTGTTGGATTCATAAAGTTCTGGGTGACCAGAGGCATTGTCCAATAACAAAAGGATTTTAAAAGTCTTAAAGGACATGGATGGAAACAATCCAGAGAAAGGGTTCTTGTTGTCCAGCCCTTGTTGTTGTTAATCCAAAAGACGGGCAGCTGACAGTGTTCGTCTTTTCACTTTAAGGCTCAGGAATTAGCAGCTTTGTAGATAAGGGCAGCCACAGTCCTGATCATATGCCAGACAGTATTTGTACAAAACAGTAGCATCAGACTATCCATTCCTGCCTTAAATCCTGGTACTCGATTCTCTTCCTTGATGATAAATATCTTCTGTGGCATTTTTCTCTTTCCAGAATAGGACACTTTTGCCTGAATTAAAAAACCTGTCCAGGGAGATTTCCTTTCTCCTCAGTGATTCTGTTGATAGTATCTGGGAACTCATCTGCTGCCTCTTGGTCAGCGAAAGCTCCCTCTCCTATAAGCTTGAGATTTTTTAAGCCAAACCTCTTTCTAAAGTTATCAAACCATCCTTTGCTGGCAGTAGATCCTCCAGTTTTAGATCCTTCACCTTCCCTGTGCTCAAGTTGCCATATAATGATTTCACTTTTTCTCGAATCATATTAGCGTCTCTAGACATGCCTTTCTTACAGCAATCCTGCACCCACATAAAAGCTGCATTTTCAATACAAGTTAAAAAGGTATTTTGTGAAAAGTGCAAAGTGTTTGCACCTGCTGTTGTAGCTGCAGCAAAAGCTTTACGAATTCCTTTGTTTTCTTTACATTGGTCCTTGCCCTGGATTCCTTTATCTCGAAATGATGGGCAACGGAAGCTGCAGACCTCAATCTAAGGTATGTATCACACAATTCAGCTTTTTCTTGTAACGTCATGACTTTGCTTCTTCGGAGCACTTCCAGCAACACTAGTGGCACCAAGTGTCCCATGGTGTTATTCAAGGTTTACAGTATTGCACTGAACATGATGAAAAATATGCAAGAACTGTGAAAGATCACTTTTTACTGCAACATGCAATTTACTGGAGAGACAAACTGCTCACTCGCTCACTCACAGATGATTAGCATCATACAGCATTTTAAGCAGATACTTGCAACATTTGAGCTCTCCAAAATAGCAGCAGGATGTGGCTACAAAATTATTAGAGTAGGACAGTATATACTACAGTTAAGTTTATGCAGTTACGACTTAATACTGCATCTTTATGTTTGTTTACATTTCTCTCAACTACAAATGGCACTACGTCCCGTCTGCAAGTGTTTGTGTGCGTAAGTTTTGGTAAATTTTAACTTTTTATAATAGATTTGTGTATACTTTCTGGTAGTAAATGATAAAACAGACTAGTATCTATATATATTTTATGCATTCATGACACAGATAAGTTTTTCAATTTTCTAGGCTACGTGGTTTGTCTGCAACTTGTTTTTCAAATTATCACAAATCTCCAATTTTCCAATATATGTTTTAAAAATCCATGTATAAGTGGACCCACTCAGTTCAAACCTGCGCTGTTCAAGGGTCAACTGTAATTTAACCTACTTATACTCTCAGGTGATTTTTGTTTAATAATTTTTCATCTGGGACAATTTTCACCACCAAAGGGAATTTCATGTGTGAGTTATTGAGTCAAGATAAGTTTCAAAGCCCACTAGTAGGGCTGAGCTTGGGAAGAGGGTAACTGTGCTTCAGTGTAAATGCATTGCCCCCACCCAACTGTAACCTTACAGGATGACTGTCACATTGGGGATTCTATTTGCAATTCTTTTAGGATAAGTTTATGGATTACTGGGAAATTTAACAATGGGCACACATTAACAATCAGAAAACAAATATATTTTCATTTTTGGAAAAAAAAATTTCTTTAAAAGTCATTTGGGGGTTGATCCATTGTTTTAAGTGTTACTAAGTTTATCTTTCATGGTCTTATTTATTAAATTGTATACCTGGTTATTAACCCCTCTAAACTTCATCTATAAAATATTCATCTATAAAGTGTCTAAAACGAGGACAATAGGGTCACTGTGAATGTGCAAAGAGTACTTCAAGGGTGTCCACTGAATGGCAGTCATTTTCCAATGCGTATTTACTGAGGTCCTACTACGCGCACATTTTGACTCGAAAGTGACATTTTTTTGGTCTGATAGGAGAAATAAAATGATATCCTTTTTATAGTCTACCAAGAATGATGAAACATTTGACATATTTTTTTCACTGATCAAATGTATTATTTGTGGAAGAACTTAAAACCCACCGGTTAGGATGCTTACATTTTCTGCTTCCAAAAATGTTTTATTTCCCCTTTGCATAGAGGAAAAAGTCTTGAGGAATTTTCATTTGATGTTACTGGATACATTTTGCATTTCCTGGAAAAGCCCTGGGAGGGGCAAGTAAAAAACACTGGGGTATCTGCAGGGCTTACCCCACAATAAGCCGTCCTGGTAGGCATGAGACTACAGGGCCTTTAAACTTGGCCTCAGATGTCAGCGATCCTCTCTGCTTTACGCTTTACCAGTCTGTTAAAGGGAACTGCTGACAGTCCTGTGAATCTGTGTTCTTCCAGTGGTTGTCTTTTCTGTGATTAGATTCCATACGATTTCCCACTGCTCACGGGAGCCTGCGTGAAGGAAGGTAATCCTGGGGCCTATGACTGTTTTGCTGCCTGGTTCGACAGTAGAGCAAAGCAAGAGCAGCTTATCAAATGGAACATTGTTTTGTTTTTTGTAGCTCTCATCAACCTATGAGTATAAATGAGTTTATGTTTAAAAAACCTTGTTAGGGGCTCATTTCTCTACTTGCTCATGCAGTACTTCAAATTCCCGAAAAGCTCCTTTTGCCCAAGAGTTAATAGGCGTCTCCATCTGGGTATCTCACGTGTAGCTTCTGATCAGCTCCTTTGCAGAGACTGGTACCTCTGCTGCAGTTTCCATCTGGCACTGTGGCCTCTTCTGTGCTTTGCTCTGCATCCTGGGCTCCACTGCTGTCTGAGCCGGGTATCGCTGCATCTTCCTGGGGGCACTGGCCCTTTTTCTGGGGACTGTTACACTAGGTGGGCACCACCTCTAACACTTTCTAAGGACAGTCACTGAAGTCTCCCCTTGGGCTCATCACAGATGCACTGAGCCCTGCAGGGGTAGAGCTAAAAGACCATGACTAAAAAAAGGGGAGAAATCCCCTCTTCTCTTCTTTCTTACACTTTTTGATGGTAGTCCCAACGCAGAGTGTGTGTGGCCCCATGCTGTACACAGACTTCAGGTTTCTTACTAGTTTGAGTTTGCCTTTCTGGCTTCCTCTTCATTTAGGGAGAGGCGTCTTCCAGAAGGTTCCATCCTTCTTGCAAAGATGCTTTTGGCAACCCTATCCCATGAGTTTTCTAGACATTCTCTGGTATAACTTAATTTGCGTTTAGCTCAGATTGTACCTTCTACTCCAAATATCTACTTTTAGATTGGTAGAAATAACTTGAGACTTACATTATTATTCACAAAGAAGTCTGCTTTTGTAAAATGACTCATTTTTAAGGTGGAGTGGAAGGTCAGGGGATAGAAAGCTATAGAGTGAAAAGAGAAATCATTGAAAGTAAGCAGTTGCTTCCCGTCACTTACATAAGGACGAATGTGCACCATGATGTCTCCTTTGCTCCATCAGGGACTTACCCCTGCCTGGTACAGAATCCAAAAAAGGCCCCGGAGACTCTCTGGCTGGTTTACACCATAACTCTGATTATTTCTCATGCTGCAGCTCAAGGGCTCAGAGATCAAAGAGGAAACCTCCTTCCCTTGATACCAGCTCTACCCGGGTTCAACCCAGCTAAGTTGCTTTTCAATTCCATGCTGCTCTCATTGTCACATGACTGCAAATCCTCCCCAGGGGCCAGGTGTGGGGCGAGCTGACCTCAGCTATCCCTTGAGCTAGACTCCAAAGCGGGCAGGTTGAGGTCACCCTTCACCCTGGCTTCCCACGCAATCATTCAGCTCTCTCCCAGAAAGCGCAAGGAACGGCTATAGTTAGATTTTTCATTTAAAATTTGGCACGGCCTGAAGTCATTCCCTTTCCTTCCAACGACGGTTGCCATTATACTAAAAAGAGTAAATTTGCTGCTGCATTACTTACTGCCCAGAAAATCCAGCTGAAACCGGCTCCTGCCAAATCTGCAGTTTCAGTGTAAGGCCAAGAGACTTTAAATAGCTCCTGCTAGTGAGGATTTTCTGCTCTCTAGAAAAAAAAAATTATTTTGATAAAGCCTCAGTTTGAAGGATTGGACATGGACCATTAGAAACAGAAAATGTTTGTCCCTGTCTCTCAGTTGCTGACCGCCCCCTTTGCCTAATTCTTAAAGGTAAAGTCTCCTCAGAGGGGTGGTTTTTGGCGTTTTTAATCAGAGTGAGGGGATTTTTCTTTACTTACATTTTGCCGAAGACTCTCAAGTCTTCCTTTAGAGGTCCGTTCTCCACACCTAAAATGTTTATGTTTACAGGCTCACCAGTATACAAAGCTATTAAAAAAAAAAAAAAAAAAAAAAACAGTGGAAAGAGAGAAGTGAAAAAAATGAAAGTTCTCAGAAGGTGCCCAGACTGGGTTATGGTCTCCTAATCCTGAGATTTCATTCAATTCCCTTTACTTATTTCATAGCGCTGCAAACAAGAAAGGAGGAAGATACAGAAGTGGGTTGTTTTCATTTTCTTTTCATTTTTCTAGCCCCACATTATCTTGGACCTAAACCGTCCCAGAAGACTGAACATGTGCTGTATGGTGATGCAGGGAAAATAAGAAACTGATAACAGAATGCCTTATTTTAATAAGTGTGTAATTTTGTGGAAGGAAGTTTAACGGTTTTCAGTTAGTAGGATATTTGCCCTTTTTCTTAAAATATCTTCAGCGAATCAAGTTTGACAACCTGATTGTCTAGTTTGCTCACAATTTGGAAGCTTTGGAAACCACATGTTAACTCTCCACTCTCGGTAGGATGTGCTGGTGGGATGATCTTGATACCTGAGAGTCAGAATATAAAGATGCTCCCAGCCACTATGGCATCTGTAAGGAACTCTGTTAAAATGTTTGGAGAAGTTCTAACCTTTCTGATGTTCCTTCCATCCAGAAGTTTTAGTTTACCTTCTTGAGGCCATACAGAACAGATTTAACCCCTTTTCACAAGACACTATTTAAAGACTATATTTTCTCCTTTCTGGGAATATTGTAGCATCTTGGATAAATACCCTATAGCTCAATCAGTCATATACCATAGTTTGTGCACCCCTTTTTACGGGGGGTGGTGTGCCCCCTCCCTGCCTTTAGGTGTGCTTTGCCCAGTCTACTTCTTAGAGAACTGTCCTTGGGCTGCTGGAGACTTTTTTGTGGGCAGGTGGGAAACCGGGGCATCTGGGAATTTATTGCCCATCCTCAAGGCCTTTGGCCCAGAAATCACAGATGGGGCAGTTTGAAAGCCCAGTTCAAGGACAAAGTTGTCTCAATTCTGGACAACTTTGAGGTGTCTCTTTTACTTGAGAGCTTCCCTATAGAACCAGGTTGAAGTGAAGCTTAAATTACCTCCTGCTGGGCTTCCTCTCCCTCCCTGTCCTGCTTCCGGGCACTCTTCCTTATTAATCTTCCTCGGAGCACCTCCTTAATAAACCAGTTTCACATAAGTCTTCATTTCAGAATCTGCTTCTTGGTAACTTGACTTAAGACAGTGTATCTTCCTCTCAATAAGGAACAATCAAAACAAACATTACTCCATGAGTGGGCTAATCAGTATACAGTAAAATATAACTTAACTGCTAGTTTATTCTAGGCACTGTAATCGGAGCAAGTAACTATGTGATGAAACTGTGACAATTATGGAAGGGAAATCCAGACTCTGTAATCTAGGGATTTAGGTTTTAGCCCTCATCAACTAATGAAAAAAGAGACCTCCCTTGATAAAAGGTTTATACATTCGGTGAAAGGGTGGTCTAGAAATAATATGTCGGTCAACACAGGGAGAGGACAAGACAAGCATGCTATAGGAGGTATATTAAATCATTTGGAATTTGAATTTATACAGTTTGGATGTTCTAGTTACTCCTAAGGCGAGACACAAACGTAAAACATGTTCTTAGAGAATCCTACTTCCGGCCATGATGGAACATAATAAATATGGCTCAGCCTTTTGCCAAAAGCAATTATATAACTGAAGAAAATTTTCAAAATAACTATTTTAGATGTTTGAAATCTGGAGGTGCAGGTCTATGATTCTTAAGAGAATGAACTCAAGGAAAGGGGACCACAGAATCATGAAGTCTTTCTCCCTGGGGACACTTCCAGATGGCTGCGTAGGTGGAGGACCTCTAACAAAGCACACTGGTTTTGCTGAGGTCGGAAGACAGATGTGCAAAGACAAATATTATATGATAACGCTTACATGTGGAATCTAAAAACAAAAATGATACAAATGAACTTATTTATGAAACAGAAAGATTCACAGTCTTAGAGAAGAAACTTATGGTTACCAAAGGGGATAGTGGGGGGATGGGGGGGAGGGATAAACGAGGAGTCTGGGATTAAAATATACGCAGTACTATATATAAAGTAGATAACCAACAAGGATCTACTGTATAGCACAGGGAACTACACTCAATATCTTGTAATAACCTATAATGGAAAAAAAATCAAAAAAGAACATATATAGATATATATGTAAAACTGAATCACTTCGCTGTACACCTGAAACTAACACAAGATTGTAACTCAACTATATTTCAATAAAAATTAAAAAGATAAAATTTAAAAACTTTAAAAATAAGAAAACAGATGTCAAAGTAAGAGACAATGAGGGGAGCTGGCATTTGTGAAGCAGGATAATCAGACATAAGAGAGTTTACAGGGAAGTAACTGCAGAAACCTGCAGAAGTGTCCCCTGGGGTTTTCACC
The DNA here is from genome assembly GCF_937001465.1 of Orcinus orca. Taxonomy (NCBI): domain Eukaryota; kingdom Metazoa; phylum Chordata; class Mammalia; order Artiodactyla; family Delphinidae; genus Orcinus; species Orcinus orca. Next base: position 56,435,001 of record NC_064575.1, on the reverse strand, counting down.
TAAAATATAAGCTTTCTATTCTTAGGGCAAGTCTCCATGAAGCCAGACAAAGAATATATGAAGGGGGGGAAAAAGAACAACTACTAGGAAGCTGAAAGCTACCAACCTCTGGAGCTCACACAGGCTGGAGACACGGAGACACAGCCCGTGTGGGGAGACCTCAGTGAACACCCCAGGAATTGAGTAGAGCAGAGAAATTCCCATTCAATCCACAGCGTGTTCAAGCATGGAATTGAAATGAGAACAAGAGAAGACAACCAAGAGGACGTGGGTATGCCTTCTCAAATCAGACACCGCACATGAGAATTGCACGCATGTATGACTTCCCTTTCCACGTCACATATGTATAATCACAATTATTTTCAGTAAAGTTGTCTGACAACCAAAGATACTGGTAGAAACCCCTCTTGTTAGTAACTTTCCCACTGGATTTTCTGATAATACACAGTAAGCTGTGAACACTGGGTATGAGAGGACGGGGGTATCATTTCCTACAACTTCAAGTGTGGTGAACTCCCAAGTCATAAACTTTGTGCTGCACACATGACAACAGCTACTGTTCATTTCTTTCACAGTGACTTTTGATGCAACATATCCCATTACTGTTGTCAGACATGAGGTTAAAATAGGAATAAAAGAATGCCGGTGGGTAGAACATATACAGATATACCTGGGAAGTATACATAGCTCTGCCACATGTATTTTCAACATATATAATATATTCAGTCTACAGTTTCAAAACTCAAGTTTTTTTTTTTTCCTTTAGTGATGTATCAATGCTGGGTTGGGCCTTAAACTTTTTAAATTTTCAGTGGAGCCCTGAAATCAGCTTGAAGAAAACAATATGTCAGTAAAATAGGTGTTCACTGTGCATAATATTAACAAGCTCAATATATTTATATATATAAATAGAAGTTCTTTGGTATCACTTGGAATCTTCAATCAGAGCTTATATATACTGGACACTTAGAAATGATTTGCAAGTTTTTTAAGAAGAGAAGGGACACAGTCAGAGGGAAGTGAGGAAACAACTCATTCTATTGTTTATAATCAACAGAAAATCATTATCAACCTCATTGGTTAATATTTATATTTAAATATTATTGAAGCCCTGACTTAGGTACCTACATCCTATTTTCTAGCTAGCTATCTATCTCTCTATCTATCTATCTAGTATATTCAACCAGCTGCCTCTAATCAGACCAAATAAACATATAACAGGGTATATTGCTAAAGCTTTAATTAGGTACAATTAACCTTTATTTTTTCATGACTCTTACAGAAACATTTTTCATGTTAGCAGTTAACATGTGTATCTGCATTCCTAAAGCTTTAAAGAAATCAAACCCGCTAAATGATCAGTTATAACAGTGTTCAGTGAGCTAACAACTTAAGTATGAAGCTAATGTAGGTATGAAGCATATTGAGAGGTTACTTTATAGCTGTTTGTAATAGTCAGCTTTCTCCACAGAAACAGGACCAAGAGTATATATATGTACATTGATTTTATACACATAAATTGATTATATATATGTGTATATACACACACACATATATACACACACATACACACATTTATTTTTTTAAGGAATTAGCTCACCTGATCGTGGAGACTGAAAGTCTGAAATCCGTAGGGCAGGCCAGCTCGAAACCGAGGCAGGAGTTGATGTTGCTGCAGTCTTGAGGCAGAATTTCTTCTCCATCTTCTGACCTGTAAAACTAGAAAATAAGTGACATGCTTGCAAAATACAATGGTGGGACAGGATAGGACAGAATAGGATAGACATTCCCATTCCATTAGACAATTTTTTATACGTCTCTTCAAAGGTAATCTAAACCATTTCTATTATGTGCTTCAAAAATTTTCCACACTCTACCCATTACCTAATCCCAAAGCCACTTCCACATTTTAAATTATTTCCAACAGCAGTACCAAAGTCTCAGTACCAAAGTCTGTATTAGTGTCCCATTGACAAAATACCAACAACTAGGCAACAATGGAGGCAGAGATTGGAGTGATAACGTCTACAAGCCAAGGAATATGAAGAATGACAGCAACCACCGGAAGCTAGAAGAAGCTAGGAAGCGTTCTTCTGTAAGGGCTTCAGACAGAGCACAGCCCTGTGGACACCTTTATTTTGGATTCTAGCCTCCAAAACTGTGAGAGAATAAATTTCTATTGTTAAGCCACCCAGTTTGGTACTTGTTACAGCAAAGTGATATACTGTTTAATCTTGCTTTTTCTTTTATTCTTTTTTATATTCAGTGCATTTATGTTCTTTTTTCTTTTTTATTGAGAATACTTTCTTTTTATTATACAGGTTTCATATACATAACAATTATTTAGGGAACATTTACAGGCAAGGAGCTCAATTCCACAACTCCGTTTTCACCCACACACACTGTACTTCACACTCATCTTGGGGGTCAGCCCAACAGGAATAAGACAAAGTTATTGCTTTGTGAACAGAAAGCTTCAATTAAATTAGAGTCTTCCAGAGTCGAGAACAGCACTCAGGAGCCTCTTGACTCTTAATACCCTGTGTACATATGAATAAAGCCTAAAGATGTGTCTTAGATTACCCCGTCACCTTTAAAAGCTAATATTAAAGTTGAATCCCATTTCTCAAAAAGTGATAAGAAGTGCACCCGTATTTACAGACCCCGTTAAATTATGCATAAATAAAATCTGTACACTCAACACAGCTTCTCAAAATACAGAATTCTCCTCTGGGACCTGGGATGAGAGACAGCAAAAAAAACTGCTTCATGCCCACCCCTTTTCAAGTTTTCTCGAAACACCAAGATGTGAAATAAATATGCAAAATAAAGCTTCCATATCTTAAAGGAACATGTCTTTTCAAAGAGTCTCCTCCTATTTGAAGAGTTAACTTTCAAAGTTTTGTTTTGTTTTTTTCTTAAAAAGAAAAACATAAAATCATCAGCAGGCTTTGCTTCTACAAGTTTCGTAAAACCCGAAGGGTCCCTGTGAACAAGGGATTTAAAGTGTGTCAAATACCAACCTATTAACCAGTTCTTAAGCGGATAGAATCCTTGCCTCCCGCGGTATGTAGGATGAGACTGAAGAGGCTACATAAATACTTTTACCTTAACACTGAAAGTTATAGCGGATCTGAATCACATCAATTTGACATTTCAACAGCTATGTGTGTGTGGGTTTTTGTTAGCCCAGGGAATTTATTTAAAAGGTTCCAAAACTTGTAGCACCACTTTCAGAGAAAGGAAGAATGGGGTTCCAAAAACTAAAGTATCAGCTTAATGGGTAAAGAACCAGCACTTGTCACCTCCCGATAGCTCGTCCAGAGATTAGGAGACACTTCAGCACTCCTTAAGTACTAAGGAATCCAGGAGGGCACGTGAAGATGGGAAATCCGACGGAGGCCCTTTTCGTGGGAAGGTGGATAACAAACGCTGTCCCCCAGGCAAGCGGGGTTCCCAGTTTGTCCTGGTCGAGACCAGGTTTTGAAGTCCTTTTCCTTCCAGACTCTTCGGCCCTTTGTTCACCCCTGTTTTACTTCCTGTGCTTCTCCATCTTTTCCAGGGTTTTGCTAGAATCGGCTGGACTCTGGTCTCCGGGGTTCACGTAGGATTTGTCTATGACCATCAGGGCTTCTTTTATGTAGTTCTGCATGGTAGACACAGCAGCACAGATGGCCTGGCTGCCAAACCCGTGGGTAATCAGGTATGCAGCCAGCAGCATATTCTTCCTAGTTGCCATCTCATTGCGTCCTCCGAGATGAGGTCTGGTTAAATACTCGGCCACGGATTTACTAGGAAATTCTGCTTCACAGACATAGGCAAAGTCCCGAGCCAAATGAACAGCCTCACCTTCTACTAAAGATGTCAGGAGGGTGACGTGGGCAGCTTTCCGTCTCCCCGCTGGAAGATTCAACCCAATCTTGTCCAACTTCTCCCGCAAGGATCGGCCACCATTTTTAGATTTGGCTCTTCTGAGGACACCTCCCAGTAACGAAGCATTTAAGCACTCAGGCGGGGACAGTCGCCTCTGGACTTCGGCAACTGTCACTTTGTATTTAGATGTAGAGCTGAGGAGGGACAATCTTCCAGGGACCGAGCAGAAGACCTCGCTGGGATTCATCACAGCCTCCACCAGCTCCTTCTGACAAGGGAGACTCAAGGGGTTCTTCGTCATTGAAATAGGACCTTTGCGAATAACCGCCTGATCATGCAGAAGTAGGTGCTGGTCGTCGACATTCTGCACCTCCTCCATCTGGTGCGCCATGTCGTGGAGCCCCAGGTTCTCGGCCAGGCCCGCGGCGTCCAGAGCGTGCGAGTGGGGCAGCAGCAGGTCCGAGCAGCGGTAGGCGTCCCTGCGGGCGCTCACGGCGCCGCCGTCCAGCCTGGGGAGGTGGGGCAACAAGCCGGCCGGGCGCGCGTGGTGCGAGGGCAGCCCAGCCCCCTCCTGGCTCTGGCGGCCCGGCCAGGCCTGCTGCTGGCTGCCGGTGGGCGCCGGCTGGTGCAGGGGGTTGATGGCGGCGGCGTACGCTTCTCCCAGATGCGAGTAGGGGTCGGCTGCCTGCGAGTAAGCCAGCTGCTGGTAGGGAGGCGGAAAGTAGGGTGGTGGCTGGTATTCGGCGACTCCAGCATGGGAGAGGGGCGGCGCGGGGCTGTAGAGATGCTGCCCGGCGGAGGAGAGGTGAGGCAGGCGCGGGTTCCCATTGCTGCTCGCGTCGTGGCGATCCTGGAGGAACGTGCCCTCCGGGCCCCGCGGCGAAGGTCTGACGCCCGAGGTATTCTGCGGCTCCAAATCCTAATGCCAGGCCTTGGGCCGGAAGAAGCTGGGGCAGGGGTCCGGGGAGAAAGCCTGCAGGCAGCGCAGAGCGCGGTCGCTCACGAGCCCGCACATGCTGGCGTCGTCGGCCCAAAGTGGGGAAGCGGTGGGCGCGAATAATGCGCGCCGCGCAGGAAGTGCGCCGTTTCCCCGCCCCCAGTGCATTTATGTTCTTCAGCTACTTCTCTTTTTCTCTTCAACTTTGGAAAGCCGTTAAGTTTATGATTTTTTTACTCTTTCTTTCTCCATTTCCTAATTGCCAGTGTATAGTAGTATATTCCCAGCTTGGCATTTGTACCTATTCCTTTCCTAACACTTATTCTTACTTGTGCCAAATCTCCCTAACAGGAAAATCCTTTGTATGTTCTACTACTGGCTCAGCTGTGCTGAAGACAGACATGGTTCACATGAAGACCAGATGTAGCAATAGAGACTGTATCAGGATGTAAGTCCTCATTATTGCAAGGATTCGAATTGATATGTTCATTAAACATTTATTTTGTGTCTACTACATTCCAGATACTATGCTAGTCACTGGACGGTATGACATCAGAAGGTTTAATAAATGTTTTATTGAAGAAAAAATGATCCAAATTATATCAACATTAGTAACACTCCTAAGGATTGTCTCACTTTGCCAAGAGTCAACGCTCTCACAGGTAGTAGCTGTGCTCGTGACTGCCCAGTCCTAGCTTCCTTCTCTTTCTTACTTTTTTATCTCACTGAGACCCCAGCATGTCCCACGGCTAGTTCACTACATTCAAAGCCAACCTCTGTCACTCACCACCTGTGTGACTTGCCTTGAATTCTCTGTACTGCATTTGTAACAGCTCCAAAAAGTCCATGATGATACATTTGATGACCCAGAGTTGTTGTGAGGATTCAAAATGATAGCCTATCTTGAGAAAATACAACATGAACAGTTAATTGTTATTACTGCTGCTCTTAAGGACCTTGCAGTCTAATGTGGAAGGGCTACTTATTTCTAGGTTCACAGAAAAAAATGTACTTGCAACCAGCTTGAGGGTTATATTTCCTGCCACCCTGACTCTTGTCTAAGTTTGGCATTCATTTGGGAAATTACAAATACAGCTTACACAGCAGATCTCGTGTCTCTAGAGTTTAGATGTTGGGAAAAATGCTCTAAGGCAAATAAAGGTAAGTCCTCGTGAGAACATAAGAAAAGATCACGCCCTACTTGTGGATAGAGGCGCCATTAGCTAGTTGCTCACTCTGGTTCCAGCTTCCTTCCTTTGTTGCTTCCCATTTATTGAGCAAGAAAAGCTCTGGATTTGACCTTTGTTTTGCCTGGAAACAGTAGAGGAAGATTCAGTATTTAGCTTGTTTTTTGTCACTACCTGCGACTAGAGGTGTTTCAAAATAAGTTGATGGGTCAGATATGCCTTTACAACCTTGCTTACAGTTGATAGCCTCACCGTTTTACTCCAACTTCATCGTGCTAAGGCCGTAGGACAAAGTTAGATATTGGTTTGGATTCCATTTCTACAGCATAGTACCTGTGCTTTTTTTTTTTTTTTTTGGCAAATTAATTTTGAGGCTCAGTTTCCCTGAGGCTCAGTTTCCGCATGTGTAAATTGAGAGAAATAAGGACTAGATAAAGTAATCAGATGGAGAGTTAGCACAGGGTATGGCTGACAAAATGATAGCTCTTATTATTTTTATTTATTCTTCAGTAATCATTGTGTTTATTTACCATGGCATTTTTGAGTCAAACCAATCGTATATAAATGGAATTGGGGAGCAAGAGACAAGGGGCATTGAATACGGAGCAGGGAATTGAGCCTGGCGACAGCTGGATATACTTAATGTGTGTGCTTGCTGTCCTTGAGGTGCCCAGCACTTGTTTGTCCATGGCCTTAACCTCGGATGACCCATTCCTGGACATTCCCTTTCCTATCAGTCCTTCCTGCAGCCATTTTTTTTCGTGTGACTTTCTTTCCTTTTTAAACATATCTTACAAAATAAGTTAATAGAGCAATTATTTATTTTGCCAGTTGAAAAGGTCAGTATGAAGCAGTACAAGGGAGACTGTAACACCTTAGAAGTAAAATAATCTGGATTTGATATCTATTTCTGCTACTTAGTAGTGTTGGGACCTTGAACAAGCTACTTATTTCTCTGAACTTTGGTTTCTTCACGAAAAAAGTGGCTATAATTTTATCTGTCTGAATTTGTTTTTGAAAGGAAGAAATATACTGCACAGAAAGCACCTGGAACGTCTTCTAACCTAAAACTGAGAGGCAAAATGTTAACCATTACTGAAATTACGACTAATACTATGAAGATATAAATTGTTGTAATTTATAAAACCGAGAGGTTTTGAGACAAAATGTTCCTGCTGTTCTACTTCTAGAATAATAAATGGATGAGAAAAAAACTAATGACATTTTGAAAATAACAAAGTGGGGAAACTTGCCATACTAGATATTAAAATATATGGCTGATTTAAACAAGGGTATAATGATTCAATAGATGTATCAAGTAAACAGACCAGTCTGAAACAAATTTTAGTATAGACATAAGAATTTACTATATGATAAAAGAAGAATCACAGAGTAATTAGAAAGGTATACAATGTTTAATAACTGGTATTAGGGAATTTAGCAAAATATGTAATTAGAATATAGCTAGATCTTTAATTTACAATAAAATTCCAGGTAGAAAATATAAAACTGTAATAAAATACTGAAGAGGTTAAGTGACTTGCTCAAGGTCCCACAGTAGATGAATGGTATAGCTAGAAATTAAATCCATACATCCGGGCTTCCCTGGTGGCGCAGTGGTTGAGAGTCCACCTGCCGATGCAGGGGACACGGGTTCGTGCCCCGTTTCGGGAAGATCCCACATGCCGTGGAGCGGCTGCGCCCGTGAGCCATGGTCACTGAGCCTGCACGTCCAGAGCCTGTGCTCTTCAATGCAGGAGGCCACAACAGTGAGAGGCCCGCGTACCGCAAAAAAAAAAAAAAAAATCATACCTCCTAACCACTACACTGTATAACATAAAACTGTATGAAGAATGTGTCACCAATTCTTTTAAGGCAATTAAATACATACACATATGCACACCATATGCACATACATATTTAAGGATACAGTCACCCTTCAGTATCTGAAGGAGATTGGTTCCAGGAGCTGTGTGTATACCAAAATCTGGGATTCTCACTTATATAAGAGAGCATAATACAATGAATACAGTCAGCCCTCTGTATCTGCGGGTTTCTCATTCTAGGATCCAACCTATGGTAGATGGAAATTTCCAGCCTCAGTTGGTTGAATCCAAGGATGAAAAACTCCAAACTATGGAGGGCCAACTGTATATCTATTGAAAAGAATCTGCCTATTAGTGGATCCTGCATTTCATACCCATTTTGTTCAAGGGTTAACTGTATATTCATACATACACATTTTTAAAGATTGGAAGGTACTAGAGAAAAATGCTATGGTGGTAATGAATAATAATGATTTTCTATGGTGGTTGAAATTACATTTTTTTCTCTATATAATATTCTGTATTTTCTTCAAAGGATATTTGTCATTTTTATAATCAGAAAAATAAATACTCCTAGAAATGAATCTGTTCCTTTTTAAAAGGGGAATTAAAAACATTCCCTTCTCTGTAATATCATCCCTATATTTTCTCAAAATTGCTGATCCTTAAAGGTCATAGAAAAGTTATCTATTAACTCATAATAATGCTTGGTGCAGTATAATTAGCTGCTAGAGGGAGAAATCACTCTTGCTTCCCTAAACTTTGTTAGAACAAGTTTCAGACTTGTCTCTTCCCCCACTGCTTTTGTCCCCCGCATCCATCCCCTTAAATAAAATGGTTTTCTAGAGTCTGTCATACAGAGTGAAGTAAGTCAGAAAGAGAAAAACAAATACCATATGCTAACACATATATATGGAATTTAAGAAAAAAAATGTCATGAAGAACCTAGGGGTAAGACGGGAATAAAGACACAGACCTACTAGAGAATGGACTTGAGGATATGAGGAGGGGGAAGGGTAAGCTGGGACAAAGTGAGAGAGTGGCATGGACATATATACACTACCAAAAGTAAGGTAGATAGCTAGTGGGAAGCAGCCACATAGCACAGGGAGATCAGCTCGGTGCTTTGTGACCGCCTGGAGGGGTGGGATAGGGAGGGTGGGAGGGAGGGAGACGCAAGAGGGAAGAGATATGGGAACATATGTGTATGTATAACTGATTCACTTTGTTATAAAGCAGAAACTAACACACCATTGTAAAGCCATTATATTCCAATAAAGATGTTAAAAAAATAAAATAAAATAAAACGGTTTTTCAGAGGCACGTTTTTGAACAACCTCTAATTTTGCTATCTTTCTTTTTGCCTTTTTAAAAACTTCTGGAAATATCATTGTTCTCAAGATCTTGAGGACTTTATAGAAGTCTGAGTACCTTATTCCCCAAACCAAGAGACTTAAGACTGATGTGGTTTTTGAGACCATTTCACATAAATGGGAGAGGCCGCAGCAGTGAGAGGCCCGCGTAACGCAAAAAAAAAAAAAAAAAAAAACCTAAAGAATAAGTGAATCTAGGCAATGATCATTAGTGACTGCTAACATCACAAAAAGAAAGAGCTAGACATTAAGTGCCTCCCAATGGAAGTATACAGTATCGCCTGTAAAACAGTCTTGTCAGAAAGTCAACTTGAAATCTAATTAGATTTTTAGATTCAAATATAAAAAGAAACAGAGGTGATGAAAGAACATATTAAGTGACAGCAGAGGAATTCAGACAACAAAATACAGACTTAAGAAGAGCCATAAGACAAACAACCTGATTTCTTCAACAAGTAAATTGCAAGGATAAAAAGAGATGGGAGAATCTATGGATTAAAAGAGATTTAAGAGACAAATCAACCAATTACAGTTACAATGAACAGGAGATAATTATGTAAACTTGAACCCTGATTGGATATTTAATAATATTATGGTGTTACTTTGATTTTTTAATAATGTGATAATGGTATTTTGATTAGGCTTTTAAAAATAGTCATTATCTTTTAGAAATGACATTGAAATATTTATGGATGAAATACTATAATGTCTCAAATTTCCTTTAAAATAATAAAGGGAGGATAGGTGTGGGTACAAAAGAAAAAAGAGAGATTATGAGTTGATGATAGTTGAAGTTAGTTGCACACATTTGAGCACAGTATACTATGCTCTCTATATTATATATTTAAAATTTTTCATAATAAAGAGTTAAATTAAAAAATGTGTTAAGTATTCAACACAAGCAGTTGGGGAAAATATTAACAGAACAAACTCAAAGAAACAAGAAAGTGAAACAATAAATAAGTGCAGAAATCAAAGAAATAAAGAATTAAAAAGAAATAGAGAAGATTAATAAAAACAAAAATTGGTGTCTTGGGTTAATATGCTAGACTTGTGAAAAGACTGATTAAAAAAGATGCAATCAAACAATATGCACATAAAAAGAGGAAGTATCTCTAGATAAAACAAATATTTTTTAAAAGATAATTTTGTTTGTTTCTTACCACATTGTCACGTCAAACTAATATCTAATTCATCTTCCTCTGGTGCTTCAGCACTCGGAAAGGCTGTGATCCACAAAACAGGCAACAGCTATCCAGTCACTGGAAGGGAGATCCCTCACCCTAAGTTAAAAAATTATTAATAAACCATGATGGAAAAGAATATGAAACATAATATATATGTATATAACTGAATCACTTTGCTGTACACCAGAAACTAACACCACCACCAGAAACTAACACAACACTATAAATCAACTATACTTCAATTAAAGAAAAAAGAAATTATTATCTATGCTTACATATCAGTCTCTCATGATTTTGTTGAAGGGAGGATCAGTCTCCCTGGGTTCAATGAGATTAAAATTCTTATTTATTAAGTAATGACCTTAGACTGGGATAAATTCACCAAGAATGTGATTATTTGTACTACCCCTGAGAAGCCTACTAATCAAGCCTTTCTTTGTAGTTAAATATAGTTTCTAAGTAATTATATGTCTGCCTCTCACCTCTCGATATTACCTCCTGGATGGCAGGGACTGGGTCTCATCTCTGTGTTCCAATCTTCCAGAACAAAGACTTGACCAAAGTATACCAGTAAATGAAAACACTAGGTGAAATGTAAAATTACGTTTAACAACAACCAAAAAAACCTACAAATTAACACATGCACAAACTTGAGAGGTTTAATAGCTCAACAGGCATTAAAGAAATTGGAGTGATAGGTATTCTATCCCTCAGACATCAGGGTCTAGATAGCTGTAAATTTGAGTTCTAACAAACTTTCAAGGAACAGGGAATTCCTATTGTTTCACAAGTTGTTACAGATAATTTTAAAAGAGTAAATTATGCCTACCATAATCATGATTTAGAACCAGATAAGTAAAGGAGACTATGGGCCCATCTCAGTTATGAATTCCAAATAAATGACTTCCCCTTGGGCTTGTGATGGAGAAAATTGCAAGAATGTCGCACTCTCATCCTAAATACGAGAACAATCTGAGAAATCATGTTGGTTTTAAAATCAACTGATAGCTGAGGATGCAAAGAACCTAACAGACAAAAATCTCGAAAGTGACCAGCCTTTCCCAGGAGGGAAAAGACGCACAGCGGCTGTCGCCCATGGTGTGCGGCCGGAGGAGAAAGAATCTGCTCTAGACACGGGTGAAAAGCAATCTATGGAACTTTTAATATTTTACAGGCTGAACGTGAGCTGGCATGGTGGTTTGGAGGCCCTCGGATCCCCTGACACAAAGAGAGGTGGCTCCCACCACGCTTTTTCCCACGGGCCTTTACTGAAACTCAGGAGAAAGCTGGAGGCAGCAGCTGAGTGGAGACCTCCCAGCAGGTGCAAGCACTAGGGGCTGCTGTTCAACCACAGTCTCCGTGGACTCAGAAAACACACACACACACACACACACACACACACACACACACACACACACACACACACACACGCCCTAGTGGCCTGACAGAAGAGGAATCTTGCCTTTTTCAGGCGTAAATATTATCTACTTCACTCTCTACTGTTCTTTTACACACACTGCCTAGCAGTCAATCAAAAATTATGAGACATGAGAAGAAGCAAGAAAATTAGACCTATTGCTTAATGAAATGTGGGAGAAGAAAGCAGCAGAAAGAGGGGGCGTCCTACCAGATACTAAGACACAATAAGTCTTACTGCTATAATAATAGGTCATAAAGTTCTAAGAATAAGAACAGTGTCACTGTGGACTAAGAATAGACATATTGACCAGAGAACAGAATAGTGATTGCAGCATCCTACCCAGAATGGTGGAGTTTTTGTCTGCAAGTCAATGACTATCATATGACATGTAGAGACACAACCATTTTACACACAGTAATACTACAAGAAAATAGTCCAGAGGAAATTAGTGGCCTCCTCTTCCTCCTAAAACGCACTCTGTGACCCACTTTCTGACCAAGAATATGCTGTACCTCGATAAAGGCGGGAGACCAAAGTCACTGTTAACTAGTCTTTGAATAATTAACAGGGCTGACAGTTTAGATACCAGTAAATTGTTTTCAGGACTTTTATGTTAAATGTTAATTACTGCATTTCAGGGCCCACTAGTTAATTGAATTGGTAGTCACTGAATTTAACATTTACTTTATATTGACCACATGCTGGGCTGCAGGAATGAGAATCTACTCTCTGGGGAAGGTTGTAATAAACCAGCATTTTTCTTGGTAGCAATAAACAGGGAAAGTCATAAAAACACAACAGTATCCTGGTAAAGCTTGAGAACTGTGCAGTTAACCATGGTCTCTACGTGGTGGTTATTGGGCTGTAACTTAATGCTCTGTCAGAAATTTGTCATTATCCTCTTTGGGTCTCTTTTAGGTTCCTGGACCCAATTCCAACATGTAGATGGGGACGGTTCCTCTCACACGTCCAACTAGCAATTCTCAGACACCAGCAGGGTGTCAGAGAATTCAACTCAATTCTGACATTATCTGCCCAGGGATAGGATCAGATCCCACAGGTTAAGGGTTCAGTGCTATAACTTCAACCCCACCTCAACTTTAGACGCCTGTTGGAATTCCTGGTTTTTACCTGTGCTTCTGGCTGACTGGCTATAAGGCAGAAGTTTCCAGGACGCCCTCCTCTAGTTTAAGTTGCTAGAGCAGCTTGCAGAACTCAGAGAAACACTTTGCTTACTGGATTACTGGTTTGTTACAAAGGATATAATTCAGGAACAGCCAGATGGAAGAGATGCATAGGGCAAGGTATGAGGAAAGGGCACAGAGCCTCTCAGCTCCCCCAGAGTGCACCACTCTCCCCAAATCTCCACGTGTTCACAAACCCAGAAGCTCTCCAAACCCCATCCTTTTAGATTTTTAAGGAGGCTTCGTTAGGTAGCCAGGAAACTCCAGCCTCTCTCCCCTCCCTGGATGTTGGAGGGTGGGACTGAAAGTTCCAAGCCTCTAATCACCTGGTTGGTTCTCCTGGCAACCAGCCCCATCCTTAGGTAAGGTCCCAAAGTCTCATTAACATAACAAAAGACACCTTTGTTGCTCTCAACACTTAGGAAATACCAAGGGTTTTAGGAGCTCTGTGACAGAAACAGGGCAAAGACCAAATATATATTTCATATTATATATCACAACATAACAGGGTCAAATGATGAAAAAATGCATACGGAAGAGGAGGCTTTCCAAGAACTCTGAACAATGATAAATTGTACAGATCGTGTCATTTGTCTAAAATAGGCAGATGTTCACATTCTTTTTTTTTTTCACATTCTTAACATATGCTTTTTTTAGAGTTTCAATTGTTAGGATATGGAAGGATAACATGGATTTCTGCATAGACCATGAAAGCATTTTTGATTTTGCAATAACGACCCATCTTTGAAATACCTTCTTCCTGCAGATATAACTACAGATGTGATCATAATATCTAATATTGTTAAACTTTTACTATGCTTTAAGGGCTTTACATGTACTGCTCACAGCAACCCGATGAGATAGGAACTATTATTATTCTCATTTTTAAGATGAAAAAACAGAGACATAGAATGTAGAAGCGGAATTAAGACTAATTCCTTTGTTCATGCTCTTACGTACATGCAAGAGGAGGGAGAAGGCATTCCAGGACGGGAATAGCAGGTGCAAAAATCCTCATCTGGGAGAAAAGCTGGTGTGTTCTAGGAGCTAAGTGGAGGACCATGTGGTTAGAGTGAGGTAAGCAAGCAGAAAATGCATAGGCAGGTGAAGCTGGAAAGGAAGCAGGGGGCAAGTAACTCAAGGCACTAAAGATTCTGGTTAAGGAATTTGAATGCTGTTCCCAAAAGAATAGGGGGCAGCCACTGATCGATTCTAAAACATTGCTCCTGCAGTTTTGTGGAAAAAGGACTGGCTGCTTGTTTTGTTTTTTGTAAATCAACTTTAACAGAAACATAGCCACATCCATTTGTTTCCATGTTATCAATGGCTGCTTTCATGCTGTAACGACTCAGGTGAGTATCTGCAGCAAAGACTTACGGCCTAGAAAATGTAAAATACTGGCTACCTGGTCCTTTATAGTAAAAGTTTGCTAACCCTTGGATTAGAGACTGAAGTTGGGGAGGCCATTTAAGAGGCTATTTTATTCTTCCAGTAAGGAGATGATAGGGGATGGTTGTGGAAATGAAGAGAGGAATACTATAAGGTATGTTTTGATGGTATAATCTTTATCAGTGGTTCTTCCACTTAAGTGTAAGAATTCGCAGGGAATGTGCTAGAAAGTTAGGTGCTTGGCCACCACAAGTAGAGATTTGATGAAGTAGTTTGGGGGAGGGCAGCGTTGGGGAGGAAGATCCTGGCGTTTGCATTTCTAACCAGCTCCCTGGCACAAGAGTTCTCAGATCCCATTTTGAAAGCCAGCTGTGTAGACAGGGGTTGGAAATGGGGAGCAAGGGTTGAGAGAAGGTTAGAGAGTGACGTCACAGGTTTGAGGCTTGAGGACTTGAGAAACATGGTAATGGCATTTAGTGAAGCTGGGAAGACACAATTTTGGACGACAGAGGGAACAAAAAGTGCCCACCCAATTGAGAAGGTATTTTGAGACTGAAAAATGAGGCAGGCAGCTACGTACAATCAATGGATCAGTTTACTATAGGGTAACTCACTCATAGGGTAGGATTGAGCAGATGAGAGCCGGAAGCCTTCACAGCTGCACTCTGAAAAAACCAAGGGGACAATTTTATAGTTAATTTAGGGTAACTAAGTTACCCTCAGCATGGGGGTACATGCTTGGAAACAGAAAGTGCATTCCTTAGTCAAAATTTATGAGTAACTAGTCTTATGAGTGTCAGGAATATTTCACCAAAGGTCTTTGTCATTGTTTGGAGACTACCAGAGCATAGAGGCCACGTTGACCTAACGATCACCAAACAATATCTGTAAACTACAAAGCCCTTGATGACAGAGAAGAGATTTACTACACAGTACAGCCCTGGGTAGGGTCAGTGGAAGAACAGGATGAACTGAATGGCCCCAAGATGGCGTAAGTTACGCTCACAACCATACACACAGGAAGGAAGACTTTGCAAGGAGAAAACAAATCAAGATTTTAATTTGGGACTTTTTATTTTTAGCTCCTTGGGAGACATGAAGTGAAAATAAGTTGGTGGTTGGAAAAATGGGAGTGGAGCATAGGGACGAGTTTAGGATCAGAGGCATGAATATCACCAGATGGTGATATATATCACCTATTATATATATCACCTATTATAAAACCAGAGGAATGAAGGAGGGTATTTAGGAGTAAGTGTACAGATAAAATATAAGGCGATTTCAGATGGATCCTTGAGGAATTCCAGCGTTTGGAAGGTGGGCTGTGAGAGGAAGATCCAGCAAATAAAAATGGAAATTAGCAACTAGAGAGATCGCGGAGGGGGAAATGCCCTGATTCAAACACCCGGTATCATGCCTTTAGATTAGAAAAGATTACTGAAGCATCCTCTTGGGTGGTCTCCCAGCCTCCCAACTACTCTTCATCTGGATTTCAAAAAGAAAATATGATCAGGTTGTTCCCTCACTGGCAATAATATTTCATTCAATACTCTTCATGGTTTGATCCCCTGACCTTTGTTACAATATAACTGAGTTAGAAAATTTTTTCTGGGAATTTCAGGAGATAGATCAGAGAAGGCAGACAGCAGGGTTAGTGGAACACAGAGAGGATTACTAATTACTTCCTTACAGGTCAGTGACTTTTATATAGGACACAGCCATGTATAGGATTTGGTATATATTTCTATCACTTACAGTGGCCACTGCAGTGATGTACTGATCTCATAGCACACTATGTGAATGGCCCGCCGGTAGTAACTAAACAATTGATACTGTTTTATACTATTTTTCAACTGCTTATTTACTTATTTGGTACCCATCAGGAAACTGTAATCTTTGAGGACAGGCTCTTTCTCATTCATCACTGTATCTCTAGTACATAGCACGGTGCCTACAGAGTATTATGATTAAAAATATTATTGAATGTTTAAGTGCTATTAGTAATAGTCTTTCTGTCATTTTACTTTTTTAAATTCCTCAAAATTTAGCTGAGTATGTGTTTTGTACTGATAAATGAGCTAATTCCTGGGGATAAAGGGATGAAACAAAAATATAAGGTCCCTCAGCAGATGGAACAGGGATTATCTTTCTCAGCCGAGCCAATTCCATTCACTTCATTTCAATACAACTCAAATCAGTTTAACTCAATTCCCTGCAATTCAAGTCAACCAAACACATTACAAATTCAACTCAACATAGTCCAACACAATTAAATGCAAAGCAATGCAAGGCAGTTCAACACAATATAATTACATGCAATTAAACAACCTTTAATTGAGCATCTCATATGTACCAAGGGCTGGGATAAGCAAGTAAACATTAAATAACTCATAAGAATTTTACAAAACAATTTGAAAAATATGCCTCTTTAATGAAACATTGACTAAGGCATCATAAATCTTGTTAACTTTTATGAATGTTGACATTCATAAAACTCATCTCACGTTTCTCTAAGCAGAAAGAAATGCTGGCCCCAACATTGACATAGAAACACCTCTTTTTATAAAAGGCCTTTAAATGTTGATTATTCAACATATACAGGGAAATTAAAAATTTTTAATTTCAAGTTTAAAAGATAATTAAAGTTAAACAACAAGTTGACTGAAGCCCAGATGGAAAATTCCAAGTACGCATGGTCTAGCTCTTGGTGGTTTTCCTGTCTTTGGGATGTTGTCTATTCGTTTATGTTTTTAGATCCAAGGAGCATAGGAAATGTTAAATTTAGCCCTTTGATTGGTATGCCTTGATGTGTCATAGTTTCTGTGCCAAAAAAACTGATCAGTTTTATCAGGCTCTGACATGGCTCTGGTGCTTTGTAGCCAGAGCATATTGTATCATCAGGGAGAAGTTTCACATTGTGCCAATTTTCTAATTTGGATCATCACCTAACAACAAGCCTCCAAGTTTCTGGAGAACTGGGACACTGGTTAGACGCTCTGGCTCTCTCCATCCATGCCAGATCCTCCCCCAACATTAGTACTAGTCAGTTATCCTGCAAGGGAAGTTACAACGTACTTATCTTCCCCTTGAAATCTAAAATTTGAGCTTTGTTATTCCAATAATACAAATACATTTATTTCCATTTTTACCATGATGCCAAAGGAGGAATTTATTTCTGGTTTGCTTTCCTTTTGCTCTTTAGTATCCAAAGCAACCTTGAAATTCACTGAAAAGTCCTATTTATAATTTTTTCCTTTATATAAAGAAATACAACTTTGACTTATTGTTCAAGTTTCAGGTCTGTTGACATTTTTCTACATCCTGCCAGACTAGATTAGGGATCCTTGTAATGTGCTCCTTCACTCTACGGATGCTTCTATAACACTGTACTGTAAATCGTGTCTCTGATTGTTTACATTATATCTAGACTAAAAGGTTGGTGGTGGGGGGGAATTCATGTCCTCCTCATCTCTGCATTTCCAGTGCTTGTCACATAAGTGTATCCAGTGAATGTCTGTTGAATGAATACCCCTGAAGCCTGCAGCATGTTCTTAGTGCAGCTGTGGTTCGTTGAGAGCACTTTTTGATAAGTTACTTATTGAGTTCTCTTGCTTTGGGTCCAACAGTTTGGTAGCACTTCAGAACCATATTCAGTAATCTACACTTGAGGCTGTGTATCTGTTTTAGGGGAGAAAAGTGCATAGCCTTTATGCTGAACCTGTACTATATGCTGTGGGTAACTAGAGGCATTCTACCATCAGTCATGCCAATCAACTGGTGTCTTTTTCTCTGCTTTTTGTACTAGAGGCTTATAACCACCACCTGAAACCTCCTAAGACCAAGCGCTGCCCATGCACAGGGGAATTTAAAAGACCACATGCCTTAAGGTGTAACATAGGTAAATATTAAATAGGGATTGTACAAGGTAAAACAAGAATTTTTTTTTAAATGGCTTACTTTTGCTACTTACACATTACATAAAGAATTTTGGGGCTTCCCTGGTGGCGCAGTGGTTGAGAATCCGCCTGCCGATGCAGGGGACACGGGTTCGTGCCCCGGTCCGGGAAGATCCCACATGCCGTGGAGCAGCTGGGCCCGTGAGCCATGGCCGCTGAGCCTGCGCGTCCGGAGCCTGTGCTCCGCAACCGGAGAGGCCACAACAGTGAGAGGCCCGCGTACCGCAAAAAAAAAAAAAGTTCTTATTCCATTAAAGTTACAAATGCAAGAACCTATCTTCCCTTTTAAGAAGCTTTTGTTTGAGTTACATTTCATATAATTCTATTTAAAATTCTAGCAAATTTTACCTACCACCTAATTGCCTTTGGAAAATATTTGGTTTCATTTACAGTTTCATTAAATTTTTACTTTCCTTCTAAGTACTCGGGTTGTCTGAATTAATAAACAAACTACTTCCAAGTACTAAAATAACTTGTACATCTGATAATTTGAACACACATATATGATGAATCTTGAATTCCTTAAGTGATTCTGAACTCTACATAAATCACAAGTATGAATTAATATATGACTAACCCATTTTTCTAATATGCCAAAATCTCTGAAATATTCCTTCCATGTAAAATCATAAGTATATACAAACTGTTTAACAAACATATACAATGCTATGAACTTTATTCTTTTAAACATTTATACATTTAATTCTAAATTTTCCCAGGTTTGAAACATGTTCACCTACCAAGGAAACTATTATACAATTTCACACAAGTTAGGAGGATGTTATCCCATGTAAGTTTGAGGTTGCTTAATCAGAATATTTGAAGCTATACTTTTCAGGGCAAGAAATTTTGGCTAAAAGGCTGACAGACTCCTAGCAGATTCATTGAATCCTACATCAGTGAGAACATAACTTCAAGATGGAGGGGTTAACAGGAGTCATCTAGTTCTCTACCCCCATGTCACTCTGTTGGATTGTACATTTCTCTGGTTGTTAGGATATGCAAATGACTTTTCCATCTAATTCGAAAGATCTTTAAGCTTGATGGAATCTTTTTTCCTTTCATCTTCTTAGGCTTCTGCAAACCTAAAAAGTCTTAAAACAGTATCCAATTAAATTCTTAGTTATTGACAACCTTAATGTCATCCTCTTGGCTGTACTCTTCCAAGTGGAGTTTTTTCATTGATTTTAAAAGAAACATAGCATTCTCTGTTCAGATATTCATATGCCTATAGAAAAAGAAGTTATGTAACTTCTGTTACTTATGAGTTCAATCATCTATAGAAGCAGAACGAAAAGATGGTCTTAGGGTAGCCTCAGAATTGGCAGTGTCTACCTTATCAATTTCTAGTTAGTTACCCTTACCGTGGCCTTATAACATATAACTATTTCTCTGTAAGTAGATCAATGACTGGAACTGAAGGTATGGGAAATTAAAAGGAAAAAAGCACAAGAAAAATATTCTGTATCAGTGCCATGCAATAGATATATAATGTGAGATACATAAGTAATTTTATAGTTTCTAATATGTACATTAAAAACAAAAAGAAACAGGTGAAATTGGTTTTAATACATTTTATTTAACCTAATGTTAAATAAATAATACATTTTATTTATCCTAATGTATCTAAAATATAACTTCAAACATTATAACTTCAACTTTTTCTTCAATATTATAACTTCAAATATTATAACTTCAATATTATAACATTAATTCAATAGAATTATTAATGAGGTATTTTACATTCTGCATACCAAGTTGTTGAAATCTGGTATGTATCTTAAACTTAAAACACGTCTCCATTTAGACCAGTCATATTTCAAATGCTCAATAGCCATTGTATTAGTGGCTACCATATTGGATAGCACAGTTCCATATTTTTCTTGTAGTGGTGACTATATGGTGTACATATTTGTCAGACTTCATCAGGCTATAATTTTAAAGGCAGCAATTTTCTTATATGTAAATTCTGCCTCAATGAAGTTGGTTTTAAAATATCTATCGTGGTTTCTAGTTCCTTCATTGAACCCTGAATAAGTTTATATTCAATTCCATCCAGATACAGTTCTTTCCCATCTTGTAAACAATAAATTTAAAGGTATAAGTAATCTCTACCTCCTTACCTGTTGTATAATAATGGAGGGAAAATACAGAACCACATTGGTAACTGCTATCATTGGCTCTCCACAAATGCCCTTGCGCTTCAGTTCTTACTAAAACAATTAGTCAATATCATAATAGCAAAACACTCCTCATTAGAATCAGCAGTAAGACAAGAATTCCTTCTATCAAAATTAATATATAACATTATTAAGAATGTTATACCTATGTAAAAATAATACTAGCTGTGTTTTGAGTACCTACTATGTATCAGACACCATCTCAAATTTTTATTTAAATGTAATTTAATTTGCTCCTGATAACCCTGAGGTAGGTATTATCATCCCCAATTTACACATAAGGAAACTAAGGCTTGAAGAATTAAGTAATTTTCCCAATCTAGGGAATGACACAGCTAGGGAACTATAGAGCTGGAATGCAGATCCATATCCTTTTGAATCCATGGTTGATGCTGATAACCAGTGACCTGTACACTACGTCTCCAAAGATAAGAATATGGAATCAGAGCGGTACATATTACAAAAGAATAAGCAAGAATACCAAAATTGTTGATTTCTGAAAATAGACTATTTTGAAAATCCAAAAGGATTCCTTGAAATGCTATTAGGAATAAAAGCACTTAATAAGACCAACTATGAATTAAATAATGCAAAACAAATCAAAATGTTTCTTCCATATAGAAATTAACAGAAAATATACGGCGACAAGAAAAAGGACTTTACTGCAGCAACAAAAGCATAAAATTCATAGGAGTAAACTTAAAAACACAGACATAAGCTTCTGTTGAAGTCTCCCTTCACTTTATGAGCTTCGAAGTATATGAAACTTGAAATGTGGACACAGTTTGGGTTCGCTCTCAGAAAGTCCCTGAGCCTTGTGAAAATCAGAAATTACAACTTTAAATGCAAGTTATGTAAATTTAGAAATGTCACTTAGAATTTTATGAGAAACCTTGACACATGAATTATCTTGTTGACAGTACTCAAGTGCATGTTGGAATTAGGAAGATAAGAAAGAGAAGGTTAACATTTTCACTCCAGTGACCATATGAGTTCTATATACAAAGAACACCATTAGAGATTAGCCAGTTGGAGCATGAGTTGTGTTTAAGTTTAAAACTACGTGATATGATTAGTTTTATCACAGTTACTGGGTATGTTTGAGAAGAAGGAACAAAAGGCTTTCCATGGTATTCTGAAGTTTAAATATGAAATTTCCTTTTGTCATTCAGGAATGTAACTTTAACCATGTTTGTGAAGCTCACAAAATTTTTAAAAATGTTTATGACAGGCTGTATAAATGTTAACTATTGTCCTGTAAGTCACAAAATATAGGTATTGGAGGAAAATCATGTATTCAACCCGCAAATAATATCTTCAGCTCTGTGTAAAGAAATGTATATCTTTATATATACTAAGTGAATATCCATTTAAGATAGAGAGCACGTGACTAGCTCCTTTGTACAAAATTAAGTCACCTTATTAGAGATTTTGGCTAATCTCTAACAAGTCGTCCATGACAGGTCTGGGGCAGACAAAGCATAAATGTCAATTTCTTCCATGGACTCTGTGTAAATGTTATTAGATTCACCACACATTTACCAGTTTCTCCGCTTACCTTTGCTTTTTGCATCCTATTTCTTCCTTTCTGGTTTAAATCTCATCTTACTGAAGTACATCATTTATTAATTCTTTCTGAGAATCTGTGAGAGGTCTGAACTCTCAGCACCTAAAAATGTCTATATTTCAACTTCTCTTTTACATGAGGGTTTTTGTTTCTTTCTCACAATGCCTTCCAGTTTTTTTTTTTTTTAAATTTACCTTCTTCTTATCTCTGTAATCAGTTGGAACAATCTCATTTTAGACTTTCTAGAAATAATTCTAGTATCTCAAGTTCTTACTAATTCTGCTGTTCTGGGTCTCTTTCAACACTTCTCTCAAAAAGTTGATACTTGTAGAGGATTAACTGATGAACACATTGTCAAGAAATCACCAATTTATTATTTTTTAAAAGGTCTGAATTCCTTTCATTAAACGTAGGAAGCTCTGGTCTGCAAGTAACAGAAAATTCAACTCACCAGGATCATACAGTGAGGTGATTCATTCCATATAACAAATTCAGAGTTAGGGTGACTCCAGGGTGGTTAAGTTAGTGACTTAACAATGTCCCCAGAAACCCAGGTTCTCTCCACCTTTTTATTAGAATATACCTGGTCTCCTAGCTCTATCCTCAAGCTTGCTTCCCTCATTACTGAAGAATGGATGTAGAAGTTCTATATGTGTCTCTCAAATGCAGACACAAGATCACCCATACTAACTCATTAACCTTCTTAATAACCCTATGAGTTTGTTACAATTATTACCTCCATTTTCAGATGAAGAAACAAAAGCATGGGATGTTAAACAAGTAGTTGAAGTTACACAGCCAGTAAGTGACAGAGCAGGATTTGAAACCCTATATGAGAAATTGTTTTCAGGACCTCATACCTGAAAACATTGTCCTCCCTAAAAAAATTTTAAAAGGCTTTTCTATATGGAGAAGATATGGAGAAGGTTAAATACATAATTGACTGTGTCTCCCCTCTTCTGTCTTCAGTGAATGTCTCATTTTTTTATTCACCTGTAATAGTTGTATCAAAGTTTGTGAGCTTTACTGCCCTTTATTTTTGTATTTTAAATGTTTATGGTATATTATGATCCAAATGATTTCTATTTATTGTAAGTCTTTATAAAAGTGACCTCAAATTCTCAGTAGATAAGGAATGTACATATAATTCTCAAAATGAGACAGATTGCCATCTATTAGGGTCCACATGACACAGAAATGTTTAATTACTTTCAGATACATTCCAGTCTTGAGATTTTATTCCTTTAGTCTCCCTTACTCTCAGAGCTCTATATTATACATCCTTAGCATGAAAGCCCCATGTCATTGTTCCACTAAACGAAAATAAGAAAGGGAACTATATTACTCAGTGCATGGGGTTTCTGTCTTGAAAAATATTTCTCCTGGCCAAGGGCCTTAGACTCTCAGTAATAGAATGGCTAGTGCATAAGACTAATGACCCTGAGGAGAAAACTGGGATTTTTTGTATATTAAAATCTTTTAGGAAATTTTGAGCCTTCCAACTTGCAAATCAAGCAGTTTAGGAGCAAAGGAAACCATTTCATCTTGTGAATGTATTTTATTTCCCAAGCAGACAGAGGAGTCGTCCTGCTGAATGAGTCTCCCAGTTTGGCTTCTGAGCTCTGGGGAAAGCATCTACTCACATCTTTATGAACCAAAAGTAATCCTGAGAAAGGAATTCCTTTCTGCCTACTCCCAGGGGAAAGGTTATACTATCTGGTTGGAACTTTGGGAAAGATGTGACAATCTTCTCTTTAAACATGGTTTTCTCTTGGTTATAGAAGGATGCATGAAAAAAAATAACAAAACATCACAAACAACCTAGCAATGTGTTGTGTAAGATAAGTATGACAGGTTGATGTCAACATACTATAAGGACTAAATCTTTGGCTGAAACTTTCTCTGGAACTCATTTCTCAGGTTGATGCTGGGCAGAAGTCCAAGCTCCTCTCCATCAACAAGTTGGTTCCCCCTGTTCTTCTCCTTCTTCCCCAAGGAGTGCCTAGACACTACACTACAGTGTGGTACCTGCAGTGCAGTGTATACCACACTGTAGTACATATTTACAGTATACATTTACTGCAGTATGAACGCAGGGATTCCAAACCGTTTTGTATATGAGAAAAGGGTGGCTCTAGAAAAGGACTTGGTAGTAGGATATTCCTTTGTTTGGGATGCTCAAGCTGCTTGCTTCTCCCTTCATCTGCCTGCCTCTCATACATCCCTTAATACTCAATTTAGGCATCTTATTCCTGTGTCAAGAACCTTTCTTGAATCCCTGCCCTTCCAGGATCCCTTCTATGTTGCCATGTGTGCCGCTGTATGTACTTTATCTTTGCACTCACCCCATTGAAATTCATGTTTCCTTTTATATGACTGTTTCCACACTTCATCCTTCCAGACAAAATTTTCTGAGCTTTGGGATTTGTCTTACTCAGCTCTGTGCTAAGCTCATTTCAGACACCTAGTAGATAGATTTTACAGCCTGTCAGCTAAAATTTTATTGAAAATTATCATGAGTTCCCCGTTGAAATTAGGAGAAAACATGAATCACTGGAGAGGTCTTCATATCATAATTCTAAGGTTCCTAGCTCTCTCTCTTCTTTAGGAGAAAGGTCTACTCTTTATTCCATCTCCCATCTTTTGTATGGGTTGAACAATTTGAAATGACACATTATACAGAATGGAGTGATCATACGTTTCTGTTTACTGGGTCAACCTCTCAGTTTGTCAAAATTCCTAAAGATTTACCCCCAAATTCTCACAAATGTGTTAATAAAAATGCATCATTAGTATCCAGAGTACCTGGTGTGTATATATATTTATATTGCCAATATTAATGTCAATCTCTGTAGAGATATTCTATTTTTGTTGAAAAACAACTACTGACAGTTCATTTCAAGATGACAAATGAATGCTGACATTTATATTTATAGGTTTATAAATCAGTTACAAGGTTAAAAGTGATTAATTTGAGTAATCAAAAAATCCACGTATATAATGAAAATACTCATTCAGAGTAAGTATGTACCTAAGATAATTTTAAAAAGTACAAGTTGGATGGAGTGGGAGAATTAAAAATGCAAAGTACTCACATTAGTTTATCTATAACCTATAAGGTTCTATAAACTATCAGTTTTTTGATTGCTAGGAAGGTACTCAAGTTCAATGTTAGTTCTGTCCCCACCACCATCACCCCCGCACTCTAGTATGTAGCTTAGAAAATCACACTTTAATAAATATATTAGGAAGAATATTTTCGCTACTAATTAAGCCAAAGGACTAAACTTCCTGTGTCAAATCATACTTTTAAGGTTATATATGTGTGTCTCTATAATGTTTCACCTGAGTCTTTGGCTCTATCAACCCCAAGAAATTGAGTGTATCTTCAGACCTATTAAGTCCAAAGCTCATTTGAATCACTACTAAAGTGATCCCAGCCTCAGCCTTGGTTATTGAGGATTGAGATATTGAAGAGATTCGGTTGTCCTCAAAACCCCCTTAAAATCTTTAGTTCTTTTAGGAAGCACTGCTCAAATCATCAAAATAGTGTTGAAGAACTCCACAGAAGATTGAGCTTCGGTACAATGGACTTGGTTAACTTTAGCCCTCTAGTTTGCAACATTTCTTATTCTCTGTTATGACTTTTCCTCAGTGGTCGGACAAAATTTCTGCAAATAAATGTAAGTAGTATTCTAAGCAGGCAGGTTTCTGTAAATCACATCCCCCCCTACCATCCTGGACAATAACGCAGTACTGCTGCCCTCTCAGGTAACATTCCCATCGGGCTTTTTCTGCCCGAGCCTCCCTACCGCCAACTCCCACCCACACACATTCAAGAATCCAAAACTTTGCCCAATTCGTGTTCTCCGTTTAAAATCTTAGCTCTTTTCTTTCCTTGGCAAGATTTTATGCATCCTTTAAGATTTATCTTAAATATAACATTTTACCAAAAAACTCTCTAAATTTCCCCTGGTGGAATGTTTCAAGATTTGCTCTCTCTCAGGATACATTAGGTTATGCTAGAGTAACAAATGATGCTGAAGTCTCAACAGTTCCTCACAAGAAAATTTTATTTATCATCACAACACGCATCCACCATGGGTCACCTGGGTTCTCTGCTCCCTGCTAGCGCTCTTCTCACTCCACACCGATTATCTGTAACAGAGGTTGGCAAACTAGTGGGGGCAAATCTGACCTATCACCTGTGTTTTCTTTTTTATTTATTTTTTTGTGGCCAATGATCTAAGAATGCCTTAAAAATTTTTAATGGCTAGAGTTAAAAAAAAAAGAATATGCAGCAGAGCCTATGTGTTGCCTGCAAACTCTAAAATATTTACTATTTGGTCATTTATAGACAAAGGGAGAGAGTATGACAAAGCTTGGGCAGGCTCTTAAAGCTTTTATCTAGAAGTAAACACTTCATTGGCTAAAGCAAACCATGTGGCCCAACCTGACATAGGGGTTGGGAAAATATAATCCTTCTCATAGAAGGATAAGATATGAGTAAATCAAAGTACAGTCTACCCCACCTTCCAATATATACTTATGTTTCTTTATTTTGACAATTTTCTTTGTCTTTATCTCTAGTCTTTTGAGGTTTGGTTTAGCTGTTCAATAGGCTCTACAGAGTTTCCTCAAACTGTTTATAGTAATTTTTTAAAATCATGTTAATCATAGTGACTGACATTTGCTGGGTGTTATGTCTATCTTGTCTCCTAGCTTGTGAGCCCCTCTTGGTAGCTCCAGCATTTAGTCTATTGCCTACTACATAATAGATGCTCAATACATGTTCATCAAATGAATAAATAATTATCACCATACTCTTTCTTACTGAATAGAGAAGAAGATAATTGATGTGAAGAACCTGAGAAGAAGGAAAGACAGTGTCATGTTTTCTAAGATTTATTGGGCATGCAGTCCCAGACTTCTGGTTAAATGATAAATTATGTGATGGAGCACCGTATTAGAGACTAATATGGGGAGGATGTTGTATTCAGTGGTTCAGAATAGGTTTGGGAGTCTGAGAAGCCTAGATTTGAATCCTATTCTAGTCTACCATTTACCAGTTTTGTGACAACAATAGCTAATATTTATTGTTTAAGATAAACTGTCTCATTCAAACTATGAAACAATCCCTTGAGATGTAGAAACTGAGCCTCCAAGAGACAGAAGTTTGGCCCAAATCCCACGTGTCTCACCTGTCAGCTGGATGCCAGACCCCAACCCCTTAGCTACACCAAACTTGGGATTGTCATTTAATCTTTTGAAAACTCAGTCTACTTCTCCATAAAATGAGGAAAATGAGATATCTACTCCTCTTGGCTATGAAGACATGGTGAGAAATTGTTTGTAAACTGCTAACATTTATGAAAAGGTGAATATTAGCTATTCTGAAGGTAAGAATAAAGAGATTACCCTACTTCATCTAGCACATCATGGCCTATATTTGAGCTGTGGAATGCAGCCTGGCTTCTCCAAGCTATTTAGGATTCTCTATATTGATCTTGGTTGGAGCTTGGATTCTACTCTCCACACCCTTTCCCACTGCC
Organism: Orcinus orca; assembly: GCF_937001465.1. NCBI lineage: Eukaryota > Metazoa > Chordata > Mammalia > Artiodactyla > Delphinidae > Orcinus > Orcinus orca. The sequence goes on along the minus strand of NC_064575.1, from coordinate 56,407,370 downwards.
TAGATCTGAAAAAGCCATAGGCTATATAGTACCATAGTTAAAGTTTATTTCCATGGAGAACATTTCAATAAAATGTCAAGGAGCACATGGAGAAGTGATGAATACTAAATATCTCTGTCACAGTGCCTAATTATAAGTGTCCTAGGAGTCAAACCTAAAGCACTCTGCTGTAAGAAAGAACTAAGACCAAACCTATTTTTATTCTATATACTATAGGTTCTAGGCATATTATATATGAACTTAATCATAATAGTAATAGTAGTAGTAACAGTAGTAGTAATAGTTAAGATTTAATGGAGGGAGGGGGTTGAACAAGGGATGGAGTGGGAGGCTGGGGTTAGCTGATGTAAGCTTTTATAAACAGAATGGATAAACAACAAGGTCCCACTGTATAGCACAGGAAACTGTATTCAATATCCTATGATAAACTGTAATGGAAAAGAATATTTTAAAAAGAATATATATATATATATATATACACACATAAAACTGAATCACTTTTCTGTACAGCAATAATTAACGCATTGTAAACCAACTATACTTCAATAAAAAAATTTTTTTAAAAGATTGAATGAATTGTTAACCATATACCAGACAATGTGGTTTATACTGAGTATCTTACAAAACTCCTTTACAAAGATATTGTAAATGTCCTCAATATTACAGAATTATAGGTAAGTGAGGCATAGAGAGGTGTGTCTGGGACTGAAATAGAGGAGAAGAAATTTTAGAGTTTCGAGTAGAAAATGTTAAAAGGCTCAGAAACAACACATGAAAATGGGGAATAAGTATTGGTGACAATCTTACCAATATCTAGGAAAGAATCAAGTCTCACAACAAAATCTGGAAGAAGTCTAAGTCCCAGACTTTTTATTATCAGAAAAAAAATTTCAAAACCAACTTTTCCCTATCTTGTGCCTTCATAATTTTGCTTGCTTTAGACCTAATGACTTACGATCTCACAATGAATGGGAAATTTTTGTGACAAGCTCTATTTCTCTACGTCACTGCAACTCCCATCAAACACGTTCAAGCCTTTCTCTGTAGACCACCTGCCTGACCAAAGTCTAAATCTGCATTGATTCCCTGGGATACAGGAGTTATTATTGTTAATCCTCTTAATGAGCATATGGAAAATTTTTTAAGATCAATTTTTACTCAGCGAGATATAATTCGATCATTTTCCCTTTCTATATTTTACTTACCAGAGCTATATGTCTTATATAGGAACAAATCATTTATTAGGTATCTATTAAAAGTCTTCATTTTTCTGTTCCTCCCAAAAAGGAGAGTACAATGGAATGCACCATAAAATATAGCTTTTGTTTTACTTGAACGTTTTACTATTTGCTTTGATTTTCAACAACCAAATAGTTTTGGATAGAATTTTAGAATGGGGTAAGATAATTGCCAGATGCCCTTATTTTGGGAAAAAAAAAGTAACTGAATGCATGTAATTATCTAAGATATAGTTAATAAATAGCTGAATCAACCCTGTGTAAACAGAATATTGAAGTCCCCACCCTACACGTACCCACACACGCATTTATACGCTTGAACATAATAAAATAAGTTTACATTCATACAGCCAAACTATAAAATCAACACTTAATGGATTGGAACAAAAAAAATGTATGATGTGGCATTAAATAAAAAAGAATTTTTTTTAGGCTACAACCTGATTCGATACAACATTTCTAAAGAGAGCTATGCCCAAAGGAAACCATAAACAAAATGAAAAGACAACCTAAGGAATGGAAGAAAATATTTGCAAACGATGCGACCGACAAGAGATTAATTTCCAAAATATACAAACAGCTTATACAACTCAGTATCAAAAAAACAAACAACCCAATCAAAAAATGGGCAGAAGACCTAAATAAATATTTCTCCAAAGAAGACATATAAATGGACAACAGGCACATGAAAAGATGCTCAACATCACTAATTAGTAGAGAAATGCAAATCAAAACTACACTGGTTACGATGGCCATCATCAAAAAGTCTACAAATGCTGGAGAGGGTGTGGAAAAAAAGGAACCCTCCTGCACTGTTGGTGGGAATGTAAATTGGGGTGGCCACTATGGAGAACAGTATGGAGGTTCCTTAAAAAACTTAATAATAGAATTACCATATGATCCAGCAATCCCACTCCTGGGCATATATCCAGAGAAAACTCTATTTGAAAAGATACATGTCCCTGGTGTTCATAGCAGCACTATTTACAATAGCCAATACATGGAAGCAACCTAAATGTCCATTGACAGATGAATGGATAAAGAAGTGGTATATGAATAGAGTGAATACTACTCAGTCACAAGAAAGAACAAAATGCCATTTGCAGCAACATGGAGTGACCTAGAGATGATCACATATAAGTGAGGTAAGTCTGAGAGAGAGAGACAAATACCATATGATAACACTTACATGTGGAATCTAAAATGTGATACAAATGAACTTATTTACAAAACAGAAACAGACTCACAGACATAGAGAACAGACTTATGGTTACCAAAGGGGGGAGAGGGGGGAAGGATAAATTAGGAGTTTGGGATTAGCAGATATAAACTACTATATATAAAATAGATAAACAACAAGGTCCTACTGTATATCACAGGGAACTATATTCAATATCTTGTAGCAAACTATAATGGAAAAGAATATGAAAAAAACATATATAGGTATAACTGAATCACTTGGCTGTACACCGGAAATTAACACAGCATTGTAAACTAGCTATACTTCAATAAAATTTTTTTTAGTTTAAAAAAAAAGGTGTTTGTTAATATTAGTTTCAGTTTCATCTCTCAGAGGCCTGACATGAATTTTTACAATTGATTTAAAAATTCAGTAATCCCCTAGAAGGCTTTTATATTAGATTGTTTCTTAGTACCTGTGAGTACTAAGTGTTAACTTCACCAGTACCATCCCACCCTTGCCGATTTTGAAGGGGGTTGAAATTTCCCTGTTGCTTTGAGGACACTCCACCTTACAAAAGATGTTTTCAGCAGGTAATGAGCCAAATTCATTTTTCTTATCAAAGGCTACATCACATCTCTCCTGAGGCTGACAATTGGGAGTGTCTTCAAAATGGGCTGCACATCTGTGGTGCCCCATCACCTCGAAGCTCAGCAGTTTGTCTTTTGAAGGAGACAAACTGTGCTTCAAGATGTACCCAGACAACGTTTTTGTTTTCCTACCTTCCTAAAACACTGAAAAGAAGAAAATATTTTTGTGTCCTTTTGCCTGGTTAAAAAACCGAGATATTTACTTTCCTTTAACTGAACTTGATTCAGTGTAATGGAGGTGCTTCTAACTCAGCTCTGCATCTCACTTGGAAAAAAGAGACCCGAGTTTACTGTTGCAAGGCTTTCTTGTTTCATGATACTGACTTGTGTGTTAGCAAAAGCAGTCATAATTGAATAACAAGTAGTTATTTATCAAGTTACTTGTTTCTCACTCTTCCACTGAAATCATTTTCCAATAAGAAAATATTTTAGCCTCTTTTAATTTCTAACATGATAGATATAACATATACTTTAAAGGTCAAATATTTATAAAATGTAAATGAGTATCTCCTGATGTTATAGGGTGTGCATTATGGAAAAAACCAAGTTATTTAACATTTTAAATTATATATACTTTTATATATGTACATATTATAATTATATATACCTTTATATATGTAAATATATATATATTTGAGAGATAGATGATAGTGATATATATGAGGACCTCATCCTTCCTGAATATTAACAGGTCCAGACAGTGCAGAAGGGAGTTAACACAATTCTTTTTCTTTTCTACTGCTTCTCTGTAGGAGGAGTAACTACTATAAAACTGTATCCAAAGCCTAGATGACATTTTAGTATTTATTGGGTCTAACTAAATCTGCTGATTTAGCTTCTAAGGTCCATGCACAGTTTGTATTGTGGGTGCTTGTAATTAATACAGAGCAATGGGTATCACATCCCATGATGCTACCGTGTATCTGTAGTATAAGAACCATTCCAGTGTTGGAGTGGGGAAGGAAACCCAGTGACCCTGGCCCTCAGGATAAATAGAGCTGTCATCCTTTATCAGATATTAATCAAACCAAACACCGCCTCTATAATATGGGATCTGGTGATGCACTGAATGGGTTTTCTGCTCTTACTTGACATTAAGAAAGGAGGGTAGTTATGTATGTTCATATGTGATGGCTGTTTTTGTCTTGGAAACACCAAGCCTAGAGTTCTCTAAGGAGTTTGAATTTGCCTCCTGCTTCCTTTTGGGGAAAAAATTTTGGAAACATCAACCAAACCTAATGGGGATTCTTGGGCATGATTCACTAGATAATTAACAGTCATTTCATTTACCCCTCATTACAGAGATCTCTAAATCATATATTAGCCCATCTATTCATTAATTCTCCTATGAAACACTACCTTGGGCTGATTAAAAAAAAAAAAGCATTTGGGTGAGTTAAAGAAATATTTTCTGTGAGAAAAAACGTCAATTTGAACTTTTGTTTAAGAAAACCCAGAAATATACATGGAAGGGTTTTCTTTTTAGAAGTTAGACCAAATCTGACATGTATGCTTTTAACTGTGTAAGGTAAAGGATATGGGCCAGAGGGATGCAATGACAACTACATTTATAAATATGATTCCTCTTTCTTCCCACCCTACCTCCAACTGAGAGCTTTAGGTGTATTTTTAGTTCTTAAGTAGTCAAAACAGTAGAAAAGCTGGGTTTTCATACTAGATCAAATATATCAAGGTGTCTCACAACCTAAGTTTACAGCCTGTCTGTGGATGGATTGCAGGATTTCTGAAACTTCAGACTGCCTGAGAAAGATTGTGTGATTGTCTATCCAAACCACTTTTATGAAGAAACTTTTATCAGTTTATCAAAGGTTTCTGTTATTCAGAAATAGTTATAACCATTGACACACTAGCAACCATTCATATCAATCACTGTGCCAATTCCCCAGAGGATGAAGAGACTCTCATAAAAGGGCTGGGGAACTAGACCTATAGACTCTATTTATAGAATGTATTCACTTGATGATAAACTTCAGTTAATGCATTTGAATTATTATCAATTTATAAATATTCACTTCTTTGGATCTTGGTACTCTGAGTCTTGCCAGTATGGAGATCAAGTCCAGGGGCCCCCCTACACAGGAATCCCCAGAGAGATCAGCCATGGACATCTCATTTTTCAAAGTGCCGATTACTCATTGTTGGGCAACTTGAATTGCTATCAAGTCTCCCTCATGTGACAATGCACTTCCTTATCTGTTTCCTATGAAATTGTGATGAGAACAGAAGTTATCCTTCGCAGGGAATCGCTCCCAATTTGCCAAAGTTCAGATTTTCTTAGCTGTGACATTTGTTAGTGAAAAGAAAGTTTAGACTGCATATCTGGCAACCATCTGTGATTAGCTAATTGAATTGTTCCAAGGCACCTGTTGCCACCCTCAGCAGGATTTTCAGCATGAATGACTGTGCCTCCCTTCAAGCTAGTCTTGACCTATAGTTGCCTCTATTAACTTTTTTCTTTCTTTTTTTTTTTTTTTTTTTTTTTTGCGGTAGGCGGGCCTCTCACTGTTGTGGCCTTTCCCGTTGTGGAGCACAGGCTCCGGACGTGCAGGCCCAGAGGCCATGGCTCATGGGCCCAGCCGCTCTGCGGCATGTGGGATCTTCCCGGACCGGGGCACGAACCCGTGTCCCCTGCATCAGCAGGGGGACTCTCAACCACTGCGCCACCAGGGAAGGCCTCCCTCTCATCTTCTTAAACACACGCTTGCTTCTCCAAGCATAAGACATTTTCAGACTCAAGTCATCTGACTGGACCTCGGGAAAATTTCCCTCTCTAATTCTCTTTAGAAGCCTGTGAGTAAGGTGTTGCTGACATACCTAAAGAGAAGGGCATTCATTTCTGGCCTTCCTGTTTAATTGCCTTTCTTCCCTTTAGCCTGAATTTTGGCATGTATCTATTTAGAATGAAGCCCGACGGGTAATGAAGCTTTGCATGCACCAGACATGTTCTGTAAATATTGTTCCTATAAAGAGTAGTTATCTATTTACAATAGCCCAGAGATGGAAACAACCTAAGTGTCCATCATCGGATGAATGGATAAAGAAGATGTGGCACATATATACAATGGAATATTACTCAGCCATAAAAAGAGACGAAATTGAGCTATTTGTAATGAGGTGGATAGACCTAGAGTCTGTCATACAGAGTGAAGTAAGTCAGAAAGAGAGAGACAAATACCGTATGCTAACACATATATATGGAATTTAAGAAAAAAAAATGTCATGAAAAACCTAGGGGTGAAACAGGAATAAAGACACAGACTTACTAGAGAATGGACTTGAGGATATGGGGAGGGGGAAGGGTAAACGGTGACAAAGCGATAAAGAGGCATGGACATATATACACTACCAAACGTAAGGTAGATAGCTAGTGGGAAGCAGCCGCATAGCACAGGGAGATCAGCTCGGTGCTTTGTGACCGCCTGGAGGGGTGGGATAGGGAGGGTGGGAGGGAGGGAGACGCAAGCGGGAAGAGATATGGGAATATATGTATATATATAACTGATTCATTTTGTTGTGAAGCTGAAACTAATATACCATTGTAAAGCAATTATACTCCAATAAAGATGTTAAAAAAAAAAAAAAAGTAGTTATTTATTCTTTGAAACCAGCCATCCAATAATGTAGATATGCATTATTACTGAACGGACACGCTGAAATTCCCTGGAGTTTGACCAAATGAAAACAGGTTGCACTGGCGCCTCAAATCCTAGCAGTGGTTAAAAACTGCATTTTCATGCAAACATAAATTACAAATGTAATTATAATAACTGATTACCCCCCCAAATGCACACAAATCATCTATAATCCTGCCCTGGGGCGCTGTGGAGTTGGCTCATTGCATATGCTCACAGTAGTTGTCAGTCTATTCAATCACCGCTACCTCCCATGGCAAAGTGTACAGGGGCATTTAGAAAACCAGTACGTCTCTATTTCCTAATCTACTATTAGGGTGTAGAATCGTCAGTGCAGAGCACTGCTGCTATCCCAATAGGAATAATCCTGAGTGTGTATCTAAGTTTTATTCATCTTCAATTTCAATTTTGACAGAATTTCATGCTGCTGGATGATGTTACATTGACAGCTGAGAGATAATTTCCATTTTTAATCCTGAGAACAAGAGCCACTTGGGAAGTGACTATAAACGTCCTCTGGGTGTCCCAGAGATACGCCTCCTCCCTGTGCTTGAAGGAACACACCTCTGGGAAGGAAACAACTTTGATCAGTAAGTCTCTTTGGAAAACATTAAGAGAAATAGATTTCAGTGATTCCCTCATGAGTCAGGGGGTCTGAGATAAAGTAAGCCCTTCCATTTCCAAATCAGCTTTCAAGTGGCAGCAACTCTGTCATTACTCCCTGGCAATAGTTTTCAGTGAAGAACTGAGGAGAGGGTCATGTTTCCAAACAAGCCTTTCTTTTCTTTCAATATCATCATGTAAATTGTGTGGGATAAAAGACCTTTCTTGTAATGAAGGTGTGTCATCAGCTGTCTTATTTCCAGCACTTCTCTCACCTGGCTGTACCTGGTAGCTGTCCTGTTAAAGATGCTGGCCAAGCTGGCTTGATGCCTTCACTCTTTAGAACTTGAGTGTTCTTCTTGGGTTCATCCTCCTGACCTTCCTCATTTACTTAAGGACAAAAGCTTTATCCTGTAACCAAAACATGTTCCCAGGTCAGACCTCCTGAGGCTCCTGAAGATGTTTTGCTGATAGTACAGAGGCCATTTCCCTCCTTTTCTGGACCATAGGGAGACAGGTTCCTTTTCCTATGAAATGAATTGCTGGCTTCTCATTCTTTCTCTCCATTAATTAGTGGCCCATCACCTAAGCTATTACGTGCATATATATAAATATACATATATATAGTTTATGTCAGGTATTACTAAATACATGTACACACAAGACTAAACTAAACCAGTGGTCCTTAAGGGCCAGGATGTCTTTATATTTTTCTTCTTATATATACACACGTATATATGCATACATAATATATGTCATATGTATTTGTCATATATGCTATATATTAAATATACATATATCTGTCATGTACAGAATATATATACATATGAATATACACATATACATACATGTATGTGTGTGAGTCTAGAGATCTTCAAAGGCTAGGACTTCTTGTTCATCCTAGTGTCCCAGTATCTAACACTGTGAATGACATATAAGTAAAGTCAATCAATAAGATCAGTAAACACCTGACGAACTGAACAGAGCTAAACTATGCACCGTCACCTCTCATTTCCACTAGCAGATTTTTACTTATATGTGTCTAAGTGTCTTAGAACACTTCTTTCCTGTGTGATGGATTGGGTCTCCTGATGGAAGACATTGGTGTTCTTTGGTCAACTTTCTTGACTCACCTGATCCCATGAACAGCGCTTGGGTATCAAACCAATTGTGTGATAACGCAGGACCTTCGCAGCCTCATTTGGAGGTGGTTCCCTTTCTTGCTCTGAAAAACAACAACCTATATCCTCATGTCCATGCTCTTGAGGATATGGGGAGGGGGGAAGGGTAAGCTGGGACAAAGTGAGAGAGTGGCATGGACATATCTACACTACCAAAAGTAAAATAGATAGTTAGTGGGAAGCAGCCGCATAGCACAGGGAGATCAGCTTGGTGGTTTGTGACCACCTAGAGGGGTAGGATAGGGAGGGTGGGAGGGAGATGCAAGAGGGAGGGGATATGGGGACATATGTGTATGTATAACTGATTCACTGTTATAAAGCAGAAACTAACACACCATTGTAAAGCCATTATACTCCAATAAAGATGTTAAAAAAAAAAAGAAAAACAACAACCTTTCTTACTTCTTTTAACTCTTTAATGGGCCAAACTCTCCCTGTTCCAGGCTTTTTAATGTGTGTTTTCTCTCCTTGAAACCCTCTTACCCACCTTCTTTGTCATCAAAGAGCTACTCATACTTTCTTCCAGGAGAAAGACCTCTTACATCATAGTTGCAAATTATTAACTATTTATATTATATCTTAATCTTTGGAATCTATGTCCCCAGTTCAAGTCCTGAAATAAAGCATGTAGGTCAAAATTTGTTGAAAAAAATGTATCACCAAAAAACAAACAAACAAAGAGGCCCCAAATAACAGGCCAGTGGCAAGAGGACAGATTTGACTGGTGATGGCCTGAAAGCAGGGACTCAGATATAGAAAGAGGGTTAGGGCCAAAAAGGAGTCAAGCAAGGATTCCAACCCTCAGTCTCCCCAGCAGAAACCCCTAGTTGGGAATTTTTCTACCATCTTACCCTAGAGGTCTGTAAGTTCCCTCCTTAGAAAACTGGAAGGAGAGGGGAACATGAGTGGGAGTGAGTGCCAGTGGGAGATGAGAAAAGAAGCAAAATTCAGCTCTATATCCAGTATCTATATAGTGTCCTTCTGAGCACTACTACTAGGATAGCCTCCAGATAAACCCTGAGAGTCATCCCCTCAGCCTCATTTTCTGTCCCTCTGGCTCCAAACGGGCCTGCAAGTGGAAGGGGAAAAAAATGGATTAGAATGAAGATGGACTGTGGAATCTGACCTAAAGGGTTTGAATCCTAGATCTCCCACCTACTAGCTGTGTGTTTGGACATGTTATTTAATCTATTGTTCATAATAAAAGAAGGATAAAAACATTGCCTACCTCAGAAGTTTCTGGGAGGATTAAATGATTTGAATCAGGTAAAGCCCTTGGTGTTAACTGGGAGTTTGCTACCTTTTAAGATGCTCAATGGCAGTTTCTATACACAGAAAAGATTATTACGAAGTTGCGCTGGGTTTAAAGTTATAAATTTAAAAATTTAGTTTTCCTTAAACTTTTAAGTCTAATTTATGAGTCTCATAATCTATTTATAAATCAAACAAATTTAATCAGCACTTTTCATTTAAATCTTGATCTCACAACTCAGTCAAACATTCAGAAACTTTGAAATTTCATTAACAAACACAGTATATTTAATGACTTTTAAAGCTTTTCAATTCCACATTAACAAATAAATATTCCTAAATATTTATACAAGTCCGGTAAATCTAATAAACTAAACCGATCAATATAGTAAACACTAAATTCCCAAACATGTTTTGACACTCTTTACAAGTATAGTAAAAATTCAACTTAGAATCAGAAATTTAAACCAGGGCCAAATATATATTTTCAACTACAATCACATATTTGACATATTAATTCAAAACAAGTTATGTCATCCCAAACAATATCAGGGGTCACTTTTTCAAGTACTGTTTAGAACCAACTCTTCAGCCTGTTAAGTAAGATCTCAATAATCAGGAGGCAACTCTGCTGGACAGGCTCAGCCTTTTCATATAGATGCTGTGTTACAGCCTTCCAAAGAGGTACTTCACAGCCTTTGCCCATTGGATTCAAGTTATACATTACCTAATTTTCAAATTACTTGAGTCAGTAATCCCTACTCAGGTGGTGATACTACTTGAGTGGATTACATCAATCTATTTATTGCTCATTCTCTTCTGAATCCTTATCACATTCTTTTCATCTGTCGTACTAGGCTTTACATTTAAGCCACATCTAATTGGATTACGTGAGTCACAAGACTGCTCTGGGGTCACAACTTTATAAAAGGCACAAGAAATACTCAAGGAATGATAGCCGTTCTTATTAGATTATCAATATTGCCATTTTCTTTTTCCTTGGAATTAGTTTGATTAATCTAGGCTTCTCTTGGTAACATTTAGGTCAGTGGTTCTGAAACTCTAGCATGGGCTCAGAATCACCTGGGGGGGCTTATTAAACCATAGATTGCTGGGATCCACCCCCGGTTTCTAATTCATATGTTTAGGGTAGGGTCTGAGAGTATGCATTTCTAATAAATTCCCAGGTGATGATATTGCTGGTCCAGGGGCCACACTCTGAGAATCACTGCCTTAGATTATATCCAGGATAGTGAATCTTTTTACATTTTTCCCACTTATGCCCTACATCCCAGCCTTGTTGAAAAACATCAATCACTTCAGTCAGTAAGGTATTACACTTTGTGTTAGGTATTGTGCTGAGTTCCAGGGATACAAGAATTAAGTAGGCATTAATTAATTCACACATTTTCATAGCATGCATAGATAGAGATTACAAAGTGCTCCTAGAATCCATGGAGGGGAGATCACAAGAGCACGACATAAAAGCTAATTTTGAAGTAAGATCTAAAAGGCAGCTAAGAATTTAGCAAATGACAAATTGATAGGGACACAGGCAGGGATGGGGGAAGACAGGCATGGGGACAGGGGAGACTGTTTCCACAGAGGCTCATGGATGAGAGAAAACAAATGTATTAGATGACTCTTTCTTTGAGTCTTAAGCCCAGAAGCATCTAAAAGCAGAATTATGTTTTAAAGAATTTTAACTTGATCATCTGTTTTAAAATGTGTGATAATTGAAGAACGCCTCACTAGAGTGCGAGGCGCACGGTGACGGTGTGATTTGCAGGGCTATGGGTGGTTGACAGGAAGCAAACTGCCAGGTATTTCTCCAGCAAAGATGGGTTTACTTGAGATCAGCAGAGAACTGAAATTCAGGGTCTGCAACCACGGAGAGTCACGTGCAAGTCCCTGCAGAGCAAGGGAAGGAGAACACTTTTGTAGGGGAGAAAGGAAGTTGGGAGAGTCCATGGCTTTTCATTGGCTGAGTCCTTGCCAGGAAAGAAGAGGAGTCTTCCTCCTATTGGGGTCTGTGGCTGTAGCAGGGACTGAGAGCTCCTTCTAGTCGCCCCAACTCTATCTAATCGAGGTCTCTGTTTCTCAAACCCATTTCCTTCTGGTCCTGGGCACAGGACTGTTCTGAATTTCCTAGCCTCCTTTCACTTCACTATGTGAAAAATTCTATCCAGTAGAAAGTGCTTAGAAGGGATACGTACTGCTTCCAGGTCTGGCCCATTAAAGCCTACCTTCGAGTCCTCTCTTCCCCTGGCTGTCAGCAGGATGTCAGTGCTCAGAAAACTTAGAAACCTTGGGTTAATAATGAAAAAAAATCTGTAACAGCCTGAATACCTGAATGATTGCTTGGTCCCTCCTACCTATAGGGGCTAGAAATAAATTGTCATTGTCTTAAACTACGGAAATTTCATAATTTGTCTATGATAGTACCTAGCATTACAATAACTAAGAGTGACTATGTCTTTTTATTTACTTATTTTTTTTAGTAATGATCCTCTTTTAAAATTAAGGTCTGGAAAAATTTCTACTCCACAATTAGACCATACCCAAGATAATCCTAAATACTATAGTTAGAATGTCTAGGATATTCACATCATAAAGATGGTTGTGAAGAAGTGTCCTTGTAACTGGTGCTAACGACCTAATTATTTGTTTAAGTGTCTCTTTTGGTAGGATATAAACCTTAGGTGTGCAAGGCTGTTTATCTTATTTTATTTAGAGTGTCTGGCATAGTGGCTGTCATATATAGGTGATTAACACACATCTATAAAATGAATCAAGTACTGGATCAGCAAAGTGGAGATGTAAGCAGAAGCCCAACCAATAAAGATCTTAAGTTGTAAGAGAACTTGGACTCGACCCTGGGGCAATAGGAAGCCACTGAAGGATTTAAGAAAGGAGAGATAGTAATCAGATTTTACCTTTGGAAAGATCATTGTAGTCAAAAAGATTTTCCACCTGAAAAAGTTGAAAACTGAAATTAGGAAGATCAGTTTGGAGGCTCTTATAATTTTGGTTAAGGATGACTGTGCTATATATTAGTGGCCCTGTGAATGGAAATCCATTTGAGATATATCTAGAAGGAAGACTTGACAGAATTAGATGACTGCCTAAAATTGTGTGGGGGGATGAAACTGAGCAGGACCATGTGGGGCTCCTGGGCATGGAAGCCCTTCTGTCCCCCATTTCTTGTAGGGAATAGACTGTAGCCTCTATGACCTTCCCTGAGTTCCAAAGGGCAAGTTCAAACAGTTGCTAATCAGGGAAGGGAGGGGATGCAGAGACAAGGGAGGAGAAGCCAAGAAACAATAGTGTAGCCTTGGGACAGGATCCTGGTTCTGCATTGAGTGATACATATAACAGTATCTTTGAGCTCTTCTGCAGAACTAAAACCCCCAACAGATGGAAGATGTTAACTACTTGATGAAGCATTCTTCATTCCAGAGAGAAGGTCAGTTTGATAACCTTGAGAACCACAGTCACTCATCAGGAGGCCACCTGAGGCCAGATGAAAGGAATGCAGGTCCTACACACACCCTGATCCTTATCAGCAACCCCACCCTTGAACCACTGCTACAAAACTCCAAATCCGCCCCCCCCCCCCAGCCCCCGGGGTTGGGACACAAAATTTTCAGGGCATTAGCCTGCTGTCTCCGCCTTTGCCTGTCAAAGCAATAAAGCTGTTCGTTTCTACTTCACCCAAAACTCTGTCTCTGAGATTCCATTTGGCACCAGTGCACAGAGGCCGAGTTTCAGCATTCGGGGTGGGGGGCAGTAGAATGAGCGAGTGGAAGGATTTCTACATTTCTCTACCCAAAGCTAATTGAACACAGAGTCTCTCTTAACATCTGGTCCCCAGTGCCCATCCTAAAGCCTGTGTCAGAGGAGGAACTCAAAAGTGAATGTGCTTATGAAGGGGTGAAACAAGAGACATTTGAAGGGCACAGGATTGAAACCAACGAATAACATTTGCTTCCCTACAGTTTCTGTTTGAGATTTGCGGCCTGCAGCTAGCACAGATGGCCCTGAGATGGCAATTCTCTTTACGTATTTACTCTGTTCCCACTTGTTCTCACTCTCTCCCCACGCCCACCCTACCCCCCACCAGGAATGGTCATGAATCACAAATAACTCCACTATTCCCTTAAGCATCTGCCTCTGATCACAGTGTGAGTCCGCCAATCTTGTAATAGACTCCAGAAGTGTTTTCCTTGGGTTAAAAAATTCATCAAAATTAATACTAAATTGAAAAGGGAAAGTTCACAGTGAGCTAGCTGTCGTGTGTAAGTGAAACATGAATGCAGTCTGGAAAATAATAAGTTCTCTATTCTCTGAACTTTGTGTAAAGCAAGAAAAGAGGGTGAAAGGGCCGCTTTCCTACTCCCACCTATCACCTAAGGCCAATTTAATTTACAAATTGATATAAATTTGCCTTGCTTGTATGACGGACAAATCCTCCTGTTGGGCTACTCCCCACAGGCCTGCAAGCTCTGTATTTGCCCAGCCTCAAGACTGAAGAAAGAGCCTGGAGTAAGCAACAGAGACATCAGTGGTTTAAGAAACGGAGGATCTTACACATCTGAAGCGCGGTCCTGGAGCGACATCCCACCGTGTGCAGCTGAGGGCCTGCAGGACACAGCAACAGTCTTTGCTACCAGGAGAGAGGGAGGTTACCAGTTATAAGGGGAATTGACTTCAGGTTGGCTCATCAGTTACCAGGGAAACCAGCAGAGGAGCACGCCCCCTCCCATTCCCTTTGATAAGCTATCATAGTAGAGATGTTTTGATTTAAAGATTCGAACAATCACTAGCTGGGGCTGGGGGAAAGGATGTAAACTTTTACTGATTAGGCTCCATGATTAAGAGGGCAGGTCCGTCGTGAGCAGGTGTAGGTGGAGCAGCATTGCTCAAGCAGGGGATATACAGAGAGCAGAACAGCAGCTTCGGTGTCCTCACCATTCACCTCCAAACTGAAATAGGCGTAGAAATGAAGAAAGGAGCTACAGATTTGAGTGGAATATTAGTGGTTACTGAGCTCATGAGGGGTGAGGCATTCTGGGGCCTGGAGTAAAGGAAGGAAGCAACACTGCATAGGACTGGGAACACCGGGCAACTGCGTAGGAAGCTCATTCAGTGACAACCTTGCCATCTTCAGCCTTGTCACTCAAAGTGGTCTGCATACCTGCAACACTGGCATCCCCTGGGAGCTTGTTAGGACGCCGACTCCCAGGCCCCTCCCCAGTCCTACTGAATCAGAGTCTGCAGTTTAACAAGGTCCTCAGCTGGCTCATGTGGACCTTAAAGCTTAAGAGGCTTTCCCCTAAATCATAGCATTCGAAGTGTCTACTGAGCTCAGATTAACTCACTTTAGGCTTACTTTAGAATTTATTATCCGGATTGGGACATTTGTGAGTGTGAAAAAGCGGTGTTAAAATAATTGTCCAAGAGGGAGGGGATATAGGTATACATACAGCTGATTCACTTCATTGTACGGCAGAAACTAACACAACATTGTAAAGCAATTTTATTCCAATTAAAAAAAAAAAAATTCTGAACCAGGCCAGGACAGTCCTAGGCAGAATAAGACATATGATTATCCTAACACAGGCAACCCCAGAACCAGCAGGCAATAAAATGGTGTCGGGTGGACCTGCAACATGATTATAAGGGATTTGGCTTGAGGTAGACAGTGAGATCCAGGGCCTTATGGAAAAGGGTGACAAAGGCTTATAGAAAGACAACTGGGTTCAATACTTGGCTCTACTGGCTCTGTCATTCGGGGAACTCACTCAACTGCTCTAAGCCTCAGTTTGCTCATTGGTAAAACAGTCATCATAGTACCGATATAGTAGGTATAACACTTACTGCTCAATACTATTGTATGTGTGATATTACATTCCTTTGATCCCTAAATTAAACTGAATCTTCTCCAAGTCTCCCCCCAC
This sequence comes from Orcinus orca, assembly GCF_937001465.1. Classification (NCBI taxonomy): domain Eukaryota; kingdom Metazoa; phylum Chordata; class Mammalia; order Artiodactyla; family Delphinidae; genus Orcinus; species Orcinus orca. The sequence goes on along the minus strand of NC_064575.1, from coordinate 56,391,654 downwards.
AAAACAGGCAGGGAATTTAATCTGAGCATTATTAGAACTCCCTCCAACTTCCAAGATTAGGAAATTGACGGTTTATTTTACAATCCATGACATGTGAGAAAGACCCTTCATGTTTGGTTCAGACTTCAATTCAGGGAACATGTTGAGGCTTCTTGTCCAAGTCCTTACATAAGTTGAAAAAGACACACCTGTTGCTTTTGTGCCGGGAGAGGGAATAACTGAAGGAGCTAAATCATCAACTTGGCTGGAGAGTATGTGAAGCTTAAGTGGAAGGATTTGAGTAAGGGGTTTTGAGTAGGATCAGGGACAGTTCATCCATTGTAGCAGGAGGAAGGAATCTGTGTGTCCGCCCTGCTGTGTCTGTGATTGTCTCGGTGTGAACTCCTTCCTGTTCATTCCTTTGTCTTGCATTTTCTCTTTTCCTCTTAAGATTTTTTCTTACCACTTCTATGTCTCTATTATTAATTTAAAGTGACTATTTCACCATGGCATACTTTTCATAAATATAAGAGCATTGCATTTGACTTGATTGTATTTCCTGAGGGTCATTGAACCCCAATAGGGAAAAAAAAGAAAGTTCTGGACTTAGTGAATTTGATACATTTACACCATGTGCAACCAGGTTATGTCAGCTATGGGAAATGGACTTAATGACCAAAGAAGTGTTGCCAAGCAAAATGCTGTGACATCCTTCTTTAATATGAAGATAAAAATTGTTTGAAATTAGTATATTATTTGTATGCAAAGTGAGGCTGCCAAGGCTCTTGAAAACAGTTTATTTTCTATCCTGTTTATTCTATTAATATACTAAGCAAACTCTTTTTTCTAGATAGTGCCAAAGTAAACTTTTGCCCAGGCTCTATCTGTTTTCTCATGATTCTCTGAATTAATAAGGTTTATTAAGTTCCAAACAGATATACTGACTGGTGCAGAGATGTCATCAGACTCAATTCTACCTCATGATTGGGTCCTGAGTGACCAGCTGAGACCTGTTAGTTTAGATGCTATATTTCTGATGGACGCCACTGATGTTTTTTAATAACGTTCATGTCTCAATCAAATGCCAAGAGATTCATCGGTTTGGGCGTAATAATTTCTGCTGTGCTGCTGCACAGTTGTAGAACCTGACTGGGAGCCATAACCCCTCCACCTCCATGTTGACCTCCTGTAGGAGACTGAATAATGGTTCCCCAAAATATCAGATCCTAATCCCTGGAATCTGAAAATATTACCTTATAAAGAAAGAGGGCCCTTGCAGATGTGATGAGGGATCTTGCCGTGGGGATTTCATCCTAGTGGGCCTTAAATGCCATCACAAGTGTCTTTATAAGAGAGCGGCAGGGAGAGAGTACACACAGAGAAGAGGAGGCAATGAGACCAGGGAAGCAGAGATTAGAGTGATGCAGAGTTACTAGAAGCTGGAAGATGCAAGGAAAGTACCCTCCAAAGGCTCGGGAGGGAGAACAACCCTGCTGACATCTTGATAACAGACTTCTGGCCTCCAGATCTGTGAAAGAATACACTTCTGTTGTTTTAAGTCACCGAGTTCGTGGTAATTGTACAGGAGTCATGAGAAACGAATATGCTCCCTTTTCCTTATCTCCAGAGAATATCTGAACTAGACTTAAGTGCATCAGAGAGAGGAAAAGTGGCTGGAATTTTAGCTGCTTGCCTTAGTAGTTCCTTCTGCTTTAGTGGCAAAAGGAACAGGATGAGGGGAGGGAATCTGAGAACAGGACTCAGGTCTCTGGCTCTTACCCTTTAGCTCTGTGACTTAGAGTGTTTAAAATCTCTGATCCTTAGTTTTGCCTGAAAATGAGAAGGTTCAACTTGATTAAAAGATTTTCAAATGTTGTTTACAGGTTCCATTATGACTTTTTGTTTTAATCTCAATATTAAAACACATATGTTGAATTCTTTGAAAATTTTAATAGTTTTAAACACTCAAATATATTATGTTTTAATTAGCAACACTTTGAAGACCAATTGTGTAATAAATTCTGCCTCCAGCTTAGTTTATTTTGGTGTTGACCACAGAATACCGCTTCTCATTCTGCCTATGTTTAATTCAATGATTCTCATCGAGGGAAGACAACAGAATACCCTAGGGTTGCTTTGCCAAAAAACTCCAGAAATCCAGGCCCATCCTAAGATATTCTGATTTAGTAGGTTTTAGTATTCTGCAAAAGACTTAAATACTACAGAACAATCTGGAGAACCAACATAGACCATGGCTCTTTTTATCACCCTTCCCCCAAACCATTCAATTGGCGCTAATATCCTGTCCTACACGGTATCTTGTTCAACATGGAACATTTTTATCAGTGAAGATTGAAGATCTTTGATTTCGTCTTTGATTTGGTCTTCAGTATCTGTTATTATGGAACTCGTACCCAGACCTGTCCTTCTCTTGGTATAGGCTCCCACTACCCCCGTTTGGACCACCACTATGGCCTTCTAACTCATCTCCCTCTCTCTAGCATCTAGGCCTCACACTCACTCTATCACCATTCCTAAACACAATTATCATTTCATGACTCTGAGAAGCAAGGCAAGGCAAGGCAAGTCCATAAACCTTAGCCTGGCATTCAAGGTCTTGTGACACCAGATTCCTATTTATTCCCTTATTGTCTTTAACTTTACAACCTGAGCCTTCTTCTTTTACTTTTTAAACAGTTTTTAAAGATTTTTTTTTGATGTGGACCATTTTTAAAGTCTTTACTGAATTTGTTACATCACTGCTTCTGTTTCATGTTTTGGTTTTTTGGCCGCCAGGCATGTGGGATCTTAGCTCCCTAACCAGGGATCCAACCCGCACCCACTGCACTGCAAGGTGAAGTCTTAACAACTGGACTGCCAGGGAAGTCCCTGAGCCCTCTTCCTTAAAAAAAAATTTTTTATTCACTCTTCACCCTCACATGCTACTCTAATGCCATCATTTACAATGATCTCTACATGTACAAATACCTTTATCTTCCTCTGTACTCTGCAGGGCCTGGTTCTGGTCCAAATGTCACTATTTCAGCCTATGCTGTTTCCTTCTGTGAATGGGCTATTAGAACTTATTTTCAACTATACAAACGGTACTGGAAATATTTTTTTGGATATAGTGCATAGGTATTTCAGGGCTCTCCAAAGGACAGGTAGTTTTCCTTATCATTCTACCTACCTTTTTGTACCCTACCCTGCCCATAAAGTCTTTCCCAACTCTTTCATCCCATATCGGTTTCCCTTTTTCTTTTTGCCTTTCTACTCTCCTTAGTCTCACTCAGCCTTCACACCTGGTCCTAGTTTACCTTGTAGTGTTTCCCAACATTGTCACATATTAGAAGCACCTGAACAGATTTAAAAAGATTTAAAACATCAACTAAGGTCAAGGTTTTACATTTAAAAACTGTTATTCTCAACAAGCAACTGGAGAAAAGTTCTCGACCACACAGTATTTATAGGCTATGTTTGGGACTAGCACCTTATGTTCATTATGCTACCAAATCTAATAAGGATGAATAATAGTGCATCACAGGGCTTCCCTGGTGGTGCAGTGGTTGAGAATCTGCCTGCCAATGCAGGGGACACGGGTTCGAGCCCTGGTCTGGGAGGATCCCACATGCCGAGGAGCAACTAGGCCCGTGAGCCACAACTACTGAGCCTGAGCGTCTGGAGCCCGTGCTCTGCAACGAGAGAGGCCGCGACAGTAAGAGAGAGGCCCGTGCACCGCGATGAAGAGTGGCCCCCGCTTGCCACAACTAGAGACAGCCCTGGCACAGAAATGAAGACCCAACACAGCAAAAATAAATACATTAATTAATAAACTCCTACCCCCAACAAATTCTTTAAAAAAAAAAAATAGTGCATCACAACCTACTTGCAAACAGTGTGTCTTAACCACAGGTACTTGCCTTTCCAGATCGGGGCGTTTCTCAGACTGCAGTGGACCGCATCTCTCTTGATGGGCAACAGGCGCCATCTTGACTACTGAATCACACGTCAACATCTCTGGGTGGCTCATTAGATCCTCTATGATCTAACCCACATTATCTGCTCTCCACTCTCCCTCAACGCGCAAACCCTCAGAAAGAACAAATGAGATGCGTGAAAACTAGTGTCTTTTACAAATTGCCAGCATGAAGTTTGTGCATCTTTACTCATCAGGGTCACTTCACCGCTTCGCTGCTCCTCAAAATGCAAACCTCTCTCTGGTAAACTCCATCTAAAAGCTGGCTGCGGCACTTCCCCGATGGCGCAGTGCTTGGGAATCTGCCTGCCAATGCAGGGGACATGGGTTCGATTCCCTGGTCTGGGAAGTTGCCACATGCCGCAGAGCAACAGTTGTGGCCCGTGTGCCACAACTACTAAGCCTGAGCTCTAGAACCCTCGAGTCACAACTACTGAGCCCGCTCGCCGGGAGCCTGTGCTCCGCAACAAGAGAAGCCACCGCAGTGAAAAGACCGCGCACCACAACAAAGAGTAGCACCCGTTCAATGCAACTAGAGAAAGCCTGCGCGCAGCAACGAAGACCCAACGCAACCAAAAATAAATAAGTAAAAAAAAAAAAATTAAAGAAAATAAAATAAAAAATAAAAGTTGGGTGCACTTGATCATCTTTGGTGCCAATTCTCATGGTAGACTTTGTAAGCCTTTCAGACATTCATGAAATTGTTCTTTTTTGTGTGCTACAGTTGGGGGTGGGTAGAGAACAGAGAGATAGTGCTTCTTCTACATATTAATAATGAACTTTTCTAGTTCCAGAGCCTGGAGTTTCCGGTTCATTTTAATAAAGTAAGTTATATTAACTGTTTTGTCATCATGTTACTACAGCTATCCAGTACTGTTTTGAACCTATTCTTGTTACAAAGAACGGGTATATAGGATTTCCCTTGTATTTAAAAAAAAAAAAAGTATGCCAAACTTCTCCAACAATCTGGAATTTTATTCCATCCATATACATGCATAGTAACAACATTTGTTGAGAAATTATTTCTATCAGAAGTAGAACATTATCTTTGTGATCACCAGGTGCAGTATTGCTACTCTTATATTTAAATAGATCTTATATATGAATTAAATTCATACTTGCAGCATTGAGTTTAGGGTTTCGATTTAGACTGTGCCTTTCAAAAGATAAAACCGATTAATACTACCTCATTACTTACAATACTGCTTCCAGTAATTTTGTTCATTCTTATAAAGTATTGCATTTAACAGCAAAGTTTAAAAATTGAGACAGAGCTGCATCAGCGAAAGAAAATACAAGTACTATACAAGAAAAAAATTGCCGTCTTCATTTAACATACATGTTTCAGATTAAGAAAATGGACAGAAACATACGGCTACATACAAATGCAAAGCCTAGTTACTAAGAGACTGTATCTGCTAAAATATAAAGTGCAAACAGAGCCTGATTATCCAAGAACTGAAATCTTAAGGCGAACTTATAGCACGTGTATTTAGAACATCTTTGCAAGTTATATTTTAGCATATACATATATCTGCAACAGCATATAAGAAGAAATCAAGATACACAAGTGCTTTGGAAGCTATTTCTAAAATGCTTTTCTGTATTGTTTGTGACTATTTTCTTTAAAAGCTACTATACAGTGCAAACCATATATGCTACACAATAACTATACAATAACATTACAAATGACTTTAATATAAAGTTTTTAAATAAAAAATAACATAACCACAGCTATGAATACTGCTGGTAAAATAAATTAATTTTCTTTTAAAATGGCACCAATAATACACTTTACTAATGGACTGTAATGAAATTACACCTTAAGTCTTCAACTCAGCCATAATGAATTGTCTCCTGATTGCCCAGATGTAATTCAAACAGCTTTCTTTTTTTTTTTTGCTTTTTTTTTTTTTTTCTGTACTGGGTAGAACAACATACTAAACACTGGTACCAAAGGTGAGTGATGTTTATTTATTTTGTGATTTCATTTGACATGTTCTGCTGCATGTGAGGAGCAATAAAACTTCTTGTGAGTTATAAAGTTTGAGAGGTTGTTGAACTGGATGTCACACAGCCGGCAATATTTCCCACTGGTTGGAGCCTGGGTGGAGCCATTCACACCTTTAGCTATACTAGACAACTGGTCCTCTGTGGAGGGAATTCCTGGGGAGACGTTCTCGTTCGTGGCTAATGGGTTCTCCGAGATCCAGGAGGGAGATTTGCGGCTGTCTTCATGCTGAGGATTCTGGGCAATGTTCTCTTGCTGTGGGTTGGCGGCAGGGCGCTCGTCTTGCTTCAGTCCACCATTCACTATGACCATGCCTCGATTTTTGGGCAACAACGGCAGGGAATCTTTCTTCGGCACAGCGCACCCATTGGAAGAAGCCTGGCTTTTGGGAGATTCATTTTCCGCGTTTGTGCTTTGGTCCACGTCAGCGTTATGGATGACAAGAGAACCAGAAATATAATCACTTGGCTTTATTCCATAATAAGGAGAGAGCTGGTCGGCTCCTTTTGCCTTCTTTATTGCTCCAGGGTACAGGCATTGTGGAAGAAACAAATGTTTGTTTTCTTCTTTTGTCGCAATGAGCTGAGCGGCTTCACTGAAGACTTTCAGGCCCTGCAGGGTTGCTAAGTGGGATGAAAATAAGTTTCCGTTGGGGGAAGGCTGCTTCAGATTCCCATTTTTCTCACATTTTATGATGCTTCTTTCATAGCTGACATCGGGGCTGTTTCGTTCGCTTTCTGGATTCGGAAACACTTTGCTGTCGAGCGGAGCCAGGTCATTACGCTGGTGTGCAGTGACCGGGCAGAAATTCTGCTTGTGGGCCAGGTAGTTTTCTACCTTGTTGAAACTGATCTTACACACAGTGCACTCGTGGTAGTCCAGCAGCCTTTTGGGAGATGCAGTCGTCCGCTCAGACTGGGATAAACACTTTTTGCTGAGATCTATGGGCACGTCCATCTCTAGGCAGGAAACACTGGAATGAGTAGTGTCACATTTGGAAACCGGAACACACTTGTTAATCGTGAGGGACGTTTCCAAGTGCTTTGAGACAATTCCTGGAAAGATATCACATCTTGGATGGTAGCACTCTCCCAGCCCTTCCGTGGGTTCTTGAGTGGAGGTACAAGGATTGCTGAGGTTGGCTACGTCGAGAAATCGCTGTTGGACTAGCGGAGGCCTTTGCTCCTGTTCAGGAAGACACATCTCATACATCTTCCTGCGCTTGCGCGTACGCATGGTTCTCTGCACGGCAGGCACTTTGTTGGAAGCTGACCTCTTGAGCGGAGGGTCGTGGCGCGTAGCACAGTAATACTGTTTGTGGACCATGTATGTTTCGTGCCGGCTGAAAGTAATGTTGCAAGCTTCACAGGTAGTCTTATTTGGGTCACTTTCCCCATCCACTAAGGGGACACTGGGATTTTTCACATCAACAGGTTTTCCATTAATTTTATCATCATTGCTGTTGGGGGTGGAGAGCTTCTTAGCTTGAATGGAAAAGTCCTTGTCGTGGCCCTTCCCATTTGGCCCAATTAAATCTAAAACAGTGGAAGAATTGATGCAGGGTGTTTGAAGAAGTGGATTCTCAGGATCAGCAGAATGAGCGGCTGGATTGAGAAGGTTTATGGAGGTTTGGCCAGTGTTGGGACTCACGGCCTCAGGCATCTTTTCTGAAACACCAGGGAACTCTGGGGACTTGGCCATCTGCTGCCATCGGCTGCTGCAGTAATGTTTTTTGTGCACTAGATAATTATCCAAATTATTGAATGTTATGTTACACTCAAAACAGGTAGCCCCTTTGGGCATCAAGGGGCTGTAAATGACGGGAGGGTAGCTACTACTTCCGTGCCTCAGTCGCCGATGTACCAGTTCAGACATCTTGGCTAAGATCTCTGAAGCTTGAGGGACCATTGTGATATCTTGGGGAAAAGCAAACTGAGATAGAAAGGGTCCCACGGGGAAAGAAGGCCCAATATTAGGCTGAACTGGAGATGAGGCAAGTCTTGGACTAGAGGGCTCAGACTTTATTTTTGTGTAAGAAAAGCTTTGTTTATTTGTTGCAGACTGAATTTCGGGTCTCTGGTTAGTGAGAAAGAGCTGAGTCTTTTTCTCACACTTGTCCAGCTCCGTGTCAGAGCTCGCATCTTTAGTCTGCATGGCCTTTTGGCTCTGGGGGAGTTCACTTCTGGTCAGCAGGTCTGTGGCTGGCTGTAAGCTGTCTTCGGTTCCACTTGGAGAGTGTTCCATGTCACTTTCTCTGGGCAGTTTGCTGCCAGGGACATGGAGCTCCTGGTGCTGCAATAACTCCCTCTGAGTCTGGAAGCCGAAGTGGCAGTGATTGCATCGGAAGGCAGCTTGAGTGAGATGGGAGAACAGGTGTTGGTGAAAGTTGATCACAGAATCAGCAGTGTAGCTACAGACGGTGCATTTTAGACTAGCACCAGGGGGGAGGAATTCTTCCATTTTCACTCCTGGAGGAACATACAAAATCAGAATACTGAGAACCACACATATTGGTTTTCTAATGATATGAACCGTTACTAATGACCTCATGTGTCCAACACAGCAGAAACGAACTGAAATCTTTCGGAATCTTATTTGTGATAGTAACGTTTTTCTTGTGACGTCCTTCACCACATGATGATAATAACAGCCCTTTATGGTTTCCAAAGCACTTTCGTGAATATTATTGCATTGTAGTGGGATAGGCATCATTGTTTCAATGTTACAGGTCGGGAAACACATGCAAGGAGGCTAAAGGAATTGATTATGGTAATAAAGCTATTCGGTGATGGATCCATGACTAAACTTCAGATTTTATAATTTCTAATCCAATAACCTTCTTACCACAGCACTATGCTCTACATTAGGAAGAAGCAGGCATTAGTTAGAGTTGATAGTGATAACCTATGTGCAAATCAAATAAATCTTAGTGCATTTAGTGTACCAGATTGGGTCTTTATTCAAAAGAATCCAAATAGAAGCCATTTTCTAAAGTAATTAATAACCTACTAATTTATCTTTGGTACAAATTTAGAATTTTATTCATTGGTTTTGCTGAACATGGTTTATCTCTATCCAGGGCCGATATTGGTACCAGTACATTAATGTAGTCATTTAGGACCGACATCCATGCTGATTGGTCATGGCCTGTTTTTAGTCAGTTATTAAATATTTTGAATATCACCACTGACTGGTGGGTAAGCCTCAATGCAATATTGTGATTTACAAGGAATATGTATTTGGTCATTCTGATGAGTAAAATCTATTTCTCATATATATTTGGTCTTTATCCTTGGTTCCCAGCTCACAGCTTCTAAAACTCTTGGAGTTTCCTGTGATAAGAGTGATAAAGGTGTCTTTGTTATGTTACTGAGGTGACTTTTGGAAAGCCCTTAGGTAACCTAAGGATGGGTGATTGTTAGGAGAAGCAATCTTGTGATTACAGGGGTTGGAACTTTCATTCTTCCCCTCCTCCACTTCTGGGAAGAGGGGCTAGAGATTAAGTTCAATTGCCAATGGCCAATAACTTAATCAATCCTGCCTATGTAATGAAGCCTCCATAAAACCCCCAAAAAACAGAGTTCAGAGAGCATCTCAGTTGGTAAACATGTGGAGATCTGGGGAGAGTGGCAGGCTCTGAGAGCACTTGGAAGCACCTTGCCCGTTCCCCAAACCTAGCCCTACGCATCTCAGCCATCTGGCTGTTCCTGAGTTATATCCTTTTATAATAAACCAGTATCTGGTGAACAAATGGGTTTTCTGAGTTCCGGGAGACACTCTAGCAAAGCAGTCAAACCAAGGGGGTGTCTTGGCGACCTCTGATTTATAGCCGACTGGTCAGAAGCACAAAAGACTAAAGTCTGCATTGGGGTGGCGGTGGGGGAGTCACTCTTGTAGGACTGACCCCTTAATCTGGGGAATTTAATGCTCTCCCTGCACAGTGTCAGAATTGAGTGGAGTTGCATTGCAAGACACTCAGTTGGTGTCTGAAGAATTACTTGGTCGGGGGGACCCCTTCCCCTATGAATTGGAATCAGGATCTGGATACTTTTACTTACTCAGGTCAACTCTTGTTCCCATTTGTTGGCATATGGTTACATCAGGCTTGGTTCCTCCTCTCTGCCCTCTAGACTTAAATGAGAATTGTCTTTTATATTTATAAGATGAAAATATGGCAGAGAGATAGAGATAAAAGGGGACTTCTTTTATTTGTCTCCTTTTCTCCTTGGCTAATCCAATACTCATTTTCCTGTTGAGCTGGGAAGATCCCTCTATCTCTATTTTTGTTTTGCGCGTGACTTTACACTCACCATGTGAGACAACCAACCTGTTTCTGCTTCCCCTGCTTTATCACCTCATAAAGACAGCTCTTTGTAGGGAGAGGGAAGAGAATAAGTAGAAAGGAAACAGCTTATTTTTATAGGTGCAAAGACAAAAGCTTGCACTGTACTAGAGCACTGGAGGTTGGAGTTAGTTTTTTTAAACTGAGCACCTATTTCCATTTTTAATTATTCAACTCAAGCAAAAACAGCAAAGGAAGTCACCCGGAGGTGACTTACAAGTTTCATATTCTGAATAACTATGATTCCCAAACCTTGGTTTGCCCTATCCAAGAATGTTCAAAGAAATATCTAAAATTAATATAATTCTGTACATTTGATTCATTTCAGTTGTTTTTAAAATATAGGAATTAGAATACTATGTATGATACTGACAACAATTGGGCATACAATTCCAAAATAAATGGGAATAGTTGCCACCTTGCTCTCAAGAACAGGCTTAAAAAAAAAAAGAAAAAGAAACTTGTTTTTCAGCATAATTACTTTAGTTGAGAACAAACTAGAATGATTTAGCCTGTAAACTGAGCACTGTAAGTCGTTAGAAAATAATTCAGACCCAAGTCCTTTGAATAGAGTATACTTGTTCGGGACAAAAGATAATAACCAGCTGGTCCAGCAAGTTTAAGTTTGATTTTATAGATAGATAGAGATGTATGAATGTACGTATATATGTAGAGAAAGAAGAGGGTCTCCTGGAGTAGAAGAAGAAACAAGAGAGGCACTCACCACTGTGTGAGTTCATGTGCATTTCTAGAGCTCGGGCATTTGAAAAGCTCTTGGTGCACTGTGGGAAGGGGCACATACTGGAAATCTGAGGAGTGCTGTCTTCGTTTTCCTCTGACACTGGAGCAGTTTCTCTTTGTCTCCCACTGCAATAGTACATCAAATGGGCTTGCAGATTCCGCTCACTCCGATACCAGATGCCACAGGACTTGCAAGGGAATATATCCTCTGCAGGCAGAAACACAGGGACACGTTAGCTGCTGCCCACTTGGAGCCAACCATGGGTAAAGCAGCATTTGGTTCAGTTTTTCTCAGAGTCTGCTCCCAGGTTATGAATTAGGCAATCAGACAGGGGCTAGTGCAGTCTTGGATGTTGTTCCACAGTACAGGACTATTTTTAAAGAAATGTTCCACTTAATGCAGTTTACCTTCCCACAGACTCTTTAGAAAGTGGTACTCTAGGAGAATCCCAACATAAAGCAAAAGAGATTAATCCTAAATTGTTTATATTGTACTTATAGTTTAGAAAAATAGGCATTTATAAATAGCAATGTGAATTGGTTTATCTGCTTGGTTAAAAGGTAAGGGATCTAATGGCTGAACTAAAGTTAGCTTTGATGCCAACTCCTGACATCATTGGTCCATTTAATAAATTAATCACAGAGTACCTCCTTAGTGCCAGATCTATGCTGAGTTGGGTGTAAAACAAAATGAGAGACCAAACAGCTGTTGTTAAGGAGCTTAGATCTCCTGGGGCTGGTTAACAAGTGGTTCGTTTGTTCGTTACATTAGAACGTGATGACCACACACAGTGATGGAGGTACTTGAAGAAGTCAGAGAAGGATTTAGAGGGAAGATGATGACATGCCTTAGCTGCCTTGTGAAGGATGAAATTAAGCTAGTCAGGTGGAGAAGAGGATTGTGTCCTCCTAATCAAGGGATCAGCTATGGGAGCCTGAGAGAGGGACTGGGTGGAGGCTGGGAGGCTATTCTGTGATCTCAGGCAAGGGGCTGGGAGAGATGAGGTTGTAGAAGTCAGGGACAGACTCCCAAAGGCCCTGTCAGCTTTTTTAAGTTTAGATTTCTATCTCAATGGTTATGGAAAATGACTGAATCATTTCAAGCAATAGACTGACAGAATCAGCTATGATATAATCCTAACAGTGGAGTTTTGAAGGTAGTGAATTTGGAAGGAAGACTTACGACTGGTAGGAGACAACTGCAGTAATCTAAGTGAAATGTGACAGAATTTAAGTTGTAGCTAATAGTCATGTACTAGTTGTTAAGTCATGCTATAACATGTATGATATGTATTTCTCATGTATTCATTCATGGAAAATTTCTCTCTCTGTGTTTTCCCCTCATTCATTAATAGGTGAAGAATGTGAGGTTGAGTAACTTGCCATTATCATGCAACTGGGTGAACTGGGATTGGAAAACCCTGGTGTAAACACTCTTCCATAATGCCTCAATGAAAGGGGGACAGAGAGAAGCAAAGTTATACTGAGGAAGCAGAACTGACTGGAAGTGATGACCACTATTTTGCAATTAGATGTTAGAGCAGAAGGTAAGGTTTCTCCTCGGTGCCTAGACTTCTTGTTGGCATTTCTGTGTTAAGGGATGTTTTCATTCATCTCTACAGGGAATAGAAGACAGATGGGTGATGAATTCAGGCTGGGGCACATATGGAGTGACTAAATCTGACACTGTATTGTGCAAACTTGGCACTTTTGTAGTGCCTCTGATCAGAGGGATGGCAGATAACACTGTAAACTGGGATTAATCCAGGCACACTGGGGCATATGGTCACAGTAGATATGTGGGAGTAGATATTTCTGTGAGAAAGAGACAGGAACATTGCAAAGATGGCAAGAGAGGTCTGAAACTCGCCAGAAACAGCTGGACTTGTGATTTATAAACTGTTAATGTATAGTGAGTTGGAACACATGATAGTGAAGGAGTTGGCTCAGGAGATCCTGTTGAAGGAGAGAAGGAGAAAAGTAAGGACCAAATTCTAGCGAATGAGAAGTAAGGACAGCAGGTACAATACAGAATTTTAAAATACAATTTAATTACAAAATTATATACTACTGCTGTTTATTATTTAGCCCCTCCCACCCAAGTTTTAGTTACATTTATACTTTTCAGAGGCCCAGTGTATAGTAAAGGGTTTATTTTTCAGGATGACTTTAACTGATTAACTAATTTAAGAATGAGAACAAAGCCTGTATGCATCTATGGTGATATATTTGGGATTAATAGTTATCTTGCTATAGAAAGCAAACAGAGTATTCCTTCAAATATAATTAGAATTAACATTCACACACTGGAGTGTCACAATAATATAAGAAACTCCTAGAATAGGTGGTAACAAAATCATTTTGCCTCAGTTTCAAGTTGGGTCCATGTTATTTCAAGTTCCTCGCTATTCAAATCAAACTAAAGATTCAGTAAACAAAACAACTCCATTTACATTAAGGAAATTCAGAAATAGTAGCTTGGGTTGTGTACACTGAATCCACTGGTTGGATGCAGAGTAATTCCAGACACACCTGAGAAGTTCTTCATTCTAAAGGATGCTGTTACAGCAAGAACATAATTACTGTTGAATATATATGTATGTATATATGTATACATATATAATATAAGACATGATTGTAGTCTCTAGACTTCTGCATCATTCAAAGTCTCAGGGATTTTCAAGGACATTTTTGACTCAATGCAATGTTTCACTTGCCACTGGCTTGAGAATCTATTCTCCTCTTAAGATGTACTCACGTTTTCTCACAGAGCTAGATAAAAGCAGAGAAGAGTCTAGAATTCTGATCTTGGGACTCCTAGATCACTGATTTTATGTCAAGGAAATACAAACTAAGTTCAATAGTCCTTTTAACAGACTATAATCACAAAGGTATATTTGCCAGGGCACATTTTAAAATTCTCCATATAAAGTATTCTAAGATTATACGTATTTTTCTTTCTCTTCTCTTTATTTTTTTTTACATTAGCTGATGTCTTGATTCATCCAGCCTACATTTCCCCTTCATTAGTGTATCTAATCAAATTTGATTTTGTGTCCTTTTTCTTATTTTATGTTTTAACTCTATGGCTCTTAATACCAAAACTATTCTACCATAGGAGCGACAATGAAAGCTGTTAGACCTCTTATAGCTAAATCGTCTTGAATTTTGTTTAGTTTAGAATGTCAGATTTTTCTGTGTGACATTCAGGAATCCAACCTGAAATGAATGAATTTAAGTTATTCCTTTTATACTCCCACGAGAAGTGAACACACACACACACACACTTAAAATTGGAGAGAATATAAAATAAAATCATAACACTGGAGAAAAAAGTCTGTCCCTGGTTGCCTGTCAGTAGACATTATTTTTTTCTCTCCCATAAATACCCATCACCACTACAAAGCTATTGTACTGGGCTATTGCACTCAGCACTTACTATTGACAATAGCTGTAGGCAAAATAGAAGCCATGGCAGCTTGCTGAGGGAGCAGCTGAATTGAGTCCAGCAGGCGCGCCGGGTACATCCCTTCTGTAAGAGTCATCTGACTGGCAGCTTGTAGCCTTGAGTCAAAATCCACCACAAAGGCAATTAGCTCTTCACCCTCAGAGATGGCCTTCGTAGTCGTGCACCAAAGCTGACCCCCTATTAAGAAGAAAAAAGAAAAAGAATTGACATAGAAGGCTCTAGCCTGCTGTACATTGGATTGATGGCAATAGGACCTTCTCATGTTTTTCACATCAGTTTCTACTGGGGTGGAGTGTTTGATCAAGACAACGGCTGTCCTCCTCTTCCCTTTGTTAACCTAAAACAATAAAACTGCCAGTTACTTTACCAGCGACACAAGTTTAATAGCAAGGAGCTGCAACTCAGGACAGGCAGCTATGGTCAACCACATGAAAGTCTGGCGAAACAAAAGAGAGGAAACTCTTATAGAGAAGGGGAGGTTGGGTGGGGCCATTATAAACACAAAGCTCATTGGAGGAAATTGAAAGTTCCAAATATAGTGGCTTTTCATTGGCTGAGTTGTTACATTCTTTCATTGGCTGAGCTGTTGTCAGACAAGGAGAAATGCTTTCTTCCTTCAGCTGAGAGGTATTAAGTAGTGTCACTCCCTGATGGAGATGCAAAGTCCATCTCTTCCTGTTGGGATCTACACTGAAGTCAAGTAGTACATGCCAGCTCCCCCTTCTGACTTCCCTACTCCATTTTAGTGCTGTTTCCCTTTATTAATTTTCGTACCTGCCTATGTGGAAAATTGTATTCCTTGCATCAGATGAACTGTTCAGTGACCAACAGTAGCAGAAGATTAATAACCAAGTATAGACATAATCTGTAGAGAGTTTTGTCAACTGTTTGCCTTCCAGCGCTTGACTTAATCATTAACCATGTTATTACATGTTATACTGCCTAAGAACAAGCATGGTAGGGATACAACCACAAAATTTATTTCAGGTGAGGCTTTGAAGTTACTCTTTACGTGCTCTTTCTGTACCTCATGGAAGTAAGCAGTTATTTCTTTTTCTCTCTCTTCCCCAGATACTGGGGAATGCTATATGAATGAATGATACGTAAAACTACAAAGCAAGTAAACAAAGTTCCTAAAATTTAGCACATTAAAGTGAAATTCCAGTTAGCTTTACTCTCCTTATAAGTCTGCTGCCATTTATTTTGGGGGGGTGGGGGGGTGAGCACCGAGTGATCTTTACTTATATAATATTTCTTATAATGCAGCTTCTTTATCTCCTTTTACCCTGATTGAACTTCCTGAAAAGGAGATATGCCAAAGAGCCTTTTCAGAAAGGCTTATTTAAATAAAGATTTGTTTAAATGAAAAGAACCCTCTCTTCAAACACTAAGATAGACTCTGGCTTGGTGCGTCAAATGATCACGTGTGGTGCATTAAAAAGAAAATTAACTATGCAAGTACATCTTCTAATGTATTGGAATGAGATAGTGAATGCTCATTTATTTAACATGTTTAGACAGGCAAAGCACTTATATTTTGTTATCTACACTCTCAGGCCTAGATATGTATCCTGTACAGTTATGCCTGAAGTAATATGGCATACTTGATATGTTATAAAGCTTTTTTTCCTCATTGTGTATATACTGCAAGGCTATATATTGTACTCATTAAGCAAGCAAAAATTGTACCCATTCTGATAAGTAATATTGCTCTGTTTATCTTTCAGCATAACTGCCTTTTCAACCGCACTTCATTTTTTTCCACCCTGAAAGAGATCATAGTTTTTAAACAACGTGTGGTAAAACGCTGGTGGAAAAGATAACAACAGCATATGATAGGGCAGAGTTGCCTAGAAGATTCAGGACACCGTTTTAGAGAAACCTCGGACAGTTCATTAAACCAGCTAACTAAATTTCAAAGGTAAGCAGACAAGACACCATCCACGACAGTAAATGTTTGTGAAAAAATAAAGCTAAAATTACAGACCTCGAATTTATATGAAAGTTTCCAAGGAAAACACAAATATACTAAAAGACTAGAAAACAACCATTTTTCACTTTCACTTTAATATATCTGAAAGCATACAAGTTTCCCAAAGTTGAAAACAGATTCACCTTGGTTGGCATTGATGACTTCTTTACAAATATAGAAGCTAAGCGGCATCATCGCGGAATCTGATGAGCATTGAAAAGCGCTAAGTGGTGCTATTTCTGCTGGTGACGCTTCTTCCCCCTGGAAGGCTTCTGCATTTGGCTGTTCGGCCTTCTCTGATGTGCATACAGATCTAAACTACTTACAGCTGTAGACAAGGTAATCATTTGCACCTTATCTTTCCTCTGGGACAAGGTTTATTAAGTGAGTCTGTGTAATAGAGAGGTGGGGAGGGCAGAGGCAGGCACTGCAGTTCAGGTTTAGTTCCTCGCCTGGTTTTCTAGAGTCACTGGATTTCAGTGTTGAACTGAATAACTTATATTACTGGTAATAGTTTTCCATTTTTTGATCAACTTACATTGTTGGTAAATCCAGCTATGGCTCTGTTTTACAAAAGGAAAGTTTTGAATTCAGGTACCCTGGAGAAATCGATATTTTAGAGAAGGTAGCACTTGGCTAATCTTTATCACAGCAGTGAGCTCAACAGCAGGATGACTCCGAACACTTGGGCTCAGACTTTGAACCAAAAAGATCCAATCAATAAATAGAATTCACAAAATATTAAGTGAAAATTAAAGCAAGTAAAACATGGGCTTCCGTGGTGGCGCAG
Source organism: Orcinus orca (assembly GCF_937001465.1). Lineage (NCBI taxonomy): Eukaryota > Metazoa > Chordata > Mammalia > Artiodactyla > Delphinidae > Orcinus > Orcinus orca. The sequence goes on along the minus strand of NC_064575.1, from coordinate 56,374,374 downwards.
TGGTTAAGAATCCGCCTGCCAGTGCAGGGGACGTGGGTTTGAGCCCTGGTCTGGGAAGATCCCACATGCCGTGGAGCAACTGAGCCCATGCGCTGCAACTACTGAGCCTGCGCTCTAGGGCCCACGAGCCACAACTACGGAAGCCCTCACTCCTAGAGCCCGTGCTCTGCAATGAGAAGCCACTGCAATGAGAAGCCCACGCACCGCAATGAAGAGAAGCCCCCGCTCTCTGCAACTAGAGAAAGCCCGCACGCAGCAACGAAGACCCAACACAGCCAAAAATAAATAAATTTATTTTTAAAAATAAATAAATTTATTTTTAAAAATAAATAAATTTATTTTTAAAAATAAATAAATTTATTTTTAAAAATAAATAAATAAAAAATAAAGTAAGCCAAAAATGATTTTTCTACATTATTAAGCAGCCTGGCAGTAGTAACACATATCTGTTTTCAGATGTTTCATATTTTATCATCTTTATCATTTTATCTCATTTTACGGTTTCGTCAGAGCATATCCTTTTAAAAGGCTGAATCAGACTGAAAATGTCCTGTGCAGGTCTGATGAAGAAGTCAATTGTCTTAGGATTTAGTTTTTCAAGTTGTTCATTCATCAGCTATTCATTGGTGTGCCAGGCTGCGTGCTATGGTTTCATGCACAACTTCACAAACAACCTGAAAGCACACATATAAACAGACAGATTATAATACCACACGGTGGTCCCATCCCCTAGTACTAAAGAAATGTGAGAGGGGTGAGTAACTGAGACTTCTTGGGGGAGTCAGGCAAGCCATCCAATGGGACATTTTTATTGACTCAAGAAGAGTAGAAGTAAAGTAGCAGAAATATGTGTAGGGGAGGACCTGGCAGGTACATCGTTACTGGCAGATACAGGAGCATGCGTGTGAGTGCAGGATTATGGAAGAGGCTGCCTGGCCCTCGGAGGCCAGCAAACCTGGAGCTTGGGGTCTGAGGGAGAAAGAGGTGGATTATGGGCAGTGGTGTGCCAGAGCCAGCCTGTTCTGGATCACAGGGCAGAATGTTCAGTTGTCAGGAATTCTGTGTGCTGGTTGATGTCACGTTGGTAACCTGAAATCAGCTATGGTGAGAGTTGTAGCATTTGCTGTCAGAAACTGTCAAGCAGCACAAATCAGGGCTTCCTCCCACAGAAAGTTTAGAGCAGGGTGAGAGTTTTGATGTAACATAAAAACAGTTGTGTCTGGCTCATGGTGGAGAGATGGTATATATATTTATTTGAGTGAATGAATGATCTGAGCTCCCCCCGCCGCCCCCCGCCAGAATGTAGATCTCAGGGTCTTGAGGAGAGTAAACTGAAGGGGTAGGAAGTGTTATCTCGAGGGCTATTAGGAGGCTGTTGTACCAGTTCAGTTGTGAGAAGTGTAAATTGTAGGGGAGAAAAGGGCCAGATTCAAGAGACATAGCTGACAGAGGACTGGGGTGATTTCCTGAGATGCGTAAAAGTAACTCTTGAAAATGACACGGAGGTTTCTGGTTTGCAAAACCAGCTGATGGTAGTTCCATTAACAAGGCAGTAAAGCTGGTATATTACCAAGTGGTATTATATGGACAATAACAGATAATTGGTATTAATTAGGAATAATTTCTTTGGGTCCGATAGGCTAAGGGGTTATGTATTTCATCTATTTGAATCCTATCAATCATTCTGTGAGGTGAGTGATAGTTTCCTCATTTAAGAGTTGAGGAGATTGAATCTTGGAGAAGTTAGCTAACGTGCCCAAAGCTATACACATAGCAGAATCACTGGAGGAATCATGATTTAGACTTCTGGCTGTCCAACTCCAAAGCCCAAGTATGCATGTGTGTTTTATGTATGTGTATGTATATGCATGGGAGTACTGAATTTGGCTTTGAAAATGTAGAGTCTGAGGTACCTGAGAGGCTTTTTGGTGGGTGTAACCAGGAGGCAGTTGGACCTTGGAGGAGAATAAGGCTGGAGAAAAAAAAAATATTTTGGAAGTCATCAACACATTCTAAATAGCTGCGGATGCTCTTTGCATGGATGTGGTAATGCAGGAAGACTACAGCATGAAAAGAGAAAGAACAAAGATTGAAACTTGGAGAATCTCAACATTTAAGATGTGGGTAGAGGAGATGCAATCATTTAAAGACATAGGAAGCATATACTTGGAAAGGTTAGAGGGGAACCAAGAGAACGGTGCCGTAAAAGTCAAGGATTGGTTCTTGGAAACAGCTTGGCTGAGTTCTTTTGATGTGAATATAGAGCATACAACTTGAGGGAGTCATTTATAGGGAGAGATATCCCAAGTATTATAACATAGTTTCAATTACTGATTCAAAAAAAATATTCTAAATGTGGCTGCTAGTGAGGATGTAATCCCATCTGGAGGAAGTACACCGGCCCCAGACTGCTGGGATGCAAATCTTGCCTCTGCCGCTTGCTAACTGTGTGACTTTGAACTTATCACCTAAGCATTCTATCAGTTTCCTCAGCCTTGAAAATGGGGATGGTGATAGTAGTATTGAACTCATGGTATTATCATGAGGATTAAATAAGCAAATATATGTATGAAAGCTTCAGAACAGCACCTGCCATAGTAAGTGCTATATAACTGTGAACCATTATCCTTTTGGTTTGGTCTGGTTGGGGCTATTTTTCTCATTTCTCACTGCCCTGCTAAGTCGAAGAAAAGAAATCTCACCAGAAAGAAAACATAAACCTACAAATTCAATGAGCACATGTATCTGTGCTTCACTGGAGAGAGCTAACTCATTTTGGAAAAATGATGAAGGCTGCATCATTTGTGGATTGCATACCGATCTTGACCAGTTAGAAACAGATAAGGTTTCTAGCAATCTACATGGGGCTGAGGAGACAGGAGAACCAATTTCTTACCCTACCATTTTTAGAGCTAGGGTAAACACAGCCAACTCTAATTTACAATTCAATGGAAGGTAGTAGTCTTCATCTTGATTAAGAAGCAATCTGAGTGCATGAAAATGATAAATCATGTTGATATTTAGCTTTTTTGGTGTCTTCACTGATTGACCTCACGTTCAATGGAAACAAATCACAGGGTATTACATTTGGCTTTAAAATGAGAGCACCACTATCAAAAAAAAAAAACAACAAACAAATCAAAAAACAAACAACCCCCCCAAACCAAAAACATGCAAAGAAAACAAACCCAAAAGCCCAAACAAACAAACAAAACCATGAGAAAACAAGGACTGGCAAGGATGTAGAGAAGTTAGAACCCTTGTGCACTGCTGGGGAGAGGATAAAATGGTACTGTCACTGTGGAAAACAGCATGATGGTTCCTCAAAAAATTAAAAATAGAATTACCTATGATCCAGCAATTCCACTTCTGGGTATATGCTCAAAAGAATTGAAAGCAGAGTCTCAAAGAGATATTTGCACACCCATGTTCAGAGCAGCATTATTAAAAACACCTAAAACATGGAAGCAACCCAGCTGTCCACTGAGAGAAGAATGGATAAGCAAAATGTGGTGTACACACACACACACACACACACACACACACACATACAGTGGAATATATATATGTATATATATATATATATATACACACACACAATAGAATATATGTGTGTGTGTATATATGTGTGTGTGTGTGTGTGTGTGTATATATATATATATATATATATAAAATGGAATATTTTACAGCCTTAAAAAGAAAGGAAAAAAAAAGAAAAAAAAAAAGAAAGGAAATTCTGACAATGCTACAACATAGATGAACTTTGAGGACCTTATTATAAGTGAAATAAACCAGTCACAAAAAGACAAATACTGTATGATTCCACTTACATGAAGTACTCAGGGTATTCAAAGTCACAGAGACAGAAAGTAGGATGGTGGTTGCCAGGGGCTAAGGGCAGGGGGGAGTGGGGAGTTATTGTTTAATGGGTATAGAGTTTCAGTTTTGCAAGATGAAAAGAGTTCTGGAGATGGATGGTGGTAATGGTTGCACAATAATGTTAATGTACTTAATGCCACTGAACTGTATACTTAAAAATGGTTAATACATTTTGTTATACACATATATATACACACATATATATATAAATATATACATATATATATATATATATGCACCACAATATAAAAATTGGAAAAAAATGAGAGTATTATTTTTTTTCACTAAAAAACATTCACTAGAATATTTGTACAAGTTTTTAGTTATAGCTAAGGACAGGAATATAACTTTTATTAAGTGCTTTTCATATGAGATGGATTAAAAAAAACAGTTGAGGTCTTCTCTCAGTTCTCCTAATGAAGTTACTTTAACAAAGTAATACTTGAAAACTAAGATTTTAGAGGAATGAAGCTGCCGCTGAGATGGAGTTTACTTTCTTTGACCACATTAACTATTTTCATTTGAATGAATGAATTTCTTCGCACAGTAATTCAAGAGCAAATGATCTTTGTCTAAGGGATTATATGCTAATAATGAAGCACTGCTGGCACCCCAAATCACTGAAAATTTATTTGTCCTCAGTGGAAAGATAAACTAGAAAAAGCGTTTGCCTTGTGGGTGAGAAACTTTAGTTCTAGTGCTGACTTGATTATTGGTTACTGTGTGAACTTGGAGAACTGCTTTACCTACATCATATAACATGACAACCTTAGGCTAGATACCACTAGATTATTATCATCAAGTTGTGAGCAACTTTTTTGCTTCTGTGACCAAAGTGCTAATAATAGGAATAACCTCAGATTTATTAAGCACCTACTATCTGCTCTGCACTGACACTGTGCTAAGTGCTTTGCATCCATTATCTTAATATCTCCCAAGAAAGCAGTGAGGTGGCTTTTATCTGTTCCCTTTTACTGTGAGGTCATGAAGCTGGAAGTGTACATAAACTGTTCAAGATCACACAGCTAGAGTGGACTTGGAGGAAGAGAAGGAGATATGGGAGATGGGATTTGAACAAAGCAGTTTGGCTCTAGATTCTGAATGAAAAACCCAGTGTCCCAAGTCACAGTGCCATCTGATGTTCACTAAGTAAATGCCTTGGTACCTTACCTTGATTACTCAGTTTGAGTAATTAGCACTGCTATCTCTCTGAACCAGAAATGACATGTAGCTGTCCAGTTTTCCCAGCACCACTTATTGAAGAGGCTGTCTTTGCTCCATTGTATATTCTGGTCTCCTTTTTCATAGATTAGGTGACCAGAGGTGCATGGGTTTATCTCTGGGCTTTCTATCCTGTTCCATTGATCTATATTTCTGTTTTTGTGCCAGTACCATACTGTCTTGATGTCTGTAGCCCTGTAGTATAGTCTGAAGTCAAGAAGCATAATTCCTCCAGCTCTGTTTTTTTTTCTCAAGATTGCTTTTGCTATTCGAGATCTTTTGTGTTTCCCTGAAAACTGTAAAATTTTTTGTTCTAGTTCTGTGAAAAATGCCATTGGTAATTTGATAGGGATTGCATTGAATCTGTAGATTGCTGTAGTCATTTTTACAATATTGATTCTTCCAATTCAAGAACATGGTATATCTCTCCATCTGTTTGTGTCATCTTTGATTTCTTTCATCAGTATGGTTCACTTTATGAAACAGTGTTAAGAAGATTTACACAGTGATAAGACATAGCTTTAAAATGCATAGCCACGATGTGGAGAATAATGTAAATCTTCGTGGTGTGGAAGTAATGTCAGTTATCTTCTAACATGACTAATAGCTTACACTTAGAAAGCACTTACTATGTGCCAAGTACTATTCTAAACGTTCCACACCTATTAAATATGGATGTAGCATTTGCCCAAGTTTAGCTGGACACTAAAAGGGTATCACAATTCTTTATAACCATGACTGCACAGTAGATTCACCTGGGAGCTTTTTTTTAATTAATTAATTTTATTTTTGGCTGTGTTGGGTCTTCATTGCTGCGAGCGAGCTTTCTCTAGTTGCGGTGAGCAGGCTTCTCATTGCAATGGCTTCTCTTGTCGCAGAGCATGGGCTCTAGGCGCACGGGCTTCAGTAGTCGTGGCTCAGAGGCTCTAGAGCACAGCCTCAGCAGTTGTAGCACACGGGCTTAGTTGCTCCGCGGCATGTGGGATCTTCCTGGACCAGGGCTCGAACCCATGTCCCCTGCATTGGCAGGCGGATTCTTAACCACTGCACCACCAGGGAAGCCCACACCTGGGAGCTATTAATCAACGCTGCTTTCTGGGTCCTACCCTGGATCAATCAAATCAAAATCACTGGGAGTGAAGTTTGGGCTTCACTATTTTTTAGAAGCTCCCCGAAAGGCTTCATATGCCTCTAGAGTTAAGGATCATTGGCATAAGGGTAAACTATCTGTAGTTTGTATAGGGTAGAGAGAGTGAAACTCTATGAACAAAAAGGTCTCTTTTGATAATCAAATATTTCATAGACTTGTTCAAACAATTCAGTAGAGAGATGTCCACTCCAAAACTCAGAAAATGACAACTAAAAATAGCTTTGAATAATATTTGAAGAATGTGGGCATGATGAGTGAAAAGGTGTAGAAAGGCAGGTAAAGGATGTAATGACTTAGCATCATCCTTCAACTGAATAAACCAGTTAGGAATTTAGTAAATTTGTGAATTGTATTTGGTTTTACAATGTTTAATTCTTTATTATTTTGAAGGTGTGTAACTTATTATTAGAAATGAACAATAACATTTCAAAAAACTGTGAAAGATCATATTGTATAAACCAGAGCAAAAAAAAAGAAATCACATTTCTACTGCATGGGCATGAAGTCTTTATCAAATGACATCAGGCACTGAAGCAGCTATCTGATACCTTCCTCAAGTCTACCAAATGGAAAGGTTATTTTAGGATTCTCTCTTTGCCTCTTGTGCTGCAAACATAGTCACTCTCCCCACGCTCCACACCCACACAGCACTCCCTTCACATATAAAGGGCAAATACATTCAAGGTTCCATAGAAAGTAATAACCTCAAAGACCTTGACGTTCTTGAAAAAACATGTACTTGCTGTTCTAAGTAATGTTTATGATCAAAGTTCTTGTACAAACAGATATGGTTCCTAACAGGAAGCTTATAAATTTTTCTCATAATTGCTGTCAAAACTGCAGTGAAGTGTACTACAAGTTTTGATAATAAAGAATAAAGTCACAGTTCAAAGTTGATTATATTTTGGAAATTCACGCTCCTCTTACTAGAAGCGGTAGCCTTAAATATCTCCCCATCCTGCCAAATTTTTCACTTGCACTTTTTATTATTTATGAAATCAGTGTCTGTACAATGTCATGCAGACCTCTGCTGATAAACTCTAATTAAGATTAAGACAAGCCTTTTGGAAAGGATCCCATCATTAGCAAACATGATAAACACAAAAATACTCCCTACTTGTCAACCAGGAGCAATTCAGTAACCTAACAGTATTATCTGTTGCTAGGTTACAGAGCTGACAAAGCTTCAATTATATTGTTCGACCATACCTATAGAGTTCTGTATAAGCAAAATGTATCCAGTATAAAAGCATTTAACTTCGTCCATGCTATCTGCAATTCATGCTTCCTTACAATGGTAAAAATCAGGTTAATAATTACATAGCACGCTGAAAAATCTTCTCCATGTGTTACGTCTATACATGTTTCTTTCTAATTTATCTGTGTGATTGATAGACGCTTGCTTTGTAAAAATAAGGAAATACAAGCAACGTGAAGCTGTAAACCTTGAGCACAACTACATCTGGGCTCATCAAGATACGGACCTAAGCTTAGCATAAAGATATACAGCAAATTGAACCAATTAAATCACATTTAGATTTTGTATTACTCTGCCTCAATATGTACAAGGATAAAGAGCCTCAAGTGAATAGATAGGGATACCAGTTTGAAAGTTTAAGCTCAGAAAAAAAAAAACAAACAAAAAACCAAACCCATACACACTCACCTAACAATACAAAAGGAAATAGGTGGTTTTCAATACTAATTTATTCTAATGGCTTTTCTAAGGATATTTTAAAAGTTGAAGTTAGTAACTTTTACTACATAGCATTAAGTCATTAAGTCTTATTTCTCTTTATTAGACTGGGGACACTAGGGGGAAAAAAATCAATGAAAACAGCCTCTAAAAATACAGACATTTGACAGGGGAAAAACAAAGAAAAAAGCCATGTGTGTAAAAAGAGAAAGTCTATGTGAATCAGACCTTTGAGATTTTTACCATGGGTGGTTTTTTTGTGTGTGATTTCCATGGAAATTTGGAGAAAAGTTAACTACTTATAAATGAACCAGCATTTTTAAGTAGCTTTGGCATAAAATGTTATATACTAAATTGTTAACAGCAGTTTGATTTCTTAAGATGTACGGTGATATTTCTGCATTAATCTAAAAGTCTATTTCCTTCACATGTGTAAAATACAAGAAGAAGATGGTCAGTTGATCAGAGCTCAATTAATAAAGATTACATATTGGTCTATAGAGTAAACCATGATATCTCTTAGGCACACTAAGGTAATTTAAAGCCGTTCTCTGGGGGAATAAATGGGCTGTTTAACACACACACACACACACACACACACACACACTCACTCACACTCATACACACAGACATTGTTTCTGGAGTTGGAGGAAACAAGAATACTTACTTGTTCTGTCATTAACTTCTTTTTTTTTTTTTTTACCTAAATAATTTGAAAATCCAACATCATGCCCACTTATGAAATTTAGTTTCTTCACAACTGGGAAGGGATTGGGCAAAATAATTCCCTAAAAGCTAAATAACTGTCCCATTGTAACATCGCAGGTGATACTACCTAGATCTCAGGGTGGGGATGTTCACACAGTACCTATATCTATATGTAGCCACATTGTTTAATAGCAATTTTATAATGAATTCCAATCCAATACTGTTGAAATTCTTGACAGTGGAGTAGTGCAAGGAACAGAACTTATAAATTATGTGTGCCCCTTCTTTGCAAACCGCTGTGGAGGTTTCTTTGTGCATTGGCAAATACAGTAGGAATATGAGGTATTGTGTGGGTCCTCCTGCACAGCACCTGATAAAAGAATAAAGAGCTGTGACATATTCTTAAAACAATAGAGGAATTAAAGGGAAACAATGGGCCAGCTGCTTCATTAATACAATCAAAAGGGAGCCCAGCACAGAGGAGTCCAGATAATTAAGCACTACTCTTTTAGACCTCCTTTCTAGAATAAAATTGCTCAAAAATGTATTAACTACTTCATAGTTGTTAGAGAGATCTCTGCACTTGTTTACTTAGAGTTGATTAATGCTTTTCTTCCGTATGCAGCAACATGCCAACTCATAGTTTACAACAGTTTTTGAATAAAATAGAGTGAGAATAATTGATAAAGATCTGCACAATACACAGCAATAAATCAAAAGCATTTTACAAAAGGTCTTTCCTGTTTTTAAATAATCTTTAACATTTTTCATTTGTACTTATAGGCAATGCAGGGCATTTTGGGGCATTTAACTTTCCCATGCTGGCTTTCCTGACATCTTTTTATAGAACATCCTAGCAGTTCCTGGGAGAAGGAGGAAAAAAAATCAGACTTGACCAGCAACTTTAGAGTGTGCCTTTGGTTTTTTCGGCCAAAGAAGAGAATGGATTTAGAAAAAAAAAAAATTCTTTGCCTTTTCCAGTCAAGAGGGATGGACGCATGGCAGAATTACTTGCCGAATGCACTATTCATCCTTCGTTAACTTGATTATAGAAAACAAAAAAGCAACTTTTTATGCTCTTTATGTTAAATCACAGTTTACAATTTAAGATATCAAGGTTTTTCATTCTTCATCTCTTCTGTAGGCAGCCTTTCCTCTGATGTCAACAGAACATTTAATTGCTTAAGAACTGGAAAATTGGGAACTGAATACTGTGTGCTGAATGTTGACGTGAGAATAAAACACCACACTCTGTTTTTCTCCCAAATATTTTTAAGTAGGCTTATGTCAACCCAACATTAAAATTACAAACTTTACTGAATCATGTGGTCAGTTTAAATAAGATTTACTCTATTCTGATGCTTTTAGGAACTTAATTGAGAAACTCAGAATTAGAAAGAAGTCAGAGAGATAAGTGAATAGACATACTTAACCATATTTCTGAGATTAAGAGAAGAAAGATTTTGCTTTTACACATATGATACATGTGATTTAAAATTTATCAGCTGGAGTCATATTTCCAAAGACTTTCCTGGATTATGTCAATATTTTAGAGGATATGGAATATCTAATTCCAGCTATGAAACCTGGCTTCTGACTTCAGGAGTTCGTGTACAATTAGCTTGATAAGTTTTGTTTGCAAACCAGGAAATAAAAACATAAATTAATAGTAGGTGCAAACAAAAATGACTATTTTAGGAGCTATTATATATGATTATTTATATATATAATAAATATTTTTATTTTGATTAAGCTCAAAATTTACTTTGTTAGAGTGAAAGTAAATTAGAAAGACATGAATTGTTTATTGGCTTATGATCAAGTGAATCTTTTCAAGGATATATCTTTGAACATCTCAGGTTTTTAAACTAGGTCCTTACGGCAATGCAAAAAAACCTAATAAATATTGATAATGCTTTATTGCAAAAATGCTAAATTGAAAGCACCCTCTTTCAGCAAGTATTTTGTAAACGAGCTTAAGAACGTCACCTGTAAATTGTCATTTTAAATATTATATGCTGTATTATTTAGCATAAATTCAACAGATAACGTTGGTCTGAGCAGAACTCAGACTAAAGAAACATGAACACCCTCATGAATCCCAAGGAGTTATCTGTGTGACAAATAGGAAATACTATCGTCCCATTTTATGGACAAGGAAATCAAAGCCAGCCCGGTTAAACCAGTGCGTTTTCTAAACTCCCCTCCTATCACAGAGGGCCTTCCGAGGCCCAAACCTGTAACCGATCCCCACCAGTTCTTTTAGCTCATGGTGTGTATTCTCCCCACAGAACTTATATTTTTTCTGTAAGAAAAATGTCTCCACTGAGATACTTTCCTTTCCCATTTAAGAGGCACGTGAAGCTCCTTTCAGAAAAGTAAACAGTGTCCCCGTGCTCAGTTCCGGATGTCTGCTGAAGTGTAGGTGCAGAAAGTTTTGCCCTGTGAATAAGAAGGCATTCAGCACTGCCTGGAAAGTCTGCTGAACTGATGTGTTGAAGGTCATGAAACTCAGGTATCCTATCTAAGGTTTAGGCAAATAGATACGATGCTTTTATGGGATTTCAACAGGAAAACGTTTGCTCATGGCGACTCTTCAGCATCCGTGGGGTTTGTGCTCTAGTCTAAGGTGGGCTGCGCCCTGGTTTTGCAGGAGCTCGCCGTGGTGCCGTGAGGTAGCCCATCAGACTGTCTGGCTGCCTGACCATCATGACTTTAAATGGCTAGCCCAGAGGTGACATTTCACCCCAAAGGCGCTCTGTCAAGATTCCCACTGCTGCTGATAAACTGATTACAAAGCTGCTTAAGACTCTGCTTATAAACAAAAGCATGTATCAGTTAATAATTTGCAATAAACTGATGTAACTCCCAGCTGAGCCCCTAACTGTAATTGTCTTTACCATCTGTCTATGAAAACACCATTCTTCATCAGCAATCAGGAGCAGAAGGGAGGAAGTCTCCACCAAGATACACAACGTGCAAGTTTCTGAATCACCTGAGCGCGTTCCTCACTTTATGACTCCTGGGCTGGGTATGCTGAATGTTCCTGCTTGCCTAGCCTGGGAGTGCTCAGAAATTAGGTGGAGGGGGAAAGAAAGCGCGGAGGGGAAAGAAAATGAAACATCGTGCCTACTGCTTTGCAGAGGAATAAATTATACAAGTTCATCACAGGAGGCTGTTTTTAATTTCTTTCTTTCCTCTTTCCATGGCTCTCTGCAATATCCATCACAGTTTCCTGAGGAAAGCCCCTGCAGCACCAGCCTGGGAGTGAACCTCTCTATTCCTTCTTCAGCTTGTCCATTTCCGTGACACTTCTTTGTTTTGCTTTTTTTTTTTAAATTCCAGAAGGCTCATGAAACTTCTCCAGGGAGTCAGTTTAAAAGTGTAGACTCCTCTGAAGGGGTGTTGCACGGCTGACAGGCGCCTGCAAGGCCAGGTAGATGAAGGGGCAGGAGTGCCAAGGAGCTGGTGGGGGGCCCTGCATTTGCGGTCCTCTGTCTGCACCACAGATGGAGGGCTTCCATGATCTAGTGCCACAAGCCCTTAGGGATGCTCTGCCTGAAATCTCCTCCCAGAAGATGGGTTTCAATAACAGTGGGTTCGAATGGTCAAAAACTCCTTGTTCTTAAAAGAAATACTGTCCCTCAGGTGCTGACCGGATGCACCCATGGAAGGAAGAAACTAGGAAAAGGGGTTAAATTCCTTCACACTGTGTTTTTCTGGAAACCTCTTTCCGAACGGCTAACATCATTCCATGCTTGCTCAAAGTATGGTCACTCTAACTTTCTCTTCAAAAATATATTATTTATTAAAAAAAACCATGGTCTTCAACACACACACAAACTGCCCTCATGTCGATACTTTAAAATTACACACACACATGCACATACACACTACGCTTTTTCATATCCTTTTGCTGGGGGGATGTTCTTTTTTTAAAAATGTTTCCTTTATAGAGAACATGTCATTCCTCCGTAGAGCTCAATAAATCTACTGATAGGCTACATATTATGATGTACAATGACCAATTCCTGTTATTAAGGTTCAAATTCTGGGGATAACAATTTTTGTCAGATTTTCTTATTATAACATAATTTAAAATAATGTTTACATTTTTATTTCATTTTTCTAAGAGCTTTCCTGTAGGTAATTATCTTTCTTTACAATCTACTGTTAAATGTAACAGAACTAATGATTGCTTCCATAGGAATGGTGGAAATGGACACTCATGCACCTGGGTCTCATTGTGCCTGGTCTGGAGACAAAGTTAATGGGGAACAGTGGGTCTACTTCTCTGCATGGGTTATGGAGGACCTGAAATGCAGGCAAAAGGGCACGTTTCTATGTTCCTTGAATTTCAGAGACACCAAGTATCAGAACAAAGATCTGACATAGATTTTTTTTTTTTTTTTTTTTGCGGTACGTGGGCCTCTCGCTGTTGTGGCCTCTCCTGTTGCGGAGCACAGGCTCCGGACGCGCAGGCTCAGCGGCCATGGCTCACAGGCCCAGCCGCTCCGCGGCATGTGGGATCTTCCCGGCCCAGGGCACGAACCCGCGTTCCCTGCATCGGCAGGTGGACTCTCAACCACTGCGCCACCAGGGAAGCCCCTGACATAGATTTTAACACAAAAATCTTCAAAAACACTGTGTGAAGTAGAATTCTTTCTAGAAGTACTATATTTCCTTCTTATCCTACCTTTGAGGCTTTTATCAAGATATTTAGATTCTTTGGTCACAGATTTTTTTAAAATTAATAAGATACGGAGTAAGAGTGAACATGTTTAAGTATGTTGATTTATAACGTCTTACAAAATTAACAAAGACGTTATAACATAATTTAACTTATAATTTAAGGTTAAAGGGGACTAAGGTTAAGCTTTTATATTCCTTAACTGCTTCCAAATATACAGAATGAAGTGGTACTATGGTGTTTCATTTGCTTGTTTTTAAAGTTTTTAATTTTTTCGAACCAGATGGATATGTTCATGTCATGATTTATGTGAACACGGAAAACCTTAATGGCTATTGCTTCTTGGTCTAAAACTTTCATGACGGTCTATTCTAAAATATGGAAACAGCTTATTTCTTACTTGAAGTGTTGCTGGATCTCTTTTAGAATTATTATATGACGGACTATAATAGAATGCTTTCATGTGAAATGAGCGTTATTTATAGTGCATGGATACCCTTTGATTGTCTTCACGTCTCTCTATTTTGACGTACGTGTACCTGGTCTTCATTTGCACTGATGAGTTTTGGTAAGAAAATAATCTTGAAAAACTAATCACCAGCAGATGGCGCTCGGTGCATTCTAAGAGCCCCGCCAGGAGAAAAGATAGGCATTATTTACTTAATTCTATTTTATCCTAAATGTGAAGTTGATATAACAAGCTTTATAATCTCCAAAGATTTCTGTTAATTGAATAAACAACTTTGTGGTAATTTATAGGCTGTCTGATGCTCATCTAAATGGCACTGAATTCAACTCGCGTGTCGGTGTCGAGATAACAAAGCATAAAGTTGTAACCTTCCCCGACGAAACAGGAAAAGAATGTGTTCCTGAAGTATAATGTAAACTCCCCAAATGAATTTCCTGCTTAAAAGAAGACAACTGTCATTACTGTGCTTTATTAGCACCTCACTTTCTAAAATGAAGTACGTGAGGGACTTATTTTTGAACGGGTTTATAATCTGCATCATGGATGTTTTAAAGTCCTATAATAAAACTCTTTGAATAGCTATTTGCTGATTACTGAGACACATGTATTGCCTCTGAATGTTATGCGGAATTATGTGTTTGCGCTAAGAAAGAAAGAAAAAAAAAAAAACAGCTTTGAATGGTAAAGGTGATTATACGTGTAAAACTAAATAAACCTGGGGAAACAAAAAACCCCCCAAAACTAAATAACCCTGTAGAATATCTGTCTGAAATGATGTCCTTATGTTTTTTTTTTTCTCCTTTCCTCTTGCCTGCCTTCTCCTCCTCCACTTAGGAGAAAACTTTGCTCTGAACTCTCAAACTTTAAGTCTTAGTTATTTCACACTCACCATTACTACTAGCAGTAATAACTAGCAGTATTTCGTTCCCTCTAGTGATAAAGAGTGTAAGGAATTTTACCTAAGTGTCCTCATAAATCCTTCTACACTCACCTTCTCCTACCTCTTACTATCATTCCGTCAATGAGTGCTTTCATTCACTTGATTTTAATTTGGCCTTGCATATGGCAAAGGTACCCATGGTCATACGATAGTCTCAGTCCTTGTCATTCTTAAGTGGAAGATCTGGATCAGAGTCCCAGTCGTAGAGCTGCTTAACACTGGGGCTTAAACTCTAAAGGTTTCAACTGTTGAATTTCTAGGCAAAGTCTCATTAAACTGAGTGGAGAGTGGGTTTGAAATCTACTGGGTGGGTTTGAAACTCAGTGGGTTTATTGTATTTTCATAATAAACATCATGTTGCATCCCACCATCACTTGTAAGATCTGTTAATACTTAAAACATGTACTTTTTAGAATATGTACAATCTAGCTCCCATATAACCTTATTACCGTTGAAGAACATTTATCATTTCTTACAAATTATATTAGCACTAATAAAATGAAGAAATTAAAAACGAGCTCTATCAACATAATAGCACATCGTATAATTTCAAAGGATGAAATGGGGCTACACATCACTGTAACTCTACAAACAGAAAGGGAGTTGTGGCTCTGCCCAGTGCTTTGAAAATCCATCTTTCAAGGTCGGCCCCTGACAGTCGAGTTAGGAAGGGCAGTGTGGAAGGCAGGGTGGCCTCCTGCCAAGGCTGTTGCAGATGAGTGGGTGATCTTAGGGGAATGAGCTGCAAAATCTCAAATTTTTGCTCGTGTGACGATAAAAGCAGAGCCAACTGATTTTTCTAAGACTGCATGGCCTTCTGTTCCATTTTTATTGTACAGCTTGGAATGATAAATTTTACTGTGCATTAATTTGCACAAAAGGGTCAATGCTATATTCGAGAGTGTATCCATTGTTTTCAGTAAGATTAATAATAAAATACATTGTCTTTATCCCCAAAGAGATGCAAATATCCTCAGACAAGTGTCCTTCGGCTATAGAAAAATGTACTGTTATCAGCGCCTTTACGAATAAAAGTCTTGATTCTCAGTGTTTCCCTGATCCTTCTTAGTTGGACTCTGTTGTGACAGGATTTGGTAAAAGATATTCATGTTTTATATCACATTTCATCGGTCACCTTTCGGTATGAGTCTCAAGTAAAAGAAAAAAGAGAACAAGGGGGAGGCAGCGGAGGGATCCTCTTCATGGAGGCTGTCCTCATGTATGACACTGCATGTCGGGCACTGACATCAGGGTGCGGTTTAGTGCAGAGAGAAGTGCGGAATATTACACTCAAAAGGGCCGCTCATCAAGAAGTTCATCAGAAAAATGGACTTGGATGACGTCACAACTGTTACATCAAAATATTTCGCTCTGTTTACCGATGTCCAGGTAAGAAATACATTTCACTCTTGATCGTTTGCATTACAGGGAGGCTGGGAGTAAGCAAAGCACTGAGTCCCAGAGTGATCTGGAAATGGGTTCTGAGATGAAGGGCATGGAGATGGGTGTTGCTTTACGACTGACTTTCTGACCTGAGTGGTATTCACTTAAATTCACCACAGCTACCTATGTCTCTGAGTCACACCTTCCTTATCATCTGAGTGGGTTTTTTTTTTTTTTAATGTTCTTTTGATTGCTTTTGCTTTACAATTGCATTTGGTCTTGAATTTCTAAATGGGGCTTTTTTTTTTTAATGGTTTAGAGTAGTCAAGATATCATTCAGATATTATTCAGGAGAATGGAAAAGTTAATTTAGGTTAACTTCAGGTAATGAAGTATCCTCTATGGTCTAGTTATGAACTGAAAAGCCTAACTGAAACTACGGCTTATTGTTTAACATTTCTTAAACATTTACTATGTGATCTCATTTTCCCTCACAAGAACAGAGAGATCCTTGGACATGAGCTGCCATTTTAATAGGAGTTGGACATATATTTTTGAGCAGAAAGTCCTGTGGCTCTAGTTTGCGTTCACCTATCTTCTCTGAGATCAATACCCGATATCTTCTTCTTCCTCTTATTTTTTTGTAGGTATTTGTAAGTTTGAAGACCTACTCTCTGTGTGGTGCAACAATGCATCGTCTGCATGGCTCATCTCTCCGCAAAGAACGGTCCTGCAAAGTCAATTACATATCACAAGGAAACTGTTATAGGGCACCTAGTTATAGGAGGGAAGCACTGTTACGGGCACCTAGAAGATGATTAAAGGAAATCTGCTAGAATTCTGCAAATCCCTGATGTAATTCTTTCCAATATTTTCATGAACCACTCTTTCAGCTCTAAACTTACTAGATTAAGGATAGTTAAAAGATCAACCTTCTACCTCTTCTACCTACAGCCTGATAAAAATTAAAATATAAAGAAAAAGGGAAACAGAAAATGAAGGTGGAATTTGGGGAGAAAAAAAGGGAATCAACCGTTTTTTTCAATACATTTTTCTTAATACAAGTAAGGAAGGTACAGCAGATTGAGTTACCTTTCTTTATATCTCGATTAAAAATGAAAGTAAAAGAAGGAGATAAATTGTTGAAGTTATGACATTTTTTTCCTGTACACAAAGGGTCCCACAGAATGATCTAGTTGAAGTGTTCAGTATAGCCAAAATTTTAGGGAGTGGAAGATTGCTGAAGAAGGAACTGAAAACGTCAAGACAGGATATAATTAAGGCTTTAAAAGGATTTCAACAGAGGGAGGGTCAGGCTAAGGACACACTGTGGTAATGTTTTATAAGTAGTGATAAGAGGAAAAGACAGGCAAAGGAGATACAGTATAAAAATAAGAGCTCAAGACTGAGACTCATTTTTGGATTTTAGTCTTTGAGAACCAACAAAGTTCTCACATAAGGAAAATGGTAATAGAGTCAGAAACATGGATCCCCCCACTTCTCTGACCTCCCAAAGAAAAAGGAGAAGAGAGGGAAGGCAAAGAGAGAAGAAAAAGACAGAATTCTTACTCTAGAGAAGAATTTATCATTCTTCTATTTATCATACATCAGAGAGTCATTTATCTGACTCTCTGAAGTATCCCATAGTGGGAAGTTATACCCGGGCCAGGAAGTGGTCAGTGAAGCCAAGAAGGGACCTGGGCGGGATCAGAGAGTGAGTCAAAGGAAAAGAGTGGCTGAAATAAACTCATGATAGATCCTGATTTTTATCTTGAATCGCATGAGTAGCTAAACCTAGCTCAGCACAAAGTAATATGTGCTTCATAAATGACCATGTTTCCTTTGTGGCTGAATCAGTTTTTCAGAGGCTGTAAAGTAAAGCAATATAAAAATCCACTGAAAACATGAAAAGCCCAATAGATGACAAACTATCCTTGGAGAAAGAAACCTGGGTTTTTTCCCCTCATCTTCCCAAATAAAAGATATTAGATAAGACGTCTCTAGCATGTATCGATCCTACTCCATTGAATGTTGCTTATAAGATTGTAAATATTTATGACTGGTAGGAAACACGGAGGGCTTCTAGACCTCCTGTTAGAGATGAAGAGAATAGAGCTCCAAGGAGTTAGGTGGCGTGTCAAAGGTCACACTGCCAGTGAGTGTGTGTGTTTTGTTTTTCACATGAGAGTAACTTGTCTGCCAGTATAGAACTGCTGTAGGATTAACATGTAGCTCATAACTTGATGCGTTAGTAGTTGTTAAACCCTTACTATGACATCATTTTTTTCTCCAGATAACTTACTGAGGTTAGTGGTATCATTATATTCGTTGAGATAAAGGTTTAAAGAGTTGAATAATTCACATTTATAGAGATTCTAAATTATGGGACTAGTACCGAAGCTGTCTCACTGCAAAGCTCTTTGTTGTGCAGCCCCTCAACTAGTTAAAGAGAACACAAGTCATCAGCTTAACAAACACAGAAAAACTCTCATAATTGTCAGCTTCAACAAAAGATCCTTATCCCTTTGGGAGGGAGCCTTGATGATGGGGGTGTAATTCAAATGTGCAGTGTGGATATAACATCACTCTTTCAAATTCTACATCTTGTAAATGACTAATGATATCGTAAGGGAGGGAAAGAGGTAGTGAATTACCTTAGTGAATTAATAAAGAGATGCTTCTGTGGTTCTAGAAATATTTATACATTTCCAGGTTTAAAACAGTGGAGAAGTAACAGGAGTCCTGTCTATCCACTAACAAGGTATAAAGGGATTAGTAGGTATTCATAGCATCTTTTTGTTCCACTAGATTTAAAAATTAAGTTAATTGTATGAAATTTGGGGGAGTAATTTATGTAAAATATGTTATTAAAATATGTTCTCTCGCTTTAGTAACTAAACTCCCCCATGTAATCGTAAAAATATCTAAGAAAAACATTATGCCACCTTCTTTTGAGGAGCATCTCTTCATAAATTGTTAAAAATCCATTCTGCTTTAAATAGATGTTCCTACTTTCCCAGGACATGGTGGTATTGATGTTGTTAGATCTAGGAGATTTTATTTTTTGGATAATACACATGGATTTAACTGTGCAGTGTCTGCAAATAATAATGGAAGATGAATGTACAAATCCTCGAATACAATGCAAATGAAATGTCACCCTTAAGCAGAAGGAGGACACGGATGTATGTGTATGTTCCCTCATTAAGGTAAGTTTTTCCTCAATAAATGATATAAGCAATTGCATATTTAACTGGCGATGCTTATGCTAAGGTAAATCAAAATGTTCATACTTCCCTCAAAGTAACATCCTATAAGAAATGTTAAAGTAATCAAAAACAGCCCTCCCCTCTCCCCAGGCCTGTGTACATTTTTGCAGGAAAAATCTATTTACATAAATATAAACATAAATGTGAATATATATGTGTGTGTGTATATATATATATATATATATATATATATATATAGAGAGAGAGAGAGAGAGAGAGAGAGAGAGAGAGAGAGGAGAGAACTTCTGTTTTCAGAACACAATTTAATTTTATATGCCATCCTATATAATGACTTTAAAATTGCTAAATAAGAACCGTAGCCAGCAATGCATGCAAAATATTTTCATTGTTGTAAACTATAAAAATATTGCTTTTATAAAAGCAAAGAGAAAGGGATTTTGGAAAGAAACTGGAACCTTTGAATGATTTGAGAAATTAAATCTTTTAATAAAATAGCAACAGAAGCTTAACTGTTGGAAGTTTAAGATATCAAAAAGCATTTGAACAGCTAGCCTCTCTTAGTCTCTCATCTGTCAGCCAAAAATTTTTTTTGATATTCCCTGATTGTCTATTTTTCCCCAGTGAAAGTTATTACATTCCTTTACCCATTTTTTAATCAAAATCATTTCCAACTTATTTCAGTCTGTCACAATAATATTTTCATATAAGGAGTGTTGTAACCTAATTCCTTCATT
Source organism: Orcinus orca (assembly GCF_937001465.1). Taxonomy (NCBI): domain Eukaryota; kingdom Metazoa; phylum Chordata; class Mammalia; order Artiodactyla; family Delphinidae; genus Orcinus; species Orcinus orca. The sequence continues at coordinate 56,354,274 of NC_064575.1, read as the reverse complement.
TTAATAATACATTCGTTTTTAATTACTGCAACTTGATCTCAGATTATTCAAATAACTGTTTCATTTTTTATGCTTACCCTGACCCCAGTGTATTTATAGGCTTTTATCCTTACCTGATACCAGTGTAATGTAATTATAGATTGTATTTTAATCATCTACTATATTCTAGTGAGTTTGTTTAAATCACTCCAATCCTGAGCCTTTTATTTCTATGCCTTTTAAAATTCTACAATGGCATTCTCTTTGCATAAAAGCAAACTTTTTGTAGTTTACAACAATGAAGGAATATTTTGCATGCATTGCTGGCTATGGTTCTCATTTACTAATTTTATTTATTTATTTATTTATGTTTTCTCATTTAATAATTTTAAAGTCACTATCCAGGACGGTATGTGAAATCAAATCATGCTTTGTAAACAGAAGGAGAAGTACATTGTACATCTCTTGAAATCTTTACACCAGTTTGTTTTCCAGATTGTCCCCCCCATCCCCACAGCTTTAAAACCACAGATATGCATTAGGCTTATGACCATTGTATCTGTGTCTGTATATTCAAATCCCTGCAAATAGCTGCTCTGTCACAACAACAGAGGCCAAGTTTCATTTGTGGTGGAATAGGCTTCTCTGATATGAATTACTTTTATTAGTATTTTTACTATTGATCATTTCATAATTGCTTGATTATTTCCTAAACTATCACCCATCAAGAAAATCCATTATTTCTAAGCTCTTTAGGCCAGTATTTGAGCTCTTTGCACAATGGCTGATTTCAGCCACACTTTTAACAATGAGCCAGGAATTTGGTCTGAGAAGATGACTGACAATATTGACAATCTATAAAGGCCTAGTGTTCATCTTCCGATCAGATTTATGGGTCTGAGAAATGGATTTTCCTGAGTGAGTCTGATTATCTTCTCAAAATCCTGGAATCACTAGATTTCTCATTGTCCTCACGCTTCATAGCCACTCCATCATTAAATCCTGCCAATTCTGTATCCAAGGTATCTTTCAAATCTCTCTCCCCTTTTCCTCCTCCAGTGACGCTCGCCCAGTTCAGACCCCATCAAATCTATCTCACAATGGTTAATCTCCCTACCTCCCGTCTTATGCTCTTCCAATCTGTCCTCCACACTTTTGCATGAACGCATGGCTAATGCACAAACTTGATCCTGTTCCCACCTTCAATTAAAATCTCTGAATGGCTCTCCATTGCCTACAGGAGGGAACTCAAGCTATTTATTCATGACATCCTAGCAGTAAGCGTCATCCTGGCTATCACTTTTGATTGTGAGGACTCAAGCTGATCTCAACAGATACCATTCAACTGTACGTACAAGTAAAATCTGGGGAGGGAACACAGATGAGTGAGAGGTTATAAAGCTCTGACATTAATGGTTAACAAAAAACAGGACTGTTCCTAAATCAATGCTGGTTATGACTACAGATCAAATCTTCCAAGTTTCTGTCTCTGGATTAGACTTCCTCTTTCCCCCTCCATGTTCTACACTTCATCTTTAATCCCTTCTTTAACTCAAACTAGATAAAACTGTGGCGATAAATGCCTTAAAGATAAATGCAACACACAGAATAGAATATAATTTTAAACCACTGACTTCTTTCACGTTCAGTTCAACTACTGAGATTTTGGTGACGTTTTCACTCATTGTTAAATAAATTGCAATGAGGCCCCTTGAAAATTAATTTCCAGAAATGCCGGTGACAAATTATGAAAGCGTAAATAAGAGGACCAAAATGTGTGCCCAGAACATCAGAAAACAAGAAGCCATTCTGCATGCTTCCTGCTCCTATTGTAAATTCTGCCTGCTGAAGAAAGGCCACATGAACTTATTTAACTGGTTAGTTGTTAGAAATAACTCAGAGAACCTTGAACATACATTTACCGTTACAAAATATCTCAGAATGCAAAATAAAATAATGGTATGAAATAGGCATTTAGGGACAAACTGCCTGCTAACTCTCAAAAAAGAATTATGCTGTTTTTTCCAACCTCTGTGGAGAAAAGCATGCTTCCCTTCGGGATTTCTTCTACCATTTGGTGCAACATTTACTCGGCTACAATAACACAAGCTTCATTAGAAAAGTAAAATGCAATTGTCTCCATGAGATGAAAGGACAATTTATTAAGTAAAGCAACTGGAACTCTAGAATGAAATAATACGAAAAGTTAGAATCTTACAGTGAATTAAAACGTGAATCGTACTGGTATACTGTGGCTAAATGCAGAACTGAAGATTAGCTTTATTAAGGGGAAACTGACAGTGGCTTGAATGATTTGAAAAAAAAAAGAAAAGATATATGAATTCTAAACAACCTGCTTTATGTACTAGGTTAAACTTAGCATTGGTGCTATTTTAGTAAATTTGAAAGTGCTACTGGTTAACTACAAAAGTACTAAGAAATATAGACCCCCAAAATAACAGGTATTGTGATTTTTATAGCAAAGTCCGTATTCAATGATTCAGGGACCTAGAAAGGATGCTTCATGTTAAAATAAAATAAAATAAAACAAAGCCTATAACCATCGCATCAACTGTGCTCAGAAGGGACATAAGTGACACGTTGTATACTGACCACCTAGTTGCTCCTGAAATCGGTAAGAACTGTGCTTTTAAATGAAACACAGAACTTAGTACCAACTGTTTAAAATCAAAGGTCTTTATGAATTCTGAAAGCTAGAGCCCATGTTAGCCGGAGGGAAAGGGAGAGAGGTGGAGACAGGTAAATCAAACTTCCCTGCACACATTTGACTTCTCTTCAAACGCTTACTGAATCTTCAGCGTGTTTTCTTCTAAATGGAAATGACAGATTTTAAAACACCTTTCAGTGTATCTCAGTGCATTACATCACTTAAGTCATTTACAGAATTGTATAAAATTACCCTGAAATCGCATCAAGTATAGCAGTGTACCATGAAACTAAAAAAAAAAAATCATAAAAAAACACATTTCATTTTGCAAGAGAAATAATAGAGTCAAGGGTGTAAGGATGAAACAGTTACCCCCTTTCATGTTCTTGAGCACAATCTAACTTATTACAACATTCTTTGAATCCATGGAAGACCATGAGTTTTTTCTTTTTTCAAAAAGAAAACAGTGAATTAAAAAAAAAATTATTGGTTCAGTGAATTATTGAAAAAAGTAACAATTAAGGGTAATAGAAAAGGAATATCTATTAACCTTCTAATTGTAATATTAGAAAATTGTGAAAATCCTGAGTAGATTTAGCATAACATTGTTTCTGAAAATTAATTCTTGTTATAATTTGATTTTGATTATTTTCTAGTGAATATATATATATTACAGCTATATTCATATTTCTAGTGAAAAAAATATACAGTATTTCCTAAGTCTTCAAATATTTTCACAAAATCCATACTTTCCTCAAGATAAATAATTTTAAATGTGGTCCAGTTTTATCACCAAAACCCTGCAATTTTAAAGTTTGGCTCCTATAGCAGAGAGCAAAGAATTGTACTTCTGTCTGTTCCCTGTATCTCATGCTTACAGTTTCAGAAGATCAAAGGGAGTCCTGGATACAACTCACCAATTAATCTTAAAAGGACTCAAAAGAAGACAACAGGCTAAACATTTGGTCAATAAAATATCCTACTCAAGTAGTTGCATCCTTCCATTTTCAGACCCTGAAGCTAATTAGCGTACCATTCAGTTCCTGTTCAATATTGCTTCTGCATTAAATAGAAACTTCTCTTCAGTGTTAACTGGCTGCTGGGCAGGTTGTCTACACTTGCTCTTAGGATCGTGATGTTTGTGACCCCCTTCTTTTAGATAAGAAGAACAACCCCTAAACCCATAATGAATCACCAAGTTTGCCTATTGGTTTGGCTCCATTTGCTAGGTCATCAAAGATGATCATGTTTAGAGCAAAGAACCGACATTTTTTAAATCAGAAAAATCTGGGTGGGGAAGTCAGCTCTGAATGTCTAGCATCTGTGTGACCTTGGGCAATTAACTTAACCCTCTAAAACACAATTTCCCCATCTGGAAAATGGGGATTATCCTGCCTACTCTCAGGTGATTATTATATAAGATCACTTTATATGAAGGACACGGCACAGGGATGAGCAGGGAATAGGTGCTTCAAAAATGTTTGCTCTCTTCTCATAATTATTTACCTGGAATGGCAGAGACTTCCCTGGAAGCTTCAGCTAGGGCAGATTGTAAAATATCACCTGCTTGAAGTATTGTCCTAGAAGGCATTGGCCGTAGAAAGCACATTTTGTTTGCCACTCTGTTGTTGGCCCTGGTTGCCTTTTGGGGAGTGATTTATATCACTGATTTCAGACTGTTATTCCCAAGGAAGACTGGCCCTGTTTAGCTTTCAGCCCTCTATTGTCTGCTGCATTTTTGGAATAAATTTGCATTTGCTAATATTCTGTATGGTAGGAATCCAGAAAATAGGTATTCGCTGCAAACACCAAAACTCTTGGGATTTACATATATTTGTAATTCCACAGAATCCCATATTGTTGGGATTTTGTTTTGTTTTGCTTTGCTTTTTAGATCAGAGATTGAGTTTTTTAAGCTGGATAGAGCAAGTGAAGCTATGAAAAAGGAGAAATAAAGTCATTGGGACTGATGTGATATTTTAAGTTTTTGCTCTAGTAGATATTTTCTTTAAATATGTATATTTCATTTACTTAGAGAAATTTAAATAGGTATTTTAAAAAATTTGGTTCAATAAATAAATGAATATGACAGATACTATTCATAAATATTTTCTAAATTTTATCAGTGTAGCTAGATTGGAAACACTGACCTCAGGTTAAATATTCCATCATGTGTCATCAGCACTATACTATGAAGTCTGGATTTGTTTATATTCAAAATCTGGTTAAGCATTTAATTTTTTAAATTCTAAAGCAATTGTATGTGTATGTATGTGTGTGTAACATAGTTTGGGGCATTAATTTTAAAAACAAAAACTATAAATGTGCAAAAATATTTATATGAACAACACTCCTGGATAGAAACTCCGCTTCTAATAGTAGAACTTGATGCACATCCTGGTCCCTTGGCACGCCCAGCTCAGAGCCATCTGTTATGTTGGCACTGTGCCCACTCACAAGGAGTTATGCCAGTCTGACATGATATAGGTGACACCAAAATGAAGGTTTGAGAGGATAGATAGTAAAGTGAGCTATGACCCCCTCTTGTAATCAGGACCTTTGGTGGCTGTCTTTATTGGAGAGGAGGATTTGTGTTAACTCTGTGGCCCCCATGTTACCAAAATCTCCATTACAAAGAAAAAATTCAGTGTGCTATCACTCATCAGAGTATTAAAAATTTTACCAAAGTGTGGAAAGTTAAATATTTCAGCCTGAGACCTTGCACCATCTTGGACTTAATTTTATCAGCACATATATTCTTAGTAAGCCAAGGACATGTATGGCAGCATAATTGATTTTCAAAGAGACTTTCAAAGGGCTATGTATTAACATACATAATACATGTGTTTTATGGAAGGCAGTAGCACGAAAAGAATCTACTACTTACATTTTTGTTCAAAGCATTTCTTAAATGCTTTTCCTATACTATATCTGTCAGTTTCATTGCATTTATTTTCTTCAGTCCTTATACTAATGTACTGAATTTCCACTCTCTTGCTGGGGATCAAATAAAAAATTCATATTTTTGATATCATTGTTATTCTACCAAACTCCCTGTAACTTTTCACAAAATGTTCATACTGTTAAAATTTGTAGTTTCCTGTCTTCCATTGCCTTGCACTTTTCTGAGTTAAATATGTTATTTAGAGAGGGAGCCATACTCCAAGGCTTGTAAGGGAATTCAGAGAAATAGATATTTTTATACAACCAGCGGGTCAAGTCATCTTGAGTCCAAATAGGCATTAGCAGTGCAGAAGTGAAAATGCCCACCCCGCATTCTTGAAGCATAACGGAATTTTCCTTAGCTTCTCTATTGCTTATAAAAAGAGCAGTAATTTAGAAAGATGAAAAAAACCTTGCAGAGCACAACCTGACTTCCTCTATTCCTGAATTTGTAATTTAGAGGCCAGCATTACCTGGTCACATTTGGTAGCACAAAACATAAGCTGGCAACTAAGAGATAATTTTCGTCCTTAATTTATTCAGACACTTACTCAATCTCTATTCATGGAACACACGTTATGGTCAAGGCCATGTGGAGCCCAGAGGGTAAAAGATTACATGGATTGTTCCCTCAAAGTGCTCAGCCTGTCTTCATAAAAGAGGGGTGGCAGTTTTCTCCTCTCCTGTCCCATTATGGGGGACTCTTAGGCCTTAGATCTCACTAGATCTGTATACTGAGATGCCAGTGAATACTTGCATAAGAAATGTTCATGACACCGTCAAATACACATCATCTTTAAAAAACCTCTGACACAGGGGCAGGTGAAATAGAGGTAATATGAAACAGTTTAGTACAATTTAAAAGGCTGTCAAGATGACACTCATGTTGTGTGTTCTGTTATAATTTGGTCATTTTTTTAACTGTGTTGCTTTGGGTCATGGTTTATTTTCTCTAAGCCTCAGTTCATTTTTCTGTAAAATGGGGTCATAACTCCTACTTCCTAGGGTTGTTCTGAGGATTGTGTAGCTCACGTAAAATGCCTAACCCAGAGAAGGGGCTCAAGCCTGGATGACTCAGGCATGAATAATACACCCCATTCCTTGCTTTTGTTTTTAATTGGAGTCTATTGCCTATTTTAGAAATTTGATTTGAAATGTGCTAAGACCTTTCTAAAGTGGGTTTGTTGCTTTTTCAAATACATCTTCTTATAATCTTTACCACTAAAGAAGTCCCAGTTGCTTGCTTTAAAAAAAAAAAGTCAAATTATGTACCACGAAATAAAAACAACATACCCTTGCCTTGATATATATACTGTCCTTTTCCTCGCTCAGTCAATCAGTGTCTCACCCTCCAGAGCTGGAGAAAATAAGCCCTGTCCATTTTGTTCACTATGATATCCTTAAACCCTATCAGAATGTCCAGCACATGTAGGCAAACAATAAAGATCTGTGAAATGGAGGAATGTCATTATCCCTGCCATTGGTCAGGAACACTAAGGAGGCATCCTCTTTGCTCCCACCAACAAGCAAGGTAAGAAAGCAGAGAGGGTCACGATGAATGAAAAGAATTCATGGTTGATTTCATTCATGCATAAATGCATCCATCATTTTCCCATGTGTACTCTGATTATAGTTGACGATATTAATAAATAAAGTTGAGTGCCTTGACTGTAAGAACTTATTATTTAGTTGCGTAGTGAATACAGCAGTCCCCCCTCATCCATGGTTTCGCATTCCACGGTTTCAGTTATCTGTGGTCAACTGTGGTCCGAAAATACTACACGGAAAATTCCAGAAACAATTCATAAGTTTAAATTGTGTGCGTTTCTGAGCAGCGTGATGAAAGCTGGTGCCATCCTGCTCCCTCCTGCCCTGGACGTGAATCATCTCTTTGTCCAGTGTATCCCTGCAGTATACACTACCCGCCTGTTGGTCACTTAGTAGCTGTCTTGGTTATCAGATTGACCGTCTCGGTATCACAGTGCTTGTGTTCAAGTAATCCTTATTTTACTTAATAATGGCCTAAAGTGCAAGAGTAGTGATGCTGGCAATTTGGATATTCTCTTACTGTGCCTAATTATAAATTAAACTTTATCAAGATATGTATGTATAGGGAAAAAACATAGTATAAATAGGGTTCAGTACCACCCATGGTTTCAGGCATCCATTGTGGGTCTTAGAAAGTATCCCCTTTGGATAAGGGGAGACTACTGTACACACACACACACACACACACACACACACACACACACACACACACACAAACACACACACACACACACACACACACACACCACACACACACCACACACACAGAGGCAGTTATTAAGAGTATTCATATGTCAAGCTGAATCATACAAACATCACTTGTTACAGGAGTTTGGGGGAGTAGAAAATCATTATGCCTAAAGTAGCTGGGGAAGCCTTAGGAAAAGAGGTGGGATTTGAGTTCTCGTGAAGAATGCATGAGGCTGATATTGTGGAGAGGAGTCTTGCCCTAGCAAAGGAACCCAGGTTGGCAAGTGTTGTTTACCTTTGGCCTTGATGGCAAAGTCAAGAAAACTGGGTTCTTCTACAGCTACTGAGAATGTGGGAAATCCACGTAGTTGTTCTGAGTCTCACTTTCTTCATCTTTAAAAGTAAAAGGCTAGCAAAGACCAAAATTGACAAATGGAGTAAAGTGATGATGCTAGGCCAATAAATACTGCCACCATGAGACAACTCTGGGTGAGGTTTTAGAGCTTAAAAAAGGAATACAATGGTTTCCTATGAGCCTAAGCTTACTCATTGTCATGTGTGAAATAGAGCTACAGAAAGGTAAGAATCCAGTTAAATACCTTATAACCTTGCTAATCTCCAACTAGCTCCTATCAAATGGCATATTAAAAATATATTTGGAAGGGAATGTCATGATCCAAATAAAGAGAAGCCTGTTGATACGGACCAGGAAGGTCTTCACTGTCAAGCATGAGTTTTCTATGAAGACTCTGGGCCCAGATGTGGATGTTTTCCAAAATGAATGATCCATTCATACTGTAATAGAGCAACTACCTGAGGTGTAATTTCTGTGTGAGCCTTCAGAGTTAAGAGTGCTTTCTATAACAGTTCTCATAATTGATAGATTAGAATAACTAAGGAATGCACATTGAAACTAGTCTCCTTTATTAAAGATCTAGTTAAGGTTTTTGATCAATGTTTCTAACATTTCACAATGAGGTTCCTAAAAAACAGAACAGTAATTTTTTTTTTTAAATCGAATGAACTGAAATAGCAAACCTAAAAGCATAATGTCTGTTGAACTATCTAGGATATTACTGCTATATTACTTTTAGTAATTATGAATGTTCATTTTAGAGCATGGGTTCATCTATATTTAAGATTAGCTTGAATTATGACACAACTATGGATAACAAGTATAATTTAGCCTCGCTGTCATATAAAAATAACTACCACTGTATGCAGAGTAAATAAATGGGGTGTGTGTGTGTGATTTTGAGCCGCCAAGTGTTATCTTGGATAGGCAAGACTCCCCAGATTTTCAGAAACGCTCTGGGTGTCATGATTTTGTTTCCTTCACTGATGCCATGGTTTGTGACTGTTCCCATCTAAGCCAATGAAAGACACTGGTGATTACTGCTACTGAAGCATATGTCTTGGGTCTTCTTTGGTATTTACAAAGCAGGCACTTAGGAAAGTCTGTTAAAAGCACAGATTATCTCTTATTAATATTATTAATATGCATTTGTCAGTGTCACAGGCAGTTACGGGCCTTACTGTCCATTATTGTATATGGGTAGGTGTTGGGAAATTTCTATACTTTCCAACATGTCTTCCATCAGACAATCCCTGACTGTGGGCATTCCAACTTTAGGGTTTCATTTGGATATGGTTACAGAAGCCCTGGGAAAAGAGTACTAAGACTCTACTGCTCAGTGAATACTTGAATAAAGGGGAGGTGGGTGGGGACAAAGCTTCCAGGCTGATAAGCGGTACTTTGAAGTTATCTTTTGCAGACGTGCATTGCTTCAGAACACCAGAAGCCCAGAAGGAGGAGGAGAAACAAAGGAGGTAAGAGGAGAATGAAAAGAAAAGGGCCCACCACGTAGCTTTGCTTAGGGATGGCTCTGCTCATCCACCATATACCATTCCCATGCTGGTAGCAGGTCACTACAGAGTTGTGTATGTGTGTGTTCAAGAATACAGGGTATCTGGCTAAGTCACCATAGGACATCAATAGATTCACTCACCATCATGGCAAAAGTTGTCATTTCAGGGTATTTATCAATGTATTTTGAATTATAGAGTCATAAAATATATTCCAAATATATGAACTATGTTTTTTGGCCTGGATGTGGAGGAAGATTTTTAATATGTGCCTAGATTTTGATTTTTAATTACACAGGTGACTGCTTAAACATTCCCTTTAATATAGAAAATTAAAATGTTTATTTAAGTTGAAATTGATAAGTCTTTTTATAATTTTATAAACAGACTGAAAGATTTCTTTCTGAATATATCTTTTAAAGCAAAGCACGTGCAGTTTGGTCAGTACAGAGTTATCTGTCTTCAACTTATGTGTCTAATATGCAACGAAAGTAGGTGACGGAGCCGCTATGAAGTTGGAGATAAAATGCCTTTAGACGTTACTCTAACAAGACTTGTGTGCTATTAGTATTCTCTCAGGGATCAATTTTAAAAGTTGTAACATAATAAAAAATGGTTGGACTATATTTCCCCACAGCTTTCGTTTTATTATGTTGCATGAAATATGCCTTTATTGGCTATAGCATTACTGGAAGTAAAATATACGGGGTACTGAAAAATTCTGTCACTTTGTATTAGCTGTAAATTATCGACTAGGATAAACCCTAATTTCATTTGTCACATTCTGTTGCATTGCTGCTCTTCCTTGCTCCCATTCTGTCATTCTGGCAGGCCCGCGCTGCCCCAGGTATCACGGCATCGCCATCTGCACCCGACATCTGTCTCTCTATTGATCACACGGGTTTAGCACTTGATCAAACAGAGCACAACAGAATACATCTCTTTTTGCAATACTGCCAATGCCAACTGCTGCATGAAATCTACTACAAAAGCCTCCTTTACCTAGTTGAAAAACCGCATTTGTGTGGCTCTTCTTTGCTATAAACCTCAGCATTTCCCGCCCCCCCCCTTACATGGAGCAAGAGTTACATGAAAATAAATCTAGTTTTCATATATTTGAGAATTAATCAGGTTAAATGTGGCCAATGCCGCTGATGACAATGAGAGTCACCAGGAGAGTTATGGAAGATGCTGTATGCTTTTTAGGCCTACCTATATGAAAATCATGGTTCCTACTCTATTAGTCTGTTTGGGGGCGTCTGTCAGGATGCATGAAACCTTAGACTGGCCAACAGACGTTTTCACTTTTCATCCAGCTGCTTTGGTGCTGTGTAACAGGACCTTTAAAGCCACCCAAGCCACGAGACAAGTGTTTCACGTTGGCACATAGCGTTCAAGTGTTTCTGAACCTTCTAGTTTTCACCTAGTATAGGCAGCCCCTGTGAAGTCTATGAAGCAATTGCAGATTTTTGGTTAGCTACAGGAAAAAGCAGCATAATTTCTAAAGGGCCACAGGGCTTTTACCCATGTGACTCTCACTCACCTTAAGGTAGGGACACATGCACAGCCACGAAAACCAATGCCAAGATGTTGCAATAAAGCCAGCACAATGGAAAGATAAGGCTACAGGGACATATTCAAGGAGAGTAAAAGCCAGAACAGCAGCATTTTTAGTTCCCAGAAACACAACAGTAGGATTAAAGTACACAGTTATTTTTGTTCTCATATTTTCACACTTTCCGCAGTGAGACAAATTGTTTCCAGGGAGAATATCTTATACTCGCCATGTAAACAAATAAATAAAAATGCCCTTAAAATTTTAAGATAGATAGCCGTATCGTGTTTAAAACCTATTCAATATCTTACTAGCCAGACAGTGCATACCTTACTTATAGCCTTACAAATTACTTTGGGGGAAGGAGGTGAAGAAAAAGCCTTCAATATTAAAAATGATCAAGTTTTAAAATATTTTTTATTTTAACTGATTCATGGCAGTTATAAAATTAGCAGTATTAGCTACATCATAAGACAAGTGCATTCTAGCAATGTATTATTCATAAGATGTTTTGTAGCCAAATAACATTAGAGTATAGAGTTGTACCAGCAACTTAATATTTTAGAGCTAATTGAAAGTGTTCTTCCTATAAAGATCAAGCCTCTTCTACCCAACACACTTCAGTCATTAAAATAACACTTTTAATGCCTTGTCTCTAAATGATGCCTGACATTAATGCAAAGCTATATTTAAAGCACTCAAATGACCAGTTCTTTTGTAATGTATTCTATATGATCAGACATTGGGTTAGAGTTGGGCAGTGTGTATGAAGTAATATCAAGTGGAAGCTAATTAAACTATATTCGCTATAGAACTTTACAGAAAAAAGAGACCAATCATCATCAGAAGGTATTCTGAAAATGGCATTTCTAAAAGGCCTGCAGCATGCTTTAATCTCCTTGCATAAGCGTAAATTTTGACATAAAGGTTTTATTGTAAGCTCAAAACTTCAGTCAGAAAATAATTTTTTATTATGTCAATAAAGTCATTATGAAGTCTCTCAAATGCTTTTCTTGTATGATTTTTACTCCCTAAACAAATCAAGTTTCATTTTCAAGACAATAATGTTATGTTTCAGTATTTTACCACATTTTCATTTAACTAAATATCTTCCTGAAAACAGAGTTAGCCTTCCTTGTCTCTGCTGAGACTGCTGTTACAATTACTACACCACACACACACACACACACACACACACACACACACACACACACACACATTAAATTTCCCCTAACCATCACAAAATGCAGGAAAGCAGACACACTGAAGGTCTGTATCTATGGCAGTCTTGTTCGCCAACTGCAAAAATCCTCCTAACAATAGTTACTTAAATCTTCTATAGCCAGGGCCAATTTTGCAACAGTCATGTTTGGGCTTACAAATCATGCCCTAGTTGTGTTCTCTGTTATCACTCAGACACATCTGTGACAAAAAGGAAAAAAAAATCACATGCTTTACCTCCATCGGTAGAAAAAATTGGTCATTACCTCTTTTACAATTCAGATTTCTTACATTCTTTTTGAAAAACTTAGATTCAATTGAGAACAGCAGGTCATAGAACAAGAAACTCAGGTACAATATTCATCTCTAGAGATCAGGGGCCCTAGACAAAGACTTTGGTACTGATGTCTTTTATTCAGAGAATTTTCATTGATGTGACTTAATCTCAAACTTTTCATCCCTGCATGTTATGACAGAGCTTCCAAGCCTGAACGTACTACTTCCTGCTGTCTAGAATAAAGCACACGTTTATGAAGGAATAATTCTACGTCTGACGCTACATATTTTCAAGAGTGTGGATCTAAGAAATTCTTTATAAAGCCAGTGGAATACAGATTTATAGTTGAATATTTGATTTTAAATTAAATAATTCAACTTATCTTTTAATTTAAGCCCTCTCATGAAAGAAATGAAGTAATCACATCTCTCATTGTTCATAATTGTAATATCCCCTGATTCCCATTCTAGTTTTTGGACTCAAAGGAAATTTTGTTGACTGTAAACTAACAATCCCCTATCTACCCCAGTGGAAAAAAAGTGAATTTCATTTGTACCTTATTCCTACAGTACTGATGGGAAATTCAACTTGACCATGATGACTATATTTATTATTGTAATTAGTAACAGAGAAAAATACCAGGCGGTGAATATTTGCCTGTAATATTTAGCAAGCACAAATTAAAAATCTAAACATAAGTATTGTTAAAATATGTAATAACATACTAGAAATGCTAACACTGTTATAAGACCCATTCTGAGTATACACATGTGCTGAAACAGTACAATAGCCAATGTCCATTTAAAGAATCGCACATTTAACTATTAGCAACTATTTGATATAAATAGGAATTAAAGTATTTTATTTTTGTTTCCACATTTAATGATATTTTTGTCCCCACTTTGTGGTAGAAAAGATGCATTGTTACATTATTATATCATGTAGCAATGAACATATGGTTAACAAACAAAAAGACCGATTTGTTTTTTACCAAAGTGTTTTCAAACTTTAAGGCAGATTAATCAGATTGTCCAACATCATACTTTGGTTAAATGTACTTTAAAGTTACTGATTATTGAATGCATTTAGCCTCAATCATCGGCATTTTAGAAATTCAGGTGTCTCTTTCTTTCACATAAATTTGGTTTTCTCCCGTGGCAGTTCTTGCAAACGTAATTCAGACTTCCAGCAGTAATCCCAATTCCAAAAGGAATTAAGAGAGATTTATAGTAAAAATGAAGACTATTTCCAAGAACGGTTTCTATTATAACATTTCTGGTTGAGAGATGAGGCTTGTGTGAACTGTCTCAGGGTTCAGAGGAGCTGTCCACGGTTGGGCTCTGTGTATAAAGTTTCTGCTGTGGTTTCTACAGTTCCCCAACCTCCAAGTGTTAAAAGTCAGACGTCAGTGCCACAAAACCCATCATTAGAATTTAAACCACTGATCTCTGGAACCTAGGATTTAAATTCCCAGCATATCATTATGTAACACAACAAGTCACTTGGAAATTGCAGCTAATTCCAGGCATCCTACAGCCCTTCGTTTGGTTTGCTAATGAGGAGAGCCGAGCGAGGAGCCCGCCCCCTTTGGGTGACCCTCGCCTCTTAGGTTGGTCCTGCTCAGGTGTGTTGGAGATAGTTCCAACACCCTCAGAAACCAGACGCCTACAGAAAGCCCGATGTGCTTGTTTTATGCACTCAGAAACGGATTGAGCTCTGCTCCCTGGCCCCCCTCAACCTCCCAATTATATTGTGAGAAAATTCTGCTCCCGTGGTTTGAAAAACCTGTACAAACTGCTAGGCGTCCTAGTGAAATTCTAAAACTACAATTTGTAGTTTTAGATTTCCCTATGTCTTTAGGGGAAAAAAAAGATTTTCTACTTTCAAATGTTTATAAAGAAAGGCAGAAAAATATTTGGACAGTTATATAGAGAGTTTATGACTGCAACCATACGAGTTGAGAGGTAAGGGCTGGAAGCACATATGATGTTGCATGTTCTTGAAATCACTCCTAAGTTCTTTTACAAACAAGGTGGTTAATTATTAAAACACAGCAAGTGTTGTTTGCTTATTCTATATAGTTATGTTAAATCATAAACTGAACACTGCAAAATGTTCTACATTGACAAGGAAGGAGAAAACATGTACACAGGCTTTAAAATATGCGTGTAGTCACCACAAACAACTGCTTCCTGTTTATGACAAAGGAGTAAATAATCCATTGATCTGGCAGCAGGGCACCTGCTTTGCAACCAGCTCCATATCAGTAGTCCCTGAACCCTCATTATTTTTCCTCAATTAAAGTTCATAGTCTGGGAAAGTCTGTGCTGAGCAGATGTACAACTGTTCTTGACGACAGAACACAGAAGAATCACAAATTTAGAAAACTACTGCCATTTCATAAACCCCAGAATCACACCATTTGTTGTGGGTAAGAAGCATTACAAACAATATGTCTCTTTTATAGGCTGCTAAGCTGGCACGTTACAGAAAAGAATATTAAAGTTCAAAAATTGTCACATGAGCAGTACATTATGAATATAGTAATGCATTTTTTTATGATTCAAATAATGGTTACTGAAATAAAAAAAAAAAATCTTCGGCGGGTTATAGTGTAGAAATTGTGACTGAGAATTAGACAGAATTGGAAATAGGAGAAAACCCAAGCACAAAGTAATGATCTGCAGAGAACTACAAAATGTAATAACGAATGAATTGTAGAAATATGAATTCAACTAATGCTAGTTTTATTTTCATCTTTTGCATAATTCTGAAATCTATGAGCACTGATCATTAAGGCAAACCATTTAAATAAAAAATGCAGCAAGAATCCAGTTTCAAATATAACTAAGAGACACTCAGGTGAAGAACTTTTTTTTTTTTAAACAATCTACCTAAGGTCAAATAGCACAGTATCATCCATTTAAAAAGCTATATAAATACAGCTTCCACCGCTCATAAACCTCCTTTTGTGCTTAAGAAAATGAGGAAGAGAAGTAAGCAGTCAGGGAGATGTTCATTTCCATTTTATTTTTAAAATGTTATCTCCATAAGACATTGAAATACATATTTCGCAGTAAAGACGATGAAGTTCCTATACGACATTTTCTAGTCCTCCTTTCCCTCGGCATAATTCTGACTCCACAGTATGTGCTTTACAGACTGTAGCAGATTGTGAGTCCTGAGGTCGGAGTATATGCTTGAAGCATCAATGGCTACACCTGTCATTTTAGTTTTCCCAGGAAGAATGTGTCATTGTTTAATGCTGTAACATGCATTCGTTACAATCCGACTTCCAATTTTGCCACTGCCATGGAGGTGACTTTAACCAGCCATTAACAGAAATACTTCAATAATATTTCAACTTCTAGTCTCTGTTATAATTATTTTTCTTTAATTATTTGAGACATACAATTTTTCCTATCCATGCAGACTCCTGCAATCCATTTTGGTTTTCCTGGGAAACCATACCACAGTTTGAAAAAGTGGAAATAAATCAGGTTTTACTTTGCAGCATTAATACAAATGTTTAATTCTGTATAATATGATTATTGGTAGGAAAATATGTCCCTTCTTCACTTTTCCCTACTATTTACGCCTGACTAACATAGAGTATACCTTGCAGAAATTACCAAATCTGTTTGGAAAAATCTACCTTGTATTCACTTAAAAGTCTGCATGCTGAACCTATGACAATTCAGTTATTACAGAGCATGATGGGAACACGGTCTCCCCCCAGACAAAGGGTGGAGTTAAAATATCCTGGGTGGTCGAAGCTCTCTTTAGTAGCTTTGTTCCAGTGTAAGCCTATTTTTATGACAATCTTTTCTGTATATTTCCCCCAAAATGGATTTCTTACATTTACATGTAAAATGTCAGAGTTGTTTTTAAGATGCTTTTCACCAATTTCCCTGGTGGCAAAATTGGTTGTGGTCTGCCAATGTCACTCTTCTGAATCAATCAAACTATGAACAGTTACTCTTCTGAATCAAGCAAACTACAACATTACTCTTGTTCATTTCAGCCTTAAGAGAACAGCTCAATGTGTAATGACCAAAGATACACTGTCAAAATAGACACACATGGTATATGGAGTAAAATCCCTAATCTCTCAAGCACCCCAATAATATCGTGACAGAAATAACTTCCTAACACATAATACACATAACGTAGAAATATGCATTGTTTCTATAATTCCCTGATTTTATTACACCCATCTAATTTCACTGTCCTCAAATAATATTGATGTAAAGATCACAATTTTACATACTATTTATAAGACTGTATTTTTCAAATAATTAATTTAAAAAGGTAATTTCATTTCAGATAAAATATACACACAATGAACTAAAACCACAGTCCTGGAGGCAGCAAGGTTTGTTGCAGAGACAAGTACAGACTGCTGTGGGGACAGATCTCTGCTTGCAAACCCTTCTGGAATCTATTCATTCTTTGATGGGAGGTAAGTTATTCACATTCCTTGAGACTCAGTATCTGCATCTGTAGGATGCGGATAATTCATTCTACAGTGAGTTTTTTAAAGCTATCAGTAAAATAACATATAAAGTCTCATTACATAGTAGGTATTCAATAAATATTAGTCCCATTCTTTTCCCTGTGTTTTGCCCTTGACAAAGCATTAACAAGTACACATTTCTCGTTCTCGTTTTTGGCCATTGACACTCACTAATGTGGCCCAGGAGAAATCTTACAGACCCTTCCCTCCATATTTTTCTCCCTAAACTGTTCATTAAGCTCAAATTCTCAATTCTTCTGAAACTGGCATCATTTTCAGCCTGATAAAGTACTAGAGATAGCATGTCCCTGGTTAGGTAAATTTCTCCCTTCCTCCCTCTGTCTTTCCCTCCTTTTTCCTTCCCCTAGCCTTTCTCGCCTCTACCGTCCTTTCTCTCCCCTCTCTCCTGTTCTCCCTACGTCCCTCTCTCCCCCTCCTTCTTTCTCATTCTCTTTCATCTTAAACGATAAGATTTGCTTGTGATGACCCAGCAGTCATTTGGCACAGTGTACTGTCCTGGAAGAAGCAGCAGTCCTAGAGAGGAGAAAACCACAACCACGGCCAGGGTATAACATAAGAGCTTCTGCAAGGCAGGCGGGGTTTAGAGATTCTCAAAAGAAAAGAATCTAAGATGGACTGGAGCCCGCGAGGGAAGTAATGCAAGTTTCATAAAAACATTTTTCTCCTTTTGCTTTTAAATATCTGTTTGATAAAAGAGGAGAATTTATTAGACTTAATGCTTAAAAACGTTTTCTCTGCTCTCGTGGCATGCCAGGGAGATGTTTTGTTTGTTTGTTTATCTCCCAACATTTTTTAAGTACCTTAGAGACTAGTAATTTTAATTCCTACACATTACAAAGATAAATGCAGACTACTTGGTCAGTTTTCTTTTTATATTTAAAATTCTTTTAGCAGACAAAAGCATTTTTAATGTATTCTTTCAAAACTCCCAAATACGTTCCTCCATTTCACAATTCAGTTTTACTCTCCATAGCTTTATTTTGTTCTTTCTTAATATCACCAGTGAAACTAACTTATGAAGTTGGGGCCAAAGGTTAACGTTTTGATAGAGAATACTACAGATGCCCCAGCAATGTCTCCAACAGTCTGGACAAAGCCACTCTGTACAGCTAACTTCCACATTTTAGTTCACATCCATACTGTGACTCTCATTTTTCCAAAGGATTTAATGGCAAGAAAATATAGGTTCACTCCATTAAACATTGTTTCCCTAGATGGTGAAATTTTTGATATCTTTGAAAATTGAGTTAATTTTTTGATTTATTCCTAAAGGCAGAATTGGCAGCTATGTCAATACATCGTATTATATCAATTTGAGTGCAAAGTGACCATGTGACAATTAACGCAGAGAAAGTAGTGCTGTTAGTTTAGTAGTTCAAACCATCAAGAATGTCAAGACGACATTAAAGAAGCAAAAATCTAAATCTTAACAAAAATTTTTTTTGACCGCGCTGCGCAGTTTGCAGGATCTTAGTTCCCCCACCAAGGATTGAAACTGGATCCGGGTAGTGAAAGCACTGAGTCCTAACCACTGGACCACCAGGGAATTCCCAAAAAAGGAAATCATTTTTTCAGAGAGCTTTCAATTGAAAAATCCTATTTATTAATGTGAGCCAAACAACCCATTGCCAAACAAAAAAAAAAGTAACCAATTATTTACCTTTCAAAAGACAGATTACCCACAGCATTTTATTTTTGCTTAAAAAAAAAACTTTGTTACACTTCTTAGGGCTCTTAGTTTTAGATACACAGAATGCAAATATAGAAATGATTCAGTTATTCTTTGCTAGCACTTAATAAATCAAGATTGCACAATGAAGAATGTATTGAGGGCCTCCCTGGTGGCGCAGCGGTTGGGAGTCCGCCTGCCGATGCAGGGGACACGGGTTCGTGCCCCGGTCCGGGAAGATCCCACATGCCGCGGAGCGGCTGGGCCCGTGAGCCATGGCCGCTGAGCCTGCGCGTCCGGAGCCTGTGCTCCGCAACGGGAGAGGCCACAACAGTGAGAGGCCCACGTACCACCAAGAAAAAAGGAATGTTTTGACATTCTAAACCTTAGCCTAATATTTAGTTAACAGATCCAATATGTATTCTCTTTTGGATTTAAAAAATATTGTATTTAGTCTATAGCCTTCCTCTAAAATGACCTAGATTTTAAAAAGTTGTTCATTGCCTATTTCTACAATAATTAGAAATAATTGTTAGAAAAAATGAAACTGATTAAGGATAAATAATATATATGAATTGTCCTAATAACTAAAGCCTTCTGTCCCTTCTGAGATTTTGTGGTCTCTACCTTAACAATTCAATAGATTCAGATTAAATAATAGGAGATAATTTTGGGAGGGTCTATATAAGATTAATGAGAGCAATGTTCAAGCACAAAGATAGTGGGCTCCTACATTATGGCCAACAATGGAAAAAACACCACTTTCCTTCAGAAATATAAATGTGTATGTATCAAACTCTACATACGTTGAAGTAACCTAAGCAAGTTGATTGGCACTCAAACTTGCCAACTGCTGAAGGAGCTCAACTTCAAAATATTAAGCCTACCATATATGTGTGAAAACATGAATTGGTTCCACTCTGAAAATTCCATTTGCTACTATGCAGTACTAATGCTTCTTGTGAGAGGTTTAAGGGTTTTTTTCAGAATCACCTCCTTTTCACCACTGTTAGCACACTAGTATATTTAACAGAGACATTTACATGCTTTGCATTTTAAGTGCCTCGGAAATCCAAGCACAGAGCCTGCACATTTCTGCTGCACCATCAGGTGTAATGAGTTATGGTACTATCGGCATGTTGATAAGCTATAGCCCAAAGAAGAACAAGAAGGAAGTATAAAAAATATGGCCAGAGGACGGGATAAAATTATCAGCTAGTGTGTTTTCCTGTTTGGTTTTAATCTACATTTAATTAAATTCTTATCTTCTGTGTACTTATGGTCGCATTTGAATGGCGAGACTGCATTCATTATGAATGGTAAAACTTAACTCAGAGAACATTACATGTGGCTTCTTTAAAAAGGAGAAGAAGAAAAATGCTGCCTTTATTCTTTACACTCAGGTCTTACAAAAAGGGAACAAACTGTCTCTTTGGTCAAGTGCAGTAGCACTTAACCTTTGGGTTAACTGATTTGGAAAGTTGGACTTAAATCAATTTTTAATGCTATTTTTTATTTTTACAATTTGGAAATGTTATCAAATTCTGAGCCTGAACAGAGCTGGCAGGGGAAGCAGTGAAGTGCATTAAGGAAATGCCTTCTTCATTCTTAAAAATAGAGATGATAACAGGAAGTTTTTATTAGTGCTGCAAAATGTGTGCATTAGTCTGCATCCTTAATTATTAAAACCATTACATTTCCTTGTCTTTATATGCTGAAATAAGAAAAAAAATGCCTTAATTGCTATTTAAAGTTTGTTTTTTCTGTGTCACAGACCCTTTGAGTTCATTCAAGCATCCATATATTTCAGAGAAAAATAACAAAATGTTTTGAACATAGCATTCGTTTACACACCTACTAGTTTCATAACATTTTTAGTTCTATTCCAGGAATGTCAGGGCACGTTGAGAATATCCTTAAGGCAATGTCTGGCACCTGCAATAACAAGCATGATTTCCTGCGTCAATTTAAAGACTGTGTCATCTTTAATAAAGGGAAACAGAGGCAACCGTTTCTGATTTAGGTTTTGATGTTTACTGCTGAAGAAGCGAGGTTTGAGATCAGGTTTGCTATCCCAACTGATCAAAATTCACCAAAAACAAGAACAAAAAACCCTCCGCAGTTACTATATACTCTATGCACGCACACACACACACACACACACACACATACATATATATGTATACATATGTTGAGAGAATACAGATTATTGTGTCATATATTTTTATGGCCTTTCTTTTTTTGTTATGGTGGTACGCGGGCCTCTCACTGTTGTGGCCTCTCCTGTTGCAGAGCACAGGCTCCAGACGCGCAGGCACAGTGGCCATGGCTCACGGGCCTAGCCGCTCCGCGGTATGTGGGATCTTCCCGGACCGGGGCATGAACCCGTGTCCCCTGCATCGGCAGGTGGACTCTTAACCACTGCACCACCAGGGAAGCCCTATGGCCTTTCTTAAAAGCAATAATATATGACTAGTACCTGTATGCCAGTAAAACAAGCACATTTCAAGAGCATTTGTTATTACTTTATTTTATGCAATGGGGAATACTAACCAGGAAAGGTTTAACATTCCAACTGAACGCTCAAATGTAAACAGTTATAATTAAATAATGGTAGTTACCAATGACATATTTTCCCCAATTATCCCTAGCATAAATACATTGGGAATGACTCCACTTTGTTTTGAAAGGAGCTGTAAATGTCCCGACAATTGGGTCAAAAAGTTTTTATCTGCCACACTGGAGACTCCATAACTTTGATATGTAATGGGATGAAAAGACCTTCTATTAAGCCACTAACCAGTCATTTACCCAGAGACTCCAAAGGGGAGAAAAGATATTTTCAGTATACATCCCTTACACTTAAAAGGTTTCTTTTTACAATAAGCATTTTTATTTGGTTGGGCATTTATGCAATTCAGCAGATGAAAATGTCATTCTCTTGTACTTAAGTGAACATTAAAATCACACTGGGATGAATTAAAAAACTGGTTAAGCCTTTTGTCAAAAATTATTCTTAATGCTCAGAAGCTAAGCAAGCTAAAATATTCCTAACAGATGACTAATCCTGGGTCATAAAACATATCCTACACTGAAAGTACAGCTCTCTGAAGTCGTAGCTTGATAACTATGGTTTACTACAAAATATAATACATGTAAGGTAAAACATTGGTAACGTGTTTTGCTTAATTACATATTTTTTTTCAAAAATACCTTTACATGTGTTCTTCTATTAAGTTCAGTTACAGTATCTGTTTTCGTTGTTTTTATTTCAGTAAACACCGCTATTAGATGGTGTCTGTCCATGCACATATACTAACAAGACGTTCTGTGTGATGCCTTCATCTGAAGAATCTGAAATGTTTAAGATAATTTAATTCAATACATATTGAGCAATAGTATATTGACCGAATTTACAACTGTCTAGCCAGTGGCCACTCCATGAGGTACCAGGTAGACAATACAGTCTCTGTATAGCAGTATAATGTAGTAGGCCAATACCGTAATACAGGTTGTTAAGGGTTATACAGTGTAAGGACACATTAAAAACTAAGGGAGCTGAGATGGAGAAGATGTGATGTTCAACTCAGTTATGAAAAGAGCTTGAGCTTGCAAGGGGACAGTCTGTGGATGCCTAAGGAGTAACATACAACTCTTATTGTTCCCTCAATATCATTGAGAGAATTGGGGTTGACCAAGCCAAGAATTACCAGAGAAGAGGAATAAAAGATTACTACATGAAGTTGTGAGATAACCAGGATGCGATTGTTTGTGTATAATGATATGACCCTGGCTGCCTACAAGTCATTTCTCAGTCCCTATTCCAGCTGCACTGGTCTTCTTCAAAAATGTCAAATGTACCATTCACTGACTGCCACAGGTCATTTGCACATTCTGTTCCCTCCTGCTAGAAAACTTCACCCTATTCCTATCTGACTAATTCATGCTTCAAATTCTGCTCATGCAAGTATCACTTCTTCAAGAAAGTTTTCTTTGTGCTGCCCCCGCCGAAATACACAGAAACTCACACACAGTTTTGGTGTGTTTAGTTACATGACATCAAAGTGTTCTTTTCTATGATGGACTCAGTTTGTGATTATACATTTGTTACTATCTGTCTTTCTGACTACACAGTAACCTCCATGAGAATAGGGACTTAGCTATTTTGGATCTGCATTACATCCTCAATGTCTAGCTGAAGTGCAACACCAACGTGTTGAATGGATATAAGACTATAGGTATGAGACCACCTGGCCATTCAAAGCTAGAGGTGGGACCATGGTTCTGAGTACTGGGAGCATGGTGGACTGTGGGAAGGAGTACTGCCTGTCTGAAATCTGTGGAGTTGCTCAAGCATACTTTATGCGCCATGCCTAAACTGTTTAAAAGTAGTAGGGAGCTATAAAAAGAACCTGATAAAGAGCTGGGAGAGGGAGGACATCAGTGTTCCTGCATGTGCTCCCATTCTAGCTCTGTAGGCAAGACAGAAAGGAAAGTGAGGTAGGTATCAGAACATCATTTTCATAGTTTGTCTATTAGCATTTCTACAACAAAATTTATGAGGCTTTAAGGTTTGGGGTTCACTTGATTTGATTTAAAAATGATCTTCTGGGCTTCCCTGGTGGCGCAGTGGTTGAGAGTCCGCCTGCCGATGCAGGGGACGCGGGTTCGTGCCCCAGTCTGGGAAGATCCCACATGCCGCGGAGCGGCTGGGCCCGTGAGCCATGGCCGCTGAGCCTGCGTGTCCGGAGCCTGTACCCCACAATGGGAGAGGCCGCAACAGTGAGAGGCCTGCATACCGCAAAAAAAAAAAAAAAAAAATCTTCTATGTTGAAGGATGAAAATGTCCATCTGCCCTTCCAGTAATAATTCAGATATTTATTATTGTTATTTTTCATAGCTGCCTTTCAGGAAAAAAATGCACTTTGAACTAAACAGAGAAGGATTTTTTAAAAACCTATGACCATATGAAGCTTG
Source organism: Orcinus orca (assembly GCF_937001465.1). NCBI lineage: Eukaryota > Metazoa > Chordata > Mammalia > Artiodactyla > Delphinidae > Orcinus > Orcinus orca. The sequence goes on along the minus strand of NC_064575.1, from coordinate 56,330,344 downwards.
GGCTGATGGAAGAAAATGTGTTCTTGTGGACTGTGTGCATTAAATACACATTCTTGAAAGACAGCAGTATAATATGTTCATTCTCTTTTTATGGTAGATGCAAAAGCAGCTTAAAGGAAGAGCATTTGTTGTGAGTCTCTGCTCCAGGACATGAGTTACTACGTAAAGCACTGGAATTGAAGACTCATAGGCACACAGGGCCTGTTTCATTAAGGAGTAGTTCACTGTCTGGGCAAAGGGAGTAAGAGGACCCTAGAGATCTGACTGCTTCAGATAAGACTGCCCCTCCCCGCTCCTATATCACCCTTAAGGGAGCAGAGAGACCAGGACCCTGCATGCTCCTGGCCAGCCCCACACTAGTCTCACCGACACTCATAGCCTCATCGTCATTCTCCAAGTCCTGATACGATCAGAACTAATCCTGTATGATGACGGATGTTAACTAGACTTACTGTGGTGATCATTTCACAATACACACAAATATCGAATCATTATGTTGTACACCTGAAACTAAAATAATTCTATATGTCAATTATATCTCAATAAAAAAAAGAATAGATAAAAATAGCTCCTCATACTGTCACCTTTATGTCTGCTTTTATCAGTCATTCCTAGAAGCCCAGGCCTTCCATGACCCTCTCCCCACACTATAAGCGCCCATACAGCCTGACTGACATCTCCTCTCTCATACTTTGCCAGCTCTCAAAAACGCTTCCCCTGGTACTCAAGGGAAATTACTGGCAAAATCTGCAATAGTCTCAACCTCTTCTATGAACGTTCACTCTGCCTCCCTGCTCTTTCCCTCTCGAGTGGGAGCTGATTTCACTCCCATGAACCGTATATCACTTGAGCTGAAGGTAGAAGAGTTGTCCTTACTCCTCATGGCAGATTATTCTCCTTCCCTATTCTAAAAACCTGTGTTGAATCTCATATTATCTTCCTATCACTGCTTGCCACAGTCATGTAGAGACTTCCAGGTCATTTGTCACCATTTCTTGAAAACTCAGCTCCCGGATCTTCTCATGTACTGCTCCTGATTTAATCCTTGGTGATTGCAAAGTCCACAATATCCAATCATATGAACCCTCAGTTCTTTGACTTCCTCTCATCCAATGAACTTGCCCTCTACCCACCTCCAACTACTCACTCTCTAGGTCTTTTCATCACCAATCATTTTTACTCCCCTCCCCCCGCCCCGCATAATTTCACATCCGAGATCCCATTCTCAAACCATAGCTTCCATCATTCTAATTTACTCTTTCTAGAACTTTCATTCCAACATTAACTTCACTAGACCCTAAAATCCAATACTGTCACCTTTTCCCCATTGTCCTTCCTCTCCTCATGTCCATACTCCTCTGCTTACTCAGCTTAGACACTGTGTCCTTCATCGTAAGCCCTTCCTTGCAAATATCCTCTGCGCCCTCACTCCCTCTTGCTTCATTGACTTCGTCTGGCAAAATCCCAACCTTGTTCAATCCAACTTCCTACCTACACTGCCTTTATACCCAGCAGTAGACTAGCTGAAGAAAAACACACAACAATCCTAATGGTCTCATTTTCAATTCATGATCAATAATATTATGTGGGTTGGTAGTGTTACCCAGCAATCACACTATCAATACATTTCCCTAGCCCATTCATTCTCCAACACACATTCCTCATCCATTCTCTCTCAACTTTGCTTCCTTATTAACTAAGAAAATTGTAGCCATCAGAAGAGAACTTTGTTGCCTCCTTCATACGCACCTCCAACTATATGCACCATATACTCTGCTCTCATGACAATTATTATGGATGTGCTGACAGTGCCCTTATTTAAGGCCACCCTCCACTTTGGCGTTAGGTGCTCCCCTTCTTCCTGCAAGCATCAATTTTTCAGTCTGAACTAGATCATTCCCATCAGAATGAACATACCACAATTTCTTGTAAACAATAACAACAACAAAATAAAAATCCTTCAGCTCTTACTTATCTGCTCCCATTTAAAGCAAAACTCCCTGAAGTAGTTACCTCCACTTGCTATCTCCCAATCGGACGGTCCATTAGGTGCGCACCTCCACATCTATAAGGAAACTGATCTTGTCACTCTCACCAAAGACATTGCTCAATCCCGTTTCTTGGATCTTGTCTTACTTGAATTTCAGAAAAACTGAACACGGTTTCTCCTCGAAACCTTTTCTTCCCTTGGCTTCCACTCAGCATTCTCCTGGTATTCTTCCCATCTCACTGGCTACTGCTCCTCAGTTTTCCTTTGCTGGGTCCTCTGGCTTCATTTGCTGCATTCTCCTCCTCCTTCCTTTTGTCCAGGCACTCTGGGTTGCCCTGCTGTTCACACATGACAATGTGTTTGCCTCTACCCTGGATATTCCTGCCTAAGACAGCTTCATGGTTAGCCCCTTCATCCCTTTTAGACTTTCTCAAATGCCCCCTTCTCAGTATGGTCTTCCCTCACTACCTTTTTTTTTTTTTTTTTTTTGTGCGGTACGCGGGTCTCTCACTGTTGTGGCCTCTCCCGCTGCAGAGCACAGACTCCGGACGCGCAGGCTCAGCGGCCATGGCTCACGAGTGTCCCCTGCATCGGCAGGCGGACTCTCAACCACTGCGCCATCAGGGAAGCCCCCTCACTACCTTATTTTAAATTTCAACCCCCCCTCTGTGTTTTATTTTTCTCTCTTATTTTTATCTTTAACGCTTTTAACCATTTAACAAAGTATACATTTTGTGCATTTATTTGTTTATCATCTTCTTCCTCTGTTGGAATATAAGATCCTAAGGGAAGAAGCTCACTGCTGAATTTGGTGCCTAGGACAATACCTGTCACACACACAATACGCATGCAGTAACTATTTATTGAGTAAATAAAATAGACTACTATTTTAACTTTTTACTATATTTTTATGTTCTATATGGAAATTGCTTTCTATCTTCCATGACTCTGAAATAATTATATTTATATATTAGTGTGCTGGACTTCCCTGGTATTTTAATGTTACAGAATTGCACACCCATAATTAAAGCTAATTTTATTATTTTTACAATGTTATTTGGCTTTAGGGTGTATTTCTATGCTATGAAAGTTATTTACCATTATCTTTTTATTGCTTTATTCTTCACATTGGGTTAGAATAAGCACTACTATGTTGGCATCAGACAAAAGCTCTCATATTTATATTGACCAATTCTTTTTGTACCCCTCTTCTCCTTTCCTCTATGTTTTAAGCTTTGCAGGAGATAAGAGAGGATGATAAAAGTGTGTTTGTGAAATATTTTGTTTCTGATAGAACAGACCTATGTGAGGCAAATGGATTTAAATGCTGCGTAATAGTTGACATTTCTGAACCCTGCTTTGACTGTCTGTGAAGCATGTAATGAAATTAAGAAGAGCATAAAGATAGGATTTGGGTGGATTTCCTTGTTTTCAGGATCAATTATTTCGACCTAAGTCCATTAGCCAGACTGCCCCAGTATTAAGAAGCATTTTTCACTAATTTTAAGCCAAATACAATAATTTCTGGGGTTAGGGGAGGATACAGAGGAAAGAAAAGGGGGTTATAAGGAAGCCAACTTGTAGAGAGAAACACAAAATACAACCCTCTCCGAAACAGACCTGAAAGCATGAAATCTATTATTTGTAGTGGCAGTGCTTTCCTTACAATTGTTGACTTTTTTTGCACCAACCTCTAACCCGCCATTTCTGAAACATTCCTAAGAAGACTTGAAAGAAGCTGTTAAAAGCGTATCTGCCCAGAAGCCTTGGAAAAACTATAGCTGCAAAGTGTCTTTACTGTTTATATAAGAGCAATCAAAGGTATCAACAAGCAAGACAGCCGAAGCTGTTCTCTCAGGAAAAAAAAGCAAAATTTATCCAAACTGAATATTTCTATGAAATGGGTTACAGGGAATTCTGCAGCCAAGTATGCATCCCCCATATGCTTGTGTATTCCTCCCTATAAACATGAATATTCATAAATACAATCCCAGTAGATGGGAACAACCTAAGCAAATTACTGAACATTAGGAACAGCAGAAAAACCTTTAATGCGATTCAAGTATTCACACAGACCTGGACAATTTGCACCAAATGACTGGGCCAAAAGATGACAACTACATTGCCTGTACTTGTTATAATCTGTGACTGAGTTGTTTGATCTGTATTAGTTACCACGTTAAAGGTCAAAAGTTGTTACTTGACCATCTTTAATGCTACCCTTGCTATAAAACCTAGAGTATTTCCCCTTAAACTGAGGGCACAGAACAGAGAATCGTTTGAAGCACGCATTGTTTTAGAAAAGTGTTCTCAGAGGTTATTTATTGAGGCAGCCATTCTACTCCTTAAGGATCTGACACTTAAATATTTTATTTCTTTAGTGGGATTTATTTTTTTTGATGTTCACTTCTTAATTTTGTCAGTGTTCCTGCTGCCAACAAACACTTCATTTTCTAATTCAATGTGAGCTGGGAAACCAACTAACCAGACTGTATAGGTTGTATCTAAATTAAGAGTTCATAAATTCTCAGTGAAGATCTGACAGACTCTTATAATGATAAAGTATGAGACTAAAATATAAGACATTTGTGGTATCTAACTAAAGTTTTGTTTGTTTAAAGCAAAATCTATATTTGCATATATTGAAATGTATACCTATATTTAAACTTAGGTGCCTTTTGTTTGTTTTCTCATTTTTCTAGGTTGTTGGCTGTGTTCTGGAACATAGCAAAAATATACAGAAGATATATGTCTACATTAAATATTATTGTAATATTTGCTCACAAGATAGGACCCTCTACAACAAAAGATTAGCATTTAAAAGTTATGTGGATGGGGGTGCTTTCTGACTCCCTGTGGAGGAGGTCCTGTGGTCCCCATCTGGTTTATCCTACACAAGCTGCTTCTATGCCAGGTCACCCAAGTTTGACCCTAACAAGATCAAAGTCATACACTTGAGGTGTTTCAGTGGGGAAACAGTGTCACAGGTACCCTGGCTCTCACAGCCATTTGCCTGGATGTCTCCAAAAGAGATTGGTGATGACATGGCTAAGACAACTGGTGACTTGAAAAGTCAGGATTACAGTGAAAATGACCATTCTGAACAGGCAGGCCCAGATTGAGGTGGTACCTTCTGCCTCTCTCTGAACATCAAAACCCTCAAGAACTACCCAGAAATGGAAAGAAGCAGAAAAACTATAAGCACAATGGAAATAGCACTTTTGATGAGATTGCCAATATTGCCTGACAGATACAGCACCAACCTTTGGCCAGAGAACTCTCTGGAATCATTAAAGAGATCCTGGAGGCTGCCTAGTTTGTGGGCTACAATGCTGATGGCTGCCACCCATATGACATCACCAATGACATTGGCAGTGGGACAGTAGAACACCCAGATAATTAAGAACTACAGAGGAAAACATTTTGATAGAGGATTATTTGACAACCAAAAAAGAAAAAAAAAAATAGTTATACGGAAGTCACATCATCTCTTCATGAAATATAAAGATAATTTGATAGGGAATCTTCTCAGATTTACGCTCAGTATGGTCATGCATACAAATCACCTGTCTATCAAGTCTGAGATTGTGAACTGAAATTGTGAAGAAGGCCACAGACAAACTTCAACAGGTCCATGAGCACCTTAACATTATATGCAATTTCACGTGTGTATATGCACACATTTTATCTGAATGAATTAAAAATTTTGTAAGAAGAAACTTTGAAATACTTAATGACCAAATGCAGACTATGAATAAATGGATGAAATAATAGCGGTTATATTAGTTTATTGTTCAATGTGAAGAGTGACTGATATTTTATCTGGTGTTAACTAAAATAGAGATATTGCTTATAGAACAAACGTCTGGAAGGACTTGCATTGTATTAGTAGAAGAAATAGTCCTTGTGTACAGAAGCAGAATTCAAATATTTAGGTAGTGAAGAAGTTACCTAATAAATTACAATATTCTTGTGTAATATGATGCTTCCATGTAGAGCCAATCATTGGTAAACCCAATAAATAATCCAAGCATCAATAAATCCTCAAGTGTTTATTAATTTCTTACTCTGCTTCTAGGGGGTCTGTGCAGTGGTGATAATATGACTCATGGGTTTGTCTGAACAATTATCAATATGCTTGGCGCTTTATTCCGCAGTGTGGAAGAAATGAAAGAAATTAATAAATGTCAACTGCTTGTCCTGTGTACTAACTATTGAAAAAAATCTTTACTTTTATCTGCTTACTTTTCAGAGGATGCCAAACTGGTTCCTTATGAATGTGATATCCATTGGGGCTAGTGTTAATACAGTAAATTAAACTATCTTGAAGCACACCGGAGGCTCAAGGTCAAAGCCAATTCATACTGAGATGAATATTAACTTGGCAAATGTTTCCAAATGTCCAAACTTCTGTAAACTAGAAGTTTACAGATGTATCTTTTATTTGAGTTCATGTTCCTTCTATGTTCTCTACACTTAGGGGTTCCAATTTTAGCCTATAAGTATACTGGCATCTGCAATGTGATTTTATTTCTACTTTAGTTCATTAGAATTTTAACCATCACGGCATATTAAAATTTCACTAGGTTAGAGAAAAAATATTAATGCTTTAACATAGGTAGATGTTTATACATTCATACTTAAAGTATCTCTTAATAAAAAAGTAAACTAAAGTGACATATCATCTTTAACTTGTTATCAATAACATTACTTTTGTCCGCAAGTTGGGATAATCACCTTTCTAGATGTTACAGAGATATTACAGTTTTTAAAAGGAGATAAAGGAGGTATTAGCTTACTTTCCTTGAAGGTCCTCATGAGAAGAGTTAACGTGGCTTGCTCCGTGTTACTGGTCTAGTTACCGGACAGACACATCCAAGGAAATACAATGTGGAGTCATATATAAAACAGCAAAAATGTTTGCTTCCTTCCTGCCAACACAGCTTAAAACTCACATTTCCACCCATAATGAAGTTGGAATGGCTTAAAAATGACTCAGATTGTATGTTTAAGATGAAATGATCACTGAATTTTTGGTGGTATTTCTTTACATTTTATTTTTAGGATTTTAAACCACTTTATTGAGGTATGATTGACATACAAAAAACTACATATTTAATGTATACAACTTGATGAATTTGAAGATAAAGATACATCTTACATATTATTCTGAAACCTTGACCATGTCTATTTTTAAAACCCCTTTCTACAATATTGTCTGTTAATTAAAAATCTTAAAAAAAAAAACCCAGTATCTTATATACACATGGAGTCTCCTAATCTGTCCTAAATAGAGGCTTTAAAATTGTTTTATATTGGGAAGGAAGCTACTCGTAAAATAAAATGGTAAAAACTGAGTTGTTTTTGTAAATAGAGCAAATCAGGTTAATTTTTTTAATTAAAAAATGAAAAAGACAAAGCAAAGAACTTCACCAACTTTAAACTTTGTAACAATGTATCCAATATTTTTTTCCTCTGTAGTGGATTAGTTGTCTACAAGCAACAGTTATCATTTCTTTCTTAAAGGGCGCATATTCATGTTTTTATCCAAAACTGCTAGCAAATCACAAATTCTCTATTCACTTTTTTCAGTCAGCAACAAATCCTGAAAGGATATTTTCCAAATATATAAATGTGTAAGCCTCATGCTAAGGGGACATGCTAAGTTATATTTATTGAATATGTAACAAAATATTCACAGAAATCCTAAAAAAGAACTATAAAAGAGGCCCCTTGCAGACCTCATCTGGAGTGAGGAGAGTAGAATGATTTCCAAAACTGAAATAGGAGGAGGGTTAACATGTGTTGCCGGCTGAGTAGTGTGGCTGAATGAAACCCTTAAGCCATGGTATTTTACAAGTTCAAAGACACTGATGAAACTGTTAAGAAACAACCTCTTGTAACTTTTAAAATCTCTGATTTATCAAACATGGAGAATCACAGGATAGGAGCCAAACGAGCCATCCTGGATACATCTGCCCTCAAGTCAGTGCAGAGTGTAAAGTCTACGCAGTTAGGGATTGCAGTTTTAGTGAAGCCTGCAAAATGGAGGAATTGCCCATATCCTGTGTACTCACTGTCATCTGAATATTTCTCTGCAGACAGCATTGCTGTACGCTTTTTCTACAACTCAACTTGCTCTAAGAGAAACATAACACGTTTGGCATTTCTTTGAATATTTTGGAATTTCCTGGTAATGTAAACATTTAGAAAAATGTTCATATATAGTATTCTTTGCTTATAAACAGACACATAAAACTACTCGTAAATATGGCTTCATTTTACAGTGACATAAAATGGCTCAGAGGCAAGGCTATTTCTGGAGTAGGTAGGGATCTGAGTTGTTGCTAGCAGGTTCTAGATAAAACACATCGTAACTATTTTTTTTGCATTTACTCAGGTGAAATAATTTTAAACAGACATTAAGCATAACTCCATGGAAGCAAAAATGTCCTCTGACGTGGAGCCGTGGAGCCTAAAGAGGGTATATGAGAGGAGTGCTGTTGGAAAACGTCTGTGCATTGTGGGCTCGTGGGGTAGACGTTCTTAACACTGCCTCTCAGTGCCACCTTCTTTTGCTACTCCAGATGTCCTGTGACTGTGGTACTTCCCCCATTGTTGCAAAATGTTCCTGAATTTTCTAAACTCTCAGGACAACAAAGCTCATGCATATTTTCTTAACAATGTAAGACAGTAGATTAGGAATCAGCGGTTTTAAATCCTGACCTGGATTCGTAATAGAGATTGATGAGTGACAATCAGGAAAGGACAGCTCAGTGAGGTGGGGATTCTTTGCATACAACACATATTCAAAACAAAACAGGATTCAATCTATTGAAGTGACTGCCACTGGTTGGCACTTTTGTTTTGTTTTGTTTTTTGCGTTACCCGGGTCTCTCACTGTTGTGGCCTCTCCCGTTGCGCAGCACGGGCTC